>NW_027472590.1:16412500-17675000 GCF_030347505.1 Rhynchophorus ferrugineus
CTGCTAAACTTATTGAAATTGTTACTACGGATGTCCACCTACATCAACTGAAGAAAGTAAATGATGTATTGCTCCAAATAGACTAGCAGTAACAAGAAATAAAGGCAAAATCATCCTCATGTATTACCTGCTGGCCTCAAGTGGATTTTGTAGGATGCAATGTCCCAGCTCTAATGATAAGTACTGCTGCATCGGGCGTACCAGACATAGTACCTTTTAGTTTAATCGCATGGTTTCGAAGTGCGAAAATAGATCGATTATTGGATAGCTGATAAACTAACATCTTCTTTCAATATGATATTGCAATATAGAATAAGAATAGAATAAGTTTCTTGATATATTTTATTATTCATTATAAATCCAAGAATATCTGCAGCGATGAGCATACTACGTCAGCCGACGTAAGATGACTCCTCTAGGATAATCCATTGATTTTTGTGATTGAGATTCTCACAATAGATCCAGCTTTCAAAACTGGTCATTATATGCCAAAAATATATTTTTGTAAGATATAAAAACGTGATAATGAAACGGTTCGAAATTTCTTCTAGAGTCAATTTATGGTAGCTATTTACTATCATATTGGATTTTTAATATAGCATATAAACGTCTAAACCCTCTGCTGCACTTTCTCTAATAGTTGTCTAAGGTTTTTCTTCATAACTAGTATCAAAATTGCAACTTTTAAATCGTTGAAACCAAAACCAAATGTATTTCCGGAAGCGTTTCATGTGGTTCCGCTGAAGTTATAACGTCGAAAATAAAATGACTGGACTATCTAAATATTAATTGAAAAACCACTGTGTTATTATAAGTAGGACAATATTAAAACCATCGATTTTAACAAATACGTTGACTATAGAGACTACATTACATTCGATCCGAATAATAAGTATATAAATTAAATTATTTTTCACTGCTAATACTGCCGCTTGTTATATTGGATCAAAAAAAAATTAATTTCTTCCACATTCACATCGACCCCTCGAGTATTTTCTTCTAAATAGAATTTAATTACAGAATTCTTAAGCATTAATCACAACTAGTCCTTTTCGTATTCCATAGCCTTTAGATGCACAAAAATTCCCGACATTACTGAGTTTTCCGAACTGACATCTCGTTCTTTCGATAAGATGCAGTTTTGTTTTGCTGTTCGAATTTACATTCAATCCTAGTTGGGACTATTGTTCGATTTGTTCGGACATTTTCCGCGTTGGCTTGTTTGATTTAAATTCAAAAGCTGTGCTTATATTGATGACTGTTCGGTTTATTTCAATAAAAACGGTTCATGCAAAGTTCAGAGAATAAAATATTTTATGGGCAATAAAACTTTGACGGGATATCTAATTATTGGATTTTTTTATGTACTATATAATACAATAATATTTTTTGTTAGAGTTTTATTTTTTTTCAATATTCATATATCAGTTTATTACACTGGTATGCAAAAAATCTCCAGACTATTTGTGCTACACAAATAATTCTTCCACACACAAATAGTTTTATTTAGTAA
The DNA here is from genome assembly GCF_030347505.1 of Rhynchophorus ferrugineus. NCBI lineage: Eukaryota > Metazoa > Arthropoda > Insecta > Coleoptera > Curculionidae > Rhynchophorus > Rhynchophorus ferrugineus. The sequence goes on from NW_027472590.1 coordinate 16,414,014, forward strand.
ATTACGATTTATACCTACAAATTTTAATAAAATCTTTATGATGTGTTGGATTTATAAATAATTGGGTGGGTGCGCCTACATCTGACGTCCTCTGACGATGTATATATGGTTGCATAGTCGATTAGTAGTTTCCTGTAAATTATAATAAACGCTAGGGCGCACGCTCGTACTAATGCCATCCGGACAGGATGAAGATCCCGCTATTTTGATTCAATCTGTGTTGGGGCTTTGACCGAAATGTTTTTCGAAATAAATAGAGAGTGACTCAGTTGAATCCAGTGTTCTAATTGCCCAAACACCTTCACCAAATCGGTTCTAACAGATGGTAACATTAATTAAATGAAAGTGTAGGAATATTCGTCTGGTTGGTCGGTGGTAATGTGTGGTTATCGATGCGATTGTTTGGCCGAACACTCACTACTATTTTTAGAAGGAATTTGTACGAAATTTGGAAAGAATTTGCATTCAAGAAATCCTTACTATTGCGATATTAAACGATACATGTGGTACGGCAGAATTGACAGTACACTAGGCTAGGCAAAGGAAGTATGGCACTGCTGTGGAAGTGGTACTTTTACAAGGGGGTAGAGAAAATAAAAGAGAGCGATACATCGCCAGGTGGCCTTTTATAGCCGGAAACCGCATGGTACCAATCCACCGAAGTTGCTAACTTTTGAACTTCCTGTAGGTAAATGCGTCGTGGCCAAAAGAGCCGTAGCGGTCGCTACAAAAGTAATACGATTATACCTTATTTATATTATACCTTATTTAAATTTTTAATAAAATGTCGGTCAAAGAAATATCGACATATCAGTCAACAAAATACAGGCTAAAAATATTGATATTATTTCGGAATGCCTACTTTGAATCACCCTCCTCAGCTTTAGTGAACTGTGAGTCGTGGAGGATATTAGAGGGTAGTTATCTTAAAGAATGTTATAGAACAGGGATGAATAATATTTCTGTATGTTTTCATTTTGTGTTATACTTTTCATTTTAATAGTGTGTCGCGATGGACTTGTTCTCGTACGCGTAGTCTAAGGAGGAATAAGAAGTGTGAGATACATAATGTGTATTTGCACTGTGTTTCAGCATAAGGTACATTTTAGCTGGGTGTGGGTATATAAGTAATGTGTATGTTCAAGATTAAACTTTTTTTTATTGTATAATAATAACTTCAAGATATAGGCTAATGACGATAATAATATTCATATATATGTAGCAAATTGCCTAAAGTCGATTTTGCGACACTTTTTGAAAATATATTTCTACTGGTCGAAAACTTACAATGAAAGAATAATCTGACTTAATTTCTGCCAATCTGTGCCGCTCTTGTAATACTTGTTTCAAGGGACAAAAGACCCTTTATGGGAATGAATAATTACTAACAATATTTATTAGTTCAAAGTAGCTCTACGTTCGAAGATGGATTTAGAATTTATTTTGTTGCCTTAGCATTAATGATGGGAGGTGAGACTCACTGCATGTCTCTAACCAAAGAATCATAATTAGGTATACGATGATAACAATAATGAGGCGTTAGAATGGAATCACTCCGGACAGAACGTCTTAATTGGCTTCAAGTATGTAAATGCCGTTTTGAATAGGTATTTTCCCTACATTTGCTGATACTGATACTTTATTCTCGTCTTTTTAAATGAGTTTATAAAAATTTTATTTTATTCTGGATTGTATTTTTTGCCAATGCATTTTATAAATCTTTCTTAAAAGGAAGAAATATAAATTCCACAATATCTTTAACTTTTTTAAAATCAAATTTTCAATTACCCTTTGGATTTCCGCGAACTATTAGTCGATTTTATAATTAACATTTTTATGTTTTTCTAGAGTGACTACCATATTTAGAAAATTATTCAGACTATTCTCTTACAGATCTCCTATTAGCAAAATACGTTATGTTTTATATGGGTTTATGCAGATGATCATATTAATCGTGTCTAAATGAAATGCTAAATTACTAAGCCAAGTTTCGTTATTTAACTTTTCTCATACTTTCCATGTTTAAATATAGTAACTCCCTAGATTTGAATTAACAAATCAGTATTTTATTAATTCTGACTCTCTCTCACACACACTCTCACTATCTCTTCTTGGTATTTTCCTTCCGATCAATTTGTTGGCCACCACTGCCCCAGAAGATATAAAAATATATGTCTTAACTAGCTTGATTAACACATGGGTTTTCCTTGGCATATGACAAACTAGAGCGAATCATAAGTTAAAAACGTATATCCTGAACGGTATTCGAACCTGCAACTGCCACAATAACAACATATCTATGTAATAAAACACAAAAGTATGATTTAATTTTACTTTATACAGCTTAGGTACGTTGTTTGTTTACTTTAGATACAAATTCTAAAAACAAATATTGATAATCATTATGACGCTCTGATAATAATTTTCTTTGTCTCTTCTTTTTAAGTTAAGGAAACAACAAAATAAATGAACTGAAAATAAACGTGAAAGACAGTCAATTCATTATTTCTTCAAAAACATGTTCTCATCACATAATAAGAAGAAAACAATATTTTAATAAAGCTTTTTACAAATATTCCAGTTTTAATAAAAAAGTTTTTATATAAGCCTTGTTGGGATCTCCGTTATTATATCGTCGAAATTTAACAAAAGTGTTTTTAATAGTTAGAGTTTGACATATACCTTTTATGTTTTTTTTTAAATAAATATGTTTTGTTGTTTGTTTTAAAAAAAATAATACTTGTTTCTAAGGATTAACTTTAGTTAATCCGATGATATAGTGAAACACAAACTCCAAAATATAACATTTCACTGCTCTTGTTTTGTATGTACGCCAACTGCTTGTTCTAATTAATTTTAATGGTTTTAATTTTTTACTTAATATTTTTAAATAATCGTTGTTAGTGTTGTTATAGTAGTGTATTTAAAGGTCGAAATGTATGTTTAGTGCTAATGAGTAATTATATTTGTGTTAACTTTTGATATAATCTATAAAAAACAGCAAACTATTTCTATTTTTTATACATTTATCCTTAAATTTGTATAAAATTTTTTCAAAGTAAGGTTATTTAGAAAAAGAACTGGTGCAAAAAAATATAGATTTAAGATCCAAAACAATACAGCACAATGGCATCTTGTCATAAATTTATAAAAAAACGAAGTCTTGAAGTAATTGCCCTTCACAATGTCAGTTTTTAGGTTTTCGTTCTAATTTCGTTGCTTCGTACACCTCAAAGAATCCTACAAGAACCTGTAATTAGTTCTTCACAAATTAAAATATGAAAACCATGGTTGGCAGGTGAGCTAGAATTTTAAAATGTATATGTTGCTAGAACAAGCTGCGAATACAAAATTCCCTTGCTCATTGTGTTTATAAAATAACACAGACCGAGCATATCACGGAAAATCAACCAAGAAGAGTTAACTGCCTAAGGAGCTTAAAGATGGTGAAGGGTACATCTTCCAAGAATCTGTATATAAAGTTTCTTGACGTCGCTGAGAGATTGCTTCAAAAACATAGCTTCAAAGTTTCTGCTGGCTTCCAGGTCCAGGTTAGAAGCAAAGATGATGGTTTTCGTCTGACTAGATGACATATAATTGGCCCACAGTTCATCACGATCATAATGAACATTCAAATAATAGGTGGTTCCTTCACACAATAAAGGAAGCGCCAAAAGTATGCTAAACCCTTTTCAAACTTTAGGTTGCTTAATGAATCTAAAATTGCATAGTATTTATTCCCACCTCAACTATAATTACGTTCCCGAAAATTAAAGAAGAATGCGAAAATAATACGAATATGTAGCGCGTTAGACTACTGTTGCGCGCTTCAGTCACACCTACCAGATTATTCTCAATGTACAGACAAGCCTCACTGGGAAAAAGAACAGATTTCAGTATACGCTAGTAAACGTATATTAGATAAGAAAAAATAGGTATCGTTGATGGTTTGTAGATAAAATAATATGTTTCAAATCTATTCTTTTAATGTAATAACTCATTTTATAAACTTACCCAAATTGTTAACAAACGTTTCTTCTTATGACAAACACCAAGTCACTTCAGATTTAGTAGATCCAATGAATTAAAAATTAGGCCACAAAACCTAAACATCACTTAGGATTTTTTATGCAGGCATATGCTATTTGTTGTTAATAAAAACGTATTTTTTAACCAATTAAATATTATATTGACTAATCTAGTCTTTATTACTTACATCTAGGTATATAACTAGCAGGACCCAATCTCTGATAAAAGAATATTTACACATGTCACTGCTACATTTTTTATTATATGCACCTCACTAAACAACACCACACGATCAGATGGTTTGATTATTTTGAGTCTGCGTCCTACTCTGATGGTATCCAAAATTTGCAGTACTTCAATATTCTCATAAAAATGGAGCCTTTCCTCATGCTCCCTTGCAATTCCCTTGATTTCTTGGTGAAGTATTTGAAGGTCTCGATGTAGGTAGTCAGACCTGCAGTATTTGGGTGCTCCCACAATACTTCTCAGGATTTTGTTCTGAAAAATTTGTATTTTGTTTATGTTACTCTTTGTAGAACATCTCATAATTGAACTTCGTATATCCATAAAGGTTTCAGAATTTGCTGATATAATAGCAAATTATTATGTACGGATAATTGTGATTAGTGATCAGAATTGGAATTAGTCTTCCAATTAGCCAATACATTTTATTATATTTCAATTGCGGTTCTTTTCGTTTCTTCTTTATTTGTTCCTTCAAGCGACGTTTTGCATTAAGATTCATTGCGGGATATTTAGTGTTGTTGCTATATGGAATGATTAATGAGATTAATGATATATATAGTATTATTTAATATTATTGGAGCTTGTACGGTCTGATTGTAGGTGAACTGTACATGCACAGATATACTTTCGTTAATTTTTATTTTCCAAGCTTGTGTCCAATTATTTATATTGTCAGTTGCCTGTTGTAATTTTCATGTGGCTTCTTCGCTATTGTCTCCGACAACTATAATCGCAGTATTATCAGCAAATATAGTCATTGTAATATTCCCCATTTGTAGTATATCATAAGTGTAGAGCAGATAAAGCATTAGCCCCAGTACACTTCCTTTTGGTACACTTGCTTTATCTTCTTTTATTGTAGAGTAAGCTTTTCTTTTTTAACTCTAAACAATCTGGTTGTAATGTACGATTTTAATAGGTCGCTGTTTTTGTTTTTTTTTTTTTTTTGGTAACATTTTCTATAGTTCATGAACAAGTACTTCACGCCAAACCTTATCGAAAACTTGTGCACATCTAGGTATATGGCTCAGCATGCTTTTTTACTTTTGTAGGCTTTTTCAATAAGATCTGTTATTCTTTGGACCTGGTCAATTGTTGAATGCTTGTCGATAAGCCCAAGCTGATTTGTTGGTAATAGGTTTATTCTCTCTATGATAATAAAAACATATGTCATTAAATCAGTTATCACGCTTCGATTTTGATTTGATTTTATTTTTAATTATATCTTCTTTTGTCAATACCACAGATCAATTTCCCTGCATCTAATAGTGAATGCTTTGAATTTTCCAGTTGCTCATCTTCGGTGTTGCTACATTTTTCTGTCTCAAATTTCGGCGTTCTGCACCTTGCTTATAATGGTATTATGAAGTTTGTACGTTCCTGTGGTTTCTAACTTTGTCACTTTGTTGACTAGTTTTGTCGTCATTATCATTATAATCTTCATTCATTATCTAATCTCATTGTCACTGCCGTTAATAGTGATCACCTCCTATTTCTGGCCAAAGTCCACTGCGTCCATAAAGCCTCTCCTGCTTCGTCTCTTAACCAATATACCATTCGTCCATTTCAGTTATTCTGTTGATGGAAGTTGCAATTCTATTATGCCTAAATCTGCAAAATATTTGAATTTGTAATTTATTACATATTTATAATATTATATATTTGTAATTTTCATATTATTGTTTATTACCAAAGTAAAATACTATATATTATATTAACTAAAGATATAAATCAAAACATTTATTACAATTATTAAAGTTTTTTTTTGCTTTTCTCCCAATTAATTACTATTTTAAAAGTGATTCATACAAGAAGAAAATTAAAAGTCGCATAAATTGTTATGGCGACTCGCGCTATGATATAAGACTTATTCAATTAACAGTATTGATTATAAAGGAAGTACGGAAAGGACAATCAAGCCACCATTCAAGTCCACATTTAATTAATATTAATGGGGCACAGCGAGACCCAAATTGGCCTTAAAAGTTATTTTATGGCTAATATTATTCCGCCATTTATCAAACGTAGATGTATTACTACTCTCCATTAATAAATTTTAACAATTTACTTCTTTCGGCCATTAGAAGACTTTTATTACTCAATAAATAACATACTTATAAGCTTTGTTCCCTCACTGTTCAAATCCAACACTTTTTTCAATCGTTTCTTTTAATTGTCGGCAAAAAGATTTATTTCAGGAATCAATTTATTTTAGGTTCGGGGAAAGTCTTCACTCAGGAGAGGATTTCTTTTAACGACTGTCTCGTTAAGTTTTATTAAACTAAATATAGACCTTATTATTTTTAATCAATGAATAATTAATTTATGTTATGGTATTCAGTAGTTTTATTAGTTTAGATTAGGATATATTTGATGTACCCAGGAGTTAATATATGACGATGACTGGTTGATAGATATGCTTAGCACAATATCAATTTACAAATTTATTACTAGTGTTTTATTGAACTTGCATTAATACAAATGCAACGCTAGTACTAGACAAATACATCAGTATGCATTTGCAATTAAAATAAAACTAAACTGCTTAAGTTCAAGTTAAGAAATCCATTATACAAGTTCACATGGTTTGGTTCACTTCAGTCTTCTGACTTTCTGCGTGTTGTCCACTAGATGTATTGCTTCCACATTATTGTGATTTTGCACTTTTATTTCATATTTTAAGGCGAAATGTTGGAGCTCTTCGTGTATCCATTTGATGTTGAGGTCATCGTGCAGCTCTCTCGTTGGTTACGTAGCGCTAAGAATTGGCGATTAATCGTAGAACTTTGTTTTGGCTGCGTCGGATTACAAGTTAGTTTGATGATTTACTGCAGCTCCATAAGTCTAAATTCGCTTTATGATTGATTCATAGAACAATCTATTTGATTTAAGGTCAAGTTGAGATTATCTTCCGACTAATCAGTAGAGTTGCTTTACTTTGATTCTAATTTGGTTTGATTTTTGTCTGACAAGATGTTTCCAATTTAAACTGGCACCGAGGTGGATGCCGAAAAATTTAGCATATCCTTCTTAAGGAATCGGACATCCGTCAACTTAGATATTTTGAATACTTATTAAAATTAAAAGCGGTTGACATAAAAGTCGAATGTGGACCGAATCGTAATTTATGAATGTTTACAGCCAACGTAAAGATCCAAAAGTTGGACAGCTGGATGATACGCAATTAGAAAATCGAAAATTTCTAAGTGAAATGTTCCAAAAAACACACTAAAAGTACGAAAAATTGCAGAAATCTTAGTTAGAAAATCGTAAGAGAAAAACATTATGGTGCTGCAATGCAAAATCGCTTTGATTGCAAGACCATGCTCTGTTTCTGATAGAAGCAGAGCATTTATATGGATTAATGTGGATCGCTACCGACATAAAATGATTAGTTCAAACTGCGAATTGACTGAAAATATCCACAATACACTCAAAGATATCATAAGGTTATTTCGCAGCATAATACTGGTCCGCCTCATACATCAAAACTGATGAAAGAAGTGTTGGAATTTCTTGAATGAGACGTTTATCGCAGTCGCTCTATTCCACCAAACCTAGCTCCATTCGACCACCACCTTTTCGCATTTATGGGACAGGCACTTGCAGAGTGGTACTTTTCAATTTAGCTCAAACGATATTTTTTTTTAAGTGCATCCATAAATTTCCATAAAAATGGAATAAATGTGTCAATTGAAGATCCTTTTGGTTGACATAATGTTTCTATTTTAACCTATATGTATACAGCTGATTTTGCTTAAGGAATCGGACATCTGTCAAATAAGATATTTTCAATACTTATTAAAATTAAAATTAAAAACCATTGATGTAAAAGTCGAATGTGGACCGAATCATAATTTATGAATGTTTACAGGCGATGTAAAGATCCAAAAGTTGGGCATGTGGATGATACGAGTGACAGGCAATTAGAAAATCGAAAAATCATAAGTGAAGTGTTTCAAAAAACACGCCAAGGGTGCGAAAATTTTCATTTCTGTATCTACTAGGCATGGACGAAAAATGGAATAAATGTGTCAATTGAAGATACTTCGAATAAATAAATTTTGAAAAAGGAAAATAATTACGGGTAGACGTGGTATTCTTCCTCCAAGCTTTCATCAAGCATTTATAGTCATCATCAAGCTATAGCAGGTACTAGATGATAATGTCTAATTAAAACCGAAAAACAGCTGTGATGCCGTAGGGTTTTGAATATTCTTTACTAAATTGAGCCAATTTTTATGATAAAAAATGTTTTCTAATATGTTCACCTTCGGGGTTTCATAAAAATTGCGATTTCAAGGCAGAAGTCCTTGAGGAATACCTTTGCTTTTCATTTGATAGATATAAGTATATGTTTTTAATTGTGTAATGGTTGTTATATTTTGAACGAAAGTTTATGTCAAATCTGATAACGAATAGAACCCTGTAAAATTGGTCTTAAGTATTTTGGCATTAGCTTTAGTATTGGAATTTTAAAAAATTCAAGGTTGCAGATGCAAGTCTATATTAAGTGTATCTGCATCCAAATATGGAGGATACAAGCGTTCGATATGTCCATATTTTAAAATTTATTGTAATATTTTCGCTATTAATAAAGAAAATGTTGGATTTATTCAAGAAATTTTCTTATGAGAATCTGTACAGCTTGCCTGAATCTTTGCATTTGAAAGTTTTCAAGCTTCCAATTACCAGACTGTGCTAAAGTCCTAGCATCGGAGCCTTACAAACATTCGAAAGATCCGTATTTTAGTTTTGGTTGTAATATTTCCTCTTTTCTACACACATGCTCTCAGAGAAGCAAAAGTTCATGCAGATAGTCTAATTTGGCATGCGATTTCAACCGTTGATGTGAATTTCTCATCCTTTGTTACCGATCCCACGTTTTTGAACTCCTGTACTCACTCTAACTGGATATATTTCAAATTTTCTGAATACTTTATATACTCTCAGTTATCTTAATTATTTTTAAAGCCATATGACTATGCAGCCCGAACTATATCATGGAAAAAGCTGAATGTTCGCTGTATCACTGAATATAGCGAACATGAGATTAGTCAATAGCAATTTGTAGTATCCTCATGTTTTTCTAAATATGTTTCGAATAATTACAATAAATATTTTATTGAAAAGCCAAAATGTAGGAGAAAGTGACATCTTGACTGACTCAGATCGTAAATAAATTAATGAATAATTGGGCGAAGAAAATTTTTAGGGAAACATATTTAGCATCCAAAGCTGGTTAAAGTGATAGCCGTCTATGTAGTCGTAATTAGAGTTAAAACTAGTAAAAAAATTGGGAACTAGCTGACTGCGGGAATCTTATCTACACAATCGCGATTCAATTTAAATTATGCCTGCTCTTCTCCGCTTGTTTCTTTGCAAGTTTATTGACGAAGTTTTAACTTTATCTAAGAGCATTAACGTAATATATCTAAAAGCATTTAAATTATATCAAATTAGTTATACAAGAAAAAATGCTTCAATTCGGCAATGCCTTTCAGATCTCTAAGGACCTAAATTCCTTCCGAACAGTTCTATTCTGATATCTGGAAGATCGAATTGGTTTAAATAAAATATGCGTAAGAGATGTGTTGAGACATTTTTAATAGCCTAACATATTAATATGTTTAGAGATAATTTTAAATGGTACTTAGCACTAATTTATGAAAAATCATGCCATCAAAGAACATCTATTCAGCGGCTATATATAGTTGAGATACTACGGTTTCAAGCGCCTGTTACCTGACCAAGTATGTCATAACTTTGAGTCATCAATCTCATAGAATTAATAGTTTAAGGAAAATACTTGGTAGGTTAATGGTGGAATTTGATTTCAAGCACCATATATGTATGTACATAATCTATAACATAAGATTTTTTAAATATCTCCAGCTGTTTTAACGGACCCCTTGAAGCTGATGTTCTTCACAGAAAACAAATAATACTACACCATTTACATTTGTCTTAATAAATATTTTCAAATTTAAAAAATTGTGATCTCATTTTGTGATATGTCCAAAGAACTGAGGTAGAATGTTTGGTTTGGTATTATACTTGATTCAGCATTAAGCCTACCGACTGGCGAATGACCAACTTTAGAAATCATCCCAGAAGACATCCGGTCTTACCCAGCCTGGTTACTGGCGTGACTGGGATAATTTTCCTTGTCGAATTTTACTGTTGCCTAGGATAATCACGAATTTTAAACAATCACAAACATAAATTTACGACCACGCCCCAGCAGGATTCGAGCCTGCAGCTATCGCAACAGTAGAGAGACCGTCCTATCGCCTTTAACTCTGTGCTATCAAGCCGGCATAATATTATTTAATAGTTATCTTGTGTCGCATAAAAATATTCTTCTTTAGACTACTTTCCATAATTATCTGTAATTAATTAATTTATATTTTAATCTTTTTGATTTTACGTTATTCGTATCTAACTTATTACTGTATACGTAATATTGGTTAAATCTCATTTCGCTTAATATATCCAACAGTTTCGCCATCCGAATAAAACGGATACATTTTCACCTTCATATCGGAAATTGCCATATCGAAACGGATGATGCGGTAAAACAACCACGTGCATTACTGTCAGCTATATCCGGCTATGAAGTTATATCGATATTTAATAAAAACAGGTGCCAGTCCCATATAAAAAGAGGTCGAATACCGAGAGGAATAGTTTGATAAAATTGACGATTTTTCTATAAATGGAGGAAACGCGATCGACGCTAATTTCCAGGATTATGGAAAAAGAATCATTAAAATAAGATGTTAAAAGTCGCTGTTTTCTTGCAGAACTTTAAACTATATTACTAAAAATTGTTAATGAACCAAGTCAATGAGTTAAAGTAAAGGACGTCCTTGTAATTTCTTGATACAACTGGATGTCCGAGGCTTGTTCCATTTAAAAGACTTCCGACAATTTAAGGTTTTGAAGCATTATATCTATTAGTGAAAATGTGATAAATCAATGCAATTAATTGTTAAACAACCCTGCCTAATTGTTAAATTTTATTACTTTAACACATTTTTAAATACCAGATGTACCGGAAAGTTATTACCGGTTTCTATAACGGATAAAACTGGTCAATTGGAAAGTCCCTGGCCTGACACATAGATGGCACCACTAGAATTAAATCCATATGTTTTTCAGTTAGCCCTAACCTTCAAAAGATGCGTGTATAAATTTGACAACTGTCGGATCATTAGTTTGTGAATTGTAGCATTTTGAGTGACGCAACTTTTGCTATTGTGAAAAAATGGATTAAAAGGAATTTCGCGGTTGATAAAATATTGCTTTCCGAAGAGAAAAAATACATTTGAAGCAAATACTTGCCTTAATGCCGAGTTTTCGGGCACTGCCCCAGAAAAGTCAACCATCAAGGATTAGTATACTAAATTTAGAGGTGGTGAAATGAGCAACGAAGACGATTAGCGTAGGGACGCACAAAAGAGGTTGTTACCGACGAAAACATTAAAAAAACCTACAATATAGTTTTGAATGACCGTAAATTGAAATTGAATGAAATAGCAGACAGTCTAAAGATATCAACTAAACGTGTACATCATATCATTCATGAATATTTGGACATGAGAAAGCTCTGTGCAAAGTAGGTGCCTCGCGACTTTTGACCAAAAAAAAAAAAGAGTTGATGCTTCGGAGCAGTGATGATCAAGCATAATAAATCCGAGTTTTTGCATCGATATGTGATAATGGATGAAACATGGCTCCATCATTTCACTCCAAAGTCCAATCGACAGTCATTCGAGTGAGAGTCACACGATGAATCTGCTCCAAAGCGTGGGAAAACGCAATAGTCGACTGGCAAGGTTAGGGCGTCTGCATTTTGGGATGCGGGTATATAGGAATCACACATATTATTCAAAAAGCCTAAGAAAATAAACAATCTAATGAGCTATATTATTTGACGTAGCGTAAACATTTCATAAAGTCTAGCGTCATAGCTGATATACAAACTCTAAAAAATATCACCGAAACAATAGGTTGAACTCATAAACTGCTCCATTCCAGCAATGATGTTAATGTTAGTGAAACTAGAAGAAGCTTACTCAGCAACGAACACCATTTAAAGAATAATTATTACTTAATACGGATTAATTAATATGGGCTATATGGCTCACGATATAGTGAATATTATATCCTAAAAATGCTAGGTACCGAGATACGAATCAGCGAATATGGCCTTATATCTTCCTAAAACATGTTCAGCTTCAAATGCTGTCCAAAGTGATCAATTGCAATGATCAAAGTGTCAATGTATGTATTCGATAGAAAACGAAAACTAGTGTAAATCCTTTATTATTACTTCAGAACTAGTCACATAGTTCTCTTCAATTGAAAACAAAAATGATCCGAATACATGCAAACACTTAAAGGCCTAAAATATGTGAGGGTTAACCCTTAAAACTTTTACTAAGTCGATACTGCTTAAACATATCATTGACGATCCAAATATTTCATATATTTTTATACTAGCAAAACTAATCAACTTTTCAAATATGTTTTTTATAAAAAACCGTGATACTGTATTTTATACATATCGTGCAGTGAGGAATTTTATATCACCACGGAGTATGCGTTATAAAACTAGACTGAGCTGATATTAAAGTTTGCAAAAATCGTTAAAGTATAAAAGCATATTATAAGAACAGCACGTCACAAGTTTATTCCAAATTAAAAAACAACCTTAATAAAAATGCAAATATAATGCGTTCACACGTTATATTTCGCGTTTTATTTAAAAATATAAAGACGGAGAATTTATTATGAAAAATACAATGCATTATAGTTTTTAATATATTGTTTATCACTAGAAATTACTTTTTCTCTGGGATGTTTGCAGATGTCTAAACTTTAAATAAAAGTGAGATCTCTTTGAACTCTACTTTTCTTTTGTTTACGATATAATTTCTGCTTAAATAATCTATGCAATTCCGAGCTAATTTAAGGAGTGGCAATTTAAAGAGCTTACATAAAGTGAAGCTACAAGTGTTGAAGCATATCTACATGAGGACAAGGATACAAGATGTTTATTGTTATATGACGTCGGGCAAAAGTCCCGGTACCTCTGACGTACTTTCCGCTGAGTGACAATAATGGAACTATTAATTTCAATCAATATTGTGACTAATTCTGCTCGTTCTTGTGGTGTATATTTATCCACAATAAAATTTGGGCGTCTACACAATATGATGGTTAAAGCGAAATTGAGCTACATGTCACATAACCAAGATGACACGCAATCAAAATGGTAGCCGAATTTTTACCCAACATTATATAAACTACAACCTTACTTTCTGGATACCTACCCTACTTTAAATGTTATTTTATTTTAGTTTGAAGTTAGATATGTAAAATAAAATATTAGTTATCCTAGATATAATATATAAAATTAAGTAATAGATAGCAAACTTAATTTTGATTATATACTGACAAATGATTACGTGTTGTTTTATATATTATTTTTCTTTTCAAAGTTATTTTAAAATTAAACTTTTTTATGAAAGTTTCTTCATATTACAGTTCCTATATAACATGCGACGAAAACTATACCTAATATTAAGTAAACTTGTGAATTCAAGACTATTTAATGTATTTATACTATATTCTTCAAATATACGTATAGTTTTCAATAACTAGCAACGTTGCAAATTAAAATCCCTGTGTGCATGTCAGGACGCTTCGAAACAGGACTCTTATCAAATGCATTATGGCTAATGTGAATTGAAACGATAGGTTTTAAAACCATATCTCCAGTTTAACTAATGAAAAAAATTTCTTTAAATCGCTTATTTTCTTCTTGTTTTATTCAAAATTATAATAATCGTAATATTGCTTTTCCTATTTTTGTATTTCAAATAGTTTGACAGCAGTAATATTATGTATCTGTTAGACCGGAAATTTATTATATATGATGTTGATATTACTTATTGATAATAAGTAATAAGTAAAACCATTAAGTAACAAATTATGACACTAATTAATTGTCAACGTTACTCAGAACGATTGAGTAACTAAGTACTATAATTAGAATATTCCACAAGATCCCAAGAATCAAAAAGAGAGTTTTAACACGTAGCAATGATATTCTCATTTAATTAAATTTAAAAAATCGTACGGTAACATATTTTTAAAACTAACTTACAAGAATAAAAACATTATGTCTTTCTAATTTTATTGCGGCCATTTACGGTGATCCAGTATCAGGCGAAAAGGGAATAAATTTCCGGAATTTTCAAAATCGTTGTGGAATTAGTTATAGGAACGACTTCGCTTAGGAAAAGAGTCACGTAGCGGCATCGTAGAGAGATTTATTTAAGTGGCTTAATAAGTATTGCAGTGCGGTTACTTATGCTGATAAAACCATTTTCCTTGTCTAATCTTGTAAAGCTTATTTGTATATTCCAATTTTCTTTGGATATACGATCCTTTAATTAAACTGTACGGAGCCTTTTATATACAATATTATTATATTTTTATTCGAGTCGTAATTTAAGGGGTTAAGGAAAAAGGTTGTTTTAACGTATTTTTAAAAACGAATTCATAGATATATGTTGAGTAGATAGATGGTTAAAACTAACCACCAAACTCTTATTTATCCAACGTTATACACACAATCAATGTTTTCGATTAATTACCAATATTTATCTCTACATTACCACCGAATGGATGCACTAAAATCGTGATATTGACCCATAAAAAAACGAAAAGAAGGTGTCACAGTTATGTTGGAGCACTACAACTACGGACAATTCACAACAAATTGCATAGAGTTTATAAGTCTTAGTATTAGGTGCATGTATGTGTTTCCATCAGGGATATCCATTGATTATGAATAATCGTTAAATTGGGTGGTTTTAACAATTCTCTGTATAAAGTACCAGTTATTGAGTTATTCAGAGTATACAGAGATTAGTCATGGAATAATCAAGATTGAATGTTCGACACTCATTAAATTAATTGTGCCATTTGAAGTGTTATTTTTCTAAAGCCCATCAAACTCTTTTGGAAATATAAGATGATACTATTTCACCATTACCGGCATGTTTGGTTTCGGATTCAATGTTTTGGCGATATTGATGTCAACGGAAAAGTTCAGCATAGAAAATCGAAATAGGTCGAGGACGATAATTTTCTATATGATCCAGGAGTAATGGAAAAAGCGGAATATTCATGGCTATAAGGTTTTTCTGTGCTTAAGTTAGGATCAGTAAAGCGTTGGGGATAACGAGCTGTTGACACTGAATGAAACTGTTGCTACGGATGTCTGTCGAAGCCAAGCAAATACACTGGATTATATATTGTTTCTATTAATACCAGCAAAGAAAAGAAAATGTTAAAACAGATTTTCAGTAGTTTGGTTTGGTTTGGTACCTAACACCTTGCTTGGCGTCAATGCTGATTTTGAAAAATTTGGTAAGCTTTTTCGGGTTACAATCTATGAACATTTTAGAAAATTATTTTTGTACATGATCCATCTTTAATAGTCGGTCGCTAATGGTTTTGAAATTAGCTCCAGTTTGATTCGCCGAGTAATGATCCCATTATTTTCCGCTGTTAATTCATGTAGAACACAAGTATCGAGTATCTTTTGCTATTCAGAGGTATGTAAATAACTCCGAACTATTCTACGCTGTATGTCCAATTCCATAGTGATGCCACCTTGTGTAGTTTGTACATCTGTATCGATATTTGAAAGGCATTTATTAACTTTTTCAACGAGTGGTTGGCCAGGACGACATTCATTTTCAAACATTCAATAGACTTACCAGGCATTTCTTCCGAAAATATAAAACAAAATATGACGAAAATTTCATCAGGTATCGACATTTTCAAAGCACAACAATGGTTAACTGAAGAACGATGCTCTCTATACAGCTAGAGTCTTCTATGTGTCGTTACCCTTCGAACGCCATATATATTTAGTTAGTAACTGTTACTCTATAATGCGGAGGCAGAATTGTTTTAAAAATGATGTGCTATCAGTATTTTTTAGAATATTTTATACAGATTGGCACAAGAAAGTGGAACACTTAGTCCTATAAAATAATAAATATTATTCCCAACGAGTAATAATTTAGTTTACAATAATAAATTTAATTCTGTGGAAGTTGTGACGTCACGTTAATGGTTTATGGGTATATTACACTACTGAAAAAGTGCTATATTAATTTCTATAACTCTTCTCAGATAATGATAAACCTATGTATATATGCAAAAACAGACCACTAAGCAATAAACAGGAACAATATTTCAACACAAACAGGATTTTTTCTGTTACTTGGGAATGACTGTGAAACATATCAGAGACTCTAACAAAATCTAAAAGCCGACGAAACAAAGCAGTTGTATACAGATCAAAGCCCTAACAATTTTACCACTTGCAATCATATAGTAAACCACTTGTAATATTCGAATTAGTATTCAAGTAGAGTCTTCACAAACACTGAATAATACACTAGACCTCACCAATAGCTGACTTACAGCTTACCACTTCTAATATTCGTATTCGCATGCTCAAATCTTATGAGTCAGTAATCTTATTTTAAGTTAGATCTTACTACTATTATTATGTTATACTTACATATACAAACATTACACAACTAAAATGAGTGAGAGAAAAATCTTAATAGGTATTTACCAAATTAAAGTTAAATCAGACTTCATATACTAATAGAGACTACAGAGACGACAGACTACTAGCTGTCCAATGCACCTGAGATTTAATAGTCTTATTTCAAGTTTTAAAGGGAAATCTTAGATGACTCCGTAAATCGATTTTATTTCGTCATCGTGCAGCTCTTCGTTCGTTACGTAGCAAAAATAATTGATAATTGAGCGAAGAATTTTATTTGGGCAGCGTTGAATTGCTAGTTGGTTTGATGTTTTAGTGATACCGCATATTTGCTTCCGTAAATCCAGATAGATTTTCTAATTTAGTGATAAATCAATCTTCTCGATCTTACGTTAGTTGTCAAAGGATTGATATATTCCGACCCACTAAGTAAAGTCTAGTAAAGATTTTGAGTACCTTATGCTCTGATATTAATATAACATGATGTGTCTAATTAATCTACTACCAAGGTGAATACTGAAGAATTAGTACTGATTTGGTTAAGGAATCGAGCACCCCTCAAATGATATAGTTAGATTTCTGACATTTGGCCGTCACATTAACACAATGTTGTATCTAGCTCTAGTCCATTTGTGGATTTTGTTGACTGTCATCAGGTGTGGGCAACTCCAGTGGTAAGTAGTGGGGCAAAGTTTTGCTTAGTTCAATCATTGGCGGCGCTGACAACGTGAATTTGATTGGTTAGTTTAAAATAGTTATATAGAAACCTGTAAGGAAAATACTTTGCTTTGAATGGTCTGCCATTTCGCCTGATTACTTTGTGACGTCACATTTATTGGCCAATAGTATTTAAAGGAAAATCAAATTTAATTTTTAAAATAAATTTATTAAATTAAAATCCTATAAAAATGTACATAAGTGTAAATAATATAAACATATATAAACAAAAAGCAAGAAAAATTATGAACTCTACTCTAGGAAAAATTAAAATATCTATAATTCTTCTATAACGCCTTCCCATATTTGTTTAGCGCCATCAATTTTATGGGATCTATTAGAGTTCTAACTTATCTTGATATATTGAAGGTAAACTTTAAATTCTTCCCTTTTGATATTGCATTAACTTCATTAAACCAAAAATACAATCACACCTCATAATAACTAAATTTGGTCTTGAAAATCATTATGGATTGGACAGTTGAAACACTAAAAATTTATGTGTTTTTTAAAGATGTTTAGATTTTGGAATATTTAATCTCTAGAACTACGTAATATAGAATGTAGACAAATATTTCATGTTGTATCTTTTTCAGAAATTTAAATATACAATAGCTCTACTATAAAATTATTGAACACTGATTGTTCTAAATAGTTAAATTATTACAAATATTTTAGTATTTATTACTACTAATTATCCAGTTATCTTAATTATTACCTTCTTGTAAGAATTCTTTATGTAGAGGCATCACTCTGACACTGCATTCGAACAACTTAGTAGATTAATTGAATTTTATTACTACTAACATCTTCACAACTAAGTTTTGATTTTCTGTAAACAAACAATATATAAATAGACCTGTAGTAGATAGATCATTTTATATGTACCTGATAAAACCAATGATGGATATGCATTTATCCTAGTACTTGTTCGTGACGGAAGGGTAATTCTAAATTTTTCACTAAAATGCCCGTGACAGACACCATGACGTTGATATATTTGCATTGCGGTTTATCCAGGTAACTTACTACTATTTACTTTGTTGATCACCCATTTTTGGAAAGGAAAGAGATCATTCTTTGGGAAACGATGTCTAATTTCCGTAGAAGATTTTTACCCCGGTACACTACATCTTTTACCACGCATTGTCAGTTTTTATATTATTACTCCATAATAATTAATGTAAAACAGAAAATATGCACAACGTAAAACGAAGATTTTTTGATCTAAACAAAAACCAAAACCTTCAAACACCAAATTTAAAAATGGACGCCCATAGAAAATGCTGTCTTCACACAATTTAATCAACCAATCGTGTTCCATGTTAGTGGCGGCACCAGGAATTTAAACTAGCCAATCACAATTTGCGATCGCAGCGCTACCGTTGATTGAACTAAACAAAACATTCCCCAAGGTCGTCTGTACCCTGAAATTTCTATTTTTTCTATGACTGTTATTTGAGGTTATTCTGTAGCCTCAGACATATTTCTTTTGTCATAATAACTGTCTCGTCGGCAAATGTTCCAATTTCTGTTTCCTCTGTTGTAGGCATATCAACATTTTAGAGCAGATACAGAAGTGGCCACAAGACATTGTCTTGTGGAACAGCGGATTAAATAGTTTTAGACGTTAAAAATGCCCCTTTATGCGAATACCTGCTATGGCTCTAGCAATTACAATAAGTCTGCTGTAATAATCACCTTGTGGATTATTTCAAATACCAGTCATATCCAGTCTAGTGCTGGTAAAACGTCCAGGTATATTCCAAGAAATTTTTATTCTTCGAATGCTTTTTTAATAATCGTTCTTATTTTATACACATATATGGTGGTAGATTGTTAAGTGATGATTTCTATATAAAAACTGCTATTTGGAAGATGAAGAAATGTTTTAACGTCTAAATATCGAAAGTAGTAGCCTGATAGGTCTTCAACATCAAATTTATTCTGCCAATTTGTCATGCATATAAAATTTAAATATAAAGCTATTGTTATAAGTTAAGAAACCCTAATGTTTAAAATAGTTAATTATGTTGATCTAAAGTGGCTCATTAAATAAAAAATATTAGATCGTATTGTAACAAACACAACATAGGCGTATTTAAACAATGTTCATTGTATAAAAGATTTTTGAGCTTGGATTAATTTTATTTGGTAGGTTAATTATTTGATTTCTTGTTTTGTTTTAGATATCTTCGTAGTGTGGTTGGGCCTTTATTTCCACTAATCTATGTAGTTTGTTAAAGAGGCCTCCTCGTCAAAAGAAACATAGCGTGAAATAAGTATCGTCATATTTTACAATGGCTTAAGAATTTCCATTTTAATTTTCGACTTTTGTCTTGTTTGGACCGAAAATGCTTTCAATTCCGTCTTTGTTAATTTATAAGTCTCTAGCTATTTAATTGCCGCGTGCCACTATAAATTCCGGCAGGATTTTGTGTCTCTAAATGGCTATAGTACAGCAACTATTTTGTCTTATTTAAATATTTAGGATTTAATTAGTTTGAGCTTTTAAGTAAAAGGGATTTCACAAAGGATCTGCAGTCGGAATATGTAGTTTGCTCTAAATAACTGAAAAGAGTATAATGGTTTTATCAGATGCCACGTTGTGGCATAATATGTTGATAATAATGCAAAAGCGCTGAAACCTACCTATTATATTTTAAATTTTAGTTGGTCAAGCAATATAGACCTCCGAATAATTATTGCTTATTAACGCCATAATTGTTTAGGCAGTTGCTCCAGATAATATTTCCAAATTAGGTAAAGAAATCAATATGTAATATAGTGTTTGCTTATTCTAGATGCATATTTAAATAACTGATATGATTGTAACAATATAATATCATATATCCCATATCATAATCCTATTTTTCGACTTTGTATATCCCAAAAACGCACAAACCAATCTTTAACTATAATAAGTAAATTAAATCTATGGCATTTTAAAAACATCAGGCTTATAAATATTAAAATGTAACAAAATTGCTTGTTAGAGTTTTTTTTTTGTTCTGGCCTAAAACCAAGCACCTACCAGTGACAAGTTGGACCGGCTTATGTAGAAATGCCTTTGGGCTTACCAATACACTAAACCGAAAACTCACAGTTGAACCCTATGGGTTGCTACTGCTACTGCATTAAATTTGGATGACACC
The DNA here is from genome assembly GCF_030347505.1 of Rhynchophorus ferrugineus. Taxonomy (NCBI): domain Eukaryota; kingdom Metazoa; phylum Arthropoda; class Insecta; order Coleoptera; family Curculionidae; genus Rhynchophorus; species Rhynchophorus ferrugineus. The sequence continues at coordinate 16,434,768 of NW_027472590.1, forward strand.
CGCTCGACTCGACAGTCGTTATTGGGCACGAGGACCCGGCAAAAAAAACAGGTAGTGAAACTAACTATAATAACTTGAGTTAACACATGTCGTATGGGGGCAAAATTTATGACTGCAGCGACGGATGAGGTCGTTTCAGCCTGGAAAAGAAGAGGTTAGCGATGACTTTAATCTGCCTTTGGTGGCATTACATTTTGAACTGTGATGCATGTGCCAAGTATCCACAGACTAGGGTTGTTTTTAAAATCTTGGATATTTCTTACTTGGAATAGTTTATGGTTAGGTGTATTTAAGCACCTACAATCCGCCTTTTGTGATCTTCCATCTGCTATACTTGTGTCCGAACACTACTTAACTACACCAAGAAACGCTTTGGGTAACTGCGAAACCGTTACCCATATAACGTCAACCTGTTTTCTTTCCATGATGATTAATTTGACTCTGATTAATTGAATTAATACAAAAGAGAGCGCTATATTATGATAAGTAAAATCTAACAGGTAAGACTGAGATTTGTTGTATTTTCATTATTGGAAAAATTGTTCCCATTTTCACAGCGTAAGCAGTAATGTTTCACCACCTACCTTGAATACTTTTGCAGTCAATTTGCCGTCTACTTCGGCCATCTTACCTTACTTTATGATATTATCGATATTCATAAATCGTCCATTTTAACTGGCCTTCAGGAAAATTTCTTTTTTTAATCAGAAAGTTTCTAAAATGAATAAAGATGGGGTTGCTAAACATTGTAGCACACATTACCGAAGAGCTGATTGAAGAACTCACTCCATAGTACGAACTTTCTTAGTCAATTAAAAAGATGGATAAATATACCTATAGCGATGTCTAATAAATTTCCAATAAAAATATAACATAATATTACATTATGTATGTTACATTGCATATACATATATATGTATATAGTTACTGGAATAAAAAATTGTTTAATTAATAATTTGAGTATATATATATATATATATATATATATAATATAAAATTTTATTGTATATTCAGCATTAATATGAATAAAGAAAGTCTGGGTTATTATAATATCTTGAGTGTATAATAAATGTAAAATAAAAATAAATATAGCTCTTTGTAACTACGGTAGATTAGAGAATTTTCTCAGCTGTAGCCCGATTTCGTGTTATCTCGTCGAGTAGACCACCGTATCGCAAATATAAAATAAAAAAGAATTTAATATTTCTCTTTCTGCTGCCTTTACCGCCTTGAGTGTTCTATAAATGGCCTAAAAGGAATACTTCTTCAAATATATTATTTCCAGTCGGCTCTGATGAGACAGTCTAACGGTAATAATATTACATTTCATCACAGAAAAGTATCTTTATACATTACGGCAGCGTCTTGCTATTGCATAATATCTTTTGGACACTTTAACAGGCTCAGCTTTTGAATTATGAGGGCGTACAATATAATAATTACAGAAAATACAAATACATTTATACTAATATAAGTTATATTACAATAGAGAAAACTCATTTCAATTTCTATGTAAATAATGGATTGAGCGTCCAATATCTCTGATAATATTGTAATAATTAAATTAAATTATAATATAGCATATTTGCAAGGTAACAATCTCTAGTTCTTCCAAGGATCAGTTCCAAGGTTCCAATTTCAAATTTATTTTTAAAATGAGACCATATTTTTTGTTCTTATTTTGTTCTAGCTAAAAAGAGATACAATGCTGTCTGATGCGGCTGAACACATAACCGAATAAGCCTATAAAATAAGCCTGGTTGATAAATTCTTCATCAATCTTCAAAATATTACTGATAACAATTAGATGATATAAACCGACAAACATTGTTTGTTTAATGTATTGTTTAAGCTAATAAATACATTTGTCAGAAACCGATTATATCTCTAATCGGTTAGTTCGAACAAGAACATTATAATAGAGGGGCCCTCTTTCCGGCAAAATGTATTGAAGACCTTTAGTATTGATAGATAGTAAGGTTTAACTGGAAATATTGCAGCTATTACTGATATTGCTGATAGTATTGTAGCTGAATAATAATATGAATAAAACTAAAATGCCTCAAAAAAATAAGAAAAATATAATGTAAGATTACCAAGAGAAACCGTTTACATAAGTAGCGGGCAACGAATCAAAATCACCTTGATATTGGCTCAAATCTGATGTTATTGAAATTGTCTAGTTAGTATGCAAGAGTTAAAGTACTTGGAATCTGTAATTCAAGAGAACACTTTCTTGGTTCTTCATCATCTACTTCTGAAGTGATAATTCGAAATAACCAAGCTACAGAGGCTCTATATGTGGAGGCAGAAAATATTAAAATTAAGTCTAATATCGGGCCATTTTGAATATTTATCTTGCCATTCATTCTACAAAACTCCAAGACTTGTGTACTATGTAAACTGTAATTTTTTCCATATAGATGTTATTTAGCACCATTATTTCAGAAAGAACTGTTAGGCTGGGAAGTATTTATAGAATATTTAAGGATATGCCGCTCTTTGGGGCATGTAAGTCATCCTTTCATTCACTGTTAGGAAACAAAGTTTCTCAATGATGTAAATATAACCCAGGAAAAGGTCTAGTGGCAAACATTATTTTAAAAGTATACCATTTTATATATATTTTTAAGCGAGACATGGATATGTTAAAATGCGACATTGGGCTACTCTTGGCAAAACACTGATAGAAAGTGATGATAGTAGATGGAAAAAGGTAAAAGTTAGAATAACATTGATTTCGTTGCTTATAATGCTTTTTAATAATTCATTGCAGATATATTATTGTTGGCTTTATTCCTGTCGAGGAGTTTGTGTGTTGTCACCCGAATATAAATAATTGTTTGTGTTTTACATAATTTGCTTTTATTAGAACCAACCCTAAAATGGTACAATGTAGAAAGGCATTATCTGCAATAATACCGTCGCTTTGTATAAATTCCATGAGACAGACAGAAAAAAATTGTCAGATGATAGAATGGTCAACAAGTGTTTGATAATGAAACAGATTGAATGAAACATTTTTGTAGTGGGCTTATGACCCAACGCTGATAAGTAACAACGCAGAGTGACAAGAGCAGAAACAATTAAAGATATGTATATTATTAATATAGGATAATTCTAACTCATATTGTAGTCTGAAATATTTGTGTGTAACTGTTCGGAATATACATGAGCATTATGTTATAATTTATGAGGAAATATTTAATACTGCATTAAGAAGAATATAGTAATTAAATCTAATTTTTAAAGGAAAATGTAGACAGGGAGTAACAGAAGAAAATACAGATAAATTCAGATATATCTGAATGACTTAAGAAGGAATCAGAGGAACGAAGAAACAATAACTGAACGTAAAAAGATAAATATGCTTCCCAACGAAAGTAAAATTCATTACTTGGATATACAATTGTTAAATAGGTAGATTAGGTCTCCAGAAAATACCAGTACATACAAAACGTGCCTATAACTCTACCTTGCAGGTGGTGTCGAAAAATAATTCAATGTAAATATAATAAAACAACTCTAATCTACAATCTATTGTGGCTAATTAATTAACTGCAGTTTAAGTGCTTCGGAAATATATACATTAGATGTACTAAAATGCTAAAATAAATTATGTTTCATAACGATAATTTTGTTTTATTGTTTTGTTTACATTAAAATTTTGTTATATCAGGGTCAAAATAAACCAAAAGTTATATTTGATGCGGCAGCGTTGTATTATAAATTTTCATGACATGCATTGGCTGTTTAATTGAAAAGAATATATAGTCTATTCAAAGTTATTTTTTATATACGTCATCTAAATTTGTGACGTCACAAATGTCGAAATGTTGCCTCATCAACCCTGAGTTTTAGTTCAGTTCAGCTTCGACATACCACATAATTCTAGTTTAAATAAAATAATTAAACAAAAATGTTATCGAACATATATAATTTATTTTAACATAATAGTACATATAATGCATATTTTATCGAAGGACTACAATTAAGAACACATATAATAGTTTTTAGGACTTGTCTTGTTATATTTACAATGAACTCTTTTCGACACCACCCATTCACGTTTCAACCATTTGTGAATATCTTCCTCTGTATATCTTATCGAGTTCATCCAAACCGAATGTGTTATGGTCGACAATGCTTCCTTCCACATATCTAAACAGTTCTTGATGGAATATCCTCCTTAACCAGCATGTCTATTATAATATTTCCTTGCTACCTTCCACATTAACTCGATTGGATTGAATTTACAGTGATTGTGATACGTTACACTATGTGGGCATATATGTTGGTTCAGCCATCTGATATCTTTTTAGGCCTTATTTAAAAAAAAATGCAATAAAACATTTCATTTGTATTTACCGAGAAGCAATTTAAAATAGTTTATTCTTTAACATGGTTTCTTCAAAACTTATTTTATATACTTTTAGCTGTCCTTAATTGCAGCGTTTGTTGATGCACTTGTTGGGATCTTCTCCACCAGTGTGCTATAATATGGTGAATTGCCCATAACAATAACTGATGGTTCCTCCAAATTAATTAAATGCTGATTTCCAAACTACTGAAAACAAGTTATGGTTCATTTTTCCAATGTAATCACCCTTGGGAAAAACATTAGATCTGCACCAGGTATAAAAATATTTCATTTATATTCCAGTTTCCAGCATGAAGTAGTTCTTCATGACATATAGTTTTGTCTGCAATGAATTATTAATAAATGTTATGACTAACAAAAGCTAATCGATAGTTGTTCTCACGTTTACCGTTTTCCATCAACTTTTGTTGCCTTTATGCTATATTTATTATAATCTTGCCGCGAGTGCAAATGTACCATTCTGAAATATCTATGTGTCATCTAAATATACAAATTGATGTAATAATTCTTCGTTGGTTTTGATACATTTTTAGAAATTATTTAGATAATTTTAATAATTTCATTATTTAAATATTAAGTTAATTAAACCCATTCCAGTGTTATCTATACACTACTTAAATCTCATATTATCACCCAACAGTGTATGAAGGGATGTTTAACATCCCTCAAATAGCTGCTTTCAGATTTTTATGGATACTTTCAAAACTAACAATTTTCTCTGAAAGAATTGTATTAAATTATGTTTCGATTAAAAAAACTACTTACTATTTTTATACATTTCGTATATTTGAACTCTGATACAGCTAACATCAACCTGATCTTGATTCATTAGCCTTTTCGCATAAAGTCGGTTTCTTTTTGGTGAATTTAAGGTTATATTGTTTGTTATTTTTTGAGATATTTTAAAGACCGTGTCCGTATTAATATTCAGTGCAGCTGCCAACAAGCTAAAAAATATTTTCGAAAAAAACTGCGGCGATTTTAAATGTATTAAAATAGAGCCTTAAAACAACGTTTGCTGGCTTATAACCGGTAATTATATTTTGAATAATTTTGCGTACGTTTGGCAACCAGACGACTTAAACAGGCTAATTCGGTATCACATTTGAACCTATCAGACATGATTATGTCTCTTTCTAAGTAGAATAAAATGAGAAGGAAAATATTGTCTGATTCTGAAACGAAAAAAACTGTGAATAAACTATATATAAACATTGACTTTAAAAATTCCAGAATCTGTCGGGTAGTTAATTAACAAGACTGAATAAACAATGATATTTACGGTACTTACAGATTTTATAAAACAATTTAACAGACGGTCAATATAAAACGGGAAAGTAACTCTGCATCTAAGAACCCTAATATGATATCAAGTGTGAAAAATGTACCTGTCCTACGTAGCCGGTTAAATCGCCTCACAAACGAAAGAAAAATATCCGTCTCCGAGCACCAACTAAATCTTAATTACTTTTCGCTTTTTAAGATTATTTCATCAACCGGAATTTATGGAACTTATGATAAAATCTCGAATGAAAAACAGCTTAGTAAGTTTTTCTCTATTAAAAAGTTTTATGTCTTCTGTAACAAGTTTACAAATTATGCGTTCTCGCCCTAATCTGCCTCGGTTTTACCGGGGTCTCGAATTAAGTTATGCCGTTGCGGAAAGTTTGAAATATGAAAAAAAAATTGGATCGCTCTCGGGATTGTTTTAGAACTTCGGTGGACGTTCACCGTGACTAAGAGACAGGCATTATCTCTATTTTAACCTTACGCTCAATAACACAGGTTTTATTAATGCTCAATATAGCATCCACAATTTATCAGACTTTATCATGCCATCTTGCCAGTTCTTGTGAATTGTTTGTATATTTCGAGAATAAAATATTCACTAATTATATCATCATTTATATTTAGTCATAAATTGAAAGTAACACTAAACCAATGAAGACTAATTTATGTCGTTTTTAACTTGTAGAATATTGTAGCATTAACAAATTTCTTTTTAAATAATATAAATATATTAAAAATAATTTTCTCCCTTTTACCAATGATTGTTTAACCTACAGTTTAACGTGGGCTCCAAACCACGGTTCTTGGCATTAAGCCTACCGACTGGCGAATGACCAACTTATAAATCATCCCAGAAGACATCCGATGTGCCCAGTCTGGTTACTGACGTAACAGGGATCATTTTGCTCATCATGCCACAGCCGGATTTGATCCCGCGACTATCGCAACAGTAGGAGGACCGTCCTGCTGCCTTTACCACTGCGCCAACCACGCCGGCAATAAATATTATTAAATGGAAATGTTAAGAACGGAAATTTAAATAAAAATTATTTAAACTAGTGATCAGAATTCAGTCCAGTGATCGAAATTCGATCAAAATATATTAAGTTCATTTTTCTCTCATAATAGAGCAAATGATAACTTTATATAAGATCAGAAATGTATTTGATACATAATAGCAATAAATGTCTGTATATCAAGATATATGGAAATTATTTTAAAAAATAACACTCACTAGCATTATTTAAATTGCATTTAATTATATCTAATTCCCATTAATTTTCAATATTCAACAAAGCATTAATATGTATAAATTACAATGCTACTGAATATTATAACAAAGTATCATAAGTAAGATTATTTTCAGAGCATCAAATATAAGTATATAAAATCTTTCTTTACTTTTATTTTATAAATATTAAGATGCAATAGTAACTGAAGTAATACATCTTTCTATAAACAAAAAACAGAGAATATATGAAAAAAATTATTTTGAAATTGATATTTGACTTTAGCATATATATTAGAATAACGAAAAAATATTACAAATTGAAAATGTATATTCAAAGAATGTATTTAAAATCATTTAATTGACTATTAAATTTAAAACTTCGGTTTATAAAGTAAATAAACAAAATAATTGATATATGGTTCAAAGAATAAAATGTCATATAGTCACATTCTTAATGCATTAATCATTAAACATCTTAATTGCAATTAATTGCATCTTAAAAACAAATTCATCCATGTTTTAAAATGTTTACAAATATACTCTTAATAATGCATAATTTCTTCTACTGGTGCTATGTGCTCCATCTATGCTAATTAGGTAGTTAGTTTCAATTTAACTTCTGAGCAACTTTATTGCTTCATTTATGTATTACAAAAATTTAACAGCATTGTTCTTTGCTTATGTATTTCACAATTCGATTGCGCTCTTGCGGATAGCTTTAGTTTATCTTCTATGGCCTTAAAATATCTACTGCTTTCTACTTTGCCTTATGCTCCACGTGTCACAATTAGAATTATATGAAACTATTTTGTAACTGTTAATCTTCTATGCAATATTCATTTTAACTCTTGATGCAGGAATTAACGTATTTATTACCTACAATATTCGGTTAGTGCTTTGCTAAGAAATGCATTTACTAATGATACTTGAAATTAATCAGAAATCGATAAAACTATAATTTACAGATAAATCCTAACAAACTTTAGAATTACCTTCAGTTCAATGCTAATACAACGATACAACATATTACGTATGATGTACAATGATAAAACAATATTCATATGACTCTCTCTCCAAGAATATATTAATTAATAACAGTCCTTAAGAAAAAACATTTATCTTTTTCTTTTTCTTCACTAGATAACAATTTAAATCAATGTTTTGATTTCGAAAATTTAAATATACAGTAATCAAATAAAACAGACGATTCTTATTCATGAATTTCGATAACCAATTAATAAATAATTGGGGTTGATAATAAGAGATTAACATATTTCTGTTTTTTTCATTCACAGATATAAATACCTTCCGATAAAGCCCACAATTTAAAAGTTCCCGGCCTGACATATAGATGGCGCTACTAGAATTAAATCTGTGGGTTCTATGCGATGCAACCCACACAATAACTTAGTAAAAACAAGGACCACGTGGAATTCTTTGTTTACAGACAATGGTCCGGCACGACACAAGGGGCACTTCTTCTGACAGCGGAAAAATGAGAAAGAGGGTTTTTCGGGGGTTGCAATTTGGATTTATACCTGGCCGAATGCGATGGTGCCAATTACACCGGAGTTGGCAATCGGCCAGTGTAAAATATAAGAAGAAGAAATACCCTTCGCTGTTGTCGGTTTTATTTTTGGGCTTTGCGCGTTGTGCAGTATGTCTGGTTATCTAAGCCGCCACATCACTCCCCCCTAGCGACCTAGATTGGGAGCGAATGTGACGCGCTTTGTTTTGGGTCCTGGATACGTTCTAATACATGATTCCGATTCTTTGTTGTTCGTTTCTTTCTCCATGTTCTCTTCTTAGGCTGTTGTGGCTTTTCTTGTGTAATAATGTAGCCGGTTGGCGTCGTGTCGGTAATCACGTGGACTAGCACAGTGCTCGGAAAAACAGAAAATGTTTTGCCGAAAAATGCTCCTACCTTGCTTTCCAATCACGTCGGGGTCACCAATTTGTGGGTTTTATGCGATGCAACCCACACAATAACTTAGTAAAAACAAGGACCACGTGGAATTCTTTGTTTACAGACAATGGTCCGGCACGACACAAGGGGCACTTCTTCTGACAGCGGAAAAATGAGAAAGAGGGTTTTTCGAGGGTTGCAATTTGGATATATACCTGGCCGAATGCGATGGTGCCAATCACGCCAGTTGGCAATCGGCCAGTGTAAAATATAAGAAGAAGAAATACCCTTCGCTGTTGTCGGTTTTATTTTTGGGCTTTGCGCGTTGTGCAGTATGTCTGGTTATCTAAGCCGCCACAAATCCATATATTTTTAGTTAGCCCTGACCCTTAAAAGACGCGGGTATAAATTTGACAGCTGTCGGATCATTAGTTTGTGAATTTAGCATTTTGAGTTAAGCAACTATTGTTATTGTGAAAAGAAATGGATAAAAAGGAATTTCGCGTGTTGATAAAATATTGCTTTTTGAAATGAGAAAATACAGTTGAAGCAAAAACTTGGCTTGATGCCTAGTTCTCGGACACTGCCCCAAGAAAATAAACCATCAAAGATTGGTATGCTAAGTTTAGAGGTGGTGAAATGAGCACCGAAGACGGTGAACGCAGTGGATGCCCAAAAGAGATTGTTACCGACGAAAATTCAATCATATCAATATTTGATTGTGACGACCAAAAAAAAAAGACGAGTTGATGATTCGGAGCAGTGTTTGAAGGTGATCAAACGTAATAAACCCGAGTTTTTCCATCGATATGTGACAATGGATGAAACATGGCTCCGATGATCCGAGCACAAGATGAAGCCGCTCCAAAGTGTGAGAAAATGCAAAAGTCGGGTGGCAAGTTTATGGCATCCATATTTTGGAATTAACATGGAATAATTTTCATTGACTACCTTGAAAAAGGAAGGACTATCAATAGCGACTATTACATAGCGTTATTGGACCGTTTGAAGAACGAAATCGCCTAAAAACGCCCGCATTTGAAGAAAAAGAAAGTGCTGATTCAGCAAGACAATGCAGCGTGTCACAAGTCAGTGAAAACGATGGCAAAAATCCCTGGATTGGGCTTCGGATTTCTTCCTCATCCACCGTATTCTCTAGATCTGGCCTCCAGCGCTATTATTTCCTGTTCTCAGATCTCAAAAGAATTCTCGTTGAGAATAAATTTTCGTCAGTAAAGAGGTCATCGTCGAAACTGAGGCCTATTTTGAGGCAAAAGACAAATCGTACTACAAACATGGTATCGAAAAGTTGGAGGGTTGCTATAATCAGTGTATCACCCTTGCAGGGAATTATGTTGAATAAAAAAAATAATTTTGACAAAAAATGTGTTTTACTATGGCATGGCGAGGACTTTTCAATTGATCTGTTAATTTGTTTTCTATGCAAATAATCTAAAATATAACTTTACGTGGACATACAAATCTTAATCGTTTTTAACCCAAACTTGCTATAACACCTTTATAATTCCAACAATACGGGAATAACCCAAAGTTAAAACGCTGCTTAAACTTTCCATTTCAAATGTAAAAACGAACATTCACTTAATCTAATTTAACGCCATTCTATATTTTACTATTAAAAAACCTTTAGCCCCAGCGAGATTGGATCCTAGTAGGTTATTGTCGACAAGCTAAACTCCCCGCAAAGCTACCCGCTGGGATTGTTTATATAATTTGTGTCACCTATCTGATGGCTACTCCTGGTTGCTTGATTTGGGGGTTTTTCATTTTATTTGGTATATATTTATTTGTAGCGCATATTGCACAAAATTATTAGGCTTAAAATGTATTCCTTGTTATAAGCTTAATCGTTCCAAATTTTTGTTAAGCCAATTAATATATAGTTTGTTCGTTATTATAGACATATTAATATGGTTATTAGACATATAGTTATTATATATATCATTATTATATGTATTATAAATCTGACATTTTTTAAGTACTTTGTTATATGTGCATGACTTAGAGAAGATTACTTTTAACATTTTTCTACGTTTTTGTTACTAAGCTGTAAAATTAGCTTGTTATAGTGTATCTTCAATATAAGAAGTGTTTTGGAATGCACGCAAAACAAATAAATTGTTTTCCCTTCAAAATATTTAAGGCTCTGTTAAAAAAATTATTATAATGAGACACAGAAATGTTTTTACCCGGTATGTATACAATTATACAAGTAGAGCTCTTGTGTATGTATAATGACATTGCTAAGGAATTTAAGCTGATTTGTAAAATTAAGATACATAATGGTCTTATATTTACCTAAATTAAATTTCATCAAAAGTTTGTTTAAATTTAGAATTTATTTATTAATCTTTAAAATAATGAGAATGACAGGCAACATTAACGAATACATATAATAGGCAATATCAGATATATACCAGACGTCTGAAATTATGTTATTTTACTTGTTCTGAACTTTTATTCAAGTACGATATATCGTTTCGAATTCTACCCGAACTTTTCAATATCATTTTTGCAAAATAAATTATCTTTCTTCACAATATGGGCCTGATTTTAACAATTATTATTATGGAAAAATTATTATGTTAATTTGTATATTTAGATGAGACATGGATATTTTGGGTCACTATTGTACTTCGGTATTGGGTTACTCGGTATTGGTATAAATATAGTGTAAAGACAACTAAATTTTGATGAGAAAATGCAAACATTCGAATAATTATCGATTAAGTTGTGTTATTCATAACATTTATTAATAATTCATTGCAGACATAAAGTTCTTCATACTGGAAACAAGAATGGTTTTATTCATGATGCAGAATTAATATTTTCCTCCATAAGTCCAACAGTGACTACCATGGAGTGAATGAACCATAACTTGTTTTTACAGTGGTTTGAAAATTAGCTTTTAAAAAACTTGGAGGAACCATAAGTTATTGTTATGGACAAGGCACCCTATCATAGTACACTTGTGGAGAAGATCGCAACAGGTGCATCAAAAATGGCAGCAATTAAGGAATGGTTTAATTTACATAAAATAAGTTTTGAAACCATGTTAAAGAATGAGCTATATGAAATTGTTACTCGGTAAATATAAATGAAATATATAACTGCATTTTATGTATTTTACTTTTTTAGAAATAAGACTGAAATAAGGTGCATGGTAGATCAGACTGCTGAACGATATGACCACAGGGTATTACGTCTTCCTCCCTATTAATCCAATTGAGTTTATATGGGGTATTACAAAAGGCATTAAGGTCGAGAAGTATATTCAAACTAGAACTGTCTGGATTTATGGAAAGAAGCATTGTCGACAATAACACCTTCGCTTTGGATGAGCATTGATGACATTACACACATTGAGGAAGAAATCGACAAATGGAATAGTGACTAGGTTTTTGATAGATTGGAAATACACAGCTTAGATATTAACTTGATTAGTCTTTTTGAAAGTGACAGTGATTTAATAAAACTTTATGAATGTTGGTTTATGATTCAATGCTGACAATTACCAAGACAGGATGATGAAAGAGGAAACAACTAAAGATCAATATATAATTAATAAACTTTAACTTATGTGCATGTGTGTTCTAGTTCAGAATATACATGAACGTTTGGTAAAAATGTATGAGGAGAGAAATAATACTAATTGCTGTTCAGATATGGTACATGCATTAAGGAGAATATAGTGATTAAATTTAGTTTTATCAAGATATATGTATACAGGTAGTAACAGAACAAACTAAGGAGAAATATAGTGATAGCAAAATGACTTGATAAGGAAACATTGCGTCGAAGGAAACAAGAACTAAGCGTAAAGTGTAAATTGCTCTCTAATGAAAGTAAAATACATTACTCAGATATACAATTGGTAATTAGCTGGACTAGACCTTCGGTGGATACCACAAAATAAAAAAAGCCTACAACTCTGCCTATACTAGTACCCAAAAAAGTACAATGTAAATATAATAAAACAACCCTAACCTATACATTATTGTTAAATTATTCGATAATATATGCACTAGATGTACTATAACATTAAAATAAATTGTATTCGATATAAAATTTGATTCCAACATTTTTGTTTAATAATTTAATATAGATTGTAATTTTGTTATATGTCAAAATGAACTAAACTTTAGAGTTGATCTGGCATCATTGCGTTATCAATTCAGATCACGAGGGTTCACTGCTGTTTTGAATAGAATAACAATGTTGTGCATCAAAAAGCATTACAATAAATACTACGTTTTTGAAACATTTTTAAAAATTATTCATTTCACTGCAAATTGAAATTCATAAGAGTATAACGACTGTCGTATCAGCTAGTAGTTTCATAAATCTACTCAATTATTTTACTAAATTAATTATATTAGATCAAAAAGCTTCAGAACTCGACATATAAAATCCAAACAATTTGGCCACACACGCGCATTAAAAATTAAAACCGTGTGCCGACCATTCGCATTGATACGTTTTTATATTTATTATTCCGTCAAATATATTCCACCGATATTCATTAGACTCGATTTATCAACCCTCATAAATCTGATTCCAAGCCGCACAAACGGCTAATGAACCGTCAAAAGAAATATTTTTCCGCATTTCTATTTATTTCCTTTTGGCGTCGAAATAAATTCGAAACAGCAACAAAAGTAATCTGTTGATTAATGATAGGAATTTGCTCTTTTGTACAGGAAAAAAAGACGAAAACTCGACTGCGATCCGAAAAATACATCCTTTCCAGAAAAATAAGGATAATCTGAAGAAGGTATTTGAGATGTCTTCACTCGTAATATATCACCAAGTGTCTGTTGTAATATGGGATATAATTCATGAGGGAAAAATGAAAATCCCTTGTAAGTGACTAGTTTTAGGCAACTCGTATGAAATGCGCTCACAATTTATTTTTAAGTTGATATTATTTATTCTTGATGGTTGTTCGAAGTAATTCATGAAGTGAGTTAAATTTGTTTAGTTAGACAGCTATATAAATTTTTTTGTTGCTATATATATATTTCGGTACAATTCCTTGTTCAAATCATTTTTTCTTTAATAGAACAGGTTTTTCAATTCATTTTAAATGTCCTTTTCAAAATAATTTATAATAATTTATTATATATATATATATATAAAGTCTCATTATTTGTTATCTATCCTCACTCTAATGATCTAATCTAATGATCGAATTCTCCATGCTTCTATATAGAGTTGACCATATATAAAGGAAAAGGATTGAACTTCTTCAATTTTCACAGAATTCAATTTTGTTATTCAACTGAATTATTAAATTCAATAACTTCTCTGCATAACATAATGGTTTTACATTTCGAGTTATTCACTATATACTAACGCTGGAAAAACAAGGAAACAAAAGTTCAAACCCAAGACCGAGCACAAACTCTCAAAGAACTTTCAGAGCTTAGAAATTGACCAATAAACTGTTTCTAAACATCTACATTCGAAGAAAAAGCTAAGAAAGAAGACACAATGGTTACAGCACAGACAGGGCTCGACTACATGCTGTAAGAATTATGACCAGTATACGAGCTGTAATAGAGCTCGTATGCCAAGTTTAGCCACACTCAGCGTACTAACGGGACATAGCGCTTTCGGATAACTACTTGCTTGGACTGATGCAGCATCGCTTTGCTTTAACGTTGAAAATTTATCAAAGTCGCCTTTATGATAATATGCGTAATTAAAACACCTAATAGTGAGTAACTAGGATATGATTTGTATTCTCTGCTATTGAAACCGAGAAAATTTTGGTGCTTTATTATTACCTATTTATTCAAAAACTTAACAAAATATATTTCACTTGATAAAGCTCTCATATTTTTGATAAATTTTACTTTATTGAAATAAACGAATTTGTTCCTACTTCTTGTGGTTGTATGACATAGTGGAGAACTTGCAAGTCTTGTTTCTTATGACGAAAATAGCTGCATATCTGCCCTCCGAGTAGTTTATGTTCTGTAAACTCCACTCTATGATTTCCAATACTATCGGAAATATTATTAATAATAATCAATAATTATCAATCAATACAAATTAAATTATTGCTACGGCTCTATTCTATTTTAATTAATACACAAGCAAGACGAGTACAGAACAATATATCAATATGTATTTTGCAAATGAAAATAAAACTAAACTACTTATGCTGAAATTAAGAATACTTATTCTTATACACAATACAAGTTTATGTGCTTTGGTTCGTTTCAATCTTCTGAGTTCCTACGTGTTGTCGCCAATAGCTGTATTGCTTCGACGTTGCTCTGATTTAGCAACATTGTTTCAAGTTTTAAGTCGAAATATTGAATCACTTCGTAAATCCCTTTGATTTCGAGGCCATCCTGCAGCTCTATAAAGATTAGTAATTAATCGTAGATCTTTGTTTCAGCTGCACTGAATTACTAGTTAGTTCGATGTTTTGGTTTTTGCTTTAATGTTTGTATTCCATAGGTATAAATTGGTGTTATGTTTATTAACAGAAAAACCAATTTCTTTGATTTTAGGTAAAATTGAGATTATCTACCAACTAACCAGTACATTTGCTTGATTTTGAGATTAGTATGCTCTGCCTTTTGTCTAACATGAACAATAATAATATAATATATGAGACAATTTGCCAGAATTAAGCATAACAATTCCATAATAGCAGATCTAGAATCCTTTCCAGTTATATATTCGCCATGAGTTATATTCAGGTTAAAAACAAAGGGCAAATGTAAGAAATTACGAACCTTAAAGAATTAAACTTGGAATTTCCAAAACAACTAAAAATCTATGGATTCAGTAATAACAAGAAGAAACGACGAAGGTAAAGAAGCAACCTCAAACAAACAGAACTGTGAGCAAAATAGTAAATAAATAAGGAATGGCCTTAGTGAATTGTGACAAAATACTTGAATTTTAATGAAATATCTGTGACGTTTAAAGTTTTAGAGAGGATTAACATCAGAAAAAATAAAAAATCTATGACATAACACATTGAAGTGATGAGGACGAACCTGATCCAGAACCCTAAGCAAAATATTAAATAAATATTGTCCGACCTATACATGCTCAATATTTTAGTAGTGGATATAAAGGAACAATTTAGGAATATTTGGCGAAACTCTGACAGTTGCTACCTAGGTTAATTTAAGGCTTTTATTATAACAATCCAATATAATTTAACTATACCTGTTTATTAAAATAATGAAACACAAAAGGCATTATAATTATATCCGTATGGCATAGTAGTACGTATCTTAAATAATAATAATTAAAGTACAATATATACATATATATATATATATATATATATATATATATATATATATATATATATATATATATATATATATATTCAGCTGTAGAGCCAGTGACTGCAATGTCCAAGTGATTCAGAGATTCCAAATAAGTTACTGAAGTGTATTGTGAATGCTCCTTGATATGTACGCGTTGTTTGTGACCTCCGTGTCGCGACTTAGAAATTGATATATGGTTACGGACACTAGCAGAAAGCTGGTCGATTCCCATCAGAGAATACTTCAGAACCACGTCAATACGGTGGTGCCCAGATTTTTAATGATGTATAATGTTATTATACGTCCCAAACAAAAAAACTTTCTTGCAGATGTTTGAAACAAGTGATTCAGTGGAAAACAACTTAGTTGTCGTCGTTTGTTATCAGGTTAATTCAGGTCAAAATTAACTGTTAGTTGTATACTAGTTTTAATAAACAAATTAATTAGAAATATAGGCTGTTCAATGATGTATTTATTGTTACATAATTAATATTAGAAAACACTTTTTCGCAAATGTATGTTGATCCTAAACTATTTACGAACATCAAAGTCAGGTCTTTTATGATAGGAAATGACGGGATGATCTTCTGTTGGGACTAATTTCAAGAAATGTTGGAAAATCTGATGAAGTCTGTGCTCTAGAATAAATTCTATCGACAAAGATGTTTAATAGTGGAAAATAACGTTCAGTCCTAATTGAATCGTGATCACTGAGTCAAATTGAATCGTTATTATTTTTTGAAAATCATCTAGAGAGTCCATTGGATCCTCTTGGCCTGACAATTCATGAAAAAAAGCCTAGTAATATACAATAGAACTTTAACTTAAACTCAATCAAAACTAAATAAAATATCTGTGAATCTACCGTATATTCTGCAAGTTTTTCTATATCAACGTTATAAATTTCTAATAATTCGAACAAAATTCATTTACAATTTTATACTGTCATAGTAACATTAGTTCAAACCAAAATATTACCTGCATAAGAAAAAGCTTATATCATATTCTGTAGTAGTCGTTATTTGAAGTCAATACTTACACAGAAAGGTGGTAAATCTGGACGATATTGACACACGACAAAATGCGCAACTAGTGAGGGGAAATAAGAAAAAGTATACATTTTTGTAAAGTATGTTTCTCGATCATATTTAAACTACACTCAACGATAAATTCAAACTATAAATGTTGTGCTTTGGAAGAATTTTTTTGACAAGCTTTATTAGTGAAGAATGAGTGAAACTGTGAGTTTTAACTGAATATTGACCGGATAAGTTATTGTTTCAGTAAAATTGATTATGAAGGGAATCACAAATGAATTAGTTATAAATCGTACTCAGGTTATTTGAATATCGTCCTTAAAGTCCGGCGGGTCTTCTTGGCCTGTCAATTACTCAAAAAATCATAGCAATATGCAATAAAACTTTAATTTAATATTAATCCAAATTAAATGAAATATCTGTGAATCTACCGTATATTCTGCAAATTTTTCTATATTAACTTTATACATTTCTAATAATTCGAACATAACTCATTAACAATATTACATTGTCATAGTAAAATTAGTTCAAACCAAACCGTTATCTACGTAAGAAAAAGCTTATATTATATTCTGTAGTAGCCGTTATTTAAAGTCAAAACTCACAGAGAAAGCTGGCAAATCTGGACGAAATTTTATGGGGCATAAAGTTTTAAAGAATTGTTCTCTAGGGCCTGACTGATACAAACAGTCTTCGGTCATGCTTGCGGGTAGATCTGCAACTTTAAAACACGACCTGCATTTTTACGACCAACTAAACATAAAGCTGTTATTTGTCGGCAGTTTTAAATATTTCTCGTTGAATTTATGGCCATACGTACGGAAATTTATGGCACGCTAACGAGACTTAATTAGTGCTTGTTTATTAACTGGTAGTTTATTGAGTGTGCGAATGTTTACCAACAAAAACGTAGATTGAAGCACATTTTATCTGCTAATGAACATTTACATTTTTAATTACATTATTTTATGTGGTTCATTAATTATTTATCTCCCATTTATTATATTTAATTCATATGCCTAATTAATCTCAATAATAATTAACAAAATTTAAGCCAGTATAAGGAATATGAATTAATTTTGCTCCTCGTGGCAAATTTTAAGTACTATTATAAATATTTATTTTAATAATTTATTGAATAGAGACCCTTTAGATCCACGGATTATTTAGGGTCTAGTGCTATATTTTTACGTGATTCGTATAATTATCCTACAACAATATAACATTGTTGTAATAATGCAAGTATGTAAGGGTAAATCACAATATACTATGATTTGGAATATACAATACAAAACATTTATTATATACAAGAGTGTAGAAAAACTAAAATAAACACAACTAAAGTTAATTATAAATATTCTTTTATATATTTGCCAGCAATCATGTCAGGTAAAAAAAAACTCCATTAGTGTGTCCAATTTGTGTAGTTTAAGAGTCGTGTAGAGACGCTATATTGCCGCCAATGCCATAAAGTAGCCTCTGCGTTCTTCTAATTCTCTCACCAATTGTGGGGAGGAGCAAGATTCCGTGCTGTCATTGTATCTAGGACTCTGAATATCTTTATTAATTTCTTTCTTCACATCTAAAAATACAGCTGATGTATCCATATTTTTATTGAAGATGTGACACGCTTCACAATTTTGGGTGTCATTTTACGCAGGAATGATAATATTCTCTGTACCTTCTGTACCCTTTCAATTTTAGTATATGTACCAGCATAATTTTCTAAACATTGAATATAATATAAACAGCAACTGCCACAATTTGGACATTTAAGAATTAGTATCATAATTAGTAATAATGATAATAGTAATAATGATATACTTATGATACCAAAGCCCGGCGGAAAACTAGAAAAAAGATATTAAATCATACATATCTAGTACTATGAGGCCAGTAACAAAATAATATAACAAAATCTCTAGAGTTTAGAATTTATCCTTAGAATAAGTGTAATACTATTAGATCGGATTCAAACAAATGACTAAATCGACCAGGTCCAACGAACGTTCTTTGGAAGAAACATACATATATGTACACAAACACATATATATGCAAAGGTGCATGTACTCCAAAGTTTTCTTAATATAATATATATGGCTTGAGCGTAACAAAGGAAACGTTTTTTTTTAAATTGGTTTTATTCATCAACGTAATCTCAACCAAGACCCTCACAATCATTACAGTGCCACTCAAACAATTCAATACCACTTTTGTAGAACGATTTGTTTTTTGCCTCAAAATATACCTGTCACCAGTTGCTGTCGCTGGGATCGCTTTGATTCCGAAGTGAAGTGATAGATCCATGTTTCATCTGTAGTAACATATCGACGCAAAAATTCGGTTTGATGCGTTTAAACATGGCTAAACGTGATTAGAATCATCAACACGTTCTTGTTTTAGGTCAAGAGTAAGCAAACGCGGCACCCACTTTGAATAGAGCTTTCTTATAGTCAAATGTTCCATGCAATATAAAACTGACACGTTCTTTTGATATATTAGGATATTAGCTAACTCATGCAACTTCACTCTTCGATAATTCGAAACGATTTTGTGGATTTTTTTATGCTTTCTGGTATTACCACCTTATTTGGACGTCCAATGAGGTCCGTATCATTATCATGCAAGTCAGCAAATAAAAATTTTATTGTTTTTATTTTTCTGTTGGAGCTGAATTCTTATAACACTTTAGTTATTTCTTCGCTTGAACGGTATTTTTGCCATCAAGAAGCAGTGTAAAATTAAAACACAAAATTGTTTTTGATCCATTGTTTTCAAAATAACAAAGGTAGTATAACTCTTAGCACAATAAAGAAGTTAGGAGTACTTAAATATATTAGCATAATGTGTTAAGTGAATATACATTGTTACGTATGCAATGGATACTTGAATCCAAACCTATGAATTCTTTTTGTCAAAGCAAAAATACACAATATAATGTATACAAAGCTCCATAGACAAAAAAGACTTTGTAGCTAATAGATAGGATAGGAATAATTATAGGATAATAATCTTTCGCAAAACCTAAGAAAACAAACTCTAGGAACTGAAGTAAAAACCCAATCGTTCTTGGAATTATACTATATTATAGTGAATATAGTGAATTTAGTTTAAAAAAATATAAAGAACCTAGGGTGGTAACAAAAAAAATGCCTTTGCTGTTCTTCATAGAAACCAGATCTAAATAGTTAAATAATTTGAATATTTTGATTTGATTACGTTATATCGCTTGACTTTATATGAAGTTTAATTTTCTGACTGGCTCAACCCGCAATGTAATCCCTGTATATTAGCAGGAAGATCTCTGGATTTATTGCAAAAATATAATTATCTTAATCAGTAATAAAAGCATTATATGAATGAATGAACGGTATTTATTGAAATTTTACTAAATATTAACTATTCACCTATTAAACATAAATAGAAAAATTATATAACACAGATTGCACGACAATAATTAAGGAAGTATTGCGAAGAGAGGTTCCTGATCAATACCCAGAAGGAATACCGCTTCACCTAACTATGGAGTATTTCCGACAGTACAACATGTAATTAGCTCTAAGCTAATTAGCTCTAATTAAATATTAAATAACTCTTAATAGGAAAATTGACTAAGAAAAACATTCCCTGAAAAAATGGTAGAACTTTTTCCTAGATAGCCTAAAATAAATAACACAATATTCAGACCATTTTCATTTTGATGGTTATTGAAACAAGTACGTTGGTCCGCAACTATCTCTAAGAAAGAGACATTAAAGATTGTAAGATAGTTTAGCAGTTACTATTTGATGCATTTTAGGCTTTTACGCCTGTGCTGCAGCATGTATAAATAGATGGAAAACATTTGAAGGACAACTGAACCAAATATAAAATCCGCTAAAATTACGAATTATTTGATGTATAAAACTTTTGCTTTAAATAATTGCCATTATTTAATTACAGTGCTTTGAAATTTGAACTTCTTTCTCACTTGACATATTTTACTTGATAATTTAATACCTATAATAAAATAATAACGACATAAATATTATGGATACTAAGTCTGGCCAATCAGTAAACCCTTCAGTTTAAAAGTTTCCTACTGCTACTGCAATGCGACAGTACTGTCAGTGACGCCAATCGTCCGCTATCCTTCCAACAAATTCCTCTCCTCTCTACAGACCTTCTTATATATACACTAACCAATTCCTGTTACAGATTTATCAAATTATTTATTTTATCATTTATTTTATCAAAAAATGACCTGTGATGATAATGAAGAAGAAGTATTTTGCCTTTTTAAAGAAATTGACGTCTACAGATCGCCGAGGCAGGTTATGTTATGATTGGTGGGCTATTTAATTGTCGAGATATACAAGACAATAATTGTTCTTACAATACTTTATAATATCAATCAATATTTTGACAGGGAGAGGGTATCAATGACTCAATATCAACGAATAGCATAGAGCACAAAAAATGTTCGAATACAATAAATTGCAAGACGTATTGAACGTACATCCAGCTCAAACGCTTAGAAACCTTCAGGTAGTTCTGTTTCTGTTCACATGCGATTTTGACTGGCGATTAAAAATGGTTTTACTACGACGAACCCAAGTACAAGGAGCAATGTTATAATGTCCACAAGACCATCGACACCGAAATAGAATATTCATGGTTATAAAGTTTTGATGTACATATTATATAATCGGAAATGTGCAATATATTACGAGCTGAAAACAGGAATGAACCACAAATTAAATTGTTATTGTAGATATTTATCGACCCTAACTGAACGAGTTAAACTACGTATTGCTACAAAACAGGCCAGTAACAGAAAACAACAGACCCAAATTTAAATCAACAACGCAGAGCATACTATTGGATGACAATTCTCGAAGAGAAATTCTCAACAATTGTGCGGGTTACTGTTCTAGCTCGAATGGAAAATTCTTCCAGACCTAGCATATGCCCAGACGTAGCGCCTCCTGATTACCATTTGCTAAAATCCATGCAATATGGTTTGGCTGGGATATGGTTCCGAAATGGCAAGTGCGAGAATAGATCGCTGCCAAACACCGTTCTTTCGACACGTTGTCAAAAAGATGGGAAGAAGGCATAAAAAATGATGGAAAGTATTTTATTCAATAAATACAGTACCAATATAGTTTTAATAAATACCTTTCTAAAGCTAAAATATGTCCAGAAGACATGCAGGCTCCTAGTAATTGTATAAATGCAGTTTAAGGGGCATAAACAGGTTACATTATATAAGATATCGTTCAAAAGATATAATCCAAAACCTAAAAGCCACTATAATTATAGGCTAATTAATCTATTTAGCCAACCGCAAATTAACATGCATATACAGTATACCTACTTTCAGATATTTCAATTTGGCTTATAAACAGAAATCTAAATATTTAATTTCGGTGGCATTTGTCTCTCTATTTGTCGGTTTATATTGGTTTCGAAAACAATTTTGACCTATATTAGTTAAAACATGACCAAATAATTGTTTTCTACTTGTTTTACTATTACTATATGGCAAAATATATAACTAAAAATGCTTATTCTTTTATCACGCAAGTTCAGTCCTAAATCCAATTGAAATTAAATTTTCATGGATTTCAGGTGGCTTGTTCAGCTTACGTCCGTGTATCTATATAAATTAGTGATCGCCCAGTGATAGAATCGGTTAAAGTTTATTAAGTTAATTATGTCATTACTATAGTTAATTCTATTAATTACTGTTATAAAAGAACCCAGCAAGATAATAATATGAATTTGACATGTCTTTAACCCCAAACACTGATTGACACTTGTATAATTTTGATGTAATGATTATTGTATTTAGATATGCTGTTTGGTTTTATTTTTTTACGTCGCAGGTATATTAAATAATTTTATAACAAAACTTTCCCATCAACTTTTAGTGTACTTTAAAAATATTTTATTTTAAGGAAGGAACTGGTGATTTGTAGGATACAAAACGACAGTATGGATTTAAATCTATTCTAGCATAAACCATATCGTTATCTGTATAGACCCTTCACTTATCGCACGATGGTATTTGTTCAGTTTTTGGTGGTTTACATTCGCTTATAACTACAACTAAGGAAGACCTTTCTTTTCACTAATCAGCTATTTTTTTCTTGAACTTAGTTCCCATCACATATCGAACTCTTTTTAATGCGCACTATCATTCTTATATACTCATTTTTGATAGAGGTTGCAAGACTTCTGTAGCATTTTCTGTCAAAGAGTTTCATAACCTAATGAAGCACTATAAACAAATTAAGTGACCTTCAAACCTTCATACTCAAAATAAGAAGTCAGTATAGAAGATATTCGTGCCAATTTGTTCGCAAAAAGAATGTTAACAATTATTTTTAAATACTCAAATCCTGCTATTTTGGACACAATATATTTGATAAATTCTAAATTAATGATATTTGCTACTTAAATGTTTAACAGTTTTTTAAACTAACTCTTTAATAACAATTTTTAATGATTACTGAAGGAATCAACAGTCTACTGTTTTAAAATAAATGTATTCTGTTAGAAAAATTCACTTATATTACTTACAGAATAGCGAGACCTAAATCAATACAATCAATTAAACAAGATATATATAGTAATATTTCTATATTTTCATCTCTATATTGGTTATAGTATTTCTGATAAATGATATACTTGTGTTTCTAAAGACATTTCATTAATTTATCTTCCAAACTGAACATAAATTGATCAATTAATCATCTGTTACACAAAAAGATTATTACGCACTCTAAAAATAAATTGTATCAGCAATTTTCAGGCACTCTAGAATCATCTTTGCACTTACCTAATGCTCACAGTTCTTCACATCTTAAAATAGATAGTGGAAAATGTATAACAGAATCCTAAATATAATAATGGAACAATATATAATACGACAATAAGTTGAAAATTAATTATAATTTTTACTCAATTAAGTTTTCAATTAAAAAAATACTATGTACTTATGTGAATCACACATGTACTGTTTAAGAACAAAAACATCCAATTACTTAATTTTATTTTGCGATACAATTTATATGGAATAGTTTTCCATAATGTTTTGATGACCTTTCATACTACTGAACGGCTGACCGATACTACTGAGCGACTACCTTTGGTGGCCGTACGCCTTGCACAGCAAGCTTGGTTTCAGTCTCCAATAGACCATGTTCACACAAAGTTTAATACGCCTTTAGTGTCTTTACAAGCTGACCTAGGATGCTTGTGCTATGGCCACATATTAGGGGCGGTTTTCAAAGCATGGAGATTTCTTCATCTACCTTTGATAAGATTACATACATTACCAGTTCTCTGTAACTGGTCGATAAGAATACATTGTATTGTGCGTTTAATGTGGCACTAGACATTCCTAAGAAATCAGTGTAATGTCTGGTGACGTGATGAGACAAGTGATATGTATGAGCTGTAAAGGTTTTATTTATATAAGAAAATTATTAGTTTTGCAATCTTGTCTATGCAGCGGTTCCTAGAATTATTTTCGTTAAAAAAAATACAGCAAAAACTGCCTAACTGAAACTAATTCAAACCAGGTGTAGTTTCACAACTTACAAACATAAACACAATGATAACAAGTAGATAGAAATAAAATATACTTGAAAATATAAATAATCTATATCTCGATCGGGC
This sequence comes from Rhynchophorus ferrugineus, assembly GCF_030347505.1. Classification (NCBI taxonomy): domain Eukaryota; kingdom Metazoa; phylum Arthropoda; class Insecta; order Coleoptera; family Curculionidae; genus Rhynchophorus; species Rhynchophorus ferrugineus. Next base: position 16,459,603 of record NW_027472590.1, read on the forward strand.
CGTTATTTTAAGCTAATTAATTACAAGTTGTTATTTTGTATTACATTGTATTACATGTTGAAAATTTATATAATTAGTACTCATTGTATAATCTTAATATACAATTCACTAATGTTCAAAATTTTGCACACAATACGGTACATTTTTCGTAAAATTTTTACCTCGTCAATTAGTTGAAATTTATTTTTAATTACCTATTCACAAGTTTGTTTCATTGTTTTTATTAGGTAGGTCAGGTCTCCAGGAGGTATCACTACATAAAAATCGCACCTAGAACCCTACTTCACAGGTGGTGTGGAAAAGAGTAAAAACACACTAACAAACTAGCCTAAAAACCATTATGACTATATAATTAACTGTAGTTTAAATCGTACGATAATAATTGAATTAGATCTACTATAGTATTAAAATAAATTATATTTGATAACTATATCAAGAGCAGATAATGTAACAATTCTTGTGGTCATAAAATAGATGTGATAGCCATTTTTCATAACGAGACATAATTGATAAGTAACGAGCAATTTTATTAATTATTTATAAGTACAATTAACGAATAATAGAGTGTACCCAATATTTCGAACGCGAGTGTATATCGCTAACGCTAATAAATGTTGTTTTACTTGCAAGATTTAAAGGAACATCATCACAAACGGTTATTGTCAGAACCTACGCCACAAAAGGCATAAATCGTTACTAAAATAAATCAATGTGACACAGTAATGCAGGTCAAGTTTTAAAATACGAATCGCTTACCAACGGGAACGATTGTGCAGCACTGCTTATATCAAGGAGACTCTGGAGAACAATACTTTAAAACTTTATACCCCACAACATAAATCACCCTTAGATTTCCCAGTCTCGTTAATCAGCTTTACTCTGCTGTGCTATAAGTAAGAACTGATGGACTAGAATAGTTTAGAGTATAGATTTTTTGGTTAATACAGGGACTGGTTTATTAAATTATATTTTATATTAATAACAGATTAATTTTTAATAGGAAATACTTACTATGGATTTAAAATATTTGGGGCTCATTATGATGAACACATTTTTATAGGGGTATAATAGGAATATTATTCAGAAGACCTCATTTGGAAGGAGAATAGCAATGAATGACATATATTTCATAATGCTATCTTATCCCCTCAATGCTGAAATTAACAAAAAAAAAGGAATTTCTTATTCGATTTAGCATAGCCGTTATATTTAATTTATTATATATTTCAAACGCTTCAAAACCAAAATGTTTATTTTAATATTATCGCATCTGTTATATATTGAACTATAAATAAGCCAGCTTAAATAATATTATATACTATTGTAGATCAATAGTAATTTGATTCTAAGTAGTGATTGCCTTTTAGTCAGAATTCGACCACAATTTATTAAGTTAATCATGTCTTTCACAAAACAGAGTAAAGGGAACAGATCTAAAATGAAATGTTACATATAAGTGCATAATAGTAAACGGTAATTACAATGTAATTACAATGTAGGATTATTTGCAGAACTGTAACAACTTCAGAGCATCAAATACAAATATACATTATATTTCTTTAATTTCATGTCATTAACATAAATGTGGAATATTAAATGATAAATAAAAACTTACTACTATAAAGATAACTGTACTAAGTATTAAGATAGATAACCGCTAATACAAAAATCTCGGTTAAGTATAATGACTTTTAGCAGCATCTAAAACGAAACAAAAACTGGAAAATTTCTCGGTTATTGTTTATATGGACTTATATACAGTTTGTTATATAGGACACTTAAATGTATATTAAATAACAATAAAAATTAATTCGCAGTCTTAATAACATCATAGTAATTTTAATTTATATGAATATTTTTGGATTACATGATATTTCTATACGCTGACAATATAGAGTGAAATCACTGATTTTTGTTAACAATCCTAAATTAGATTTGTATACTAAAGTTGATATATTTACACTATGTGTATAAATAAATTTATATATATATATAAAAAATGTAAACATATAATATATTAATAACACATTACAGAATAATAAATATATATAAATATAAAACAAGTTAGTATTCATAAGCAGATTAAATACGGTACGAATTAATAAAACGTAACAAGGGAATATATCAGATTTCAAAATACGGACCTAAAGTTTTCAGAATGGATGTCAAGTTGATCTCTATTTAAGCTAACCTGAATAGTTATGAGCTCTGTAAACTGATGCCTGGTTTTTCACACGTTATTGCTTCCAATTAGTGCAGAATAAATATCCAAAATATCATTGCATTGAAAATGAAAGAACAAGGAAAACAGAAGCTAGTCAGCAAACTGTATTATTAGTTTAAGTGTCATTATAGTATAAGCATGCAATATTAATTATTTATTTTAAAATAAATAAAATAATAAATTAACGTTAGTTTAGTGTAGAACTAGAGAAAGCCTATTTTGCAAACAAGTGTACCATGGGTGCATGGATTGAGGCGTATTATTTACCTACTTCAAACATATGACATATTAGTCGAATATATGTCCATGGCTATATCTTCTGATAATATTGCGATATTTGATATCGAAACAGTGAAGAATCAACCAGAAAATAATAACAGACGAATTGATGTATATTGATATCTCAAAATCAAACTGCACTTACGGTAATAATAATGAATCATACTATCATTCTTTATAGCAATAATGGTAATTATATTATACAGACAAACTCTACTACTGATATGGACCTATTGAATATAGTTATAGAAATGTTCCGCCAATAGTAAAATAAGTAAAATACTAAAAGTAATAACTCCTAAAAGCTGTTATAAATGGCTCAGGATACTATAGGATTTTTAAAAGTATTTATTATAGAAATCTAGAAAATTAACATTAATAAGCTATTTGTTATTAATATCCTAATTTGTTATGATTTAATATCTATGTGAATTTTTTAAATCTGCACTGAATATTACTTATAACTTCATTGAACTAATCAATTTCTCTTAATTTTGATAGTCTCTTTAATCATCTAACTAAGTCATCTTAATCTAGGAGCTGGGTAACCAACATTGATATGCTGATGGAGCTTCTGTCCATGTCTTTGGAAACAATCCTTTATAATAAAGTTATCGATAGTCTTTATGGAATATCAATAGTACCTCGTACTACCTTGTTTTGGATCAGGTATATAATGCGTATTTATATACCTGGTCACTTGCTGATCATACATAGTGGCTTGTACTTGATTTGTTTGTTGATGAAATCAATATGCACTCTTTAATTTTAATTTACTTTGATAGGCCAATTTTGTACCCAGCAATAAATATTCTTTAACTTTTCCGTTCATTGGATTATGTTATCTACAATGGCGTGCATTGTAGTGTCATCTGAAAATGTAGCAACTACATCTTCATTAAATTTGGGCACTCCAGCTTGTATTGTCCTCAAATCAGAGTAAGCATCTTCTTTATCTATAAAGTATCGATGAGTTATATAAAACATTTGATTATTTGTCAGCGAAAAGCATTTTAATATTATGTTTTAAACTCTCATGTAAAACTATATTTCCGTCTTTTCCTACCAGATATATACCCAATATAAAGATATTATAAATAATGTGTAGGTTAGTGGGCATCGACTATTCAAAATGTATGAAGATAAAAAATTTATTTCATCAGTGATATTTTGGTTATATTTTTTCTGTTTCTGTTTCTGCTTTTTTTTTTAATTTCAATAAATTTTTAGTCCTACTTTTGACGAATTGGTGCTACTAAAAGTTGCTATGCATTATCCAATTGGTATCTAATTCTCGGCCAACATTACAGGCAACATATCAAACTACCAAAAATATATATAAAAAGATTATAATAGAAAATGGCCAACTAAATGTATAATTTGGAACTGTATGAACAACTTCTTATTGTTTGTAATGTCTTCGTGTCGGTATTTTATTGTAGAAATTTCAATATTACTATAAATTAATAATACAATTAGTGGGCAACGACTATTCAAAATGTATGAAGAAAAAAAATTAATTAATCAATGATAATTTGATTATATTTTTACTGTTTCTGTTTTTTTTTTTTAATTTAAATATCTATACATTTTTAGTCCTACTTTTGACGAATTGGTGGTACCACAAGTTGCCAAGCATTATCTAATTGGTATTTAATACTCCGTCAACAATACAAGCACCTTATAAAACTACCAAAAAAAATATATAAAAAGTTCTAGTAGAAAATGGTCAACTAAATGTATAATTTGGAACGGTTTGAACAACTTGTGACAGTTTGTAATGTTTTCGTGTCGGTATTTTATTGCAGAAACTTCAATATTACAATAAAATAACAATCCTTCGCCTTATTTTTATAATTGGGCTGAGATAATAAATCCGCCATAGAACGAAAGAATCGCCGACTATGATTAACGTGTATAATCAAACGTGAAACATATTTCAAATACATTAAACCATTATGTAAGCAGGTCGTTCTAAAATTAACAAACACACAACTTCATGTCGAGCGGTTAAAAATCAATAAAGTATTAAAGGGGGCGAATTCTGCTTCCGATAGAATGGAGGCACGTAAACACGAAATGTGATTTTCTCTTTAATTCTGACTCCCGCTGAAATTTATTACTCCAACAAAGTTGATTTTCTTATGTATGTTTAGCAGGCAGATTTCTTGTTTCTCAATACCACAGTTAAGATGTTGTTATTTGCGTTCGCGTTATATTCATATAACTTCTCCAATGACTGAGTCAGTGACTATAATCTGATGGTTTTCGATTAAAAAAATCATTTGTATTTTTGTATTTCTAACTGACCTATTTATCAAACTTAATACCTGTGATACATATTTTAATATAACAGGTAGACCCGGGCCTACCATAGTAAAACACATTTTTTAGCAAAATTAGCTTTTTTTATTCAACATAATTCCCAACATAATTCCCCTAATTATAGCAACCTTCCAACTTTTCGATACAATTTTTGTAGTATGATTTGTCCTTTGCTTCAAAATAGGCATAAGTTTCAGCGATTAGGTCTTCATTCGACGAAGTTTTTTTCCAAGCAAGCATCCTTTTGAGATCTGAGAACAGGACATAGCCGCTGGGGGCCTGATTTGGGGAATACGGTGGATGAGAAAGCAATTCGAAGTTGAATTCATGGATTTTTGCCATCGTTTTCACTGACTTGTGACACGGTGCATTCTCTTGGTGAAGCAGCACTTTCTTTTTCTTCAAATTAGGCGGTTTTTCGCCGCTTTCGTCCTTCAAACGGTCCAAAAACGCTACGAAATAGTCAGTGTTGATTATCTTTCCTTTTAAAGGTAGTCAATGAAAATTATTCCATACGCATCCCAAAATACAGACGCCATCCGAGTGTTACTTTTCCCCATGCTTTGGAGCGGGTTCATCGTGCACAATCCACTCGGATGACTGTCGATTCGACTTCGTAGTGAAATGATGGAGCCATATTTCATCCATTGTCACATATCGATGCGAAAAATCGGGTTTATTACGCTTGATCATCTTCAAATATTGCTCCGAATCATCAACTCGTCGTTGTTTTTAGTCAAAAGTGAGCTCGCGCGGTACCCACTTTGCACAGAGTTTTCTCATATCCAAAGATTCGTGAATAATATGATGTGCACGTACAGTTGATATCTTTAGAGTGTCTGCTGTTGTATTCAATTTCAATTTACGATAATTCAAATTCATTTTGTGGGTTTTTTAATGTTTTAGTCGCTAACAACCTCTTTTTACGTCCACTGCGTTCATCGTCTTTGGTGCTCATTTCACCGCGTCTAAACTTAGCATACCTTGATGGTCGATTTTCCTAGGGCAGTGTCCGGAAACTCCGCATTAAGCCAAGTTTTTACTTCAACTGTATATTTCCCTTCAAAAAGCAATATTTTATCAACACGCGAAATTCTTTTTATCCATTTTTAGCAATAACAAAAGTTGCTTCACTTAAAATGATATAATCTATAAACTAATGATTGGACAGCTGTCAAATTTATATACGCATCTTTTGGGGGTTAGGGCTAACTAAAACACATATGGGTTTAATTCTAGTAGCGCCATCTATGTGTCATGCCAGGGACTTTTCAAATGACCTGTTAAGGTAAGTAAGTTCTCTTTGGTAAATAATTTGAAAATTAGTTAACAGTTGTGATTTAGTTAGTGTCCACTTTCTAGTAATGCTGTCTTTATAATCTTATTCTAATCCAGGTATAATGTGTCAAATCCAAACTAAAATAGTGATGCACTTTACAATTTTTTTTTAATTTGGGACTTGTCTCATATCTAATTTAACTTAAGTACACATTAATTGTGCCTCTCTTCATCATACCAGCCCACTGTTGTCAGATGTTGAACATCCAATAATCTTCACCGGTTTGTGCTTTGTACCCGTGCGTTATTGTTTACGGGATTACTTCTTATGTCGTATTTTTAAGTTAATTCTGTACTCGCTTTATTATTATATCGTTTGAATAATTATATATTACCTAATAGAGATAGTTAACAAAAGACAATAGAATTCCGGGAGTAAAATAGGAATTATTAGTAAACTGTCATAATTTCGTAACACTCATTTAGTAAATTTCTATGGAAAAATGGATATTTATGTGAAACAATATGACAGTAGAATTTATTTGGAGATGATAGTAAAGGTAAAAATAAAAAATAATAAAATAAATAAATGTATTATTCATTTTCATTTTCATTTCACTATTACATATTTCACAATAGTTTAGTTTGGCTTTAATAATTTTACGTAGAAATAAGGTAATATAGATATAGTTTCATGTTATCTCATCTTTCCTTATAGCACTCTAGTTGGTTCCCTTCATTTAGTTCATCCTGTATCAGTTCGATGAACAGCGCCATTTGACTCGCTTGACCGTAGCCTTCTTGAATTGTTTCAAGTTTTTGAAATTAGATCTACAATTTATACACTGTTGAGTAATATTCTCAAAGGTCATTAAAACATTCATCAGTTCGTTTACAGTAACCTCAATGAGCTCAAAGCAATAGACGACAGTCAATGCCGAAAAGTATGCTACTCATACGCATTCATTTGAAACTAGCTTGAAAATTTGTACAACTACGCATTCTTTATAGAAGAAAATTGTGGTTAGGAGACTTTTTTAGATTAATTTTATATTTGCAAAAGTTTGTTGAAGTAATATAATTATATATTATTTTATAGAGAAAATTAGCAGCAGCCAATGAGAAAATAAGTGAATATTACAGTATTGAGATAATTTTCAAGTAATGTATCAAAATAAAATATAAATTGTAATTGTAAATCAAATTTGTAGGAATAGTTATAAAAGCTATGTTGTAGACTATGTAAGATTTGTGTGTATATCTGTAGCTGCCTAAAGTACACGATAAAGAATACTCTGTGGAAGCATGTGCATTTATTATATATGTACAGGGAGAGAATGCGTACTAATTATTTTGTAGATGATGCAGCAAGCCCTCTAAGAGATAATGCAGTAATGAAATTGCAAGTTTCGGAAGAGATCAAAAGAATATTACACGAAAAATATACATATGAAGTAGCGGATGAAGCAAATTAGCATAATGATTTTGGTAATAGAATATTCAACACACATAACATATTGAATTCAATGGATCAAAATTCTCAAAACGAAATGCTTAAGAACACCGAGGTAATGCTTCAGTGATATTATTAAAAGATTACCAAAATGGAAAACGTATGATGGAAACACAAAAATATTTTCCAACAACCCAATGAAGACATGTAACTATACTTTACCAGGAGCCCTATATATTACCTCATTAATTTTTTCACTTTTAGTACACAATATTTAAGTATAATTTTCACCTTTTATAAAAAATTTATTGGATATAAATTTTGTTTTTATATTTTATTTATATTGTGTGAGAGTTCAATCGTACCTTACTTAGATTAATTTTTTTTGTTTATTTTGTTCCCTTAATTGCAATAAAATTTGTTTTACGATATATAATTTCAATTTTTCTGCATCACCATTTTGCACCGGACAGTTATATAACCCAAAAGAAATAATAAATCACAAAGGTTCATATCCTATGTTATTAATTTAATTCACACTTTCTGCTAATTACATCATACAGTTACACTATCCTAGAATTTCATGACATATTGCTTAAACATTGTTGATAATCTTTTAAAATACCTGTAAAATCAAACAGTTATGGGTATAAAGTATACTACTGATAATTATTTAATCGACTTTACTATAATCTTCAAGCTTCAAATCCTGTTTTCAGGTTATACTTATATACTTCCATAGCAACCTTTAAAATTAGTGCAACTAAATTAGAATTATTTACTAATAATCCACATTTTATACCCTTATTTACTTTGTTGTGCAACACATAAAACTAGTTTCGAATGCATGCACTTGAAAGACCGCTAGCCTTTCATGTTTATCTGTTATCTCAAGAGAATGGTTTTGAAACTAATTTATAAGTTTTCGAAATAAATAAAAGTATGACAGTCCTAAACAGAAGGCAAATATGATGATATGAATGAAGATTGAAGATAATTTAATGAAAATTAAGAACATAAGAATAAATTACTCAACAAAACCTGGTAACATCTCCTGAAACATCTTCAGTTAATATTATTCAACCGTTAAAAGGATCTCCTCTTCCATTAATAATTAGTTGCAGGTCATATAATTATTCTACCACGGATTAATATTATTATTACTATTATTTATATTACCGGTCAATTTTTATTTATAACTTTGATACTGTGTCTATTATATATATTTAATTGGTAGAACAGTAATAATTAGCTTTGAGAACTATCGAGTGAAAACAGTCGAAACAGGCGATAGCCCCAAAAGAAAAAACTAGTAACTAAAAATAGTAATTACTATTTTCAGTCAAATGCACGGTTCAACTGTTTTTTCCAATTCGTGTCAATGTCAGACAAAGATGTGCGAATCGTTTCCTGTATAAATTGTGAGAGAGGAAAGGACGGAGATAATTGCTTGGGACAGTTATATTATATGTGGTTATATTTTCCAACGGTAGTATGAGCGAAACGGAGATGTATAAATTCCTTCACGAACAACCTTTAAAAAAGAAAAGGAATAAATACTGAATACTATTATAATAATAACAGATAACATGTAATTTATAATTTAATTTTAAACGAAGTAGAATTACTTTTGTATTTGAATGTTCTGTGGATCTCTAAAAAGAAATGTATTTTTTCTATGGAATGGATTAATATCCAACAAATGTTTTATTGTATTTCAAAGTGTTAATTAGTATTTCATACTAATAATATACTATAATAAACATAGACAATACAATAGAACTTAAACAAAATCTAAGAACTAGAGATGTACAATAACGAAAAATACTATATAAAAATTACCTAATCAGAAAAAAAAACTAATTCATGACATAAATAAAAATTATCTGAATGAAATGATATAAATGCTTTATTAATTATTGAATGGAAATAATTTTTAACAAAAATCGAGAGAGTAATGGAAATATTTCCTATTATTGCCATAAAAACAGTTAAAATATTTTCCTATTTATCATTTCCAATTTTAATCTTTTTACCCTATTACAATAGCAATCTTAAAAAATATCGTACCAAAATGCTATAATATTAATATACATATATTTTTATTTACAAGCAAACTACCAAAAAAATCATAAAACTACATATATTACATATAACTCTATGTTAGCATAAATTGGGTACATTTTTGTCAAGGTTGCGGCTAGGACAACAGAGCCAGAACGTTAAAAATCAGTCGAATGAAACCAGTAGAACCAAAAATAATAATCAAAAGTACGACTGAAACAGTCGATAGTAAATTGTAACAAAATCAGTCGGACCGAAAATAGCGACTGAAAACAGTCACTGGTAAAAAGTAGTAAAATTAGTCAAACCTAAAATAGCGACTGAAATAGTCGATAGTAAAAAGTAGTCGATTACTAAACAGTCGATGGTTCCCAACAATAGTATTAATTATCAAAAAGAAAATGGTTATAATTTTCCTAGATATGATTCTCCTTTTTTATTTTATAACTTTGTGTAATTGGCCAATGTGTGTAAATATGTTTTCGTTCAACCAGCTAACGTAAATTATCGCTTTTTGATTTGTAACTTCGATCCTGAATGTGTTATATATATGTCACTGCATGATATAATAGTTGTCCCGAAGAGAATGGTTATGAATATCTCAGGTACGGTTCAGCTTTTTTATTTTATAACCTTATAAAAGTGGCCAATGTGTCTTCCATCAATCAGCTAACTTGAATCAGCATTTGTAACTCACAAGAATTACTTGATTAATACTGAGTCAATGATATGCCTGTACCTAAAATGCTGCCAATGTACCTAAAAATTCCTGAAACAAAAGTTTTTATCATTACACATTTGTATTTATTATGAATTAATTTTATTTTGATAAAGACGCGTTTTTTAATTTACCCAAAAAATAATATACGCGGAGAAATCGAAAACCAAACAAGTTCCCCAAATATTTGAATCTAAAAAATGTGTAAGACAAACTTCATATTTCATTTCCGTAGACGAAGACATTCGGGATATACTTATCGAAAACTGCTCCCTTCTGACGCGAGGGTGATGTTGTTATTAAAGATTATGCGGAACCTTTCGAAATCCAAGGAGTCCCGTTTAGCACGTCGTTCGATTTTATTCATGGACGGTTGAAAATGTTAAAATAATGACTGAGAAGAATGGAAAATATTATTTAAATTTTATATTTGATTTAAATTATAGTTATAGTTCGTATAAAACAAATAAATCTCTACTTATTTATAAGTCATTCAATTAAACAAAAAATTAAAAATATGTTTCTATAAAACTTCCTGCAACCATATAAAATAAAAATGTAAAGATAATAGGAAAATAGCACAGGAAATAGTGGAAAAAAATTAAAAAGGAACAGATACATTTTTAATTAGATACTAACTAAAGTAGATAGATGCCACAACATACCATATTATGTAAATTTTGCTTGCACAGAAGAAAATCCCAGTAGTGAATATAAATTATTGTCAAAGCAGAGGATACTAAAGTTCTTGGGTTGCATCTAGATCGATAATTAACTTATATGAAGCTCATACTTGCAAAAATAAAGTTATCTTGTTCTTAAAGATGTTTTTCTTCATTATTCTCTAGAATTCCACAATCTGCTCAATGGGCAATACGTATTTAGTTTGATTTATGTTATACATTGGCATGTAGAAGATCGCTTCTACAAGTGCACAAATCTCCTGTATAGCATTATAAATTATATCATACTTAATTTGATTACTATTCTATGTTATTCTAAAAAATATTCTACCTCTATTAATCAGGTCTGATGGTAGTAAACTGACGTGGTAGTAACACTGACATTCTTTTAGAGTACTTTACACTGGCACTTCAAATTACACTCGTTATGGTTTCCAGGGGGATACCGCACTGAATTAGGTTGTTCCAGTTATAATATGAGGCGTCAATGATGGCACGTAGAAGTTAATTTGGAATCTCTGAAGGATGGCTAAATGGGATTTGCTAGTGGTGTCTCACATTTCGATACCATACGTCGATATGGGTCTTAGAATTAACTTCCAAAATCCAAAAGATAATTTGGAGATATGCCCTACGGGCTAATACATCTGGCTCAGTAAAAGCCCAAGTTATTTATGTTTTATTAGTGCATGCTTCTTAAGTTAAGTGTCTATCCAGATACATTCTCAAATATTTAGCATTAAGTGCTTGCAGGAGTTCATGATTATTAGGTGTTACGGTCGCGTAACTTCAAGTTGGAGGTTCCTTGTGGGTGATCCTCATGAGATGATAAAATTGCTCTATCAACATATGTTGCTACGGTATTCGTGCTTGAGCTATGTACGTTATCTGTATACAGGAGGTATAAAATGGCCCAAGGCCATTGCTCTGTGGAACGCCTGAATTTAATTTATGTAGTTCAGTGTATTCGTCACTCTGTTTCACAATAAAATATCTATATGTGAGATATGACTTAAGTAGTTGAAAGTGCGGATACGGCAGTGGATTTTTCAATTTAACTTGATGTCCAGTATACCACACTACTACTGCATACTAATTAAAGAAGTATTTTTTGTTGTTTAGGTAAATTTTTATTTATTTGATTTGCAAATTTGTGAACTTTCTCTTTCTTACCTTGACGCTTTCATTGTATAGTTTTTCGAAAAGCTTAGATATCACAGGTAAAAGTTTTATAGGATGATAGGATCATCTTCTGATTTTTCCCTGGTTGGAGAATCATAATTTTTTGGCCTTAAACTAAACAAAATCTATTTATTTATCGGGGTAATCCTTAAAGAACAGGATCTAGCTCTACAAGCTACAAAACAACTCCTGACGCTAATTTTTTAACGTCTATGTTGACTAAAACGTTTACTGCGGTTGCATATATTTACTTTAGAGCAATAATTAGAATATGATATATTCACATGGGATTAATTAGTGAAGTGATCATTAATGTCATATATATAGTAATTATCATAAGAAATATTTATCGCCTATTGAGCAGGTTGTAGAGGCACTTAAGGCAACAAAAACCATTATATAATTATACTAAAATAATTTCAAACAAGCAATAACATTTTGCAATGACCCATTAATTAGATTCAATAGAAAAATAATACGATACAAGATATATAGCAACTAATAAATCAACATACAACAATATTAGGATATAGGTTTATTTGTTATTTTATATCACTGATATTCATGAAAACTATTACACATGCTTAAGAGGCTCATAGGGAATGATCGGCAAATAAAATATCAGTTTAACATGAATAACGAACTACCTTCTCCTGATCATGAGTATATACGTTACTTAAAAATGCAAGTGTATTTTTTCTTTCTCTTACGAAAATTTAAAGACTGCAACGACTTTCATTTCTTTTCTTTTGGATTTCATTCAAACCTTACACATTATCATTGCATTAAACATTATCTTCTTGGACACTTCTAAATAAGCCATGCTACATCGATCTGAACAAGTGGTAATCAGAAGGTGGTATGTGTGTTGAGTAGGCTAGGTACCCATTCCCAGTATCCAGAGATATACCAGACAGACGTTTGTTACGCGTAATTTTTTTAACCATACGTAATTACATATGAATTGCTTAATTGAATTCACTTTGACTTTGCGTTGATACTGGCGAGAACCTAACACTGATGAGGATTGATTAAGATTTTTGCAGAATGAAATATTCGTCTAACAGTAACTTTTTCACCCCGATAACGAGCTTTTTTGAAGTACACTGTCTAGCCATAATAAAGTGTATTCCGCCAGAAACTAAAATTAATAGAAAGGTGTGTTTTTTCGGTTTCGTTAAATTGTGAATTTGATCGTTTTAAACAATATTGCCGACAATCATCTCCAAAAATATTGTAAACGAAAGGTAACTAATGTCACCTAATCCACGAAAGAACGGAACATGATACATCAAACTTTCAAAGAGGTAAAATTAGCTTACTATCACATATTCTAAAATCTACCCCATTCCAAAAATTACCCTGTTAAAGACTGTTCGCAATAAATAGCTAACAAAAATTCTAAATATAATTAACACTATTCCTAAATTGAGGCTTTGGACCACTTGGAGGTTTCGGAGGTACGCAGACATAGTGATGGTTCTGAAAAGAAAAGCCAATTTTCAAACCAATAAGTCTGTTAAGCTCCATAGGCTAAATGGCTAAAATATGGTACTACACAATATTTACGCAGGTATCTGACACACTGTGGGATGAACAGTTTGACTTTATACCTAAATATTTCCTATTGATTCAATGCTTCAGACTGGCAACAAATGTGTTTAAGCAGTTCACGTAGAGATTTTATGTGATCTGTTTGAAGTCTTTAGACTATATTAACACCTTCGAAAAGATATGTGAGGTGGTTTTCGAGGATCATCTATTCATTATAGTTAATTATAGTTATAAAATTCGAAAACCTTTGTAATTTTCGCCGATTTGTTGAGATATCTAAATCTATTTTGAGAACGAACAATCTATGCAACAGAGAAGACAACAGTGTAGGAGAAATAATACAGATATAAACCAACTTAAATGGAGTACATTTCATAAAATAGTTATTTACAAGCCATGACCGATATCATTAGATATCACTAAATAGTTTCAGAGAGTTACATTAAAGTATATTTAAAACCCAGGAAAAATGACGATCAGGCGAGAGTCTAATGGATTGTTCAGGGTAAATGTTTTCTTTTTTAATTTTGCAACTATTAAACGTTAATAAAAAATGCAATGCTATTTAAATAAAACAAAACAATATTAAAAGTTTTTCAATATAAAGTTGCAATTCTAAAAGTTCACTTATTCTCGTCAGAACTATTTTAATTAACAACAAATACGCTTATTCGACAATAGAACGAAAAAAGTTACAAATTTGCCTGCGTTTTAATTTGAACCTGCAGTAGGAGAGGTGCCCTAAATAAAGACAAGCGGTTGATAAACGCTGGCGTTCCCAGATGTTGGTAAAACTAAACATTGAATCTAGCAAACTTTCCGTGATCATTACCGTTAAAATTTTTCTGAAATATAAGTGCAGGTTTAAAGTTAACTGACATTTTGCCTTGATTATCCAGACCTAGAAAATAATTTGGAATTATTTCTAAAATGTAAGCTAATAAAATATAAATTCATAACTTATACAGTTACAACAAAAATTAAGGAATTAATTTTACTTTCATAATTTAATTTAACATAATATTTTCTCTATTAATTTCTTGATATATATGTATATTATTATATAAATGATTATTCTGTCCATGTGTATAATTTAACTCATTGTAAACGGTTGGACCGATATTAATCAATTTTTTTGTTTATTTATACGGACTTGAGAATGGTTGATAGTCAAAATTAGAATATTTTGAGACATTTAATTTTAACTGGAATGTGTCTATCAGAGTGACATAAAACGTGCTATCTTCGACAGATCAAGCTAAAACGTTAATGTATTCTTCCGACTTCGAAGATATATAGTGAGTGTTATATTATACAGTGTTATGTTACAGTAATATATTGATTAATAAAAATAGAATTGCCAACATACGGTACTCAACAACTATTTTGAAATATTGCCATTGTCAATATTATTCTAAATGTATTTAGTTATCTTAGTGATATTTTGTCTACATTCCTGTTAATTGTAACTTGGGAAGCTACTTGTATTTATTTGTTGTGTGTTTATTAAACAAAATGCCATTTATTCGAGAAAGAGCAAGCAATGTTGGTCGACATACACATAATAAAATAATTATCCGTAATTATTAAACTAGAGACGAATACTGACGGATGATATAAATTTAAAACACCAAGTTGTAAATACACGTGTAAATGAAAGCCGAGAACAACATAATGAACGTCTTAGAACTAATAAGTGTGAATAACACGCTATAGAATCAGCACAGAATTAAAATACATCTGAAACTATTGCGAATTTATACTTTTTTGAAAATTATATGACTCGCTGAATGGATATTGGTATGGTTATTTATTAACTTTATGTGAAATATATAAGATACAAAGACAAAAGCGTCAGCAGCGAACTTTTACTAGAATGATGCTTGGTCAGTCGATGGTGGCACGTTTGAAGTGAAGGATGTACAATGAACTGAATGATCCAAAGTACCCTTTAGTGATATACCAGATCAACATCTCAGTGTTGCCAGATCTTCGTTCTCGTTTACAACATCTGCAATAATATTTTTGTGTAGTTTGTCACTTTTATCATGTCACCTTTATATGATGTAATATTCGACATGCCACAATCTCGCTACATATTCAAGGAGCAAATGTTTATAAATATTTCCAGTTTTCTGGCTAAGGAAATTTTAATACAGGTTTTAAACACTTTTATTATTGTATTATTTGATGCTAATTCACAAGTTTGTCATTGGGGAATAAATAATTAGTAGCATTAAGTTTAACATCCACGACATATATCCGTACCTAAAGTTTGTGCTTATCTTTCAAAATATAGTTAAAATATAAAATAGTGCTTGGCAATTTTCGAATTTACTAGATGGACATATTTTTAATGCTGCACAGTACTGTCACTGTTTTATTCCATCAATACGAATCAGATACATAGTACCGATTCATTAGTGCTAGAAAAAATTTATATTTCAGTTAGTGCAAACTAAACTTCTCTGACTGTCTCCGAGTACTCTGAAATTCATCCGAAAACCTCGACATGTCGTAAAGTCCTAAAATCCCTTTCCATCAAATTTGACATCAATCAGGCCACCCTGGAAAAAAATTTATAAAATCTATGTCAGTGCTGTTGCCCCCATGTCAACACGCGTACGTTCCCCTAAAAGTGAAAGTTGAATGCATTCAGTGAGGGTCTTCCTACAACCAATCGGTGACTTCCGCGGGCCCCCTCCCTAATCAGCTGATACCCCAGGCCACAAAATTAGTTCGAAGGACCCTTTCCCCTGCTCACATGGCATAAAGTACACTTGCACTCACTCTATTCAGGCGTTACTGCGATTTCCAATAGGCTATATGACTAGTTAAAACTACTTTGTAGCAATTCTACGTATTTACTCAATGAATACTCAAAAGGTATAGTTTCGATATTTTTACATGATTTATTCACTGCACTAAAATCATTTTAATGCAAGTATTTACTATCTTAAGTACCTTTAATCGTATCTATAACGTAATTATCGTAATATCGATGTAAATATCTCTTTCGATAAAGTTCGACCTCATTAATTTTAATTTGTGTGTATGAATCCCTAATAATGATGCTCTTCTGTCAATTACCAAATAATTTAAAAAAAAATTTTTAACATAAAGTGACTGATTTAATTTTACAAGTGTGTATGAAGTCCTATATGTTTATGTTTATATTAATATGTTTCTCCAAGATTCGAATGTCAACTAGACCGAAGAAAATGAGTTTCTAACTAAACCAACTGAACTTTCACTGCTATTCACTACTGAATGACTATATATTTTCAAAATACAAAGATTATATTAATTAAATCCAAAACGAATTGTCAAACAAATCACATCATGGTTTTTTGCACACCAAACAGTTCGTTAGGCTATACTTTACAAGGTTGAGGGCAAGTAATACATATTTGATTGAACAATGTGACTTTATGTAAGTTTCTCCACCTCGTATGTACTCTATAGCAAACAGAAGTTTGAAACACTTTGAACTAATATATTAAAACAGGTCTAAACTCATATTTTTAAATTATTTGATGAAGTATTGTAATAGTACATACTTAAAAAATTGTAAGGCTAACTAACACTATTCTTCCAAGTGGTGATTGTGCTGTTATTCTTTGCTAGTTAGAGGTATTACTTGCATTTATTAATTTTCTTGCCAAATGTTATACTGATAGTATATTGACTTCAATAATATCATATCATCAATCACTCAATCAACCATACAGTCATTATTGACAAATCGATTTTATGCAGATTTAAGTGGTTTGCCTTGATAAATCCCAGTTCAATTTTTATATTTATCTATTCATGCCCTTGGTTGCACAATATCAAAACCAGAACTGTGAAATATAAGATAAATAATCCAACTAAAACTGAAGCGCGCTAAATAATTCAAACGTTTAAATGCGAATATAATGGTTAGGAAACGGTAAGTGACATCAATGCTTCGAAGCGCTTCTAATAATTGTTTGCCTTAAGATGGTGAATTTCGAAATTTGTTTTTATTTCTGGTAAAATTTTAGTAATCTCGCCGTTAATTTTAAAATAAATATATTTTAAATCATATCTCTAATAATATACTATTATTATAAATCTATATTTTTGTGATTCTTTATTGAAGTCGTCGATATTATATTTATATTTTATGATTCATTATTTCCACCTATCGCCGGGAATACATTTCTTATTATTAGTCTAACTCGAAAAGATATTTGTCTTCGTTTGTTCCGGTATATTACCATAATTGTTATTAAACATATATATAATTAACACGGCATGAATCTCCCTCGAAAATTTACATAATTTTTAATCCCTTTTTAGTTAACATTCATATAATGGACTCAACTCAATTTGATACTTAGAACACCTCCTCAAAAATCAACAAAGCGATTTAACTAAGATTGTGTGCTATGTGTTATGGAACATACTAAATCAGACGCGTTAAAGTCTTATAGGGCTATTGATATAGATATATTGAAACGCTAAAACTTTTTGACTAATTTAAATTAAACTACTTTTCACTGAATCACTGAATATGTGTGCGATTGCACAACAGATATCGTGTAACACTGAAATATTGGGCTGGAATAAAAAGAAATGGAAAAGAGGAAAATGAAGAAAAAGAGGAAGAGAGAAGATAGAGAAGAGGTTGTTGACAGTCGAGCTAATAATACAATGTTGTATTATGTAGGCGAAAATTATAATTAACCATTTTAATACTTAACAATTATAACAATAAAATGAAACATAAGTATAACAACGGTAGTTGAAAAAACGGTTGGTAATTTCTGGATAATATAACTCCCAAATTGTATGAAGACCTTTCATAATTACAAATCGTAATTGTGGTACGTTGCAACATGATTATGGTAGGACAGTCGGAATGGACAGAATTAACAGAAATTCAGGCAATTAAAGTGACTAAAGATTCGACAGTTTGGGGAAACACGATTACAATTGCGAACCATAAAAAAAAACAGATTGTAGCTTAGTCCGATACACAAGAGAGGAAATGGTGCTCTCACTATACTATTCGCTGTTTTACTTAGTTGCTCTTGGTGTTTAAGCTTTATGAGTCTATATAATGGAGATCCTAAAAAGAGGGCAGCCTAATTTTGATAAAATGCAAAATTTCACTGCTTCTTCTTTAGGGATATCATCAAAGTAACAGATCAATTGAAAATTTCTTCCCAGCGAGCTTTCTTTGAGTCCGAGAACAGAAAATTATCGCATTGGTCCAGATCTGGAGAATACGGTGGATGAGGAAGCAATTCGAAGCCCAATTTATGGATTTTTGCCATCGTTTTCACTGGCTTGTGACACGGCGCATTGTCTTGGTGAAGCAGCACTTTTTTCCTTCAAATGCGGCCGTTTTTCGTCTTTAAAACGGTCCAGTGACGCTATGTAATAGTCGCTGTTGATCTTCCTTCCTTTTTCAAGGTAGTTAATATTAAAATACAGACGCCATAACCTAGCCAGCCGACTTTTGCCTTTTCCCACGCTTTGGAGTGGCTTCGTCCTGTGCAATCCACTTGGATGGCTGTCGATTGGACTTCGGAGTAAAATGATGGAGCCATGTTTCATCCGTTGTCACATATCGACGAAAAAACTCAGTTTTATTACTCTTCATCATCTTCAAACACTGCTCCAAATCATCAACACGTCGTTGTTTTTGGTCAAAAGTGAGCCCGTGCGGCTCTCACTTTGCACAGAGCTTTCTCATGCCCAAATATTCGTGAATGATATGATGTATAAGTTCAGTTTATATCTTTAATGTGCCTGCTATTTCATTCAATGTCAATTTACGGCCACTCAAAGACATTATGTGATATTTTCGTCGATAACAACTTCTTTTGGGCGTCCACTGCGTTCAATGTCTTCGGTGCTCATTTCACCACGTCTGCACTTAGCATACCAATCGTTATAATATAAAAAATTGTTCATTCATAAATTGATTATTCACCTAAGAACAAACACCAATACCTACAAAAAACTCTATCACTCCATATATTAAAAAGGAAAGGAATAAACAAGTAAAACCTACTATAAACCTACGGAAAACAATCCAGAAAAAGCAATGTAAATATAGTACAAGTTTTCCAGAACAAAGTCGTAAGAAGAATTGCAAATGTACCTAATTACTATAGAACTGATTACTTGTACTGAAACTTTCAGATACTTACTGCCACTCCGGAAATAAAGAGAATCACAAGGAGACCTGAGGAGAGACTCTATCTCACGTCAACATTAAAATTTTGCAACTCTTGTATAACCCCGGAACAGGGCACAGATTGAAAACAATCAAACCATTTGAACTTGTATAGTGTAATGTAGTTATGTTCAATTGATATAAAAATAGCTGTGTTAATACATAAATATCATTAGACTATAGGATATGTTAACTATGTAGAACTCATGGGCCCTCTTAGTACATACCTATATTAAAGCTATTGCAAAGACAAATTGTAGGCTAATCGGCAGTGACTAGCAATAATGTCATAGATAATTTTGAAAAAATAATTGGAGGAGACAAACATACGTTCTAGGGATTCACCACTAAGGCTAAACGACTACAAAATACAATTAAAAGAAGCTAATTTACTGTTAAAACACCGTTCAGGCTAACAGAAGTAAACATGGTATCAAATTTGATTGAAATTATATAGGTATATCATGCAATTGCACCATTATTGAAATAAGCTATAATTAAAATTATATAAAGAGATCTTTCTTGTATTATTTTTTGGTAAGTTGATAAATCTCATTTACCATTACCAACAGATAAGTGGTCGCATTTGAATGGATTCAGAATGGATGCGGAAAAAAGTATTAACCTTGGTATTTCATTAAAGCATTAGCAGAATCGTTAGTGGTTAATTTGAAATAACTAGCATAATTTAATACTCTAATACCAAATAATAAAACGCCAACGATAGACAACTCAGAAGAAGAGAAGTAAAATGGGGAAAAAATGGCAAGAAAGCAAGGCACCAGCAGTTAAAATTGACTAGTTATAACAAACTGATTCAATAAATCAAAAGGAATATTCGGATCGATAAACAAGCACAAAATCTTAGGAAAACCCGAAATTACTTTTTCTCTAACCTTGAAGGTTTTCTTTTTTTACTTTTAAACAACATTTAACAATTTTTCTAATACAATTTGGAATAACTGTATTTATCGTTACACTATGCATTTCCGTTAGAAGTTTTCCTTCCATGAAACTAAAATAAATTTTAAATAAAAATGGGGAAATATAATTTCCGAAATTATTTTATCCTCTTCATCATATATAACTTTTAAATTAAAACATACCGAAAGGTAAAAGCTGTGTAGATCAGCACTGCCGCAGCAAAGTTTGTCGGTTGATTTTAAACACGCTTTTGTTTTCGAAAAGTTATTTTAAAATTCTAATGATCGCGAGTAGTTTGTTAGCGTCACTGCTTCCGCCATACGTTACACATAACCGGGAAGGACGAACTAAATTCAGACGCTTATCTTTATTTGAAGTAGCGTCGGTCCGCAGAGATCCTGCTAGGCCGGATTAAAGCATACGCAAATTTGTAGCAATATTTTTTTAGCATGGCGTGGAATAAAGGCTATTTTTTCCTTAATTAAAGTACAACCGCCATAAATGAAATTGCGGTAGTAAACAGCAAATAAATTTTATTAACTCTATTATTTGGCCATTTAATAAATTTTCCTTAAAAGTATTATTTTAATTCAATGAAGTGTAAATAGATAATGTTTCATGTACATTACCCATTACTCAGATAAACATTAAGATGATTATTGCAGTAGGCTAGATGACTATAATAAAGAATCATACTAATATTGATTTATGTTAACAATAATCCATAGAGATATTATTAAAAGTAGATTTATTTTAAAATTAGAAGTACGATTACTAAGATTTTACGGTAATAAAAATATAAAATTTCAGAATTTGCCATGTTAAGACAAACACCAATCAGAAGCGCTATGAAACATTGACGTCACTTACCATTTTATAACCTGCTTCTGCTTTCAAATATTTAGACTCTTTAGCGGCCTTTGATTACGTTTAGATTATTTATCTTATATTACTCAGTTAAAAAATTGGTTCAGTACAATCAATGGAAAGAATGGACAAAAGAAAATATTTTACTGGGATTTATAAAGGGAAATAACGCAAATTCACATTAAGTAATGACAGTATATTTACTCAAAATATGTATAACACTTGGAAAGAAAATTAATAAGTAGAGGTAATCACTTACAATCAACAGTTGGGAATTTATTTGACAGTCCTACCAAAATATTCATTTTACATAGTAGATACTAAATACAAAACAAAAGAATGGTTTAAATTATATATATTCGATGATGTATATATTATTTAAAACTTATAGCAGCTCTGTTCTCTATCCTGTTTTTTATGAATTTATTGTGTAATATTAAGGTGAATAAAATGCGAAAATTGTAATTTTGAAGTTCAATTTATTAATAGCCTTACAAACTTATAAACATGTGCAACTACAATACTTCATCAAGTATGTTATAAAATCCGTCTTTAGACATTCCTTAACATAGCAGGTTCTTCCATCAATTCCGAAACTAGATCGCTGTTTATCTTCTTTTACTTTACTTGACTTCAGTGACAACATTTTGGTTAATACATTGTCTGTACATAAATATTCTTTTAAATGTTTGAAATTTATGTTTGCCATTACACACGTACCAGGCTATAAAACCAGGATAAAATTACATTGTTCAATCAAATATGTGCCACTAACCCTTAACGTGGTGATCTAACGTACTGACGTATTTGGTGTAAAGAAACCAGCTATTCAAAATTAGCTTTTTGTTATCTAACCTCGATAGAATTTTATTGACACTTGTTGAAGCTTTGGATTAAATTAAGACTCTTCATTGTACTTTGAGAATATTCATTTCGTAGTGAACTGAGTTCAGTGAGTGAGTGTGTTCACTTAGACTCCCCTGTTCTTCAAGTTGGTATTCGAATATGTATAAACATATACCAACTTTATGGACACTTGTACGAATCAGTCAAGTCAAACCAGTCAAATCAACCAGTCAAATTATATTAAATATAATTTTTTATATTAACTGATAACTGAAAAAATAATTCATATACATTTTCAGCATTCACATCTTGATGATCTACAAAACTATGGGGACAGAAGCGACGAGGAAGTAGAGCGACTACACAAATACAACGAAAAACGAAAGGATTTTGGGTCGAAGGCATGATATGCGATTACTGTTGGACCGTAACGCATGAAATAGATCCCAAGTTCTATTAAAAATCCAGCTCAATATCTATCCATTTCTGATTTAAACATTTTAATTCCATAAAAGGTCGTTAATGATCAAAGATTATAAAATAATGAATTTCTTGAATACCTCGAAAGCTATAACCAATTAAAAAAGACGGGTTGCTGATTCGATTCAGCAATTTACCCTATAAAGGGTTATTCAGATTCAAAACCAACTGTACTCCTCTATTATTTTAGAGATAGAAAGCGTCGATAACTAGTTTGCTCAGTGTTTCTGATTTCGGTGATTTTCTCTGAATCCTAATAATAAAGCACTTTACAAGTAGACGCGATAGCTAATTCAAAGTAGTGCAAATTCACCAGTGTTCTTCTGTTTGTTCTAGTCAGTGGCATATAGTTATCATGTCTATAATTTCCAAGTATTGCAGCTTTTGGATACCACCAGAGCAGGACACATACTCAAAAGAATCAAACCATCTGATCTTGTGTAGTGTTGTGTACTGAGGTGCATATAATAAAAAATACAGCGGCGATATGTGTAAATATTATGTAACCAGAGACTGAGATAAGGCCGATGGTTCCGCCTAGTTATATACCTAGATTTATATTATTATCATAAAGACAAATTATAGGTTAGTCGGAAACGACTAGTAACAATGTAATAATATTTTTCAATATATATATATATATATATATATATATATATATATATATATATATATATATATATATATATATATATAACAATATTCCATACTTCTTATTTATTAAAGCTCTTTGCATTAGTAGTATCTCCAGACACTTATTAATAGTATATATGGTTGATGAAATATCTGCAAAACAATTAAAAAGATGGTTAGTTCAAACGCCTACCCAAATATATATGACAGTTATTTCAACAGTGTAGTAAATTTAAATAGTTTAGATTGCAGCTTTTATTGGATTTACATGGTTTGTTTACGATCTACAAAAAAACTGGGCGACACATATCCATTATTACATTTCAAATATTTCGCTCGTGAAACTTTAACAATGGAGAGACCCCAAATTCAACCGGATTGTTTAATTGTTTAAAAATTGGGATTTTCATGACTCTGGGTTCTACATTGGGAATTGTGTTTTTGTGTTTATGTACTTACATATTCGAATTATATAATCATTAAATAATTTTTTCTTTTTGAAATATGCTTCGCAATGCAACTGAGTAGGAGCATATGAGTAGAAAAGTGATATTTTAATATATACTTGCAATCGCTTTCCGACTGAAGTTCGACCACAATTTATTAAACTAATCATCTTTTTGTCATAATGGTGTATAAGGATTAATTTAAGATGAGATTCTAATAAAGCTTGTTTTCACAGTATTTTTAGTATAACCTCACAAATGTATTTCGATGTACAGACATCGACCTAAAATATATACTACAAAAACAATAAATGCACCAGGCTGATCAAATGAATAATTTCTTTTCCTAAATTTTGAAATAAAATTGCATTGTTCTTTGCTTATTTATTTTATTCTTCAATCTCACCCTTTAGGACAGCTCACCTTTAGTTTGTCTTCTTTGAGTGACTTATCTATTGCTCTCTACTTTGTCTTATGTCCCACGTGGGAACTAGCAACTGCCCAACAAATGTATTGGGGCTATTAACCCGCGATTTTGGTTCATCAAATATTAAACTATATTTTTTGA
The DNA here is from genome assembly GCF_030347505.1 of Rhynchophorus ferrugineus. Lineage (NCBI taxonomy): Eukaryota > Metazoa > Arthropoda > Insecta > Coleoptera > Curculionidae > Rhynchophorus > Rhynchophorus ferrugineus. The sequence continues at coordinate 16,484,341 of NW_027472590.1, forward strand.
ACTATTATACACACTGCACATGTTACCTCAGATGTTAATATTCTTGTTCAAATCAAATCAAAATTGTTAACCATTGGTTTCATGTTGTATTTATTATGCTATTTATGGATTGTGCCTCAGATCTTGAATGCTGCTATTGGTGAGTTCGGAATAAGTGTCCCTTCTGACGACTCAAGGAAGACGCGTGTTGCTGGAGTTGGCATCGTATTTGTTGATAGAGCATGTGGACTTTTTTATCTTATATGTGTTTCCCAAAATACCGTTTTCATAACATCTGCCCTTTTATAGCTTTCTGCAGAGTTTTGGGTCTCTCTGGCACAACATTTTATCGCCATAGCCTGGCCTATAGTTTTGTTGTTTCCACGAAAATGTGATCGCAGGATACCGTATAATTTCAGAGTGGGTGTGGCATACACACCGCCCTAACTAGGCCGAACCAAGATGTTCGCAGGCATTCACGAATAAACATTCACGGTATGCATTCAAGTTGTCCTTCACGACGATTTATAGTCTAAAGTTGCATATTAATATCGATCCGTATGATCGACTATAGTTCTGGCATTTATAGCATTCTAGTGTATTTTAACTGTACGCATAAGTAATTAAGAAACAGTTTTCACTTATGTATAACAGTTATATATAAAGATATCCAAAAACTAATTGATGTAAGTTTCGTGAATCACTGACATCTCCAAGAAAAACCTATTTTTGACCCTACTGAACCAGCGTTCCGGAAAATTATTTTATGAATTAATCAAGTAATTCAACATGGTCCTTCGAGCCGGATTCCTGGATTCTCAAGAAAAAGCTAACTTATCCGTAAAGTATTAGATGGAGTCCGGACAAGCCATTCAACACGAGCCGGAAATGTGTTATACGAATGAAAAATATATCAGGTAATTTTGGTCCTTTGTGAAAAATTCATCCAGAAAATATGTGTTAATTTATATTAGTCAAAAAGCTCAATGTAGTAATCGCGAAGTTGAGAAGCATGAAGAAAGAAAAATGTGAGTAAGTCTAAATATCTCATTCCTTTATTTAAAGTAGATTTGTAAAAGTTATAAGGTTATTGGGAATTTATTTCATATTGATATTATTTATACTATTTTCATCATGGCATCACCGGGCGAGAAAGGACGGCATGCTCTTGATATAAAGAAAAAGTCAGATGAAAGATGTCATTTTGAAAAAAGTATCATGCTATAATGTTTAATGGGCAAGTGCAATAATAGAGTATCTTTCAATATGATTTGTAATCACAATAGTGACGATTACAAGTTAAAATTACCTCTTATCTCATTGCCAAAATATGATGGCGATTATAAGTCATGGTTAGAGATTCAAAACACTTACATTTTGTTGGGCCATTAACCCGCGATTTCGGTTCACCAAATACTAAATTATGTTTTGAACTGTTTATTGACTTTATTCACTTATTTTAATTTCTACACACTGCACATGTTCCCTTAGATGATAATATTCTTGTTCTCTTACCATGCTTACTTTTTCCCGCTTATATTCTAACTCAACCTAACCTTTTACAACTGTCAAACACTACAACTAATTCCATCGAGGACATCGGAACTATCTTACCCATCAAAGAAGGAAGTATTGCCCATCGACATTTAAATAATATATAATTAAATGTGTCTTTACATATAAAGACGCAACAAAATGTGAAATTAGAATTCTATAACTGTTAATATTCTATGGAAAATTCAATATAACTTTTGATGCGCAAATTAACATATTTATTACCTACAATATTCGCCTAGCGCCTTGTTAAGGAATATATTTACTAATCAGACCAGATATATAATCAGAAGTCAATACCACTAATATTTTCATAAAATTCTTAACAACCTTTAAGATTACCTCTAATACAGTGATATACTGTGTTTCCAGAATCATTTCAATTAATAACAGTCCTTACGCAATAACAAATTTTCTTTTCTTCATTTTCTTCAGTAGACATTAAATTATATCAAAAGCTCATTTCAAAAATCTAAATATCTTGCAAGCAAAGATAACTGAATATTCTTGTTATAATGGAATATTGTTAGTCTATGTTGAGATGACATTTTTACATATATCGAATATTTCTTTCACTGTTGTATATACGTTCCGATATAGCAGACCTATTAATTTGTTTTCTATAATGAATATAACTAGATAAAAATAATTTTACGTGACCACACTATTCTTGATAGTTTTTTATCCATATTTGCATAAGTCTTTAATAATTCAAACAATATGGTAAAAATTGATAGTAAGACAATCTCTTAAATAACTATTTAAAACTAAATAACTTCGTTTTATAATGTTTTAACCACTAACTTTCAGTTTTAACATTGTTTGAAATATAAAAGTTAATGTTAAAAGCTAAATGTAACTAAGTAATGCTAAAAGTAATCGCTGTTTTTAGTCACAATTAAATTTCTAGAGCGGTCCGATAAAACTACGGTCCCAAATAATTTTTCTATAATAGTGACATTTTATATAGGAAAGCCAAATTTTAATTTTTTATATTTCCTCGGAACTATTTCATATTTTCTCACTATACAAACCTTCCTTGAACCTACACAAATAATTTAAAATCAAAATTATCCGCAGCGATCCAACCTTTCTCGAGATTTAGCGAGACTAACCTAGAAAAATGCATTTATATACTGATACGTATACGATTACGTAAAAGCATAGAATTATGCAAATAGAGTGAGATATAATAACTTTCCCAACTGATTTTTAATTTCCTTTTGTTTTAGAAAAGTTGTCCGCGAACTGCAATGATCGCCAGTAGCTTGTTGGTGTCAAAGTTTGCTTCTGTGTTTTAGGCGGCTAAAGTAAATTCAGCGGTCCATATTTATTTAGAACAACGTCAGTTCAGATAAATCCCGTATAGTCAGATTAAAAGCTACACAAAAACAGACAGCTAGCCAGTTTTTGTTTGAATAAAAGATAGTAGTTTCCAATAAATGTTTTTCACGACTATATTACATATATTACATTGCTTTAACTCAGAAATTCAATTAAATATGAATGAATATTAATATACTCTTCACACTTTTTAATTTACAAAGTCATTTATACAGCCTAAATAATGAATATATTATGGTAATATAAACACAAAATACATTGGGCAATTATTTTTTATTATATTAATATAATTTTTCTAAAATAATTATCGCTGTTGAAGTATTTATTTAGTTTGCTATAAATCTTAGTTCTGACTCCTTTATTTTATTAAACATTTATTATTTAATTCTTACATCAGGTTAATTATTCTAAAAAAAAATCGTTAATGTGAACTAAATTTTTCTTTTGTTTGGTCACAGTTTGGTTACACTAACTAGCCTTTACCGTATATATAGTTTATAATTATTTTTGCCACAATGACTAAAGCTGCATTACAAATTTGCAAACGTGAATAAAAAAAATTAAGGATTGAACCAACTAATATAGAATCAGTTTGAACGATATTAAATCCGTTCACTCCAATTTTACAAATAAGAGATTGCCACGTCCCTATTAGAACAAATAAATTGTTATGTGCTGACAAAACATAATTTTTAGGAACTTCATTGGATAAGAAGCTCATTTAAGAAAGGAGCATGAAGAAATTGATATTAAATTTCAAAAAAAATATGTTGGTTATTTGGAAAAAATTCTGCCCTTTCAATAATAGAATAAAGTTTAAGCTAAGCTTTAGACACACCTAAGCTGATAATTCAGGGGTCTCAGAATCCGAAGAGTATTGATGAGTGCTATTAATGCTCGGTGGTACTTCAGAAATAATGATCGCCATGGATATGTGTAAATGAAAACGATTAACCAGAGTATTTGTTATAAAAAGCAGAGTCATGAACAAATACTTTTTCACTATGTATAAGTTTTTTGACCTGGTGTAGTGTTGTATTGGTGCAACAACAATGTATACTGCTAGTTTACACATCAGTATTAACACTAGTAATACAAGTTGGTGAAATCTAGAATATTTTAACGAAAAATCTTGAATTTTTGTTATTTTTGATTTAGGAGCTCATATATAATTCACTAAACAAATAATTATTTAGATTGTAGTTTTAGTAATATCAGTAAGGTATTGTTTAATAATTTATATATGGTTTATGGTTCTTTAATATGCTAGGCTATTTAATACATTTACGGAAATGGAACGAATATTTTTAATAATATTTAATATTATTTTTGTCCCATTGTTAGCTAATCCTTTGTTCATACAGCTTCCTAAGAGCTAAAATTTCTCTTGAAATTTTCCCAGTAGCTTGTAAAATTCCTCTAAATTAAACCCTCTTACTAGATCATTGTTTTTCGAGGAGTAGATTGGCCTATTATATTTTATTTATTATTTTGCATTACGTAAAATATGCGTACATTATTAAAAATATATCGACAGCGCAATTATAATTATATATGCATCTATATCTTGCCCATATACCTTCTTGGATTGATGGATCGATTACAATGAATTTATAAAAGCATAAGACTCTTTAACTTTACAAAGAATTATGTCTTATATAGTCTCAAATAATGGGTCGGTTTTTAAATAAATAGCTCCCATTGAAGTCTCCACTCCACTTGAAGTTGTTGAAGCAATGTTTCCCCCATCATTTTTCACCACTTCTGTCATCTCGCGGTAGACGTTAATTCGTTTATTGTCGGCTCATCATCAGAAAATTACTTTTCTAGGACGTTAATTGTTGGTGGAATTGCTACACCTGATTGGTCATGATTATAGATGTACATGAAAAACTCCCTCCATGGTTCTAGAGTTTCGAACGACTATACTATATAGTAGTATAGTCTAGTCTTTCCATAAACATGTTGTTATGTAGACTCCAAAATACATTTCTGCGAGATATATCGTAAATTTTAGTTGTTGTTTTAGTCCCATATTCTGTTAATAAGGTAAAGAGAATTGATTATTTAAAATCTCTGAAATAACATTTCCCACAAAGCCATCCTTATTGTATCGCACCGTGTTTACCAATTAACCAGATATGACTCTGATAGATTTCTCTTTCTTTCTTGGAACTCATAAGAATCAGTTTTCAGTCGATAGGATGCATGAAAAATAATTTGATGAGAAAGTAAGGGGGAAAGAGGTATAGAAGATTCAAATAATTTTTTTCTCTTTGACTAACCGACAGCAAAACTATTCAAGAATATTCTCTGAAAATGTCAGGAAACATTTCAAACCTCTTAATAGTTACAAGGTTTTTAGTGAGCGTCCTACGGTCTAGTGGGTGGAGCGCGTGACGTCATAGGGGTGCTATTGAAAGGATTCTTTGTCTCTTCTAACAATAAAGATTTTTGTTAAAAAATGTATAGAAGTATTAGTGACCCAACAAGAATATTTACATTTTAAAATCAGTTCTAACTTAACTTTCAGGGCATGCGTTTCGTTTATACAAAAATGTCTTCGTAACTGAAAAACGAGCATGGTGGTTCAAACCGTAGTAATAGACGTCGTAAAAGATCACTTCACGGAAATCAGGTTACAAAACGGCAGTCAAATAACTGGAGTAAAAAACGAAGAAGAGAAGAAAGAAGAGAAAGGAAAGGAAAAAAAAGAAGAAGGGGGAAGTGAAAATGAAAATTTATGGGGAGAGGATTTACTTGATATACTTTTAGGCGGTCATACTCAAAATGCAAATAAAAGATTAATTTCAACAATATGACGATAGACTCCAGAACATTTGCATTCTGGTTTAAAAATCTCTGATGCCTCAGCATATTTGGCTGCGTGCTAATTTAATGAAGACATTTCCAGTATTTTAACCATTCCGGATAAACTTAACATTTCCATTGGTAGTAGAAGCTTCAATTATGCCCAATATGTTGAGAATCCACGCATAATCCGACAAAAACTATGCAGCTCTCTGGATAGTAAACAATCTCGAAGAGCTCGAAAAGAACAGCAGCAAGCTGAAAATGACACATATGGAGCTGATGCAAGACTGCAATATAAGGATGGGGCAGCCGATTAATTAGTAAGTTGTTTAAATTAATTAATTACTGCTGTAAACTTACCTATACCCATAGTCTAACAGACGTGCTTTTCTCAAAATTCTATACATTACAGCTCTTAAAGTTTTTAATCAATCGTTACGAAATTTTGCAAATATCTTCTTTATGTGTATATAGTTTTTGTCAACGAACTAAATACTAAGAACATTTTTACTTTTTACTATTTATTATTGCATATAAATTTTAAAAAATGATAAAAATGTACTTGATCTTCACATTCTGAAAATAAATAATAATTTTCGTTCTTTTATTTTTAAATGTTAGTTCACATAGAAGAGATTCTTAAAAGAAAATTTAAACTTGTTTCATATAAAAATCATGACCTCCAGAATATACAAAAATGATCTACCTCTACAACGCGCGGCAACCGATATCTTCATTGTGTCATTAAAAAAACTTTTGAAAATTTGTTTAAAAGTTCATAAATACATGTACAGTATGTTCTCAAAATACAAATAAAATCATTATTTTCTTAATTAGCTAAATAAATAGAAAATATTACCCTCATTATTTTACGCCGTCTTAAACCTATTTCCCCCTTGAACTGATTTCCAAAAATGTTTTAAAAATACGTTGACTATATAATATTTAAACATATATTAATAGAACATTCATCTAAAATTGTTAATAGCAATATATTTATTGCCTAATTTCGCATATATCTTCTCTTATGTATACACCTAAAAAATTTTTTTTTTGAAAAATTTGTTTTAGATGAAAATTGTGACCTCCAGAATGTACACAAATCACCTACCTAAATAAAGCTCCGAATCGCGCGGCAGCCGATGTCCGCCTTGTGTGATTAAAAAATCTTTTTAAAAAATTGTATTGAAATTTGAAATCTCAACTTATAAATAAAATCAATTTTTTCTCAATTAGCCAAAAAAAATTATAAATATTAACCGAAATACGCCGTCCTACATCTATTTCCTCCTTATGTATTATAATAAATATTAAGAAATAATAAGAAATATATATTAAAAGAACTTAAATCTGATAATGTTGAAAGCATTTAAAACATGTATTGCCTAATTTCACATATACTTTCTTCATATATATAGATTCTCTGAGAACTAGAATTTCATCTTTACTATTTTTTGTTGCATGTAATTTTAAAAAAAATGGTAAAAATCCTACTTGAACTTCACATTATGAAAATGAATACTAATATTCGTTTCTTTTTTTTTAATGTTAGCTCACATACATGAGACACTTTAACAAAGCTATTTTTGTTTTAATTGTTTCAGATGAATTGATGATTGTCACCTCTAGAATGTACACAAATTGCCTACCCGGATGAAGACTTACAACGTGCGGCAGCCTATATCTTCATTGTGTGATTAAAATAACTTTTGAAAATTTTTTTACGAACTCTCAAATACATGTACAACATGTTCTCAAAATATCAGTCCTACACCTATTTCACTCCTTGAATTGTTTTCGAAAAATATATTATGTTGACTATGAGGGTGGTTCAAATATGATCGAGACAAATACCCTGACACGTTTATTTACTATTGAAAATATGAAACTTTTTCTAGGTATTTCCTCTCACTAGATACGCATTTTGTCCATCTTTCCGGAAGTTTTTTGACGCCAATATCGAAGAATTCCTTAGGCAACTCAGACAGCCATGTGCGCACAAACTCCTTTACCTCGTCCTCGGGGCATCGAGCGTGAGACCTGCGGTACTGGAATGCTCCTCCGTTTCGAGCGATCAGTGGGTTTTACGTGTGTATTCAGAAGGTTAGAGTAGTATGCAGCATTAATGGTACTTTGAATGCGCAGAAAATCGATGTACGGCGTGCTGTCTACGTTTTGCTGGTTCGCGGTCGACAATCCTTCGACTCATTCTCGATGGTTTCACGGCCATACTTGAATGCTTTGGCCCATTTAAACACGGCAGCCCTACTCAGGCACTCACTGCCAAACTGATTTCGCAAACGCAGAAAAATTTCCGTCTTTTTAAGGCCTTTCCACACTAAAAACGAATGACAACTCGTGAAATATTTGTGGTAGCACTTGCGCGTGAAACATGCGCTTTCGATGAAATCTATCAAGCTACGAGCTTCAAAACATACATGCGCACCATCTACAGCGTTTGTTTCCATCATATTTGAACGACCCTCGTATATATTGCCCAATTTTACATATACCTAAATGTAAAAAAATTATAAAAAATCGTACTTTATTTTCACGTTCCAAAAATAAATATTAATTTTCCTTATTTTCTTTTGTTAGTTCACATAGAAGAGACACTTTAATTTTTAATTTTTAATTTTATTTTAAAAAATTTGTTTCAGATGAGCTTCAGATATGACCTCCAGAATATATACAAATCACCTACCTGGATGAAAACTCACATCACGCGGCAGCCGATATCCTCATTGTGTGATTCAAAGAACTTTTAAAAATTTGCCTTGAAATTAGAAACCTCAAATTATAAATAAAAGCAATTTTCTTTTAATTAGCTAAAAATAACCCCCTTAATTAATTTTGAAATGTCTTAATAATATTGTAGGAATCTTCGTCTGGTCGGTCGGTCGAAATGTGTGGCTGTCGATGCGAATATTTGTCCGAACACTCACTACTATTTTTGGAAGGGATTTGCATGAGAACTAAAAACACTGATTGAAGAAATACTTGTTTATAGCAATATTAAACGATGCATGTGGTCGACGGGAGAACTGACAGGATGTTAGGTTAGGTAAAGGAAGTACGGTAGCGTTGTGGAAGTGGTACTGTTACAAGGGGGTAGAGAGAAGAAAAGAGAGCGAGACGTCGTTGTCGCTACAACATGTTGACAATATAATATTAAAATATACATTAAAGCAACATAAATCTAGTAGTGTCAAATACAAAATATTTATTACCTAATTCATTAAAAAGGAATAACCGTACAATAATAAGAATTAGAAATAAATCCTCCTGGAGTTCTGGGTAGTTTCGGTAAACTTCTCTAACTAATTTTGAGGGCGCTTGGTTTCCTGAAAGTTTCTGATTCGGCAAGTGTCGCCTTTTTATTGGCGCTGTAGGGCCATACGTTTCGCGTTTATTTATAAAGTAAGGCAAATGGGGGGTGCTATTCTTTATTTAGCACTGTATTGTTCGCGTACGGCTCGCTGGCTAAACAAGAATATACGTAGATTAGAATTTTAATTTTATTGTTCCCAAAATAGAAGTTCCCATTTTTAATTTTTGCAAGTTTCCAGACCAACCAAAATTAAAGGTATTTTTAAGTTTAAAATGTCACTAAATATTGACCTTTAAGTAAAGTGTGCACACAATCGGTAATATTTAAAATATGTTTATATTGATTTCATTGTTTTATATTAGGACTGCAAATTGAAAACTATCCCCATATCCAAGTCCATCTTTGAGAATACGTGCCTTTTGTGACGCAACAGCATGTTATTTGTGTTATTGTAAAAGTTTGAAATATAGGAAAATGAATTGGCTAATTGGAAGAAAATCACAATTATCAGTACATAATTAATTTCTATTATATAAAGAAATACTCAAACCTATATGGAAATACTGAGCTCAATTATGGGGATGTTCTGCAAGGAGTTATATAAACAAAATAAACATTTTTCAGAAAAAAGTCCTGAGAAGTATTATAGGCGCACCCAAATGCTATAGGACTGACTACCCACATCGAGACCTTCAGATACCCACAGTGAGCCAAGAAATCAAGGGAATTGCAAGGGGGCATGAGGAAAGACGCCATTCTTATGAGACTATTGAAGTATTGCAACTTTTAGATACCACCAGAGCAGGACGCAGACGCAAAAGGATCGAACCATCTGATCTTGTGTAGTGTCTTGTCTATAATAAAACATACAGCACTGAGGGATTAGCTTAGCTTAATCTATCAAGAAATTATCGAGCACGAAAAAAGCGGCATGAGGAAGATAAAAATGTAGCAAGCAAAATGCTACAAATGTGAAAGAAACAATAAAAGCTGGAAACAACAAAAATAAAGGTAAGCCTCAATACATACATTTTGTTTGGCGAGGAAACACCTGATCATAAATGATGGCGCTAAATGGCCAATGCGCATACACATTTTCTCAAAATAAAAAGGAATAAAGATATATATCACTACATAGTATAAAACAAAGTCGCCTTTTCTGTCCCTATATCCCTATGTGCGCTTAAATCTTTAAAACTACTCAACGGATTTTGATGCGGTTTTTTTCAATAGATAGAGTGATTCAAGAGAAAGGTTTATATGTATAATACATGCATAATATACTAAGGCAACATTGCTAATTTTAGAGGTTTCTAACGTGATGTCGTAAATTAACCTATTTTTTAGGCTTATTTAGCAATTAGCGAAAACGCTGCCTAACTCTACGAGTTAAATCAAATTAATGTACTACAGTATTGTACACCATAAAAAGGTCTACAAAAAAGTCCGGGATGGTATATGTTTATCTTTTAGGGATAACCCACATTAACCATTTTTATTGTTTACTTTTTACGTGAGAAAATAGCTTATTTACGAAGCTATTTTAAGCAATACGGCATTAATCCTTATCGAATTAAGTACCTTAAATACAGTGTGCAATTAATATAGATCAATATGGTTCCTTACAGCATGTAAATTAAACAAATATTTTCGGAGATATTACAAATTTAAAATTTGCGTTTAAAATGTGTAATGTAATAAAAATTGTATGAATTTAGATATTCCAAAGATAGCAGGAAATCTTCATAGTAAGTATAGGGGAAGAGGAATTGTTTTACTCCAAATTTAGTGCGTGCAGGCCAAGGGCAGTAATGAATGAACCAAAAATACTGGATCGATTTTAATCATGTTTTCATTGAGTGACATAGGCATATATATTTTATGCCCGTGCAAAGTCGGAGCGGGCCGCTATGTTTTTACATACAACGTTCATATTTTTTCTGTAGTGTATTTAATTTAGTATCAGCATTGCACCCGTGCGAAGCCGGGGCGGATCGCTAGTATCTGGTATATAGTGGCTACGACGACTGTGTATTCGAAGAAACGAGATGTAAATACTATGATGAGCTTCACATTTTATATCCAGCGCATTTGGTAGGACTCTAAAAACATAAGGCTGTTTTCTTCTAAGTCCACTACATAAAGCGAAATCAAGTTATTCAGCATGACAAGAAGCCATATTGATTGGCGGAAGAAAGTGCAGGTCTTTTAGTAAAGAGTAGGTTTTCAAAGTATACCTTTTTCTCACCCTTTTTAAAACGGTGGGTTCAATTGAATTTGTACCCTTAACAATATTCTATAATAAAATTCAAAATAATGTTTGGTTCGAATTATGTTATTTAAACTTCTTTATGACATTTATATACCATTATGACAGTTTAGGATGTATAAATAAGTCTTGGTACAGTCACGTATGTTATTATCGTTAGTATTCTTCGTCGCTAGTTACAAATTCTTCCCATTTTTCTGAAATCCTGAATTAAAAAACTTCCACGTCTATGATGGAGATTTAAGAGTTAATTAAATTTTCAATCCTTAAGAATTATTGCTCTGTCAGACCATGAGTCCACCGGACTGACATCCGCGATCTACCGTGCACTGCCATCCATCAGAAAAAGTCGTACTCTAACATAGTAGATAAATGTAGGCTTTTTATTTCAGAGTTTCCAAGTAGATTTGCACGGGTTCTGTATGGTCCTGATGACATATTTACTTCTTTTGCTTGGGGCTATTGTTTTTGATTTGTATTAAACTCTTGGCTCTAACATGAATGAATGATCTAACTAAATGAATACATTTCAAACTTTTAGCAAAATATTTATTGCTGACTAGATTTTGATGCAAAATCGTTAATTATTGAAAACAATCAAAACGATGTAGCTCTGTCCAATAAACTAAATTTGATTAAAAATCAGACAACTTTACATTATTAAACTGGTCGTCTTTTGTTGATTACGAGAGACTTATTTCGGCGCCCAATATTTGATCTAGATAATATTACGAAACTATAATAAAAAGCTTAAACATAAATCTATACATACCTCTAAACTTGATTACAGAACTGCATGTCTGAAAATAAAAAGTCTAATGAATTACGTTGATAATTAATTTGAAACATTATTATTTAATTTTAGATCATAATTATTATAGTTGGGAAAAAAGGGTATTTAATATACCATGAAACGTTATTATATTTGAACATCAATCATTAACTTATAACACAATAAGATTAGTAGTTGATTAATCAGCAATTTTATTTTATTTAAACAAATTTTCTTTAATACATAATAGAAAACAGGAATGCTGTTAACTATCTCATTACTTAATGACAATAATTGTGGCATAAGATAATACGTTGTGTTAATATTGAAAGTGTTATAAGGTTACAATTACAATAATTTTACAAAGTAACAATTTAAGAAAATATAATAATATCGAAATTATTCTAAACTTCACTTCAATTTCTACACCGATTTATATTATTTTTATATTCACAACTTAGGATATTTATAACTTCTGATTCTCATGAAGGTCGACTTCATTTTATTCATTATCAATTAAGATTTTCTGTTACTGTCTTGCTTTATCAAGCAGTATCTACAAAAGCTCCTACCGACATTTCGATTTTTCCGTATTTTTATATCTAAATTATATCTTATAGTGCCAAACTTAATAACATATTAAAGATGAGACAAAATAACTATCTAGTACTCAAACATTTTTCAATTTTATTTACAATTTTATGAACCTATCCTATAATTCAACGACTTTTTACAAACCGAAATAACACAATTTCTACAAACAGAAAATAAATTCTATTTTCAAAACAGCATCGGTGATTTCAGTCTTGCATAATTAAATTGTTTTCTATGCACCTGTTTCTCCCATATAATAAAAATAGCTTCATAAACTTTTTTGTGAGGAATACGAAGAATGGCATCGTTAATAAGTTATTATCTGCAAGATAACTGAACTGCATTGAGAATAATTTACATATTTTTAATACATCTATTTGCTCGGAGTATATAGTTATTGGCCCATCCTAAGTATAACCATACCTAAACTTGAGGTTCTTAAACAAATAAGAATGTTTGAATTACAGTAGATATAAGACAATACACTTAACCAAAATTGTTTATTAGTAATTAATTAGCTTCATTATCATTGTAATTTTAAATTATTTATGATTTGCTATCTTAAAGACACCAACTGTTACATGGTTTTTTATTTATATTTTGACCCTAATAATGAAAATAAAGCAGTTTATTAACAAAAATGGCTTTGTCCTCTGAATGAGGTACCTCGGAAGCATGGTTCTTGACAATTATGCACCAACGACTTCTTCAGACACCTTCAGTCACAGGACGTTCTTGATACGCGGTAAAAATAGATGTTATTTGGTACCAAATCAAGTCGGTACGGAGTATGGCCCAACAATTGGACCTTTTGAATAGTCATACATAAGTTTGTTGCAGCCGATGTGTCAGATCTTGTATTGTCAGGTTGAGAAGTAATCTTTCATTGCCGCTCATTTTTCGTATTTGACGGAGTACTTTTGGTTAACATATTATTATATAACATTCAAAATTGACCATCTATTTTTCTTTTACGGCACGGTTACTATGTCCAGTAATTCCAAAATTATAGGTGACCATTTGATTCAAAATGCTTGACGACGAATAATTTTTGTCAAACTTGGCTTATCTTGGAACATTCATAGAGTGAATTGTTTTTTTTATGTCGGGCTCATACGCATATATCTAAGATTCGTCACCTATATGAATGCATTTATATATTTATTTACATATTTATTTATTTGCGCCAATTGACAAAAACATCTTTTTCTGCTTTTGTCAAACAATGCGCTCTACAACGTAAACAAGTCTTCATGTAATATTTTATTGATATTCGTCTAATGCTCAAATATGACCCGATCTCGCGATAAATTACATGACGATCTCACAATATTATTTTGTAGTTGATCGATGCTCTGTCTTGATAATTCATGTCAAAAGTTTTAAGAAATCTTCGCACAGAAATTTTCATCAGTTAAGTCCATATTTTCACTAAGAGAATTATTTCAAGTTACTGGAAACAGCATAAGTTGTGCGCAAATGACCGAACGTTCTGAAGAAGGTTATGTTGTTAAGGCCAAAATTCATATTGGAGAGTCAGTCTCTAAAAGAGCAGCTTTTAATTATTTATTAATACATACATAATAAGCAATAATGAAGAAATTATTTATTGAATATATAATTTTTATGCAAAATTTCATCAGCATCGTCATCAGTTGAGAATGTTCCGGCCTCCGACAATATTAGTTCCTATTTTATTTTTAACAATCTTGATCCATGTGTTTTACATGACTGTTTGCTGTATCTTCCATCCAAAAGGTCGATTTCATCACAGATTCCTGTAAGGTATTTATTGAATTTCCAATCGACAGATACATCCAAACAGTTGTAATCTGCGTCTTAGAATATGTTCCTTAATTTCCCACTAATTGTCACGTCTCAAGCTAATAACTTCATTTCTAACACGATCTCAGAGAAAAAAAACATGTCGAATTAGCTTCAGGCATCGAATTTGAAAGACCCCAAGCTTACAAATGTCATATTGTAACTGTGTCCAAGTCTTAGAGATATATAGAAGGATCGGTAAGATAAGCGCTTGAAAAAGGCGGATTATTATCCTTACTATTATTCTCTTTTGCACGCACCAGAAGCTCCTGTTGCTTAGGCAGAATTGGGGTATTAACATAATAGGTCAAAGTCCTCGGCCTCACACATAGATGGCCCTACTACAATTAAATCCTTGTATTTTTTAGTTAGCGCTAATCCTCAAAAGATGCGTGTATAAATTTGAAAGTTGTCCGATCATCAGTTTGTGGATTATACCATTTTGAGTGAAGCAACTTTTGTTAATGTGAAAAAAAAATGCATAAAAAGGAATTTCGCGTGTTGATAAAATATTGCTTTTGAAGGGAAAAATACAGTTGAAGCAAAAAACTTGGCTTGATGCCGAGTTTCCGGATACTGCCCCAAGAAAATCAGCCATCAAGGATTAGTATGCTAAGTTTAGACGTGGTGGAATGAGCACCGAAGACGGTAAAAGCAGTGGACGCCCAAAAGAGGTTGTTACCGACGAAAACATTTAAAAAATCCAAAGAAGGTGCCGTGCGAGCTCACTTTGGCCAAAAACAACGACGAATTGATGATTCGGAGCTGTGTTTGAAGATGACCAAGCGTAACGAACCCGAGTTTTTGCGTAGATATGTGACTATGGATGAAACATGGCTCCATCATTTCACTT
Organism: Rhynchophorus ferrugineus; assembly: GCF_030347505.1. Lineage (NCBI taxonomy): Eukaryota > Metazoa > Arthropoda > Insecta > Coleoptera > Curculionidae > Rhynchophorus > Rhynchophorus ferrugineus. The sequence continues at coordinate 16,499,675 of NW_027472590.1, forward strand.
CGAAGTCCAATCGACAGTCATTCGGGTGGACTGCACAGGATGAACCCGCTCCAAAGCATAGGAAAACGCAACAGTGGAATGACAAGGTTATGGCATCTGTATTTTGGGATGCGCATGGAATGATTTTCATTGACTACCTTGAAAAAGGAAGGACCATCAACAGCGGCTATTACATAGCGTTATTAGACCGTTTGAAGGATAAAATCGCCAAAAAAGGGCCGCATTTGAAGAAAAAGAAAGTGCTGCTTCAACAAGACAATGTACCGTGTCACAAGTCAGTGAGAACGATGGTAAAAATCGATTATTTGTGCTTCCAATTGCTTTCTCATCCACCGTATTCTCTAGATCTGGCCCTCAGAGACTATTTCTTGTCCTTAGATCTCACAACAATGCTCACTGGTAAAAAATTTAGTCGAATAAAGAGGTGATTGCCGAAACTGAGGTATATTTTGAAGCAGAGGACAAATCGTACTACCAAAATGGTATCGAAAAGTTGGAGGGTCGCTATAATCACTGTGCCACCCTTGAAGGGAATTATGTTTAAAAAAAAACTAATTTTGCCAAAAATATTTATTTTACTGTGGTTTACTTTTACTTTTCAATTCACCTGTTACTTCAGCAGTAGATGTCACTTTTTTTCGAGCATTACTTATCACATCTACTTGTATTTCTATAATTGCTCTAAGTGGTTATTGTTGAGGTTTGACAATTATCGGATATATAGGCGATCAAGCTAGTGAACATACTTTGGTGACACCCCCATATTTTTTCAGATATTTTCTTTTCTGGCGTAGCAATATCTGTATCGTGGATGTTCTGGTGCATGGAACGAATTTGTAAATTAAACATAAAACTGCTTATAATATTTTGGGTTCAATTAGCAAGTAACTCCCGTCGCGATTTTCTATAATTTAAATGTTACAGGAAGGAAATAATGGTCAGATTCACAAACAGCTATTATTAACCAACTCTCCATAGACAGATTTTCCTAAAACTTCTTCCCAGTTATTTCTGATTGAGGCTTTATGTGCAGTTAAACGTGGTCGAATATTAGTTGCAAATAGTGGCAGATAATATTGTTTTAAAGAACAAGCCCGAAGCGGCGAAATAAATAATTGAGACAATTTAGGTCAAGTGGTGATCTTAGAAATTCTTACCAAGAAATTCGTTTGTTGATAAAAGTCATTTAAATCATCGGTAAATCATCAACACTGGGATTAAATTGACACTAATTATTGACTATTAAATGACATTTAAAAAACTCAGTGCACAATATGGTTCTTCGATAGCTTATACTGGAATAAAGCAACAGTTTAATGGGATTTTAAGTATCTTTTTATCACTATAGATGACATTGGGACTACCATTATGAAATAAAATATAAACAATAGGCAAAGGTTGAAACTCGGATCTTTCGCTCCCAAGCTAGCTCGAAGAATAATGCTTTCGTAGAAAACTATTCTCTATAATTTTATTATATTAATCAGTTATCAAAAAAAGCCGATTTGTAGAACTTTTCTAAAGTTATAACTTATTAACAAAACTAGTCATTTTACAACTACATATCCATTACTTTTCATTTCTGTGTCCTGAAATATAAATTGAATTTCATTTCCAAAAAACCCTAGTACTCTATTTGAAATATGAATACTTTAAGGATCAGTAGTTAGCTTTAGCACCAAAGCCTACTGGTCACACATAATGGTGGGAATTACGACACAGTTACTTCTTGCGTGAAATTTTCCTGATGCTCTATAGAATTTGATTTAAACGAAGCTCCCATAATGAACACCATAAAATTCGAAGTCAAATAAATACTCCTCCCCAAGAATCTATTAAAACGTAAATATTTTCCGGCACATTGTGTAAGTGGTAAAGTTACTGCGACAAAACGTGAGATATGGAGAAGCGATTCCGGTTAGGCGTTATTACGTACTTCCTGTTTGGAGCGTACATACATGTTATATTATGTATAATTCAGGACGAAAGCGTAAGTGTGGGAATGGCAGATTCGTTTAGATATGTGGCTTTTACGCGGCACAGCTGGAGTCTAAGTAAATGAAGAGATGCTCGGAACTGGAATTTCTCATTTGAGTAACAATTTACTTCTACAGCGGTGGGGATAGTTCCAACATATGCCGCCGTACATACCGTAGTTATAATTCATACATTCATATATTTCATAAAAAGTAATAGATATTAATATATTTAGAGTATTTAGTATTTGTTTTATGGCACATAACATAACATATGGAGAAGTGCTTAATACTATGGCTTTTAATTAGATTTCAAGCTAAAATGTATTAAAATCATTAAAAATATTAGCAGATTTAACATCATTTTAATTTTTTAAAAAATTGAGAAAAGTTGGTACAATATATGTTAATCAAAATATCTTCCATTATTCTCTACTTCAATTTTTTTTTATATTTCATTATTCAACATGGCGATAGCGTACTAGAAGAAACATGATGGTTTGGCAGTTTGTGAATGATCTATCTCTTTTGGCATTATTTTAGTATTTCAAAACAGTGAGCAAGCCAAGCCATAGTATATTGATATAAGCAATCAAAATACTTATAAGCTGGTGAGCAGGCTGGGTGAGGAACAACTTTACATTCTAGCACTGTATCGTACAACAAAACCAGCCACGTATGGTGGAGTATTGTCATGCAAGAGAATCACTGCGTTTATCACTGTTACTGTTGCTTTATAAGAATACGTTGTTCATTTTGTTCAAATGGCATTGGTACATTTATAGTAACATTCTCATTCTATATATGAAACACTATACTTTCACTATATGCGAAACAAGGCTTTAGGACTATTACTACTCAATTTGGGTCAATGCAGATGGATTTCCTGGAGTAACCAATGACTTTTTGCAATTGGAATTGGCATACTGAATCACACTTTACACCACCAGTTACAATACGTTACCGAGATCTCCTTTTTTTTGCCAGAAATATACTTGCTAATTTGAGCTGGGTTATTCTTGAACACACATATGTCATTCAAACCTCCAAGCCATTCGCATTTTTGACATAGTCATCGGAATTTCCACTTCCGATGAAACCAACAGTTTAAAGATGTATGGATAGATATGATGAACTGGCATAACTCGATGCTTCTAAAAGCGTTTGATAGTTTTCTTTGCAGTTTTTCTTCAAGCTAAACATCACAGTGAATAATTGAATAATGGTAAATGAAAAACTATTATCTAATATAGATAAATGCAGTTAGGTTATATCATTTCCATCAGAAGATATCGCTGATCCAAATGAGAGCACCTAGTATCAACATTTTCGAAGAGACGGCTTTGTTTGTTGCTTTAATTGTGTTATTTCGGTCACCTTTTCTTATCCCTGTGACAACGTAACTGCAAGATAACTGCCCTGATTATTCGGAGAAACATGGTATATTTACACTGGCCCATACTGTCACTGTTAGGTATATTAAAAGTGGACCTTCTTAGAGTGAAAGAAGAATCTTCGTAACGCTCTTTCTCCTTGCCTTTATATGATAGATTAGAGCTTGGTGTATTTATTGTATTGAATCTACACGTTCCACGAATTAAATTTGTGATGATTGGGAATACTGGTACTTCTAGCACTTCTTGCACTTGTTGATTTCTTGAAAAATGTAGAACAAGACACAACTCTGCACCGTAACTTTGCATGAACATCCCTACTTCAAGAAAGATAACATGCCAGACAGCAAGAGAAGCTAAACGTGACATTAGCAGAAACTCAGATTCAGTCAATGCCAGACTACTGAAATTACACATATATCTAAGCAACATCCTATATACAATGGTATGAGTAACAATTATTGTATGGTCAAGGATGTGGTAGAATTACTGCGTTAAAATATCACTAACTTGTTTTTTGATACCTGTCCCTGATGTTGATATATGTTTTAAAACATGATTATTCTTACATAAATTTAAAAACTTAAAGTTTACTCCCGGGAGGTTATTTACTACTCTAGGAAGCAGACAAGTTATACTGCCCCCTTGGCTCAAAAAAAACCTCTTGAACTAGGAATAGGAGGTTGTTATTATGCACAAATTCGACAACTTTATTGCCTCGAACTTTTATTTCCATTATGCATATTGTAGTCTGAATGAAGGACTTACTATTTGGATGAACTGATTTAGTGCTTTTTTTGAAAGGCCCGTTAAAATTTTCGTGGTAATTGGATCAAAACCAGTAACCTTTTTTGGATAATATGATTTTGTATTTCTTTCTTAACCTCGGTGACAATGATAAGTGACAACCAAAATCTTGTTCTTCACTCCGCATTCGGTCTCTCGAGTTGAGTTTTTCTTCTAATAACACACCAAACCCTATCCAATCTGTTCTTTTCTTAACCATACAGCAATTAATTGACTCTAATAGGATGTTCTTACTTAAAATTGGTACAATCGGTGAATAGTCTAAGATTAGTTCTAGGTTTTATTCAATTTGCATATAATTGATGTTGATTAGTTATATTTTCCTTTTTTATATTTAGAGTGTGTTGTTTCAGGATCTCATTTTTCAGTCTAGTCTTATAACCATTTTTGTTTCAGAGTATTTTAAATTCTTTTGTAACAACACAAACTCAATAATTAGCAGAACGCTCCTTCCAGCAGTTAAGACATTTTGGATTCTAATTTTACGATTTTTGATAATTATATACAAACATTATTTTTTTATTAACTACATCTTACTTTCGATATACTTAGTATAATCGCATTTTATAAATTAATTTTTTACTACTATTCTGTTGTACTTGCATTAGTATAAAATCAAGGTGTGTACGTTAATACATCAATATGTATTTCCCAAATTAGTATAAAACTAATCTACTTAAGCTAAACTTAATAATTCACTTATACACTAAACTATTTTGTGTAGCTTGTTTTGCTTCAATGTACTGATTTCCTGCGTGTTGTCCAGTAGCTGAATTTCTTCCACGTTGCTATGATTTAGCATCCTTATTTCATGTTATAGTCTTGGATCACCTCGCGTATCCACTTGATTCACGATGGTGCAGCTCTTTGTTGGTTATGTAGCGATAAGCATTGGTAATTAATCGTAGAATTTTGTTTTAGCTGCGTTGTCCTCATAGGTCCAAATATGCTTTATGATTGACTGATAAACTAATCTCTCTTTCATTTTAGGACAAGTTGAGAGTGTCTTCCGACTAATCAGTATAGTTGCTTGACTTTGAGTATAATCTGCTCTAATTCTTCTCTCACATGATGTTTCCAGTTTACACGAGATATATTACGATGTATTTAACTAATTAACATGGACATATTTGGAGCTATTAAGCTGTATTTTTCATTCTCTAGTCTATCTGTAGATCTTGTTGACCGCTGCTTATACTTGTTCTATAGCCTTAGATGGATATAAATCTGTTGCCTTTATAATTGTGACATCAGCAAATGTTCCAAATATTGTTTTATTTTTTCTTGGAATATCAGCAGTATAGAGCAGATATAAAAATGTTCCAAAGAGCCTGACTCGCGAAACTCCAGCCGAAATAGGTTTAAATGTAGAGAATGCAAGACCCTAAATTTTATTTCGAAAAGATATGATTCCAGCAGTCGACAGTAATTCCACGATAGCAATTTGCTTATTTTGTAGATTAATCCCAAATGCCATTCCCAGACAAAAGCTTGTATAGGAATATAGCAGGGGAGTATTTCTTTTCTTCGAATGCCTTTTCAACAACCGCTATTATTTCGTGCTCTTGGCGATTGCGGAATGGTGATTCCAAAATCCAAACTGGAAATCCGATATTTCTGTAAATGGTTTAATGCGTTTTAACAGTACTTTCTCAAATAATGTTGATATCGTAAGTAACAGCAAAGTAGGCCTATAGGATCCAACTTTTTCTACCGGTTTGTCAGTTTTTCTTTAAGCAAAATTATTCGAGCAACCTTAAGACATTCCGGAACATGGTTCAGTCTCAAACAGGTATTATAGCCTTTTAATAACCCAGGTGAAATATCATCTCTTCCAGTAGCCTTTATAGGATTGAGGTTGTTGTCAATTTCTGTGGCCAGTCCCATTGAAGAAATTTGATATACAACTACATCGGGCTGGTAAACAGGATTTATGCCTATTGTGGGTTTTTTATAATTCCGTTAGAATATGTTAGTTAAATGTTCTGCGAACAATTTAGCCTTTTCATCGTTGATAAACTAACAATGACGTCTAGACAGTAGTCTATCTAAATAATTTTGTTGTTAGAAAGGAATTCCAAAAGTTTTGTTTTAAAAAACTGTACAAAAGAAGCGGCAATGAATTAATATGATGAAAAGCATAGCACTAGGTGTTAGAAGTGCCTTTATTTCTTGCATTACCAACAATAAACTTTCCAACTTTTGTTTTACATTTTTAATATGGTTGTCAATTTTAATCTTCGGAGAATCATTCGAGCCACAGTAAACAATTTAATAATAAAACAGAGTTAAAAATTGTGTCAGCGTATGATGGAAATAAAACTTCCAAACATTAAAATTACACATTATCTATTGCTAGTCGAGTTTAAAAGTTATTTTTAATAGGTGAATGTTATTTTATGCAAGGATTATATAGAAAACTTTAATTATACTAATTTTTAATAGTTTACAAAACATATTACAAAATTATTTTGGTATTTCAAGGAGGTGTTCGGTTATATCTAGTTGCAATGAACAGGAAGTTGACGACTGCGTGACAGTGAATGAAACATTCATTTATTAAAACGCCATATTCATTCGTTTATTAAAACGTATATAATAATTATAAGGCCAATCAAAACGAGGTTAACATAACAAGGGAATGTCCGTTTAAGGCGATCGAATGCACAGTACTTCAGCCTAAACTAATGGAAAGTCATATAATTAATTAATAAACGAATGTAATAATAAATTTAAAAGTACTCAATAAAATTTTGAGTCTAAGAATTTATTAAGTAATCACATTCATAATATTTGCATCTGTTTCAAGTAGATTAGGTTTCTTATCTGGAGTGTATAATAGGAAAATACTTGCTAATTACTCAACTAAGAATTTTGTTTCATCTATATCTCGTTTCTTTATGGATTAGGAAGGCTTTTTGTCTGATATATTATATTTAACGACCTTTTAAAGAAAATAAACAGTCTTGGTGATTTATTATGTTTCTCAGGAGTTCGAAAAATGCCTTGTTAAAGTTTTTGAGTTAGTTGATTTAGTGCAGTTTTACCTATTAATATGTACACTATATTGTTGTCCTTTCTCTCATGTGTTAAGCCTTATTTCTATATCGTCTGGGTAGTTTATACATTGTGTTTTATTTTTTGGTATCAAGGTATATAATCTTGTATCAGAATTTAGTTATTCAGTTGGTTTCATCAGAAGATGAAAGTTAATGTGTTATTCTACATTTGTGTTAATGGTAGTAGAGTAAATGTAAATGTAAATGGTGGTTAGAGTAAATGGGCAACAACTGTACATTCTTTATATTCCCTAGTTTTTTACAGATGTATTTAGTATTTTGTATACATACCTCTATATCGGTTTGATATTGTATTCCTTTTTACATTTTTTTCTTTCTACTTTGTTTTGATTCCAAACACTTATCCAGTTTTTTTCACCGCATTTCCTAGATTTTTTACCCTTTCTGGCTAGTTTCTTGATCTGTGGTGACAAAATAATACAAAAATGTTAAGTAAGAATAAGCGGCAATCGAATTCGATTTTATTCAATTATTAGTGAGTATCGGAATACACGTAATCAACTGCTTAAAGTATTTACGAAAACTCTATCTTTCTCTCGGGCAGCGATCATCTTAAGTATGATCACTTTTATATCACTTATATACATGTATGTTTATGATTATTGCTTACACTGAATTCAGGACACCTACAATTTTAATGGCAAAGCAAAGCATCAATAAGCAAATGACAATTATATATTGGTTACATTCTCATGAAAGATTACATGTTTTTAATTAAGTTTTTAATACTATTGTAGAGGCCTTGAGGCATGTCGAATTTTACACCGTGGAATAACGGTCTACAAAATACCCAGAAATATAATCCCAGATGTTGAACACGGGCGGGGTGCCAGCAGCGCCAACTAGAACCCGATAACGAATAGCTGGCGGCAACCCCGAGACGTTTAGCTGGAATGTTATTGAAGGGTATTTCGATTCATTCAGTGCTCAACCCTCGTTTGCTTAAGACGTGCCACCATCGACTGCCCAAGCCTCGTCTCCAGATAACACCGCTGCCATCCGTTTTATCTAATTGTATTTTTCACATTTTTTATATAGCCAATAAATAACGGTCACATAATGTAAACACCACTGTTTCATTTCGTTTTACCTCCATTCACCGAGCCACATCATTTACCCTAAACTATGTTGAAGAACAAATTATGTTGAGTGAACTTTTTTTAATATACTTTTATTCGCAAGGCTAACTTTTACTATTATTAAGTAAGTATACTTATTTATATAACCTAATTTTGCTGGATATTTACATACGCTCTAATTTAGTCACTTTAAACATTAATTTCTTTGAAAAAGAAATTGTACAATATAAATTTTCGTATCTCTTCTCGAGACTCCAACAAAAAAAAACAAATCATTTCTTGGTCGATTTTCGAGCACGAGCTGACTTCGGATCCAAAGGGCTGGGTTCGAGTTATTTGGGGGCCTAATCATAGTGACAGATGCAAGTCTCACCCACAGTAATGAAACGCTTCAGAAAAACGACTTAATCATCGTGATATATAAAACGGGTACCAGGCAAGAAATTCTAATCAGAAGACGCTAGATATAGTTAATATGCTGTAACAGTACATACGTTAACCCTTTTGAAGCGCGTTACCTGTTATTACTAGCCTGTTTATAATAATACGAAATTCAATATGTTCGGTTGATATCGACAAATATCCACACTATGAATTTTACTCGATTTTAGCGGGTCGTAATATATTATTCCTTGATGAATCCATTATATTAACAAGACATTATATACTGGACGAGTCCATGGTTTTTTGCTTTTGCGACTGTCGTGGTAGATTCATTTTGCATTGCCAGTTAAGAAAATGCCAAAATGGAACAATAATCAACTTTGTTTCCTGACTAGACATTAAACTGTGACATTAAAACAATTCAAGAAATGTTTATTTTTCGATTTCTCATCGTCTAAGCGGTCTGAAAATTATTTGAGGTTTAAGCTGAGTGTCGGTCCAACAAGTTTTTTAAATTCATCGTCTTCAATATTTGAACCCTCTAGGCAGTTCTTTGTTAAAAACATTAAAATCCCCACTTTCAAATAATTTGAACCAATATCAACATTAATGTAAAAGCATTTGATGGGCTTCGGTAGAAAAATTTGTCAAATCTAACAATGAAAATAATGTTGATTATGAATTTTTGAACAACTAAAGTCCATACGCATTAAATAACTACTATAATACTATACATTTAAGAAGTCCTCGCAATTCAACATCTCTGTATCTGCGCATCTTCAACAATTATGTATTGGCGATCAAAATTAATGCAAGCGTCCAACAAAAATTAATTTCAATAACGTTTTTGTTAACAGATAATGTTATTTATATACCACTGAACGTCCAAATTATATTTTCTAGTGGAGTTTCTTTACACATACATGTTTTATTATCGTAACAACATTAAAAAACTTGATCTATGTCTTTAACCTCTTAAACCCTTTTAAATGAAATATGGGAAAATTGATATTTATGCCACTCCACGCTACTACTTATACCGGCTTCTGTTATTTGCATCTAATATCTAGGCTATAGTCGAAAATTAACTGAAAAATAGAAAGGTCACATTGTAATAACCAGGTAATATATGAGGTAATTTTAGTACACGCCTGCCTTTGATCCATTCTAAACTTGGGCCTATCACGCGATGCTTTCCATATTAAACTTAGAAAGTCAGGCTTTTTTTATAGAATACTTGGAGCTAGTATAGGACTGGCCTTATACGTATTTTTTAATATATATTTTTACTATTATAATAACATTTTCACTTTTTGCTATAATACTTATAGTCTAATATTGGTAATTACATCCGTAACTGTCACAAATATACAGGATATAGATAAAAAAATATGAATACCATTTTTCATTTTCACTTTTTTGCTATAATACTTATAGCCTAATATTGATAATTATATCCGTAACTGTCCTAGATATACAGGATATAGACAAAATAATATGGACACCATTTTTCATTTTCACTTTTTTCTATAATACTTATAGTCTAATATTGGTAATTACATCCTTAACTGTCACAAATATACAGGATATAGACAAAATAATATGAACACCATTTTATCATTTTCACTATTTTGCTATAATTCTTATAGTCTAATGTTGGTAATTATATCCGTAACTGTCACAAGTATACAGAATGTAGACAAATGAATGTAGACAGGATATAGACAAAATAATATGAACACCATTTTTCATTTTCACTTTTTTGTTTTAGTACTTATAGTTTGATATTGGTAATTACATTCGTAACTGTCACAAATATACAGGATATAGACATAATAATATGAACACCATTTTTCATTTTCACTTTTTTGCTATAATTTTTATAGCCTAATGTTGGTAATTACATCCGTAACTGTCACCAATATAGAAGATATAGACAAAATAATATGAACACCATTTTTCATTTTCACTTTTTTACTGTAATACTTATAGACTAATGTTGGTAATTACATCCGTAACTGTCACCAATATAGAAGATATAGACAAAATAATATGAACACCATTTTTCATTTTCACTTTTTTACTATAATTTTTATAGTCTAATGTTGGTAATTATATCCGTAACTGTCACCAATATAGAAGATATAGACAAAATAATATGAACACCATTTTTTATTTTTACTTTTTTACTGTAATACTTATAGCCTAATGTTGGTAATTACATCCGTAACTGTCACAAATATACAGGATATAGACAGAATAATATGAACACCATTTTTGATTTTCTCCTTTTTGCTGTAATACTTACAGTCTAATATTGGTAATTACATCCGTAACTGTCACAGATATACAGGATATAGACAGAATAATATGTACACCACGCAATGTAGTACATATTTTTGCTCCGATATCCGCGGTAATGATAGAAATTTAATTGACAGAAATCGACGAACAATACAGTTGATTGCCGAATATTAGATGTGCTCATATTTACATAATTTATAGTTTTATTAAACTAGTTTGAAAAAATTATGCTGTTGTTAAAGGGTAGATTTATCTTATATAGGTACTGGTATCATTATTATAGTTTTTGTGAAGTGGCAACACAGTTTTTGCCCATCATTTGTCAATTGTGTTACGTTTTTTCTCATTCAGTCATTGTGTATCAAAGCGCGCGGATATTGTATTGTTGCAGTATTGTCTAAATATTATAATTTCAGTACACCTGTAACCGACTTTTGTGACTAAAACAATCGAAGGTAGGTAATACTCCATATAATAATACTTTTGCTATGCTTTGTCTACGGATTTACATTTTATTAATGGTTCGACGCGATTACCTCGTATTTTAAGATTTTCAGGATGGGTAAGATTTTGGGCATGTCTCCAAGAAAACTTAGTGATATACAAACGTTCTTCCGTACCCCATAATCGAACTAAAATTAAAGTAGATAATAAAAGGCGTCGTCGGTTCTTGAGCAAAATCATATTCGCAAATATGACAGAAAATGAAACACCACACCTTGTACCGATCGAAATATCAGAAACAGCTGCCTCGATAATCGCCAAAAAGAGCGTTGCCCATTTGACTACGATAATAAATAACGCGGGTGTAAATATTTCCGAGAAGACAATGCGGAGACGGTTGGTTGAAGAGAATCTAATAGGACAGCGACCATCCAAAAAAACCGCCTAACTGGCAGCATGGAAAAGAAACAACTCTAATAGACTAGACAAGATCGAAACATAAGTGTTCCAGGCTGTAGCCGAGTAATTATAATCTTTTTGAACAATACAATCGGTCAATAACGATTTTCTAGTATTAAATCTATTAATTTACAGGTCTGCTCCTCCGAAGAATCAATCATCCAAATTTTAATTGGCAAAAATTATTTTGTAGGACGATGTGACATGGTTTGGTCTGTATGTCAGCCAAAGGTATGGAAGCCTATATATTATAGAAGGGACAAAGAATGAAGACCAATTCTAACGAGTACTAGAAACCCAGTTATTACCACAGATCAATGAATGATTCCTGACGATGATAACTATATTTTTATGCAAGATTCGGCACCGTGTCATAAAGCCAGAAATGTTATTAATTAAAACATTTATCATTTATGAATCACCGTTGAGGCAAAATAATATATAAGACAGTGATACATACTCAGGTAGTGACTTATTTCTAAAATAAATGATCTTAGTCAAAATCAAGAGAATCTTTACAAATGGTCGCAGAGCTAATATTCACGCTAAGGAAAATGACTTTAAGTGTTTGTTTGATCATAATGAGCTGATCCTGCCAATAACCAATACCATTGAAGCAAATGGGTAATTCTAACAGACTACAGAACAGTCAGAATTGCTATTTCTTCCGGTCACTGGAAAATTATTTTATTGGTACAAAACTAACTTCAAAAGAGGCTAGCTAAAATCACTCGATTCCATTTTTCACAAAAAGGTATAAGAAACTCTACTGTCAAATCCTGGTCCTTGCAGGTAGTTAAATATGATTGTTCCACTAATAGTGGTATAAAAATCTTATGCGCTCGTATTATTCGCCAAATCTACCTTATCAAGAAACGGTCAGCAGAGAACAGCTTTTTTCCTCTATTTCAAACTGATTTTAATTACTTGTTGTAAGCATTTTGTCTTCTTTTAATGAAGTTTTTGACTGATAACATTTATCATACAAACATTAAAATAATATGAAATAAACGTCTCTTGTGTTGGCCTAATGAAATAACCACCTTTCAGACTAACACCACAGACTTTTCAGATCAGATCAGATCTAAGTGAGATTATTGCTTACTCCAAGTAAAAAACATTCTCTAGATAGTTTCCTATAAATATATCTAATGACTTTTTTTATTTTATATTAATCTTAATATATAATTATTACTCAAAAATATTTTGGTATATATAAAATAATTATGGTATATATCCAGCACTATTGAATCCTGGACATGCTGTTACTATAATTACAGGATTTTAGAATGGTAGTTAAGTTTGACATCGTTACGTTTTAACAATAGTTATAGTACATTAAATTAAATAGTAATAAGTAATGAAATTTTGTATTGTATAATGTATAAGACTGATTCCTGCATAAGAAATATTTATTAATTCAATGTTTTTGTAATAAAACAAAAGTGAGTTAATAATACCAATTAAAAATATAAGCTTACTGTCATAACCCTGTGGGATTCAAAGAACCACAGCAGGACTAACCACTGTGGCTGTTGATTCTATTGTATTATATCACGTTCAAAGCTTACTGCCACACAAACAATATACAAATAATTCTATTGGGGTTATGTTAGTTATGTTATGCTAATATACATGCTACTGTAAATGCAAGAGCAACATTTCTTTCAGTGTTTCGGAATGTTTGGTTTTGTTAAAAGTATAGTATTATATACATGTATACATGTTTGGTACATTTATGCATGTATGTCCCAGATAACAAAAAATACAGTGAGTGTCACTTAAACTTTAAAAAAATCATTTAAACTTAAAACCTTTCATAAATGTTAAGGTATCTAACGGTTACTGTAATAAAATATATAAATATTTGACATGTTATTTCTTGAATTATTTACTACATATACTTAAGTTTGAAAAGCGAGCAGTTAATTAAATGCTGATTGAATGACTATGAGTTCGTTATTGTTTTTATATATGTTAAACTCAAAGAATCATTTCATAATTAGTTTATTCATGTATTCCCTAAGAATAATCATATATACTTCTATCATACCAAATGTACACAGATATCTTTAGATTGTTTGCCATTTCATTCAATTTCAATTTACAGTTATTCAAGATCATGGATTTTTTAATGTTTTCGTCAATAACAACGTCTTTTGGTCGTCCACTGCATTCACTGTCTTCAGTGCTCATTCCACCACGCCTGTACTTAGCATACCAATCCTTGATGGTTGATTTTCCTGTGACACTGTCCGGCAACTCGGCATCAAGCCAAGTTTTTGCTTCAACTGTATCTTTCCCTTCAAAAAACAATATGTTATCAACACGCGAAATTCTTTTTATCCATTGTTTTTACAATAACAAAAGTTTTTTCACCCAAAATGCTATAATTCACAAACTAATGATCCGACAGCTGTCAAATTTATATACACATCTTCTAAGGATTAAGGCTGTCTAAAAAACATATGGATTTGTAGGAATGTTCGTCTGGTCGGTCGGTCGGTCGAAATGTGTAGCTCTCGATGCGATTGTTTGTCCGAACACTCACTACAATTTTTGTAAGGTATTTGCCCGAGAACTAAAATCACTGGTTGAAGAAATATCTGTTTATTTCGATTTAAACTGATACATCTTGTGGACGGGAGAATGGACAGGATATTAGTTTTGCTAAAGGAAGTACGGTAGCAACGTACGTAGGTAGTACGGTAGTACGGTGTAAGGGTAGCTCTGTGGAAGTGGTAGGGTTAAAAGGGGTTAGAGAAAAGAAACTTGAACTTGGTGTAGGTGAATACGTGGTGGCCTAAAGGGTCGTAGCGGTGGCTACAGATTGAATTCTAGTAGCGCCATCTCTGTGTCAGGCTGAGGACTTTTCAATTGACCTCTTATTAATATAATGAATTATGCAGCTATTTATATCCCGGAGGATGAACAGGAATAAAGAAAAAGGCATATGCATTGAAGTCCGGCATTTTGCTTTTGTTTTTTTTTATAACATCTTTATTAGATGGGCTTAGTAGAATCTTAATTTACAATTAATTTATTACTACTTTTCTTATGTACTTGAATTAATTAACAATCAAGACGAGTGCGAGAAAATACATCAGTATGTATTCTTATTTTACTTTATGGTCTTACTTTTTTTTTGTAAAACACAAAAATTTAAAAGATTATCAAATTATTTTATTACTTGCGGTATATAAAAACTAGTCTAGATAAGATATTTTATATGTATGGGGAAGTTTGAAGTATAAAAATAAATAGCCCCAAAAATTAGATCTAAATTTAAAAACTTTTTTGCTACGCTATACGTCTGTTTCCCAGAACAATGACAGGTTATTGGCAGCCATTAATAATGGACAATAAACTGAATAAAATATATTTTTGTTTTGACTCTAAGGCAACGCTATTTTTAGTACAAAATAATTTAAGGTAAGAGCCCATATGTAATATTTGTTAAAAAATTTCAATTATGTTATCTACATATTGCTTGCTAAAACAAGTGAAAAAACTTCTAGCTCATATAGATCTAAACGAGAAATAATTATTGTTTAGGTCGATTTTCCGTAACTTATATGTTTATTATTAAAGGTTTGTTGCGTGATGTGAATGGATCAAAAACAGGCGTCTGCATAATTTGCTTACATTATATATGTTTTTAGTGAATATTACAATGCCATAACGTTCTCTAGCTTCGTAACTATATTTCGAGATCTTAATGTATTTTTTTATATGTTATATATAGGTTAGAGTGACATGAATCGGATCCATTTTTTTTAGAATATGAAGATAATTTCATATTGAAATATAGTAAAACAATATATAGGGCCAATTTACTTTTCAATATTTGAATTGTTTACAAATTCTTCGGAATACTAACTAAAATCTTAAAGAATTATAGGATTGCCAAATTGTCAGTAATGGAATCATACATATACATATAACACAATTAAAAGTGTTTAATACTTATAAGAACAGCAATTACTAAAATAATTATTAATGTTAATTAAAAGCATATAAATCGCATATATACAAACTTTCCTTCGCCATATATGAACATCAAGCATATTGCATCCTGTGATAGTAGATGAATGATTTTTTAGCAATTGATAATATGCCAATACTCCTCTTTGGCAAATGAACCTCTAATTTTCATTTCAGTCGTTCTCTTATTCTACTTCATCTTCTACTTGTTTTTGTCATCAGGCTTTCTCTTCTTCCACAGATTATTTGTCAACGTTGCGCCCAAACTCTTCTCTCGGCATTTTTTTCAAACATATTAATTTTACTCTGGGGTAACGTCACATTTAAAATCTGTTTTATAATTTTACTACATTTTTTAGTTGTGTCAGGCGATTGCATGAGAGGACACGAAAGATTTTCTTTAATAACTCCAGTAATATTTAGTGATTGGGCTTTATGAGATTTTTATGAACTAGTGGTTGGTAAACGATACTGTATCCTTAATTAATGTTGGTTGTACTAGCTCAGGATTTGAGGAGTGGTATTGTGATTGCCCTATTGTGATTGTGTAATCGTGAATCTACAATCTCTAACTCTTGATCATCAATAAATTTTTGGTCAAGTATCACTTTAACACTTTTCTGTCTGAGTTTATGTCAATTACGTATTAGACCCGACAGGTAACTGCGATTAGGTTCAATGATTTTTTAATATATTTTTTATTTCAACGGGCTTATCTGCGAGAGTGACAATTTCATGAAAACTGCCGCGATAATAGCGGTTGCTATATAGAGTATAAATTAAGTATTATATTCTGTGGATATATTGTTTGTAATTAACATCGAGGCTCAGCATCAAATATATCACCAAATTGGCTATTTTTAATACTAGTCAAGATATTTTATAAATGAAGAAGAGAGAGAAATGGTGGCAACTTTGAAGATACTATCACAAAATCATTACCAACTGGTCCACAGTTTAAAATAGATTACGACAACTTTTTGTTATCACTAAACCAAACAAAGTACTATTTGGAAAACACATAGGAATGAATATAATATACCAACTGTTATGGCTGTATAAACGTCGATACAAAGGTATACAATACAGAGATAACACAGTGCAGATGCTCCAAGGTAATCATCATTCTTACGATGCTTTGCAATATCCATCGATAATTTGGAAAGGCGAAGATTGATATAAATTAAACATAAAAACAATAAAAAGTCCAATGACAGGCGTAATATATACATTACTTTAATTTATGTTATTTTTGCAAAAGTTATTTCTTCGTATCTTACTTATCGTTTAATTGTTCAGGGTCAGAAACTAACAAGAAAGTTATCGCGATGACTTTTTAACTATGCATACTGATTGAAGATCCGTACTAATCAAGATAATAACTTTTCGCGATGCTGCCAGCTATTCTTATTAATATATCGTTAATATGTGTGTCAAAAACCAAAGTGAGCGATTACATTACACTTATGGTAATAAATAGAAGCGAAGCTCTACGGCCTACATATATTTGTCTGATCATCAGTAATGTAAATAAACTGATATTAGCAACATTGGTACCGAATATACTCACCCATCATTATCTACTGGTATTTGGCACAAGATAATTAAGAAGCCATAACTTTTATGCGCACATACGGTGGACCAGATCTTTTGATCACATTTACGTGCCATCCAGACAGGAATAAAATAAAAATATCAAATTGGCAAAAGCAAGAAGCAAAAAATAATCAAAACATGAATGCATCGTCATGATATCCTTGCTTAGCTCAGGCCAGCTCGCGTAACCAGAAGTAGAATAAAAGGAAACAAGACCAGAATATAACAGGTGAGATTCTACCACTGCGTCGTTAAAACCTTCTTTATTTAAAATGTTTATAAATACTTATTAGAAATTATATGATCTTTTCAATGCAATAAAATTACTTTTACACTTACAATTATTTTGACACGCACGTTACCAAAACTGTACCTCAACTTTGCCATTAAGGAAAATCAATAATTTACCACCAAAATGAACCCAACAAACAATAACATTACAGAAACAAGCGTTAATTATTGATATTGGGAAGCAGAGAATAACAGGATATAATCAACTTTCCTCATATATATTGACTTTTAATATGTTCGAAAATTTTCATGATAACTTATTAAAACACATAACATATAAGAACTGGGAAATAACATAGAGGGATTTCCGATATCCTATGTCATATGACAATGAAGCTGTATATTAGCATTTCATTAATCCGTCAACAGTATTAATATTAATAATTACACAAAACACATTTTGTATAATATCAACAATTAGAATGAAAAGAGAAATAAATTCTACAGTACTAAAAAAAATGTTTGGGGATAATCCTAATCCTAATAAATAAGTTTAAAATATAATATAGTATATTCAAAGTTTTCGTAGTAATTTGTCATAGATATTTGTGACGTCGAAACTTTGCAATGTTGCCGCATCAACTCTGAGTTTTAGTTCAGTTTGGCTTTGACATACAAGAAAATTCAAATCTAAATAAAATAATTGAACAAAAATGTCATCAAATATAATTTATTGTAACATTATAGTATATCTGAAAACTACAGTTAATTATACAGCCACAATAATTTATAGGTAAGAGTTAAAACCTTTTAACACTATTGCATTAATGAATTTTGCATAGGTCTAAAATATTATTTATTATTGCTACAGATTAAAAACCGACAAACGTTATTTTAGCGCTTTGATTATTTTGATAAATTTTAAATCTCTCGTAATATAAGATATCACTTCGTTTGAAAATGATCAAAACAATAGATAGTCACGGTCACAAATTGTTTGCGGCTTTAATAAATTATTTCGAAAAGGAACGAGATAATGGAGACCCCCTTTTGGTATAATTTTCGTTAGAGAGGTAATTATTGGTGATATTAAATAATTATAGCTAAATATTAGTGTGGGTACTGTGAATAACATCGCTTCAAAATGAAGAATAACACGATAGATTCACCCAAGAAAACCCGTCCACATACAAAGTGGGTGACGAATCTTGACCATCAAGATGGTTGGCTCTATTTGAGATCAAATATACGAAATGTGTAAGAACAGTAAGTACACAGTCTATTTTATCGATATAAATATAATTTAATAAAATTATTTTAGAGAAAATTGTCTGTGTGGAAAGCATATACATAAAAGAGTTAAGGACATGCAGCTTTTTGAGGGATGTATGACATCCTTTCATATACTCTTAGAGGGCATAGGGTTTAAATGGTGTAAAGATAACACTCGGAGTGGTTTAATGGAACTTCCTGACGTTGCCTTAAAAATAATTCAATTTTTAAAGGCATAAAATAAGACCAAGGAAGATAAACTATTTGAATTTTTGTATCTTGATAAAACTTGAATATTTCAAAAGGGTTCATTGTGGCACCCTTGGCAAAACAGTAACAATAAAGTGTAAAGACAACAAAAACTGATGAAAAAAGGTAAAAGTTAAAATAGCATTCGATTAGGTTTTGTTGATCATTATATTTATTGATAATTAATTGCAGATATATTGCTGATTCAGAAGGAGATTTTCCATCTAAACTGTTTGGATATGTGGAAGGAAGCATTGTCAATCATAACACCTTCGGTTTGGATGAACTCGATAAGACATACAGGAGAAGTAATTGATAAATGGTGGAATCGTAAACATATTTTAGACAGATTATAAATTAACAGTTTAGTGAATCAATTAGACAGTGATTCGGAAAGTGAAAGTGACTGAGAGAAACTTTCAGGATATGTGATAATGCTGTGCAATGCTGGAAATTCCTGAGACAGAGTGAAGAGAGTGGAAACAACTAAAGGTATGCACATAATTAATTGAATATAAATGTCGAAAATGGTATTGTAGGGCGTGAAAGATTTGTGTGCACAGATATGATTGTAATTGTTCAAAATTAATCTCAATCATTATGTTAGAACGTATGAAGCGAGAATGAATACTAACTGTTTTGTAGATATGGTAAATGAATTAGAAGAGTCAAGTGATTAATTTTATGAAGAATGGTGTACACAGATAGTGGCAGAAGAAATTAAACAAATATACAGCGATACCAAAATGACTTGACAAGCAAACACACCATCGAACAAAAAAAAACTAAACGTAAAAAGGAACATATGCTCTCAAATGAAAGTAAAATACGTTTCTCAGATATACAATTGTTAATTAGGTGGATTAGGCCTCCAGGAGGATAACACTACATAAAAAAAACGCGCCTAGAAACTCTATGTCGTGGATGGTGTGGAAAAGAGTTAAATGTAAACAAAACGAATCAAACCTGCAAACTATTGTACCTGTGTTCTTAATTGTAGTTTTAAGTCCTTCGATAATATAAGTATTAGATGGACTATAGTGTTAAAATAAATTATATTTGATAACATTTTTTGTTCAATTATTTTATTTAGATTAGAATTTTTTTGTATGTCAAAGCCAAACTGAACCAAAACTCAGAGTTGATGCGGCAATATTGCAATGTTTCGACGTCACAAATATCCAGGACGCATTACTAAAATAACTTTGAATAGACTATATATCTGGTAGCACTTACTCATTGATAACGCATATTATAACGCGTATCGAAAGTAGCAGTCCATAGAACATTCTCTATATAATATCACTTGTTTACTGATTTAGAACATAATTTATTCAGCTTTAAGGCCACAAATATCTAGCGTATGGACAGAATTGTATATTGTTTAACAGAAATTGAATTATTGACCGGATAAGTGGCAAGACGGCTTCAATTAAAACACCACATATATCACTGGTTTACGTTTCAGCATTATTTTTCTCGAAACCTATTTACAGAATGTACAAAATAAGATGAAAACCTAACATATACAACATATCTATTTATTAATAAGGTATTTAGTCTTTATTTTCTTATTAAACACTTAAAATGTTTCGAGGAATAGATTCGTATAGTATCTGAACAGCTTCCAATGGAATGTTGTCTATCCCATTTTTATACCAAAACATTCACTAATTGCCAAGTTGGAAATCCGTTCCTTGGTCTCTGTTATTTAATTATATTGTGATCTGCTGATTATGCTACCCGGGGAAGATTTTTAATGATATTCTGATGGTCCTCAAATCTACACGAAACCATTTGGTCTGTGGATATTGACGCATTGTTATCATAGAATATGACATATATGGGATATGATCGTTGCACTCCTTCTTTCTCAGCTTAACATTGTTATCCATTATAAAATCTTTGACAATCGCATGATCGCATGATTGCATGATGAAGATGATCAAGCCTGATAAAGCCGAATTTTTGCGTCGATATATGACAACAGATGAAACATAGCTCCATCATTTCACTTCGAAGTCCGAGCGACTCTCATCCGAGTGAACTGCATGCGATGAACCCGCTCCAAAGCGTGGGAAAACGCAACAGTCGGCTAGCAAGGTTATGGCGTCTATATTTTGGAATTCGCATGGAATAATTTTCATTGACTACCTTGAAAAAGGAAGGAACATCAACAGGGACTATTACATAACGTTATTGGACCGTTTGAAGGAAAAAATCGCTGAAAATTGGCCGTATTTGAACAAAAAGAAAGTGATGCTTCATCAAGACAATGCATCGTGTCACAAGTTAGCCCCCAGCGAAATTTTCGTCGAATGAAGAGGTGATCGCCGGAACTGAGGCCTATTTTAAAGCAAAGGACAAATCGTACTACAAAAATGGTATCCAAAAGTTGGAGGGTCGCTATAATCAGTGTATCACCCTTGAAGGTAATTATGTTGAACAAATGTGTCACACATTCTACTGATAATTAACCTAAAAGTTTTGACTGACAAATTAAGCAATACGTACACGTCGCATTATTTAAACGGAATCAGTGTTGCCAACATGCAACTATATATTTTATATCGTATGATGTTTGTATTGTTTTTATATCTCCTGTACATAGCAGTAAATTTATAAAGCAAATTAATTAATTTAATTACAATTGATACCAATATAGAATATAATTAATATACTTATATTGACATTCCAGACCCCAGAAATGCAAATAATGCTAATATATAATTTATTACAAGGCAAAACTCGATACGCAAATATTTCTAACCTAATTACGATTTCGATGTGATTATCCATAGCTTTCAAATTATTTTTAGAAATAATTTAATTAATACAACACAGTAACAATGTAAACAATACCTAAATATAAAAATGTAAATATGCTCTTCAATAAACATAAAATACATTACTTAGATGTAAAATAATTAATTATACGGATTAGATTACCAGACGATACCTATGAGTGTATGTGGTGTAGATAAAAAGTTCAGTGTATTATTAAACGACCCTGCACTGTACTGCTAACTTATTATGGTTGTACAATTAAATTTAGTTTAAGTCGTTCGACAACATATTCATTAGTTATTAATTAATAGATATAAATTATATTTCATAGCATTACCTTTAGTTCGTTATCTTATTTACTAGAAGAAAATATACGGTAACAACTACCCTAAATATATTTTAGAATTAACATCATAAAATAGTGAAGCGAGGAAAAAATAACATTATTCGTAGACTTAGCGACATAAACTTGTAAATTGAATGATCTTACATCTCAACTGACATATGGAATTAAGCAATTAAACAATAAGTGAATTTCTACATGGAACTCAGTACCCTGGATCACACTAGACAGGAAGGGATGAAAATTCTATTTGACACTCTAATTGGAGTCAAAAAAAACTAAAAAATAATATTAGCACAAAAAGGACTCCTCGTTGTGACCTTATTACCCAGAAAATATTCAAAGAGCTTCTAAGAAAAGGATTCGATAAAGTTTGCCATGAGAGTTGAAAGGATAAGGTTAAAATACATTTCCCTGACAAACATTAAAAATTTTAGTGTCATATATAATTAACCGATATCAATACTGTTACTGGGGATCAGATCTCCAACGGCACTGCATCAACCAAAAAGTTACAAATTGCTATTGCTAAAATACAATGCTGGACAGAAAAGGGCACATTAAAATGCATTAAAGTAAGCAAAAGAATCATTTTAAACATGTTAAGCTCAAAGTATCTATCCTAGAATAAGTATATTATAATTTTAAAACCGCAGCAAATTAACATAAAAGCAAATACCTTAAAAAATAATAAAAAATATACTTACATTAGAATTTTGTAATAAATCAAAGTTAATATAAACTAAAAGTCAGAGTTAATGCAAAAACATTGCGACATTCTGAAGTCATAAATTTTGATGATGTGAGTTATATTAGATGAACTATATGTATTTCTGGACGTATCAGATGGAAAAATCAACAACAGTGATAATAACA
Organism: Rhynchophorus ferrugineus; assembly: GCF_030347505.1. Taxonomy (NCBI): domain Eukaryota; kingdom Metazoa; phylum Arthropoda; class Insecta; order Coleoptera; family Curculionidae; genus Rhynchophorus; species Rhynchophorus ferrugineus. The sequence goes on from NW_027472590.1 coordinate 16,522,940, forward strand.
ACTTCAATTCATAGATATATAATAAATATATATTGTTAGATGCTATCCCACACCTCCAGTGCGATAGCCGGTTACATCTCCCTGACAATATTAAGTACGGGGTAGTACAAGAAGTTGTCTTGGTACCGTCACAGGATAATATCGACTAATAATAATAATATACCGCTACATACATTTAACAGCTAGTGCTGTAAGTGGTAATTTTGATGCAAATGACTCGAAATGAAAGACCAAAGAAATTCAAAAACAAGTGAATTATAAGATTTATAGTATGAAAACTTAGCTGAAACTCTCAAGATAACTTAGTAGTTAGCGGTAAGGACCATACCATTAGGGACCGTTTCAACAATGCGTTTAGTTAAAGTTCTAGTAAAAAGAAAAGTTTTCTGTTGCTCCTATAACAACCCCAAAGCTTAGAATTCGAGCTTAGTCTGGCTTAGCCAAGAACGGCCATACACATTGACACCGAAGCGGAATGTGGTGGAACCAACAAATTGCAGAGCTTTACGGATTGCTAAAATCGAATGAATTTTTATTACTACAATTAATTATATATTATAAATATATATATATATATATATATATATATATATATACATATATATATATATATATATATATATATATATATACAACAGTAACGAATTTTACTGGCAAGAGGGTGTCACCATTATCTCGTTCCTGATCGAAATAACTGCCAGAGACGACGCAATCTGTTCTGTCTGACTTCGGTATTTTAATTCAGGGTAATAATAAACAGATATTTGAAATTTATTAAAATAAATAAAGCGTTCGGATAACGTTTGCCGGTTTATAACCTGTAGTTATTATAATTAATATTTGGATGAATTTTGCAGTCGTTTGACAACCGGACGATATTTGCAGAGTATTTCGGTTACATGTTACGATCCATACATGGAATGGCATGGCAGCAGACAGCACCATGTCTCTTTTTAGCTAGAATAAAATGAGAAGGAAATATTATCCGATTCTGAAAATAAATTACAAATTGCGACAGGAAATTCAATAAACATCTTAATGACGTTAGTTCAGTGTTATTTTGTATAGACTATACCTTGGAAGTATAAATGTATTTGGATATGTTATAATTTTTAATTAATTTACTACTTTGAACAGCTTTTATATATTATGTAGGAAAACTTACGGTGAATATCAAAAATACTATTTCATCAATAATATAAAAGGTTAAAAATAAATGGTAATGGAATTTCGGTACTAAATACAATCTGCGTTGCGTTGGCGCTCATACTAACTTGATTTGTGACTAGAATACAAAAAATAATTCGAGAGCAATTTTGCATCGATTTATTTCATTTGGATGGGAAACAATTTCAGACCGCTCCACAGGCAGTGATTAACAATTATTACTATTTTCATTTCAGGTCAACTTTCATCTGTCGAAACGTTTTAAAAATATATATATACATATATATATATATATATATATATATATATATATATATATATATATATATATATATATTATTTCGCCATGTAAATAACAGACTTATTGGAAGTATGTAAGGAAGGTGGTATATAAGTGAAAAAGGCATGGAGCACTGTGAACGATGATGAATGATGTTAAGTTTACTTGAAGACGATGATGGTGAATAGAAGCTAGTTCAATACTCCAGTACATCTCGATTTACTTTTTTTAATGAACTCTCTTTTGTTCCTTTTGCTTTTTGCAATATTTATAGTGATTCGACACATCGGGATTCATTGAAATATCAATATCTCATAAAAACTTTACGCAACCTTAATGTTGAATACTATACTTGTGAACGTAAAACAATATTGATACATATAGATTGTCCGGGACATGCATCTATCATTCAAATATTCATTTCAAAACTTCATATTTATAAGATTTTGTTACACCTAAAAATAACTCATAACTCAATAATATTCATTGTATCTTTGCCATACCTTGGCGATTAATTAAAGGTAAAAATGCTTACCATGAATATGTCAGTAACGAATTTTACTGGCAAGAGGGGGTCACCATTATCTCGTTCCTGATCGAAATAACTGCTAGAGACGACGCAATCTGTTCTGTCTGACTTCGGTATTTTAATTCAGGGTAATAATAAACAGATATTTGAAATTTATTAAAATAAATAAAGCGTTCGGATAACGTTTGCCGGTTTATAACCTGTAGTTATTATAATTAATATTTGGATGAATTTTGCAGTCGTTTGACAACCGGACGATATTTGCAGAGTATTTCGGTTACATGTTACGATCCATACATGGAATGGCATGGCAGCAGACAGCACCATGTCTCTTTTTAGCTAGAATAAAATGAGAAGGAAATATTATCCGATTCTGAAAATAAATTACAAATTGCGACAGGAAATTCAATAAACATCTTAATGACGTTAGTTCAGTGTTATTTTGTATAGACTATACCTTGGAAGTATAAATGTATTTGGATATGTTATAATTTTTAATTAATTTACTACTCTGAACAGCTTTTATATATTATGTAGGAAAACTTACGGTGAATATCAAAAATACTATTTCATCAATAATATAAAAGGTTAAAAATAAATGGTAATGGAATTTCGGTACTAAATACAATCTGCGTTGCGTTGGCGCTCATACTAACTTGATTTGTGACTAGAATACAAAAAATAATTCGAGAGCAATTTTGCATCGATTTATTTCATTTGGATGGGAAACAATTTCAGACCGCTCCACAGGCAGTGATTAACAATTATTACTATTTTCATTTCAGGTCAACTTTCATCTGTCGAAACGTTTTAAAAAGTCACATATCGGATATGCGTTGCCATTATAAAGGGACGGAAACAACTATAGCCAACTCTCTGAGTTACTGTATCGGATACACATGCTTCACACGATTGGCTAATTATAATTAGCGAAATATACCGACTATCCATTAATTTAAATAGCGTTTATGTACATGGAACACCAATACCATTGGGGCAATACACAAACATTTATAATATGTTATTTTCAACCGTTTGTTAGTTGAAAATTTAATAAACCCAGCTTTAGGGCAGTTACCAGTGCTCGATTTGATGTAACAGGTTAATTGAAAAGTCCCGGCCAACATAATTCACTTCAAGGGTGATACAGTGATAATAACGACCCTCCAACATTTCGATACAATTTTTGTAGTACGATTAGATTGAAAACTTCTTCCCAGCTAGCATTCTCTTGAGATCTGAGAACAGGAAATAGACACCGGGGGCCAGATCTGGAGAATATGGTGGATGAGGAAGCAATTCGAAATTCATTCATGGATTCTTGGCATTGTTTTTACTGACTTGTGACACAGTGCATTGTCTTGTTGAGGCAGCACTTTCTTTTCCTCAAAATGCGGCCGTGTTTCGGCGATTTCGTCCTTCAAACGGTTCAATAACGCTATGTAATAGTAGTTGTTGATGGTCCTCCTTTTTCAAGGTAATCGATGAAAATTATTCAATGCGCATCCCAAAATATAGACGCCATACCTTGCCAGCCGACTGTTACGTTTTGCACGCTTTGGAACGGCTTCATCGTATACAGTCCACTCAGATGACTGTCGATTGCACTTCGGAGTGAAATGATGGAGTTATGTTTCTTCCATTGTCACATATGCAAAACGATGCAAAACTCGGGTTTATTACGCTTGATCATCTTCAAACACTGCTCCGAATCATCAACTCATCGTTGTTTTTGGTCAAAAGAGAGCTCAGAGCTTTATCATATCCAAATATTCGTGAATGATGTGATGTACACCTTCAGTTGATGGCTTTAGAATGTCTGCTGTTTCATTCAATTTCAATTTACGGCCATTCAAAATCATTTTATGGATTTTTTACATGTTTTCGTCGATAAGAACCTCTTTTGGGCGTCCACTGCGTTCATCGTCTTCGGTGCTCATTTCACCACGTCTAAATTTATCATACCAATCTTTGATATTTGATTTTCCAGTGTCCGGAAACTCGGCATCAAGCCAAGTTTTTGCTTCAACTGTATATTTACCTTGAAAAAGCAATATATTAACAACAGGTGAAATTCCTTTTTATGTATTTTTTTCACAATAACAAAAGTTGCTTCACTCAAATTCCTATAATTCATAAATTAATGATCGAACAGCTGTCAATTTTATACACGCATCTTTTGAGGGTTCGGGCCAACTAAAAAACATATGGATTTAATTCTGGTAGCGCCATCGAGGTATCAGGCCGGGGACTTTTCAATTGAACTGTTATATGTGGCATTAGTTTCAATGATTTTTTCATTTTAAAAAGGCATTAATTCAGAAAACTTTTTACAATATATGTTAGAAAACATATTTTCCATCATTTTCTAGCGATTCTGCCATATGTTCTTTTTTGCACTTTGCCGTCCATATTTTTCTGAAATAAAAAACTGGAAATTTTAAAAGGAATTAATTTACTCTAAATTTTTTAATCGTAAAGAGAGACAGTTTTACGTGATTGGTAACAACAACATTCACAACATAAATTGTATTAACGAAGACTGTATACTTGCTGTTTGAAAGCTGTATGATTTGTACAAAGGCTGTGTCAAGACTATGTAGAGTGTGCGTGAAGATTATGAAGACTGCGCGTAATGGCTATTAAGACCGTACGTGAAGTTTGTGTTTAATTAGATGAATACATCGCATTTTGTTCTCTATTGCTCCATCCTTGGGTAAATTATATCGAGAAAGGCTGACTTAACAGTTCTTCTAGCTTCCTGAATAATAGTTATTACTATTCAGGGAAATACATATCCATTGATGATTATCTCCTTTCGGTGAAAAAAATTCCCTGAAATTCACCTATCCTTTCCACAGGTTTCCAAGGTCAATATCCTTCTCGGGATATATTGGTTATTTACACCATCGGGTGTCTTCCAAGGGGATGAAATTCTAACGTATTTTCTATGACTCCAGGTACATGCACTCTCCTTATTTCAAGTGTTGTGCGGATCCAAATATACCTGGTTTCCCACCTAAATTTTTAACACTCTTAAGATCACATCATCACTAAGGATCGAAATTTTCACAATGAGCTTATCTGAGTATGCTTAATTGCATATATGTTTCGATTATTTATTGATTTACGACATAACTTGACATAAATATATACTAAACATACAAATACATTAGACGCATAAACTAATTTCTACACAATTTTTTTAACATTTCGAAACCGTGAGCCAGATAAGCCATATTGCCTAGATCTAAAATGCTAACTGAATGCTCTATGTATACGATAGAACTTCTCATTCGAACTGCAGTCTCCTTGGCGAAGATACACTTTAAAAGTGTACCATTTAAAACGTTTGCACCTTGTTACCGAGCAGTTTCATGCAAGAAGTTGAGGATCATTTTTCCTAAAATTTTTCCAAAATGTTAAATTTACGCGAGTAAATATCTGTTGCAATATATCACTACATAGTATAAAACAAAGTCGCCTTTTCTGTCCCTATATCCCTATGTGCGCTTAAATCTTTAAAACTACGCAACGGATTTTGATGCGGTTTTTTTCAATAGATAGAGTGATTCAAGAGGAAGGTTTATATGTATAATACATGCATAATATACTAAGGCAACATTGCTAATTTTAGAGGTTTCTAACGTGATGTCGTAAATTAACCTATTTTTTTAGGCTTATTTAGCAATTAGCAAAAACGCTGCCTAACCCTACGAGTTAGATCAAATTAATGTACTACAGTATTGTACACCATAAAAAGGTCTACAAAAAAGTCCGCGATGGTATATGTTTATCTTTTAGGTATAACCCACATTAACCATTTTTATTGTTTACTTTTTACGTGAGAAAATGGCTTATTTACGAAGCTATTTTAAGCAATACGGCATTAATCCTTATCGAATTAAGTACCTTAAATACAGTGTGCAATTAATATAGATCAATATGGTTCCTTACAGCATGTAAATTAAACAAATATTTTCGGAGATATTACAAATTTAAAATTTGCGTTTAAAAATGTGTAATGTAATAAAAATTGTATGAATTTAGATATTCCAAAGATAGCAGGAAATCTTCATAGTAAGTATAGGGGAAGAGGAATTGTTTTACTCCAAATTTAATGCGTGCAGGCCAAGGGCAGTAATGAATGAACCAAAAATACTGGATCGATTTTAATCATGTTTTCATTGAGTGACATAGGCATATATATTTTATGCCCGTGCAAAGTCGGAGCGGGCCGCTATGTTTTTATATACAACGTTCATATTTTTTCTGTAGTGTATTTAATTTAGTATCAGCATTGCACCCGTGCGAAGCCGGGGCGGGTCGCTAGTTATAAATAAAATCCTCATGTCACAATGCTCATACTCCCCCGAAACGGCTTGACCGATTCTTATGATTTTTTTTGCATATTCAGCAGGTCTGAGAATCGGCTACAATCTATTTTTCAAACCCCTAAGTGATAAGGGGTGTCCACCCCAAAAATTTTTTTAGTTTTTTTATTTTTTGGCATCAAGAAATGTATACAACCCTAAATTTTCACTTTTCTATCACCAACCCCTGCTTTTTAATAGTCATTGTAATAAGTTTGACATTTCATTCATTAACAGAACCATTCAATAACATCAGTTATTATCACTTGGTTAGTTATCCCCTCCATATGTCTATCGGTGTCACTTCTCACTCAGTAAACAGCATGGTGTAAAAATGACTACGAAGATGGTCTCCTATTTCTCTAAAACAAGAAGCCTTGTCTCACTCCCTCTACAGTTTTCGGCTATTATTAGAATTTATACGTGAAGCGTAATAATTCGCACAATCAGTTAATTAAATGATTTACATAACCTCTCAAATACTCAACACGTGTCACGAGTTCCCGCAAACAACGGCTATTGAGTTGTAAGTTGTATAGTTGTAAGTATAAATTATTTTTATACGTTTATTATAAAGTCACAATTTATTCTTTCTTCTTTATAACGAAAATATTGTTGGGAATGATGAAAAACGAATTAGGTGAAAGTTAGATTTTAGATATAAGAAAGTTAGTTTCTCGCCGAAATACGATCAAATAGTGGCATTACATTGGCCGTTGCATCATCGGGCATTACGGCAATTTTATTGGATGGAGACAGGACAACTCATTAAGTAGTTAAGCTACCACTAAATATTCAAAATAACCTTGACGCAGTATGAAACATAAAAAAAAAACAAACGTCCATAGCTACAGTGTTGAAACAGTGAAAAATTATCATTTGGGATGAACGTACCATGGCACGCAAACATTCGCTTGAGGCTTTGAGCAAGACATAGAAGGATATTAAAAACAACGAAAAACTATTTGATGTCTGTCTGTTAGTTCATTCAGGTGACTTCAGACAAATACTTCCCATCATTCCACATGCAACATACGCTGATGAAATCAACGTCTGCTTAAAATCATCGCAATTGTGGCGTAATGTTGAAAAGGTAAAGCTGAAAGTAAATATGCGCGTTCAAATGCTTCAAGATCCATCCGCTGAAATATTCTCAAAACAAATCTTAGATATCGACGATAGAAAAGTCACTATAGATGAAACTGGATGCGTAAAATTACTGACTGATTTCTGCACAATCATTGAATCCCAGATGCTCTCAATGAACAAATATTTCCTGATATACACACGAATTATATAAATATCGAGTGGCTTGCGGAAAGAGCAATTTTGGCGGCAAAAAATGTGGACGTTGGCATTTTGAATCTGAAGGTATGGCCATTTTTGATGATTATTGCCAGAACCCGCCACGCCAGTACAACGTTACGCGATTAGTCATTAAAAATTAATGAAAAACCTTATGGCAGCCACCATTTTAAATGGCAAGTTTCGATGAGAAATTATATTAATATCACGAATACTTAATATACCCATAGATGGTGCCAATTCAATTTAAGCGTATTCAGTTTCCGATTAGATTGGCATTTGCAATGATTATTAATAAATCCCAAGACCAAACAATGTCTGTTTGTGGCTTAGATTTGAGCACACCATGTTTTTCACACGGACAATTAAACGTTGCATGCTCTCCAGTGGGTGAACCATCAAGTTTGTTTGTATTAGCTAAGGACGGGCTAATAAAAAATACTGCCCACACTGTAGCATTAAGAAATTAATATAATGTAATGAATTAATGATATAAATAAATATTACTTAAAATAAATTATAATAAAATAAAAAATTAATGTTTGGTGTTTTGTTATTTTTATACTCCTCATCGTTCACAGTGCTCCATGCTTTTTTTACTCATATTTCACTAGTAACTGCCCTAAAGCTGGGTTTATTAAATTTTTACCTAACAAACGGTTGAAAATAACATATTATGAATGTTTTTGTATTGTCCCAATGTTATTGGTGTTCCATGTGCATAAACGCTATTTAAATTAATGGATATCGGGTATATTTCGCTAATTATAATTAGCTAATCGTGTGAAGCATGTTTATACGATACAGTAATAGCCAGTTGGCTAGAGTTGTTTCCGTCCCTTTATAATGGCAACGCATATCCAACACGTGATTTTTAAAATATTTCGACACATGAAAGTTGACCTGAAATGAAAATAATAATAATTGTTAATCACTGCATGTGGAGCGGTCTGAAATTGTTTCCCATCCGAATGAAATAAATCGATGCAAAATTGATCTCGAATAATTTTTTGTATTCTAGTCACAAATCAAGTTAATATGAGCGCCAACGCAACGCAGATTGTTTTGAGTACCGAAATTCAATTACCATTTATTTTTAACCTTTTATATTATTGATCAAACAGTATTTTTGATTTTTACCGTAAATGTTCCCTGATAATATATCAGAGCTGTTCAGAATGGTACATTAATAAAAAATTATAACATATCCAAATACACTTATACTTCCAAGGTATTGTCTATACAAAATAACACTGAACTAACATCATTAAGATGTTTATTGAATTTCCTGTAGCAATTTGTAAATTCTTTTCAGAATCGGACAATATTTCCTTCTCATTTTATTCTAGCTAAAAAGACATAGTGCTGTTTGAAATGTTCCATGTATGGACCGTGACATGTTGCGGTTTTTATTAAAAATATGTATTATCGTGCTGCAGCTTCACTGTGGGTCTGTGGGTCTTATAACTGCAATATATTAAATTTCTGTAATTGCACAGAAACTTAATTTAAATAACATTAGAAAAAAAATATATTCCGGTACACAGAACTTTAACTTGTTGATTAAAACTTCCACTGTTTAATTCATTCAAATACATTCCTTGGAATATATTTTAATAGTTAGTTATAATTCGTCAGTTTCTATTGCACACCAATATCATTGATATCATCATAGATCGTCAAGCACATGGATTAATAAAATAATCGCCAAGGTATGAGAATAGATGAGTTATGGAGGTGTAGCAAAATGTTATAAATATGAAGTTTTTAAATGAATATTTGAATGATAGATGCATGTCCTGGGCAATCTATATATATCGATATTGTTTTACGTTCACAAGTATAGTATTCAACATTAAGGTTGCGTAAAGTTTTTATGAGATATTGATATTTCAATGAATCCCGATGTGTCGAATCTCGATAAATATTGCAAAAAGCAAAAGGAGCGTGTTCATTAAAAAAGGTAAATCGAAATGTACTGGGGTATTGAACTAGCCTCTATTCACCATCATCATCTTCAAGTAAAGTTAACATCATTCAAACGTAGAAACAGATTGCTTGAAATAATTATTTGAAAATTTTTATTTTGGAATTTAAATTTATAAAAAAGTCCAGACTTTTGGAAGGAAAATCTTTAAAATTTACATTGCGACAGCATGTAAATAATAAGCAACAAATAATGTAGAACAGGATATACACAGCGAAGTATTAATATGTTAAAAACATATTAAACATATATTATTTAAATTTATATTATTTGTACGTTGGAAAAAATATTAAATTCATATTATTAAAAAAAAACGATTTGAAACATTTAATAAATAATGAATAAACATATCGTAACAGTGAAATTAATCAACATTATTCATAAATGTATTTCATAAACTAGTATATAGTTTGGAATTTCAAAACTCACTTAAATCACAAATACTGCAATAGACATTTTATTTTATTATTCGACACGGGAAGCTTGTTTTTATATTTTCGAATACGTCGATATTGATTTCCATCTAATTGACGGTATTTATTTCAATTTAAATCGCGGCATTTTTTGTGGCAGTTCACTATATATGGTTATTTTGTTTATGAATTCATATACTAGATTGTTCAATCAGTTATGATGCAGATGCGTTCAACGGGGTATATTCAAAAAGTAACGTGAAATGTGATATTTCGCGGGATGTGTTGGAGTAATTGGCATTGTTGTTATATTAGAACTATAGGCTTAACATAAAATAAGAATACAAAATAAATATATTAAAATTGCAGATACAAAATAATGAGGATCATTTTACTCTATTTTAATATAGCCATACTAAAGTAATACCTGTGTCAAGGTTTTTAATGTGCGCTGGGATTTTCTAGTAACTTCACTGAACTAGAACAAATGCTTTTACTATGTTTAATGTTCCGAATAAATCATCAATATCAAAGCGCTGGAAAACCTCAACACTGATGTGCTGATGGAAATGTTAATGTCCGTTGACGTCTTTAGGCATAACCCTTGATAACGTCATCGACAGTTTTTAACTTCAGGTCCTTACGCATATTCGCATTAAGAATATACCATGAGGCATCAACAATACCTCGCAGCCGATTTTTTAGAATCTTTATATGATATACCTATTGTTTACCTTGTACATCTTGAGTTGAACAACATAAGTCCACAGTAGTTTCAAGATTTCTGGATATAGTAGTAGCTTATTATATACTGATATTTCTCATTTTCACATTTTGAATTACTGTAACTTTTCGGATGACAGTGTTGCTATCTCCAATGACTTGAATTGGAACGTTATCTGCAAAGGTAGTAACAACATTTTCAATGAATGTAGGCCATGCCCCAAATGTACGGTAGATAAGACCCTGATCCCAATACACTTCCCTGTAGCAAACCTGTTGGTATATTCCTAGGTTCTACTTGTTTGACTCTGAAGTATTGGTCAGTTATGTATGGCTCTAAAATTTCCAAAACGTCTTATTATTAACCACACTCATGCTTAACTTTATTGAAATCTTGAGCAATATTCTAAATTATTCCAGAAAAAATTTATCCACTCATTTTTATATAGCAATGTTTGATTGATTATCTGAAAAATTGATCAATAATGGAATGTTATTCGCAGAATAAGAAGCTATAAAGCGATTTCGAGAAAACATGTAGAATTTGCCATAAGTATCGCATTTTAAAGGCATACAGATCGTGACAGCTTCCCAGTCTCGCAGACCTACTGGAAGAGTGGCAAAATGAGCATTCAAAAGAGCCGAATTTTTTTACTTTACTTTTTCTTCTCCGGTATTACTGATCCCAACTCCTACATTTGCTCTAACAGGATCATGTTCAGATTTACGATAGCATGCGATCTGTCAGTTATCAATTATTTACTCTTTCAATTATTCCCTTATTTGTTCATGTACTAAGCTAAATGTATCCGCATCGTGAGCTATATTATAAAGAATGTTAAGGTCTCAGAATATCTATCAGCAAATATAGCGCTATTATTATTGTCTGTTGTTTGTGGTATTATATTGAAAGCCACATTTCTTTTTAAAGTATTTTCGCATAATTGCATTCCCATTGACACTACCGTGCTGAATTGTAGTTGAGAGACGACATCTCCTTAGCAGGCACCGACTCGAATATTAATTGACGCACTCGGAAGCAGTTAACGGAACCACAGTAACATGTGTGAAATTGTAAGTTTAATAATGTTATGAGGGAAGATGTTTAGTCTCTAAAGATTCCCAAATTAAGACTAGTGCGTAAAGTTCAAACTAGAGAATGAAACTCAATAAAAACGACAACTTTCTACACCTTGTACGTTTCCCTAAATACTGATGAAAAATGACAAGTGCTAAAATATCACTACACAGCTGCTGGTATAAGTTCTACCTGCTCTTCTTTGCTCTTTATCTTTGTGAGCGATTTGAAGTATCAGGTTTATAAGGCCGGCTAGAAGACTGTACAGTTGTTATGGAGATTCTGTGTTGTTGATGATCACTGGTCTTGCTTTCGGTAAAAGTTCAGTCAAAATACCTATATTTGCAAAATACCTATTCTCTGTAATTTATAAATAGAGAAACTCTAACACATTTAACTTTTTACCTCGCTGGTACACATGCTCTTGTAATTTCTCTGAATATTCGGATATTCATGTGATTTTTGTTGGACATGAATTAAATTCTCTTACGTAATGCAACAAATACAACAAATACGATATAATTTTATTCTATGGATTTACCTAATAAATATTTAATACAACTTTAAAATAGTGGTCTTCTAAACTATAGCTCTTAACTATTAAATAATCGCGAAGGTATGAGACACAGACAATGAATAATTGCTAAAGAGGGTTTGAATTAAATTTTGTTAGATATATGTTATTTTTCAAATTTTTAAATGAATATTTGAATAGTATGAATGTTTTTAAATAGTTTTATGATGCACATGGTGCGAAACGAAAAGAAGTGATAAAAAATTGACTAAGAATTTTTATTGAATAGCAATTAGAGAAGTTTGTTTCTACAGTTGCACGTCAATTTATAGCTCTTGCATTCCGACCTGCTCATATTTAGTTTCATACTCCTTATACTTAAACATACTCCATGCATCACAACACGAAATTAATGGCCCTATATAATTTATGTTCATAGTAATGTTTTTACACATTGAATTAAAATATTATTTTTTATTTAGATTTTTTATACATCCTATTTAGTAGAATGTACGCTTAGTACAATTTACAAATTAATTTATTACTTTTGTTTTATTGAACATACGTCAATAAATCAAAATAAGGCTCATTTAACAAGCCCAGTATGCCAAACGGTAATTATGTAAAATACATTTATTGATGAGTGGTATAGATAAACCAAACATTTAACATTTTTCAACATATTAACCTCCGTGCTCTAAATACTTGGAAGTGCCTCCGATTTGGAAGCTTGAATATTCCTCCTTTATAAAAAGTTTGAGGACGAGTTTTCAGCCAATAGCGCATAAACCCTTCTACTTCTTCATTGCTTTCAGATATTTTGCATCTAAGTGATTCTTTCTAGGTAAGCAAAAAATAATCACGAGTTCCCAAGCCAGAGCTCTAACGAGATTACTTCAGGGTCTCCCAGCGCATTTATTCCAATTTATTCCTTGTCAAAACTGCGGCGTGATTTATTTTGATTACATATGAGATTACATTTTAAAGCCAAGTTGATTAATGATGATACATTAAACACTTTCTGAGCTTATACCCAATTCTGATGAGATTTCTTCAATCCTTGGCATATGGATGGTGTCATTTATGGGACTTGTTCGTGGCCGTCGATCACGACTTTTATTTTCACCTCCTATCTCCATTGGCACCATCTCGCCTCTGATCCATACTTACACTCGATTTGCCAAGCTGCGCTTTTAAACGCTCGTCATATATCTGTTACGAATACAAATAGGTACTCTTAATTACCTTTACTGATGAATGTAAGTAATATAATTGTAACTGCAACGTCGCAACAAGTGAAAATTTCCAAAGGTTTAACGTCTTCATTGATTAAAAACGTTATAATCCTGAGTAGTGCAACTTACGAAGGTATTTCGCACTCTGTAACAAAATATTGATAATTTAGAAGAAATCTTATATGGCCACATGCGAAACAGTGTTTTAGTTTGTTCATTTGCAGCTAGGTGGCTTGAACTTTAAGTTTGACAGGTGTTGGGTCCCAGGATACAATACTGTTCCAAATAAAATGCACAGTTTTCCTAGGGATCTTCCTCTTGGTCAAACATGTCTTTTAGCAATAGATAATGCAAAGCTGATAGGAATCTCTTGTGAGTCTCTCATCTTAAAGAAGAGCAAAAGGGTTTGTACTCTACATTTTATACAGGCAGATTACAAACTGAAATCTGAAAGAGCATTGCTTAACAGGAATGAGGATGAACAGTGGTCCAGTTGTTATTTAAATTGAAAATATTTTATAATGTTAACTATATGTAACTGATTTGAAAAATATAACATGTCCATACTTTAGGTGGGGCATAGGAAAAGAAAACATAGATCCAAATATATCAGGAAACGTTATTGAGTTGAAAAATTAAGTTATTGAAGACAGGCAGTATGGTAGATGTAATTTGATAAAGCCAGGGACTTTTTTACTTTGTTGGTAAATGGTGTCTCGACTGCTCTATTTAAACCCCAGATTATGTACAAAACGTACCAAGCAGTCTGTGCAATATTTTATATCTGCAAATACCTGTATTTTTAAACACGATCAACTGTACTAAGCATTCTCAACGAGACGTGATTATAGAGATAATAGTTGTGATAGGTGTTGTTTGATTTGGCGGATGAGAAAAGTGAACAGAATATCAGAAGGCAATCATGAAACATTTTACTGCAACATCTAAATATAAAACAGCTTATATATATGACGAACCGTTATATACTTAAAATAAATATTTGGCAAAAAAAATGATTAAAAAAAAATAGTACTCTATATTTGACCGAGTTATATTTAAGATAATATAAAATGTTCCATATTCAATAGTTTAATAAACTTTATATATTTAAAAGTTTAAGTTTTGTGTTAAATTTGCTATATTACGTTTTAATGTATCGTTACAATAATATATTGTCATTAAACATAGCATAATCTAAGAGTTCTCCTTTAAAATAACATTTGCAATGTAAATTTTACATATATTTAAATAAAGTGTATTTTAAAACTTTTATTAGATTTTTATTTTTACTATTTTTATTACTGCTATTATTATTAATAAAATATTTCCCGTTACTCATATTGTCAGTCGCGTCCTCTGGTGGCAAATGAACGTTAAACTTGTTCAGACATGGGATGGGAGATACAGTTCTAAATAAGCATCGAAGATACTAGATCAGAATTACGTGCTAACATAACAGTAAAATGACCGTTTATATATGATTACCCCTCGTAATTTTTTACTACTTTTCTGTTGTGCTTGCATTAATACACAAGTAACGCGAGTACGGGATTAATACATCAGTATGTATTTCCCAAATTAAAATAAAACTAAAATACTTAAGCTAAAGTTAAGAATAAACCCAAACACTCAACAAGTTCGTGTGGTTTGGTTCGTTTCAATCTCCTTATTTTCTGCGCACTGTCCAGTAGTTATATTGCTTCCACATTGCTGCGATTGGTCGTCTTTCATTCATAGGAAAACTTCGTATATACATTTAATTTCGAGGCCATTGTGTAATATTTCGTTGACTATGTAGCCATAAACATGGTTAGTTCATTAAAGAATTTTGTTTTGCCAGCAGTGGATTTCTGCCAGTTTGGTATATAAATAGTACTAATTAGTAACTGATGAATCAATCTCTATGATTTTAAATCAAATTGGGAATATATTTTGACTAATCAGTATAGTTATTGGATTTTGAGTCTAATGTGCTTTTCATATAGTCTAGCCTGATGTTCCTAATTTAGATACATAATTAAAATGCTCTATTAAAATACAAATAATTCACGTTATTTTTTTAATACTCCCCGTATTGAACGATAACAGACTACCGGAACAGCGATTCCAATTATTGTACGCAATAAGAGATACAAACCTCAAATCAGAACTTCAAATGTAAAATACGCCATTAACCTTTATACGCATAGTCCTTGTCCAGTTAATCCCAAAAGTACGAGTAATCTGCGGCATTGCAAAGGGCCCGATCAACATGGAGATCAGAAATAACAGTTTACCCGGTTTGGACGACCCATTTTAGAAATAATAATAATATTACTTAACATGCATATCAAATTCGGGGCAAGGTGTCCCTAATGAAAATACGTACATAGAAACTCACAGTATATATATATATATATATATATATATATATATATATATATATATAAATACTATTGAAATTTAGATTAATCTTCCGGATAGGCAATATTTAATTAACACATATATATAGTTGGAATGAAAGTGATTTCGTTTTGTTCCTAACATATTTATTTGAAAATACCTATTGAAATTATTCAATAAAATAGTATAATGAAAAATAAATAATAAATAGCATCGATTTTAAGTATATCTGTTTAAACGGATTAATATTTAAACTACAAATAATAGTAATAGATAGGCGGATATGTTATGTCTGACTACAACTATGTGTTCGAGACAGAGTAGGTTTTTAATTTTATAGGAAATCCTTCACAAAATCAAATTCCTAGATTACACCAAAAATTACCTTTTCTGGCTTCAATTTTTTTTATTTGTTTGAATAACTATGTTTCTGATGCTAAATTATATTAAAATTAGTTAGTTATAATGCGTATTCGTTATAAGTGTTACGTAACTGGATGTACACAAAAAAAACAGTTTCCAACTCTAATTAATTAATAGGTAGATCATGTTAAAAGTTCCAAATTATCTTGATTAAGCAATATGGAGTGTGGCAGCATTGTTATTGTCCTGGTATGTCTACAATTATACTACAATTATATATATATATATATATATATATATATATATATATATATATATATATATATATATGTAGACTGGTTTTTTAGATAACCGAATT
The DNA here is from genome assembly GCF_030347505.1 of Rhynchophorus ferrugineus. Classification (NCBI taxonomy): domain Eukaryota; kingdom Metazoa; phylum Arthropoda; class Insecta; order Coleoptera; family Curculionidae; genus Rhynchophorus; species Rhynchophorus ferrugineus. The sequence goes on from NW_027472590.1 coordinate 16,539,647, forward strand.
TTTACCTTGTTACCAAGAAATGGTTAGTGGTTGTACAACAATATTGGCCTGAGTATAAACCTATAATGTATTGAGTTGGAATAGTTTCAAAAGATGCTTGTTATTAAAATAACATCAATTTTTTATAGCTTAAGTTATCTCAAGAATATATTCTGGCTAATTTTCCAAATCAATATATATTATTTTAAGGCTATTTAATGAAGGTCGTTGCATTTTTGGACCAATTTTAGTGCACGAAGTCAAGAAATAAATCCCTGGACAATTATGTTAAAAAAGAAATTAAATTCTATTTTGGTCTACAATCTATGGTCTCCTCTGTAGGCTTTTCTGCTTTATCTTATTCCTATATTCTGCCATGCCAATAACGCCACAGGCACAATGATCTTTATTACGCTATCTATTGTTTATATATATATATATATATATATATATATATATATATATATATATATATATATATATGCTTTTTATATTCCTTTGAATTCTGCCTAGTATATTTAAAAAAACCATTTCTACTTTCTTGTTTTTATTATCTTCAATCCTTCAAATTTTATAACATTCATATGGATTAGCAGCTAAATATAAGTACTACAAACTGTACACTCGTTATATACATGTTATGTATACAAATAGGTAGTCTTAATTATCTTTATTGATTTATACAAGTTACATAATTGTAAACTGCAACTTTGTTGTATAACTATTGGTACTACCACTAGTCATCCACGAATAACGAAAATACACTTATTACTCATTAAGTGTTCTCACACACTGCTAAAATCCCTTGTTTAGAGAATTAACTCTGGAATCTCTCTGGTCGCGTACTCTGACGGGTCATAGAAGGTTCTTGTAATACTTATTAACTGCCCGTTTTGAATAGATTTTTTTCGTTTTTCAGGTTGGTTAGCTGGATTCGGTTGTTCCTTGGTTTGGTGCCTTGCCGCGTTTTATGACTTGGTACTGATCTGAAAAAGGGGCTTGAATATATATATATATATATATATATATATATATATATATATATATATATATATATATATATATACATATATATATATATATATATATACATATATACTTGGGTTTCTGGGAAGTTGGTAACCAAATTCAGCACATTGGAACTAATTTTCAATACCTACCAAATTCCAAACTTCGAAATAATAACTTAGTTATATTACGTCCAGCCAAGCAAACAAATCAGTTCAAAAAGTTGAACTGAACTGAAGTTCGCATGCGTAATGTTATTCATATTTAATGTATATTTTGATATATTACATATATTCTACAAAGATATTTGTCAGTGTACCCAATTATAAAAATACTTTGTAGCGTTTTGTTGAAATTAAATTGAAATAACAGTGAGTTAAAATAATTTCGAGTTTATTTTAGGGTACATCTTGACATAATATAACATAGGTATCCCGTTAAATTTAGACATTCTAACGGAAGTACAAAAAGGGGGACAATTTGTATCAAACGTGCTAAAATAAAACCGTTGAGATTATGTCTTACCCACACCCTTTGGGACAGTAAACCCAATTATCACAGGTTCAGCGAATACTAAATGTAAAATGCGTTATTAAGTTTTATATGGATATGTTGGTCTTGTTAATTCCCAAAGCAAAATACAGTGCGGCTTTACAAACGGCCACTGTTATATTGTCATTAAAAATCCTAATATGACAATATTATTTATTAAATTAGTGTCTCACTTTAGTATTCATAATATTTAAATTAACTAAATGTTTACCAGTTATATGTTGAAGTGTAAATAGTTATTATTTGGCTTCAAAATCTATGTGTATCTTCGAGAGTTTGCTGAAATAGAGAGATAAACAGACAGCGGTAAATTTTAAGTAAACAGATAATGATGTGAAGCTGTAATAAGGCAGTATGAACCCCTAATTTAGGAATATTAACTATTTGTCTTTTTATTTTAAATTTTTAGCTTAAAACATTTTTTTTATTAATTGCATATTACATTAGTTTCGTTCTACTTGAATTAATACTAAACTAAGGTTGATCGCTTTGATCGCTTGATATGTAAATGTATATATATATATATATAATATTAATTAGTGTGTCATGGGAAAAGGATTTTGATTCAGATCGCATGTACTTACTAATAACGAAGAGTCTAGTTTGGTTAATGTAGACAAGAATTATATGCTTTCAATAATACTTCAATAATACGTCAATTAATATGTAATTTCTTCAATGTTCTCTTCAATCAATGTTCATGTCAATTCTTTCTTCACTCAAATCAACTCAATACCTTCTCCAATCAGTTCAATTTATTACTTTCTTCAACCAATTCAACTCAATACTTACATTTATTGATTTTCTTACCGCTATTTGTACCTTTCCTATTGCCTTAGACAGAGATACGTATTTTGCCATGATAATTGTATCATAGCTAAATGTTCTAACTCCTCTTTCGTTTGTTGTAAGGATATCAGCGGTATAGATCAGATGCAGGAGTGATCCGAAGAAGTGTTGAGATATGATTCCAACACTCGACAGTAATTCAGCAGTAACAATTTACTCATTTTGTAGATTAATCCCAAATCCTGGAATATTATAGGGCAATATCTAGTTTCTTCGAATTCCTGTTCAATAACCGCTGTTGCTTTGTGCACTTTCGAAATATAGGAAACTGTAGTGACTAATAGAAAGAAAATCATTTTTATCAGTACATATTAAATTGCTGTTATATAAGCATATACAACAAAGTCCTCAGAGGTATTGTGAGAGCACCCAAATACTATAGGACTGATTACTGACATTGAGACCTTCAGATACCCACAATCAGTCAAAGAAATCAACAGAATTTCAAGGGGGCATGAGGATATATTATATATATATATATATATATATATATATATATATATATATATATATATATATATAATATGTATATATTATATATATAATATGTATATATTATATATATATATATATATATATATATATATATAATATATACATATTATATATAATATATAGATATCATATATAATATGTAATTTTAGATTATATAGTTATAAAACGTCTTCATTTTATATCCATATGAACCAGTGTTTACCACAAATGTATCGCAGTTTCAGCTATAATTCTGCTTTGTGTGTAAGTTCGTGTTTTACTCAAAGCTTTGGCCATATACATTTTATTGCCGCTATATTTCAGACATTTATGTCTGATATAACATGCATTGTGCATTTTATTACAAATATAGTTTCTCAAAATACCACCAATCGAAGCGGCTTCATACCGAACGTATTTTAATAATAGAAATTCAAACAATGCAATATCCAAACAATTTTTATATAAAATAATTTAACGAAAACAATTTATCAAATTCATACTAACTGATACGGGCTTTTTATGTAAAAATATTTGGGTTCGCCACAATTATTATATCAATGGAATATATGGGAAAAAACAGAGGTATTGAAGTGACGGGTAATATTATCTATTTAGTAGAGGAGATTTAGTCTAACTTAATTTATCAGATTTCGCGATATTATATTTATATTATCAATATCTATATTAATGAAGAGTTATTTCAGTAATCAAATTTTGAGGTTTATATTAGCTTTGGAGGGAGTCAATAAGTATATTAATTAATTTTATATTGTACAGCAGTTAAATTGTTTGACATCTTTGATTTTTGTTGTTTAGTTCCAACTTCTTTGCAATAATACTAATATATATACTAGCTCTATCATATACTTCATTACGAAACTGGTTAAAAAATAACTCCCTACATCTCCTGCCTATTCACTATCGCAATTTTCTCTTTGGAGATCCTCCTACCTCCTTTTTAACTCATCCCTGTGTCAATTCTCTGAGAAGGAGTACTGTCCCCTCTTGTTCTATGCTAGTTCTGTGAACTTCTCTCCTCCTACCCTGGACTGAAGATCATCTACGTCGATGGCTTTATCTCTGTATATACCCCCACAGTGGGCTTTACAGTTTACTTGTTGTGGATAACCAAACATTTCTATTCAATACCCTGAAACAACGCTCCATATTAACAGCTGAACTTTGCGGTATTCGATCTTTCAAAAAAAGGCTCATTATTACGGATTTTCGCAAGTTCTTTAAATATTTCTGCAACAAAAGGTCAAATTTCTGATCACTGACCTACTATGAATCCGCCGCAATCTCTTTCTCAACGGCTGCAAGTTAACTCTTTTATATACCTCCTTGCATTGAACTTCATATTCATAACAAGTAAATATTCATGTTACTTGTTTACTGTTCAGAAGTTTATTAATTAAGATCGATCCGTAAGAGCGAAGATAGTTAGGGTAATTTCCTGCAAATCTAAGAATATTTGTAATTTGTACGTAGTTAAGATACTGTATATATATATATATATATATATATATATATATATATATATATATATATATATATATATATATATATATATACTATAATTAATATATACATATTATATTTAATATATACATATTATATATAATATGTAATTTTAGATTATACAGTTATAAAACGTCTTCGTTTTATATCCATATGAACCAGTGTTTACCACAAATGTATCGCAGTTTCAGCTATAATTCTGCTTTGTGTGTAAGTTCGTGTTTTACTCAAAGCTTTGGCCATATACATTTTATTGCCGCTATATTTCAGACATTTATGTCTGATATAACATGCATTGTGCATTTTATTACAAATATAGTTTCTCAAAATACCACCAATCGAAGCGGCTTCATACCGAACGTATTTTAATAATAGAAATTCAAACAATGCAATATCGAAACAATTTTTATATAAAATAATTTAACGAAAACAATTTGCCAAATTCATACTAACTGATACGGGCTTTTTATTTTAAAATATTTGTGTTCAGTGTCACAATTATTATATCAATAGAATATAAAGAAAAAAATAAGTATTTCAAAATGTATCCAAAAAAAAAATAGCAATTGCAGTTATTGAAAGTATCAAAAATTAGTAAGAGCATTAATTTTAAAACGAAATCATTACTAATGTTAGTCAGATAACAATACTACTATTTATTTATAATATCATATTAATATAATGGATTTTAACGACAAAAGGTGATCGGAAATTATAAACTTGTGAAATTATATTAAACAATATAATATATTACATAAATTATGAATGCAGTATAGATAATTATTCAAAAAAAAAATCATATGCTATGCAAACTAGATAATTTAATCTGAGTGCAATAATACAACAAAAATGAAAGTATGAATAAATAATATATGCCTGACTCTAATCAGCAAATGCCAGAAGCTACAAGACTGCCAATAACCAGAAAAGGCAATATTCTGTTAAACAATTATCAAGCTCTGGTAATAAAAGCTTTATTAATTTTGCAGAAATTCAAGGTGTCGACGAATATTATCTCAGGTTAAGGAGTTCCTGAAGCTGCGTAACCCATACTGTGTAAACCATGCACTGTAGCCATGCGTTGAATTACTTGGTGTAATTCATAAAATAAAATTCACAACGCCGGCTTCATAGAGTCAATAATTAAGTCAGAACCCATGTATCCAGCTAGAATAACCGTATTGGTTGTCGTTTCTGTTTTAAAATTCTATCCATTTTTAACGACCACGTTAAGTTACTTTTTGTAATTCATCAAATAATAATCAGACACTGGTCCAATTGGGGCAATTACAAGACGTCCTAAAGGTTATCAGTAATTGACAAAAGTTATATAAATTAGTTCCTGGATATTCACTAACAGTATCTTAACTACATACATTACAAATATTCTTAGATTTGCAGGAAAATACCCTAACTATCTTCGATCTTACGGATCGATCTTACTTAATAAACTTCTGAACAGTAAACAAGTAACGTGAATATTTACTTGTCATGAATATGAACTTGTCGTGAATATAAACTTTTCATGAAATGAATGTGCACCTCTTGGTTCGCACTATTGATGGTGGCGTATATGTCACACCCACTCTGGAAGTACACGGTACACCTTTTCTTGGAACCAATAGCCACATAGAAGGGCTCTTTCTTACTCCAAATAAGATAGAGGACAGATAGCGGCAATAAAATGTGAAACACTGACCCAGAAGAAAGACCCATATACCGTCATAAAGCTATAAAAAGGATGTTAGAAAAACGGTATTTTGAGAAACAAATATAACAATTTTATAAATATATTAATCAATTTTATTTTTATCACCTATCAGTATGTGATAGGAGGCTGCAGATTTAGCAGCATTGCGTGCCCTTTTCCTATATTCCTCAAAGTCCAATGCAAGGAGGTTTATAAAAGAGTTATCTTGCAGCCGTTGAGATTGCGGCGGATTTATAATAAGTCAGTGATCAGAAATTTGACCTTTTGTTGCAGAAATATTCAAGGAACTTGCGAAAGTTGGTAATAATGAGCATTTTTTTGAAAGATCGAATACTGCAAAGTTCAGCTGCTAATATAGAGCCTTGTTCCAGGGTATTGAATAGAAATGTTTGATTGTCCACAACAACTAAACTGTCATGCCCACTGTGGGGGTATATACAGAGTTAAAGCCATCGACCTAGATGATCTTCAGGCCAGGGTAGGAGGAGAGAAGTTCCCAGAACTAGCATAGAACAAGAGAGGACAGTACTCTTTCTCAGAGAATTAACACAGGGGTGAGTTAAAAAGGAGGTAGAAGGATCTCCAAAGAGAAAATTGCGATAGTGAATAGGCAGGAGATGTAGGGAGTTATTTTTTAACCAGTTTTGTAATGAAGCATATGGTAGAGCTAGTGTATATATTAGTATTATTGCAAAGAAGTTGGAACTAAACAACAAAAAACAAAGGAGTCAAACAGTTCAACTGCTGTGCGGTATAAAAATTAATTAATATACTTATTGAGTTTTTCCAAAGCTAATATCAACCTTAAAATTTGATTACTGAAATAATTCTTCAATAATATAGATATTGATAATAAATATATCATATCGCGAAACCAGATAAATTAAGTTAGACTAAATCTCCTCTAATAAATAGATAATATTACCCGTCACTTCCATCATTGCAATTGATCTTGTCATGGTAAATTAATTATTTCGCAACCTACCTCGCCCATTTTGTTTTATTTACCCCAATTGACAGCCATTAATCTGGGATAAAAATAGATAAAGGAACGAGAGAGGATGAAACCGGATCTGACGAAAAGTGTTCTTGGTTAAGATTTAATTTATTACTTGGAGAAAATTCAATTATTGGAAAAACAATACTACGCCTTTCGTAGCGAAATTAATGTCCCGTAGGAAATACTCAGCGATATTGAAATTCTTCATTCCGGTTTTTATGGAATGGATCAATCAGTTTCAGGTTTGCCGGATAAATGATTTAATATGTTCTGTGCGTGATATAATTATTAATTTGCTATACAAAGGTAAAGTTAAATTCGTAAATAAGACAAATTCCTAGAAATATAGATTTTTAACTAATTTTTTGCATCGCCAATAATTGTTGCTGACGAACCTAGAATTTGTCTATAAAATAACTTAAATCAAGGAATCTGGTAGTACCTTAGTCTAGACTATCTAGTAATGCTGCTGTTTATCTGTTAAATCAGCTACACTACAACACAGAAGATCAAATGATTTGATTCTTTTGAATATGTGTCCTGTTCTAGTGTTATTCAAAAGTTATATTAGTTCGATATTGACATGAGAATGGATTCTATCCTCAGGTTTCCTTGCATTCACTTTCCTGAATGAAAGTGGATATCTGAAGATCTCGGTGTAAATAGTCATTCCTGTAGTATCTGTGTGCACCTACAATACTTTTCAGAACTTTATTCTGAAATACTTGTATCGTATTTATATTACTTTTCACGGAAAATCCTCATAATTGAATTTCATATGTACATATAGGTTTCAACGCATGATTGTATAATAGCAATTTATTATGTACTGATAATAGTGATTTTCTTCCAAATAACCAACATATTTTCCTATATTTGAAGTCTAGTTCTTTCATTTTATCTTTAACATGTTCCTTCCAACGAAGTTTAGCATTAAGATTCATGCCAAGATACTTATTATTATATTTTATTTTTATTTATTTTTATTGTGGTTTGTACGTAAACTACATAAAACACAGATTTACTTTCGTTAATTTTGACTTTCCAGTTTTGGATGCAATTATTTATATTATCTTTGCGTCATTAGTAAATGTAACTATCGTGATATTTTCCATTTGTGGTATAACACATGTTGTAGGTAAACAATTGATCCCAATACGCTTCTTTGACCTTATACTACTCTTAGTTATACCTTACTCCATTTTCTGACGACAAGCTGATTTTCTGAACGATAGACTAATTATGAATAATAATTAAATAACTAAAGGATGGTAAAACCACTGGAATTGACCAAGTGATTGCAGAAATGATGAAGGCTAGTGGGGAAGCATTATTTCAACTCCCTCATGTTCTGCTTACATAAATTTTGTGATCAGATTTACATCATATCGCATCTCATATTAGCGACCACGCTCTAGAAGTGATTATGAAATATTTGTCTATTATATTGGCATTCCTGCCGGTGTTGAAGCTTCAAGCATCTGATATAGTTCGCAAATCCGAGTCATATTATTTTGAGAATTAATTAAGAAAATACCGATATGTTGGCAATTGTAAGATTAAAGTTTTTAAAATTCTATGTTTAATCTGCATATTTTCCTTCAAGATCATGTTAGAAGATGTTTAGAAGTTTACAAGATGTAATTAATGTTGGAATTAACAATATTCGATTAAGTTGGCGGCAACAAGTGCACACTTGAGGAACAAAACCAGAGTAGCAGATTGCAATAGTTTGAACATATTTGTTGAATTAATGGTGAATTTCTCACAGATCTGCGATAAAATTTATCTTTCGACTTTTAGATATAAGACAGCAGGATACGATTCCAAATATGTTAAACCAACATTATGTAATACGGCTCTGATAATATGGCCATCTAGTTCAAAACTACCTGAATGATGAACGAGTGGGATAGGTTGGTCTGTTTTCTAATCGATATGAACCATCAATGTAGCTTTGTATCGCCGTTCAGTAAGTCGCCTCATCTTTCCGCGATATAAAATAACTTTTTCAATCACTATTTATTTTCTAAGCCCTTTCACAAGGAATTCATTCAATTAACCGGAATCAAATTAATTATCAAGAAAAGAAGACTGTTCGGCGTTGGATTGGCAATCGTTTCGGAGTTGCTCGAAGCGTTTATTGGTATCGCAGCTAAAGCTGTAAGATCACAAAACGAGATCAATGATCACAAAGGTCCTCAACTATCACTAACCATAAACTATCCTTAGTAAGAAACATTCAAGCTTTGGAAAACACCCCTAGTTTTTGGATTCCAGGCACATGAATCACAGTTTAAGATGTAAGGCTACTAAGGACGGTCTAAAGTTGCTGTGAATTAAGATAGTCTACCGGAATTTATATAGAAGATTACAGTTCATGGTGAATGTGAAAAATATCTCAGTTTCTGAGCTATAGACTATACGAATAAGGAGTTACCAAACTTTGCAAAATAATTCCAGAGGTTACAATCAAAATTAGAGCAGAAACAATGCCATTTTGAAGATCTTCAAAAGCAAACTGGCGGACGAAAGTACAATCGAGGATCATAAACAATTTTTATAACAACATAAGCTGTCCTGTGGCAGTTCCTTTAGGGCGAAAGAGTTATGTAATATGGCTCTAACTAACCGGCTATCTGGTTCAAGACTCCCTGAATGGTGAACGAGTTAGATGGTTTCGTCTGTTTTATACTAGATCTCATTGGCCCTCAGTTACACTTTACTATGCCTTTTCTATTAAATATGCTTCACAAGATCACCCCATCAAGTTATTTGGTTATCTTTAATCCGTGCCCTGTTACAACACTATTCATGAAAGTTACTGGTCATGTTTTATTACGAATCTGTTGATATCATATAACAGTCCTAATTTGAAGATATCAATGTAAGTAATCTCATCCATAGTATATTGATGTATCTATAATACATTTTAGAACTTTCTTCTAAATATCATGTCTGGGACCAGGTTTTAAAATTTTTTCATACAGTGGACTTATATGTGCGAGTAGTTGAATTTTTTAAAATTATATCAATAATATATGTTGTCTATTAAATCTTGTTTTCTATATGGCGGTTTTAGTATTTTATCCCCAGTGAGGAGGAAAAAATAAGTTTACAAGACAACATGCATATTGCAAAATTTTGTAGTTTCTCCATTTAGTTAAGATCTAAATTTCATTCGTTAAGAGGATTGAATCGAATTTGTTATCATAGTAAAACACTAATTAATAATATACCATAACTAAAGGGCCGTCCTGAAATTGGATCTACTGCACTAAAATGTACCTAATAGCAATATAACTAAAGCTATTTGTAACAATGATAAAGTACTGCGACAAACTGATATGAATAAAGAATTCAAGTTATATATTCTTGCAGTTCTACAGTGGCGGAATTATATCAATAATATTTGTCGTCTATTAAATAGTGTTTTCTATATGGAGGCCTTAGAATTTTATCCCCAGTGAGGAGGAAAAAATAAGTTTACAAGACCAAATGCATATTGCAAAATGTTGCAGCATCTGCATTTAGTTAAGATCTAAATCTCATTCGTTAAGAGGATTGAATCGAATTTGCTATCAAAGAAAAACACTAATTAATAAAATTCCGTAACTGAAGGGCTGTCCTGAAGCCTTATTGTCCTAAAATTGGATCTACTGCACTAAAATGTACCTAATAGCAATATAACTAAAGCTAGTTCCGTGCTAGCTTTCGAAGAGAACGGTCGTGTCCGGTCCGCCGAACCTACTTGCGCTTCCGAGAATTACCCGAAACTTTCTCTAAAACGGTCGATCCATTATCACGTTTCCACCAGTGCCTACGTCAAAAACAGCGTCTGTAAAAGCGCCGAAAAGGCGCATTTACAGAAAAGGCAATGGCGTCATGTACGTCAGAGCCAACGTCGCCTCCTGAGCATAATCCCACTTTTCCTAATTCAAATGGACCATCTTTCAAAGACAGCCGAGAAGTGCTCATAATAGATTTAAGAAGACAGAACGAAGACCTGCGAAAGCAGATAGAGGAAGTTAAAATGTTCGCTAAAGAACAAACAGACGCCCTGAACAAACAGACGGAAAAGCTGGAAAAGAGCGAAAAGGCTTCCGAAGATCTCAAAGAAGAAATCAAAACTCTCACAGCTGCGATAGCAGATTTTATGAAGTATCAAGAAGATGCCATGGAAAGAAAGACAATAAAATTTGCCACCAGACCAGTGCAAATCAAACCGACCACCAGGACGGCCGCACAGCCACTACCAAAACAAGTTACCACAAGACCAACCCAGCCTGCGCAGGTAAGTAGCCAGGCCACTAAACAAATCTTAACCTCCACAGCAAAAACGGTGCCAACCGTTTCGGCGACTGTTTCTCAAACTCCCGTAAAGGAAAAAATTCCGCCTATAGTGCTCCGTGACAAGAAGAGGTTCATGGAGCTCATTAGAATTACTAAGGCACAATCAATAGGCATTATAACCCGAAACAAAAAGGAGGGCATTTTCCTATTCATCGCCATAAGCGACGATTACCGTAAACTCACTATCCTGCTCGAGGAAAGGAATTACCCTTACCATTCCTTCTGTCTTCCGGAGGAGAGAGTATTCCGGGTAATAATAAGAAACATCCCAGAATCACTCTGCATTGACGAGGTACGTGAACTTCTTCAAGGCTTCCATCCCAAATTTGTGCAAAGATGGAAATAAAAATCCGGGATAGACCTACCCAATTGTTCAGGTAGTTGTCCCTCGCGAAGAGCGACAGATCATATATATGAACAAACTTGGCGTCATCACAGTGAAGGTCGAGGTCCAGAGGGGAAACGGCCAGCCAGTGCAGTGCTTCAACTGCCAGCTTCTTGGGCATTCCAGCTCCTAATGCCGAGCCCCCCCACGGTGCGTCAAATGTGCCGGGCATCACGACACTAGATCCTGTATCAAAATCCCGGACGCATCTCCAAAGTGCAGCAATTGTGGTGAAATTCATACCGCAAACTTCATCGGTTGCAGCTGCCGTCCTGCTCCAAGAAGCAAGAACCTCCACAAGGTTCTGCATGGAGTAACCAAGATGGCAGGAAGCTAGCCCAAAAATCAGTCAGCGCCATCCAGCCTGCTCTAACTCAAACTCCTGCTCCAACCAATACACCGGACTTTAACTCCCCAATGCAGGCGTTTACTGACCCGCAGGCTTTCCTGCAAGTGATCGCTCTGGCTCACCAACTTTCTCGTTTTTTCCAAATGTCGCCGCCTAAGCGGCAATATTTACCTGTTTCTTTAACTTCCAGCAGCCTTTTAATTCTTCGAAATGGCTGTTCCGAAATCTCTTATACTGATGACATGGAATGCAAACAGCTTACGCGAAAAGCAAGCGGAATTGGAAGACGTCATGACATTCTATGACGTAGACATCGTTCTCATCCAGGAAACTTTCCTGAAATCTTCGCATCGTCTCTCTTTCGAACACTTTTTTGTCTACAGAAACGATAGAACTCCTGGTCGAGGCGGTGGAACCGCCATTCTCGTCAGAAAAGGAGTCAAACTCGAGCTCCTTCCATCGTTATCAGTAAACAACTTCGAAAAAACCTCCATTAAAATCGATATCCAAAAACGTCCCTTCGTGATTACATCCCTTCACAGGAAATCTTCTGCATTCAACTATGCCGAATACCGATCACTCATCGAAGGAAAATTTCCAAAAATAATAGGTGGCGACTTCAACGCCCACCACCCCACCTGGGGGTGTTCCGGAGCGAATCCCGCAGGTAACGCCATCGTAGCTCTAAGTGCAGACCTGCAGATCACCCTAGTACAACCCACCCATCACCCTAGTACAGTCTCTCAAGGCGCAGCAAGAATCCTTGATTTCTTTATTCTTCAAGACGTAAATCGCCATTCCAAAGTTCGAGTCCTTGACGAACTAGACTCTGATCATCGTCCGGTTCTTCTCAAACTCGGAAACTGCCCCACCACTCAAGCCCCACTAACAAGATTCAGGAAAAAAACCGACTGGAAAAACTACCAATCTCTTCTCCTGAAATCCGATCCAATTCCAAAAAATAACACACCAGGACAGCTCGAGGAAGCCGTACTCAAGCTAACTCGCGATATTGAGTCTGTTCACGAATCTGCCACAGTCAAAATTTCATCACAACCCCAGCCGTAGAAAAACAAACTTCCCGCTTCTCTTAAACGTGAAATTCGCATCAAAAACGGTTTATGCAAATTAGCTCGATTCACCTTTGATGCTGCAGACAAAACGGAGGCGAACAGAGCATGGAAGAGGGTAAGGGCGGCCGTCTCGACTTGGCGAGCAATGAAATGGAACTCATTTCTCGCGGACCAAAGGCTGGATGGCCCCCCTTCCTTCTGGCGTGTCTCCAAATGCCTCGTGGGGAAGACGCACAATGTCATCCCCCCCTGAAGTCAACGGTTACAGGAAATTTCGCAGTCACTGACCAAGAAAAAGTCGAGCTCCTTGCAGAGACCTACGAAGTTCAAATGCAATTCCTCCCACCCGCACAGAACACTAAAGCTAAAGACATTGACACTGTCATCAACGAATCAAACTCCGTCAAAAGACCAGTAACCCCAGCCTTTCTTCTCAACCATTTCGTGTCTCCAAAGTCTCTACAGACTATGATCGGCAAACTTCAAACCAGAAAATCTCCAGGTTTCGATGGAATATCGATTACCCAGTTAAAAAGCTCCCGCATAAGCAGCTCGCAGAACTGGCAAACATCATTAACTCCATCATATATGGCGGTCTTAGTATTTTATCCCCAGTGAGTAGGAAAAAATAAGTTTACAAGACCACATGCATATTGCAAAATGTTGTAGCTTCTGCATTTAGCTAAGATCTAAATCTCATTCGTTAACAGGATTGAATCGCATTTGCTATCAAAGAAAAACACTAATTAATAATATTCCGTAACTGAAGGACTGTTCTGAACCCTTATTGACCTGAATTTGGATCTACTGCACTAAAATGTACCTAATAACAATATAACTAAAGCCACTTGTAAGAATGATAAAGTACTGCGATGAACTGATATGAATAATGAATTCAAGTTATATATTCTTTCAGTTTTACAGTGGCGGAATTATGGCTTTACTAGAAATGTGGCAGAGGGTCAAAACGGCTATCTATCATTGATTACTATTTGAAATTTATACGAACAAATTAGAAAACTCGACAATACCGATAGTATTGTCTAAACTTAAGATAAAGGTGGTAAATTTAAAAACAATATTTAAAAGTATAAACATATGCCCTTATTTTTGAAACATTTTTACCAGCTTATATATATTCACAGCATTGTATATACATTTTAAATTTAAATTATAATTGCCTGTTTCGAAAAGTTTAACTAAATTATCTTACGGTATAGGAAAAACGCAGATATTCAGGTCATGTTAAATAAAATAAACTTGTACCCTTTTCAAGGAGATATTATGTTTTGCCCCCGCTATACCGTAGATTCGGGAATATATTAATACATACAGGAGATCTCCCTCATTTTATTATTAAAAAAAATGCTCAGCTCGAAAAAGATAACATTTCTGTAAATCCTGAACGTGCCGAGCACTGAAATGGGAATAAAAGCTAAGCAGGGAGTTTTTGTCGATATCCAGATATTAAGTGGTTTCTTTCGTAAATATTATAGGCTGAACAAAAATTGATTTACCTGAAATAATCCTCAAAAAAATTAACAGATTTAACGTGTATTCTTTTTCTTTGTTCGAAGAGTATGTATAATAAACGCAACAAATTTACCTAAATATATTTTTATTATATATATTAACGATTTTTGCAAATATTCGTAAAGTTATTCGGAGTAAAAAATGCGAAATCTGTTGAAATTTTATATAAAAATTTGTGGTAAAGGTATATTGTTCCGAAGTATTTTAAACATTTAAAATATTTTATTTTTAAATTCCCAAATACTTATATTCTTTGAATGAAACCCACACTTTTTATCAAGCAAAATATTGAAAATTGAAAAATTGGACTACATTAAAACTTAATCAGTCTACTTAAAATGTGGCTATTGAACATAAACTCTATATTCTCTCACTATATCTATACAAATATTGGCATTCGTTAAGTTTCATCAGTTTTCGCCTCTTCTTGCAAAGTTGGCATTCACAAGATATTGAAAAGTAGTCTCCAATCGCGTCATTCTGCTCATTGTTTTTGCTGACATATTTGTTTTGCCACAGAAACTGTTGAGATATATAATAACAATGGCTTGTTATGGCTAGTGGTTAATGACTTGACAACGAAAGCTAATGGTAAAAGGTAAATGTTGGAATAACTATCGATAAGGTTTTAACATAGTCATAACACTTATTCATTTCAAACATATAGTTCTTCATGCTGGAAACAGGAATGGTTTTATTCCTGGCGCAGAATTAGTGTTTTCTCTAAGTCCATGGGTGCCTTCCATGAAGAAATGAACCATAACTTGTCTTTGCGTAGTATCAATTATTGTTATGTACAATGAACCATATCTACCATATATATAGTACACTAGTGGAGAAAATCCCAACAAGTTCATCAACAAAGGCTGCAATTAAGGAATAGCTTAAAGTACATAAAATAAGCTTCGAGGAAATAATATTAAAGAATGAACCATTTTAAATTTTTACTCGGTAAATATAAATGAAATATTTCATTGAATTTTGTATAATTTACTTTTCTAGCAATAAGCCTGAGAAAAAATACATAGTAGATCAGAATGTTATGGCCACAGAGCATTACATCTTCCTCCCTATCACTGCATATTTAATCCAATTAAGTTGATACGGGGTATATTCAGGCAGAGAAGGATAATCAAACCAGAACTGTCTGGATTTATGGAAAGGGGCATTGTTAAAAATAATACGTTCGGTTTGTGTGAGCTCAGTCAGACACATTGAAAAAGAAATTGAGAAATGGTAAAATCTTGAGCAAGTTTTTGGTAGATTGGAAATAAACAGCTTAGTTATTCACTTGATTAGTGTTTCTGAAAGTGACAGTGGTTGAATAAAATCTTATGAATATTGGTTTATGACAATGCTGACAATTACCTAGACAGGGGTGATGTAGTTGTAAGGAATTGTATCATAGAGTGTGAAAGCTTTATGAGCATGTGTGTTATTGTTCAGAATATACATGAACGTTTATTTAAATGTGTGAGGAGAGAAATAACACTCACTGTTTTGTATGTTTGGTAAATTCATTAAGGAGAATGTAGTGATTAAATATAGTTTTATCAAGAAAGATGTATACAGATAGTATAGATACAGACAGTAATAGAACAAACTAAGAAGAAATATAATATAATGATTTTACAAGGATACATTGCATTGAAAGAAACAAGAATTAAGCGTAAAACATGCTCTCTAATGAGTATAATAAATACATTACTCAGATATACAATTGTTAATTATGTGGATTAGGCCTTCGGGGGATACCACTACATAATAAAATGCACCTAGAGTCCTGCCTATACTAGTATGGAAAAAGTTTAATATATATAATTAAAAAATTCTAACCTATAAATTTATATATTTATAGGTTAGAATTTTTTATACTTAATACTTTATACTGCTTTATACTTAATTGTAGTTCTAAGTTCTTTGATATTATATGTATTAGATGTATTATAATATTAAAATTAATTATATTTGATAGAATATTTATTCAATTATTTGATTTGTATTAAAATGTTTTTATATGTCAGAGCCAAAATGTACTAAAACTCAGAGTTGTTGCGGCAACATTGCGACGTTTTCACAGGTCTCCCGTGTCGCTGCTATTTTGAATTATATGTACATATGTACGAAAATGTAAAATTTATTTTCACAAATATTTTATTTGCTGATACAAGCATAAAATAACAAAAAACACTACATGTACGCAAATCACAAAGTTGTATATACTTAGAAAATATAAATGTAACAAAACTAATTTTTTGTAATGAAAGGATTGTTGGCTGTTTCAATATTCTCTTAATGTCTTTCTTCACTTCTTTATACAATTGTATTAAACCCTCCAGGCCATTATTAAATTTCACATTTTGTTGCAGTGAAGGATCCAGATCCAAAACCAAATCCTGCTGTTGATAAACAGGTACAAAACGACTTCATTACTATATCTAAAGTTAAAGATTTTCCAGCTCATTCTTGACAAGTATCATCTTCATCATTTGATTCATTATTCCTATTACTTTTCAAATTTTTAACAAGTTCCCCTTATTTGAGCTCATTGGTATTAGTGGCTAAAACTTCTTCAACATCTGTTGACAGGAGATTTGTAAAACCTCCTCCATGTAACTATGCATAACTTCTTAGTGAAAAAAAATGTTAGTGACTTCGGCTCCTTTGTCCCGCAATGCTGAGTTATCCAGCATGCAATCATAGTAGATAGTCTTAAGTCACTTACTGCATCTTTAATGATTATGCAATGAGCTATATTGAGCTGTATCCAACTTTCGGCAACAGTCAACAAGGCTTCCATGCATTATAACATGCGACTGATTGTGGGCCCTAGATAATATCGTATAAATGTTGCTGAATGAGTAGAATATTCTGATTTAAGGGTTGCAGAAGCGAAGTTGTGTTAGGAGATAAGAATGTATTTTCCACATTGAGGTCAATTAACTTTAGGGTCTTCGGATATCCGGGCGCCTTGTTAATAAGCGGAACTACCCTATATAGTAGTGACTTTGCGGCCAAATACTCTTTAACACTAGGCACAAAACAATTTAGTAAGCCAGTCTGTAAACAGCGTCATCGTGACCCAAGCGTTAGCACTTGCTCTCCAAAACACAGGCAGATAGTCCTTATTTTTATCTTTTAAAAGCCGTGGATTTAATGATTTATAATCAAGCATTGGCTTTACCATAAATTTACCTGAAGTGTTATAGCAAAATAAGATAGTTAATAGGTTCTTAGCTGCCTTAAACCTGAAGAGCGGAATCGCGGATAAGCAAAATGTATCTTCAAGTCTTCAACCGCAGTTGGTGAAACCGCCTGTAACGAGTAATTAGTGTTTATTATGTTCTTGATTTGTACATATAATTTTTAAGAACTGGTAACGTGATAAAATCAATTTTTGGCGCACATGCCAGGCTCTGGTGGAAAGTATTATTGATTTGTAATTAAACAACTGTAAAGATAATGATCTTTTTCATCTTGAAATTAAGTTTGCAACATTATTTACAATGAAATTTTACCCATAATAATGGTTACAATTAAATTAGAAACACTTAAATGTTACCTTGAAAATGGTCGTACCGTGCGCAATCAAAGAACGGGCATCTTATTACATCACGATGAGAGAATGTCTGATATACTCCTCGATATTTACCTGGAATAAAAATTACATGTTAGAAGCACATTATTGTTACTTGGGGGATTTAACAGAGTGTTCTCAGTGGTTTCTAGTTATAGATTCTTGTAGCTCAGATAACGATTACTTATTTTGAAAACATGTAGCTATACAAACAGTGCTGGTTGTTTAATATTCAAATTATGCAAGAAAATTATAAGTTGGAGAAAATGTAATTCCATTTTTCTATCATGTTTTTGAAATGATATTTAATCATATACATTTCTAACACAAATCAATAAAATATATATATCGTTTTGACCACTGGCCCTTTGTCACTTTTCTGATTAAATAATAATGTCATCCCCATAGAATTTCTTGAATCAAAACTGAGTGAAAAACAGAATCCATACATTTTAACATTCTGTTCTGCCGAGAAAAGTGCACATTGACGTCGCGGTTTACGCTGACGACACTGCTTTCTTCACGGCCGCCAAGTTCGAAGTTACAATTCATGAATGTTTACAGATGCAGCTCGATCATGCAATCAAGTTGTTTAAATTCTGGAGATCGACACCACAATAATTCCATAGCTGGACGTCACGTCTCCACTTCGACCGACGGTTGGGTTGGCATTCTCAAATCTAGAAAGCAATACAGAAAGTTTCGGGGATAGCAAACCTGCTATCTTATCTGATCTGCCCTTCTAGCAGACTTCCCATGTCAATCAATTACTTATTTTACATAATGTTAATTCGGTCCGTACTCCTATACGGATCTAATGTTTACTTCAAGTTTGTTACACCCAACCAGGTGAAACGGATTAAAGTTTTCCAAAATAAGCTCCACAGGAGAATCTTAGACCCTCCATGATTTGTCAGAAATAATCAAATTCATAGGAAAAATGACACTCCGGAAATAAAGAACTTCATATCTCAATCATTCCACAAACAACAATTCAGCTCAAGTTCTTCTGAAAACGCACTTGTTCGCGAGCCAGTGAACATGCTGGAAACTTAGCACCGCGTCACCGCTAACCTCCCCTCGTTTTCCAGGCTGAAACGACGTCATCCGTCGTTGCAGTCATAACTTTTGCCCCCATACGACAGTATCCAGTCGCGTGTTGACTCAAGTTCGCGAATCAATAGAATCGCCGGGTGCTCGTGCCCAATAATGGCTACCCG
Organism: Rhynchophorus ferrugineus; assembly: GCF_030347505.1. NCBI lineage: Eukaryota > Metazoa > Arthropoda > Insecta > Coleoptera > Curculionidae > Rhynchophorus > Rhynchophorus ferrugineus. The sequence continues at coordinate 16,559,234 of NW_027472590.1, forward strand.
ATCAGCGGGTGCCGTATCCTCAAAGTTTATTTCAAATATATTTTTAATTTCACCGTTGTCATTCAAAAATCATTGCTGAGGTAGGTTTGCCTTATGTTTTCAGAATCGTCTTCGACATCAAGATGCCGCACGCTTATTTGCTTTATTTATTTTGCCATTTGTTGAGTAACTAGTTGTTATATCATTGATTTTGGTCTCTCTTTTTATTTATTTAAGATGTTAGATTTTTATGTTGCTTTATTAAATATAATTTTTATTTTACGCCCTGTGTTTAGATTTAACCGTACTGTACGATTATTGTTCAATGATTGGATCTTTGTTATACAAATATCTATCTTTAAAGACGGCATCGCCATGCTACCAGAACAATGGAAGAGGGTTATAGAAAAATTTGAAAATATCTGGCTATTACATATTGTAAGAAATACTTTTATTTCTTGGTAAATAAAATACAAATGTTTAACAAAAAATTATATTGGTCACTATATTGATAATATAGGTAATTACAACGGTGATTACAATAAGATTCGTCTATCAACTACGTCAACAAGTACCTTACGAAAGACTCTAAGAAACTATATCATTTCTAGTCAAGGCGCCGGCCTCTACATTCAAAAGTGTATATCTCAGCATTCCCATCGCCCTGTCATAATACCACTCCCGCCACGATTAGCAAATGAGTCATCAGGTGCCCTTTACACAATTCATCAACAATGCCGTTCTATATTTTCTTACAATATTATTCTTTAATTAAATTAACGATATATTAACTAAAGTAGAACTGTATTTTCATTCCTATACACATCAAAGTTAATAAACACTGACTGACCATTTCAGTCAGAACTACTGTCACGTATACAAACAGTTTTGAAATTCAATTTAACTACAAAGAAATATCAAATAACATACTCCCTTTAAAAAATGAACATTGTTTTTCACGACGTTATATTAAGGAATAAGTTGGCGGAATATATTAATAAATACAGGAAAATTCAGCCCCCATTTTATCATTTAAAAAAATGCTCGGCGTGGAAAAAGATAGCGTTTCTGTAAATCCCGTACGTGCCGAGCACTCGAATAGAAATAAAAGCTAAACAAGGATTTTTTACCGTTCTCGGAAACTCCTCGAAAATATAAACGCAGCGATATTTCAGGTGATTTGTTTCGGCAACGTTATAGCCCAAAATTGAAACAAATACCGATGTTGAAGATAATATCCTATCTAAATCGATCCCATATCGAAAAGTTTGTCGATACCCTATACGTAATACCCACTAGAAGGAATTATATACCAACTAGTTTAGGATATGGTACAATACTCAGTTCAGAGTAAGAACTCTTCTTTACATAAATCGCAATTAGTTAAAAGGATTAAAAACGTTTAAAACCTAATCCCGTTAAATTACAATTATAAGATGATATAAATAGGAATATAGAGTATATCCATGTTAAAATCAATTTTTGTTCTTTATTTAAAAGAAGGAATCTGTGTACTGAAGTGTTACTAGTTTCTAGGGACTTTCGAGTTATGTAGTTGTCAGATATATGAGTGTAAGTTAAGAGAGAAACAACGTTGTTGTTGTTTGTTGTTGTATATAGATTAATTCATTAGTTCGTTTATATAGTCTTGAACTGTTTATATAAGTATATTAAATAAAGCTATTTGTTAAAAGTAATTTCAGTAAATCATTTAATAACCGCAAAATCAAAAATCCATAATAGCAATGTTCTCACGTCTTCACTATGCCGAATGTATTTTATGCTAGTGAAAAAGATATACAAGTAACTACATATGCGCTTTAATATGAGCTAACAGTTCAATTATAGTTCTCAATAACAAACAATTAAAATACGCAACCAACGGCTGTCTTCTGTTGCACTCATTTTCCCTAATATGACAGACCCATATCGGGCAGGATAAGACGTTATTGCCTCTCCGATATTTAAAATTTTCGCATCGTACGCAATATATCGTTTTTTTTTTAAACAAAATTATAGATAAGCAGTATAACTATATATTTTATCCACAAGATATAAGTTTGATTTTATGTTTTCCACTTAATTGATTTTTTGTAATGTATGACTTGTAAACGTCAAGGTCAAGTTTACTTCGATCAAGAATTTCAGATATGAGCTATTAGTGATGATCGTAAATTAGGGCTAGCTCATATAGAGGTACTAGTACTTAGGTGGTCAGACATCTGTGTGCAATATTGTTTTATTACACTTTTTCAGAATGACACCGACAAAATCAAAATATGTATTTAAAATTTTGAAGTAGAACAAATTACTAAAACCATAAAAGGGGTTCGCTTGACACAAATAGTTTCCCCAAAAACAGAAAAAACTTTGAAAGTTCCGAGAATGACTTTTCAATGCTTAAGATTGGAATTAGTACGTACTATAGAAAAAGCGGCTCTTACAACATTAAGCAGGAAAACAGTGTTGAATGCACAGTTCAAAAAAGTTTGAGTGGAAAGTGCTTTGAAGATGAAAAATAAGTTTTATATACACATGTTGTCATATATGTTTGCAGAGCGCAACAACTTGCAAAATATATTCCTTTAACCTAGCATACCTGCAGGAGCATTTGGTATTAATAAAGAAAATATTAATATATATTTCTGGACGAGATGTACGAGAAAAATATAGGCAAAGAACTGAAAAAAGTCTAGAAATAAGAGAAAAAACTAAACTGGAATTATAAACAGTGAAGGTGAAGAGGAATTTGATTCAGATAGTGAGACCTGACTCTGTAGACACAAAATATATATATAAAATATATGTTCTTCAACTGCCAACAACTTCTTTCAAAAAACACAGGATGGGAGCTCTGGCTTAAATGCTTGAGTGACTCTTGGTGTAGGGCCAGTATTTCCAGACACTTGGATTTGTAGTTTTTGCAAGTAAAATAATTATTTTCTTACAATTACCAAAGTTATTTAATTTCTTCTGGATCAGCATTATATAAATGTTATTTTCTTAAAAGATACTTAAGTCCAAATTTACAGCCCATATTTGGTTATCTATTCAATATTTAGCATCTATTGCTCAATTTTGATTAATGCTCAGTGTTGATAATTTAGTGTATCAAGAAAAATATAAAAATGTCACTTTTTATCTAAAAATATATGCTGATTTTTAAATATTTTTTATTTTTGACCCAAAATTAATATGGTAGCCCATATTAACTTACTTTCCTCTACAACGTTATTTGATCCGCCTGAATATGTAGCCGAATACGTAAAAATTGTTACGTTTTTGCGTTGTTACTAAATGTCAGCAAAATTCCTCAAAACATTAGTGATAGTAATTAGATGTTATAAAACGCCAACCGCTGTTTTGGAGCTCTGCTTGTTTTGACAAATTCTAAATCGTTAATCGCTTAATATTAGTCTAATTCACTGATAGAAACTGCTGAACACGATAAATAGTTATATAGTAAAAAAATCACCCTGATATTAGCTCCGGTCGAGATCAAAATTATGGAATACTTAAAAACAGTGAGTAGGTTGTCTCACTATAAATAAAGCTTAAAACAATAGTTTCAGAGAAATCTATTAATCTAGGAAGTATCCATAGAAAACTTCAGGATGTGCAGCTTATTGGGAGTTATACGCCATTTCTTTATACACTTAAGAGGAGGGAAGATACACTTAGGAAACATAAGATTGAAAAAGTCTAACCCACCGAGACGTATACCCAATCTTCCAGACATTACTTTTAAATTAGTAGATCTTTTATTGGCATATAATATAATAGTTGTTACTGTTGGAATGCTGGAAAATAGTTGGTAAGATTTGTTATTTAAATATGTGCACAGACATATATATTACAATATAGAGCATATATAGGTAAGAGGCTAAGAAGAAAAGCGTGAAACAGACAACAAAATGTGATAGAAAGAGGTAAAAGTTAAAATAACATATGTTATGATTAAGTTTTGTTATTCAGTTTACCATTTAATAATTAATTAAAGTTAATTGCAGATATATTATTCTTCATGATATGTTGTAGGAATGGTTTTATTTCTTGAGCAGAGTATTTTCCTCCTAGGCGACTACCATGGAGAAATGAATCCTGATTTTTTGCCTTTATCTTTAAGCCTTGAAGTTTATTGTTTGTCCGTATTAATTGTTACTCGGTGAATATAAATTAAAGGTTTAATTGTGTTATATGTTGTAGGAATGTTCGTCGGGTCGGTCAGTCGGTCGAAATGTTTGGCTGCCACTGCGATTATTTGTCAGAACACTCACTACTATTTTTGGAAGGAATTTGCACCAGAACTGAAAACACTGGTTAAAGAAATACTGTTAATTTCAATGTTAAATGATACATGTGGTCGACGGGAGTATTGAAAGGATATTAAGTTAGGTAGAGGAAGCGGTTTTACGGTAGCGCTGTGGAAGTGGTACTATTACAAGGGGGCGGAGAGAAGAAAAGAGAGCGAGACGTCGTCGTGATTGTCTTTCATAGCCTTGAACTGCATGGTACCAATCCACCGGCGTTTCCAACCTTTGTACTTGTTGGTGAATTCGTGGTGGCCTAAAGGGTCGTAGCGGTCGCCACAATGTCAATTACTTTAGAAATAAACCTGAACAATATGGCCACAGAGTATTACGTGTTCCTTCCTATCACTATCACACATCTAATAGAATGCGGATGATATATGATGTTATGAAGAATTACTATAATGGACATGGAGATCGACAAAAATATACAAGCAAGAAGTGTTTTGATCGGTGGAGGGAATCATTGCCAATACCACCTTAATTCTGACTGAATTCAATCAGACACACAGATGAGGAAATTGTCCATTGGTGAAATTGTGAACATCTTAGATATACTGGAAATTAGCAGCTTATTGACTTGAATAGTAACTTAGAATTTGTCAGTAACTGAATGAAAGATTCAGGATGCGGTATTATGATCCAATATTGACAATTACCGAGAGAGAGTAATGAGAGTGGGAACAACGAAAGGTGTGTATATAATTAATATAGGATTAGTCTACAAGATTGCATTCTAGTATGTGAATTGTGTACATAGATAACATATATGTGTAAATCTTCAAAATAGAAATGAGCATCTAGTTAGAATGTTTAGGGAGGCATATACCAAGGGGAAATACAATTATATCAAAATAACTTTACAAAGAAGCAATGAAGGAAATAAGAACTAATTGTAAAAACGTAAATATATTCTCCAGTGAAAATTTTTTTTTTTATTATTACTCTTCGTGAGTCCACAATCTGCCCTATTGGCAATAAGTATTTCTTCTGTTTATATTATATATACATGGCATGTAGAAAATCACTTCATTAAGCAATCTTCTGTATAAAATATTATCTTAATTAATTAGTCTTATTCTAATGCTTATTCTAAACTCTACATATGTCCAGTAATCAGATCAGATGGTGTTAAACGTTTTAGTCTACGCACTTCACTATCACGTCGCATATTTAGCTGATTAGCGAGTACATTGGGATGCACTGACACTCTTTCGAAGTACTTCACACAAACACGTTGGATTACACTCGTTATAGGTTCTAGAGGAATATCGCGTTGTATCACTTTATTTGAAATATAGTACGGAGCATCAACAATGGCACGCAACACCTTATTTTGGAACCGTTGAATGATGGATATATTGGATTTGCTAGCGGTACCCCATAGTTGAATTCCATATGTCCAAATGGGCTTGAGTATAGACTCATACAGCAATACCTTGTTATCTAATGATAACTTGGATTTGCGCCCAATGAGCCAATACATTTGATATAATTTTAGTCCTAGTTGTTTCCGTTTAGAGAGTATGTGCTTCTTCCAGGTTAGGCGTCGATCTAAATGCATACCAAGATATTTAACATGGTCTGCTTGGGGGAGTTGGCGATGATTGATATTTACTGGTGGACATGTTCTTCTACGCAGGGTAAACGTTATATGCGTGGATTTTGATTCATTGGCTTTAATGCGCCATGTCTTCAACCATAATTGGATTTGCTCCAGGTGGGTTTGTAGGTTTATTGATGCTGTGACTGGATCTTCATGGGATGCTAAGATTGCTGTATCGTCTGCATATGTTGCCACAGTAGTTATTTTTGTGGTGGGCAGATCAGCCGTATACAGAAGATACAGTACTGGACCCAGTACACTACCTTGCGGAACTCCTGAATATATGGGATTTAATTCGGTATGTTCATCGCCTTGATTTACAATAAAATGTCTGTCAGTGAGATACGATTTTAGTAGCTGATAGTCCGGATGAGGGAGAAGTTTCTTTAGTTTAACCTGCAAGCCCGTATGCCATACTTTGTCAAAAGCCTGAGATATGTCTAGGAAAGCAGCCGAACAATATCTTTTGGCATTTAGGTCAGCGTTTATTTGGTTTACAAGTCTATGCACTTGTTCTATAGTCCCATGCTTATTGCGAAAGCCAAACTGATGTTCTGGAATAATTTTTCTTTTTTCTATTATATAGTTTAGTTTTTTTATGTATAACTTCTCGAAAACTTTCGAGATTATTGGTAATAAACTTATAGGTCGGTAGGAGGTCACATCTTCTGGTATTTTTCCTGGTTTAAGTATCATTAATATTTTAGCTACTTTCCAGATACTAGGGAAGTAATTAATTCGTAGCATAGCATTAAATATATATGTTAATAGTTTTATAGCCTTTTCTGATAGTTCTTTTAAAATTTTGCCAGTAATTAAGTCATAACCAGGAGCTTTTTTAATATTAATCTCTCTCATTATTGTATGTTTAACTTTTTTGACCGTTAATTTCTCGTGCGGTAAATCCATTTGAAATGGCGAATCTAGAAAGCTAGTAATTTTATTTTCGTCATCTTTATGTAGCTGAGACTGGAAAGGTTTAAAAACATTTTTTAAGTGTTTTGAGAAAATGTCGGCCTTCTCTTTATTGCTTCTCGCCCAATTATTTTCGCTTGTTTTAATAGGTGGGTTATGCTGCTGGGATCTCCTAAGCTTTTTTGTTGCTTTCCACAACGAATAGTCTGTAGCCTCAGTTGATGTCAAGTTTTCTAGGTATTCTTGAATGCCTTGGTTCTGTTCGATTTGGATTAGATCTCTCAGCTCTTTTATGGCCCTATTAAATTTTCTTTTATTCTCTTCAGTCCTTTGCTGTTGCCAATTTCGTCGTAACTTTCTTTTTTCTGCTATCTTTTTCTGTATTGTACATGATATATGTGTATTTTTTCTTGGAAATGTTTCAATGTTGGGAGTCGCGGAATATGCTGCCTCCTGTATATTTTTTGTAAGATTTATTGCTGCTATTTCTATATCCATTTCAGTTTGTAACGGTAAGTTTAGAGAGATATTTTGGTCTAAGTTTTCTCTAAATGAGGGCCAGTTAGTTCTATTATTGCACAGAGAAGGGGGTTTATCTTTGATGGTAATTTTTGAAGAAATTGTTACTATTATTGGTGAATGATCAGAAGACAGGTCGAAACATGATTCTGCTTGACACTTTTTTGGATCAATATTTTTTGTAATACAGAAATCTATTGTATCTGGTTTTTTATTTCTGTCTGAAGGCCAATATGTTGGTTCACCAGTAGAGATATGTTGTAAGTTATCTATCCTTATGGCTTTGAGCAGTTCTCTACCTTTTGAGGTTATTATTCTTGAGCCCCACATTAAATGTTTTGCATTATAATCTCCTCCTGCTATAAATCTATTACCTAGCGTACGGAAGAATTCTTGAAATTGTTCTGCCTTGTTGTTATGTTTGGGTGGGCAATAAATCGCAGAAATTGTTAATGGTCCATGGGCTTCCTCTATGGTTATACTGGTGGCTTGCAGGTAGTCTTTGCGGAATTTTTCTTTTTCGAAATGCTTTATATCATCTCGAATTATTATGGCTGTACCTCCATGTGCTTTATCATCAGGGTGATTTGTATGATAAAGCTTATATTTAGGAACTTTCAAATAATTTTTGTCCGTAAAGTGTGTTTCGGAAACCATCATAACGTCAATATTTTGTTCAATTACGAACATTTTTAGTTCCCTGGCATGTTGTTGGAGCCCATTGGCATTCCAGACGGCGATTTTGTAGCTATTGGTTTCAGGCATTAGGCAAGTTTGCTTACGACGGTTGTGAGTAGACCAAGCATCGTACTCATTTGATCCATTAGTTTGGCCATCATATTTTCCAATCTTGAGATGTTGCTAGTTTCAGTAGGTTGAGATATTGTCTCTCGTTTTTGTGCTGAACCATTTTCAACTATTTGGGCATAAGTTATGTCTGGTTGACTTGTTCTGGTGGGTAGTGGTAAATTGGTAGTAGTGGATTGTTTTTGTTGATGCCTTTTTTCCCTTAAGGCAGGATAGAGTTTCTGCTGTAGTTGCTTGTGAACTGCGCAACCCTTGTAGTTCGCTGGATGATTTCCGTTACAGTTGACACATTTCACTTTTTCATCGCGAACTTTACGAGTACAATCTCCTGTCTTATGTTCTCCTGCACATTTTACGCATCTATATGATTTGCGACAGTAAGTCTTTGTGTGCCCGTGCGCTTGACACCTTGTGCATTGTGGTATAATTCTTTTTATATGTGGTGGTTCGCATTTAATAATATTATTTTCCAATTTGGTGATTTCATACACCGCCTTATTGTTTCCATTAGGTTTTATGTCTATATAAAACATAGGCAGAGGTTTTTTTGTCGTGTGATGTCGTATATTGTGAATATTTACGACCTCGTGGCCTTTTTCAGCTAGTGCTACCTTGATGGTGTTAAAGTCCGTCCCGTGATGTAATCCTTTTAGTACGAATTTAAATGTTCTCTCGGATTTTGGCCTGAATGTATGGTATTGGGTGTTTCTTTCATCTAATTCTTTTATAAGAACTTTAAAGTGATCCGCTTCGAACAATTGGATTTTAATTGTTTCATAGCTCACTGTTTTAATTGTGTAGTTCGTAGTAATGGTTTTTAATAAATCATGGATGTTTTTTATTATTCCTACCTTATAGACTGTTATTGGTGGTGGTTTGGGAACAACTTTTTCAGGGCTTGGTTGTATGTTCTCTTCAATTTCTTCCGACAGGTTGCTAAAACTGTTTTTTGTCTCTATCGGTTTCTGCAACCAATAGTCACTGATTCTTGTTTGTTTCCTCGCGATTTCTTCTTCTGGACTTCTCAATCGTTTTTTGTTAACGACTGTAGTCCATTCTGATGGTGGAGTTTGCGTTATTGCTGTTTGTTCTAATCTTATATCAAAGTGTGCAGGTGATTTGGTTGAATCGCTATTGTTTGCCATTTTTTAATTTTTAATATTTTATTTAATTTACTTCCAGAGGATAAAAAAAATAAAATAAATACATTGTTTATTTCACGCACTTCATTTTTCACTTACGTTATTTTAGCACTAGTTTTTTTTACTATAAATAATATAAATGAATTTCAAAAGGACTGTTGTAAAATAAGATGAAATTATTTTAAACACTAATAAAAATGAGATGCAGTCCTTTTGTCTGGTCACGTAAACACGTATTCACTACACTTTAGGTCCACTGAGAGACGGATAGCCGCATCTGTTATGCGTTTTTAACACTCAATTAAATAACCGTAATAAAATACTGGGTTTTTTTAAAGAAAGGTATCTTTTTATAGCTTGGACCGTATTGAAAATACGTCTTCACCCTACGAAGGTTGGAACTGAACTGGCCAGTGAAAATCAAATATGTTACTGGCATATACAATTGTTAATTAAGTAGATTATACGTCCAGGGCATACAACATCATATAGTACTTGGCTAGAACTCTACCTCATAGGTAGTGCGGGAAATAGTTAATATAAATATAATAAAGCAACTCTAACCCTGAAAGAGTTGACGCTGTTAAATCTTTATTGATTGATTAAATCCTTCAGTAATATACGTATTAGATGTACTATAACGTTAAAATAAATTATATTTGATAACATTATTTTTGTTCCGTTATTTTATTTACATTAGAATTTTGTTTAATATCAATGTTGATGTAGCACCATTGCTACATTTTGACATCATAAATCTTGAAAGATTGATCCCTGAAAAAATACATCATAATGGTATAAAATGAATGAGAATTAGGCATCTGGTAATTAAGATATAAATAAATAAATCTTTAAAGCCTTTAATAAGTTTTAAACGATTAATCTTTTAATACGTAATAGATGACAGGCTAATCGAAATATGCTACAATTCTAACAGATATAGGTTTACGCATCTTGTTCGTTCAATGCTATATTTCCGCATTTAAAAATCTACAAGTCTTAAATCCCCACATATAAAGTAATAAATAATATTTTTATAATATGACGGCATTTTCATGTAAAAATCTCACTAACGGTATTCAAATATCGAAAAATAAACACTGTACACAAATACAAATTTGCTTTTACCATCTCCTATTTCCTAATATTAACGGAATTATTGTAGTCTGGAGTGCTATTAGGGGAATTTCCTAGCAAACGCTGTATTTTCACAAAATTGCCCCGAATGGAAACGGAACAGAAAAATAATGTGCAAGTATGGCTTCATTTCCTTTCGGCGGGGAAATATTTTCAAATAAAGAAAATTTCTGCTTAGTAAGCGGCACGCTATAGATCAATATTAATGTGCATGATATGACAAAAGAAAATAAAAGCGAGATATGTTCTATGAGGATATTATTTGTCTCTTTATATAACCCGTTTGTTATACAACCTTCATCGCCTAACATAAGAAGAGAAACATAAATGACTTTATAAATTGTGACCTAATTTAAATTTAAATGTAATTAATGTAACCTAACTATAAATCAATATAATAATAACAAAACTAACCTAATACAGTCCAACATAGTCACTGCATGTTAATGTTTTCTACTTTGCCGTATGTCCAACACGAGAACTAAAAACTCACAAACAAATGAGAATTTAAAACATTAATTCCAACTCTTGATACACAAATTAATATATTTATTACCTGTAATATTTCGTTACCAAAATTAATGAAATTAATTAAGTGAATGAAATGAATGAATGTTAATTGAATGTTGAAATCTAAAATGGGCCAGAATAATACCAATGAAATTTACAAGAAAATCTTGATAAATTTTACAATTACATCTAATACAATATGTCTCCAGAACGTGATCAATTACTACCACATCTTAAGCAAGCGTAATTTTTCTTATTCATTCATATTCTTAATACAATAACTGTAAAACGTTATCCCGAAATCATTACGTATGAAACAACGAAAAGGTTTAACATTTATATTTAAAAATGTGTAAAATTACTGTAACATTATTGGCGTGACAGAATCTAGAAGTAAAATAAAGCAGATAGCTTAGAGACTTCAACACAATATAATAAAACAATCTTGATGGAATTTCTAAGCGTTATATGAGATATTTTCCTTGCTTCTGTAAACTTTATCTCACCTTGGTCTCACAGAGTTACCATAACAAATTAAGAAAAATTTCAGTTAACTTTTTTTCACATAATTGATAAAGCATGTATATTTTTGGATCTATTATTTCTAATAGATATGAGTATAGAGTTGGTTAAGTAGCCTTGTGTCATAATATGTTGATTCGGATAATTAGACAAAATATATTTTTTATATAAATTAATCCCTTAAAGCTTATATTACTCCAATAAAAACATTTTAAAAATACAATGCAAATTGACGATATTATTTTTGATACAAATACGATACAAATCTTCTTGTAGGATAGTCATATTTGCCTTCATATTTTAGACATTATTCTACTTGAACACATTCTGGGTTTATACTAAGGCCAATATTTTTAATACTATCGCCCATTTGATAGTAACAAGGTAAAAAATAAGTTAACTTTCTAGAAAAATGTAGATATATTTATGTAATATATATATGATATACAACATTTATTACAGTAATAAATATCAGTATATTTACGTAAATATATCTACATTTTTATTAATTTAAATTAATTTAAAAATTATTTAAAAATTTATTAATTTAAACAAATAATTTTTAAGTAATTCTGTTTAGCCTATTATAAGAGAAACATGAATAACTCTATAAATTTGGTCGGATTTATATTTCAATAAGTAACGTACTGCAACTGTAATTATAATAATACCTAAATGTGTTGCGGCCGAATTCTGACGGTCACTAGTAATTACTAATGCGTACAATATTAAAACATTTTTGTTGAATAACAACACAAACACTATACTACAAAATACATAAGCATGTTGGGGTATATTTTGAGAAAATATATTAAAAAATCTAAAGTAGGAACGGTATGTTACCACAAAAATTTGAAAATTGCTTAACTAGCCGTAAATAATATTTTTTGTACTCCAAATAATATATTTTTGTTGACAATTAATTGACTTAGAAAGCTATCCAGTTTATGAAAATACTACTGGATAATCTATTTAAATAATTTTGAATTTGCAACCAGGTCACTTGCAAAATATAAGAAAATTCAGAAGAAAATAATGGCTCCATAATTATTGTTGTACCGTTGATAATTATACCTTCCGAAATAGAATAAAATGTATAATTCAACAATGCTTATTTCATCGTCCCCATCAATTAAAACCAAATCTTCGTTTACGTAGAATAGCGTTTCCTCTCCCTTACGAAACTTTTCGACAAACTTCGTATAATAAATACCAGACATACTCCGAGAACCGTATCCCGACAAACAAGGTTCTAATAGGCAACTTTAAAAGCATTAGCGTGTAACATTTCCTTAATAACTCGAAATATAATTAGGCGAGTTGAAAATGATGATTAAGCACAGTTCCGGATTCTTGTTATTTCGAATTCGTTACGACTTCATTAAGAACCGTTTAAATACTCACCAAGGCAGTTAGAGGCCAGAGGGGGGAGTTCGATAAAACTTTTTGACCGGGATTTTCTCGCGGATCTACCAATTAGCGATCGATAATCGAACCAGGAATAGAAATAATTAGATAAATATAGACAGAATAACGCTAGATAAGGTTTATCGAAACTTGATTGTGGATCTGTGTGATTTTAATGATACATATCAGTAGACATGTTTAATAGATTTATTTTCAGATTCTATTCTGCATATTCAAAAAGGTATAATCTCATTTTATTAAAATAACTACAAACCTACAATAATATGTATATAATATGTATATAATATGTATGTTTTTCTATGTCACATGTGTAAAAACGAGTATATATTTTCTCGATAAATTTATATATAACACTGACAAAGGTATATGCCATTCAAGGACATCATAAATCCTTCCAAAAATTGGTGATACTTACGATTGCGTCTGGTAATCGGATATTTTAAACCTCTTTTTAATTTTGAGTATTTTATATCTAAAAAGGTTTGTACGATAATCTCAAGTAAACTAGGCGGGATAGCTGCTTCTTTTTAATAGTGGAATACATCGCCTTTGAGGATGCCGAAAATCAAAAACAATACCATGGATGGCAATGTTATTGTCAGATTTGATAACAGTTCAAGTGAAAAGTTCCCGGCCTGACACATACATGGCGCTACTAAAATTAAATCCATATATTTTTTAGTCAGCGCTAATCTCCAAAAGATGAGTGTGTCAATTTAACCGCTCTCGGATCATTAGTTTGCGAATTATAGCATTTTGGGTGAAACAACGTTTGTTATTATGACAAAAATGGATTTCGCGTGTTGATAAATTATTGCTTTTTGATGGGAAAAAACTCAGCTGAATCAAAAACTTGGGTCTATGTCGAGTTTCCGGACACTGTATCAGGAAAATCAACAATCAAGGATTGGTATGATAAGTTTAGACGTGGTGAAATGAGCACCGAAGACGGTGAACGCAGTGGACGCCCAAAACAGTTTGTTACTGAAGAAAACAATAAAAAATCGACAAAATGATTTTGAATGACCATACATTGAAATTGAATGCAATAGCAGACACTCTAAAGATACAAACTGAACGTGTACATCATATTATTAACGAATATTTGGGTATGAGAAAGCTCTGTGCAAAGTGGGTGCCGTGAGCTCACTTTTTAACTAACACCACGACGAATTGATAATTCCGGGCAGTGTTTGAAGATGACGAAGGGTTTATTATCCCAAGTTTTTGCATCGATAGGTGACAATGGATGAAACATGGCTCTATCATTTCACTCCGAAGTCCAATCGACAGTCATCCTAGTGGACTGTACACGATGAACCTGCTCTAAATCCCGACAAAACGCAACAGTACGCTGGCAGTTTATGGCGTCTGTATTTTGGGATGCGCATGGAATAATTTTCATTAACTACCTATTAACTACTATTAACTAATACGTAGTATTAATGGGCCATTTGGAGGACGAAATCGCCGAAAAATGGCAGCATTTGAAGAAAAAGAAAATGCTGCTTCACCAAGACAACCGTGTCACAAGTCAGTGAAAGCGATGGCAAAAATCCATCCATCCACCGTATTCACCAGATCTGATTCACAGCGACTATTTCCTGTTCTCAAAAGAATGCTCCCTGGGAAAAAATTTTCGTCGAATGAAGAGGTGATCGCCAAAACTGAGGCCTATTTTGAAGCAAAGGACAAATCGTACTACAAAAATGGTATCGACAAGTTAGAGGGTCGCGATAATCAGTGTATCACCCCTGAGGGGAATCTTGAAGAAGATATTTTGGCAAAAAAAATTGTTTTACTATGGTAGGCAGGGGATTTTTCAATCGACCTGTTGTCACTGAAGATACTATAAAAATGGATAAAGAGATGCAGTAATTCAAACCAAAATATTATATAAAATATGTACAGATTTATTAATTCAATATATCTACGCTATGTTTATATTTAGTTGTCAGTAATAATATATGCTGTTGAATGACTAAGAACGTTTTAAAATATGGGGTATTATTAAATCAGCTTATATTTTAAATGTACTGTTAACGATCCATGATTCTTTCTCCAACAATCGAACCGAACCACCTAATCCTTTCATCTTGCTCTATTATTCTAGGAGGCACTTGTGTCGGTTCCAGCCTATGTAGTTCTATATATTTCTTTGTTTTTAATAAAAAATAATTAATACAATAGTAAATATGTCAAAATCCTGCAAAGAAACCCATTAGATCTGAATTATATTGTTTAAATGTATCGATATTAAACATAAAACATCCAGATAAAGAGCAAAAACATGATCCAGGGCTCTTTTTGTTGATAGTACTGCACAGAGATATCAGTCAGCTCTTAAAATAGCATGATTTATTACAGCGAACAAAATTAAAAATCTACAAAAGCTTGGAGGAAGCACATCGTTGTTTGACCATTATTAGAATTCTAATAAAATAAAATAATAAAAACAGTGCTTATTATATGTGATCATCCACATTTGCTTTTACTTTAAGAAGAATATTTTCTTCCGTTTAAATTTCTAACACTATTATATTTTCATCTTTCATATTATAAAACTTGCAAAGGATAAAATTTATATAATTAAAAGCGCACAAAATACAAAACATCAGATAATAACTGAGGATAGAACATTACTTTGTCCACAGGATGCATCATACAGGATACACTGCGTTTGCGATGTAGTTAATTTTAGCCATGTAAAACTAATCTATTGCTAGCCTTATCAAAGGCATTTGCATCTGCAACTTATAATAATCATTATATAATTATTTACTAGGTTTACCATCAATACAATTTTAGTATGTCTTATTATGGTATTCTTAATCTTAATAAAACTATTCTCACGGTTTCCAACTGGTTACTATATTTTAACTAGGTATTCTTTAAGAAGTATGAGCCTGCGCTTATTAACCTTCTTGTCAGGTATTCTGTCACAGCTACTAGAGTGTCCGGTACCACCTCCCATTACTAATATCACAAGAGTTCTATTGTTGCTTTTAAAATCACTAATTACTAACATTAACAAGTTAAGTCCTGACCATATTTTGGTCGCAACAATCTGAAATAAATAAACATATTAGCAGTAATTACTTTCATTCATGTAAAAAACTTGTGTATGACATGTAGAAATAATTCTAAACTTCCAGAATAAGGAGAAAATACGTAATTTAATAACGAACTCTTATTATTATTATTAAATTGAGTTAAAGAAAATGATGAAGCTCTAAAATCCAATTCGGATTATTTGCCTTGATAAATCCTTATTCAACTTTTTCGTATATTTTTCATACTGTTGGTCGTACTCGTTGGTAAAGGAGAGAGAGAGAAATATACAAAAAATAACCATG
The DNA here is from genome assembly GCF_030347505.1 of Rhynchophorus ferrugineus. Lineage (NCBI taxonomy): Eukaryota > Metazoa > Arthropoda > Insecta > Coleoptera > Curculionidae > Rhynchophorus > Rhynchophorus ferrugineus. The sequence goes on from NW_027472590.1 coordinate 16,575,465, forward strand.
AAATGTTAAATAAATAATCTTAATGAAATGAAAGGGCGATAAAGATTCTCATATAAATGATGAAATGAGAAAATGATGGATAGGAAACGTTAAGTAATGTCAATGTGTCATAGCAATTCTGGTTGGTATTTGACCTAATATTTCAATTTTTGTTATTTTGTGCTTTTATTTCTACTTAAATCTTAGTAATCGCATTTGTGAATTAAAAATAAATGTTTTTTTAGAATATCTATAACTGCTAATATAACTAAAAGCCAATATTTTTGTGATTTTTTTATTACTGTCATCATACCCATTTTAATCGAATTTAATAAAGCAACATAAATAACCGAGATACAAAAGAACAAATTGACTTAAGGCAAAGGTAAGATTTTTTTAGATCCGATATTGCTTAAAAAACTATTGGATAATATTCTATTCAGGTTCAACCTTATCATACTGACATCGCACAATAAATATCGATCATATTTTTCCTCCTACGTACGATATCATTAATATCTGGATAAAAATATCTTTCGCCAATTCTACTCATTATAATTGATGTTTCCCGCCCTCAATGTGATATTTATATAACGCAGACAAATTCGGTCCCCAAAAGAAATGCTATTTTTAATATAATGATGAATCACTATTATATGTCACTATTATGTTATATATAAAATATTAAAGTATAAAATAGAACCTCTCTTAAATCTCCCCAGACTAACTCGTACCTATAACAAGTCAATTAAACAGTCCCCGGCTTACCATAGTAAAAAAATTTTTTTTGGTCATTCAAAGGTGATACACTGGTTATAGTTCTTTACTTCAAAATAGGCCTCAGTTTCGATTTCGGATCACCTCTTCATTCGACAAAAATTTCTTCTCAGCGAGCATGCTTTTGTGATTTAAAAACATGACAAAGTCACTGGGGGGGCAGATATGGAGAATACGATGGATTAATGTTTTCGTCGGTAACAACCTCTTTTGGGCGTCCACTGCGTTCACCGTCTTCGGTGCTCATTTCACCATGTCTAAACTTAGCATACCAATCTTTGATTATTTGTTTATTTTCCTGGGGAATGTCAGGAATCTCGGCACCTTCAACTATCAATTCTTCCTAAGAATCATAGTATTGAGAGTACTCTAAACATTCTCTATTAGGTGTATATAATGGTGTATCTTAGTTTATTATATGTATAAAGGATTTGTCGGCGGCAATTGCCTTTTATTTTATTGTCCGGCATGGGTACAATTGTAAAAATGAGTACTTATTATGTGTTTGTAGTCAGTATATGTAACAATTAACAATTATTTCTAAGAATCATCGTATTTAGAGCACAACAAACATTTTTTATTAGGTGTATATAGGTATCTCTTAGTCTTTACGACCTGCCTTTCTGTATTCCTCTATCGTTCTTTGTAAATCATGCATCATCAAGATGAACCGTTCTTATCGAGCTCCACAATCTAACATCCAACAGCACAAGCCAACATATTTTGGGGTGAGGGGATTCCATGATAACATGGGCGGTAATATCTTGGTATTTGATTGGTCTTTTCATTCAGATCGCTAGCCAAATTGCGGCGAATGAATATAGCTGCTCAACAACCTTTTTATAAAGTTCTTACTATGACTAGTATATTTTTGCCAAATATTGCCACATTTTAAGATGATAATGCGCCCATACACACAACCATATATGTGCAGTATTGGTTTGAGTAGCATCAGAATGTTATCAAGTAACTTCCCTAACCAGAACGGTTACCTGAACACAACATAATTAAACCATCATGGGTTTTATAAAAGAGAGTGAGGAGTAGATTTCCATCTCCAACACAACTGAAACAATTGGCCGATGCTTTGGTAGAAGAATGGGACAACGTGGAATAAATATTGTGTGTATGTCAGGTATCCATAATATTTTTTCCACGCCCTGTATATAAATAAATTAGCTTTTAAAAGGAATGACAAAACGCGACTTTATTTTTTCCCTTAAATTCAAATATTAACAGATATATAAAATTATTATATAAATAAATTATAATTATAATAATAAATTAAAATTATATTAATATATTAATATATATTAATGTTCTGGTGGTATCCAAAAGCTGCAATACTTCAATATTCTCATGAGAATGCAATTCTCAGGATTTTTTGACTGACTGTGGATATCTGAAGGTCTCGATGTAGGTAATCAGGCCTATAGTATTTGGGTGCGCCCACAGTACCTCTTAGGACATTGTTCTGAAAAATTAGTATTCTGTCACTCTTTGCAGAACATCACCATAATTGAACTCCGTATGTATATATAGGTTTCAATATTTGCTTAAATAATAGCAATTTATTATCTACTGATAACTGTGATTTTCTTCCAATTAGCCATTACATTTTCCTATATTTCAATTCCTGTTCTTTTCTTTTCTTCTTTATATGTTCTTCCAGCAAAGTTTTGCATCAAGCTTCCTTACGAGATTTTTAACGTTTTTGCTATATGGAATGTTAATATTTTATTAATTTTTGTTTTCCAAGCTTGTGTCCAATTAGTTATATTGTCACTTGCCTGTTGTAATTTTCGTGAGGCTTCTTCAGTATTGTTTCCGACATCTATATTCGCAGTATCATTAGCAAATATAGCCATCGTACTAGTGTCCATTTGTGGTATATCACATGTTTAGAGTAATAAGCCCCGGAAATATTGTAAAATAATTGAATAATTGTTTAAGTACTGTTACTATGCGTATTAGCGTGTACATTAAATATAAATTCACGGCTATTCCGTTGAGACTGTAGTTTCAACCATACTTCATGACTTCGCTGTAAACGATTTGAAGCCTATTTTGGCCCTCGCGTACCGCTAACTACAATGCCGTGTCAGATATTTTAGACGACATGGTAATCCAATAACAATCGGAAAGGTTGACAAACTTTAAATTTAGTTTAAGCCATCTTATTAAGGAAAAACGTCAGCCCGAGTCATTATGTTTGAGTGGTAGCATCAGACGAACTAATTTGATTATTTTAATTGGATTTATTTTCCATTAATCCGACTTCGAGCTGAAATACTCCAGTCGAATTGTCTCTTCGTCACATCGCATTACAGCCAGTGTTTGTGACGAAAACTTTACGCTAATTTAAAATAAACGCTATTGCAGGCACTTGCCGATGTCTTGGACATCACTTAGTCTATTTAGTTCCGGGATTTTGATTAACCGGATTTAACACTACTTGGAAGAAATTAATCGGGAACTAGTTAGGCAAATCCCTAATTAATTTTCAATTTATAAAATATAAGCTATAAATAATAAGCACCAACTCAGAAAATTACAAAATAGATTCAGAGTTGTGAAAATGAGTACTACGGTTATTCCAAAAGTTTTCCAAAATTATGTATCCCTACATTGCGATAGTGTTTAAGGATTGATATATATTACGATAACTATTACCTCAATTTAATGAAATAAGTTTTCCACTAAATCAGTTTTTTAGGCTTTTAGAGCAGTCATAAATTATTACAATAATAACAGATCAATTGAAAAGTCCCCCGTCTACCATAGTAAAACAAATTTTTTTGGCAAAATTAGTTTTTTTATTCAACATAATTGCCTTCAAGGGTGATATACTGACTATAGAGACCCTCCAACTTTCGATACCATTTTTGTAGTACGATTTGTCCTTTGTTTCAAAATTGACCCAGTTTCCAAGCACCTTTTCATTCGACGAAAATTGCTTCTCAGCGAGCATTCTTTTGAGATCTGAGAACAGGAAATAGTCACTGGGGGCAAGATCTGGAAAATAGGGTGGATAATGTAGCAATTCGAAGCCAAATTCATGGATTCATGGCCATCGTTTCCACTGACTTGTGACACAGTGCATTGTCCTATAGAAACAGCTCTTCCCTTTTCTTCAAATGGGGCCGTTTTCGGCGATTTCTTCATTCAAACGGCCCAATAACGCTATGTAATAGCCGATGTTGATAGTCCTTCCTTTTTCAAGGTAGTCAATGAAAATTATTCCATGCGCATACCAAAATACAGCCATAACCTTGCCAGTTGACCGTTTCGTTTTCCCACGCTTTGGAGCGGGTTCATCGTGTGCAGTCCACTCGGATGACTCGTCGTTGTTTTTGGTCAAAAGTGAGCTCGCGCGGCATCCACTTTGCACAGAGCTTTCTCATACCCAAATATTCGTGAATGATATGATGTGCACGTTCAGTTAATATCTTTAGAGCGTCTGCTATTTCATTCAATTACAATTTCCGTTCATTCAAAATAATTTTGTGGATTTTTTTATGCTTTCATCGGTAACAACCTCTTTTGGGCATCTACTGTGTTCACCGTCTTCGGTGCTAATTTCACTAGGTCTTAACTTAGCGCACCGTTCCTTGATGATTGATTTTCATAGCGCAGTGTCTGGAAACTCGACATCAAGCCAAGTTTTTGCTTCAACTGTATTTTTTCCCTTCAAAAAGCAATATTTTATCAACACGGGCAATTCGTTTTTATCCATTTTTTTCGCAGTAACAAAAGTTGCTACACTCAAAATGCTATAATTCACAAACTAATGATGCGGCAGTTGTCAAATTTATAGACGCATCTTTTGAGGGTTAGGACCAACTAAAAACATATGGATTAATTCTACTAGTACCATCTATGTTTGGCTGGGGAGTTTTCAATTGACCTGTTATACTGATTGATGTGCTTCAACTTGACCCTACATAATAGCAGCTAATATACATTCAGTTTATATGTTATGGTGTTATTAATATGGTGTTTATTTCAATATCATTTTCCACGCATATTTTTAAGCGCTCCTACCTCATGTTCCTAAAAAAATTATTTCAAAATTGTCCAAATTAATTTTAACTAGTATTTTTAAATAAATAATAAAGAAAAAACCTCGAAAAGTTCAATAGTAATAAAATGTATAGATATCTTTAAATATTTTTATTCTATATTTTAAAACAATTTTAATAAAAAAATGTCAGAAGTTATATTAACTTCAACAAAAATGATAAATAATAAAATTCCAAACTGCCGGAGATTTACTGTTTAAAAGAATGTGATTTTCAAGGAGCCTAATGCACTATTCAATAGAGTTAGAGTTCCTTTTCGGCGGCCATTTTCTAGAGCCACGGCTTTAGGGTAACATTAACGCCATAAAATGATTTTCGATCTATTTTTTGCCTCCATTCAAGAGGATAACGATTTGAGCCAAAAATGAATGTCGTCAATATATGTATACCCGGTGATTGATACGTTGTGATCCAACATTTATTTTGTATTAAATCAGGATCCGAAGATTTAGCAATAAACCTTAAAGAAAATTTAGTGCGAACTAGTATATTAACTTTTCGCCAATTTTTATTAAAGCTCAATTTTATACATTTTATATAGTTAAGATGTAACAATGATGAAACATTTCTAACCCACTGATTCGCATTCAAAAATGTTATAGTTCAATCTCAGTCAATATTAACAGCATATCACATCGGTACAGTTAGTAGAGAATGAACAGATCGTCTTCTATTGTAAATCATAACAGCATCCGGGTAGAGCAAATGGTAAATACGTCCGGAATAACAAATCGAATCGGCCAATCTTTTCAACTCCAAATTTACTATTGAACACTGAATTTTTAAGTCACACTCAATGATCTCTGTCTGGGCCACTGTTACACTTGTGAATCAGTAGGTCTTTCAAAAGCGATACTAAAGCAAAATCTACATATTGCTATCCATAGATCGTACTAGAAATAAAATAATTCTATAATATACGACACAGTAAATTACAGTGGTTTGGATATGTTGAAAGCAAGGTACACATTCGTCGCAGACTCATATGCCGAAATCGAACTTTTCAATAGAAGTCGAAAGGAGCGCCCTCAAGAAATATGAAACATAATCATAATTCGAACAAAAAAATGAACATTCTCCGTGGTGAGAATGGCTGAAACTATTAAAAGGCAAGATTTATTGCAAAATATGAGATATCCTATCTACGGTATCAACATTATTGATTCTTTATAAGTATCTCGATGAACACCGGCTATGGGCTGCTGATGATTGCTACGCGTCAAATCCAATACTTTCCGTTTTGGCGATTGTTCTTAGCGCATATTTATATATATTTAATTATGTTTTTGAGTTCTGAAAGCTACTATATGTTGATGAGTAGAAAGAACTTCTTAATGAAAATATTTCGAACTGGAGAATTCTGGTGATCCTTCAGTTAGCTGCCAAACATTCAGTTATAAGTTTTAAGTCCCAATATTGCCAAGAATGAACAGATCGTCTTCTATTATAAATCATGACGGCATCCGGGTAGAGCAAATGGTAAATACGTCCGGAATAATAAATCGAATCGGCCAAGCTTTTCAACTCCAAATTCACTATTGAACACTGAATTTGTAAGTCACACTGTATGATCTCTGTCTAGGCCACTGTTACACTTGTGAATCAGTAGGTCTTTCAAATAGGATACTCAAAGAAAAATCTACGTATTTCTATCCATAGATCGTACTAGAAATAAAATAATTCTATAATATGCGACACAGTAAATTACAGTGGTTTGGATATGTTGAAAGCAAGGTACACATTCATCGCAGACTCATGTGCCGAACTCGACCTTTTCAATAGAAGTCGAAAGGAGTACCCTCAAGAAATATGAAACGTGATCAAAATGCGAACCAAAAAATGAACATTCTCCGTGGTAAGAATGGCTGAAACTATTAAAAAGCAAGATTTATTGCAAAATATGGGATATCCTACGGTATCAACATTATTGATTCTTTATAAGTATCTCGATGAACACCGGCTATGGGCTGCTGATGATGGCTACGCGTCAAATCCAATACTTTCCGTTTTGGCGATTGTTCTTAGCGCATATTTATATATATTTAATTATGTTTTTGAGTTCTGAAAGCTACTATATGTTGATGAGTAGAAAGAACTTCTTAATGAAAATATTTCGAACTGGAGAATTCTGGTGATCCTTCAGTTAGCTGCCAAACATTCAGTTATAAGTTTTAAGTCCCAATATTGCCAAGAATGAACAGATCGTCTTCTATTATAAATCATGACGGCATCCGGGTAGAGCAAATGGTAAATACGTCCGGAATAATAAATCGAATCGGCCAAGCTTTTCAACTCCAAATTCACTATTGAACACTGAATTTGTAAGTCACACTGTATGATCTCTGTCTAGGCCACTGTTACACTTGTGAATCAGTAGGTCTTTCAAATAGGATACTCAAAGAAAAATCTACGTATTTCTATCCATAGATCCTACTAGAAATAAAGTAATTCTATAATATGCGACACAGTAAATTACAGTGGTTTGGATATGTTGAAAGCAAGGTACACATTCATCGCAGACTTATGTGCGGAACTCGACTTTTTCAATAGAAGTCGAAAGGAGTACCCTCAAGAAATATGAAACGTGATCAAAATGCGAACCAAAAAATGAACATTCTCCGTGGTGAGAATGGCTGAACCTATTAAAAGGCAAGATTTATTGCAAAATATAGGATATCCTACGATATCAACATTATTGTTTCTCTATAAGTATCTCGATGAAACACCGGTTACGGGCTGCTGATGATGGCTACTCACCAAATCCAACACTTTCCGTCTGCCAAACGTTCAGTTATAAGTTTTAAGTCCCAATAATAATAATTGACGACTGATAAATAGTATTGCGAATATATAATACTCTATAAAAATCAATTCAATTATGTCCTTTTAATAATGCTTCATCAGAACATGTATAATATTAATTGCCCATTTGGTAGGTGTATTAATAAAATGTGACATGACAGATATAATTCTAAGGTAACGATTATTAGATTAGATTATATGTTTAACAGTGATTCAAGAAAAATTTAAGTAGGTCTGAGCGAGACATACTTTGACTGTTTCTGCAATCGAATCTTCTTGTGTTGTTACTAAAGATATGCTACGGTAAAACTATGTCTTATCCAAAAAACAAAGTATGATTTCCCAAACCCAGACATTACCATATAACTGGTCACTTATTTATAATATGTTTCTGGTGACCTTTAATCTCTTTGATGTGATATAAATATTAGAAATATTGGTCAACCAAGCTCTAAGATGGTGTGAAGCTTGAACAATATACAGCCAGTGGAATAAACATCACATGTAGGCCTTTCAATATAGGTTTTGAGAGATCCACTTAACACTTCTAACAAGCTTGCATGATGGTTTATTTTTCCTGATACTTTTATTTCTACGTCTTACTTTGCTTTAGACCATTTGATGTTTATATTTTTTGAAGCCTGAAATTTTAAATATCGATCTTCTTCACATTTTCGAATCTTTGCCCTCTAAGAATATGCCTCTAAGAGTTTCAAATATTATATTATTTTCGAAAATATATCTGCTTTAATTTTAAACCGCGGCATCCAAAAACCCATTTTTCTCAAAACCTTTTTTCTATCACCCATCTATCTACCAAAGCTAGTAGCCAATATTAAATTAGATAAAAGGCAGTTCAAGTAGTTATAAAAAAGTGGAATTGGAGACAAAATATTTGCAATAGATATCCTATTTGTGTTTAATACTTAAACTTAAAGGAACTGAATACAGTGATACATAATTTTGACAAAAATATGAATTATTCTGACAAACACATTTACATTTAAAAATTAATTTTAACCTCTTATAATATATCATCCATAAAAGGGATTTTTTACACTGTGCTTGAATGTTTGCTATACATAGGTTAATATCATCGTCATTAACAATAATGATGAGCGAATATTTACAATATTAATAGGTACAAAATTGTCTATTCCGTTTAACAAAACAAGATGCATGTAACAGTTAATATAAAATCGTTTAATTTCGCTACTTTATTTCGAAGAAATCTGCTGCTGTGGTACATTGAGCGTTGCGCATAGCAATGAAAGAAATAAATGAAAAACATAAATTAAAAAATTTGCCGACAACTGATGAAGAATGAGGAATTTGACGTCAACTGCAAAATAACGCAGCAGACACTTCCCGGTCCAATTCAGATAAACCCTAATTACCAATTAGGGTTTATATACCTTTATACCTAAAGGGTACTTAAAATATTGATATTAAATAATTAATATCAGTTATGAAACATGTAGGGTTCGAAATAAAACGTGACGACTAATTGGAAAAACTATGCAGATGATACTAGTGAGTCAATCTTATTGTAGCAAGGAATGAATTCCTTTAATGCAAATATATCACGCCACTAGATATCACAACAATTTCCTAGAATATACGCACGAATGAAATCTACGGCGTGTTATGGGCGTTATATAATACCTCCTGAATAAACCCAAGAATGTATTCGTTCTTGCAATAACAGATTGCAATTACGGTAATATTATTTATATCAGTGTATTTTTTTCTGATAGTTTGTCTTTGGTAATCCTCTTTATCGCACTTATTCATGGTATAGTCTTCATGAAACGGTTTACAGCATTTTTAGTAGTTTACAGTTGAGCAACTCAGCTATTTCTATTCGCCTTTAGTGGCCTTACAATATAGAAATCTATGGCCTAGGTTAATTTTCCAAAGCATAGATGTTTCCCAATAATAATAAGTCATTGTTAGTGGCCTTCAATATATCTTTTTAACCTTACAGATTAACATGCGACGCTTTTGCTCGAACTATTTTGCACTAGACTATGTCAAAGTATAATCCGTTTAATATTGAAACGTTTGCCTATATAACAAAGACTAGTCTTTCTTGATAAATCGTTTCTTTTTGTGATTAATAAGTGAATTGTGGCTAATCAGATGCCATACCGATTCCTTAAAACATATTGTCATATTAGTCGAGCTATACGAAAAGCTTTCGGTTACCACTTTTTTCAGACAATGACTGAAAATTGGATCGAAGAACATTTTACTTATTTGAAAGAAGCCAAGATGAGAAAATATCGCTGATGACAATAAAGAACATATTGAAAAAAAAATATTTTAAAATATGTTATATCAATTGCTTTGAATTAATCTTAAAAAGTACAAAAAACTAAAACCTGATTTGTACATCCTGTATAATGATCATTGTTATTGTTTCCGACAAAATCGAAATCCGATTAATGTTCGTACTATGTTCCTTCGTGATATATATCAAGATATTAAATGTACGATGTGTTTCATGTATTGTATTTTATTGTTTGAAGTGATTAGTAATCGAACAAGCGAATAGTTCCAAAGTTGCTTTAACAATATCTAGTTCCGATTCAACTTTATGTCAGTTCAATACACTATACACACAATCAGTGCTTATCAAATAAAGAACGGCAGGAAATAAAATTTGAGGAAGCACGGGACGGGTCAGTTTCCTTAGTTAGAAAAGTGAATTATTCTATTTACAATCAGGATTTTTTTGTAAGAATGCCTTCTTTTTTATATATGTTCAGTTGGTGGAAAAATATATATATATATATGTTATAGTGTTAAGAGAACCCTTGTTACCGCGATGATATTTCTACAGAATAATATTTGTCATCTTTAATTTTTTATACAAGATTATTCAGTTAGCAGAAATAAAAACGAAATTTCCGAAAACATGAATGTAAAAATGAATGTATTTTTTCAGTATAACTTCGATATACTTATATATAGTATATGTTATATATATTATATTACATGTTCGACTATATATATATATATATATATATATATATATATATATATATATATATATATATATATATATATTCGAAAAAGTGGTAGTTTTCCGAGGTGGTCCCATTGGAATAAAATCAGGATCTGTTGGGGGAAGTGGGGGAAATCGAGGGAAACACTAAAATTTCAAAGGCACGTACCATGTCTTCACATATTTTTTACCAACAATAATAAGATATTTGTGTATAATGTTATCGCTGAGCTGATGTAACGGAAAATTGGAAGTCGTTCAGCCAAGTTCAGTTCAGTAAAGCCATTCAGATTGCATTTTAAGCACAAACTATAGCATATATGACCGTAGAAATATTGTACACAACTGATTTTATGGCGTAATAGTTAAAGCGTTCGCAGGTTCGATTCCCGGCGTGGAAAATAACTTTTTTCTAGTTTAATTGGGACTTTTGTCAAGTCACCTAGACTAGGTAGTGGGCTCAGTACCTGAAACATTCCTTATTTCAATCATTGTTCCTTTATTCCTACTTTTCATCATATTGTACGTACTGTACTGGACTGTACTTTTACTGGGGCTATCCATTGTAATACTTAATTAATTAACACCGTAATTTATTGAGTAAATATCTAACACTAAAAAGAAAAAAATAAAATATGTTTGCAAACAATTGACCCCACTTCAAAAATAAGGAAGTGGCTAAGAAGTAGAAAATAATCAAAATTAGACTTATGTCGATTCGAGACTGAAGATTCATTACCGAACCCAATATATGGTACTGCGATTTTTTTTACTCTTAAAACATATTTCGAGTAAAATAATATATCATGACAAAATCACTAATTGGATATTATTCTGTTATGAATTTATATCGAAACAAATTAGTTAATATATACAAAAAGCTAAATTTAATGTATATTATTACTGATATCTAACAACAATATAACATATGAGTGAACAATCATTTTTAACTCAGCAGGTTGAGAAAACAATCAAGCGTGAAACAATTATTTAAAAAATAAAAAAGCTCCGAAGTCTAAACTCGAAAACCTGCCATATGTGCGTGTTTTTCGCAAATAATCCGAGAAAGCCTTTGATGTCACAAAGGCACTATAAAATAACAAAAAAGTCGCATTTGTTTTAAATGCTCAACGAGTTTCAAAAACGAATGAGAAACGTTTCTGGTGCGCTTGCCCTGGAGTAAAGACGTTGTGCTCCCGTCTGATAAGAACGGAAATTTTACTTCTATTTACAGATCTTGCTTATTTTAAAAGGAATGCGTCGCATGCAAGCTCCCCATTGTATTTTGCAAGTAATTTATAGGGAACGATCCGTAGTTTCTCACAGGTTTCGTTTGAAAGTTACGGCTCTTACTGTTACATTCTTGTTACAGATTAATTGTATTTATTTTATTAGATATATAATCATAAGTTCTTACAACAAAACTTCACTGACAACTGAATAAATTCATTGTTTTCATCGCAATGTTGTCTTATTCTCGTACAAAATTTCCGCCCGTTGCTTCAGTGATGTTAAAGATGAAAATCTATTCCCCACTCTCTGCTGTAAAGCTCCACCTAATGGTTCAGTCATATTGAAGTGTGGAAATGATGTTGACTAGAGAAGATCTTTTGTCATGTTTTGATGCTCGTCAAACCAAGACTGAACCTGTTTGGCTATGTGTATGGGAACATTATCGTCTTGGAATATGACAGTGCTTGGCAGCCATATGCTAGTCGTAGTAAAAGATTAATCATTGAGAATATCGACTTATTCATGCACATTAATCCGACTGGTGATTTTGACACAAACCAAAACAAAATCTGGCTCATATTTCTCCGATCTCCCACACTCTGATCGTAGGTTTGTTTTGGGGTTTTCCACAAACAAGCTCCGCAATTATTATGAAATAACATAAGCGATGATTCGTCTGACCATACCACCTTCTCCCAATCATCAAGGGTCCAGGTTTTGTAATAATTATACCATTTCTTTCGCACCTTAGTTATAAAAGGTTTCGTAATTACAGACCTTCTATGAATGTTTCTTTCTGTGTCAGTTTACTTTAACGTTGCGATTCGCGCGCTATTCCTACTAACCGATGATATGTTTCTACATATTGTGTATGATGTTGTTATTATTTTTATTATCGCAAAACAAAGAGTATAAAATATTGAAATGTAATATAATAGATTTCTAAATTGAGCAATACTTATGCGTAGCATTATCTGCACGAAAATACAGTTTTCAACAGGCAACAAGATGTACTCTATTATATGATATTTATATAATTTTATCTACTCATTCTACATATCTGCTACTTCAACCAAGCAGCGAAGTATTCTTCAAAAATTAAACAAAAGTGGTAATTACAGACGGTCATCCATAACTGTTCTAGTCTAAGAGATTATTAAGGAATGTTCCCTCTTTCGTATTTATACTATGAAGCTAAACTCTTGACGGATTATTTTTTTTTGTTTTAACAAATATATTTTATTTTCGTTGATATGGCCTGATATGAAAAATGGATATGTGGGTCATCTGGAATTAATGAAGAAGAAAAATAAAATAAGAGAAGAATGCGTTCATGAGTTATTAATCGCCGAATATTTTACATTTTTATTTTACATGGCTTCTCTTAGTTATCTTAACGGTTTAACATATATAGCACTTACTGAGGCCGCTTGTTTAGATTATTTTTATTTATTATGGTGGGATATGAAATAATTTCGACACAATTATAATTGAATTATGTATTAAGTTTAAGAAAAATGTTAGTTTATCCACGTGATGTGGTGTCCAGCTGGAATCCTAATCGGAATGAATTGGGATGAAGAAAAAGGTTTCTTGAATCAGCATTCTCAGTCCCGCCAAGAACCACATGGAGTAGCTTCAGCCGATAAAGCACGATACAATCACAGTGAACAATCAGTGTCGAGAATTAGGAACACAAAGAAACAGTCAGCATATTAATCAATAAAGAACATAAACAACACAGTCAAATGTTAAGAATTGAGAACACAAAGACATAGTCAGAACAACAACAGAATGGTCAAACGTTAAGAATTAACAACATTCAGAGAACAATATATTTTTTCTTACAACACTGTTTTCTCTCCTTAACGCTCAAGACATATAGAATCGGAATTCACTCGATATGGTAAATAACATCAAAACCATAATTTCAACAACTTTTCAAGAATCTCCGATTCTTAATGTTTAATATTTTAGTATTACTTGAAGCACATAATCCCCTTGAAGATCCCCCAACCGAAGATTTTAATACTGTAAATTGTCAAATATTCGTATATTAGTAAAACGTAATACTAGTATCCAATTCAGTTATTTTTAAATTTCCATACAACGAACCTCGTCTGTAATTTCATTCATTTATGCAACTCACTTCGTATGTATCTTTTATTCGTTGGATGCAGCGAGAGAAGCACCTCAAAGTTCAAAATAAGCCCCACTGAAGCTGTGAACTTATTTTAAATTTCGCTTAAGAATATCATAGGTACATGGTGGAAAAGATGTGTTAATTAAAAGGTTTACCTCGAGAAAATATGTCAAGCAGAAATTGAAGATAAGTATTTTAAATTATAATAAATTATAAAGTATAATAAACTTAAAAAAGCTATATTAACCAAAGTTAATATTAAAAAAATAAAAGCCTATATTATACATATATTCAAAACAGTAGTGACGCACGTCATCAACATGTGCTTGTCCAAAATTGTAAATTCCTTTTACAGTCAGACAATATATTCTTCTCATTTTATTCTATTTAAAAAGAGATAGAATGTTGTTAGAGAAGTTCGAACATATAACCGAAAGAGCCTGCAAAAGTTGTCCGTTTGTCAAACGTCTGCAAACTTTTTCAAAATAATTACGGGTTATAAACCGACAAAGGTTTTTAAAGCTTTGTTTTAATAAATTTACAATCGCCCCGGTTTTTATTGAAAATATTTTCTCGCACCTTGCAGCTGCACTGAAATTTGTACGGGCACAGTCACTAAAATATCTCATAAAATAAAAAAACAATAAAATCTTAAATTCACCAAAAAGAAAAAAAACAAAAGAAAAAAAACTTGATGTTAGCTCTATCAGGGATCAAATATACGAAATGTATAAAAACAGTAAGTAGTTTTTTCAATGGAAACATGATTTAACACACTTATTTCAGAGAATATTGTTAGTCTGGAAAGTATCCATAAAAAGCCAAAGGATATACTGTTAAAGATAAGCTGTTGGTGGGATGTAGAACATCCTTTCATACACTGCTTCATCACTTCACACAATAAAAGTTGTTGGAAAAAGGTAAACGTTCAAATAACTATCGATTAGGTTTTGTTAGTCATAACATTTATTAATATTTCATTGCAGACATATAGTTCTTCATGCTGGAAATAACAACAATTTTATTCTTGGTACAGATTTATTGCTTTCCTCTAACTCCAAGGACGACTACCATGGAGAAATAAACTATAACTTGGTTTTGCAGTAATTTGAAAATCAACTTTTAGAAGGACTTAGATGAACTATCAGTTATTGTTATTTACAATACACCATATTACAGTAAATTGATAGAGAAGATCCCAACATCATCATAATGCAAAGAGTGCAATTAAGGAATGGTTTAAAGTATATAAAAATAGTTTCGAAGAAACAATATTAAAGAATAAACTATTTGAAATGCTTACTCGGTAAATATAAATAAAATATTTCATAACATTTTATGTAATTTACTTTTTTAGAAATAACCCTGAGAAAAATACATGATAGATGAGATTGCTAAACGTTTGGGCTACATAGTATTACGACCTCCTCCCTATCACTCCTATCACTGGATGTTTAATCCAACTGAGTTGATATGGGGTATTGCTCTTTAATGATAATAGAATATATTGCACAGATATACAATTTTTAATTAGGTAGTTTTATTAGGATAATGACAGTTATATATATATATATATATATATATATATATATATATATATATATATATATATATATATATATTATAATTCAACCACTATATAATCTTATATATCTTTACAATGCAAAAACTGAATCAAATGGTTTAGCAGAAGGCTCATTTAAGTCAACTTTACAGCATCAAGGGGCGTTTTCATTGGGACTATTGGTTATATGGCAGATACATCAAAAATGTACTAAAAATATGTGTGGTTGTGTTCTCATAATAACACAAGCTTGTTAAAAAATTGGCTATACCATTTTTTATTACAGCCATATTTGAATATTTTGCAGTCTCATATCGACCATACCCCTAAAGCAAAGTATCTTTTATATATTCCCCTTTGCTTGTAATCGATCGCTAATCGTTCCTTAAATCACATTGAACGCTTCTGCTGATTGTTTTTGAGTGTGGGTTGGGTCTTAATCCAATAACTCTTGCAGTATCTCATCTTCAAACTTTTTCGCTCTACCAGAACGTTCTTTACCTGTCACATCGAAATCACCACTTTTGACTTTTCGAAACCACGCCTCACATGTTTTAAGGTTATAACATACTCACCGGAAGTTTCTACCAGCAAACGATGACTTCCAGCGGCGTTTTTCTTTCTATTAAATTAGAAAAGTAATGCGTGTCGCAAATGCACGGTTTGAGGCACGAAACTTGACATTTTCAAAAAGGCATAAATCTATAATGGTACTACTTTCGCAAAATATAGCGTATATAACTTTGAAGCGTGATGTTAGTAGAATAAAATGACATATGTGTCAAGAATCATAACATTGCATACTTAAGCTTATCCACATCTTTTGGAAAAACTGATAATAGCTTTCCGATACACTTGGTAGTTAACTGTACCGTGTTTTAAAATTATGTGATGTGGCCAATCCATCAAATCAACATCAACTAGTTGTAATTTATATAAATAATGCACAGTGAAAATTATAATATGAACAGAACTAAATTTTAACTCTATCTTATCATTTTCCTGTACTATACATAAGTAAACAATACATTAGTTAGTTAAAGTTTAGGTCGTTATTTCTACCAGTGTTGAATATCGTGTACAGTTTATAAAAAGTATACAAAGGATAATATTTAAATAGCGTTGTTCGCCTTATTGACCTGGAAACGATAATGATATTCACACTCCGCGGTATTCGGGAACTCGACTGTACGTTAAAAAGAAATTCCATTGCACTTGAAATAACTTCAGGGTAAGTTTAACGATGCTTCAAGTCACGTACTGAAATTAGAAATGGTCCGTATACTGAAATGTGGATACGATACTTTATAAACAAGTGTTGGCCTAAAGCATATATCCAAATGGTCACGTAGAGTTTGTTTAAGAGGTGAAAATATATCATGTTACCTTTAGTATTTCGAAACGATATTTATTTTTATAGTTCTTGATTTACCAGATGCAACCTTTTAATTTTTATTTCTCAAGGAATTAAAACACTCATAAACGTTCTAGGATTGTGAATCAAAATTGATATAATGGAATAAAAGGACAATAACATTATATCTCACATGTATTGCATTCAAATTTCTTTTTAATTATACACAGAACTTTATTATTTTTATACGCCATTTGTTTGGGAATATGAAGAGATAATTTTCTCTTAGCTTGGAATTTGTAAGAAGCTTTACATGTATTGGAATAAAAGTATCATTGAAAGTAATAACAAATTATAATTGAACAAAGATATAAGTCATATAAGTACCGTTTTGGTATTATAAATATATACATTTTAATACAAAAACAAATGGTACTAATAAGCCAAAATAAGGAGCATGATACTGGGGACAGATCTTGAAACGGATATCGTTGCTATACCGGCATAAATACTATAATGTATTTTTGCATTCAAATTAATATCGAAACGTATTAAAAACCTACATACAAACTTTATATAAAAAATATATAGTCCTTCCAATAAAATATCCAATGAACGTCATATATGACGTCGAATATATTGCCAAATGCAGCTTATAAAATATATTAAATTCGTTTCAAACATTGAGCGGATTTTTCAATCTTATTTTACTAATTAAAGTTTGTTTTATTAGATAGAATATAAAATATTGAATTATATTTTGAGGAACTATATTATAGAAAGAATAATTCGCCTTGAATTATGTTGTTTGTATAATTTAAATTAACGAGTGATCAAAAGAAAATAATAGCCGGTTTGGTGACGCAGTGGTAAAGGCGATGGGACGGTCCTACAGTTGCGATAGCCGCGGGTTCGAACCCTGTTAGGGTCGTAAATGTATGTTTGTGATTGTTTAAAATTTGTGAATGTTCTAGGCAAGAGTGTAAAATCCAACAAGGAAAATGATCGCAGTGACGCCAGTAACCAGGCTGAGTAAGACCGGATGTTTTCTGGGATGATATCTAAAGTTGGTCACTCGCCAGTCGATAGGCTTAATGTTGAGGACCGTGGTTCAGAGCCCACGTTAAACTTTAGGCCCAGTCCAGATAGAACCATAGTTGGAACTCGAAATTTGCAAGATGGCGATATTTGGCTTAAAATCGTAGCGATTGACAAAACATTGAATAAAGTATATTACGCTAATTTACCCAAATAACGAAATGTAATATAAAAATGTGTCATAAATAATAAAATATTAAAGTTATAAAACGCCGCGAAACATATTTGTACATTATTTAGAAAGTGTTAAACTACTCGAAAATGAGACGATTTTATTGAAATATAAACAAAATTAAATTTAATTAAACCCAGCCATCAAAAGAGAACAAGTGGTCAGAGAATGTGTCCAAGAAGAGACTAGATAGGTGGAAAAAGACTTTGGATTAACTGAACCACCACAAGACTTTAGAGAGGGAGTCATAGTCAATTTATGTGGAAATGATAAATATATATATTTTATGATAGTTTCCTAGGTAGTATCTGTTAATCAATAGAGTTAGCCATCGAATCATCAAACATGTCATGATGGAGAATCATCAGAGTGGCGCCTTCAGGTGAGCCAACATAAGAACATGACTTCCAGGTATCTAAATCAATTGACTACAAGAATATGAACACTATTAATAGTGAGATAATTGATATAAGAGCTTTCATGTTTGCGACAGAAGTGATGGACTGAAAACTTGTAAAGGGAGACGTGAAACCCATTGGAATAAAAGATCTTGTCGACAATCTAGTTATAGCTCCCTGTAGATTATTTTATATTTTATAATATACTATTACCTTACAGAAATATAGCATGCTTATGATTGTAAATCATTGCAACTTATTTTTGCTTGTTTTCTTAATAATAAAAATATTTGAATATTTCCGAAAATGTCATAACCAAACAACCTAAACTTTATTAAAAAAGACATTTCTTTGGATTTTGGATTTCATTTCGTTTCAACACCAACTCACAAATGTAAATTCAGTTAGTTGATATTAAGTCCATATATCGGCTTAGTCTCGGTATCCAGTTCTATATAAATGACACAGAACTACCATATAGATGAAATATGTTGATCTACCTCAATATCTTTAGAATTGTTATTCATTTTTTCAGGGGCGCTAATTCGTCATTTATTTCAATTGGCAGTGCAGGAAAAACTTCAACTTAAACCCTGAAATTTCCTCAACGAAAACGAGAAAATCAATTCTAATGTTTGAGATAAATTTTCCTTTCTTAAGAGTATATATGACAAAAAATAAGATTTCGAGGTCTCCATTTTCAGAATACAACAACTTTAGACTGAGAATATTGCATTAACTATGACCTTTCAAAAGTACTATAGCACGGCTATATTAAAGAAGTATTTCGAGAGGTAGGCCACTTTAAATCCATCTGTTATAAAAATATTAATTTTTTTTTCGCTGTCTATTTTTTAGGTAAAGCTAAAATTACATAATTTTACTAAATTTAATTTAATATATATTTTTTTATATATGTTTTAAAGTCTCCTTTTACCAATTGTGGGTTTATCTGGAATGGGCCTAATGTTTAACGTGGGCTCCGAACCACGGTCCCAAGCATTAAGCCTACCGACTGGCGAGTGACCAACTTTTAGAAATCCATATTTTAGAAATTCATCCCAGAAGATCTCCGGTCTTACCCAGCCTGGTTAGTGGCGTGACTGGGATCATTTTCCTTGTCGGATTTTACACTCTTGCCTAGAACATTCACAAATTTTAAACAACCACGAATATAAATTTACGACCATGCCCTAGCAGGATTCGAACCCGCGGCTATCGCATCATCACTAAATTGTTTCTAAAAACAGTCAAATTTATATATGAAAAACATCAAAAAACTTTACATTTCAGATTGTTCCTAGAGTCAAGTATATGGGAGAATCCTCTATGATTTGGGCGGCCATATCGTATCGGTATTCAGCCGGTTTCCATTTTTGTATCACTGACCAGATTACTACGAATGATTATCTCGACATTCTCAATGACAGGGCTCTTATTATAACTAGAATATTGCTGCCAAACGCTAATATGTTCCAAAATGAGAACGCGCTCATACACACAGCCAAAAATGTTAAATTTTTGGTATGTGATGCTAGCACAATCGCTAGACCACAACATAATTGAACCAATATGAATTTTAGAGTAGAAAATGAGGAGTAAATGTACGTCTCCAAGATAATTTGAGGACGCTTTGGTACAAGAATGGGACAACATTCCTTTGGAAACTATTGAGACACTTGGCGAATCTATTCCTCGAAGAATTGCAGCTGCTCTAGAAGCAAATTTCAGCCCAACTTTACTAATAAATATGCTTTGTGTATATACCGATTTTCCCTATTGTTTTTAGTCCATCCCCTGCAATTTTATTAATTGTTTTATGGAACATGTCGATATGTGTCTGATATGTCCATTTCTTAGGTAACGCCTGTGTACGTTTTTGTCGGTACTTTTTATATTTGACTAATCGATACTTGAGACCAGGCTTGGATTTTATTTTCTCTTACCGTGCGCTATAGAAAAAGCCAGCGATAAAGTAGATTCAGCTCGATTTTAGACGTTGACAAATCGTGTTGCAAGAAAAGGCTTTGTGCGGTGAACATTTTATAGCGGTGATAAATAAGTAGCTTATTAGATATAAGTACATCGAAAATGCTTAATAGAAATCAATGTATTTACAAAAATGTATTCAAGAACTCACAGCTCTAATCAAACTGAAAAATGGTCTAAATAAAATTATCTCTATTTTGATCATTGCGTTTTTCAATGTATAGAGACACTAATCACTAATCCATTATTCTTCCGCCAATCCCAAGTACAATATATTATAATATGAGTATAGACTGGCACTTATAATAGTTATAATACGATTGGCATGGGCCTGGAAACATAGTATATAACTGTACTAGGATTTATTGTAAAATCTATTAAGATTTTTCTATATATTAACTCTTAATTGATTTCAGGTTTCGTCAGTAAATGCATTTAATAACAAAAAACATCAATAGTTAAAATGAATATAAACATGTATAATTAGCTTGATGGAGTTTAAATTCCTCATTTATTAGTGAGTTATTGGTGGAACATAAGGCAAACTGGAAAACAATAGATTAACTAAATGCATATAAGAGCTGCCTGCAAGGACGCGACTCCAGATTTTTAAAAATAATAGCTTGAAACAAATACATCTACTGACAGGAAAAATTACAGCTACTCTTTTAAAGATCAAGAAAGGGGATAAATAAGCAAAGAACAATGCAATTTTATTTGAAAATGTGGGTAAAGAAATTGTTCTTTTAATTAAATATGGATATAACGTAAATATTTTTCGAAAACGCAAATGATGCGCGTCTATATTAAGGTGTTTAACGGTTAGTGCAATAAGATTTATGACTGTATAATATTTTATTCTTTGAACCTTGTCTAAGTCATTTTGATTACTTACTATTCTAGATCTATGTTTTTAAAAGATTATGGATCATTTAATTATCGTAAATACATTCCTTATACATACATTTCTAAATTGTAAAAAATTAATTACCTAATTATGCTCGTTATTGGTTTCATAAACGTTTAATATACAAGAAAACAATATCAAATAACAATGTTTATTCATATACTCTCTGTTTTAATATACAAACGTGTATTATTTCACTTATTATTCGATATTTATGTTCATAACATAAAAGCAAAGAAAGATTATATATACTTATATTTAATTTATCGACTATTTTTAAATATTTTCTTTGATCTGATGATATTATTTTATTATTATTTACTTAATACATAGTTACTAGCCGTTTCCGTCTAACCTACAATTTGTCTTTATGCTAACTTAAATCTAGGTATATAACTAGGAGGACCCATCGGCCCTAACTCAGTCTCTGGTGAAATAATATTTATACATGTCACTGCTGAATTTTTTTAATATATGCACCTCACTACACACCATTACACAAGATCAGATGGTTTGATTCATTTTAGTCTGTGTCCTGTTCTGGTGGTATCCAAAAGTTGCACTATTTCAATATTAGTATAAGAATGGAGTATTTCCTCATGCCCCCTTGCAATTCTCTTGATTTCTCGACTGACTGTGGGTATCTGAAGGTCTCCATGTAGATAATCAGTCCTATAGTATTTGGGTGCACCCACAATACCTCTCAGGACTTATTATGTACTGATAATTGTGATTTTCTTCCAATTAGCCAGTACATTTTCCTATATTTCAATTCCAGTTCTTTTCTTTTCTTCTTTATATGTTCCTTCCGGCGAAGTTCTGCATCGAGATTCATACCGAGATATTTAGCGTTTTTGCTATATGGAATGATAGTGTTATTTAATGTTATTGGTGCTTGTACGGTCTGTTTATAGGTGAACTGCATATGTACAGATTTACTTTCATTAATTCTTATGTTCCAAGCTTGTGTCCAATTATTTATATTGTCACTTGCCTGTTGTAATTTTCGTGAGACTTCTTCACTATTGTCTCGGACTGCTATAATCGCAGTATCATCAGCAAATGTAGCCATCGTGATATTTTCCATTTGTGGTATATCACAAGTGTAAAGTAGATAAAGCATTGGTCCCAGTACACTTCCTTGTGGTACACCTGCTTTAGCTTCTTTTATTGTAGAGTAAGCTTCTTCTTGCTTGACTCTAAACATTCTGGTTGTAATGTATGATTTTAATAGTTCGGTGTGTTGTTTCGGTAGCATTTTCTGTAGTTTATGAACAAGGCCTTCATTCCAAACCTTATCGAAGGCTTGTGATACATCTAAAAATATAGTTGAGCATACTATTTCACTTTCGTAGGCTTTTTCAATAACATCTGTTATTCTGTGGACCTGGTTAATTGTTGAGTGTTAGTTAATAAACCCAAACTGGTGTGTTAATATGAGGTTTTTTCTCTCTATGATCGGTTTTATTATTTTCAACAGGAATTTTTCAGAAACCTTAGATATTACTGGCAACAGTGATATAGGTCTATAGGATTTTATTTCGTTTGATGACTTCCCAGGTTTTGGGATCATTATAATTTCCGCCATCTTCCTAATGTCTGGGACATGTTTTAATCTAAATGCTGTATTGATCAAGTTGGTGAGTTTTATAATTCCCTTTCTTGGTAGTTTTTGCAGTAATTCTCCTGTTATTAAATTAAATTAAATCGTAGCCTGGTGATTTCCTGGGGTTAATATCAGTTTTAACAACTTTGGTTAACTCTTTCGGCGTGACTAATTCAATCATCGAATTTTCAGCTTCCATGTCCGGCAAATTATGTTCAATATTAGTTTCGTTTGGTTTGAAAGTTTTTTCTAGATATTCAGCAAATGCTTCTGTTTTTTGGCGATTGTCACGTGCCCAATTCCCACATAGGTCTCTTATAGGTGGACTGTGTAGACATGAGCACTTTAGATATTTTATGGCTTTCCAGAGTCAGTAATCAGTTTCTTTATCATCTGTTAAATTTCTGAGATTTATGCTTTTGTTTTTTATTTCCAATATTTCTCTTTTCAGTCTTTGGGTTATATTGTTTAAACTATTTTTATTTTCCGGTGTGTTTTGTTGTCACTTTTTTCGTAATTTACGTTTTTCAGATACCATTTCCTTCACTTCCATGCTCTGATGATGTGATAAACATGATAAAATCAATAAATCGTAGTCGAATTTCAACCTTTGGCGATCACTAAACTCAGATAAATATGAAAATAATGGTAATAAATAAATTATATTATTCCTGTACCATAACAAATATATTAAAAACTAATTTCTAAATTACGTTTCTGTTTTTAAATATAATTTTGTTTACTGTGGATACAGTTAAGCTTTATCTCTTTTTAATAATGTCCGTTTAGACATTTTAGAAAACACTTTTTGCCATAAAGAGAAATGTTTCAGTCCATTCGAGATGTTAACATTCAAATACATCTGGTTTGTTTTTCTCTTTCTAGTCCCTCGTTTGAAATATTTGTTTAGGTCTCCACTGTGTCTTGAGTTGTAAACATTGTAACAAGCAACTCCGTCAAAAATGTAGCAATTTATTTTTAGTCCCTCTAATACTTTGCATCACTTTGGTGGAAAAGCATTAAAATCTTCTTCGATATTTGTTCTCGGAAGATTTATTAAACGTTTTTTTTTATAAAAACATATATAATTTGTTGGAGTTGATGAACCGCCTCAATAGGTGTAGGAAAAATAAACATAATTTTCCAGAAATGGAAATAAAAAAACTGATTTGTCTTAACCTTAATGCATTTACTCTTGGTTGTATATTTTGAAGGATTTTCAAAAAATTGTCATCAGAAACTCTTTGTATCCCAAAAAACTAGCATTTCTAATATATTTGTGAACGCATGTCTAAGCAAAGATGTGTTGCAGTGGCGAGATGCCCATGTTTTATCCATAATGAAGAAAAGACATAATAATTTCAATGTCAGTCATCTAATTTATTTAGCGAATTAACTTAAACAAATTTAACACAACGAAAATTTTAGTTAAATTATTTATTTTAATAATATTATGTTTATGCAGTCTTTTTCAAATCGTTTGATTCCTTAGATGCTCATATTTATCAAATTATAATAAAAGAAAGAGTGAATTTCAATATGTCAGGTCAACTAAAATAAAATATCATTATATAAAAAATAATATTCTTAGTAACTGAATTAAGAACTCCACAAGACTAGAGTTGTTTTAACATGATTTCTTGTGATACCACCGCTATAATCTGTTCAAAATATGTTTTGTTCTTTATTTTCTACCGCTGAATCTGCATGTATTAAATTAATATTGAGTAAGATCTCTTAGTATCCCTAAAACTATTGGCCAAAGCGTAGCAACCACTAAAATATCACGACATATTGTTTAGTTCCTTTAACATTCAATAATGTGCCCAGTATACAACAATTTGCTTAAGTGATTTGCACTATATGATGACACGTGATCTACTATACTATAATATTATAATTAAGACAATTCCTTGTGCCTATAGATAAGTTATGATGGTGGTATATGTTAATTTGTAGCCTACACACATCACTGATATAGATATTTAAAATTTGGGAGATCATAAGTCTTCATCTTTATGCACTATGTTTTCATTGAGTTGAAACTAGAAGTTCCTTGATAATGATATTAGATGCCCGTGACATATGTTGCGAGATTAAATGATATAAGATCAGCTATATACAGAGGTAAAACAACGACCTAATATATGATATGTTGTTCAGTATACCCGTCACCCTATTTTACAGTAAAATGTCTAAGTGCATAGTTTTAGTAAATAGAAATGTGGGTGGGACTTATTCTATTTAATCGTAACTTGTAGTCCAGTCCGGCACACCTTATCAAAAGCTTGAGATATATCGACAAATTCTATCTAACAATATTTTTATGAGTTAAGTTTTTATTTATTTAATTGATCAATTTATAAACTTATTTCAATGTTCCATATTTGTCGCGAAAATTGATATTCCGGAATTATATTTTTTTCTTTAGTTACTATTTTGAACCCTTTGGTCACTCCTAGTTTTTGTAAAGCCTTGGATATCACAATTAAAAGATTTTCAGAACGATAGGAGGGGACGTCTTCTGATTTTTCCTTAGTTTGAGAATTATAATGATTAATGAAATTTAATGACACTTTTCCTGGGCCCACTTCCCTAGGACAGTAATTTAGCTGTAATATTATATTGAATATAAATCCTATTAGCTTAAAGCACTTGTTTCAAAATTCTTGTAGGATTCTTTCAATGATTTTCATATTCTTTTTAGTGGACCCATAATTATGTGTAACTGTGTTATCTATTTCCGTATATAAATATTAAGAATTAACCTTATCAGTTTAACATTTAAGTTGTTCTACAATTAAATAGGTTAACTTTAACTACTATTTCCAGTTGTTGTGGTAACAATATCAGTTTTATGAAAACTAAATACGACTGTTTTGCTTAATGAATAATATTATGGCTCTGGTATCCCATAAAGCGCATAGAAGAAACATTAATTACTTTCAATTAATTTGATTTTTAACTACTACATTTATAAGACTATATAATTAAAACTAATTCTGCCATTATAAATCTTCTCACGCCTCTTTTCAAGTCAGCTTTATCCCACTAAGAGAGTTTTGCAGATATCAAGAACAACCTGCAAGCCTCTCGCAATTTCTGCTGACATAAAAATATGCGTGCTCTTGTCGCAGTGACCAAAAATAACGCTTTTTCAATTTATTAATTATTTTTGTTTTCTCAAATCGCACTTTTTCGACTTAGTGATTTCTTGGACCATTGAATTCTTTTGTGAAGCTTCAACCACTTTCGAACATTATGGTCGTAATTGGTCTCCTTCTTGTGGAATATCCATATTCACAGGGTAATAACTTTTAATTGAGTAACATAATGACGCTAACTAGACCTCTCGAACACGCTGTTATAAGAATAACAGGTTATAGTGAAAAACAAGAAATGGTAAACAATTTGGAAACATTTTTTTAAGCATATTTATTTGCAACATAATTAAATAAATTAATTTTTAAATCATATAAATTTGAAATCGGAAAAAATGGAAACATCTTATGTTTATTTTGAATTGATAATTAATTCATTACATTTTATGTTAAAAGCATTCCAGTTTAAAGATTTTAATTAACAGAGAGACAGTATACAATATATAAAATATCAAAGAATCATTAGTAGAATTTAGCAGTTCAGATTTTTTTTAAATAAGTAAATATAATTAAGGACCTCTGGAAAATGGAATAAATCGATTTTCGATATATTAGCGTTGGGAACTGTCGAACAGTTGGTAATTGCAAAAGAGTCGAAACAGTTGATAGTCAGAAAACTAGCGACTTAAAATAGTAATTACTTATTAATAATAATATATAAATTCTATTATAAACATTCATGATATATATATATATATATATATATATATATATATATATGAAGTGAATATAAAAAACAGATTTATTTGGTAAAAAAAATAATATTTTTTTACCATGGTTACTGCTTTGTTAATGTGTTTACTAACGAAAACGGAATAATTATAGTTAATAGCAATAAAATTTACAAAAAACCTTAATAAATTTTAAAATTAGCTAATACTATATAGTATATATCGTTTTTGATGTCCTACATATAATCAGTAATGATATATTTTTAATAAAAATCATAAAACGCGATATTGATAATAAAATTCCGATGTATAAGAAATACATTATATAACAACTACATTATAATATTTTATAGTAACGAAACAAAAAGAAAGTATACCTACAAAGAAAGGGCGAGAGTAAAATATAATGGGGCCATCTACAAAACAGGCAGATCATTGTTTATGTAGGACATTTTGGAGCTAAAAAACTTTAGTCTCATTTTACCCGAGGGAATTGATGTGTGCCCTGTAGTGAAACAAGGGTTAAAAAATCTCCAGGAATTTACTACCGTCTAAATTATTTAAACCTCCGCAAGCAGTGGTGTTATTTTATATTTACGTTTTCAATTAATAAGATATAACCAGAAAGAAAAACACATAATATAATTATATAAAGATATAATAAGTTTGCTTATTTATATATTGAATAATTTTATTTATATAATTTAAATATTATTCAAATAGGTCTATGTATATTTATTTTTTATTTTATCAAATAATTGTTATGCGTTATTTACATAAAAAACATTGGATGTGAAAAATAGGTTTCTTTATTTTGGCAAATTAAAGATCTCTTCCATTTTAACTGGCGAAGTTGTGAAAGTTTTGTAGATGATGAAGTAACTGACTAACCATAAGAGACACTTCGCGTAACTTTGGCGAACTAAAATATTTTATCGTTTCTAACAATTTCGAGAATACTGAAAAGAAACTACAGAAATCAATTAACAGAAGAACACAAAACCATCGTAAATGTCATTAAGTTAAAATACGAATAATCAGATATAATGTTCTCAAACTTCGTGGAAACTGATTTTCATCAAAGTAAAAGATTATAGCAGGTACTGGAGTGTATTGTCCGTTAAAACCTTATGAGGTAGAATATACACAGAATGTAATTAAATTACTATAATTAAATCAAATATATAATTAAAATATTATACAATAGATAGATATAACTAAAAGATTACTGGAATAATGTAATGAAGAAAACAGATACTAAGAGATTATAGTGATTAATAAAATGTGTTTGAAGTTAACAAAATATATTGAATCAACTGATAATACCGATAATGTCATTATTTTCGAAGCCGCGACTATGACAACAGTAGGAGCACCGACCGTCGCCTTGACCATTGCGTCAACTAAGCTTTGGACACTGTTACAGTCTGAAATCTTTTAAAAACAACGTTTAAGGCAAATTCTTCATTTTTCTGTCCGGAATACTATTATAAATGAAATCATACGTTGAAGTTGCAACAATCAGTGCTCAGTTGAGGAACAACCATTGCTATGTCAACACATAAAATACCATCCTGGGCTTTGCAACCATTTGTTTTTGTTTGGCTTTCGGGCTTCTTTGACTAAACACTAATACGATATTTCTCTTTATCCTAATTAGCAACGGTTTTGTAATTACAATATATTTATTTTACAATAGATTCTTTACATCTATGTTTGTTTTTAATGTGCACTCATCTTTACTTATAACTTCATTAAAATATCTCAATTCGTTTTACTATCTTCAATTTTGTGACTAAGCTATCATTATCTAGGGTCTGGAGAACCTCAACATTGATCTACTCATGGAGCCTCTCTTCATGTCCTTGGACATAGTCCTGCAGATACTTATGCAGCTATAAATAACTCTATTTTTTTAATATTAATCAGGTTTGCAATCGTTACATTTTTTTTTTCATTATCTGCATTCATTAGTTTTAAAAGTGTACCATGAATCATCAACAATAGTTGAATTTTTGTATGATATTTATATCTTTTGGCTGGTCAAACCTCTGAATTGAACACCAAAAGTCCATATCGGTTGAAGGATTGTTGGCAAGGCGAAAGATTATACAGTGTCTGGACTGAATATCTACGCAAGAATCACTACATTATTTTTACGTCAGCTTGAGTTCTTCACATTTTCTCTTAACATGTAGCTTCCACCTGAGTTTAACATCAAGGGTTACTCCAAGATATTTGGCAGTATTTCTATGCGATAGTACTATCTTTTAAAATTTACTGGATTGTACTTGATTCTGTTGTTGGTGAAATCAATATGCACCGATTTATTTGTATTAATTTTTACGCGCAATTTCTCTGTTCATCTTTGTATATCGGCAATAGCCGTTTATAAATTTTCTGTTGAGTCAGTGTTGTTTTCTTCAATGGATATGATTGCAATATTATCTACAAATGTAGCAACAAAATTTTCTTTGAATGTAGGCAAGTCCTCAGTGTACAAAACATAAAGGTCTGGTTCCAATAAACTTCCCTGTGGAACACCCGCTTGTATTTTCCATAAGTTAAAATAGTGATCTTCTTGCTAGACACAGAAGTATCGGCCAGTTACTCTAAAATTTTTGAATATCAGTCAGGTTTGCGATCTAGTTACACTTTATTCAATTTTTTTTTGATAATTCATATAAAACCTAACCATCGAGCTTATTGCTACTTCTGATTGTTTGACGACTATATTTTTGAGGATTTTATCGACAATTTCGAGAATTGACCAGTCCTTATTTTGATGTTTATTTAAACTCTGATAGTCAGCAAGAAAGTAAATTCGTAAGTAAATAAACGAAAATGACCCTCTGAAATGTCAGTGCACCATAAATTCAGACTAAATAAAAAATATCACTACCTACCAGTAATGTTCTTTGGACTGTTGCGTTTTAAACACACAAAGTATGGATTGAACGAATATATCATCAATAATGAACCATTTTTATATCATGAACAATATATTTGACATTAAATATTAAGACTGGTCGCTCTAGTCATTCAGAAAGATTAATATGTTTTAACCACATTATTAAATAATGAAAATTATTAACTAATTAAAAATCTAAATACTACCGAAATGTTTCTAAATTAGTACAATACAATTTCAAAAATATTCACACACATACCATGAATAAACTTTAAAATACACGTATAGATCCCGAAGTAGCACGCTTTATAAACGCACAAAACAATTTTTAACTACCTACAGCTAATAAGCTCCTAATTTATCACCGCTATAAAATGTTCACTACAGAAAGCCCCTTTTTTCGCAACATAATTTGTCAACGTCTTATATCGAGGTGAATTTACTTTATCGCCAGCTTTTTCCATGACGAAATGTGGAAGAAAATAAAATCCAAGGCTGGTCTGGAATATCGACGGATAAAACGGGCAAAAAACTAATCAAAAAAAAACGGCCAATGTAAATACTCCGAAAGAAGATTGTTGTGATTAAATATATATAATATGTACTATGTATTTGTATAATTTTGTGATTAGAGAGGGACAATATGAGGGCCAGGCTAGTCCTACATAGATGGCAATACTAGAATTAACTCCATATGTTTCTTAGTTAACCTTAATCCTCAAGAGATGCGCGTAAAAATTTTACAGCTGTCGGATCATTAGTTTGTGAATTACAGCATTTTTATAGCAACTTTTGTTTTTGTGAAAAAACGGATAAAAAGGAATTTCGAGTGTTGATAAAATATTGTTTTTTGAAGGAAAAAAAATACAGTTGAAGCAAAAAATTGGCCGAGTTTCCGGATACTGTCTCAGAAAAATCAACCATCAAGGATAGTCGACAGTCATCCGAGTGGACTGCACACGATGAACCTGCTCCAAAGCGTGGAAAGCAACTCTCGGCTGGCAAGTTTATGACGTCTGTATTTTGAGATGCACATGGAATAATTTTCATTGACTACCTTCAAAAAGGAAGGATCATCAACAGATAGTTGCTACATAGCATTATTGGACCGTTTGAAGGACGAAATCGCCGAAAAACCGCCGCATTTAAAAAAAAGAAAGTGCTGCTTCACCAAGACAATACACCGTGTCACAAGTCAGTGAAAATGATGGTAAAAATCGATGAAATGTGCTTCGAATTATAGTATTTTGAATTATGGCTTCAAAATGCTATAATTAACAAACTAATAATCCGACAGTTGTCAAATTTATACACACTTATATAACTTAAAAACAAATGTATTTAATTCTAGTAGCGCCATCTATGTATCAGGCCGGGGACTTTTCAATTGACCTGTTACTTTCTCCTGCCTGAGCTATGAAAACTCAATTCTAATGAAATGGAATAAAACATTTTTAATATATGGTGTTTATTGTAATACTTTTTGATGTACAGCATTGTTAGTTTTATTTTCTGAAGTGGAAATAAGTAATGTTAATTTTCTATCTATGGAATGAAAAAAGTCACATTGAAGTATTAATTCTTACTAAGGACATATGCTTGATGTTTATCAACACAGGTTTAATATAATTAAGAAAGCCCAATTGCGCCAGTCTCACTTGGCCATTGGGACAACACAATCCAGCTGCTACATTTTTAAACTCCAATGCCTTCCAATGTGGACTCATAACGTTCATTCTAATAACTACGATTTTCCATGATATATAATCGATTGCCGCATTATAATTGAATGCAGCTCGATGGAGATTAAGCTCAATATTTGTATGCTATTCATTTTGACTCCATAGACTCTGGTCAATATCATTTCGCACTGCTTGTCAGTTTGACTTGCTTCTATAAATATAAATTGAGTTGCAGCTTTGCGAGTTCCACGATCTAAGCTGGTAAGTCTAAATGGTGACATCTTAAAGAACCAAATTATAATTTAAATAAAAATTGACTCGCGTAATGTTTCTGTATAACCATATATACCACTTTTAACCAATCAAATCGACAATAGAAATCGACTTTCGAGATGTTCGAATCGAGAACTCTTTCATATGTTTAGATTGAATTTTAATAAATAGGATATTTAAATATAAAGTGATTGTTCTTAATCGATAGCTTTAACATGGTAGTGCCCATCAATGGCACCTTATGAATGGTCTAAATATACTAAAACTTAAAACTAATAAAATATAATCGGTAAAAGAATATATAAATTAAAGGGTAGCTTGTAGAATTAGCAAAAACAGATACGCATTCTCGTATAGTAGGATTAGGAAGGATATATCGTTACGTATCATAAAACTCGCTGCAAGTAGTATACTATGGTGATGAGGAGATTATTTTGTCCCTGAGACTGGATACTTTACTGAGAACTTAGATTAAACGTTTGCATCCGCTTTTGGAGGCTCCTTCATCAGATTATTGGTGACAGTTTAGTAGGTTGAATCTATACTATTCCGGACTCTTAGTTCCTTGAATCCTTTTACGAACAGAAAACACCCCCAAATCTGCCTTTCTTAACTCTATGAACAACGTATATTTTGGAACTAAACAAAGATTTCGACAAGATCTGGTATGACAGTTTGATCGCAAAATGCGTGTGGTTGGACCTCCCAGAAGGTTTAATAGCTCTCACTAAGTCCTATCTATCGGACGGATCTTTCCAGGTCAAGATCAGAAAAACACTTTCCAGTCGAAAACAAATCGACGCTCGCGTACCTCAAGGTTCTCCGCTGGCCCCGGCCTTATTTAACCTCTTTATATCAGATCCGCCAAGAAAAGAGCTCATTGATGTGGTGTCTAACACTGACGACATTGCTGCCTTCCCGACCTCCAGGCTAAAGGTCACCACTGAAGAACGTTTACGGAAGAAGCTCGATCAAGCGCTCAAGTGGTTCAAATTCTGGAGGTTGCAAATCAACCCCCTGAAAACCCAGACCATCATTGTCCATAAGAAGCGTTATGCACTCCGCGCCTCGAAACTTAAGATTGACACCTCAACAATCCCATGGCCGGGTATCGGTTGATTGACGGTTTGGTTGGCATTCCCAAATGCAGAAAGCAATGCAGAAAGCTTCGCGGATAGCAAACCTGCTATCTTCTCTGATCTGCTCTTCTAGCAGACTTTCCATTTCTATCAAATGGTTATGTTACAAGATGTTGATTCCGTCCGTATTTCTCTACGGATCTAATATCTACTTCAAGTCTGTTACACTCAACCAGGTAAATGCTCCATAGTTTGTCAGAAATAATCAAATTCACAGAGAAACTGGCACTCCATAAATCAAGTACTTATATATCAATGATTCCACAAAAAACAACTCTGCTCAATTTTTTCTGAAAACGCGCTTGTTCGCGAACTGGTGGACATGCTAGAAGCTTAGCACCGCATCACCGCTAACCTCCCCTTTTTCAGGCTGAAACGACCTCATCCGTCGCTGCAGTCATAACTTTCGCCCCATGCGGCAGCAGCCAGTCGTGTGTTCACTCAAGTTCGCCAATCTATGGTTGGTTTCACTATCTGTTTTTCCGCCGGGTCCCCGTGCCAAATAACGGTTACCCATTTGACAGGTGCCATATCATCAAATTTAATGCAGTAGCAGTAGCGACTCTCAAGGATCAACTGTAAGACGATTTCGGTTTAACAGCCTACCTTTGCAAGTTTAAATAACAAAGCGCTACGGATATCGCAGTTAACTGTTTATTTACACATTTGGGGAATTTCAATGTTGATTTGTTTGATGTTTTTATTTAAATTTTGAACCTTGGCAATACTAAATGCTGTTAGGCCCCATCTGACGTTCTCAGTTGGAAGTGTAGCCTTTCCAATCGTAACCTTTTTCAGAACCCTTTGTTATTTGATCACATCTTATGTTTTTTACAGTCGCCTAACGTTTTGTAAAAGCTCATAAACTCAAAAATTTTGAAACAGGATTATATAGATCAACTTTCTTCGACTATTGCCAACTAAGCCTCCTAATAGACCACGGTGAAACGTTCCTCTAACGAATTCAGTCGAGTAGTTTTTTGCAGTTCTTGCATATAAAAGAGTTCTTTTGCCAGAAAATATTGTTTTACGCGAAATGATTTTGCAAGCTCGTCAAGTAAATTACCGTGAGATTGAATTGGGTATTATTATAACGGGCATCAAGAAGATATTGCAGTTAAATTTATCTGCGAAAAAAATCGTTCAAGTTGAATACCGAGTTATTTGAGGAAAGTTATCTCAATAACGATGGAAAATGTGTTAACTAAGATTGGTTGAAGTACACGCAAAAGTGGTCATCACGAATTATTCTTCCAGAAATAATAAATAGATTTTCATTAACAATTACTATATTTTCATAATTGTGCTTGAAATATGTTTACGCTTTCAAAATTTTTAAATATATAACCGATTTCTGACAAAGTAGATTTTTCGATAAATATTAAAATTAATTCAGGTGTATTAAGTCTGTCCAAAAAAGGTGTTTCTGAAACTATATTTGGAGTGATGCTTCATGTATGTATGATGTATGTTAACTAAGTATACAGTAATAGAGTTATTGAGCAACCCGTAATTCTAAAATACACTAAATCAATTCAAGAATAGGAACAACACTCAAATATAAAAAGGAACTCAAAATAGATTCTCAGATAGAACCATTTTATTAAAAATATAGTTGTGGCACTATAAAATGAGTTCATAAAGTGGAAAACAGGAAAATTCACAAACTTAAAAACAGACAGCCCAGGAAAAATAAAAGACAATTTTCTCTACGGACGCAGTTATGTTTCTTTATGTTTCTTTAAAATTGGAAAAATGGAAACAACGAATCTATCGTAGAGAGGACTCGTCACAAACATACAAAACAAATAAAATTTATCAAACCCTATTACAAATCGGAGATAATAAGAATAAATAGAGTTCAATTTTGTGGCTATTGTTAATATGTTGTGTGTTCTGCCGTTGAAGTAAATGAAAATTTTATCTCAACAACGAAGTTTATTGATTTCGTCTAGCTTTTGCGCTACGTGACCGACCTTTAACCCAAGCAGTATATTTACCTTTAGTTTCCGTAATACTATTATCGTAGATTACACCCTTTCAAGAACGATCTGTTCAATACGCACTACTTAAACTAGAGACCTTCGTGCATTACTCAATATACTTTTAGGAAAAACCGGTTTTTTCTTTTTCTTTTCATCGTTGTTGATTTTCCGGTATTATGTGTACAATATAGTTTAGTTTCGTAAAACAAATGTGATACATGCTATGAAGAACAACATAGTTTCTTATTTTTATTTTAAAAGTAACGGTACACATACGTGAGAATGTGGTGTCAAATAAAATTAATGTGACAACTAATTGTTTACTTAAGCGACTAATATATAACACAAGCTTACAAATTTGGCAAGCTATCAACTTTTGTACCTGAGCAGATTATAATGGTTCTTAATATTGTCGGAGGGCCTAAACTACTCAGATCTTCAATCTTTGTTTCAGGATTGGTTTAGTTTTTGAGTTCGTATATGGTGGCAACACTGCGCTCTTATAACGGCTGTCAGCTGGCGCTGTTGCATTAAATACCATACAAAACTTGGTTTTATGCTGTAGTTAATCTTCAAAACATCTGAAAATGTAACAACGTTACAAAGTTTACTCAAAATATTTTGGATGTTATATGCTCAATTAATGTGAATAAGTTACGACAAATGCAATCAAATATGCTTAAATTGAAGAAAGAAGACTTTTAGTTTTGGAATAGTAAACACTGGTAATATATGGGTACCGAAATTGGTTTGTAATGCGTGCAGAACAATGATGTACAAGTGGTCACTTGATGAACATTTATGCTTCTTATTTTCTGTGTCAACGTTATGGAGATTTCAGAGAAATTATGTAGATGATTGCTAGTTTTGCTTGATGAGTATCGTCGGTATAAATTTAAAGAATAGTACTGCATAAATACCCTGTTCTATTACCAGTATGCCAGTTAAAAATTACCTTAAAAACTTTATCCTCACCACCTGTTAACAATGAAAGCAATTTCGTTTTCGGTTTCGATGAAAGACAAGCATACAAAATCGAAAAGTGGATAGAATTTATCGAAACAAAATGTTTCCTATATCGTAAGTTTCTAAAGTTACTTGTATAATTATTAGCGATGGAAACATCTTAAACGTAAAACACAAAATCGTTCTTCTAAAAAGACGACATGAATTTCAAAGGTTTATTGTATGTGATAAATACGCCATATGTTCGAAATTAGCCATGTTTGTATATGATATAAATAGTTTGTATATAGTATAGATACAAGTATAGATATAGGTATAGTCTGAAGGCGGCTATACTCATCATGGAAATATAAAACCATCCCTTTGTATTGCTCACGCAATAGCAACTCACGCAATAGAAACTAAAGAATGATATACAAAATGGGCACAATTTTCACCAAAATGTTGAGAAATCAATTAATTGTTCTTAATTTTAGAAATATTAATTGATTTACATTTTTATATTACAATTTATTAGTCTACCAGTTGGGATACAATTTAGAAATTCATGATATTTTTGCTGTTTTTTATGTCAGTTAAATAACTGTCCATTAGGACATTTTATTGCTTACCCTTCACATTTAGTTCGGCTTTATTAAGAGCTTTGTCAAAGCGCTTCAACGGCAAAGGTTACTAACTAAATTGACTCCAAAACTGTCATACACAAAAATCAAAGAAGGAATATTTGTCGGACCTAATATTCGAAAATTAATAACTTGCGCAAAGTTTACAAAATTATTAACGCCTGATAAAGTAGCAGCATGAATATCAATGTGTTATATCCAATTATATGTAATATCCAGATATACTTTCTTCTTCTTTACATGTATCTTTCAGCGCAACTTGGCTTCCACTGCCATTCAAGAATATATATTTAAGTGTCCTCTAATAACAGAGTACACTTAAATATTATTGACTCTAATGGTTATCTGTTGAATTCACTTATATGTTAAATTAACGTGGACAGATTGAGTCTCGTTCAAACTCATTATTTATTTTCACTTTGCAATTAGTTTTTAACATTGTTATATTTTAATTATCTTGCAGTGCTCTCTTCCCAATTTACTGGAATGTTTAATGGAGATTCCTCTTTCTTAAATATATTTTGGGATATCCTTTTTACCAACCAGGATGTGTCTGGACTGGACCTACAGTTTAACGGGCTTCTAACAACGGTCCTCGGTATTAAATCTACCGACTGGCGATTGACCAACTTGAAGATTATCCCAGAAAACATCCAGTCTTACACAGCCTGACTACTGGCATGACTGGGATCATTGTGCTTATCGAATTTTGCACTCTTGCCTAAGGAGAATCACAAACGTTAAACAAAAGCAAACACAAATTTACGACCACGCCCCATCAAGATTCATACCCGCGACTATCGCAACAGTACAAGGAATGCCCTGTTGCTTTTACCACTGCGCCAATCAAGCCGACCGTGATAATTCTGTGTCCAATTTGCGATTTATGAAAGTATATATTTATGATTTCATTCCCAATTTCAGTATTTTCTGCCAATTCCTGTATAACATCATTGCGTTTTTTTTTCTTCTATCCACTGTTAAATTTTCTATTCACTATTTTTCATCCTAACTCTATTATCCTCAATATTTCGTTCTTGTTACTAATATATTTTGTAGAAAACATTTTGCTTCCATTTGGAATAAAACATTTATATTAATACATACATTAATAAACAACTTATAGCTTAAAATAATTACCACTTTATTTATTACATTAGTCATGTAACTAATATAGCACTCAGTAATATATTTTTTAAATATTTTATCTAAGTACACAATAAAGAAAAATCAACATATCAGCGCTTTTGGCAAAAATTATTTACTTATATATTTAAATAAAAATATAATGTTTTCTAATATTCATTCTACTCTTGCTCGTATGATTTAAGGTAAAATAACTGTCAGACTGTCAATCTCACTCTATATTATACGTTGTAATTAAGTATTTTATGACACCTCTTATCATTACAAAAGTTGTTTTGTGGTTAGAAGTCTGTGTAATATTCAGATTTATTGTACAAAATCTAATACCTATATTTAGTATTCAATCTATTTGCATTGAATTTTGTTGGTGCTTTGTATACTTTTTCTCAACAAAATTTACATAGAAAACAAATCAATAAATAAAATAAACATTTACAATTACTTCTAGTACAATGACACACTATATGTCTATAATCACTTCGATTGTTACCATTTCTCAAAAAACATCAAAATATTGTAGAAATTTAGTTAAAAACAGTGCTACTCAGAAGATAATCAAAGACGGACAAAATACAGGTCACACAAACAAGTCAACTACAAGAATAAGTTTTCCAGATGGGGCAACGATCACGTCTATTGCTTTGGTCGTTCTTTTTGGTATTATATAAAGCGTCTGATATGATGCTGGATATATTAAGAAATCGGTGCGTAGTCTGAATCACGTCTTCAGTGTCATCATTAGTGATTTGTTGTAAAGATTAATTGATTGATATTATTGGTTTAGAATACCCCATTGCTTTAGCATGTTTTAGAGACCATCAACAAAGACCAAGAATTAAAACTCTCCATCAGTTGAGCGTTCCAAGGAACTAAAAATATGGAACTGAAAATAAAATTAAGTACAGAATAAAATTAGACCAAAATGCGAAACGATTTCCTTGAGGAGATCAAACAATTTGGACAAATTTTGAAACAAAAGCCATTCGTTCAGCCATGACTTCATGAGGCAGTTAATTTGATGGTTTTTTGATGGGCCAAAACTTGTTTTACTCTTCCGACAGGTCCCATTCTATTTTTTTGCTATCTAGCCTACCATCTATAAATGGGTAAAGATTCAGTTTGTTGACCACTTTCTATAACGTCTTTGGTGAAGTTATCAACCTATTCATACCCACGTATGCCCTTGTGACTAACGATCCAGACGAATATGATATCGTTTTGTAGAGATGTAACTGACTGTATAATTCAGTGATCTGCACCAATAGCGGATGAGAGCAAAATACATCATCGATAGCTTGATGCGAGTTTCGTGAGTCAAAGCATATAAGTAATATATATGTAATATATATGTATATATGTAAGTATCCCCAGAGTGAACCTTGAGACATCCGTATAAACAACATCACAATTCTAATACTCTGACTATATTTGAAGGAATTATCTTCAAAATATTAAAGAACCCAAAATATGGAGCTATGGCAATCAACGCATAATAGGTCAACTGAAAAGTCCCCGGCCTGACACAAAGATGGCGCTATTAGAATTATATGTTTTTAGTTAGCCCTATTACCCAAAAGATGCGTATATAAATTTGACAGCTGTCATTTGGCAGGATCACTAGTTTGTGAATTATAGCATTTTGAGTGAAGCAACTTTTGTTATTGTGAAAAAAATGGATGAAAAGGAATTTCGCGTGTTGATAAAATATTGCTTTTTGAAGGGAAAAAAATATAGTTGAAGCAAAAAACTTGGCTTGATGCCGAGTTTCTAGACACTGCAACTGGAAAATCAATCATCATGGATTGGTATGCTAAGTTTAGACGTGGTGAAATGAGCACTGAAGACGGTGAACGCAGTGGATGCTCAAAAGAGGTTGTTACCGACGAAAACATTAAAAATATCCACAAAATGATTTTGAATGAGCGAAAATCAAAATTGAATAAAATAGCAGACACTCTAAAGATATCAACTGAATGTGTAGATTATACCATTCACGAATATTTGGGTATGAGAAAGCTATGGACAAAGCGGGTGCCGCGCGAGCTCACTTTCGCTCACATCGGGGAATTTTCAATTAACCTGTTATAGTAATATGTTACATGTTTTAACAGTAGTTGCATAATAAAAACAAGATATTTTCTGTCTCAACTAGGGGTACTACACGCAATCCATCTAATGGCAGTTGGTAATTCTATTTGTGCGAACTCTAGTATACAATTTACAGTTCTCTATCTCTATTCATCTTTTTGATTTAAAAAAATAGTGCAGCACATCCCTAACAGGTCTACAGTAAATAGTCGAAAACAGTTGCTAAACAGTATTTCGTTTTATTTCTCACTTTTCCACCCAACACATACGGTACGGGCTAATATCCACGTTGGAGATGTATGGTTCAATCTAGCCATCCATGCAAATGACCTCTCCATTTTCCTGTCTATTTGTAAATTTAATCAAGAAGAGTGACAAAAAGGTTTCCGCGTCCTGCGACAATTTATTTGTTTGTAGGTGTGGAGGATGTTTATTTAACAAAATCACGAATGTCGAATTTAGACCTGATATATTATCTAACGTAGAACTTTAACTGTTCGTTTTGATATATCGTTCGTACATGAAACTGGTTTGGTCTTGATGATTGACGCATTTAGTTAGTCTTTTTTTACTTACCAATGATCGCCTAGTGATTGAAATTCGACCCTAATTGAATAAATGATTTATATTTCGAGAGAAGCGAACTGAAACACTTTTACTCAAACTTGTATGAAAATATTTAAAAGAAACTGAAAAAAATCTATAATTTTATATTAAATTTGCCCTTTCATTAAATTAGTTTCAAATTTTTATCATTTTTGCAATACAGTTTTTTTCAATGTTAAAAATAAAAGAATTGAACAGTATAATGCTCAGAAAATGCAGCAGTTCTTAGACAACAATCCAAGACAAATTGTTAATATATAAATACATTTTAAAATCAATGCAGACCTACAGGATTGCAACTATAGGATTGCACAATAAATTTATCAAAACAAAGTTCTTTCGCAGCATTGTTAAAGCCCCTATTACTAAAGGTCAGCGAAGATATTCTGATTTTCTGAAAAAATCAAGTGATGAACCAAGACTGAAGACAATATAATGTTAAGGGAAAAATGTTAGTTAATAACTAGAAATGTGTGTGCCATGTAGTTTATATTATAGAAAATATTTTAATTAAAATTGCTGATTAAGAGTTTATTTGGTATTTAAGTTTTTTTTTTCGGTGTGAAGAATTATATCGGCTAAATGATGACCGCGATTCGCTAAGAAACTTTCGGTTATATTTTAAGACATTTTTCATGACTCCCTGCACCACGTTGTAGTAATTTAGTTGTAAATTTTCGTGACTATTTTGATTTAAACTAATTTTTATAAAAGTCGATCTGTCAACCTTTTGTCAACTCTCTTCTGTGCTACCCTCTTCATATTATGAGATTTAAATCAGCTTGGAGATTTTTAATGTACACTAAAGATTAAACTTCTCCGTAAACTTTTTAATTTTATGCACAAGCCTTGCCCGGACAGTAATGAATACAACAGTAAATAATTGTCCAATTTGGTGTAATGATTGTGAAGTCATATGCGTACATACAGATATATTGAACAATATAAATCATTAAAATATAAAAGTACCTAACATAAATTTAGCCTCGAGCAATAAAATGCACCTACTATCACCAATTAATGTTTCAAATCGCTCAATCATATATTATTTGGCAAGATTAAATCCAGTTCATTATCTATTATGTCCAAACCTTTAGAACAAGTAAGAATCTTCTTGTATAACAAAAAATATTGTCATAAACCAAAACCACTACTCAAAATTTCTAATACAATATTTCATCGAACATTGTCAGCGTTAAAGGGAAATTCTAGCCTAAAGATTTGAAACATTGTATTTTTACTTTTATTAAATTTTTGAACACTTAACTCTTCAAGAATCTGTCCTTTAGACCATTTCTCAACATTTAAATTATTATCGGGAATTAATCTATTTTTACTAACTGGTCAACGAAATTTTAAACGCTTTCCTCTCGAAACTACTTTATTTGAGACAGTTGACATGATATCTAAGTTCTACTGAAGCGATTTATTTCAAATATGTTATAAATTCTCCTGTAGTATAAAATCAGTATAACTATAAGAAAATTTAAAATTTTACAATTATAAAATATAACAAATGTATATATATATATATATATATATATATATATTATCACAAATATACAGTATATATATACTGTATATATACAGTATATATATACATATACAGTATATATATATTAAAATCTCCTTTTACAAACTATGGGTTTATCTAAATTTTAAAGTGGGCTCCGAACCACGGTCCTCAGCATTAAGCCTATCGACTAGCGAGTGACTAACTTTAGAAATCATCCCAGAATACATCCGGTCTTACCCAGCCTGGTTACTGGCGTGAATGGGATCATTAATAAGATCACAATCACTTAAACAATCACAAACATAAATTTACGACTATGCCCCAGGAGGATTCGAACCCGCGGCTGTCGCAACAGTAGGAGGACCGTCTATTGCGCCACCAAGCCTGCAAAATTAATATGTTATTTGGCCCTTTTAACTTCACACGCTTTAAAACTTCTCTATAGTAAGGATTTTCTGTATTTTTTGGTTCAGTTTACTAGGAAGGTTGCAATCGTGTCAAGGGGGTTAGCCATTTTTTACAACACCCACTTCATTAGTCTGTAACTTTTTGTAATTTAATTTTTTTTGTTTTATTGTATTATTTAAAGATTAATAAATATATAGCCGGCTTGGTTAGTCACTGGTTCGAATACTGCTGGGCCATGGTGGTAAATTTATATCATTCTGATTGGCCAAAAAGACAAGTGAAAAATACGACAAGGAAAATAACTTCAGTCACATCAATAGCCAGGCTGGATAAGACCTGATGTCTTCATCCAGTTATTTTTTTATTCCGAAGCATTTATATTTACTGAAGGATATAGGTATCACGAATGGTAACATTATTAAACCTTATTTAACGGGTTCTTATTGCCTGACGTAATACTTTAACCTGTCCATAAAACTACCCCATAATATTTCAATTTTTAAATTGCAACGATTAGAGTTAGTACCGATTCTCCGCTGATTTTTACCTTATTTATTAGTTGTCCTGTCCAATTTTGGGAGTTTCATCCAATGAGTTAGTTGGTTCTCACAATTTTCCAATTTTCTTTCGTTCTTTTCTATTTATTATATTCTGTTTATTACGTTATGTTTGTTTCATTCCGTTTTTCACCCGCTATATTATACTTTTATCTGTCGTAATATTTATTGAGTTAATGTATTAATACCAAATACACTTAAGATAAAGATAATAGCATTTTGTGGCTACAACTCTAACGAACAAACTTATTGCTCATATTATATTACTCATCATTCACTGATTTTGTGATAATGGATTAATTATTTGAAGCGAATATAAACTGATGTTACTGGGTAATTCTTTTCAGCTTACGGCGACAGCGTACCTAGCATGTCTGTCTTTGACTTTTTCTTTTGTACGCATTAGACGTTTATCATACTCGGAGTTAGGAGAAGCTAGTGCGCAGATTTGTTCACACTTTTATGATGATTTTGCAATAATTCTAATTCTACCAGTGGAACCTGCTAAATCGGGTGGGAATATCTAGCATTTCTTGGTATCATTGCACATATATTACAGTTAATCTTAAATTAGAAGTGACTATGTCGAATGTTTTATTATTTTTTGACCATCAGCCCCTTCATACCGGGTGAATTTGTCTATTATCTTTTGCTATTATCGTTGTCTATAATCCTGATTCATTACTATTTTCCAGTATTATTATGATACATCTTGGTTATTCTCTGGTTGTTATTTGCGATTATTATTATCGTTTATTATTGATATTATCAATACCATTATTTATCAATACCACTAACTGCCATTAATTTTAACTCTTAATGCTAATCTTGATATATGTTGATTCTTCATTTTACCGACTTATACCTAAATATATAAATTAATACATTATATATAAAATACGAAATTGTTTTATAATGTGTTAACTAAATTTATTTTTAATTTACAGAATTTGAAATTTGCTTGAAACTTCCTCAACTATTATTAATAAATCAACAGCAATGGTAAAGACAATTTTACATATAATTCTCTCTATAGGTAACTTTTATATATAAGTCTCTCTCTAGAACTAGACCATTGTCGTAAAATTATATTATTACAAACTTCTATTATACACATATGTGCTCAATTGTTTATAGATTGTATGGTGCCGTTTAGAAATAAATACGACAGCTACGGCAATAATAAGCTCTCGGGCATTGTCTAGCTTTTATGCTACGTGACCAACCTTTAACCCAAGCGGTATATTCAACTTTAGTTCCCGTAAAATCACTTCCATCTATTGTACCTTTC
Source organism: Rhynchophorus ferrugineus (assembly GCF_030347505.1). NCBI lineage: Eukaryota > Metazoa > Arthropoda > Insecta > Coleoptera > Curculionidae > Rhynchophorus > Rhynchophorus ferrugineus. Next base: position 16,619,602 of record NW_027472590.1, read on the forward strand.
CAAGAACTACGTGTTCAATACTCTTAACTTAATAGCGGATACTTATAACTAAATTTGAAACGAATCTATTCATATAACTAATAGTAACCATTATGTATTAATATAAATTATTTTTTACCAATATCAAACTCATTTTTTAGTGATTTATTTTATAACTTAATACATACACACTTTATTTGTACCAGTTCGACCCCATTAAAGCAATTCCCCTTGGCTCCAATGCATTTATCTCAACCTTTTTTAATGCCTTTGAAATATTTATTAAATTAAGTTTTCTTTATATTTGGAATATCAATGTCCTCGATAGGATTTTTTGGATTTCAAGAGATAACCGGAAGTATGACGGAGCCAAATCGGATGTGTAAGACCAATTTTGTGCGTGAATATACAAAATCGTGATGATAAAACCAAGTATTGATCTATAACAGTTATAATCAATCATAATCAAGAATACCAAGGTATATAAGTCTCACTATTTTTGAACAAAAAATTATGTTCGTACCCTATTAAATATTGGTATTAATTAACAAATAAAACAATTATTTTTACGAGAAAAATTATTATATTAACATATTTTCGTTCTATTAAATTTATGTACATATTCATCATATATTATTATTTATTTTATATCATACTATATCTAGTGTAATATAAAAAAACTTAAATATTAATTCTCTATAATTATTATTCAACGCCACAGGTGCGAGGACTCTCTAATTGCACATATTAATCACTAATTAAATATAAACCGAATGAAACTGGAATAAAATTATGAATGATTTTACTTATTATATTTATTAGACAGAAGATAAAATAACCATTTTTGTATATTAGGTTATATATATTTTTTACGTTTTTCATATTAATAAATATTGCTTCTTTTTGATTTAAAGAAAATTGAGTCATTCCAAAATAAAACGAGAATTTTATATAAAATGAAAAAAATTGGATGACGAACGTTATAAAATTTACTGTTTCTTTATCTCTGTTGAAAACTCGCCTATTCATCTAATAGAAATATATTTCTGCTAAAAAAATTCAATGTATATATCAATATATAGCTTTGTGTAATATAGATACAAATATATAACTGTTCATATCTATCTACTTTACTCGTATAACATGAAATAAATAAAATATTTGAAGATTTTAGTTGAATATATATTTTATATTTCTAATAAATGTACAAATACCTCAATAAGTGTCTTCCGTTCAAATACAGAAAACGATTTATAATGTTACTAATTTCGAAATGAATATGGAAATGATTGGATATTAAAAATAGTTTAAATTGTTATTTATATAGATGTTAGAGCAACTAGCTATTTGAGAATAAATCGTTTTTCTCCGGTTTATGAACCCCAAAAGCTATTCCCATTTTCATATATAGATATCTCAATATTCTGCATCTATTGAAATAAATGGCATTCAGAAAAAGAATCTAAGTCAGGATTATACGGTGACTGATGAATAAAAAATTAGTTTACAACTGATAAAAAAAATATGTCTTTTCAAATAATATTGCAAAATAAGGCAAAAATAAATCTACTCGTAAATATAGGCAATAATGACGTGCGGCAAAAGAGGTTATCTAACTCAAGTAAGTGCAGAAGGCGCGTTTATACGAGTATTCACTAAAAATCATCGTGGTCCGGTGATTCGGCTACTTTCGGAACTATTGGTATTTTGGTCGGCGCAATCTACTCGCCGCAAGCCGAAATGTTAAAAGTCGATGTTGCCAAATTTACAGCTAGGCTATTTGCTTTATGGATGTATATTATTTTAGCAAAATAATATATTTAAAAAGACTTTCTGACTGAAACAAAAAATAATAATAGATTAGATACCTTTTTTACTATTTAGTACAATATATAGTTCTTGCTTTATATTTGGCAACATTGCAGGCTGCTGCAAGCTCTGCGTTCCTCATAAGAAATGGGTATAAAAGGTATTGCTCTGATTTTTGAAGGCCTTTTAGTTTATCATTTCAGCCCTTTAATAGGATTACAAATATGGAGAGTCAAAGGTAGGTTTAGTTTCAGTTATTACAAATAGGATAAATTAATTAAATGATTTAAATTTTGCAGTGAAAGTAAAATAATATGTCAAGTTTGTAATATGACATACTTAGTAGCAAGAGAAAGATTTCGCCATCAACTCGACTCAAGTCGAAAGAAGAACAAGAAGGATCATCTCCCTTCTCTGTGTCTCCAATTTAATGATTTTAGTATGCATACATGCTGAATTTCGGCAGCATCTTTGTCAGATCCATAATATAGATGTTAACTTGAAAGCCACAGGACGGTTATTGAAAAATATTGCTTAAAGAGTTTCTCAGAAAACAAGAAGTCAAGAAGCTTATATACCACTATACAAGGAGTTATCATCAATATAGTATTTTCCATAAAAATATCGATATAGGGTACGATAAATCAAGAAGGGTTACAGGCAAAAAATTAATTTCAGTCTGTCTATATAAGTTTTTTTTTGTTTTGTAAGAATGTTATTAAGCTCAAATTTGAAGCAAATACAAATAGCCAATATGACTCCTGGAATAATATTCGACAATTGAATTTTAACAAGATAATAGGGAATTATATATTTAGGTAATTTCAATTAATCGTCCGGTTTGTAGGCATTGCAGAAGTGCAGGAAAATATCACAAATCATTAATTCTAATAAGGTAGCTATTTAGAAAATGATTGTACTTGCTACAGCTGTATGATTTGTTGATAAGGAAAAGTAATCTGCCAAAATATCAAAGAAGAGAAAAGCATATCTAAGCAGGAATAAAAGAAAATAGTTGAAAGCTAAATATATACTAAAATAAAACACAAAATATTAACATCATTGAGTTTTTAAGACACTTGAGTCCTTGATTTCATTAATTATGGTGGTGTTTTTTTAGAAGGTAAGCCCTTTTTCCATGAAATATATTAAACCTCCCTTTATTTTGAAAAATATTTTATTGCTACTTTTTTTGTATTGTAATTAATTAGTAATTAGTGTAAGGAGAGTGTAAAATATAAAGGACTGTAGCTATAAAAAGTTGTTACAAAATTTTATTTATATATAATACATTTGTAATATTGTATATACAAATATGTGGTAATTTAGTAAATAGTTGATACCATAGTTAAGGTTCATTGTTTTATATTTTCTAATAATTAAAATTAATAATAAATTTTAAAATATATAAATGAATACAATATAAAAATTTAGTATTATGCTGTATTTTTCTTTGTACCTCCTCTGAAATGTTTCGTAAATTAATGACATGTTCTTACTGTTTTTTAAGTCATTTTCACTATATATACATATGTATGGTACATATAGCTTAATATAAAACTTATGAACATTAACCTTTATTTTAATAAGTAGTACACAGTATATTTTAGCCCTACTCCTAACGTCCCAAGCTTTACTGAGAATATTCAAATATTTCTAACATTGAGGACGCGCGCGCCCGCGCAATATTGTCAATCTACCGGACCACGATGATTCTTAATGTATCCTGTTTGTACGCCCCATAGAAACGCTATGTTGCCGGACTGATTTCTCTATATTAATAAATATACAACAAAAACCGCAGTGGTATGAGCATTTGAACAATACGTAAAACGGAAAAGACCACTGCAGTTGCAGTCAACTGCTATATAATTCGAAAATGTATTTAAGAAAAGTGTAAAAATTAAAGAAATCCAAAAGTAAAAAAAACAGAAGAAAACTGGATATGTTTATTGTCTATTATTAAATCTTCTAAAATGTGAAGGAAATAAAGGAAGAACAAAAATAATATCGGAAGGGCCGGAGTAATATTCAGGGCGGAAAAGAAGAAACTGAAAATTGAAAATAATAAAATTAAGATGAAACAAAAGCGAATGAGAAATTTAATCTATAGGCTTTCATCATTACCCAATTGGACATAGAAGTATTTCTAAAAATGCTACGAAACTGTTGAAAGGGTTATATAAGACCTGTCTATAACAGATATAATGATAATGAGTGAAAATCATGAAATATAAAAATATATTAAAATATAAACATAATGAGATTTTAAAATACTGAGACAAATGTAAGAATAAAAAGCGAGAAAAGTGAAAGAAAAGAATGGCATAACAGTAAACACAAAATATCTGAAATTAAGAATAATAATAAAATGGGCAGATATAGCAATATAAACACATAAATGATGAAGATGCACAATTGATGTGAGGAATATGGAGAAGGGACATTAAGACGACGATAACGATAAAAGGCAAAGACATAACGAGTGACAAAGAAAGTGCACAAAGAAATATAATAAAAATAATCTCAACAAGGGGGAGAGACGGGAAGCACTACAAATTGACGTGTTTCTACTCTTCCGCACCCACCATCTTAGAGAAACAAAATCTCGTGTAGCTTAGCCGATTCGGCCTATGATTTAGGAGGTAGATACCACTTTGCTCTAATATATTACTGATCTCAAATACTTTAACTCCTGCATTTGCCCTGACTGGATCCCGTTGAGATTTACAATTGTAGGCAATCTGTCTGTGGTCAACACTTTAGAATTTTCTTCATTAATTCTCAAGTCATATGCTATATGTTTTTAAAAGCAGGCCGATCCGTGCTTATCAAACTTTATCACGAAGAACCCTAGAATCCTTAAAGCATTATCAGTGAATATACCTTTATCATCAACGCACAACAGATTGGCCATATGTTAACAAGTTATGAAGGGATGACTTCTCTTTGACGAACACCAACTTGGATCTCAAATGGATTCGACAAATTATTTCGTACCTACACGCAGCTAATGGAAATATCATGAAACGCCTTAAAATATGTAATACCTTTTACGGAAAATATTTAGCCTCAAAAGCTGCCCTAGTGAGTAACAGTGTACAACCGAAAGAAGAGCAAGAATCAATTAAATAATAGGTTTACTAATGATCCCTCAAATAAAACAAGTGTTTTGCAAATAATTCACACTCAGCTTGTTTCATTCCATTTCAACAATTCGTCCGATCCTTATAGATTACTATAATATTTAACAAAGTTTGTCATGCGTTACAGAACCGAAACAACTTTAATATCGGTGAAATATAAGCCATAAAGATTTATACCACTATAATGACCATTATAATCTGTTCAATTCCACAATTTTAATAACCAGGAAAATTGGTTTCATGTACAAATCCGTTTCGGTCCGCGATATGGCAGGATTAGTTTAAAATTTATGCAATTTGAATAATATATCTACCGCTAATTTATAGTCTAATTAAGAGTTTTATTTTCCAGTATAACGTTCAGAATGACAGATACGTTTGAAAATCATATAAATAATTAACATATTTTAAACTATATTGAAGTTTTAAAAATAAAGAAGACTCCCTAGCATTAAGCTATATTTCGTTCACATTTCATTCATAGACATACACAGACCTCTGAAATTTACATCTGGGAAATTTTTCCTCAACTAACAGTTTATTTGAAAAGCCTGACACATAGATGGCGCTAGTAGAACAATATCCATATGCTTTTTATATAGCCCCAACCCTCAAAAGATGCGAGTATAATTATGACAGCTGTCGGATCATTAGTTTGTGAATTATAGCATTTTACGTGAAGCAACTTTTGTTATTGTAAAAAAATGGATAAAAAGGAATTTCGCGTGTTGATAAAATATCGGTTTTTGGAGGGAAAAAATACAGTTAAAGCAAAAACATAACTTGATGCCGAGTTTCCGGACACTGCCCCAGGAAAATCAACCATCAAGAATTGGTATGCTGGTATGGTATGTAAGTTTAGACGTTGAAAGAGGTTGGTTCCAAAAAAGATTGTTACCGATAAAAATATTTAAAAAATTCACAAAATAATTTTGAATGGCCGTCAATTTAAATTGAATGGAATAGCAGCCACTAAAGATATCAACTGAACATGTACATCATATCATTCACGATATTTGGGTATGAGAAAGCTCTGTGCAAGTAGGAGCCGTGCGAGCTCACTTTTTACCAAAAACGACGAGTTGATGATTCGGAGCAGTGTTTGAAGATAATCAAGGGGAACAAACCCGAGTTTTTGCGTCGATATGTGACTATGGATGAAACCTGGCTCCATCATTTCACTCCGAAGTCCAATCGATAGTCATACGAGTGGACTGCACACGATGAACCCGCTCCAAAGCATAGGAAAACGCAACAGTGGGCTGACAAGGTTATGGCATATTTTGGGATGCGCATGGAATAATTTTCATTGACTACCTTGAAAAAGGAAAGACCATCAATAGCAACTATTACATAGCGTTATCTCTAGTAAATAATAATCAATCACAAGTGTCTCATAATATCCAATCGATAGCTGAACTAATAAAACACATTTAAAGGCAATATTAATATGCAGATTAAAATGTATTTGATGGGGTAACCAAAAGGTTAATTTTTCATATGTGATGGTAAACTCAACACAAAAAATATTAAATTCGTTACATTTCATGGATGCATGATTTTCTTAAACTTTTAGTATTCCTTGATGTAAGGCTAAAGCTGTAAGGTCATCTCTAGCCATAAACTATTAGCAATAAGAAACATCCATGCTTTTAAAAGCACCACTAGTTCATAGATTATCCGCACATGCATCACAGTTCAGTGTGCAAGACCACCAAATATGGACTGAGTTGCCGGTGAACTAACATAATATACCAGAAATTGGCCACTCCAAGCCATCAATGACGGATTGTAGTAGTTAAGTTTCCCATCCGTAAACTATTGGAATTTGGAATCACCCAAAATTGGAAAACAATTTCATATAGGGTACACTATGGAAATTTTGATAGAAACAGTACCATATTAAAGATAACTAATTACTCAAAACTAATTAATAGCTAATACTAAATAATTTTAGCTGTAAGTTTTCCAGGCGCGACAACCCTATGGCCGTTTTGTTAGAAGACGATCCATACTGTTGACCGAGACAAGGCCATGTGTTCTAAGACTAAATGGTGTAACAAGTGACAGTTGTAAATATAGACCTTGAGATGGATTTGGTTTGTTTTCTAATAGATAAAAACCCTCAGTGGAGTTTCATATCGCGGTTCAACAACTCGTCCCTTCTTTCCTTAAAATAAAATAGTATTCTAAAGTAAATTGATTTTTAAGTAAATTAAATTAATAGTATTTGAAACCCTTTTACATTTCATAACTGCCTATAGTCAGGCCTGAATCAGGTTAGAGTTAAAACGATCATCGTACATCTGTTTTGACCCTATTACTTTCTGGATAAACAACCTTCTCGTATGTCAAGTATTCAATCCAGTTATTTAAATTCAATTTACGGACTCGGATCCTTAAATACTAAAACTTTCAATTTCGGACCCAAACAATATTTATGTATTCGACATTTGTGCCAATCAACTTGTTTGTTCTCTGTATTTGTTTCAATTAAACTACGATTAGCCGTTGAGAGTTTGGCGAATCACAAGACTGTCTCAGTTTAAATGGAATACAAATGAGAAAAGTTTTTCTTGTTTGTAATAAAATGTTATGCCGCCTATTTTTTGTTTTCATTAATTTTATATATTCTCGCGTAGGACGAAAACAAACACACAAATAATATATGAAAACACGTAACAGAAATCCGGAGAGAATTTCGCATATTTTGTTGGCATCCAATTTAAATTTGTATAAATAAATTATAATAGGAATGCCTTGGTACTGAAGCAATTTACATAATTAGTTAATTAGTATAAGGTATCTTTCATCCAGTATATTAGTTGAACCGTCTTTAAATCTTCAATCTTTAAAACTATTAGTAATCGCTCAATGGTGGAAATTCAACCACAATATGTTAAATTAATTTAATGTGTTTCTCCTACAACAGACTGATATTAAAAATAGCTGTATATTTCATTGTAATTAATTCAATTTAATTCCAATTAATTGTTATATTTACTAAAACTCTGTGAATCAGAGTGTTATATTAACTAACCAGTCCAACACAATTGGGCATTTTCTGTTTTACAATTTGGAAATATATATATATATATATATATATATATATATATATATATATATATATATATATATATATATGGATATAAATATTTGGTACCAAATATTATGAAACTATTTCACAATGTTTCTTCTTAATTGTAAAAGATGCAGTTCATACAACGTCTCTTAGTTTGATTAACAAAAAAATTTACTCTCTATAATAATAAGGAATGTGGTAGTACTTTCATGACATATCTTGAAAACTATTAGGTATTAAGGTACATATTTGCCAGTTCAGTATACAGTATAATATAGAACAAGCCATATCTTATTCACACCAGCAGCCTTTTTATGAAGATATAAGACCAATACTAATGAAAGCAATAGTATATTACACCAAAGGATTCCTCAAAATTCTCTGGAATTATTAATTAATTAATTAATTAAATAATGAATTAGTCGTTCAAGAAAAATAGGACAAAGTGTCTAGGATCAGTGAAGAATACTTTTGGGATAGGATGAAGGTATTTTGATCTGGAGATATGTTTTGGTGATTGCTCCAAGTAGATTAAAAAAAGTAAAAACATCTCTTTCGTCAACTATTTAAAAATTAGAAAAAATCTCGGTGGCAAAAATGTTTGTAAGTTAGTTGGATCCTGCTCGAGATATTACCAATACCCATTCCAATTATTTCTTAAAATAGTTTAAAAAATTCTAACTCAATTGGGACCACTAAATTATCAAGAAAGACGAAAATCAGATTTCCACAACATTTCAAGTAATTGTTGTAGCACAACGAATAGAACTTGAGATATCATCTCGATTATTTACAAGAGAGTAGGTTTGAGGCGATAGCTTATTGAGTCATAAATTAAGGTTATTCTTGAGTTTCAAATTTAACATTTTCTGAAATGTTTTCGAGGAAGAGCAAAGGAGAAATCAATCCGACTTTGGTTACATCTGAGAGCAAATGTAAAAGCTTCAATTCCAATATTAATAATTGTGACCATTAAAATGGCCAAAGAATGGCAAAAAATAGAATGGCAGAAAAAAGAATATTTGATTTATATATGTTTTGTAGCAAAAGAACAAATTAATTAACTTAATGTCCGATTATTGTATTGAAGTTAATTATATAAAGTATATAAAAGTTTCTCAATAGTCTCATCCTCAGATACTCCTCTTTCTTCAAACGATTTATATACCACGTCATAACTGTAACTGTAGCATTGGCCGAAAAAATTTTTTTTGAATATATTTTTTTGAGAATATATTTTTGAAGTTGTATACTTGAATTACAAGAAACAAACTGAAAATTAAATAAAACACCTATAATAACATGTAACAAGTCACTAGCAATTAATATTAAAATAAAATGCGAAATTAATATAGTAGCTATTTTGTATATTGTGAAATATTTCACTTTGTCTTCTTTACTTTCCAACAGCTGATGCTAATAATCTAACTTTACCACATTAATCCATATGTTGCTAAATTTAACGTTCAAAGCAAAGCAACATAGAAAATGCGGTTGTCGTGTATTTAACTTTTACTTTAATTTACTTCGTCACATTATATTACGAAAAGGTTGAAAATTAAATACTGAACAGCGTTTGTGACAGCCGACTACAAGATATTTGAGGTTTTACGTAAGTAATTAACTTTTTTTGTAAGTAAAGAATTGATAATTAAGATGTTACGCTAAGACATTAGAAAAATAAGGAGTGATTAATTATTTTTCAAACATTAATACTGTTTTTTCCTTCATTTATTGATATAAAAATTAAAAATTTTGCCAATTGAGATTTCAATTTCAAGTTACTATTGAAGAACAAAGTCCTAGAATAAAATACCGACATTTATCAATTGAAAAGCCCACTTACCGTTATCCTTCAAACCCATTGTATCAAGGGATATTTTCTTTATAACTTTCTTTATATTTTCATTTAATATAGTTTGTTTGCAGCAAAGAGTGTAAAGAGAGACACTCCAGTAACTAGGTGGTACTGCAATCGCTTTTTCGAATCGTTTTATTTCTTTATTTAATTAATTAACTCGAATAACTCTGTGTTAATCCGTTAATTTCCGTTTGTAGTATGTGCGCATAACAAAAAGTAAACCTTCTATTGGGTTTTTTACGTGTTTTTGCGGCAATATTAAATCATCAGTCTAAGAAGTATAGAACCTGAACGTATCAAAGAAATAACAAAACATTTTCCCAGGAAAGGTCCGAAATAATTTCAAAAATTTTTAGGTTTGAATTGTTACATTGATGAAGGTTATGTGTGTTACCGTAAATTCAGTGGCGATTTTTTTTATATTTATAGATGTATTAATATTACATCGTATTATAGAGTATTATCAACTTAATCTTCTCGCAGCATTTTTACCTGGTATGTATGGAAAAATGAAAGGATTACATTCAGAAAAGGAAAGTAAACCAAAGAGATAAAATTAAAAAATGACTATGAGTTATATTAGCACAAAGAAGAACAAGTAATCAAATTGTAATAATAATTGAAGAAGTTTAAGGTATAAAAACATCGCCTTTGGCGCATTGATGAACAATACAACCTACAGAATTCTTAAACAAGCGGTATAAGATAATATAATGTCATAACAATAATAGCAAAAAGAAAAGCTAAAAGCAAAACTAGAATCAAGGGAATGTCAGAAAAAATAAATATCCAAATTTAAAGTTCGAAAGCTGATATTATTTGTTAATTGAATTCTCTAATATTTGACTATTGAAATCTATTTAATATTTATTTATTTAATAATTTTTTTTTAATATAATTGGCGTATAAAATGTGACTACGAGAGGTTTTACTCTAAGTTCCACTATTGCGATATTTCATCTCAAGTGTGCATAAAATAATGAAAATAATTGAACAAAAATAGGATTTAAAGTTTTAATTGCAAATGGGATTTCATATGTCACGTTACTGAAAATATTACAGAAGCTTAGAACGAATCAACTTTAGTGAAGACATAAATATAATTGAAAGAATAAACTTACATGTGATGAACATATGGTAATATAAAAGATAGTAACCCTTCTATATATAAAATTATAATAAACAGAACAAATAAAATACCAATCACAATACGAAATAAAAACTAAAAACATTAAACTTCTGTTTTTATCAAAACAAATTATTTCAGCTTTCGGATATTATTATATCAGTAGAACTTCGGTATAACTGAAAGCCAATTCCTAAATACCTTAGAAACAGAACCTCCTTGTCTGAATATCAAATTTAAAGTTTGAGTTTGACATTTACCTTATAATCAATTTACCAAACTTATATAACGTACTTGTATTTCCATCTAAACCTCGCTAGTAATGTTTTGACATGTTGATATAAAATGAAACTTACAGATGAAACTATAGGTTTGAATAATTCAGTCCTATAAAATATATAAAATAGTTGTTTTTGGGCTTTTGGGGTTATTTAAGCTAATTAAAAAGCAAATATAAATCATCAGTCCTATAAGATATATATATATATATATATATATATATATATGTATATATATATTTAGAAAGTCAATTTAGAGAGTCAATTTAAATGAGTCAATTTTCATCACTCGATTATAATTCAATACGAATTCCGAAATTATTTCCTTTAATGTCATTGAAACTAGATTTCGCTTAGTTACCCTGTCCGCATTCAGCTTTTGTTTTTTGGGTAAACCTATTCGACCTGAATGTTTTAAACGTTGAAATCATCGCACTTGAATTATGGAACCCAACCAATTTAATAATTTCTTATGGTTGAGGCATACTCACAGTAAATCTCTAACAGCAAATTAAAAAATGAAGATCCCAGAGCCTTTTTACTTTTGAAAAAAACAACGCAAATGCACGTTTTGAGCCAAATGTTTGTGTTTTAGCGTAATGAAAATCCCTTAATACTTATTGGTCTATTTCGTAACCCTACCTTGCGTTGGACTACATTACCATCTTTACACCACTTTATAAGCTTCCGTTTTATTTCATATTAGCTATTGATTTTAAGCTGTTGAAGGAATACGGTACCTATCATACCTACGACTTCCTAAAACCCATAGTTCAGCTGAAATATTACTAAAGCTGTGTACCAAGATAGCTGGTTTAATTAGATAAGTTTAAATTGATTATATAGTAAATGTATCATAAATAGTTAGTTTCCATCCAATACTAACTCGACCAATCCTTATTGAAACCCCCTATATATCTTATAAGGTTCACTTTGTATTGAACAACTGATCTGAATTGAACTATAGCCTTTCAGTACATCGGTTTAACTAATTTTATAAAAGAATTAAAAACCTACAACAAGCGGTATAAGATAATATAATATCATAAAAATAATATCAAAAAGAAGAGATAAAAGCAAAACTAGAATCAAGGGAATGTCAGAAAAAGTAACTATCCAAATTTAAAATATAAAACAATTTTAAATACAAAATAAATATCCAAATTTAAAATATAAAAATAGAACAGAAGTATATTTAAATAGGTGATATAGACGTAGGAGGTAATCGAACCCAATAAAAGGAAAATAACTGGAAAAACCATAAATGTGTACTTCACTATAAATATAAAATTTAATAACAAAAGTATATATACTGTAGGATGAAAATAGAATTGTACAAAGCAATATATAGACCATTCCTAATATTCGGTTGGGAAACGTTAAAAATAAGTTTAAATTGATTATATAGCAAATGTATCATAAAGAGTTAGTTTCCATACAATACTAACTCGGCCAATCCTTATTGAACCCACTATATATCTTATAAGGTTCACTTTGTATTGAACAACTGATCTAAATTGAACTACAGCCTTTCGGTACATCGGTTTAACTCAGTTTTATAAAAGAATTAAAAACCTACCAATTCCTAAATAAAATGAACACTTATATTAATCATAAAGTAAGATATTAATTAAGACGAGTAAAGTAGAAATATACTTGTACGAAATAGAGTCTGTTTGGTCCCAATTACATTAGATGTTTCTGAAAAGGGGTTTCAGACAATAAAAAGAATATGCTATTCACTTAAGAGCGCCCTATAAAGAGAGCTTCAGGTGGCTGTGCACCTTCTTTACTGGGCATTATCCTAAAAGCTAATGTACTCCTAGCGAACTAAGTTGTGTCGCTGCATTACCTTCTTATCTTTGGTTTTGATATTTTATAAAAGCTCCCTTTGTCGTTCGGCAAAATACTTCAAACGATTCGGTGTTAAAATTCTATTGACGCAATATCAATATTTATCACATATAAAAATATATTTTAGCAAGATAGCACTTATACTATACATACCAATATACTATGAGATACAACTATTTCAAGCCTATGTAAAAGACGATATCAATATAAGACGATATAAGACAACGTCTAATAATTTGAACAATATTGACGTAATTTTTTTATATGTTTTTTAAAGATAATTTATTCATATACATTTCTAATACTAATAAATGATGTACCTTTGAAGCCAATTTATATAATTGAAATAATTTTGCAGAAGTGAAAGATAATGGTAGAAAGACTGGGGTAGGTTTAGGCTATACGGTAGATAGTATAGAAAATATTCCTACATAACATGCTCTAACTTTTATCAAGTCGCTAAAGATAAGTGTGGTTTAGCGTTGTCATGGTGCAAAACAAAGAATTTCTTTAAACACTCTTTGTGTTTTTGGGTTTATTTATTACATTAGATATTGCTATCGATAAAGAATTAATAAAACAGATGTAATAAGTTAATTACATAATTAATTTATTTATTACAAATATAAAAAGCAATGTACAAATCGACATAATAAGGTAGTGATTATATCGATATAATCAATATAATAACTATGATCTTAATGATAGTTGACTGAATCCTTACATATAGAAGATCTAATGTTGTTATTATGTATCGGATGTTATTGCCTTTCTAATATGTAATACCACTTGTCCGATCTTATAATATGACATTTTATATTACGAAATTTCAACCATAAAGTTATGGTTATTCTTCCTTCAAACTCTGAATACTTATTTATACCCCAAATATACCTGAAAATCCGTATTTGAATTATTGGCTCCTGGTTTATTAACTAAAACTAGGCGATGTCTCGTATTCGATATAAATTGAATTTTTAGGGAAGAAGCTCTAATACTAAAGCTTTCCTAATAAATTTATCCAATTTGATCAACTTTCTGTCACGGTTAAGTGACCAAACAATCAAGACCCCGCCTTTTCATAATCAGTTGGATAATTAACAAAAACCAAGAACATGGTATGCCAGATAAGATTGGCCTCACAGCATTCGTATTTATTAAAATAACGTAGATGCTAATAAATCTTAAAACTCTTTCAATGTTTTCAAAATCAAAGTCCTCATTTTCAAATTTAATCCTTGCTTTTATAGAATTGAATGTTATGGCTAGTATTCATAGAGTTTTAGCAGAGAGTCTGTCTATATCTCAAACATCATTGATGGTCTCTCTTTTCATATATTTGTCATTCTCCCATTTCCTCCTATGAATATTTTTTCCAAACTCATGGGGACCTTTGAAGAACAGAAGGATACAAAAATTTACAAGAAATTTAATGTATGCAATGTAGCCTGAAAATATCAGCTTTATTACGTCAAAGTTCAGTATTTAAAATTTTAGTGATATCAATACAGTGTTTCTTACTAATTACATCTTACATTAGACACGCTTAGTACGAACTTAATTTAAAATCTAATTTACTAATATTGTTCTGTTGTACTTACACGAGCAAAGCGAGTACGGAATCATTATGTATTTCCCAAATTAAAATGAAACTAAACTACTTAATCTGGAGTTAAGTCAATTTTCTGATTTCCTGCGTGTTGTCAGGTATGTATTGCAACCCCACATATGCTACCCATATGTACAAATTGGAATTATAATTGACTAATAAACCAATCTTTTTGATTTTATGTCAAGTTGAGAGTATTTTCCTACTAACCAGCACAGTTGTTTCGTGTTGAGTCTGATCTGCTCTGAATTTCACTACAATTGACAATGAACGAAATCGAAGGTAAAAAATGAAAAATATATTAGCTCACGAATCGAAGCTTTACAAACTGAAGTAAAAAAGCACCAAGCCAATTTTACCATCTATATAATAACTATTACTTATTTGGATTAATGAAGATTTCCAATAGTATCTAAAAAACAACAATACAAATTGAATTTATAGGACAGTAATTAAGTGGCCAAAATCGACATTATGTATATATTACGATTTCTGAATCGATCACTGACTGGTAATTTCCCTACTGATCAATATCAATTATACTATTTCAGAAAAAAATACATTTAAACTCTTCATATTCATGATATTAGAAAATAAAACTTTTGCTCAAAATTAAAGTAAAACACAACAAATGCATCTTTGCAAGCTAAGATTTTACGGAATATAACAATGGCTTTTATAATAAATGTATGCAGCAAAAGAAACAGAAACACTGACTCTTAATTTGCCCCAAGCCATTGCATAATATTATTCGAATTTCAAATGAAACTTTATGCAATAAAGGGATCATACTATTTACCTTGCAACATTTACAATTAAATTTTTCATTTTCGTTTTTTTGCCTTGAATATTCTTTCATCTTACGGGTTGAGTATTCCGTCCGAATAAAAAATTATATTCTGATTATAATTTCAGATAAACCGAGTTTTAAAAAACAAAATAAAACAAGTTTTTGATAAAAGAATAGCATTATATTTATGTTCACGTCATACAAATTCATTGAAGAGAAATATTTTTAAGTTACTTAATCATACATATTTCAACAAAAACATGATACAAATTGAAGTTTTTTTCCTCTTGTTTTGATTCAAGACCATGGCGATAGAGCAATCATCTCATCAACAATAATTAAATGTCATGCAAAATCATTTTTACGATTCTAAAAGGCTCTAAATATTACTATCGAATACTATGTTTTAAACCATGAAACATCACTTAAATTATTGTTCAGTATATCTATTAAAATGCCCAGCATTTCAATAAAATATTATTCCGTTAATTGACGATCATAATCAGGATCATATTTTCGCGAGGATTCCTAGTTTTTGGGTGCCATTAACTTCCATTTTCTTCCAGATATATACAATACATTTTAAATAAATCAGTTAATATCCTTGAAGGAGTATATTACACGATCAAAAATAACGGTACATATTTTCACAGCCTTTAATTTTGGTTTTTATAGTGAATTGAATGCGATCACCTCTAACAGACTTAATAAAGAATGAATTCGTAAATAAATTGAAATGTATTTAGGAACTATTTTGTATGAAAGTGTTATTAATTCTACAGTTGCGGATAGTTGAATGTAGAGGAACAAAAAAATGATCTACAGGGAACAATTTATAGTTACAATTTTTGCTATTTTACTTTTTAAATTATAAAAAGATATCGGTTTTATTTGACCATAGTGTTTTTTATATATACTGTTAATATTTCTTTAACTCAAGACAAACTTTTCGATAATCATGCTGCTTTTTATCTGTAAATTATGATTTTAAGTCATCGCTCGACCTATAACAATTATTTCTAATGAAATAATTTCCCTCATTTTTAGTCATTCGTAGGACATTAAACATTTACAACTATAATTTCTATTGTTATGTTGATTATATTGAAAGTTGTTCGCATTCCGTAACTTGAAAGAAGAACTAGTACACTCACAGTTGCTCCTTATATGTTGCATAGAAGTACTAACATTAAAGTTAGCTAAATAAGGGCTTGCTAAAATCGAAACTATTGGTTGAATTGGCAGTGAATTTAACGAAGCACCCTTTAGTGGATGGAAAGGGAATTTCTTTTGGACTAATTGAATGCAAACATATCCATAACGCTAACAAACCTACCCCATCAAAATTTGATTTTAAAGTACCAATTATTACGTTTCACACTTACACGTCAAACCTGTCCAAAGACTGATACAGTGATGAGATCCAAATATTTTATAATCGTTGAAATATGCATATAACTTTGAAAAATTTTAGCACAAATTAAAATAATTTTTGTCCCCATAAACTTTTACATTTCCATTCCTGGAAGTTTTTATTTAGTTTTAGTACAACTTAGAAGCCAGAACTTTTAACGAAAACAAACCCAAACATTTTTACAATGGCCATCTGCTCTACCCAAGTAATTATTTAGAGGAAGTATGCCATCTTTAAATATAGTGTAATGAAACGACAAGTGCCATTAAAAGTTCTGGCTTCTAAGTTGTACTAAAACAAAATAAAAACTTCCAGGAATGGAAATGTAAAAATTTATGACGATAAAAATGATTTTAATTTGTGCTGTAATTTTTCAAAGTTATATGCATATTTCAACTTTCAATTTTAAGGATGTAGGATTATGATTTAATGTTGACAATTACCAAGATAGTGACGATAGGGGAAACTACTAAAGGAGGGTATATAATTAATATAGGATAACTGTAGAATATTGTATATTGTGGCGTCTAAAGTATTTGTGTGCTTAGATATGTGTATAATTTCTTAGAATATAATTATAAATTCATTTGCTATAACTGTTTTGCAGCTACTGCAAATGAATTAGGGAAAATGCTGTAAATTTATCTAATTTTATCGCGAAAAATGTACAGATAGTAATAGAAGAAGCTAGAGAGAAATACAGTGATTTGTGATGATATTATGATACTATGAACGATGGAAAAGAGTTCAATATAAATATAATAAAACAACTTTAAAGTACTCAATATTGTGGCTGTATAATTAACTGTAGTTTAAGTCATGTTATAGCATATGCATTGATAACATAACATATTTTGCTATGACATTAAAATAAATTATATTTGATATACCGAAGCCAATATAATCTCAAACCAAAAATTGATGCAGCAGTATTGCGAAATTCTGACGTCATACATTTAGATGACATGATTTCACCCTTTTATTGGATAGACTATAGTTGTTAAGCGTACATGTTATTGCACCAACAAATAATATTTGTTAGTCCCCCTTCTGCGTTGTATGTGTTTGCATTTTTAATTAATTAGATTAATTAATTAACTACCATAATATGTGTATTATAATAATGTTATAATTAACTACTCATGATACGTATTTATATTTGGGTTCGTGATATATACGTAACGTTTAAACAAGAAGACTAAATATATGCGGTAGAAGGGTAAGGGCTGGAAGACCATAAATTTCCTTGAGACATCTATATAAACTTGACGTTATTGTTTCATGGGGGAGGCGGGCGCGGCGAGGGACGATGTTGGGAGGGGGTGGTCTTAATTAATCTCGGTTACTCTCGGTTTGAAAGAAGAATTACAAGCTAATATATTTCGTTAAATTATGCAGGCTTTTTGAATAGGATTTTTGCGGGCGGCGCCGTACCTTTTTTATCCTAACAGTTTTCGCTTCGGTCAGATAATGAAACTGATCGAAAATTAAACTTTTTGATGCCAGTGCCGGAGGGCGAAAGGTCGGCTAAAGGGTGTGCTGGGACAATCATTGATTAGTTCGCCCTGTCAATCACCTTGGAAATGAGTTTTGATCGTGGGTTTTTGTCGGAATAGTTTGTTAGCGCGGAATGACGGGCGAATATAATAAATTAATCGTTCTGGTGGGGGACCGACAGCGGGCTTTTAAAATTCGTTTTAATACGGACTCGGCGGGATTTATTATTGGCGACTGAATGAAAGTCGTAATGGATGGAACAACTTTTCTCTGGTATATACGATATTTTACGTTTTGTATACTACTGAATAAAATATTTTATTCCTCGATTCAGTGTTCTTTCCATTAGGTGTTAGGATTAATTCGTAGCATTTTAAATGGCGTAAATAAGTAGCGGCTAAAGGTAATCTTTTTTTTTAAACAGGTGGTATAGAAAAAACAGTTAAGTTATCTACAAGTATTGAATTCCTGTGATACGTTGTTGCGTTAGAACAAAATTTGTTTATATATGGTTTATGTTTATAATAAGAGGTGTTTCCTGACAATTTTTATCATTGAAACGCTTCCCAATCTTATGACGGTATTGAAATACAACTTAGCAGTCCCGCTACCATTTTGATTGCCTATAACTTTGCTCAAAGAAAAGATAAGTACGTTCGGTTTTCATAAAAAGTTTATTTGGTCTTTTTGGATATTTTTTTCGATATGATTGAAAAATTGTATCTGCTAAATGGTGACCGCGATTCGCTATGCAACTTTCGGCTTTTTAAGGCATTTTTCATTACATCGTGCAACATCTGAGGCTGAATTTCTTCAATTTCGTGACCAAAATTGTTTTTAGTATTCTGAATCATTTGGGGCTTATTCACATAAACTTTTAATTTAAAAAAGAGAGAGATGACATCTGGATGGCTATGCTAAATCGCCACTTCGCGAAATTAGTCTTCGTGGAAAAACGTCATTCAATAATTGAATTGTTGAACGTGCTTGAAAATAGGGACCAATGATGTTTCCGGCATGAATACCACACTATACAGTTGTTTTTAGTTGATGCAATGTTGTTTCATGAATTAATTGAGGACTCTGTGCTCTCCAAAATCAACTGTTCTGCTTATTAACGTGGCCACTAAGTAGAAAATGGGCTTCATCGCTCATTATCAATTTAGACGAAAAATTTAGTCAACAGTCAAAAGCCTTAGCATTGCACTAATTTACTCAACTTGTTGATCAGGATTTTTCGGTAGCAATTTTTGGACTAACTGAATTTTTTACGGGAATATTTTCAAATCAGTTTCCAAAATTCGCCTGCACGCAGTTTAGTGCAGAAATATGTAACTGGGAACCACGTCTCCGAATTGATGTTTCTGGAGATTAGGCAACAGTATCGTCTATTGTCTTCCAGAACGAGGTCCGTTTGCTGTCATATCGTGCTGTCGAAAATTCGCATGTAAGCCATAAATTGAGGTTTTGTGCGGCATTGGACGACTAGGATATTTTTGCCACAATTTCCACCGAGTGGCAATAATAGAACGATTATTTTCAATAAATATACTACACACAATGTGTACAAAGCACAATGGTTGAAGCGAAACTAAGGTAGCGGGGTTCTTGCCCCATATGTTACAAGTTAAAGAATAATGTTGGTTTGGAAACAGTCCAATAACCAATTTATATTCACACGTCTTCAGCATTTAAGAACCGTGCATGATGTAAACTATACTGCACTGATCTGAACAAGTGGATATCAGAAAGCGCTATCAGATGTCGCTAAATTTATATATGCAATGTTATGATTTGACACATATGTCATTTTGTACACCAACATCTAATCTACGAAATTTACGAAAGTAACACCATCATAGATTCATACCTCTTTGAAATCAACTTTGCGCATCAATGGTACACGCGTTCGCAGAGCAGCACTTTTCGAACAAATTTTCTTTTCTTGACAAAATAAACATCCAGATATGGATAGGGTTTTGCTAGTTTTATATTGAAAAAATAAAGCATTCGCTTTTCTCAACTATCAAAGATTGGAAAGATCTGCAACGATTGAAAGAAATAGATGTTAACCACATAGAGTTCCTAGATTGTCTTGAATGCTATGCATAAACTATTTGAAGGATGCACCTGAACTTCCTAACCAAACTATCAAAATTTGTGACAGGACATCAAAGTACCACACCTTTCCGATTGACCAGATCAGGTTATTTTCATTCAATTATCAATGACAATTTATATAATCGACAATAGGGTTAATAATTAATAAGTAGAAGAAGATTCATTGCCATGGTAAAATATAGTGATATAATACCGATGGTTACATTTGTAAATAACTCAATTTAATAAAAATCTAAATCTAAATATAAAATAGCAAATATAGTAATATACCTAATTTTAGTTCTAGTACAAAATGCAGTCAGATGCAAATATATATAAATAGAATAAAATCAATCCATCCCAGCATACTAACCAATAAAGAATTTGCTTTCACAAACAGGCACTTGTTTAGAAGTTAATAAAACCGAAGTAACAAAAACAATCTTTCTACAGACTCTAATGATTTTATGTTATATTGTATGGAAACTTTTTTGTATATTTGGATGGAAAATGTGGTAATATTTTTACTTCTATGGTCGTTGTTCTCAAGAACAATAACACCATCATTTTTTAAAAATTATCACCAGAACTGCTACTGAATTACGACCTAGGTTTCATTTAATGTTTTTTTTTTTGTAATTTACCCCCCTGACATTAATTGGAATATTTTCAATTATTTGCCTTTCATCTGTTATAAAGCTTTCTGGTGAAAAACGCATTTTGTAACTAGGGTGGTGGCATTACGTCAATATGGCTTCTTTTATTGCAGCTGACATTTTCGGGTTTGAAAAACGCCATTGAATGCTCTCAAGTATTCTCCTGCAATTAAAATTAGGAGATACGTCTCAGCATTCACTTTATTCAGCTACATGAGAAGGAGTGAATACAATCGTCCATCGTTACATTCATACTAGCGAACTAAAATAATACACATAAATGTTGTGAAAATAACCCTTTAACAACGAAAAAACAATAATAAAACAATAATGTAATAAACTCAAATTCAGCTGAAAAACAAACTGCTCATACTAAGTAAGTAGTTGAATATATGAAATCATGGAAGGGTTTACATAAACAGTGGCCGCTTGTAACTATGTAGATTTTAGCAATATAGGTTATAATACCGTCGAATGTGACAAAAAAGTATAGTTACGGCCAAAAGCTTTTACTGTGATTATATTTTTTGTAACTTTTGAAATGGAATACTCCAAATGCTGTCTAATACCCAGTTTTTTTATTAAATCCAATGTTACATAATGCCGTATTTCTCTTATATATTATATATAGGGTTAGATAAAAAGTATTTCCATTATCGTCCTAAAAAAGGGCTTCAAAATTATATATCTCTAGAAACACTTATTCAGTAAAGTACAGTACAGCGGGTTTGAAGGTAAACAATTTAAAGAACATTTTAGATCAAAGGTAAATGTCAAAATAAATCAACCAAATCAAAAGGATCAAAAGGAAAATACAGACTTTAGAATGTTTTCGTCACATTCTGCTTCTTCTCTTCCTAAGAGGAAAAATTGCAAATCAAGCTCATCGAAAATTGTGTGTGGTGGATGATGAATGCTTAAGTGAATGTTAGAGTCAAAAGTCTCTTCGAGTATAAAAATGAACCTCGCTCTGATAAGGCAATCATTGAAACACTTAAACACATTGAGCGAGCTCAACACATTTTATCTCAAAACAACATCGACCATAAAACAATCCTGAACCATTTACCTTAAATTTGAGACCAAAAGAACTTCTCTAAATGGATTCTACATGACGGATTCTCATTTGTGAATCGTTGTTAATTTGAATCAAGTTTATCGATATAGTAGGTTCACATTCAAACCTCCAAAAGCCAACAACGATTGGACGTTTTTTTCTGTTGAATATCATCTATCTAGCATAAAATTCTCCTAATATTCTTAGACATAGAGGGCATAGAAATGAATTCAACATATATAATTTACAGTTATTTATATAATAGACTATAATATAGTTCACAAAATTTTCTCTAGCAATAACAATACTCACTAAACCTTTTCGAATGCTTACAGGCCAGTTTTTGTCAGTACTGATGACGATATTATAATCTCGGACCATATTTTCTCTCACTGTTGGATTAGAATTAATTTGTAGGAATTGATAGTCTGCATCTAGTAGTGCTAACCCCAATACAATTGTTTCAGATTTTGTTAACTTATTTCTGATAAAAATTTGGATTAACCTAATGTTATGATATAATAGATGAAATTATGCTGTACTACATGCGTAGCTCCAAACAGTGTCATTTGGAAACAACTATTGTATTTTTGAATGTAATAAGTGCTTAGAATAATTTCCCATCCCATCAACTAACAAGCGTAATGGATCTGGTGGTGCATGTGACTCTCGAACGCAATTATAACATATCAATACAACAATTATCATTTTCTCTCGCTAATCATCAGTGCGGTTAGCACGTGTGGTAAATCGTCACACACTTTATTGTATTTGACGACCTCAGTCACAATAACAAATCTGAAATACCTTTACAAACGATGTAGTGTGGTAAATGTTTAATCGAACCCAATTAGGATACGATACGAAATTACATTTAACACATAGTTATATATTTACATATATTTGGCATATATGTCATTATTTTCACTTGATTGTAAGATTACCTGACCTGCATCGATGTACCTATTAAAAGATACCTACACTTGTAGCAAATAAATCATAGTTAAGTGTTAAATGGTCAATGTCGAGAGATTATCTTCAATATTAAATACATGATGTATATATTCTAGGTTTGATAATAGTGGCCAGTAGTTTCTATTAGTATAAATATTTAACAACCATTAAAGATGTTGAGCCTTTGTGACACTGATCTCTATATATTTCCTGATATGGGTTGCAATTTTAATTGGCCTACATATTGTAATATTAAACAATATAACTGCGTAATAGATTTGTTTTGTTGGTAATTGGAAAATATCGTACCAATATTTATTAATTCCAACAAAAAAGATTTCAATTAATAACAATTGCTTTGTACTTACAACAATGACCTAAACATTACAGATGTTTCTCTCTCGTCAGAGGTGTTAAAGTTCTCTAGACTAAAATTCGGTCACTGTAAATAAAGCCACCAAATCCTGCTAAAGCGAGATTTTCCCCTGTTTGTACAGGATGGCTTTCAGTAAGAATGTCTTCACGAATGCACTACGTATAGGTAAGCTTGAGCCTTAAAATGTGACTCTGTAAAATACAGAAAAACGAATAATATATCTAAAAACTGTAGAATTATAAATCGGTAATTCCCCCCAAAAATTTAATATAATCGTTGAGGAAAAACACCTTTTAGTACTGTATTGTTTAAATGTTGTAGTTTCATATTTTCTCTTTTATAATTATACTAATACTTAAATTCTTATCTTTAGGATTTTTTTATTTGTTGAAATTGAATTAAACAAGCTGCTTTTGTGTGAGTTATGAACGAATTTATGTGTTGTTCCGAATGCTTATGCATACTACAATAAGTGCAATATATAAATCGTTTTAAAAAGTCCTCTATATTTTAGTTACTGATTATTTAACCATGTTCTGAATTATATTTACATAAGTGACATCCATAGATTTCTATTTATTGATCCAGGCTTACAACTAAGAAATTGGAGAAGAAAAAATTGATATGAAACCCCTGAAAAAAGCAAAGAAAGGCCTTTCTTTATTGCTTGTTTATTTACATGTCTGAATATGTACATTTATATTAGTCTAAGGCTAACTACAGACTTCAGAAACAAGTCAAAATTAGTCTGTTTGCTAAACAATAAAAGCAAAATGCTTACAATATTCCTGAGCACTATCCCATTATAAGGATGATTTCATAGAATATACACACATTTGTACTCATCAGGCGACTGTTCGCTTGATGTGCATTTAAAAATCTTGTGCTCAAAATCTAGGATTAGTTCCATTAGATGAAAGTATTTAGTAATTTATAGGAAGGATAAGGACAGGAGGACTTACAGAAAACTGCAAGAGAGTGTAGGAGAAAAATTTCTTTAATTTAATCTGCCACTGTGTTTACCACAGTGTATCAGAGGACTGATATATATTAATGATAATGATTTTTTACTAGCTTATGCATTTGTTTTATAGTTCAGTGTTTATTACGAATCCCATATTGTTTTTTGTTTTTTAACTAAGTCTTTTGATATATAACTTCAAGCTAAAATTTAAAGTTTATTTTTAAAAGTAAGTGTTACTATTCATATGTGATTCCTAAACATATAATTAGCCATAAAAATTTGGCATCAGTGACTGCAAAATAAGAAGGTTAAATAGATTACATGAAAATAATATGGCAGCCTCAAAAAGTGAAAAATTCTATATCATACGGTTTTAAATGAACTTATGTACTCTAAGCCTATGAATGAATAATTAATATAAATAAAAAAGATAAAATTTCGATTCATTGTTTTTATATCAGAAAGATTAAAAATAATATAAAGCAGCAACTAACGTGCATCTATCACAGGATAGAACTTTTTAATATCTTCTTTTGTTATAATATTGAAAGTTAGACGTGATTTATATAAGCTAAAAAATAACCACTCAGAAAATTTTCAACCTATTTAGCTTTCGGCCGAAATCATTCTTTATCTTGGCAGTAAGTGGGCCTTTTCTAAAAGGATTCTTGAGAAAGTTTCCCAAAGAAAAGTTCTTGATCAAAGTTTGTTTAGTGTTTATCGAGTAAATCTATTTAGAATTTATGCTGTTTATGGCAATGTTTCGCAAGTTTGCTCATTTTACAATACAAGAAAGTTGGAATATTCTTTTTGTCGGTTTGATTGATGTATAGAATTTAGGAAGTTCGAGTTTATAATATATTAACCGGATATACATAGTCAGCTGTCAAAAGATTATAATTCTGGTCTTGCTTTCTTTATAACATTTACTATAGCCCGTAATTTATTTATTTATTTGCTTTATTTTAAGCCATATTGAGGTTATTTAGCGAAAATTATTTTTAAAATGTTATTACTAGAATATTAGTTTTATTTTAAATCAAATATGGAAGTAACATTACTAAAAACACATTAAAATATCTTGGGTTTCATCAGATAATCTAAAGTAATATTAATCTGTATGTTGAGGAGCACTATATATTGCTTTGCAAGCCATGCTTCTCTTGAGTCTGCCTCAGCATAAACATGGTGATGAAGTCTTTGGTAATAACCCTGGAACAGCTTTTTAATGGTCTAGTTAATCGTATAGTTTTCCATTCCCGTGAAGATGTCTCTTTCTGAATTACTTAAGGGGAATTAACAGTACAATTCAGTAGTTTCTTCTGAAACCGCCGAATGATATTAAGATTACTTTTCTTGGCTTAACCCCATATCTGAATATCATGTGCGAATATGAGTTTAAGGATTTGCTTATAGAGCAATATTTTATTATATGATGAGAGGGCAGAATTTTTTCCCAATAATTTTTCAACCAATACAATCTTTTAAATTTAATATCCTTATATTTCTTCTCTTTAAATGAACTTTCCAGCGCAATTCAGTTCAATTATAATCGCAAAGATTTTCTTTGCTAACACATGCCTCTTGGATATTATTTATTCTGATTGAAATGTGTAGATCATTCATATTATTTTTCCATTGCTTGAACTAATTGATTTTGACTAATGATGTTTGCAATATTATTGCTGATCATCGTCATTTTTACCTATAACCATTATATAAGTATCGCCACCAAAAGTTGCTATTACACTATGTTGCATTTGAGGAACATCTCTGGAGTTTCAGGTAAAGGACCGACCGATTTCAAAACACGATTCTGCGGCTTCAGTGATTTTATTTCTTCCAATTCCGAATAGGTATCTTCATGCTTTATGTAGATATCGTATCGTAGATATTAATAATATACATATAAAACCGGGTTTGTATTAATTTAATGCTTTTAAAATACTGTTTATTTTTTAGCTTGATGAGAGCGCATGCTGCGAATGCAAATATACTGTTCGATGTTTTTAAGAGCTAAGAATTCTTCTCACTAGAAATTCAAGCGAGGTGTACATTACAACAATTATACATCTAGAGAATTCCAAATACGTATCAAGACGATTATAATTAAGATTATGTTGTGTGTATGTGATGATCAGAATTTTAGAACTTTAAAATTCGAAGGGCTTTAAGCATGCATGGATCGCCATTACACAGCATTTTGTGTAAATATGTATCTATCATTTTTCAACACGGTATTGTTGAATCTTATTCTTATCATACTTAAAATTGAAAATATAAATTAATAAATACTTTCATCTAATGGAACTAGTCCTAGATTTTTAGCACAAGATTTTTAAATGCACAGCAGACGGATAGTCGCTTGATGAGTACAAATATGTGTTATATTCCATGAACATATTTTTTATATTTGGATAGCACTCAGGAATAATGTAAGCATTTTGCTTTTATTGTTTAGGAAACTCACTAATTTTAACTTGTTTCTGATGTCTGTAGTTAGCCCTGGACTAATATAAATGTACATAGTCAGACATGTATGTATACAAGCAATAAAGAAAGGCATTTCTTTTATTTCTTCAGGGGTTTCTTATCAATCTTTTCGTTTCAAATTTCTTAGTTGTAGACCTGGACTGACAAATAGAAATCTATGGATGCCATTTATGTCAATATAATTCAGCAAATAGTTCAAAACTCAGTAACTAAAATAAAGAGGACTTTTTTAAACGATTTATATATTGCACTTATTGTAGTATGCACAAGCATTCGGAATAACAAACAAATTCGGAATAACACACACATAAGCTTATTTAATTCAATTTCACAAATGAAAAAAACCTACAGTTAAAAATATAAGTATTAATACAATTTTAAAAGAGAAAATATTAAACTATAAAATTTAAACAATACAGTACTAAAAGGTGCTTGTCCTCAACGATTATATTATTTTTTGGAAGAAAATACCGATTTATAATTCTACTGTTTTTAATATATATTATTCCTTCTTCTGTATTTCATAGAGTCACCTTTTAAGGCTCACCTTACCTATACGTAGTGCATTCAGTGAAGACACTTTTACTGAAAGCCATCCTGTACAAACAGGGGGAGATCTCGCTTTAGCAGGATTTTGTGGCTTTATTTACAGTGGCCGAATTTTAGTCTAGAGAACTTTAATACTTCTGATGAAGAACATCTGAAATGTTCAGGTCATTTTTGTAAGTTCAAAGCAATTGTTTTTAAGTGAATCCTTTATTGTTTTTTGAATTTTTAAATATTGCTACGATATTTTGCAATTATTCTTTTTAATAAAATGTAATTAAAATATTTTAACAAAAAAATTGAACCGATTTCAAAAAATAAATACAAAATATTAAAAAACATATCAAAATTAAATTACAAACAAAACAATTCTAAATTAATATAATCTTTTAGTGTTAGATATTTAGTCAATAAATTACGCAGTTATATTATTTAATATTACCAGGGCCAAGTAAAAGTGCAGCACACATGAGGAAAAATAGAAATAAAGGAACAATGATTGAAAATAAGGATTATTAGGAAAATTTATAAGGAAAATAGGCTTCGGTGATTTGACAAATGTTCTAACTAAACTAGAACAACAAACTAAACTTTTTAACCATTACACCATAGAAGCAGTAGTCTGCAATATTTCAATTTGTGCTTAAAGAGCAAACTGAATAGCTTTTGCACCGAACGAATTCCGATTTTCCGCCGCATCAACTCAGCAGTAACATTGTACATAAATATCTGTTTATTTTAGATAAAAAATATGTGAAATCTTTGTACATGCTTTTGATATTTGAGCGTTTACCTCGAGTTCACCCCTCCCCCCCTTTATCCCTTCAGATCATTACTTGATTCCAACGAGACCACCTCGGAAGTGCACTCTTTGGAATAAAAAAATAATTTTGAAAATAGGTCCACAATTGATGAAAAAATCGGCGAACATACATTAAAAAATTTATAACCGACCGTAGAACCTCTTCATTTTTCGAAGTCGTTTTAAAAGGAATAAAATCGATTATAAAATAGTCTAACCTAATTCCGGACCATTCGTTTGGAATCAGACATGTATTCTAATTGTTTGTTTACTTTTAATAGGTTTTTATTAAACAAATTTGAATCAATACACATTAATTAAAATATTAAGATCAGTGCTAATCAGCCATCGACTCATCGATCAATTTTGGCACGTCTTTACCATTTTAAAACCATGCTGCCGCGATGAAAACAATGAGTAATAAAACATGGCTCTGTCTGGTGAATAGGCTAGGTTCCGTAGAAATTCCCATTCGGGCTGCAACAGCGTATCCTTTACAACCCTTGTGGTCGAGCGTTATCATGCAAGTTAATCACTTTGGGTTTTCTTTTTTACAATATATAGACCTAATGGTCATGAATATTTTTCTTGCCTGTCAACGTAGATGACTTTACTGTACTAACCATTGGCTTTTTACAGTTGGGATTGTCATAATATACCCACTTTTCGATTCCAATTACAACACGCCAGTAAAGAATTATTTTTTACCGTACAAGCAATGACATCACGATATTAAGGTGATTGGAAATGGTATTTTCTGTCATTTTGTGTAATAGCGATTTTTCCTCATTTGGATATCTTCTATCAGACGTAAATAGGTCGAAACTATTTTCTTTTGTCTGAGTACTATTTTCGATATCTCTTTTAAAACGTTGCAACCAAAATCGATAATTGCTACATGACCAACATCAGGAGCAACATCACCATACATTTCTAAAAGTGTTGCAAGAGATAGATTGCAAGATTCAATATTCCAGGTTCCATTATTATCGTAATATGTAAATATTCGATGTTAACGAATATATAAAATACAGAATATCTCAATAATACTAAGTGGAAAACTACTATTTCATATAAAGTGATGTCAAAATCAGGGGAGCACCTAATACGCAACGACTAACCAAATACATACAATAACGGACAACACTCAATTATTTCATTCTTTGGAGGTAAAATGAATATTCTCAGAGATATAAGATATGCGTTCGGCCAAGTTTGTAACAAAGTCTTCAAAACTATTCGAAAAACTACATAATCACTTTGAATTAAAACGAAACCAACATAGCTGACACAATACTAAATCTAAACTTATAATATACTAATACTAAACCATATGATACTTCATGAGAGGGAAGTATTGAAGATTTAGTATGATATTGGAATTAAATTTAAATGGAATACAAAAATTGACAAGATCCTGAAGAACTCATCCATAATTTAAAATAAACCTTGAAATCAGCGAATGAGAAAACGATCGTGTTAAACTTGTCACACCAATAGAAATAATTAAAGTTTTTTATAATTTAACTAGACATCAATCCAAGGAAAGCACGGAAATATAGGCAAATAAATGGATAAGTGCTAAAAAATGTATCAAAACCTGTAATTACAAAACTTGCCAACTTTCTGAAAATGGGTGGGCTTACTATGATTACGAAACCAAAAAAACCACAAAATCATATAAAATTTAAAATATTATCGACCAATTTCACTGCTATAAGTAATATCCATAATATTTGAAAAACTCCTGTTAAAAAAAACTTAAAAGCGATCATAGATAGAAAATATCTAATACCTGCACATCAGTTCGGTTTTATTAACAACCAATCAGCAATTAGCAGATACTGAAAAATCCTAGGAAAAGAAAAATATTTTCTCGGGTATATTCTTGGATAGAGCGCAAGCCTTTGATTAACTATATCATAAAGAATTTATATACAAACTCCATAAAATGTTACTGAAGTAATACAGTGAACCAACTCATATATTCGTACATGTCAACCAGCATTTTTACAGTTACTCAAGAAGAAGCTCAACAATAAAAGAATCAGAAACAGGTGTACCAGAAGGTATTGTTTTGGGTCCTGTTATTTACCTCCATAGATGTGGCATACCATTATTGGAAAATATTACTACAGTTACATCTGCTAATGACACTGCCATGCCTAACATTGAAAAAAATAGAGAAGTTACCTAAAACTACAACAATACAACAAACAAGCATTACAATAAAACAATTAAATAAAATATATAGATAGATGTTATTGGTTTCTTGGAAAAAAATTATAGCATCACATAATAAGGTTTTGATTTACAAACAAATCTCTATATAAAAAATATTCAAAACAATTTTAGGATAAGGCGTTTCATAACGCAGTACATGGGCCTTGGTAAGTACGTTATGAATACTTTTCCGAGATCTAGGATATCTTACAGTTACAGACAAACTCAAAAGGTTTACCAGAGAACAAGAAGCTAGGCTGCACCACCATGAAAACCCATATATACTTCAGCTACTAGACAAAAAATATATCGTTCGCAGGGTGCACAGTGTATAGTTAGGAAAGCGAACTGGCGCTTAAGATTATATTAACTATGGTGTATGATTATCATATATGATAATTAGTTTTAAAATAGGAATAATTTAGTGGCTGGCTTCGGAAACCAATCTAATATCGAATAAAAAAATTAAGTTAAAGAAAAGTCAACGGGTAATCGCTTCTGCATCATGAAAGTTATGCCACCTTTGTACATTTTTTTTTAAAATTAATTACAGCTTACATTATATACGCTTAGTATAATCTCAATTTACAATTAAATTTATTACTACTGTCGTGCTGTACTTGCATTAATACACGAGAAAGGCGAGTGCGGGATTAATACATTAGTATGTGTAGTCTATTCAAAACAGTAGTGACACACGTGACTTGTAAAAACGTCGCAATGTTGCCTCAGCAACTCTGAGTTTTAGTATATTTTGACCTTTGACATATTCTAATAATAATAATATAATTCTAATTCTAATATAATTCTAATCTAAATAAAATAATGAAACAAAAATGTTATGTACTATAATTTATTTTAACAATATGGTACATCTAACGCATATATTATCGAAGAACTTGAAAGCACAATTAATTATACAGCCACAATAATTTATAGGTTAGCGTTGTTTTATTTTATATACATTGAACTTTTTTCCATGCTAGTATAGGTAGAGTTCCAGGTGCGTTTTATATGTAGCGGTATCCCACGTTCATGTATATTCTGAACAATAACACACATGCTCATAAAGCTTTCACACTCTATAATACAATTTCCTACAATTAAAGTATAATAATTGTATGCTGACCTTTAATTGTTTCCTCTTTCCTCACCCTGTCTTGGTAATTTTCAGCATTGAATCAAAAACCAACATTAATTAACTTTTATTCAATCACTGTCACTTTCGGAATCACTAATTAAGTGAATAACTAAGCTGTTTATTTCCAATCTAGCAAAAACTTGCTCAAGATTCTACCATTTGTCAATTTCTTTCTCAATGTTTCTAATCGAGCTCACACAAACCAAAGGTGTTATTTTCGACAATGTCTCTTTCCATAAATCTAGACCGTTACGGTTTGAATACGCTTCTCGAACTGAATATCTATTGCGATAATTGTTTGCAATACCCCATATCAACTCAATTGGTTTAAATATGCAGTGATAGGGAGGAAGACTAAGGAGAATTAAATATTTCATATATATTTATCGGGTAACAATTTGAAATAGTTCATTCTTTAACATGGTTTAATCCTAACTTATTTTATATACTTTAAGCCATTTCTTAATTGCAGCCTTTGTTGATGCAATTGTCGGGATTTTCTCCACCAGTTTACTACGATATGGTGCACTGTAGATATAATATCTAATGGATCCTCCAAATTCTTTAAAAGCTGATTTTCACACTACTGCAAAAACAAGTTATGGTTCGTTTATTCATGGTAGCCACCCTTGGAATTAGAGAAAAGCACTAATTCTGCACCAGGAATAAAACTATTCCTATTTCCGGTATGAAGAATTATATTTCTGCAATGAATTTTTAATAAATGTCATGACATAACATAACAAGACATAATCTATAGTTATTCCAATATTTACCTTTTTCCATAAACTTATGTTGTCTTTACACTGTACTTAATATCGTCTTGCCATGAATGACCCAATGTACCATTCTGTAATATTTTTATCTCATTTGTACGTATACTAATATTCAAGACACCTGCAACGCGCAAACATTTTTTCAATAAAATCGGCGGCGATTTACAATTTATCAAAACAAAGCGTTAAAAGAACATTTGCCGGTTTTTAACCCGTAATTACAATATTTTCAAGAACTTTGCAGACGTTTGACAAACGGACAACTTTTGCAGGCTCTTGCGGTTACATGTTCGAACTTCTGTAACAGCATTCTATCTTTTTTAAAAAGATTAAAATGAGAAGGATAATATGGTTTGACTGTAAAATAAATTAAAAATACAACTTGCGACAGGCACATATTGATCACGTGTGTCACTACTGTTTTCAATAGGCTATATTTCCCAGATAAAATAAAACTAATCTATTTAAACTTAAGTTAGTATCCTGTTAGATTACCTTAGTTAGATTCCCTGCGTGTTGTCCAGTGGCTGTAGTGCTTCCACGTTGTTGTAATTTAGCAACCTTATTACATGTTTTAAGGCGAAATCTTGGATCACTTTGTGTATCCATTTGATTTCGAAATCATCGTGCAGTTCTTTGTTCGTTACGTAGCGATAAGCATTGGTTATTAATCATAGAACTTTGTTTTGAGCGCGCTGAAAGACTAGTTGGTTTGATGTCTTAATGCAACCTCATATTTGCACCCAATAGGTCCAACTTAGCTTTACAATTGACTAATAAACTTATTTCTTTGATTTTAGGTCAAGTTGGGAGTATCTTCGATATAACCAGTACAGTTGCTTGATTTCAAGTCTAATCTGCTCTGTATTTTGTCTAACATAATTAGTTTTGACATCGTAACTGATGCATGGCAAATGTTCCAAGTTCTATTTCTTCTGTTGTTGGGATATCACCTGTATAGAGCAGAATAGGAGTAGTTCCAAAAGCCTACTCTGGGGAACTCCATTTGTACAAAATGGCTATGAAAATATTCTTCATTAAAGCCGTAGCGACCATTTGCCCGATATGTAATTCCATAACTGATAGTACATACTTTATTATTATGTAGTAAAAAATTACAAGAAAAAGACGGCGTTTTCCATTAAATTGAAATATTTTTAACTATAAAACATTTTTAACTATAATTAATATATTTAAACGATAGCTCTAACGAACATTAATAGACAAAAACCAACAAATGTAAATAATGACACGACATTATATAAAGTGCATAAAATACTATAAGACTTTCTACAGATTTAATTTTTATACAAGAACAAAATGGAAATGGCCAGAACCTCGAAGGTTACATAATGAAGAGGCTTCTATCGTACAGCTGGTCGATAGTAGCGAAAATTTTAATTATTATAATGGTCGCCCATTTACCGTCAGACATCTTAACCAACCGCAAAATTCATTATTACTTTTATGTAATAATTGATGCCGTGTTTTTATTGATTAATTCATATAAAGTAAGAAAATAAAGTAAGTAAAAATTATGTAGGAAATAATATAGATATTTCGAGAAATTACGGACTACAGAATTACAGGCAGACAGAACAGGTGATTGAAGTATGCAATCTTTGAATATTCGCTGAGAATTCGAGTAAAATGTAAGAAATACATTGGCTGTGGTGTAAAAAATGGTTTCCTTACATTTAAAAACAGTAATAATTATTCGCAAGATGGACAACACAACTGAATTATGACATTAAAATGAGACAAAGGAAAACTTAAACTTTTTTACCAATGACAATCCAACTATTAAAAAATTATCTACAGCCCGATGAATTGCACTTGCCCATTTTACACAGCTAATTGTCGATTTGTATTCAAAATTAGCTGATCTCCACAGCAAAGAGATCCTAACAATTATGTCTGTCTTGTCTTCTATCAAAATTATCTGTCTTTTATTACCACCAAATACATGAACAAAATGATTTTGTGTGTGAGTTTGAATGTTTCAGTGAAATAATTCATATTCAGAACTGAGTCCGGTAGGTGGTGTTTACATAAGATTTCAGGAATACTTTCTTTATGTTTTTTAATTTTTTATAACTTTTCTTTGAAGCCATTTACAAAGCTTCTCCGGGCGTAACAATATTTTTCGCACATTATCGTTTTACTTGAGTCTGTTCAAGAATATTTCCGTGTCGTTTTGCTTCAGTAGCGATTCACAAACAGAAAACCTATCCATTATATTTTTATGTACTAAATAATATGAAATCCAAGTATCGATCTTTTTTTGGTTCAAAATTATTTTATGGTTGATGTTTAGTTCCGTAGCGATCTTCCGTAGGGATATCTACAACTTCTTCAAGGTCCATATTTAACGTAGAAATTTTCGTAATGAAAATGGGTCAACCAATTTAGACAGTTCCATTCAGTTAAACA
This sequence comes from Rhynchophorus ferrugineus, assembly GCF_030347505.1. Taxonomy (NCBI): domain Eukaryota; kingdom Metazoa; phylum Arthropoda; class Insecta; order Coleoptera; family Curculionidae; genus Rhynchophorus; species Rhynchophorus ferrugineus. The sequence continues at coordinate 16,654,568 of NW_027472590.1, forward strand.
CTTATGAAAATAATTATGAGACAAATTTCAATGAGACCGTGCTGTATTTTTCCTTTTTTGGAAATTAAAAACCCAAAAATAACGAAAGTATATCTGGGATAATTGGAATCTCCATTTTCAAAGCGCAATAACTTTTGATATAGTAAACAAAAAATTATATGTTTATATCCATAATATTCTATAGACTCTTTCCTTTATCACATATTATAGTATGACTTCATTGAATGAGCATTACTAGAGATATTGAATAACCAAAATCACCTTTTCAGCAACTTAACACATGAAAAGTTCCGGGCGTAACAAAGAAAACGCGTTTTTTGGTTCAGAATTGGCTTTATTCATCAACGTAATCTCCATCAAGAGCAATAAAAGCACACCTGCACCGCTCTAATATTTCAATACCACTTTTGTAGAACGATTTATTTTTTGTCTCAAAATAGGCCTGTCAACAGTTGCTGTTTACTCAGATGAAGATCATTTTGAATGAATCTATGTTTCATCTATTGTCACATATCGATGCAAAAATTTCGGTTTGTTACGTTTAAACATGTCCAAACAATGCTCGGAATCATCAACACGTTCTTGCTTTTGGTCAACAGTTAGCAAACCCCCTTTGAATAAATCTTTCTCATAGTCAAATGCTCAAGCAATATAAAATCAACACGTTCTTTTGATATATTTACTATGTTAGCTAACTCACGCACCTTCACTTTTTGATCATTCAAAATGATTCTGTGGATTTTTTGATATTTTCTAATATTACCACCTGATTTGGAGGTCCATTGCGTTCTGTATCATCGGTGTCTCTTCGACCACGTTTTAACAGTCAGCAAACAAACGTTTTATTGTTGTCTCTGATGGAACGGGGTCCTTATAACACTTTTAAAACCACTGCTTTGCTTGAAAGGTATTTTTTTCATTAAGAAGAAGCGTAAAATTAAAACACATTTACAATTACGCTTGATCCACTGTTTTGAAAATAACAAAAGTATTGTTACTCCTAGCACAACAACTCACAAACTTATGAGTAGAATAACATGAAATTTTAACAGCTTTCTTTTGAAGGTAACTAACCGAATAAGCGCTGAATGCAATAAATCTAGTACCATCTATATGTTAGACCCAGCCTTTTTCAGTCCATCTTTTATATAATTATATATAATTAGATCTCTATTGTACAAAACTAATCAAAATTTATTTTCATTCATTCAATTTTTAAAAATACATTTCTTCCTAAAGCACCCTCCAACAAATGCCATCTAAATTTTACTATTAATATAGTCAAAAATAAAATATTCATATTGCTTTAAGGGTTTTCTTAATATAACGACATTTTTTTCGAAATTTCGCCAAATAAATGACTCTTAGGGGGTGCGAAAGAAAGGAAGGCATTAAAGATGTCATATTCATAAAACATTCAAAGATGTTTGCGATAGTATTTATGACTACATTAAGTATGCGTCCGCTCCTGCATCTTTTATTGCTCCTAATCTCAAAAAATAAACGTGTTTGCTTTGTATGTGCCGCAGGGAACATTTCCGTTAAAATATCCCTATTAAACTTTCGAAAAACTCCAGTAAAACTTCGTCTTTTATAGAGTTTTTGCATTTATAACGTAAAGCTATCTAGAAATAGTTTACGTGGGCATTTCTCCCGGCCTGTTCAAACTTCGTCGTTAGTTTTATCCGTTCGGGCTTTTAATAATTCAAACGCACCAAATTATCAATTTTTAATTAATTTACAATGTTTTCGGTGAGTTTTGTACTTTTTATTTCCGAAAACAATGTAAGAGCTTGTAGCGTGTTGTTTTTTCTTGGTCGTATATCTGAGGATCGATTGAATAAACCGTCATTTACAGTGCCCTGTAGGACATATACTGACACATAACCCTTGAGTGAACGTGTATGCGTCTATCAGGCCAAATTTTGTCAGATGGGAATTTCCGAAAAAAGCCCCGTACGGTCCTGTGCACTTCAGTACCACCACACTATATCACACCAGCATACCCAACCCGTCCGTTCCTATTATTATTTGGTAGCATTTAGCTTGAGACACTCTCAAAATTATTAAAACAATGAATCCATATGAAATAGGACTTAAACGGTTGAGAAAAATGGATGAAGAAGTCAGCTCAAGTGAAGAAGATTTTTCGTAAACAGAGGATTCCTTTGCCGATCCCCAACAAAGCCAAAGAACCGACTACGAAGCTGACAGTGGATATGAAATTAATAATAACATACTCGAAGAAACATCAATCGAACCTAGTCTTGGGAGACGTAAGTACTTACATATATATATATATATATATATATATATATATATATATATATATATATATATATATATATATATATATATATATATATATATATGTATATAGTACAACTGGCACATATAAAGATTAATCTGATGCTCACTTAACTTTGGCAACACTGCTACTTTCGCTATTAGAATAACTGTACAAGTTAATTACTAAATTCTTAATTTCTAATCTATCGAATACTTGTTCATGATTCCACTATTTGTCCACAATTTTTTATTCTATGTATTTGGCGGAGTTCACCAAACCGAAAGTTTTATTATAGACAATGCTTCTTTACACAAGGCCAAATAGTTTTTCATTTTATATGCCTCAACCAGCATGTATTATAATAATTCTTTGCCACCCCCATATTATTTCCATAGAATTAAATATGCAAAGATATGGAGGCAAGTGTAAAACTCTGTGACTGTGATCATTTAACAGGCCTGTTTCTAAAAAAATAAATAACATAAGGCACAGATTTTAACACATTTAATTTGTTTTTTGTCCAGTTACAATTTGAAATAGTTCTCAGTTAAAAAACTGCACATTTCAGAGTTTTTTTGAGAATACTTCCAATATTAACACTTTCCACCGATATAAATGTTTTAAATTATTATTTATCTAGATTATTATTTTTAATGTTATTGCGAATCTAACATTGTATTGTTCGCAATCCGTTTCTCACTCTCGCTATTCAATTACTTTGGCATTTAACTTTTGCAATAAGAGCAAACAAAATTGTTAAACCTCAATTTGAAAAGAATCGAAACAAGAGAAGCGTCAAAACAACGTTTGCCAATTTCCAATCTATAATTATTATTATTACTAACGTTTGACAGCCAGGCGAATTTAATAAGCTGATTCTATTACATCATCGGTCGCATCAGATAGCACAATATCAATTTTTATTTAACGAGAACAAAATAAAAAGGAATAATACTGTCTAATTTTAAAACGAATTTACGTACTGCAATAGGCAATAGATCCGACGTCGTAATCCGACGTATGTTCTCTGTTATTTTGGATGGAATATATTGTTCTTAGACGGATCACATAATTAGTAATATTTGTTAATTAATGGATTACCACACCTTCGTTTATTTTATAATATATAAAACAGAAACCTAATACACCTATAACGGAAACGGCATCAAATATGGCGAGAGTTCCATAAATCGTTTCATTGTACAATAATATAAAAGAAAGGAGATATATAAGAGACTCCCAGCGGGGCGGAAAACTTAAAGCTGCGGGAGAACTTTTCGCGTAAATAAAACGTAAATAAATAGACGCCAGATGTGGAGCAAAGAAAAGGACACCAAATCGGTGGAATCAATCGATTGTTAATAAAAATGAAAAAAAATGCGACATTGATACAAGGGAAATGCTTAATTTATAGACAATATCAGTATATTATTATTTAATTTAACTTACGAAATTAAATATAAAATTAAGTCTAAATATCAAGTGCCAAGAATGGAAGTAATTTTTATGAACGAAGAAGCTAAGATAAGCAAAGATTTAAGATGTATCATTTTCAATCTATAGCCAGCGCTCGCAGAGAATGCTTATTTGTCAAAAAATATGCTGTTGTTGGTGCCAGAGGAATTATTTGTCTTCATTCTTCAATAAATCTCACTACAGTTGGCGAGCGGCTGTAGTTATTCTGGAGTTTTATTGAATATATTGATTGATGTCGTATTTGGAGCTGTTCGCTTTGGTTGTGATAGTTTATCTCTTCTACATACACCGTCTTGAAGAATAAAAGCTTCTGCAGCCTGGTCGATTCCCGTGTATTACCGATTCATCAGTTGTCAATACTTTAGTCTTTCCATCGTTAATTCTCAAACCATATGGCTCTGCAGTACAGACCCCAACATCGGTATCAGAGAATATAGCGCTATCAAAAATGAAAATCGATCGGTCAAAGACTTTGTATTGAATTCCATGTCTATCTGTACAAACTTATCGCATAATTGTATCCACTACTATAAAAAGTGGAGAAACGATATCTTCCTGACCAATACCGGCTCGGACATCAAATAGATTTAACAAACTATTACTTTTACAAATCATTTCTTAACAATGCGATCATCCCAAGAGAACTAAAAAAGTTTAATATCTATATGAGGAACATTGTCGAGTTCCAAATCTACCTAAATTGACATCCAGTATATGGAGTTAAAAGTGGAACGGAAATCAACAATCCATTAGCTGGTCTAGTGCGGAAATCTTATCTACACAACCTCGATCATCTCTAAATATCGATCGTCTCGGGTTGTCTCCTCGTGAGTTCTTTTGTTTGATCATAAATATTTTCCCTACAATTCATAGGAGACTTATATCTTCATCTTCTCATACATTGTATAAATCTGATTACTGTCGCCTTTCAATTATTTCTACCACTTCCTTCCATGTGGACGGTGCTGATCTCAAATTATTTTATCATATCATAAAGCAGTAGCCAAACAAAGCATTAATAATTTTTTCTTAGCATTCACGATCTCACAATCTGTCTTATAATGGTTAATCATCAGGAAATGTACCCTGCGGCGAGTGATGACTGTTGAGCTACATGAAGACTTTCCTTCATCGCTCGAGACCCTTATCGTGTGATTTTGCGAATATTTTATCCGCTTTTTTTACGTTGAAGATCTAATATTTTTATTATATTTACCATTCTTCATGAAATTCATCTATGGGTACGTACTCAATGAAGCGATAATAGTTCAATAAGTGTTCGAAAGGTTCTATGGGTAGTAACTACCCATAGAACATTCTCAATATAAAAGTCGCCTCATTCTGTTACCCATTCAAATGTTAATGCACATTGAAAATGACCAGAAGCTTAATTCCGATATATTATATGTTTTACTGCCAAAAAAAATGGCGTAGCGTAACAAAAAATCTAGCGTAGCTTAATGGAAAATTGAATGGCAATGGGGATGGAAAGAATAATATTAACACTAGGTATGTCAGCCACTGAAAAAATATCGATAAATCGTTTTCGATATTTTAAGAAGATATATAAAAATAAACCCTAACAATTAAATTCCAAAAAAATAAACATTTATAATTAAGTACCAAAATACATAACAATTCATGAATGAAGGAAATTACGTTTTCCCATAACTCATTGTATAGTATCTAAAATACAGCAGTGACAAAAAACTATAGAAGCTCGGTTGCTATTGTTAAAAAATAATAATTTAAATATAATACTTTTGCTTGGGTTTTCCATTTGATATAAATATTATTAAACTGTTTGCTCCAAATTTCAATAAAATTATATAATTATTCATTCTCATAAAAATATAGTATCCGAATACCACTTAATTTGAAAATCGTTTATTATTAGTCCCTCTATTGTAATTAAATAGTTGAAAGCACGTGTTAAATTACAGCACCAATAGAGTATAAGTGATCTGAATGATAATAAAATAGGTTTTCAATAAATTAAACCATAACACATAACAAGCTATGTTAAAATAATACCAATTAATTAATGAATAAGGCACGCACCCATGTATTAAAATTTATTAAGCGACATAAAAAATAATTTGACCATTAAAAAACGAAAATTCGCGACGCAATATAACATCTCTTTGGGTCTTTTATTAAAAATAATGCTACCTGTGAGCACCATACACATGAATAAATCATAATGTGAGGGTAATATAAAAAAAAATATATATATATATATATATATATATATATATATATATATATATACAGTAAATACACGTGGCAATAAACAGTTTAAAGAGACATTAGAAGCAATAATAGAAATATATTTCATTTTAATATCAGATTTTTAACCGGAATGAATTATCTTAATATATATTTTCTAAAGTCAATAAATTACAAATTATCTTAAAATATTGAACAGATTTGCCCTTTTTTAGGATATCTCTATATTTAGATGTTTTCACTCATTACTTCATTCAATATTAATAACCTATACACACCGTCTATTCCTTTGAATACACAAAGCCTTATTAGTCGCGCTATGTTTCGTAACACGTCCCTCGAAAAGTAACAACTCCAAATGGATGTATCTGGTCAAGTTAAGTCTAGGTAGCTTATAGTTCTTGTAATATTACTTGTCACTATCGCCTATGCTTTCGTTTGCCAGTTTACCTTTGACGATCTTCTCAAAAGCATTATTTTTACACAAGCTACACCCTTAGAACTTTATCTGTACGAATAGGTTCCCCAGGTTTTAGTGACTGCATATACCATGTTTGAGTATCCTCATCTAACTTTTATGACGTTATAGATTCAACTGTAAATGAAAAAGAGACTATAAAGCAGCTGCGAAGTGAATTCAAAGTCAATCTGTTTTCTTTTCTTCATAAATAATTTGATTGTGACTACTTGAATGAATCCACAAGAGAATAGCCTCATGTTCTTCACGCAATTTTACTGTGCGCGTCAGTAATGAAATATGAAAGGCTAAAACAACAAAATATTTTAGTCTTGACATAAATACGCCATCTCGTTTCTTAAAATACACATGTCCATTTTAGTGGCGCGATAACGACTTGAACAATCTTCCTCAATTAATAGTGTTAATATAAATATAAACACAAATTTTTGTGGGGCCATGTTACATCAAAATATAAACTATTTTTTGTCAGATGTTTTAACTAGGATTTATCTGGGACCTACAATTTAACATGAACTCCGAATACCACGGTCCTCGCCATTAAGCCTAGCGACTAGCGTACGGCCAACTTGGAGATCATCCCTGAAGATATCCGGCATGGTTACTGGCGTGAGTGGAACCATTTTCCTTTCGAATTCTGAGATCTTGCTCAAGGACTATCACAAACCCAAAAACCATGCCACAGCAGGATTCGAACCTGCAACAATCGCAAAAGAACCATTGCACTAACCAAGCGAAGCAAATGTATTTACTAAGAATTTTCTGCAAAAGTTTTTGGAGATAAATTTCAAATTTGCCTCTGTCTTTTTAGGAAAGGAAATGCATAATGCATCAACCAAATATTGCAGGTAGAAAATATATTCACATTAAGAGTAAAATATGAATACTGTAAAGGCTGTTGAACTTTAAATTATTTTAGCTTAAAAGTGGATGAATGAAATTATTAAGAAAAAACAATTGTTCATTAAAGAATTTAGGTAAACAGATTGTTCCTTTGTCAAAATATGATCATATATTTTTTCTTTTATTGTGTATTTTAGATTAAAAATATGATACGACGGATTAATGGATTTAGATTTCTGACTAATTTAGTCTAGATATATAACAAAGATAGAAAGTTTAGATAATAGAGAAAATTAAAAGAAACTTGCCGGGTAACTAGAATTGATTGAGAATGAATTTCATAATTATCTTAAATTTTTACAAATTTTAACGTATTTAAAGATTAACTAAGTAAAATACGTAGAGCAATAAACTATCAACATTTTATCAACTATAGTTTTAGTTATGTGCTTTATAAACATAATTGTTATCAAGTTAATAGTTTCCACATGTTGGGTTAAAAAAATAGTAGCATAAAGGCGAGAATGTGAATAGTAACACTGAAAGTGTAAACTTATTAAATTAACATTTTGAGCAAAAATATTATCTACATTATAGATAATTTTTAATCTAAACTGTAATTTCAATAACTCTAGTTTCTATTGATTTATTTTATTATATGTTGGGAATTAAATAATTTAAAATAAATATGTGTTGGAAAAATTGCAACATGTAAGTACACTAATACGCCTTATTTTAATGTATATAAATATATAAATAAAAATATAAAGTTTGTTTTTATATCAGTTGGCGAGTTTTAAATATAAAATATAATTAATTGAAAGAAGTATAATGGACCTTTCACTTTAATCAACTATTGAAATCTTCAAAATGTTAAAGAAACCCTTACATGAACTCGTATTTACTCAAACTCGGAATATTGCATTTTATGATCAAAAACCTACACAGTATAGTTCTTTGTAGTACTCGCTGTAATACTTTAAATTTAATTTATTGTAAAAACTACCATAAAGGATTTATACTAATTCATCAAGCTATTTCAAAAATACTCAACAGCAAAAAATTATTCACATACAAATTTAATTCAAGTCCAAGTAGCTAGTAGGCTATTTAAAAGCATAACAAATATATAAATATTGGTAGGTAACGGAGATAAATTAGCCCTTTTTTACGAATTGTTGCTTCCAAATAGCCTTTAAGCATTAAAATTACTAATCCTCGAAGAAAATACCTTTTGCATTATAAAAAAAGGAAGAATAAAATTTTCTTGGACAATGTTTCGCCGTTGACTCATTTTCTTACCGAGAAGCTAGATTTTACATTTACGCAAAATTTAATTGGTGTGATGTCCATGCTGGTAGATGCAAATAACATTCCTAAACATAGCATAAACTCCCTTGAATCCCTCTAAATGTTACACCCAAAGGTGATTTTGTTTCATAGTTGTACCTATTCTACGCATATCTCTTATTTTATTATTTCTTTAATAATTAAATCGATTCAAGCAAATGATTTAGAGAATGTTTAGAATAAGTTTGTAGGAAAAGTGTTGTCTTTCATATCAATAACGCTGGACCACACTCATATTTACTGACTTGGAAATAATTAAGAGAGACTGACTGGAAAGTTTTGATGCACAATATATACCCATTCTGCCTCCTCCCCATCTGTGCAGAACTCGATTCGCCTTCAGACTACAGGCCCATCAGCCTGCTTAGTTCAATTTCCAAGATTGCTGAAAGACCGATCCTTTTTGCACTCAACCGGTTTACTGACCAGAACCATATTATACGAAAAATTATAAGAAAAAGCACAAGCCCTGCGCGGTCTTTTTAGACCTAACAAAAGCGTTTGACAAAGTTTGGCACGACGGCCTAATACACAAAGCCATCGAAGCAGGTTTACCAGAAGACCTGAAAATTTTACTGCGTTCCTTTTTGTCGGATAGATCCTTTCAAGCAAAGATCGGTAATACACTGTCCAGTGCTCTAAGGTTCCCCATTAGCCCCAGCATTATTCAACCTCTTCATATCATACATCCCAATGAAAAAAGATGTGGAAACCGCCCAACACACGGATGACACAGCTTTCTTCACCAGTTCCCGTTCTGTAGATGCCGCTCAGAGAAAACTTCAAATTCAATTAAATGCCACGGTTCAATGGTTACATTTCTGGAGGTTGTAAATCAACTCAAGTCTCAATCCCGTGGCGATAAAAAGTCACATATCTCGGCCTCATCTTTGACCGTAGATTTCTATGACCATCACAGATAAATAAAGCAATCTCCAAAGGCTATGGTGTCGCCATAATGCTTAACCCTCTCATCTGTAGGAAAAGTAAATTGTCTCCGATGATTAAAGTTTTGCTTTACAAGCTGCTTATCAGATCCGTCATGTTATATGGATCTAACACTTGGTATCGGTTTATCAGACGGAAACTAGTGAAAAAGCTTCAGGTAATGCAAAATAAACTTCTCAGGCAAACTTTGAACGCGCGATGGTTTGTCAAAAATATCCAAATTCATCGGGAAACTGACACACCAGAAATAAGACGGTTCAATTCCTCCTTATACAAGAAATTCCGTGCAACCTTAACTCTCTCCAACAATTCCCATATCAGATCACTGTCAGAGGCGTTCCCAATAAGGTAACCGCAAAGACTATCCCCCCAAAAGCTGTTCTTCATGCCGCCAAAGGTTCTCATGTCCCAATATAAAATGCCTTCACGGGCAATCCTCTCTTATAAATTGAGTTAACATCAGCACGGAAACCTTTTCAGCTGGTAAATCAGGCCCAAAAAAAATTTGTGCGGAACTCTATTAATGCTGAAGGCTTTAAAATATCTTAATTAATTAAAAAATTAAGGAATTATTTAATCAGTAAAAATCGCCAAAAATTCATTGTATATAATTTTCGTTTTAAACAGCATGAAAAAAAAATCGAAATTAATTTTCCCGAACCTAATATATTCAAGAAAATAACGAACAATTGTCAATATTTCAACCAAAATAGCCACTTTTTGGCGTCTTAGACGTACTGTTTTTTTGTCCATTTTTTATTACATTCCCAATTTTTCCTCTTCAACTTTTTTTAGATTCCTTTCTGCCAGAAAAATAAAAACGCTTTTATTAAAATTTAAAATATTTTAGGAGCGAGAAGTGGTATGAGAAAAGAAATTAATTTTACGTTGGATGGCTGTCCTTAGCAAAACTTCTGCAGAAATGTTATTAAAAAGGCTCGTTCTCATAGCAAGTTGAAATTGACGAAAATATATATAAACAACAATGACTTTAATTAAGCAATTTCGAATGAGAAATAACGGACAAATATATACTTAATAAAATATAAGTTACGACTAATAAAAGATGTTTCTATATATTTAATTATATAATTTAGCTGAAAATATTGATAACTGTATAAGAAACACTATTTACATAAAAGAAGTTTTATGTGTTTCATAAAATACATTTTATAGCTTCAATTTTAGATTAAGAAAAAACAACTGTTATATCATCTCTTCATAATGATCAGTTGACATATGACGATCTGATGACATATCATCTCTATCACTGTCTCGGTTAGCACCCGACCCACCTGTCTGACGGTTAAGGTTGCGTTTACCAGTGCACATCGTACCTGTATATGTAAAAATTCTCAATTTTATAAATCGATAAAAAATATATTTTTATAATTATTTATAACGCGCCAAACGCTACATTTTATTTATACAAAAAATCGAATTATTTCAGTATACATAAAAATAAATACCTAAAGATATGCCAAAAATTAATTTACCAGACAATAATTCTATTGTTTAATAATAGGACTCACCGATTAGGTCCGGAAAAGTACAGTATGAAGCTGGTAGTGATAGAGATAGTTGCAAAGTAGATTGCTAAGAAACAGTTCAAAAATCCTTAAACAAAGTTTCGTATGAATATAATCTTATAACAATTAATTATAAATACTGAAAAGAGGAAATAATATTAGTATTAGACTACATTACAAAAGTAGGAAGTAAAAATAGAACCAAACATAGAAGTTCAAAATCGGGAGACACGGTTTACAAAATGAACTATTGATTTATCTATAATAGTGACATAAAAATAGATACATCTTGATAATGATCATCATCATAGCTTTCATTGTCGTAATTATTGGTACCATCGTCTTGGGAAGTATTGCCTTCTAATATTTTATCATCAGCAAGAAAAACAATCCCGTTCTTTCGCCTATAATTTTTTTATTTACTTTCAATAATAATATCAGCTATTTACGATGGTAATTATTCTCCAACAATCCAAGCAATATCAAATCAACCATTGTTGATAGCTCAGCAAGGAGCAAGCCGTAATAGAGACGTGAGCGTTTCTCTAAATCTGTATGACATGGAAAACTGATAAATGTTATTGCAATTCAGCCTTACAGGGTGGTTGGTTTGATAGATCGAAGTTCGGGGATGTTTAATTAATATTATTGTTTGATTTTTTAGATTGATAAATACTTGAAAATATATGACATCTGACAAATAATTTTTTCTAGAATTACAAATGTGCAAATCGATTGTAATATTTTGAAAAGCTAACTGCTACTTGTTACAAATTTGTAAGGCCGAGTTTTTCCTTTCCGAAAGAAAACTGATGTATAATCACACCCTGTAATTGCGTAAAAAAATGGTTCAGATAAAGATCTACAAAGATTCGGTATAGTTCATTAGCGTTTATATTTCGCTGACAATTCTTTTCTCCCATGTTTCTACAAAGTTGCAGATATGTTTTCAAATTATCCATGTCTTTTTATTCCCACTGGAAAGTCCGGCAAATTAATTTTAATTATTTTGATACTTAAATAATAGCAGATAAAAATGTAGCCTCTGTCACTTTAAAATATGATTATAATATGTACATAAATATGTTTGACAATAAATTAAATATATTTTTGACAAGCCTATCGAAAGTCAAATTAAAAAATATATCCATTTTCAATTAATTTAAAAAGTATGTCCTACCGCCAGCCAGGTAGGTCGGATGCTGACCGAAAGAGTGAAATTGACGAAATGTTCAAAAATTAGCTTGAAATTAGGGGTGTCATATACATTAAAATAGTATTGGGACGAATAAGTTAAAAATCAACTCGCTGATAGTATAGAAAAATGTATTTAATAGCAAAAAACGAAAAGTTTTTTCATAAACGATTACAGAATAGTAAAAAACTTAAAGTAATTAATAGTTAGGAATATATAAAATGGTTTTGGAAATATCCAATTTTACAATAAGTGGCAAAAGTGAATTCACTACTACAGACTTGAACTTAACAGTTACTACGCCGAGATCATCAACTCACTGGACAAGTAAAATTATTCAGTGACCAAGACGTATTGTATCGTTTATTCCACTAATCTTGAAACACTAACCGATGATATATGCACATCATCTTGATCCATTTTGATCGATGTTCTGATACGTTATAATATTAAAACTTTAAGGTCTAGCGTTCTCACGCTGCTCTTTTTTTAATCGCTTTCTTCAATAGCATTAAATTTTTCAGTAGAAATAACAAAACATCACCGATTTTCTCGACAACAATACAAAGGCCTTTTTCAACGTTATTATTTTACACATATCTATGGTCATGTTTCAAAAATTACTTGATTTCCTTTCATTCGCAAATGAAAACTTGGCCCACTAAATTTATCACTGTTAGCTCGTGTGGAATCCAACTATTGAGTTCGGTATCCAGTTTTATACAAATGGCCTGAAACTATTTTATGTTCTATGTTTAGGTCCATAGCAATGTCGCGAGATGAAATATGTCGATCTAGCTTAATATTTTAAAGTTTTTGATGGATTTACGAGTAAACTAATTCTAATATTAACATACATTTAAGCACTATAAGCATAAACACCACAAAATATTCAAGATATGCTCCCCTAGTCCTTAGTCCTTATTAGGAAAAACAGAAATTAATTTTCCTCCAACCTTAAACTAATGGTGCATTGCAGTGTAAGTTCTATGTGTGTATTGTATAATTCATGATTAAATTATTATTATTTTTTGCTTATTCATTGCTACTAACAGTCTCTAACTTTATTTAGATTGGATTTGTGACACTTGAAACTGACTTTAATAAATACCTCATTTTATAAGCTTTAATAACTTCAATGGATATATGATACAAAAATATATGGTAAAATTTTAATGGATATATAACGAGACACTATACAAACCTTTCTTTTTACATTTAATTACTACGTTAATAATTTCTATAATGAACTACCTGTGCGCGGCCACGTTGCGTCAACCTGAACAAAAAATGAATTTTCACGCACTGAACGTCTCCAAAATGTTTGTGGATGAAACATGTCTTAATAGTCACAGCTTTGAATGCTACTGAATGGTCGTAAATTTATGTTTGTGATTGATTATAATTATGAATGTCCAAAAGGCAAGAGTGCAAAATCCGAAAAGAAAAATGATCCCAGTCATGACACTAACCAGTCTGGGTCTTATCCATGATGATCTTATCAATGTCAATCGAGTCTTATCCATGATTATCTTCTGGGATGATTTATAAAACTGATCAATTGCCAGTCGGTAGCCTTAATGCCGAAGACCGTAGTTCAGAGCCCAGGTTAAGATTTAATAATCATTCGCAAAATGTAATCGTTCGGTGCTAGCGCTCGAAGAGAACGGTCGTGTCCGGTCCGCCGAATCTACCTGCGCTTCCGAGAATTACCCGAAACTTTCTCTGAGACGGTCGATCCGTTATCACGTTTCCACCAGTGCCTACGTCAAAAAAGCGTCTGTAAGCGCCGAAAATTCGCATTTACAGACAACGCAATGGCCTCATATACGTCAGAGCCGACGTCGCCTCCCAAGTATAATCCCAGCTTTCCTAACTGAAATGGACAATCTTTCGAAGACAGCCGAGAATTGCTCATAATAGATTTAAGAAGACAGAATGAAGACCTGCGGAAGCAGATAGCTGAAGTTAAACAGCAGCCTTCGATTACAAAATTTGCCACCAGACCAGTGCAAAACAAGCCGACCACCAGGACGGCCCCACAGCCACTACCGAAACAAGTTACCACAAGACCAACCCAGCCTGCGGAGGTACGTAGCCAGGCCACTAAACAAATCTTAACCTCCATAGTAAAAACAGTGCCAACCGTTTCAGCGACTGTTTTTCAAACTCCCAAAAGGAAAAAATTGCGCCTATAGTGCTCCGTGACAAGAAGAGGTTCATGGAGCTCATTAGAATTATTAAAGCACAATCAATACAGCATCACCCTAGTACAGTTTCTAAAAACGCAGCAAGAATCCTTGATTTCTTTATTCTTCAAGACGTAAATCGCCATTACGAAGTTCGAGTCCTTGACGAACTAGACTCTGATCATCGTCCGGTTCTTCTCAAATTCCGAAAATGCGCCACCACTCAAGTCTCACTAACAAGATTCAGGAAAAAGGCCGAGTGGAAAAAGTACCAATCTCTTCTCCTGAAATCCGACCCAATTCCGAAAAATAACACACCAGAACAGCTCGAGGAAGCCGTACTCAAGCTAACTCGTGATATTCAGTCTGCCCACGAATCTGCCACAGTCAAAATTTTATCACAACTCCTGCCGTGGAAAAAAAACCTTCCCGCTTCTCTTAAACGTGAAATTCGCATCAAAAACGGTTTATGCAGATTAGCTCGATTCACCCTTGATGCTGCAGACAAAAGGGAGGCGAACAGATCATGCAAGGGGGTAAGGGCGGCCGTCTCGACTTGACGGGCAATGAAATGGAACTAATTTCTAGCGGACCAAAGACTGGATGGCCGCCCTTCCTTCGGGTGTGTCTTCAAATGCCTCGTGGGAAAGACGCACAATGTCATCCCCCCTTGAAGTCAGCGGTGACAGAAAATTTTGCAGTCACTGATCAAGAAAAAGTCGAGTTCCTTGCAGAGACCTACGAAGCTCAAATGAAATGCCTCCCACCCGCAGAGAACACTAAAGCTAAAGACAATGACACTGTCATTAACGCATCCAACTCCATCAAAAGACCGGTAACCCCAGCCTTTCTTCTCAACCATTTCGTGTCTCCAAAGTCTCTACAGACTATGATCGGCAAACTTCAAACCAGAAAATCTCTAGGTTTCGATGGAATATCGATTACCCAGTAAAAAACTCCCGCATAAGCAGCTCGCAGAACTGGCAAACATCATTAACTCCATCATGAGGCTGCAACATTTCCCGGCGTCTTGGAAACACGCACATATAGCGGTTATACCCAAGAATGGAGCAAAATCATCTCCATCTGACTACAGGCCTATCAGCCTTCTCAGCGCCATTTCGAAGCTTGCCGAGAGGGCAATACTCTACGCTCTTAACTCTTTCACAAAGGAAAACAACATCATTCCAGATTAACAATTCGGCCTTCGCGCTCACCACTAATCCGCCCATCAGGCTACCTGTCTGGCCGCACACATCCATCACGCTCTTGACCAACGTAAAAAGCTTGGAGCAGTTCTTCTGGACCTAACCAAAGCCTTCGACAAGGTCTGGCACGACGGATTGATCGCAAAGTGCGTGCGGTTAGGCCTCCCTGAAGACCTAACCGCCCTCATCAAGTCCTATCTGTCGGACAGATCTTTCCAGGTCAAGATCAAGGAATCACTTTGCAGTCGTAAACAAATCGATGCTGGCGTACCTCAAGGTTCCCCGCTGGCCCCAGCCTTATTTAACCTCTTTATTTCAGATCTGCCGAGAAAAGAGCACATTGACGTCGCGTTTTACGCTGACGACACTGCTTTCTTCACGACCGCCAGGTTCGAAGTTAAAATTCATGAACGTTTACAGAAGCAGCTCGATCATGCGGTTAAGTGATTCAAATTCTGGAGGTTGCAAATCAACCCCCTGAAAACCCAGGTCATCATTTTCCATAAGAAGCGTTACGCACTGCGCGTCTGGCAACTTAAGATCGACACCGCAATAATTCCATGGCTGGATAACGTCACGTACCTAGGTCTTCACTTCGACCGGCGGTTCGGTTGGCATTCCCAAATCCAGAAAACAATCCAGAAAGGTTCGGCGATAGCAAACCTGCTATCTTCTCTGATCTGCCCTTCTAGCAGACTTCCCACCTCCATCAAATGCTTATTTTACAAGATGTTAATTCGGTCCGTACTCCTCTACTTCTAATGTCTACTTCAAGTTTGTTACACCCAACCAGGTCAAACGGCTTCAAGTTTTCCAAAATAAGCTCCTCAGGAGAATATTAAACGCTCCATGGTTTGTCAGAAATAATCAAATTCATAGGGAAACTGACACTCCAGAAATCAAGCACTTCATATCTCAATCATTCCACAAACAACAACTCAGCTCAAGTTATTCTGAAAACGCGCTTGTTCGCGAGCTGGTCGACATGCTGGGAGCTTAGCACCGCGTCACCGCCAAGCTCCCCCCTTTTTCCAGGCTGAAACGACCTCATCCGCTACATTCATAACTTTTGCACCCATACAACAGTATCCAGTTGTGTTTTAACTCAGGTTCGCGAATCAATATCGCCGGGCCCTCGTGCCTAATAACGGCTGCTCGATCAGCGGGTGCCATATCCCCAAATTTAATGCAGTAACAGTAGCGATCCGCAGGAGTCACTGTGAGGCGGTTTTGGTTTAGAGTATTGGTAAGCCCAGAGGCAGTCCCACAAAGCCCGGTCCAACTTGCGTCATGCATTCCACCGCCTGGTTTTTAGGCCAGAACAAAAAAAAAAGCAAAATGTAATACTGAATAGTAAAAAGTTAACTCTTGTCCACAAGAAAAGCTCATGCATACATTCATTAAAATATTGGAATCACTTTATCAATCACTTGTTTCAAAATGTCGACAAATTTTAAAAACTAATATGACCTATATGAGACTAATTCATTTTATACCATTTTTTCGTTTACAATTTCAAACCATTACTAATGTTGCCAGGACACACGTATTCCAAAATAAAGCTAATTAAGGACTTTATTTCCTATTTAAAGGGAAACCAACGCGATCTAAAGAACAGTTCAGATATAAAACAGTAGTCCTTTGATGTATATTATTGGAATATAAAAAAGGCGAAGGCCTTTTTTGATATTTTTATTATCGCATAATATTTCATTTTAAAAGGCATTTATTCAGTAAAATTGGTATAATATATATTAATTACGATATTCTCCATTATTTTCTACAAGTTTGTTTCCTGAAAACCAATTAAACCGCGATGTTGAGTGTATATTTCCTTTCGCTAAAAACAGTGAGTTATCAAGTACTAAGCAGTCTAAAGTTTCTTGAGAACTTGAACTGGATTTTCGTTCAATAAGTTTTATAATTCATTGTGTTCGAACAATCCAGGGATCTTCTTTGTCATTGAAATCACAATCACCACTTTTAAATCATTTAAACCAAAATCCACAAATGGGATAATAGGGAGAGGAACGGAAAAGTATTTGATGTCTGAACCTTCCTCTGTGTTAAGAATATATATTCACAATAAAGTATTAACAGTAAAGTATTTCCAAATAGTAATAGTAAGATTAATATTTATATAAAAAAAAATTTTTTCTCTATTTGGGTAAAATTATACCAGCCTTGACAAACTACAAAATTGCAAGTGAAAACCATCCATTAAAAATATATTAAGGCGAAATTTGTACTGAGGACAACTCTACGTCGTAAATTTAATTTACCTTTTTATTTCAGCGGGTGCCATCGCCAGTTCCTTTTAGATTAGTTTAAAATTTAATAAAAACATTTTGTTTTTTTTTGCGGTAGATAACATTAAAACGGACGTTAACTGATGTGTTGAAGTGAAGAAAATGCTGTAAATGTAAAAAGCTTGAAAATTGCTCTTTATAAGTAAATATATTAATGACACCTTAGAATTGGGTATGTAAGAGCAAACTAATATAATATTAAACAGTTATTATTACTTTTTTCATTATTTCTCAAAATTTTATCATTTATTCATCCATAACCAGTATTTTGGAACAGATCTACATCAACCAATAAGCTGTTATTCTACCGCAATTCTTTACCAAGTTTTCATAATGGTGATCCTAATATCAGATTGCTCTCCATGATCTTACTCCATATTTTTACATACATAGAAGGTGTTGATCATTGCTCGAAAGTATGTAAGGAATTTGCTTATTTTTTCCTCGAGAAAGATCTCCAAATCTGACAAAACTGGAAAACCAAGGCATGGAAACAAAAGTATTCTATTTTAACTTTTATTAAACTATTTCCTTTGTTTCACGCGTAGAATCTTACGTACAAAACTGATAAATAAGTTTTAAAGGAGTTCAATATTCTTCAATATTTTCATTTTGATGTTAAGATCTCGCAAAAGTGTAAACAAAATTCAAGAAGTAACTGATATATTAGGACTCAAATAAATGTCAGTAATGCGGTCACAGAACTCCAAACATGCATAATCAACCAATTTACCATACTATAAAAGATGTATAGTGTTTAATGTTTAATGTCAATTCGAATTTTCAAAATTAATGGACCACGTATCAAAAAAACCTTCTACTTCCTCCTTTTCTTCTTCTTTTCAAAGGCCTGGAGGCTTTTTTAACCCATATTTTGTCTGAATGGTCTGTTCTTCTTTTGACGCTGATGACAAAATATCCTTCCTCTTCTTTGGGGTCGTCCTGGTGTTCATCACATTGTCTTAAATTCTAGAGATATGTTCGTTCCAGAATCTTCTTCGTACACGAATGAATTTTACCACGTTTTCCGTGTAGCAATCCTTGCGAATATATATGTTCTTTCATAGGTATCTTAATATAATATACTTCCCGTGATTATTTTTAATACCTTTATCTTGTTAAAGCATGTCATCATGTATTTATTTGTTCAAAAGATTATTCCTAAGGCACTCGCTATCCTTGCTGACTTAATTCAATTTCCCACATTATTTTTGGTAACTCCATAAGATCATACTCTGGAAATTGCCATGCTTTTTATTTCAGAAGTCGATATTTCCATATTAAAGTCTATAGTAACCACTGTAGGCCGTCTTCTGTGTCTGCGAATAATGTTGCCACATCAGCATAACACATGATTTGGAGGTTTTTTTTTCTCACCCTATATCTCTAATGTTCATTACACACTTGCTCTATTCTCCTGTCCATCATGATGTAAAATTAAGTAAACTAAGGGTCCCGCGGATCTCGCATTTCTTCTATATGCTCTTCTGATATAAACTCGGTTCCGGTCGCTCTGTTAGTATCTGTTGAGTATTCTTCTCGCAGTATACACCTCGATAGTAATCCATCCACCCGTTTGCTGATATCTTGTTTATTTGTGTCGTTTAAACTTTTTCACCTTAAACATTTTTCGTATGCGTTTCTGTGTAACATACATGTCACTCTCCATTTCTCTTTCCAAGCTTTCCCAATGTTGAATTTTTATTTTTCTTATTATGCTATTTACTTTATTTGTTATGTATATGTATTTATTGTAGTTTTTAGGGTCCTAAAGACTTTGAACGTTAGATGGGCTTTCTTCTTTTTCTGAGCTAAAACTTTTACCTCTGGTTTAAACCAAGGATTTTTTATAACCCATATTTTGAACCGATTATTCTTTTTCCCAGTACCTGCTTAACTGCTTGGTTTCTGTCGTCCAGTAGGCTTTACCACACACTATTCGCCGTGCCGTCTACAGTGTATTGGATTGTTTTCATTTTTTTTTGGCGAGTTCTTGCATATAATGCTCGATTGTGCTTCCTGTTCTTAATGAATCTATATTGAACTTTGTTGCTAATTGCTGATATGCCTTCCTTTTGATTAATAGTCTTCTCATCCAACGTTTGTCGATGTTAGGGATCCGACGACTTCTATTTGTTCTGCTTGGATAGGTTTATTCATTATTTTGTAATCTATTGTGGATGTTACTCGTTTGTTTCATTGAAAGGTGATTTTGTATTTAGGCGTGTATTTGTAGAAACAATTCTCCTCGTTCACTTATTGTTTCTTCATTGAATGCATTTTTCATCCCTGACCTTGTTTCTAATTAAAGCATTTAAGTATGTTCTCTTGGGCGGGTAGTTCTTCTCCCTCCCGTACTAACCTTCGTATATTTAGTGCGTAGACTAACAATAAAACATTTCTCTGAAACTATACTTTCAAATCACTTGAAAATATACTGCCTAATCACAGTACATAAACTTGGCTTCAGTTAGGTTACTACACAGAATATAGTAACAACATGCTTAGTTAGCCAAGGGGCGAAATATTTAGAGTTAATTTTAAAACTCCCTAGCAGTTACATATGGGTGTGTCAATTGGCAATAGACTAAGAAAAATATAGAAAATAACAAATTATTAACAGGTCTTGAAAATTTTAAAGACGATATTAATTAAGTAGTTAAGATATAACAAGCTCTTTCCTATTTTACCATAGAGATTTTTTCATAAAGCCGAAAACGTTTTTCAAATTTTGATAAAGTATTTTAATGAAATTAATAGATTAATCTTTCTATTAATGACACGACAACACTCGACCCATTTTGAAAAATCGATGAAAATATACGTGGGAATATTAAAATTAAAAGTGCTTCTGTATATTATTTGTTCCAACATATGAATGGCGATGTATCTGAGCAACTCTTAACTACATATGAAGATACCGAAAATTGACTGGATTTGTTGATAACCTCAAAAGATACAACGGTCTGAAAGATAGAAAAGGCAATGGCTATCAATGGACAGGACTTTGAATAAAATACATTGTACCGATTTTCCACACTACAATATCAAGATTCAGAATCAACCTAGTTGTTACAACTAGTCAAAAAATTTAAACAGAATTAAGTACTAATATAATTACATATATATGAATTAAAAATATACCGACGAAAACACAGAAGACAACAAAGAAGTAGCAAATTTCGTAAATATTAAGCAGTTGAAGCTTCTTTCTTATCTTCAAATTTTATGAAAGTCTTTTATTGAAATTAATAGATTAATATATCTATCAATAACTGAATATTAATAATTAAAGTAAAGCTCTAAATAGCCTAAAATAATTTACTGAATTTTCTAAAATGTCCTTTTATTCCTGACTAATCATAAGGATCTGATATGTATTGATATTCATTTGGCTAATATTCTTTATTGTTTTGGAGAGAATTTCTATCATAAAACCATTTTTGCGTCATAGCAAATTAGGCAGGGCTCATAATCACGACCATCAATAAGTAAAATAAACTTCGCCAAACAGCATTTCCTCTGGGAGTTCTGTTTCCACGACAGGCAAAACATCAATTCACATATATCTTTCGAGCTGGCTTTATCGCTGTAATCACTACTAAACAAATTTCATTAAGCGACTCATCCATCACGTGATTGGTTTATATCGTGTCACGCGTGTCTTCCACCAGACGTAGGTGTCGTCTTACCCAGGGCCCCCACATCCACGAGTAATTGAACGTTAAACGAATTTTCCATTTGCCGTAAATAAACACTTTTCGTCGTAATTAAATAAGAGCTATGTCGAGGCGTACTTTATCGTCCTTTCCAAAGAAAATGACGCAAACGTGACAATGTGATATAATTGCATATTACGGGAAATATTTATTAAATTTGTGATATTTTTTATTCGATACGACCATACACGTTTAATTCACACTTTCGTTATTCGTATATAGAAAATGTTACATCAACACGCGGGATGAAAAATTATAAAATCGATCTATTATTATTTTAAAACTTCAACAGAACACACCGTGCTCGAGATATTTAATTCATCATCATCGTCAATCCGCTCCTGTTAGTAACCCAGAACCTCTGACATAGCAGGCGAATGGAAAATTCCACGGCCTTACACCAATTTGACAGTGATCAGATCATTAGTTTGTGAATTATAACATTTTGAGTGAAGCAGCTTTTGTTATTGTGAACAAAAATGGGTAAAAAGGAATTTCGCGTGTTGATAAGATATTGCTTTTTAAAGGAAAAAAATACATTTGAAGCAAGAACTTGAAGGAAAATCAACCATCAAGGATTGGTATGCTAAGTTTAGACTTGGTGAAATGAGCACCAAAGAAGATGAACGCAGTCGACGCCCAAAAGAGGTTGTTATCGACGAAAATATTTAAAACATCCACAAAATGATTTCGAATGACAGTAAATTGAAATTGAATGAAATAACAGACACTCTAAAGATAACAACTGAAGGTGTATATCATATCATTCACAAATATTTGGGTATGAGAAAGCTCTGTGTAAAGTGCGTGCTGCGAGAGCTCACTTTTGACCAAAAACAACGACGAATTGATGATTCGGAGCAGTGTTTGAAGATGATCAAGGTCAATAAACCCGAGTTTTAGCGTCGATATGTGATACTAGATGAAACAGGGCTCTATCATTTCACTTCGAAGCCCAATCGACAGTCAACCGAGTGGACCGCACACGATAAACCCGCTCCAAAGCGTGGGAAAGTGCAACAGTCGGCTGGCAAGGTTATAGCGTCTGTATTTTGGGATGCGCATGGAGTAATTTTTATTGGGACGTTTCGAGGATGAAAACATCGAAAAATGGCCGCATTGTAAGAAAAAGAAAGGCTGCTTCACCAAGACAATACACCGTGTCACAAGTCAGTGAAAACGACGGCAAACATCCATGAATTGAGCTTTCCTGTTCTCAAATCTCAAAAGAATGCTCGCTGGGACGAAATTGTCATCGAATGAAGAGATAATCGCCGAAACTGATGCCTACTTTGAAATGATATATAACATTTCTTAATGGAGCCTGGATTTGTGTGCATCAATTAATTAGAATAAAAAAAGTTTCAAAACAGTTTTCTGTATCATTAAATCATAGGTTTCTAACAAATGCTCTGTGTAAATGTTCACCTCGATATATTTTTTTTGACTCTTTGTGATTCCACAATCTGCCCTATAGGCAATAAATATTTCTTATGTCTATATTATATTTTCATAGCATGCAGAAAATCACTTCATTAAGCGATCTTCTGTATAAAATATTATCTTAATTAATTAGTCTTAACTTTTAGTTAGGTAACTAATTTAACATTAGGTTTTAAATCAATATAGAACATAGGCAGAGGTCTTTTTGTTGTGCGATGTCGTATATTGTGAACATTTACGACCTCGTGGCCTTGTTCAGCTAGGGCTACCTTGACGGTGTTAAAGTCCGTCCCGTGATGTAATCCTTTTAATACGAATTTAAATGTTCTCTCGGATTTAGGCCTGAATGAATGGTACTGGGTTTTTCTTTCGTCTAGTTCTTTTGCTAGAACTTTAAAGTGCTCCGCTTCGAACAATTGAATTTTTATTGTTTCATAGCTCACTGTTGTAATTATGTAATTCGTAGTGATGGTTTTCAATAGGTCATGGATGTGTTTAATTACTCCTACCTTATAGACTGTTATTGGTGGTGGTTTGGGAACAACTTTTTCATGGCTTAGTTGTATATTCTCTTCAATTCCTTCCGATAGGTTGCTAAAGTTGTTTTTGTCTATATTGGTTTATGTAACCAACTGATCCTTGTTTTTTTTTTCTCGCAATTTCTTCTTCTGGGCTTCTCAGTCGTTTATTATTAATGACTGTAGTCCATTCTGATGATGGATTTTGCGTTATTGCTGATTACTCTAATCTTATATCAAAGTGTGCAAGTGATTTGGTTGAATCGCTGTAGTTTGCCATTTTTAGATTTTTAATATTTTATTTTATTTATTTCCAGAGGATAAAAAAATAAAATACATACTTTGTTTATTTCACGCACTTCATTTTTCACTTACGTATTATTTCTTGCAATAGTTTTTGACCAAAAATACTATAAATGAATTTCAAAAGGACTGTTGAAAAATATGGGGAAATAATTTTAAAACACTAATAAAAATGAGATGCAGTCCTTTTGTCTGGTCACGTAAACACGTATTCACTACACTTTAAGTCTGCTGAGAGACGGATAGCCGCATCTGTTATGCGTTTTTAACACTCAATTAAATAACCTTAATAAAATACTTGTTTGTTTTTCAAAGAAAAGTATCTAGAGCTTGGAGCGTATTGAAAATACGTCTTCACCCCACGAAGGTTGGAACTGAACTACCTCGATATATAAAATCATATTATTCTCTAACTAAAATTTACAAAATAATTACGGAACTGATTACAAAGATATTTGTCGAAACACATTTTTGCGATGCGTTATTATTAAACTGTTCTATTTTGTACAAATATCAACGGAATCATTCGAAGAACGAGAGTACGAACGAATGTACTTTAAGGAGAACGGGAAAAAAAGCAAACAGAAAGCGTAACAGATGGTTCATATACGGCCATTCCTAAATAAAAGTTCTTAAAAACACTTGCGATATATGTCCGAAGCGAACTTTTAGAATCCAGGCATGTTACTAGTTCCATAAATTCGGTCTCGGGGGCAAAGCACGGCATGTTCCCTGAATTCGGTGTCTTGGGACTTGCATTACGCTCGTGTGCGTTCCACCGTTCAAGGTAATAATGGAAATTTCTACAAATTGATATATATATATATATATATATATATATATATATATATATATATATATATAAATATATATGCAATACAAGATGAGCTCCATGTCATAACAATGACAACCCGATCCACTCAATCCGGTAACAGTAATTTAAATTAGCTTTTTACCAACTTTTAAGGGGAAAACTAAGGGTTACGTTTTATGTATTTATACACACGCATTTTTATATATTTGCAATACATAAGACACTATCCACAAGACGAAATCCGACACTGTTTCCGGGTTTATGCACCGTTCTGTTTATGCTTTAAAGGGGCAATGACTTAATTACGACGTAAATGCTATGTTTTAAAAATATATCGGTTCGAGATCATGAGATTGGAATTAACGCCTAATAAGCGTTGACTGAATAAAATGTTTTAATATTAATATTTTTTTATATATAATTTAAAGTCTCCCTTTACCAACTATGGGGTTTATCTGGACTGGGCCTAAAGTTTAAAGTGGGCTCCGAACCACGGTCCCCAGCATTAAGCCTACCGACTGGCGATGACTAACTTTAGAAGTCATCCCAGAAGACATCCGGTCTTACCCAACTTGGTTACTGGCATGACTGGGATCATTTTCCTTGGCGGATTTCAAACTCTTGCCCAGGACAATTAAAATTTTAAACAATCACAAACATAAATTTACGACCACGCCCCAGCAGGATTCGAACCCGCGGCTATCGCAACAATAGGTGGTTGTAACTATCGCCTTTACCACTGCGCCACCAAGCCGACTATTTATATTTTTTTTATATATAATGTTTATATATTCTATATACAATGCAGTAATTTCAAATTCCCTTCCGTAATAGTTAACCTAAATAAATAAATTTTGCGGCAGAATGTGCTTAATATTTTTATATTAAAGATATTATTATCGTTATTGTCAAAAATTGGCAATATTGTTAGTTTTATAAGCATACTTGTTTCGAAAAAATCATATTGTAGAATCTTATTTTATAATAATCCCATTCTAAATTATTAATTTAATTCTATTATGTGATTGTAAATAGTTACCACTGACATTTTTATAAAACTTTTTTAAACAATTAAGAGGATTTACATTATATGTATATAGTTCATATTTCTGTTATAATTGGAGACAAATTATTTGACATTTTAATTTTCACCATTTAGGAAAAAGGAAGCAAAAAACAAATAAAAAACACATAATTACTATTAATTGTAGGCACTTCCTTTTTGTCTTAAAAATTAAAATTGAAAGCCGTTGAAAGAATTACTTGTCAAAACGAATGTATCGACAAACTTATTTGGTGTAAACAATAGCGATTTAACAGGGATTTGGCAGAATTAATTATTAAAATGTATAATAATATTAATATATAATATGAAATCTGATATATTTAGTAATAAAATATTATAGTTCAGTTGGCTCATAGCATAAATAATATATATTGTGTACTACATATGCCAAATTATTATGGCAATAATTAATTTTCATTTGTACATGAATTATGCGGGCTTAAAAATCATTACTATCTATTCCTTCGCCGTAATGTTATTTAATCGTTGGCCGTTAATTAGTTGTAAATATGTCTAGTAGAAGAAAACAAAAATTACTTATGGTATAAAATTTAAGCGAGATATCTCACTG
Source organism: Rhynchophorus ferrugineus (assembly GCF_030347505.1). Classification (NCBI taxonomy): domain Eukaryota; kingdom Metazoa; phylum Arthropoda; class Insecta; order Coleoptera; family Curculionidae; genus Rhynchophorus; species Rhynchophorus ferrugineus. The sequence goes on from NW_027472590.1 coordinate 16,681,046, forward strand.
TACTTCATCAGTCAAGAGTTAAATGACCCTATCTCGCCGTGTAAAATTAATCAACAAATTAGAGATTACTAACTTTTTAAGGTTCGGTAAATAGGTTATACTCCTTGTCAATTACTTGAATTTTTATCAACCCAAAGCCATTTCACGAGATTGTACAGAACTACATTAAAATATATGTTTATGAAAAAATTACCTCATTCGCTATTGAGTCCCTATAAATAGAGTAATATATAATAAAGAAAAATCCAAAAATTTTGGAATATTTTCTTGTGCAGTTATCTGATTTTGTTAAAATATTTCGTAGTTGTTACTGAATTTTAAAAAGTAACAATATATAAACTAGTAAATAAACGCATGTAATTTAAAATCGTTAAAATATATTCTTATTTGCGTTTAAGGACATCGACACATATAAAGGACCGCAGTCCAATTTCGTTTACACTTCTAGATTCGAACATTTTACTTCAGACCTATAATGATGTCAACTTAAAAATTATTAGAAGCACTGACAAGTTAGAATTAAAGTAGGCCTCGCTACACATTTCGGTTGCTGAGATAACCGTTAAGAGAAACAAAATATGGTTGGTTTTGATGAATGGTTTTAAGTTATAATTTCTGGTAAATCAAAGATGAACAATAAATAATAATGTAATTAATTCTAAAACAGAAATAAAATATTAATTTTAAAACGGCTTTTATTCGCAACTAATAGTTTAAATTGGGATAGTGAACAATTTAAATAGACACAAATTTAGATACATACAAGTATCATAAAAGTAAATAACAGCGAAAGTTTAAGAATTATAACAAATAATGATAATACTTTAATATATTTTTAAACCGTATAATTCATAATTCATTAATACATTATAACAATTACTAAATATTGTAAAAGAAATACCTTGACATATTTGGGTTAAAATATTTTAATCAGTTAAATAGTTAAGAATGAATATTTATTTTCTTGGCATTGTCAGATTCTAAATTAATAATTTATTTAATTAAAAACTTATTTTATATGCAACTTTAATAATCTCTTCCCAAACAAATATGCTCTATAATTAATTTACTAATTGTATTCGTTTTCTTCTCCGTTTTATTTTAAGTTTTTATTTACCATATCATAAAATCTTTTATATTCAAAAATTGTAAGTATGAAAATTACTTTTATAAACTGGCAATCTGGATGCCAACTATGTTAATTAATTATATTGTATATACCACTTAAATTCAATGATCACTATTAATAAGATATAATATTATATAATCACATTATAATTGAGTTCATTTCTATATATTTTCAATATTCATTTCTATATGGAATGATACAAATTAATAGTACAAAACATTCGCCTCTTAGGTAGATTTCATATTATTTTATGAAACTAATACTCAAATGTATGTTAAGCTATGACTAATAACCGAGCCGAACTATTCTCTCGCGATGTTGCTGCATATATCGGAATAATCAGAGATCATAGTACTGATGAACAATAGTATTAATAAATAAAGGAACTGTAAATGTATTGTAATAAATGATGATAACTACAGTAATCAGTAGTAATAATGGAATAATCTGGATAGTTATCAAAAATATTAGTTCATAGTAGTCAAAAACATTGAGGGACAATCATTATAAAACAAACAATAACGATAAATAATAGCAATGATATACTATGCTTGTATGAAGTATAAAATGTGTAAACTGCCGAAGGGAAAGTAAAGCACGACGTACCAGCTTATACCCTAACACTAACAATTATAGTCGCGCAGTGAGATCAAGGGAGCTAACGTTCGAGATCTTGCCACTAAGATTAGTAGGCATCGCTAAGATTAAGCCACAAACTCAAATAGATACATGAGTACTACTATGTTGCTATTATGCACTCACTTCTCCAGGCTATTCTCCATATATGATGAACGTGCAATGCGCACAAAGGAAAAAGCCAAACGCCACACGCTAGATGCGCTTCCACCAAGAGCCAGCAACCACTTTTAGTGGCATCAGTATCTTTATCGACATTGGCTGTATTTTCTGGTTTATAAAATAGTTATAATGTTTACAGTTGCAACCATAAAACTACTGTATTTGATTTTTCATAATTTTAGAATTATGGGGATCATTTGATGATTTGAGGAATTAATAAAATAAGACCAAAAAGGAAGACTACAAAATAAATAAAAATAAGCGGAAAATTTTGAATAGAATCCAATAAATGGAAAATAATATATGAAGAATAATAAAAGGGAAAAATAAATCGAATGTAACAAATTGGGAATTAATAAACAATAAATTGGAGTTAAAAATAAAATACTGGAGTTCTCAACATTTGATGAAACTGAGGTTGGATGGTACAAAACATAGTAAAATGAACTGAAGAAGAAAGAGGTAGTAACTCTGAACATCGCGCCCTCACAAATGAATTTTTATGAAGTTCTAACGTGCCTTGAATCTGTTAAGATATCACATATGACAACTACAACCAGTGAAGAAACGTAAGTATTTGCGACAAATCTTACAACTAAAAAGAAGCGGTGATCCAGTCTAGTTTCTTTACATTATCGTTCAAATCATTTTTCAAAAACATAAACGACCCAAAATTAAAAGATCTAATATATTGAACTAACAGATGGAATTTTCAGTACCATAGATATTCGGAAGGATTTATGATTTCCCTGAATAGTACAAGCCTTTGTATTTTAAGAAAAAAATATTGAAAACATAGAAAACAATCAAAATATATATTGAACCATTCTTGTATCAAAATATCCACCAATTATTTAAGTTTAAGTGATATTAGAGGTGAAATATTACTCCTTGTTCATTACTGTAAAACTCCCCATAACGATCCAATTATATTATAAGTCCTCCAACCGGGTCTGAGCTCATTGGGCTGTGTATTTGGTCGCATTATAAATTTGGGATATGGCAGTGCTTAACAACAATATGCTAGTAATAGTAAGAGCTTCATTATTAACGACATATTGTAGAGCAACTATCAGTACTTTAACTAGTAATGTAAATGAGAGGCCCAGCTGAACACTATAACATTGCCATCCAAATCATAACGGAGCCTACCCCATGCTTGACTATAGAAAACAGTCACTTCCGATCGTTGGTTTCATCTCGGGCTCTCCATACTTAAACCGAGTTTGTAGAAAACAACTTAAATGATGATTCACTTGACCATACCACATTATTCTAATAATCAAACGTTCAGATTATGATAATTGCATTACTTCTTTCGCAGCTTAGCTGACGCTTGTTTACTTTAAAGTTTGCTAAACTAATTTCTATATTTTCAAGCCCACAGTTTTCGAAAATATGTTCATTAAAATTACTGTAAAAAGTACATTAAGATTCTGGATTTTAAAAATTTAACGTATTTAAAGGTTAAAATAATTAACAGTTTAAGCCAGCTGTTAGAACACTTAGTTATAAAGCAAAATTTTGTGAAAACGTTGGCCAAAGAAGAAGAAGTCTTTAAATACATTTGTAAGGCATTTGCTAAGCTGAGTACACCGGAGTAAATTAAAACGAATATATGATGGAATATTTGATAGATCTCAACAAACAACCAACGAACAAATTATAACCGAAAGATCTTGTAAGTGAAGCTACAAAATACGATATTTTCAAGAAAATATGTAAAATATATTGGCAAGCTTCGCAACTTTAAGAGCACCTATGAACTTAAAGTTGCAATATTATTACAGTCACTATCAAATAGTTTCTAAGAATATGATATTATGAGAAATTTTAGTTGTTGTAAATTGATCAATGAATACTATGATAATGAATAATTCCTAAGCTTGTTATATCGCAAAAGTTTTATTTAATTTTTTATGACATCGATTAATTGGTTATCTCTTACAAATACATCAAATAAATTTTCGTAAATATATTTTTAAATTACTTCCGATAATAAAACTAATAACTGAGAATAAAAAGATACTACATGAATGATTACTTACACCGAGATCTTCAGGTACAGATATGCCATCATAAAAATAAAGATGTACTTCAATTCTTGGAAGTCACATATTCTAAATAATCAAATAATTTGCTCCTGTAGCGCAGTGAAGTGTATTTAACAGGAAAGAAAACAAAAATATTAATTAATGTATGAAAATTAATTACTATAGACTAAGTAACGACCAATGACTTCTTTTAGATATATGTCTAGTTTCTTAAGGAAATTGCTGATTAGGATCTTAAAATTATCAAAGATTTTTTGACGCTTTTTTTTTAACTATCAAATAATATAGTACAAACTGATAACCTAAATCAACCTAAAACCCTTTTCAAATATTAATCTTGATGCAATATTAATACAATTTATTCAAAATGAGTTATGAATTTCGATATTATCATGGAATTAGTTTTTTTCTGGAGTTAACTAAATCGAAATTTATTTCTGGATAATTCCATAATTTTCAGCTATTAAATAGTAAAGTTTAATTCGTCGCAATCAAAATCTACTAATTTTGTTGAAAACTAGTTACAGTTTTTATGTAATATGATTAGTATTATAATACTCATTACTATAGTTTTATACCCATTTTCTTTGTTCAAATTTTGACGTACCATATCAATCAATAATATTAAGATAATTAGTTTACGCCTACCGTCATGTATATGTTACCATAACATATTGAAGTTTATTGGTGTTATAAAATTAACCAGTCTAATGGATATTTGATGGATTCCTTCTAATTAAGACTGATTCTACCAGCCCTTTGTGTTTTGTAGTCGGACTGCTGGCATAAAATAATGTGTGCATCTATCCGAGAATTTCCAAAGAGAGGCCTAGGTTTGCATTGATTGATAGCTAGAGCTCGAGTACAGTAATGTTTATCTCTGCAGATGGATAAGGCAGCTACTGATGAAATGCATCTAATTTAATTACGTTATTGTTGCACACACAGAGGTACTATATTGATAATTAAAACTAAATTATTACTTATAATAAAAATAATATATAGTGCATAAAACTATATGTAAGTGTTACTCTATTTTCAGCATAATTACCAATGCTTCATTTTTTCTTTTTTATTGCTTATTGTTCTCGAAACTATACCATTTTTAATGAATTTTTCCAGTCAAATGTTTCAAAAAGTTACAATAACTATCTGTATTTATTATTTTGTTATATGGGAGATAATCCACGAACAAAATTCCTTTTACATGCCAAATTACCAACATTAACACTTTCTTGGCTATTTTTTGAACAAGTTTGCTCGGTAGCTCCTAGAGCTGCTTTCCTACCACTACCTCCGCGATAATCAAAAAGTACCACTCAATCTAGAATAAAATAATGTATATAAATAGCTTAGTCTTGTTGTACAACATACAGTTTCTCAAATCTCGCCAACAATCAACATGCCCAAGTCTCTTCGATGATATTATAATTAGTAGTTGTTAATTAATGTTATTCATTATAAGAATTGCTTACTGTGTCTTTAAATAATCATGAAATTTTCGTTCTATTCGTATACAATATGTTAACATGTTCTTGTATATAATCTGGCCTTTCTTTTCTGTAAAATTGTATCTATTTTGAAAAATTGGTACAATATTTATTAATCAAAATGTCAAATTATTATACTAGATCCACTTTTGATCAACAGCCATAATATTCCACAAAAAAATTACTATTTCACCCAATAAAAAATGAAACCGCGATGATGAAATTGTTCGGGATTCAGCATTCTCAATCAATTCGTGTGGTAGATGTTTCCCTCATCCGAAAATAGTTCACTCAAAGTCTGCTAAGCCTTCTGAAAAATTCTAACTGTTTATCTAGGTTTTCTTGTTGACTGTTCTATGATTAGCGTCTATATAGACTAAATAATCCAATAATAATTGAAAATCTATTCTTTTATGCGGAAAAATGTGAAAATTGTCGCTACAGATCTCTAATATTATCATTCTACTATTGACAAAAAGATTTAATTTTGAAATTATAACACATTGTAGGAATGTTCCTCTGGTAGGTCGGAATGTGTGGCTGTCGATGCGATTGTTTGTCCGAACACTCACTACTATTTTGTGAAAGGAATTCACACGATAACTGAAAACACCGGTTGAATAAAAACTTGTTTATTGCTTTATTAAATGATACATGTGGTCGACAGGATATTAGGTTATGTAAAGGAAGTACGGTAGCGCTGTGGAAGTCGTACTGTTTCAAGGGGTTAGAGAAAAGAAAAGCTTGAACTTGCTGTAGGTGAATGCGTGGTGGCCTAAAGGGTTGTAGCGGTCACTAAAAACCCACCTATAAGAAAGCAGAAAACTAGTTTACGTTAAAAATACACATGGTGTGAAACCTCGACTAGTTTCCAGTTCGTATTTCTTGTAATCTGTCAGAATTATTTGACTTACTTTATTTGTTTTTATATAAATGTAGTTGGTTAATTGAAAGTTAAATTTGATAGAAAAGACGATTTATTTAACAATGAATATGTTAAGTGTAAAATATATTTTTATTTCTATATACTTTTCTTTTTATTTATAATAAATTATTTTCTCGAATTTATCAAGTAAACGTTGAAGATTCGACTTTGAAAGTCCACATCGTTTGTATTAAAATTAGCGCAATCTAGTTTTACTAACAAACACTCATTTTAATAATAAAATTTAAATCATTTTAACATGTCCTTCAATCGTGTCATATATCGTGATGGTTTCGCATCAGTCCTTAGCCATCCAGCTCGATTTTAGTTTTTTCAGTTGTTGTCCGTGTTTAGTTTCATTTATTCATTTCAATGTTCTTCTAACTCTTAGACACCTGATACCTTTTTTATAGAATTTAGTCAACTGAGGCTCTTTTTGAATCAGATGTGTAATATTGACGGTATGTTTCACCCACCGTTACAAATCGACGTAAAAATAATTTTCCTTTGTCCCAGAGTCTCGATAACGTAAAACTACGCAAGAAATATTGCGCTAATGTAAAGTAAAAAACCATTAAGCATTTCAAAACTCAAATTTTGCAAAGGAATGAAAAAAAATTCCCTTTATAAATGATTTTTAAAAGAATTTTAAAGGAAAGTAAGTCCCAGTTAGCGGCTATTTTACTACTAAAAGAAACTAAAAAATAAAGGTCACTTAAGCAGAGAATTGAACTGTTAAAGGAAGAGACTCAATTGAGGGCTGGCTAAAACGACTTAAACAAGATATAGAATTCGATTACCGTCTATATCTGGTGAGAAACTATCAGAAAAACCAGAATTAATTAAACTACTTAAAAACAAAATTGATGAATACTATTAACCAGGTAAACTTAAGAATAAAACACGTTTACAATGCTGCTGATAGTGGTCTTTATTGAAAAATGTTATCAGAAAAAAACATAAGCTGCATTATCTAAATAATCTGCTCCAGATAGAAAGCCGAGAAAACTACGAATTAGGTCACTAGTTTGTGATAATTCTAATGGTTCACATCACATTTAAATAAAATAAAGCTAATGATAATAGGAAAAGAAAAACACGTGGGCTCAGTTAAAAACTTTAAATTATCATTGTTTATTATAATTGTTTAAAAACCGCGTGGATGACAACCATTAAATTTCTGACGTGGTTTCACGAGTACATTGTCCCTTAGATATGGCAATGATTGCGGAAATGTTCTATTCATATTTTAAATATATTATTCTGTTTAATATATATTTAAAATATTTACTAATAAAAAAACTGTACCTCCCAATGAAGGCGTTGTTACTGTTGGATAATGCACCTAGTCAACCTCCACAATAGTAACTAAGAAGCGAGAATATTTTTATCATGGATCAGTAACCAAATGTAACTCCAGAACTCCAAAGAATGAACCAGAGCTTAATAAGTCTTAAACTATACCACTAAAAGCTAGTAGTTATATCTGCCCTATTAAATTAATCTTGCAAACATATCTGAGGCTATCAAACAGGTGACACAACTAGAGCTGTTTTAAATTTTCATATAGCCTGAATGATGAAAATAATTTTGTTCCCTTAATGTTTACTAGTTAGGCAAAATTAATTATCGCTGTTGAAACATTTGTATAATTAGTTATAAATATACTAATACCAAAATTATTTAAATCACTTAAATGATGATGAGCGCTTGAGTGATATATATTTAACTTTAACTTAACTTAATTACTACTTTAGTTAATATAAATACAAATATACATAAACTTCAATAGAAGATCCATTCTAAAAATAATATGTTTTGAGACAAATTTGGCTATATCCCGCGGTTTACCACGGATTAGACGTATTAATCTAGAGTTACATACTTAGCGGCAAGGCACAGGACGAAATTGGACAGTTAATTGAACATTGCCAGGCAACGTTCCTTGCTGTAATTTTAATTCAGCAACATGGACCGCCTAAAAGTTTAATGGTGGAATCCAACCAAAAGTTCGGAACTTGAATAGTACGTTCGAGAGTTCGCTAAGTTGTATCTTGAATAAATTCTGAACTAACAACACTAGGAAGAATATAGAAGATGACTTTTTCTAATATACAAAACGAATTGCTGCTATATCTAAATTATTCACAATAATTCTACAAAATTATAGTATTTTTATTCACATATAAAATATAAGTTTATTATATTTCATTTTAAAATTATGTTTTAAAAAAGAAGTCTAAATTCGAATCCGTAATTCATTAAGTTAATTATATTTCCTTTATAATGAGTAAAGTGATGGAGCGTGAATAAAACTCCGTCACGATTCATATAAGAAATATATTGAAAACAGATATGCTGGACATCATCAAACCTCTCTCGGAGAGGATGAATAGTACTCATCCAATACACTGCTATGGTTATAGCTTTTAAATATATTTCAAAATAATTGAAAGAAAGTGTTTTAAATATTAAACCCGACTTTAAAAGTTAAAAAGAACTAACCAAAAAATAAAACATAATCAAACCTAGATTTCTAACACAAGAAAAATGTTTTAAAATAAAAATGTGTACATAATAATTATTGTAATATCTAAATAAATATAAACGAAACCTTATTTAACCTATCTAATACACGTATTTTATATTCAACTATATACACACAATTTCAAGCTTAATACCTATCTAAACCTATTTATCTATTTACAATATTATTTTAACTACATCCAATTTGATCACCTTGAAGTCGGTACGAGCAACAAATTAAATTTGTTCTGTTCGTAATTTAACTTTGTGTATACGTCACAAAATTATATTATTATTTTTGTATTATTTGTATTTGTATTTATGATATTTACTTAATAAATTACGCAGTTATTTTATTAAATATTACAACTGAAACAGCAAGTAAAGGTGCAACCCGTATGAGAATAAATAGGAATAATGAAACAATGATTGAAAATAAGCGCTAACTAGTCTAGGTTATTTCACAAATATTTTACCCAAACTATAACAAAAGCTATTGTCCCCGTCGAGAATCGAATCCGCGACCTCCGTGTGCGAAGTAACTGCTAGCCTTTACACCAGCAGTTGCTCGCAAAATTTCAACGACTACTCATTAATATGATTAGTGTTTAAAAATCAAACTCAATTTTGCTCAATTTGAACTGAACGACTTCCGATTTTCCGTCACTTCAGTTCATCAATAACATTATACACAAACATTATTTTAAGTAAAAAATTATGTGAAATCTATGTACATGTTTTTGAAATTTGTAGATTTCCCTCTATTTCCCCGGATTCCGTCATCAGATCCTGAGTTAGTTCCAACGGAACCACATCGAAAGTGCATTCCTTCGTATAAAAAAAGAACTTTGAAAATCGGAACATAATTGAAGAGGAAATCGGCGAACATACATTTAACAATATATATAGAGACGAACATAGAACCTCCTCCTTTTTTGAAGTCGGTTAAAAAATAGGTTCAATGTACATCATTGAAAACTGTGAGAGTTTACAACAGTCATGTTTACCAAGAATAATAAATAACTAAAATAATAATGATTAAAATAACTAAACACTAAATATTAATGGGGTGTTCGGTAACGTTTCACAGATTAAACCATTTTCTAGCCTTCCAGACGATTTTGATATCGAAGATTCATTTCATGACAAAAGTATGTGTAGGATTATTCATCTTTCATTCTATAAAACTTGTACAAACTGTAGTAAGCTGCGTTTCTGAATCTCTTTCTCCATTGTGCAGTAGTTGACTTATTTTCCAATACGGTCTCATAAATAAACATTTTAAACTTTGCAATGCATCGCATTTGAAAGACCTGAAGTTTGCAGATCTCACACTGTCGAACTTTTCAAGCCATACACCAGGATTATTAACATATTTTATTTTTGCATTAAGCAAACTTTTTTTCATGATAAACTGATTTTAGACCTGCTAACAATATTTCCTTTTCTACACCCCCTACCTTTAAGCCGTAAAAGCTCTTGCAGCCTGGCTTATTTGACTTATTACTTCAGCAGTTAATGCCACTTTCATTTTGGTGTGTTGCTGATCCCAGGTATTTGCGGAGCAGTTGCTCTAACTACGAAAAATTTAGTGATTAACGATGATAGGTAATTCGCATTCGCAGAAACTTACTGTTTTCCTCCATACTTATAGTTTTTTGACGTCAACAAATGTGTGTGGTCAAGACGTGAAAGTGTTGAAACCTTGATCATTTTGCTGCCAATTTAAATAATTTTATTGCCTTTTACAATTCATCCATTTTTGGGTCATCAGCAGGAATGCGATAACTGCGGTAGCCATAATTATTGATCTCATGTATGTATGACTTTACAAAGGTTCTATTCGGTTATTGAATGATATCAGTCAGTATAATGTAATTTGCTCATACCAGTCAATACCTTCCAAATTTTTGAAACATTTCAATGTAGCAGCTTCTAAATCAACGTCCATACCATTCCACTAAAGTTAGACTTTCGCTAGTTAGTTTAAATGTTCTCCTGAGATCTCCATTTAATCCCTTTATCGTATAGTATTACTCGTTTTCAGTTTCCTGTTCTTTTTCGTCATTTTTGTATAAGCATTTGTCGGATATACAGAGCTGTGTTTACACTGCTTCTTGTACAGAGTCAGAGTACTTTTTTCTTTGATTTACGCAAATTGTGTATTCGATCTGTGATTGAGAATTTGTGATTCTTGAGGAGCCATAGATCCATGGATATCTCATACCTTATTGTTTAAATATTCAAATGTGGTGCAATTTAGTGTTAGCTTTATAAGTAAAGAAAATCAAAAAAAAGAAATGCTTTTGAAAGTGTAGTTTGGACCGCTTATCCATCTTATATCTTATATCGCTTATAGATTGCTAAGGAAAAACTTCCAAGTTTAGCATTGCCTAAAATTTAAAGACAGTATGTATTTTACTTTTTTCTGCATCAATACAATCTGCTTCAAAATAATAAGCTACCGTGTTTCCCGTCTGCTATTCTCTGATAAATGTAAATTTCATGCTTTACTGTCTGAACACCTATATCCAGATACATATACTTGCTACTCATGCTTTGATGTCTAATCCAACATGTCTATATTCTTCAAAGCTTTGCCCTGATACCTTTCCAAAACTTCTATATTGCTGTTGCTTGCCATGCCCCGTAGTTGTATACCGTATATGCATATTAGCTTGTTAATGGTTTTGTATACTATCATTTTGCTCTCATTGCTTAAATGGTAGTGTCGACTCGTTAGCCAGTACTGGCGATGAAGCCTTCTGCGTCCTCCAAGTTAACCTACTATCCAAGTAAAGACCAAAAGTATTTTACATGTTCCTCCTGCCGGATGTTTTCATTGAATAATTTTACCAATGGGTAGGTTTTTCATCTCATAGTATAAGTAACTTGAGTGGACTAGGTATAGTTTGCCTTTATTCTGTAATGGGTAAACCAATTCTCGATTTTGTTCAGATGGCATTGGAGTTAGAACGAAGCAGTTTTTGGGTCATAAAACACTGAAAGGACGGCAAGGTCGACATCGCAGGGCCCAAAGAGTGCACTCACTAGTTGGAAGGTCCACAATGTAAATCAGGCCCGGCATAGGACCCAGTACACTGCTCTTGTGGGGCACCTGAGCTTATTTGGTACAAAGCTTAATATTTGTCATTATAATTGATCATGAATCTTTTATTTTGTATGCTAGAATTTGTCAAATACTTGACTTATGTCTAAAAAATAGCAGAGCAGTATAGTCGAGGTATTCAGATCTATTTTCTAGGTATATACGACGTGATGACGTCTACAGTGTGGTATACTTGTTCGACCGTTCCATTATCATCACGGAATCTAGATTGGTTACTGGGGATTATGCTCATTAGGTATAGTATTTATAATAAGTTTTTCTAGCTGCCTGGTTTGGGCATCATTAGACCTTGGACAATATTTTATTATCCTGGGTAACGTTCGAGATTATCGGAGGCATTAAATATTTTGACTAGGCTTATGATTAGTTCGCATTGTAGATTTTTCAAGAGAGCTCATCAAGACCTTAGCCTGATAACATTTCTTCCACTGAATATCTCAAAAAGCTGAAACTATGTGAGCATTCAATTATTCGTCTAAATGGCAAATTACCAGCATTTAACCTACTCCCGACAACTTGCCTTATTGAAACATTTTATTCCTGTTAATGTTGGCAATTAATACTTAATTTTACATAAAACACTATTAAACGCTAAAACAAATTATGAAACTTCTTTTATTAAAAATTTAGCAAATTTTAAGATCTAATAAATCACTAGAGAGAAAAAACTTTAAATAAAAACCGATATGAGTTGATTTATTAAGTTTTCACGAGGTAATAGTTTTTTGTGTATACCAAACTTATGTTCGGAAAGCATATTATGTTGGAATTTTTTATGTAGTATCGATCTAAAAATAAATGATGTAACTTTTATTATAAATTCTTTCTAGTTTAATTGATTTCAGGATATAAAAGCTTATAGACTCATTTTTCAAAATCGTTTGCAGAATTCGATACATAACACCACATGTTATTTAGCCATAACTTAATTCATTTGTTATATTAATTTAATATCATTTATCAAAGGATATTTTTCCTTTACACGAGCAGAAAAGGTCTCCTGCGTTGCCTATGGCTTCGCGTGGTCCACAGTGTCCAAAGATAAGATTAGCCGAGGCCTTAAAACGCAATAAATTTTAACGTCGACCAAGATATTCGTTTTTTTTTAAATTTTGTACATTTTTTGCGTATTTTATACATTTTTAATAATTTTAATTTTGTGCCTTACTTTAGTATGTTTGGATTTTTTTCCTTTGCCAACCTTTTCCCCTTGTTCATTCTATTCTTTTCATAATTTTTTCCTTGCTTTTATGAATCTTGTTCGTAGCACATATATTTAAACAACCACTTTTAGAGCAATCATTAGCCGATAAGGTATCCTAGATGATGCTCTCCATTCGCAACCCATCTTTCTATATGCATCTAATGTATTCTTCACACAGATATTCAGTTATGTTATTACCTAAACTAACTTTTATTTCAGCTTTTAACGATATCCATGCTCATAACTCCTTCACATTTTGTTTTTCATTAATAGGTGGACCAATAAATTTGTAGACCAAAATAATTTTCTCTTTTAAATTTGTTATTTAATTTTGAATATAGGAAGCCTTCTATTTGTACCCCTTGTCTTCACAAGATAATTTATTAAGCGGAGCTTTATATATAGAGATGTAAATAAAGTCGTCGAAGCCAAGCAATGGCAGTTATTTTATATTTCTTCCACTTATTTCGTTTGAATTGATTACTAGTGAAGATTAGTTAACAGGCTTTTAAGCAAAGAGAGCAAAATATTGATATACATATACCAACATATACCATCATCAAGTCACTTTAGGAATACGAAATTCAATTATAAGGGCATAGCAAGCAACATAAGCATCAAATTAGAAATATTTCAAAGGTTCCAGAGCAAGGCTTTAATGCTTTTAGGTTGCATGCTCCAATATCCTCACATCACGAGCAATAGGTGTGCAAACAGTAAAGCAGGATATAATAGAGTATAGCAAATACTATCAGAAGAGTGCAACATACAAATGAGCTGATATTGGCAGTGCGTGAAATAGGAGGACAACATAACATGAGGTTCAAGAGATACCATCTCCAATCTCAACAACATATTTATATAGAGAGATGTGAGCTGCGCCAACAGGTTCAAATTTCTTATTAACAAAGTACAATAAAGAAAACAGTTTATAAGATGTTCTGTCTTATTACCGTGAAAGAAAATTCCATGGCCATAAAATATCTAAAATAAATTCGTGTTTAGTAAATTGTAACAGACCACACCTGGCTGATTTTGATTGCTGATACTGATTGCTTCTAACCATATGCACAGTAAGACCTTACGGGAATATATATTCCGTTTCAGTCTCTATATATACGGGTCTTCTGGACTAATAAATAAATGACATAAAAGTAGTAAATAAATAAATGATACAAAAGCTTATACGATCATTTTTTCAAAGTAATTTGCAGAATTCAATACATAATACCACAAGCTAATTATTAAATGATATTTTTCCTTTTTTTGTGGATGATCGATAAACAAATTTTACCATGATATTAGATGTGCTATTTCGAGGTACAAGTCTCCACTGATTTATTGTGAAACAAATAATTTGTTTAGTTTACCATCCCCAGAGACAAGATTAATCAATGCCTTTAAAAGCACTTACTTTAACACCGACCAAGAAATTCTTATTTTTCTTTGATTTTTGCATATTTTGCTCATGTAATTTTGAGTAAGGACTATAGATAGGTTAGGATTTATTTATTTTTAATACTTTTCCACTTGTTAAGTCACATGCCTTTCATTTTTTTTCTTTATTTTATAAATCTTGTTCGTAGCACAGATATTTTCACAACCACTTGCTGGGCATATAGAACGATAAGATAACCAAGAAGATCTATCTATTCGCAACTCATCTTTTTATATACATTTAATGAATTCTTCACCAAGACTAGCCTATGTGATTACCTAAACGACGTTTTAACGATGTCCATGCACGTAATTTTTTGACATTTAGTTTTTCATCAAAACTTTAGTTTTTCATTAATAGGTGAACCAATAACTTTGTGACCCATTAAAAATCCTCCCTATAAACTGTGTCACTTAATTTTAAAAAAATACACTTGAAACATAGAAATCCTTCTATTTTTATTTTTTGTCCTCATAGTTCTTCATTCGGATGAGTATTATATATAGGGAGGTAAATAACGTCTTCGGAGCTAAGCATATTCCATTTTATTGACTAATTTACTAAAGAGCAGATTTGGAAAAAACAGGGCACAGGGTATAGCAAGTAACATAAACAACAATTTAGAAATATTATAAAAGTCCCAGACCAATGTTTTAATGGCCATTAGGCTGCATTCTCAATATTCCTCAAAGCATGAACCACAGGTACATCTCAGTGTGCGAACAGTAAAACAGGAGATAATACAAGAAAACATAAAGTATCAGAAGAGCGCAGCGTACAAATGACCTGACACTGACACTGAGTGAAACAGAAGAAACACAGCCCATGAGGTTCAATAGATGCCATCTCCAATCTCAACAACGTATTCACAAAGAGAGATGGAAGCTGCCACGTCTTTATCGAAATTGCTTTTTTGCAAAATTAATAAATTCAAATATTACTCTAAATGTCAAAGCAACAAAATTCGTTCAGAATGAAATCGTAATTTTGGATTAAGATTCAGGGCCAAGTGTACCATCAAATTAGTTATTTGTTTCCAATTTCTGATTCTGATGCTAAAATTAACACACGCTGTCTCTATAACTAAGAGCAGATGATCCAAGAACGATGATGCGTTCGAATGAAGGGTCCAATATACACTTTTGGTGTTATTTATTTCTTTGTAATTTATTTGAATTTTTATTGTTCAGGCGCAGAAATTAAAAAGAAAGTTTATGAACTTCTAGTATCAATCAAGATAATAAAATTCGTCAATGCCGCCGGCTATTTCATCAACATATTGTTCAACTGAATGCGAAAATTGAAAGCGAACACACGCCTGATACTATCGTCAGTAACGTAGATGGATCAACTGATATCATCGACACCGTTTACATTCTTCTATCATCATATATATTCTGCGTCATGTGCAGGAATATATTCAAAACGGCATTACTATTTTACGTGTATACGGTCGACCAGATCTGTTCATCACATCTACGTGCAATCAACTGTGTTCTTACAAAAATTAAAATCGTTGATAAAGTTATATAATATTTATGAAATATGGAGTATATTGTTTAAAAAAATCATTCAATTAATTGTTATATTACAATTATTTCTTGTAACTGTTAAGCTTTCACTGTCATTTAATAATATGTAACTTATTATCCAAATGGTTAACTGTCCCCGTCAAATATAAACCATTCTGAAATTAATAATTTACTTTTATATTAGAGTGAATTACATTATTGTTGGTAACTCGTCATTGTTTTACTAGAAATTATATCTCAAAACTATTCATTCAGTAATTATAATTGAGGGCCCTAGTTTTGTTCTAATTTGTCGTCAGAAATGTTAGAATTTTATTACCTTGATTTTTAATTTCACATCATTATATTTTTGAAGTAAAACGTTAAAAATCTAGAACTGTAAACAAAAAATGTTTACCGACGTTGTCAGATTCTTAATGAATAGTTTGTTTTTTATTTTTATTTCATTAAAATAAATTATTTTATGTGTAACCGTCATTATTTCTTCCCAAACAATTAACCTCTAAAATAAATTTACTAATTGTATGTAACATTTTTACATCATCGGTTTACACACTGAATTATCACTGAATTATTCGTTTTTATTTCTATTTTAATTTTCAGTTTCTATTCACTAAACCATAAATTTTTTACATTTAAAAATTCTAACTATGGAAATTACTACTATTAAGCTGGCAATTTTGATTACATCTTCAAAACAATATAAAACACAATTCTACCTAATTAGTTATATCGACATTTAATTTTGTACGGAATGCAAATAGTCATTAAGATCGATATAATACAAATAATCCAATCGGTTTATGACGCTTTCATACTATTTTATGAAAGTAATACTACAAGCTGGCTGAAAGAGCAATTCTTTATGCTCTCAATGATTTTACGAAGACAAACAATATCATTCCAGATGAGCAATTCGGGTTCCGCGCTAAACATTCAGCCGTTCATCAGGCCCATCGGCTGGCCGCAAAAATCAACTGTGCTTTTAACCGACGTGAAAGACTTGGAGCGGTCTTCTTGGACCTAACCAAAGCCTTTGACAAGGTTTGGCACGAAGGCTTAGTGGCGAAATGTATCCGATTAGGTCTACCTGATGACCTAACAGCTCTTATCAAACCATTTCTGTCAGGACGATCGTTCCAGGTGAAGATTAAAGATATTCTCTCTAGCCGTAAAACCATCGACGCAGGAGTTCCACAAGGCTCCCCACTGGCACCCGCTCTATTTAATATCTTTCTTTCAGATATCCCTAGGAGACCACAACTTGAGGCTGCTTTTTACGCAGACGACACTGCTTACTTTGCTTCTTCAAGAGTAGCACCGCACATCCGAAGCAGACTCCAAAAACAACTAGATGAGACGGTCCAGTGGTTACATTTCTGGAGGTTGCAGGTCAACGCACAGAAAACCCAGGCCATCTTCTTCCACAAGAAGCGTTTTGCACCGAGCATTTCGCGTCTTAAAATCGAGAACGCCGAAATCCCATGGTCAGAAGAAGCCACCTATCTCGGTCTTGTCTTCGATCGCAAATTTAGGTGGAACTCCCACATTCAAAAGTCCCTCCATAAAGGTCAAGGTATTGTTAATTTGCTTTTCCCGCTTATCAACAGAGCCAGCAGGCTTCCTCTATCTATAAAATCTCTCCTGTACAAGATACTGGTTCGATCAGTCGTTCTATACGGCTCCAGTGTCTATCTAAAATACGTCTCACCTAGCCAGGTGGAACGTCTCCAAGTGTTTCAAAACAAAATTCTCAGGAAAATTATCAATGTTCCATGGTTCGTCAGGAACAATCAAATTCATAAAGAAACAGACGTCCCCCAAGTTCACGATTTTATATCCGAGGTTTATTCGAGATATTTCTCCACTCTTCGTCTCTCGGACAATAGATGTATTACCGAGCTGGCCGATATTTTAGGCCAATAACTCATTCGGCTCTTCGTAGCCTTATTCTATCACAGCCGACACTACCCCTTCGTGCTCTAACTCCTAATTGTCTCGACCTTCTCCGGCGAGCGATTAACTCATGTACCGCAAGCTGCGTGGTGTGATAACGACGCCACGTCCTTGCCTGGCCCTTGTGCCTCTTAAGGGTGTTACCGGTTACGGGCACCCACCTTACTAACAGTAAGAAGTATCAGTTAGGGTCATTGGATCATCTGATAGGGTGGGGTTTAGTGGGTAGCCCAGAGGCAGCCTCCACATAACCAATCCAACTCGCTTATTCTTGCGGGTCTTCCCGACCAGGTATCCGTAACAGGATTCCCCTACCCGGTCCCAGGCCAAAAAAAAAAAAGAAAGTAATACTCAAGTATAACCCAGCCGATCTATTCTCCCGCGATGTTATATATATATATATATATATATATATATATATATATATATATATATATATATATATATATATATATATATATATATATATATAATAAAAAATATAATAAATTTTAAACAGTAAATGCTAATATCTTTTAAAACATAAATATAAGTAACTTGAGAATTTTCGGTCGACTGGGCGAAGATATGCGCAACTTATATATAGAATGAAATGAGAGAGAGATAGAAATAGAACATAAACTGGTAAAGTTCTTTGATGGGTTGGTTCCACGAACAGCATATTTCTTTTGATTAGTCACGGGGAAATCCCCACATTCGAGTAGTTTTTTACCGAACACACTCCAACAAACGTTGAAGCCGAAACGTTCGGAGTCGCCAGTTCGTTGAACATCGCCATGGACGCCAACTTGTATAATTCTAATTCGACAACAGCGACCGACTGAAAGCATTATAGAGATTCCACGGAAACTATAAAACTTGAATAAAATGTTTCGGGATCTCAAGTCGAATAAGCGGCAAAGCTGTGTCGGAATGGTTGAAGGGCAGTTAAATAAGTTTCGCATTTATTTCCGACTAGAAGCCCGGTGATCGTTGTTTCTGAATATTTTCTGTTAGAGGTTAGCAATAAAAGTAAAGCGAAATGGGTTTAAGTAGCGATAAAATTCAAATAAACGTTTAAAAATTTTACTTTATAATTTAGGATGCACGTATAAAATTTCCGCATCGACTTCACACTTTATTTTAGTAGTTTCAGCAATTATTATGCATCTAGTTTCAGGATATTAATACATTTTTGCAAGATGTTTTAGCGTTTTATAAAATTTTATTTTAATTTATTATATCAAATCGAAGAAATATTTTAATATTCATAAAAAAACACAAAGCTTTATTGCACAATATTAGGTTGGGTAAAATTTAATATTTTTTTAATAAATGGACTTACAGTCGCATACTTGCAGGACTTAACGTTATTGTTGATTTGGTTTAAACACTCACTACTATTGTTGGAAAAAAATTATACGGGAACAGAGTATATTGATAACTAAAGTAAGATACTTATTTATTTCAATTTTAAGTTCAGTATAACTGGGTTAAATTCTAGGTTGTTCCCTTGAAGCACATGGTACCAATGATCCCGTAGTGTAAGCGTAGATGTAAGGTGGTGAGTAACCATTCGTTTTTATACACAGTTATGGTTCTTCGCGGACTAGATTCTTAGAGTATCTGAATAGTTATCCACGGATTTTTTCCGTTAGCGTACTTTGGTATATGGTATTAGAGGAAGATTATAACTAAAAATGGGCTACCATTTTTTTAAATCAAATGTAAAAGACTATTTAAAAATCAATATTTTATTAACGTAATATTAATCCATCATATATTTTTAGAAGACACAGTAACACTTTTATATTTTTCTTGATAAACTATATTATCACAATTGAGCATCAAAGAAAATTTCAAAATAAATGCTAAATATAGAACTTAAGTGTCTTATAAGAAAATAATATTCAGATAATGCTTATCTAGTAAGAAATCAAATAACTTTGGTAATTGTATGGTGCCCAAGTCGTAAAAATTTTACCCATAGTTCAATTCGTCAGTTTTCTGAAAAAAGTTTCTGACAGAATATACCTTTTCCATCTACAGAGTCAGGAGATTTTTTCTCTATTATGACATCAGGTTCAGTAGCTGAATCAAATTCCTCTTCACCTTTACTGTCTCTTACATCACTATATTTTCTTACATCTAAATATTGAAAAAAATGTGTTCTTGAAAATGATGTTTCTGAAAACATTTTAAGTAACAGTTTATCTTTTGGACGTTTCAGAAAGTTGACCGTATAAGATTTTGCAAGTTGTTAGGTTCTGCCAACATATATGCCAATTGGGAATATCAGCTCCTGTCAGTCCATAAACCTTACTTCCCATCGCCAAAATATATTCCACTAAAACATTTTTCAACTGTGTAACTAGCACTGTTTTCCTGCTTAATGTTGTATCAGCCGCCTTTTCTGGAGAATGATAAATGTTCAACCTTTTTTCAATCTTAAGCCTTGTTAAGTCGTTCTTGGTACTTTAAAAGGTTTTGCTGCTTTTAGGGTACCAATTTTCTTATCGCTTTTATTTTTATGGCATTAACTTCCTATTCTAAATCCCAATTATTTCTTGATGCTTTTTATTTTGTCGGTGCCTTTCTGAAAATGTAAATTAAACCAACACTACAAACATATATCTTGCCACATAAGTACTCAAAAATTAAGATATAGAAGTTATTAAAAAGCCGATAAAATTCTTTAAAATTTTATAATGAATTGGATATTTCATTTCGCGACATCGGTACGAAACTAACAAATATTATAAAAGAGTTTTGAAATAAATACATAAGGTTGAATATCAAAAGGAGTATATAATTAGGTTCCACATGAATAAACTACCAGTTGATTCAGTCTATTCAAAACTGTCAGAAAAAATTATACAGACTAAGGTTTTAATTGAATGTAAGTAGATTTGCTATGAAAACATTAAAAAGCCTTAAAACATAATTTATTTTCCTAAATTATTATTTGTAATTTAGTTATTCAATTAAAATAAAACAATAAATATACTACACATTAAATTAGGATTAACATTAAAAAACCTTAATTGCTTTTTCCTAAATTATTATTTGTAACTCATTTAGTTAATTAATTAAAACGAGGCAAAAAGTAAACTATACATTACATTGTTTAAGTAAAACGTCTTATTCATAACTCTTTAGCAAAAATAAACACGATGATCGATGCAATTCAGAAATTCATTCAGTAATATATATGTTATTTGATGTGGCCTTTCCGAATTCCTATTTTTTGCAATAATCTAAACTAAGCTGTCAAGGTGAAAATAAGCTTCATTGCTTAAGATGAGTTAGAAAAATTACTATAGACGTATCTGGGATGATAAAACTAGTCCAGCACTATAATGAAATTCTAACTAATGAAATTTCAATACTACAAAAATTACAAATATTATTATAGTTGCATTATCCTACATATACTGAGATTAAAGTGCATACAAAAGATATTTTATGAATATACATCCTGTTAAATAAATAGGCATCGAATAAGTTAAGCCCAAAAGCATATATCCGAGAAAGATATGATAAATAGCATTTTGTATCTTCTCTGATACGACGTAGGCGAAACATAGCAAGCTTCAGGTTAAAAGGTTCAAGTTTAAAGTTGAAAAAAATCTTCGACTGGCAGAAACAATATTATATATATATATATATATATATATATATATATATATATATAAAATCTTAGATAATAGATTTTAGGTTTAGTATAATATATAACACTATTCTGTCTGTTTAATGACATGGCTAAGATTATTATTGCTAGTCAGGTTCTGTAATATAACCAATCTGAAACATCAATGGCTAGAGCGAAATTCGAATCTGTTACGGTATTTCCAGCAAGGAGTGTAATCTAAATCTTTTCCCTCCAGACCAATGACAAAGATACATTTTCAAAGAAATGAATATACTTGACTCTTCGTCTGGCGTACCCAAAAAATTGTTTATAATACAATCAATATCATTGTAAATACAACAAAAATAATATATTCATAAAACACTGTTAATACAATAAATACGAGTTTCATTCATCATCTGAAGATGACTTAAAGAATAGCAGAAATATATTCACACAAAGCAACATAAGTTATGCTCAAATGCTCGCTATAAAAGTCAAAATTTAAAACGTCAGATAGGCCTTAACATAAGGCTAACCATATAAATAACAATCCCCGTAATAGAAAATATATAACTTTTACTTATTAATAATTAAGATAAATCTAAGAACGATTTTTTTGGTATACTAACAAATATCAAAATTCTAATGAATTTCTTTTAAACATCTTATTCACTCGGATAAACAATAAGCGTCGAAAAACAGTTTTTATGCATTATTAACAACGGTTAATTAAGACGACAGTATAGAGGACAAAGTGATATTCATCCAGTAGGAACAAACATCCGACGTTCATTCATTTTTAATGAAGACGCAGGTGTTTCCTATTAAACAAATCTGACTGCAACTCGTGAAGTTTCTTTATGTTTAATCTCAACATAAGACCTTTTGATTCAAAAGAGATTGTAATTTCCAATAATTAGTTAGGATTAATTATCTGAGATATGTTTTTTAAAATTGGAATCTTGAGTAATGTCTCGAGGTTTTCAACAAACAATATGTCCACCTGAAAGATTTTAATATCAAAGTATTACAAATAAACCAAAATTAATTGAAGAAAATATTTACGTTTTATGTAAAATATTTGTCAGTTATCTTCTATACATTATTACAAATTACACACCTTATAAAAATGGTGTATACCTAGGAGGATTCCTAGTTCTATTTTAATAATAATAATTTAGATACCGGTTCACTGAAGAATATATCCTTTAATTAACACGGCAATTTCTTCTGTTAAATACAGTTCAATAATAAAGCAGAAATGGTTTGGTTATTTTCAGTCTATGAACTGCTCGAATGTTATCCAAGAATTGCAATACTTCGAAATTAGGATAAAAGTGGTGTCCCTCCTATGCCTTTTTCCGATTACCTTGATTTTCTATTGGCATTAAAAAATAACAGTTAGTATCTAAAGATATCAGTATAAATATGATAATTATATCCATAGTATCTGTTTATCTACGATACCTCTTAGGAGTTTCCCAACAGCATTCCCATAACTGGAGCTCCTAGATCCTATCGGTTTCAGAATTTGCTCATATAACAATACCCTATTAAGTAAAAATAATTGAGAGTTTCTTCCTTTAACAAATAGATTTTCTATATTTCAAATCCATTTTTTTATTTCCTTTTTAAGTAGTTAGACTGATGCTGTATCTGCAATGAAAAATTAACAGTTTCGCAGCTTTGGCGCAGAATTTCTTGAACAAAACACTATTTTCGTATCATTGTGTCATCCCTCAGGAAGTTTTATGTTCAACAGATATGAAATTGGATTATATTATGGATCCAGTGACATATTACACAAATTACAATAGCGCGCAACTATACTTAGTTAGCAGGGACTGGAATTTTGGAGGAAAACTAGGTTACTTTAGGCCGATTCACTGAAGAATCTGGTTGAATAATTTTACAATCAATCAAATTACAGGGCAAAGGATCCATCGATTGATCTAAATACGAATTCTAGAAATTAGGTACATAGTTTCTGTCCTTTGAGAGCGAGTTTCGAGACTTGAGAAAGATGAGGGTGAAATACAAGATATGCAAATGCTTGTGAATCCTGTCACAATCAGTTCGACTGCCATAATTACTCATTCTACCAATGGCCAATTAAAACTTAAATATTAAAACCTAACACTTAAAACCTAATACTTAAAACATAAACTTTAAAAATTAAAAATTGAAACCAATTAATATTTTTGTCAAATACATTTTTCGAAACACAATTTAACAAAAATTTCTAGAGATTACAAAAAACACCAACAAAAAAATTTCTTGTCGTAACTAATATGGCCTTGAAATTATTAAGTAGTTCCGGATCGACATATGTTTATGAACAAGTTTTGTCAGATCTTATTTATATAAAAAATACACCACATCTTTGAACAGAATATTATCGACTTATTGTTAGTGTCAACATCTGATTGCATACCTAACACATAACTCATTTAATATTTGGCATAAGATGCTCCTTGTTTAACTATTATAATTATAAACAATTATTATTCATAATGTTATTTTTATTAAATTCAGAAACCTTAAAATTAACCCTAACCCTTCAGACTTGGTATAGATGAACAGTACTTCCATTCGTAACTCGCTACAAAGCCCTAATATATTTTATTTGAAACAAAATTGTATTAATATTCAGTAGCAATTACGCAATAATTATCTAAATATTTATAATTTAAAATAATATACATATAAATATAATATAAAATTAACACTACTTTATTTAAATATATATTGTAAAAATATGTGCATATATCGGTATGTTCATATCAAATTTCGCCAATTCTATTTTGATAATAAAACGCTATCCATTAGTTTTGATTTATTATTCGCATTTTCACATGGTTTTCTGGTAAAAAAGGCCTCTCAATCTCTGTCATAGAGCTAAATCCTTCTTATGTGCATACATTTCCATTACAGAAGGAAATGGATGAAATTATTTACCAAAAAATAAATATTCTCAAGATATCCTTATGGTTGAAGTCGGTTGACTGATTTTTATCTCAATGATGATCCCTTATTATATACATATATACATTTTTTCTGTTATTCAGCTCTTACTCCTGTAGTAGAAAATATTTTTTTAGAACAATATAGACATAACAAGTTTTATAGTCTAGAAATTTAACTAAGTATTAAAATTTAAATAAAATTAAAAAATAAAATTTAAATTATTTTCAATGAGATATATATATATATATATATATATATATATATATATATATATATATATAAATATATAATATATATATTATCTAAATATATATCTTCTACCGTATAAAAAAAAACTATAAAAACATTTCATTTTTTCAATTCTGTTTTGGTATTTTAAACAGCTATAATTTTGTGATTTTTTTTTTCATTTAGATTACTAGAAAAGTTGTAAACGTGTCTACGAGGGTGCTTCATTCTTAGTTTGGGACCCCCCACTTTATCAGTCTGAATAGTTTTATGGATTTTTCAGTTTTTAGCTTCTTTTCTTTTTTGTATTTTTTAAATATTAATAAATATCTAATTATTTATAAACAATTTGCTTTTTAATTCGCTTGAAATATACATTACGATACTTTATTATATTATATATTACAATTATACATTGCAACATTACTACTAGATACTCTATAGACTATATATATCATAGAAATAATAAAAAGTAATGTATACAAATTAATTTCACCATTATCTCCTTGTATGAATATAGTTCTATGTTCTTCTGATTGAAAAATAACCACAAGCACCAAACACACATTACCCTTACCATTATTAATTACAGAAAAATTTAATCTTAAATACTTTAAATATCTTTGTCGACCTGTATGTCTATTGCAATGATTCTTTGCAATATATCAACTCAATTGGATTAAATATGCTATAATAGGAAGGAAGGCGTAATACCCTCTGGCCATAAAATTCAGCAATCTGAACTAACGTGTATTTTTTCTCATTCTTATTTCTAAAAAAGTAAATTTCAATTAAATATTTAATTTATATTTACCAAGTAAAAATTGGAGATAGCTCGTTCTTTAACATGATTTCTTCAAAATTGTTTTTATATACTTTAAGCCATTCTTTAATTGCAGCCCTTGATGATGCAATTTTTGGGCTCGCCACCAGTGTACTATATGGTCCACAAAAATAACTCATGATTCCTCCAAGTTCTTTAAAAGCTGATTGTCAAATTACTGCAAAACCAAGTTATTGTTCATTTCTCTGTGGTATCATGCTTTGCATACAAATTGATATAATAATTCTTCCTTGATTTTGTTATATGCCTTTAAAATTTGTATTTTAAAAACAATATCTGGATGTTTCATTAAACCCCTTCGTGGGTTAGCTTTATTATCACTTAAATCCTATAATACCGAACATTATATGAAGGGATGTTCTACATCCCTCAAATAGCTGCATATTTTTTGGCTCCCATGGATATACATTCCAGACTCACAGTTTTCTCAGAAAAAATTGTATTAAATTATGTTTCGATTGAAAAAACTACTTACAGTTTGTATACACTTCCTATATAAACATATTTGTTTTATTAAATTAAATTCGAACTAGTTAAAAATTCCCTTTAAAATAGTTTTCTCATATCACATTTTTTCTATTTTCCTTCTTTCGGAATTATTCCCACAGCTTTTGGGAGGTTTACCTATAGCATTTCGACTACCACTTAATACTAGAGGTTTCCTTAAGACTTTATCATCCACATTCAACTTTGTCGATTCTAAATCTCTTCTAAAACTAGTATTTACATACTAAAATCGACAGAATTTTCTCGTAGTAAGTATTTTCCGTTAGCAGATTTTATTGAGATAAAAACAGTAATATTCTTCTCAAACTTAATTTCATATATTTTTACCGAAAAATATAAAATATATATATACTCTTGTCTTAATAGCCAATGAAAACATATGCGCTGTAACATGTTAATATATTCTTTCTGAACCTTACGAAATTGTCAACAATAAAACGGAAGCTATAAACGATGGCATAAAAGCCTGTTTGTAAATAATGTTCTTTATTTTATGACTGGTTCCTTGTTGTTTTCTCTTTTTCGCGTATGTCAACAACCGAAAGGAGGCCTTCAGATGAAAGCAAAAATCAACATTTACACAGAAAAATCTATTGTTTACCGCTCGCAAACGAAAAAGATGGAAAACGATGAAAATAGAAATAAATACGTTTTAATTAATCGTTTCTAATTTAACGCGAGCGATCATTCGTCTTTGTTTTGCCTCAGCTGTGCGTTACTTACGACGAATATATATGTGAGAAAAATTAGAATTTATGTTTATGCTATCAAATCGACATATTCTTACAACTCAGACAACATATATTACAGTTACGTATTTTGTATTCAATTCATTACTTACAGCAAAGTTCCGGTAGGTTATTGACCTAAAATTAAATTTCCAGATCTTACTGATTTTTTCTATGTGTTCGTTGTGTGATACTGCTGTTCTTTCTGATCGTATGATTATTAGTTGCGTCAAGTCGTGGTGGAGAATTTAAATTACATACTACTAGGTATACCCTACCAGAAAGGATTTTTATTATTTATTGTCTCTTCCGATATATTGTTATAGGTACATTATTGGAAAGTGACACCAATCTGATGGAGCGACTCTACTACTATAAAAGGTACATACACATATGTATATTCAAGAAGTGATCATTAATATGTCATCAATATGTGCCTATCGAAAGTTGTAATTTCGTTCAACAGTCAGACAATATTTTCCGTCTCCTTTTATTCTACTCTAAATAGATAGAATGCTGTTTGACAAGTTCTTGCCAGTACAATGTGTTAGAGAGGTAAGCAATTTTCGTGTTACATATTAATTTGCTACGATTTTAATTGAATATATTTTTAGCGTGTTGCAGCTGAACTGAATATCAGTACGGTCAATAAAATATCTCAAAAAAAAAAAACACAATTTAACCTTAAATTCGACAAAAAGAAACCGTCTTTATGCAGAACGAGCAACAAGTCAAGATCAGCTTGATATTAGCTCTATCGGAATAAAATAATATAGGAAATGTATAAAAACAGTAAGTAGTTTTTTTTAATCGAAACATGGAAAGTATCCATGAAAAGCTAAAAACATGCAGCTACTTGAGGGATGTAGAACATCCCTTCATAAACTGTTGGGTGATATAGGATTTAACTAATGTAAAGCTAACCCACGAAGGGGTTTAATGGAACTTCCAGATATTGCTTTTAAATACAAATTTTAACATATAACAAAATCAAGGAAGAATTATTATATCGATTTGTACATTTACATGAGACATGGATATTTCAGAATGGTAATCCAATGTACTCATGGCAAGTTAATAATAAATATAGCGTAAAGACAGCGAAAGTTGATGGAAAAAGGTAAATATTGGAATAACTATCGATTAGATTTTGCTGGTATAACATTTATTAGTTATTCATTGCAGGCATATAGTTCTTCACGCTGGCAACAGGAACGGTTTTATTACCGGTGCAGAACTAGTGTTTTCCTCTAAGTCAAGGGATGAGTACCATAGAGAAATGAATAATAACTTGGTTTTTCATTGATTTGAAAATCAGGTTTTAAAGAACTTGGAGGAATCATCAATTATTTTTGTGGATCATATCATAGTACACTGGCGGCGAGCTCAAGGAGTGCATCACCAAGAACTGCAATTAAGGAATAGCTTAAAGTACATAAAATAGATTTTTAAGATATCATGTTATAGAATGAACTATTTCCAATTTTTACTTGGCAAATATAAATTAAATATTTAATTGAAATTTACTTTTTCAGAAATAAAAATGAGAAAACATACGTTAGTTCAGATTGCTGAACTTTATGGCCAGATAGTATTACGCCTTCCTCCCTATTATAGCATATTTAATCCAATTAAGTTGATATATTGCAAAGAATTATTGCAATAGACATACAGGTCGACAAACATATTCAAACTAGAACTGTCTGGATTTACGGAAATAAACATTATCGGCAATAAGACTTTCGGTTTGGATGAGCTCAAACAGACACATTGAAAGAGAAATTGACAAATGGTGGAATCGTAAGCAAGTTTTTGATGGATTGGAAATAAACAGCTTAGTTGCTAACTTGAGTAGTGATTCTGAAAGTGAAAATGATTGAATAAAACTTTACGAATATTAGTTTATGATTCAATACTAACAACTAGCAAGACAGGGTGACGAAAGAAGAAAGAACTCATGAATGAGGAGAGAAATAATACTAACTATTTTGCAGGCAGGGAACAATTCATTGTACACATTCATTCACATGGAGAATGCAGTGATTACATCTAATTTTATCAAGAAATATATATACAGGTAGTAACAGAACAAACTAAGGAGAAATATAGTAATATCAAAATGACTTGATAAAGAAACATTGTTTCGAAGGAAACAAGAACTAAGCGTAAAAGGTAAATTGCTCTCTCATGAAAGTGAAATACATTATTCAGATATGCAATTGGTAATTAGGTGGATTAAGCCTTCGTACAGGTAGTAACAGAACAAGCAATATACTAGTCACAGTAAGAAACTAGTCACTAGCCCCTGTTTAACAAATAGGGCGCTCATAACAAAAAAAATATTTATTGTAAACAGACATCCATCACCATCAACGTCCGAACTATCTCTAAAACCTGCACACTAATGTTGCATCGTAATCGAAAGACTTGACGCGAGTTAGCTATGAGCTTCCTCATTCTTCATATACGACTTGTTCGGTATATTAATCAAAATTAATACAAACACCATTATTAAAATATATTATACGCTACAAATACAAATACAACTACAGCTATAGAACAATCCGTAGTTGCATAAAATAATCGATTATTAATCTTTAAAAATTAATTCAGAGACCTTCTGATTTATGTAATCTTGTTTATAAGCTGTAAAAATAAGTGTTCTGTTCTAATATTGATTTTCCTTTCCATTTGATCTCCTTCCTGCTGCTATTAAGTTAAATCGACAAGAAAAACAAAACAGGCCAGCCATAAAACAAAGAACATAATTTACAGCAAAGATTTCAGTTCAAAGTGTTTTCATGGTATTTTATTGCTACAAAGTACTCGTGTCGACATGACATAAAATAGTACATTTCAAGCATAACTTGCAAGTATTACTACAATAATTATATTTAAATATTGTTCATGCAGCAAAATCAAATAGATTTTAAATTAGATCAGTGTATTTTAACATCGCTTTTGTTTGCCAACTCAAAAAACTCTAAAAAGAGTTCTGTTTAAATATTGATTTTCTGTTTTATTTAGAGGAGCTCTTATTGTTGTTGATTTTCGTTAAAAGCTTCAAAAATAATCGAAATCCTTCTCTTTGTAAAGCGAAATAAACAAGTTATTTGCAAAAAAAATTACTAGTATTAATTTTTTCTTATACAAATAAACCGTAAAGAGAAAGTTAGCCTAGACCGAAGTGAGCCTTTAAAAAGCAGGGCATGTAATTTCGCAGAAGTGTAAACAGTATGTTTGTTATGTTCATGTTCTCTATGAACTTTTGTGCCCTCAAGAGAAAATTTGCGAAATACCCTGTTTTTTTTTAATATGAAGAAAAGCAACGCTGGTAAACACAGTGTGCAATGTGAATCGTACGGGAAACATTATTTATCAATGAAAACATATCAACACTGATTCCTGCACATTAGAAGAAGCGATCTTAATACCACAAAAAAGAGACTACCAAAATTTGAAAACTGGATCAACTTAAAGTTGCAATAATTATAGGAAATAGATTCATGTTAATATCAAGAGAAGAATGTTGAATCCTTAAAAGTGATTAAACTATTTATTCTAAATATACCCAAAATCATGTTTATAAAACAAAATCAAGGAGACTTAAGTAATACGTTTGCTTAAAATAATCATTCCAGTTGCATGAATTGTGCCAACGAAAATACACACATATATAGTCGAAATTAAAATTGTTTTTTAAACAAAACTGATTTTACATCAGAATATTTTGGAGGTAATCTTTAGACTGATTTTTTGAGACCAAAATATATTTTATCAACTCTATTTGTTTAAATATAATTATTAATAATTATAGTTGACCTGAAATTATATATATAACATATATTTCATCTACAATATTCTATATAATTGTCTCCGTTATTATGGATTGAAACAAGAGTAATTTAGTTTTTTATGTTTTTCAAAGCATTATTAATCACATATATTTAGAAGGCTAATCAATAATATATTTAGCATCTCCATAGATGATATTTTACCGCTATTGTGTTACAAATACCAATTTCAACATTATAAAACTTCGGAAAGGCTGAAATAAGTTATTTTGCATAGAAGTGAACGAATGATATCCGGTTGGAGCAAAGTCCGATCCATCACTTCCCAACAAATATCTCTCAATTCTTGTTATGATTAGCATTTTCCAATCTCACTGAATACTTTACAGCTCTTATATTGACGCCAATGAAGGCATTACAACCTTTTTTGTAACTTCTCCGGACTTATACCAGAACTTTTTCTCATAATATTGTGGTATGTGATTACTTTCATTTTCCCAAATCATTCGTTCTATAAATTGCTTCATTTCATTTAGCTATTCTTAGCTATATTTTTATTAACAGCTATTAAGAAATAGAATTCGATTCACTACTTTTTTACCATTAGCTTATGTAGAATCCAAGTATCTAGAATTTTTGGTATTTAAGTTTTATTGCCACCATTTAATTCCATAGCGATTACACGAGAAGTATGTCTGTCTATAGCTATGTTCTAAAGAATTTAATTTTCTTATTCAACTATTGGCCGGCCTGGTGGAAATTTTTTTATTATATTTTCGACAAGAAAATGCGAAAGTCTTTTTCACACAGGCGTTCATTTGAGCACTAATCCCCATAAATCGATGATCCTCGTATATTTTCCTTTTCGGAAGTAGCAAAGCAATAACAGGTAAATTGAAAAGTCCCCGGCCTAACATAGTAAAACACTTTTTTTTTGGCAAAATTAGTTTTTTATTCAACATAATTCCCTTCAAGGATGATACACTGATTATAGTGACCCTCCAAATTTCCGATACCATTTTAGTATTACGATTTGCCCTTTGCTTCAAAATAAGCCTAAGTTTCGGCGATCACCTCTTCATTCGACGAAAATTTCTTCCCAGCGGGCATTCTTTTGAGATCTAAGAACAGAAATAGTCGCTACGGGCCAGATCTGGAAAATATGGTGGATAAGGAAACAATTCCAAACCCAATTCATGGATTTTTGTCAATCGCTTTCAATAACCGTGACACGGTCTTAGTGAAGCATCACTTTCTTTCTCTTCAAATGCGGTCGTTTTTTTGCGATTTCGTCCTTCAAACGATCCAATAACGCTATGAAATAGTCGCTGTTGATGGTCCTTCCTTTTTCAAGGTAGTCAATGAAAATTATTCCATACCCATCCCAAAATACAGACGCCATAACCTTGTCAGCCGACTGTTGCGTTTTCCCAGGCTTTGGAGAGGGTTCATCGTGTGCAGTCCACTTGGATGACTGTCGATTGGACTTCGGATTGAAATGATGGAGCCATGTTTCAGTCATTGTCACATATTGATGCAAAAATTCGGGTTTATTATGCTTGATCATCTTCAAACACTGCTCCGAATCATCAACTCGTCGTTGTTTTTGGTCGAAAGTGAGCTCGCGCGGCATCCACTTTGCACAGATTCCACTTTTCTTATACCAACACGTTCAGTTGATATCTTTAGAGTGTGTGCTATTTCATTCAATTTCATTTTACGGTCACTCAAAATCATGTTGTGGATTTTTTTAATGTTTTCGTCGGTAACACCCTCTTTTGGGCGTCCACTGCATTCACCGTCTTCGGAGCTCATTTCACCACGTCTGAACTTAGCATACCAATCCTTGATGGCTGATTTTCCTGGGGTAGTGTTCAGAAACTTGGCACCAAGTTAAGTTTTTGCTTCAACTGTATATTTTCCTTTCAAAAAGCAATATTTTACCAACACGCGCTATTCTTTTTTATCCATTTTTTTCGCAATAACAAAAGTTTTTTCATTCAAAATGATATAATTCACAAACTATTGATCCGACAGCTGTTAAATTCATACGCGTATCTTTTGAGGGTTAGGGCTAACTAAAAGACATATGGGTATAATTCTAATAGCGCCATCTATGTGTCAAGCTGGGGACTTTTCAAATGACCTGTTATATGATGAAAATAACCTTCTGGTATCTCGATTTTCAGACTCGATTTAGAGACTTAATAACATTAATTCTTAAAAATATGAATGAAGTGAATATGAAATAAGAAGAAATAAAATATGAAAATGAAAAATTCTTATTCACTCAAATATTACATTTTCCAAATTTTAGGTTGATATTTAATTGAGAAAACATGAGTTGGAATACATTCGACCCTCTTTAGGGCCCAATAATATGAATACCTAATTTTATTGACTCTTATAACAATAATATGTGAATTTACTACGTTACAAAGTTATTTCAATTTAATAGTTTCAAATAATTATGATTTTCACAAGGTTTGTCGCTCATCTAACGATACGGAACTTAACATAATATCAAAAATTACTTCAAATTAAATTCTATATTTTTCAGTGAGTCTGAACTAATTTTAATACGCTTGTACTGTGTCGATGAATGAAATAAAAAGCAAACAATCTGAATCATTCGGTATCAAAAAGCTGTCATATTCTTTTAATTAATATGCAGTATATATATTTTTGTTTGCCAAATTACAGTATATAGTAGTCAATGATTTACATCTCATTGTTTGAATCGAATCATGAATCTAATATGATAATGGAGAAAATTACGTTTCATAAATTAAGTCATGAATTTAATATAAAATCAATCTAAAATAACAGAAAAGTATAAGGTGGAAAATATTTAAAATTAAATGAAAAAAGAATTTTGAAAATCGGCCCACAATTGACCTCCGTTTTCGAAGTCAGTTAAAAAATAAGAATTATCGGAAGCTTGCATGTAGTCTGATTCTTGTTTTCGTTAAAAAAGGTTTTATTGGGCAAAATGTGATACAATATATATTCATCAAAATAATATATACTAATAATATACCATAAATATAATATATACAAAAAGTAATCAGAAGGCGGTATGGTGAGCTGCAATAGTGTTTCATAAGTGTAGCGACACATGGCCTAGTTCTTCTTTATTTTGCAACGATGCATGAATTAAATTATTTGACTGGCGTGGGTGAACATCTAAAGTAATAGTTCTTTTAAGTTTTAGTAGCCCCTAATATATTATAAATTGCTGATCCCACCATATAGAGAGCAAAATTGTATGGTCATAAATATTCTTGGACTGTGGAGTTATGTCATCACATGATGGTCAGTCATAATACGCTACGAAAAAATCTTCTTTCTTTCTTGTCTAGCAGCAAACAATGAAAACGCGTAGTTGAAGTGCTTCAAAACAGCATTTCCTTGTAGCTTGTATGCTAGCCATTCTCGCTAATTTTGAATCTTTCCCATAACATATAAATATCTGTCTGAAAGTTCCTTGGGAGTTTGAACTAAATTTTCGTCCAATAAGCCTTTCAGTTAATTGTCTTCTAAGTTTTTGGTTCTTCACGTCAAATGTTTTTCGTTGACACCGAAGCTATCACTATTTTTTAATTGGTTGGATTATTTATTTATTAAAGGCCCGTCAGCTTTATGGGCTATTTAGGACCTAGTACAATATAATGTTACAGAAAACAGTATAAATAGTATAAGAGACAAGATAGAATGCAAGTACAAACAAAAGTTTTGTATAAATAAAATGCAGGAATACTTATTAATGTAGACACAAATAAATAATTTAAAAACAAGTAAGAGTATAAAGCATAAAACGTAAAATATAAACAGTTTAAAATACATAAATTAATACATAACGGTATGAAGAAATTAGTGTAAAATGTTAATAGTCTTAATCATATATACTGAAACATTCCGATGGCTTCCAGATAATTTCCACTCAAGGTCCAACTGGAGAAATGATTCCATGGATTCAGTTGTTCCCGATCAAAGAACCGCCTCTGGTGGGCGTACCCACGACGCTCAACCTCAGGTATGGGATCACTATCATGCAAGTCATCAAATATTTCCCAATGTGTCAGACCTATCAAGGCTGAGAGACAACTAAAACAACTGAGATATCAACTCCTCCAAGCCCGTTCCGGTCACTACTGCAGCAGGGGTTAATGAAGGAAAAAAAGTGAAGAAGTTATAGTGAAAACAGTTAATTACCCTGAAAATCACTGAAAAGAAATGAATAAATATTAAAATCACTTACATTTTTAAAATTCAGCCTGTTAGAAAATAACACTATTGTAATTCATATTTTTCAAACTTACTTTTAGCTTATACAACCTGAATTTTCTTCAAACTTATAGCAAATGTGGACCATAAATTAAGTTCAATTTAAAATAAACTGCTACAGGGAAACAAGTTTTGCGACCATTAGCATTATGGCTGATACCTAGCTGATAGTTGTTAAAGAGAGAAGGTAATGATTCAAATATTTTCTTATTTATTTAACTTTAATATGCCAGATTTTGTTCACACATATTATATATGTTCTAAAATATATTAATTAACACTGGTCGTGTTTTAATCAATTCAAGCAGATTGGCTAGTATACCTACTTGTTAATGAAACTAAAATGTTTGTCAAATTTTTAATTAAACAAATATGGTCATTTTATTTTCATTTTATTCTATAACAACATTTAATTCTAAACATATACTTGTCTTAAAGCCATATGTATTCATTAACGCCACATTTATTTATTAATAAAATGTGACACCACCATCCACCACAGCTAAAATTATTCACAGAACCGATTGGTAAAGCGTCTAAGTACAATTCAACATAATAATCCCGTTATTGTACAAAAATGTCATTGTTATTAAACTCTCAGTAGCTGTTCAATTAAGTTAAAGTTTGTCTGGTCAGGGGTTAAATATATATAACCCGCTCAAATCATAAAGGAACTTCCCCAAGTTTTGTCTTGATAAAGTTCCTTCTCCGTTCTTTTGGGCTTTTCACTCCATCGTAATGGGCCCTTTTTCCTTCATATGTACACTTGGTTCCAGAATTCCTTGGTTTCTCTGCCTGGTTCTCCCTCCATTCGCAAAAACCTTTCTGTCCTTTATTTCTTGTTGTTTTATTTTGGATATTTTGGATTTTGGATCCATATTATTATTTCAACCTTGACCTTACTACGGAATTCATAAAATTCCATTTTGTACGTTTAAAAGTTGCATCCTTTTTTCGACAGCGAATCATTTTAGTGATACTTATTCTCTTGAATAGTTTCACCCAAATATTTGGGATGAGAAACTCTTTGGATATTGCCGTATTTAGTTTCTAAAGATGTTGGTGCTAATTTGTTCACTCATAAACACTATTTTCTCAAATGAAGTTTGAAGTTTTTGAACTGTTTGAGTATCATGAGTCAGAATAGCTAGGTCATGCTGCAACAGCCAAACAATCTGTCGTAATTTTAGTTCATCCTAAGTTGATTGGTTTGTTTTAGTCTAAAATACAATTAAAAAGTAATGGGGAGAGTCCATGACCTTGCCTAACTAAGGGATTGGATATTACTGTGTTAAACATCACCCTCTATTTTGTACCAGTCAGTGTTTACCTGACAACTGTATTGATTTCAAAGTTTCACGGTCCACAGAGTCTACAAATGTACAGATAACTTTCTTATTAAAAAGTGTCTCTTGTTTGAGAATTAGTTTTAAAATCCTGTTCTGGAAAAATCTGGTCTGAAATCTGCTTGATATGTACCAATTTTGCATCGAAGTTGTATCCGCTCCAAGAGATTTAAACATACAAATTAGGTATATAGAGAAAATGAGAATAATTTGGCTGATTAGAACTAATTTGGTACGCAATCATAATTTCCCCATGGAAATTTGTTATACCAATTGCACAGTTTATATGAAAATGTTTAGTCTAACTTTACAAACAAACGTTATATTTCAATTTACGTAAACAAATAAACAATTAAAACAGGACTCAAACCCTTTATTTTTCAACAACCAATTGTATAATGTTTTTTCCAGTAAACAAACGCCAACAATTTTATCATTGTCTTATACTAATCATAAAACAATACATTTTTAAAATGGTAAAGTCCCTTTAATATAAAAGATGTTGTTGCACGATTGCTTTTCTCATTTTAACCATTCTTTGCTAAATTTTTGTCGCCATTTTTAACAAAAAGTAAATTTTTTATTGAAACTTTCAACGGAATAATTGTCCAATTATTGTCATTGTTTCTTAGGCGACGGCTTCCCATTTTTAGGTTTCTAACAATGAATCAGTAACAAGAAAATAGTTGTCGTTTTACTTTAAATATTTTTTATGAAATGCTAAATTTAGATCGACCTAGTTTTTATACGACTATAGTTTTAAAACTGATATAACAGAATCTTTCTACTGGTCTCCTTTTTTAAATAACATTTTGTTACAAATCTTATATGACTTCGCTCATTTTAGCATGTAAATTTCAGGTAAGAACAGTCTTGAAGGTCAGTAGCTTAAGCTTATATAATAAGTCAGGTAGTCCTGGTGCTATTTTAGTAAAATTCAACTATATTTCCTATAGTGTAATTGTACAACTGAAATAGAACGAAGAATGCGCTAAATATTAAGTATGCTTTCTCTCTATCTTGGACAAAGGATCCGCAAAAACTTACTTAGTTTAGAAGCATTTATTAAAAGAGGTTCAAATTAAAAGAGGTAATTAAAATACTTAAATTACAATTGCTAATAAAATTATCACATGGCCTGAAAAATCTTGGGCGTAAAAAGAAAACGGGTTTTTTTCTGCATTCTATATAATCGGTGTTTCTACGACCACGTTTGAAATCATCAAACCAACATTGTATTTCTTGTTTCTGATAGAGCAGAGTCCTTGTAAGAAGCTGTGTAAAATTAAAACACGAAATTGTTTTTGATCCGTTGTTTTGAAAATAACTAAGGTAGTGTAACGCTTAGCACAATAACTCACAAACTTATGAGTATAATGTGTGAACTGAAAAGCGGTGAACGCTATAACACTAGCACCATTTATTTGTTAAGACTGGGACTTTTTAGCTCTTGTGTTAGTTCTCTCGTCGCCGTCAAAGAACTTCTTCGATAGCTCCCGTAGTAAACTGCATCTGGAGCCCTTTTATTTGTTTGTATTGTTAGCACCAACGATTCACCGACTAACGCTAACTTTAATTTGCCTTGATTGCCCACAACTGACGATTTCAGTTAGATTTAGATGTAAATAATAAAGCACTCATTATACTTACTACTAACTTATTAATAAACTATTTACACTGAAGTGAATCAAGGCGATAGTTTTCCTACGTTTTCGAAACTCGACCATTTCAGCAAATATTTTAGCCTTAAGGATCTACCCAGTGTGTCCACGGCGCCCGCTCGCAGAGCATATATGGGAATATTAGCCCATTAACATTCATATGTAGGTCTTAAAAACTGTTAAAAGTCCCAAACAACAGCTCAAGAATATAACAACAACGCTAAATTGAGTCTGAGTTGTTACAGATAGTGTAAATTAGTGGATTGTCTAGATAATTGTTATATTTTTGTATTATAGAAATTTTGAAGATTTTAAGAAAATATTTTTATCGTGCTCTACTTTGGGTCACTTTTTCCTATCTCTTTGGCAACTCAACAAATCAATCATTGATCAAAGTTTGCACTTGCGCCAGTCAAGCCATACTGCAGCGATATGACCGAGTGGTAATCAGAAGGCAGAATATCTGATGGGCTTGACGTGTGCGGCAGACTTTTTGGATAGCTATTGCTGTTTTTTTTTACAATATGTCATTCAGTTTACACAGTTTCCGTCGTTAGAAAGCAGCGGTAGAAGATTAATTCGTGTTTGGCACCTCGTAATGCACTACACATTACTAATCCCTCCATATGAAGAACAAGACTTTATAGCCCTGAATATTCCGCTTCGTTGGGATGTGAATTGTCCTTTAGGGTAACCCAAAAACGTTTTCGCTTAGAATCATCGCAATAGATCAGCTTTTCATCACCAATCATTAAGCCACAGAAAGCTCTTCCTCTTTCGTGTCTGGTAAACTGCGATGTTCCAAATGACATTATCCATTAATTCGTGTAATATCAATTTTCCCTTATATCGAATAAAATATCAACGCTAGAATGCAACATTAATATATACTGAATAACTGAATAATACTAACTGGAAAACTGTTGTTTAATGTCGAGAAATGCCAACGCTATCGAATTTAACAGTCTATTAGGTTATTTAACAATCCTTTACATTGATACTTCGCATTTTCACCAATAGTTATTGCTAATCAAAATATATGCAAGTACCTAGCATATTGATACGCCATGTATGTTTTCAAAAAAAAATCCTTAGTGTCTTTGTTTTCTCTTGGGAGTATTACTTTTTAATGTTACCTAGAAAACATCAAAAGTGTGTCCAAACAATAACACATACTGTAATTTAAAAAAAAAATCAAGATATTCATATATTAAAACATTTTGATTAGTGCTGGGAACTATCGACTGAAACTGACTATCGACTGTTTAGACTTCTGGCTCTGTCATCCTAGCCGCGACCTTGACAAAAATGTACCCAATTTATGCTTACATAGATTTATATGTAATACATGTTGTTTTATGGTTTCTTTTTGTTAGTTTGCTTGTAAATAACAATATATTGTATATTAATATTATAGCATTTTGGTACGATATTTTTCAAGATTATTAATGTAATAGGGAAAAAAGATTAAAATTGGGAATGATAAATAGTAAAATATTTTGACTAGTTTTATGGCAATAATAGGTAATATTTCCATTACTCTCTCGATTTTTGTTATAAAATATTTCAATAATTTAATTTTAAAAAATTCAATAATAAATAAAGCATTTACTTTATTTAAAAAAGCTCTAGTAGTTATTGTGCGATCATTTTTAATTGTGTCATGGATTAGTTTTTTTTCTATGATTATTTTATATGATTATTTTATACCTTTAGTTTTTAAGTGTTGTTTAAGCTCTATTGCAATGTCTATTTTTATTACAGTATATTATCTAAAAATTGCAATTAACATATTAAAATACACTAAAACATTTTGTGGTTTTTAATTTAAACATTATTTCATTCCATAGAAAAATTCCATTTCTTTTTACAGATCCACAGAATATTCAAATTTAAAAGTAACTCTACATCGTTTAAAATTAAATTATAAAACTGATGTTATGTATTATTATTATAATAGTACTCAGTAATTATTTTTTTCTTTTATTTTTAAGTTATTTCGTGAAGGAATATATATACACACACACACATATAACAGTACAATATTTAGTATAACAAAGTTATTATTGGCAACCTCCGAATCAACAGTAAAATCTATTGGTATAAATGATCAGAAACACGCATCATTAATTCAGTAGTGATTACTTTTTTTAATTAAAATGTAAACCGCTAATTAAGCGCTTATGGTTTATTTTTAAATAACACTATTTAGAAATAGAAAGGTTTTTCGTTACCACCTCAAAGTTTTTATTCTCTAACAATTAAAAATTAAATTGCTGTCTTAGAAAGATATGAGACCTCTTCAAACAATATAATAACATAAAATGAAAATATTTATTTACTAAGAAAGATTGACGCTGACTAGAATGTTTCAATTAGTTACCCTACTGAACTAAACTTTCACGACGGAATTTAATATTTATCATCAGGTAGATGAAGGTTCGATATTTTCTATTTATACGTATATAAGGCGTGTGCGTGAATGTGTATGGCTTCATTTTAATTTAAACAAAGTGCTACGCAACATAATCTAATTGAATATAGCGAATTTAATATTATACGTGATAATCCGTTAAAGATCGGTAATTATATATTAGGATGTAAGCTTTCCGTGTTTCTGCCTAGTGTGGTAATTACTGTCGCTGACAGCTGTTATAACACTTTCTATGTTATTAAGTGTTAAGATTAGCTACACGTTTATACACATATATATCTAAAAACAACGCCAACTCCTTAAATTTACTATATTGTTGGTTTACCCAAATATATAAAGCGTATATAATAAAGAATTCTATATTTTTAACAAGATTTTGCATTCTCATGAATTGAACTTTAAGAAAGATCTAGAAATGACCAGATCTAGAAATATTGTTATATCTTACCGGTACCTCAACATCCAGCTATAAGACAGCTGTTATTATGTATTAATTATAGTAAAACAAAAATAAATTGATACTATATAATTACAAAACTGAAATATATTAAATTGAATAATGTATTTTGTAACATTATGCGCTTGCATGTATTTTTATCGGCGATATCTATTGGTGGAAATGCAATATATAAATGTAACAAACAATCTAACCTAACTATAAAATATGATTGATTTGATATTTCTCTACATAATAAAATTTTCCAAATAGTTTTATTTGGTTATTCAGTGAACGCTAATCATAGAACTTTCTGGTTTTATTTGGAAAAATATCGTGTAAAAACCACCAGAAAAATTTGGAAACTTTTAAGTTCTTTAAGAACGTGTTAATAACAATTGAAAAGTGAATATTTGGATGTCACTGACAAATAACGACCTGCAGAACTAAAAAGTAGACGAAAATTAAATCATGTTAGATAAAAATTCTGCTAAAGTACTTATCTTATTTATGAATGAACAGTTTTATTTTAGGCATTTATATGAGATGCAAAAGATTCGAAAAATCCAGCAATCATTACATTCATTGCCTGCATGCAAAAAAGCGTGGCGAATACAGGCTAGCAATGAAAAGTTAATCCAATAAGACAATTCAAAGTGCAAGACTGCATAGATAAGCCTTGACGAGTCATTCACATTAATATTGAAGCTGAATATTCATGTCTATATAACTTTGGTGAGCAAATGCTTAAATCAGCAAAAGTTCAGTGTACATAGAACTCCCTAAAACTGAATAAAAGATATTATAAGACCAGCAATAGCCAATAACAGAAAAATATCGTCATCCTAAGAATAATTACTGATTATAAATATTTGGGCAATTGTACTGAAATAAAGTAAAAGTATTAACCATTTATATAAAAAATTTAAGAAGAAAATATTTAAGGCCTTAATATACAATAAATACAACATACAATAATCTAATTATGGAAATATTTGACCACCTGTAATAGCAATATGTATTCTTCTTGTGTGAGGTTCTATTTTATCCATTCATCACGTGAAAACCTTTAATTTTATTAAAATAATTTGCCAAGCATAGATATTAGGAGGCGTGAGAAGAACTAGTGCTCAGAAGAAGCTTTATCTGACATTATATAAACGGATGCTTTACTAATCAAGTCTCCCCAGGGGGCTGTGGCTGCGAGGTGTCATAGTACGGGTATGACGATCCCAGGGCCCCAGTCGTGTGCCGTCTTTCGCGTTTCCTACGTATTCTGTGTTCCTTTCTTTCTCATAAACTATGAAATTACATAAGTTGAAGAACAAAATTACGGTGCAGGAATTCGGAACGCAAGTACCGGTCGAGGCCATGGGTGGCCGCGCAGGCCCCATTCGACCGTTAGCCGTCGATTGCGCAGCACTCCTGGTAAGGGATCAGGCCGGGATGCAGATAACAACTACTGGCACTCAAAATATTGGTCCAAAGAGGCCCAGGAAAGAGAATGAATTACAAAATAGACATACGCAAGATGAATACAAATATTTTATCATACCATTCGAGGGGGATTTATTGACAGGTTTATCGCCATTTATAATACATAGAGAATTACTGTCAGCGGTGAGAGAAATACAATCAGTTAAAAACGGAAATGGAACAATACTGGTTGTAGTGTTAAATTCCAGATCCACATAATACATTAAATTTCTGGAAAGGAGTAATATCGAGCAGGGATGTACAGATGAGGAGATATTGGAGAATTTAGCATCACAGAGAGTAACATCGGTAAAGCGCATCATCTCAAAGAAGAAAGGAGAGATCGTTGCAACCAACAGATAATCCTAACATTTAGAAAGCATTACATCCATGAAAGAATCAAGGCAGGTTACCTAAGTCTGAAAATTAGACAATATATCCCAAACCCCATGAGGTGTTATCAATGCTAGAGATTCGGTCACATGTCCATGAATTGTACATATGCTCCTACTTGTCCCTCCTGTGAAAAAAACATACATGGAGTAGTAGAATGCTCCCCACTACCTCATTGTATTAACTGTGGACAGGAGCACTCACCAAGATACAGGGGATGCCCTGTATTCATGGAGGAGCTTTTAATACAGAAAGTAAAAACTCATGAAAAGGTGTCATACTTCGTGGCTAGAAACTTAGCTAGACAGCAGTTGGGGAACATTCAAATGAATTTTGCTAATGCTGTTAATAAAACTTAGGTCACCACAGCGATTCAGTGCAACATAGATAAACAAGAAACGAAGGAAACATCTAGTTCGACAACATCCGATTCCACACGGGAGGCTTTTTCAATTACCAAGAAAACCTCCATTGAAAATACCTCGGTTTCAACTAGAGGGCTGCAGGCCCCTCCACCTTTATCCCGATAACAGTCCCAGCGAAAGGGAGCAGCTCCTGCTCAATAAGCGTAAAGAGAGACAGGCCGTTTCCGAAAATTATCGGAATTCATCGCCGGACTCCTCGCGTAGCTCATCACCATCAAGTAAGAGGAACAACAGTGGTCTAAAGAGCGTACCAAATTAAGCTCAAAGCATAGATCAAGCAGTGATATGGAAATAGAAACCACTACACAATAATTAAAATGACCATC
Organism: Rhynchophorus ferrugineus; assembly: GCF_030347505.1. Classification (NCBI taxonomy): domain Eukaryota; kingdom Metazoa; phylum Arthropoda; class Insecta; order Coleoptera; family Curculionidae; genus Rhynchophorus; species Rhynchophorus ferrugineus. The sequence goes on from NW_027472590.1 coordinate 16,724,693, forward strand.
ATAGTAAAATGAAATATTAATAGCCTTAAAAGGAAACAGGAAGAGCTTCGTCTTATCACGGGACTTTACAAGCCATCGATTATGCTCCTACAGGAAACTAACTTGTCACCTACAGACTCTTTTCAAGTGCGAGGCTATAAGATTATAAGAAAAGACAGGACAAATAGTGCACGTTCATCTGGAAGCGTAGCTATTTTAATAGGCACAGAAATACACGAAGAAAAGATTAACTAAAAACAGAGCTTGAAGCAGTAACATATTTGTTTGGCAAAAATATTTCACTGCGTAGTTTGTATATGTCTCCCTCCGCGAGCTTTGAAGGAACAAGTATAGAAGCTCTCGTTTCACAATTGCCAAATCCCAAACTCATCATGGGGGATCTCAATGCTCATGCGCCTGAATGGTGCTCACCTAAATGCAATCAAAGGGGTCGATGGATTGTTGAGGTCATTAATGACAATAATCTGTGCATTATGAATGATGGATCGCCTACATTCGTATCTGCTTTATCAGGCACATTATCACACTTGGACTTAAGCCTGTAGTCTTCCTCATTGGTTGGACAGGCGAGATGGAGAACTGTAACTGATATGTATGACAGCGACCACTTTCCCACTCTGGTTGAACTCACTAACACACCTGGCATATTACCTACAGCGACTGGATTTAATATTAGAGGCATTGATTGGAACCAATATAGATTGTTGATTGAAACCACCCCAATCACAAATAATATAGACACAATCCAAATATCGAATAAAAGAACTCACCGACTCCATTATCAATGCAGCTAGAAAATCCACACAAAAATAAACAAATTACTTGTACCATGGTGGAATAAAGACTGTGCTAGGGTGATAAAGGATAGGAAAAGGGCGCTTAACACATTCAAATTAAACCCAACGTCCGAACATTTCCAAAATTATAAAAGATTAAAGGCAATTGCGGGAAGAACTATACGGCAAGCAAGATTAAGCTCTTGGAAAAAATTTACAAGTAGCCTTATCCCGCAAACCTCATCTCATACTAATGGAGGAAAGTACGCGTACTAAAAGGCACCCACAATCCAAAATACCAGTAATAGTTGATGGAAGTCGACGTATTGAAGAACCCTGTGAGATGACTGAAATGTTTTCAGCACACTATTATTCCATATTAAACAAACAGAAGGAGAAGAGATGAACAGCAATGATGTGGCAAGCAAAAATGCATATGATTTTTTAATTTTTGTACTCCATTCACAATGAGCAAAATCCAAACCCGATCAAGTGATCAAGTGTAGAATATCCTCAAATTCCTTGGCTTGCTGTTTGATCATAGGCTCAACTGGCTCCCACACATAAATTATATCAAGAATAAATGTTTGGCAGACATGGGCTTATCAGACGCTGACCAGAAGCAAATTAAACTATGGAAGCCAGTGCCCCTTCATACGTGAAGAAATTGGATCCCGTCCAAAACGCCGCTGTGAGAATCGCGCTGGAAGCATTCCGGACTAGTCCATCAGCACCAGATTCCAGCAGATATTCCATCACTCGAGTCACGGCGAGAGCTCCTGCTACTAAACTATGCAAGTTCCCTCAAATTCCGTCCAGAATTGGACCAGTTCACTATCTTTTTCCACTGAGAGCCTAAGATCGGTAAGGACAGTCCACCCACTGGTCATATACATCAGAGTGCTATAGACAAAGCTACAATATAGGAAGTAAGAAAAACATACCTTTAGGTCCCCTCTCATACGGGAATATCACGTAAAGAAGAAGTTGACCACCTGGCAAGTAGGGAAGAGGAGTCAATCAGGTTAAATGAACTGTTTAGCGAAACAGATGCCAAAGTTTATATGAAGGAGCTCAATAGGCAGTTGATCCAATTGGATTGAGACCTTCTCATAAAAAACAACAAATTGTGGGTAATTAAGAGGATCTTCTATCAATCCATAAATTATAATAACATCAGTAGACATAAGTCAATAATTCTAGCACGACTACGAATAGGACACTGTAAGTTAACTCATGAATATTTGTTGAAAGGACGAAGCACACCCATGTGTGATTTGTGCCAGATTCAGCTTAGCGTCAGACAGACACATCCTTCTGGATTGTCAAAAGCATGATGACCTGAGAAGACAACTGAAGATGCCGGAGCAATTGGCCCAACCTAAGCAGTTGAACCTGTTGATTGATTACCTAAAGACCACAGACCTACTTCAACATATGTAACAATTATTTATTATTGTGTTATTCATATATTTTATAATGTATATATTGTTATTATTCATGATTTATTGTTTAATATTGTATTCTGTTGATGTTCCTATAGCACTTAGTGTCAGATAATACATTGTAATTCATCCTAAATAGCCCAAGAGGCTGACGGATTAAATAAACAAATAAAAAAAAGTAAATACTAATCAAGTATTTTTATCAGAATCGTTCACAATTAAGAAAATATTATATTTTATTATATGAACCAGGTTCTGAAGCATTCTCGAGGTAAGGCCATTAATATGAGTTTCGGAATTATCCAAATTTTTTATGGTATTATTGATTAAGCTAAGTACAGTCATTTAATATCCGTTAGAAATCGAACATATTTATTTCATTTTTAGTAAATATAGTTCCCATTTTGTATATAACATTCTGGAGATAAAAAATCTGTTAAAATATTACCCATACTGTCTGGCAAGAATTCTTCTAAATTATAAATTTAGAGAGGCCGGCTTTGTTGGCACAGTGGTAAAGGCGACAGGACGGTGCAGCTACTGTTGTAATAGTCGCAGGTTCGAATCCTGCTGGGGCATGGTCGTAAATTTATGTTTGCGATTGTTTAATATTTGTGATTGTCCTAGACAAGAGTGCAAAATAAAATGACCCCAGTCACGCCAGTAACCAGACTGGGTAAGACCGGATGTCTTCTGGGATGCTTTCCAAGTTGGTAACACGCCAGTCGGTAGACTTAATGCCGAGGACCGTGGTTAAGAGCCCACGTTAAACTGTAGATCTAGTCCAGATAAATCCTCGTTAGTAAAAAGGAGACTTTAAAATATAGTTTAAAAAGCTTTGGAAAAAAATAATTTCTTTTCTTGTTGTTTTAACCTAATTTATTTTTATAAAATTTAACAACAAATATATGATATATGTGGCACTTTAAGCGATGAAGTTGTAACATTTTAGACACACATCTCTATTGTTATCCTTATTTTTCAATTTCTATCGTTCTTTTATTTGAATCGCCTAGTTCAAGTGCTTTCTGATTCCACCAAACACTTTGCAACTGTTTATTAAATATCAAGATTATTACAATGGATATTATCGTAAGTGAGGAACTTTTCATAGCCTATAATAATTCATTTCAAAAAACGAATTTGGATTCAGTTTTATTTCAACAGCGATTTACAAATAGAAGCTCGGTCCATTAAAAATTTCACTGTTAACACTTGCAAGTATATGATTTCTGGTATTCACTCTCATTTAAATTGTTTTATACTTTTTTATGTAAATATTTAATCCTTTATATCTTACAACTCATTTTGTAACACACTTTTGACATTTTTGAAAGACGTTTAAGTATTATTTTTCAAAAAATATGAATTTTATCACTATAAGATATTCTATTTTCCGATTATAAATAAGTGCTGCTGTATATGAACTTTAAACAATATAAAATATAAAGTATCATATGGAAGCATAAAAAAATATACATCGTTAGTATATTGATCCCTATATATAACAATACACATTATATTAATCAAAATATCTAAAATGTTACGTCGTACAAATAAATAAGTCTATGGCTGAGGTAACCGAAACCAATTATTTTTAATAATTGCCCTAAAAACTATCGATTTTAATAAAGAATATCTAACTTCGAATTCGCTAGAAAGTGATATATTATATTTGTAACGCCTTATTGAAAAATATTGTTGCCTATTTCGTGCCTATTTTAATGCTCAGATTTACGATACTTCGATAAATAACTGTATTCATTTATTAATATCTCCATTATTTCCAACACGTTTGTATAGGACCGTCGAAAGTTTTTAAATTAAACCACTCCCTCTTTGTAATAGATATTCACTTTAATTTATTTATTATTCAGAGCCCTAAATCATAGTATTTTAAAAAACGAAAGTTAGTTTAAAATAAAAAGGGTAATATTGAAATATAAAAATTGTAATTATAAACATAAAAATTATGGAAGCATTATTTTTACCTTCTGGCTCCCTTTTTATCTATGATATATATGCTTTGGATCTAACAGGTCAATTGAAAAGTCGCCGGCCTTCCATAGAAAAACACATATTTTGACATTTTTTTTATTCAACATAAATCCCTTTAAGGATGATACACTGATTATAGGGACCCTCCAAGTTTTCGATACAATTTTTGTATTACAAATTTGTCCTTTGCTTCAAAATAGGCCTCATTTTCGGCGATCATCCCTTCATTCGACAAAAATTTCTTCCCAGAGAGCAGGAATTAGTCACTGGAGGCCAGATCTGGAGAATACCGTGAATGAGGGAGCAATTCTAACCCCAATTCATGGATTTTTGCCGTCGTTTTTACTGACTTGTGACACGGTGCATTGTCTTGATGAAGCAGCTCTTCCTTTTTCTTCAAATGCGGAGTTTTTCGGCGATTTCGCCCTTCAAACGGTCCAAATAACGCTATGTAATAGTCGCTGTTGATGGTCCTTCCTTTTTCAAGGTAATAAATTAAAATTATTCCATGCGCACCCCAAATTACAGACGCCATAACCTTGCCAACCGACTGTTGCGTTTTCCCACGCTATGGTGCGGATTCATCGTGTGCACTCCACTCGGATGACTGTCGATTGGACTTCCGAGTGAAATGATGGAGCCATATTTCATCCATTGTCACATATTGATGCAAAAACTCGGGTTTATTACGCTTGATCATCTTCAAACACTTCTCCGAATTATCAACTCACTTTGCACAGAGCTTTCTCATACACAAATATTCGTGAATTATATGATGTACACGTTGAGTTGATATCTTTAGAGTGTCTGCTATTTCATTCAATATTAATTTACGGTCATTCAAAATCATTTTGTGGATTTATTTAATATTTTCATTGGCAATAACCTCTTTTGGACGTCCACTGCGTTCACCATCTTCGGTGCTCATTTTACCACGTCTAAACTTAGCATACCAATCCTTGAGGATTGATTTTCCTTGGGCAGTATTCGGAAGCTCAGCATCAAGCCAAGTTTTTGCTTCAACTGTATTTTTTCCGTTCAAAAATCAATATTTTATCAACACGCTAAATTCCTTTTTATCTATTTTTTCACAATAACAAAAGTTGCTTCACTCAAAATGCTATAATTCACAAACCAATGATCCAACAGCTGTCAAATTTATACACGCATCTTTTAAGAGTTAGCCCTAACTAAAAAACATATGGATTTAATTCTAGTAGCGCCATCTATGTATGAGTTTATTAATGCAAGTACAACAGAACAGTAATAAAATAAATATAATAATCAGTAATAAAATAATAATCAGCTACTTGGAATATTATTAATACGGTCTAACATAGTATTGTATTTTTTTTCTAAATTATCGAGTTCCATACTCCACTTGAAAACTGACTTCTTGCTTTTTTTGTGCAGACCTCTTTTATACAAAAAATCCCTCTGTGTAAAACTTAAAGCCAAGAAAGGAACGACTTAAATTTACTTTGCTTTATTTTACTTTTGAAGTCGTCTTTTGTATACTGCGACATTTTCCATGAGTCTCTTACAGGTGGTATTATAGAAATGATTATTATTATTTCTAAAAACCGCAATTATTTAATCCTGACAACTGGCGTCTTAAATGTTAATACCGCGTATTGATAACTATTTATTAAATAGTAAAATAAAACAGAAACTTTATTCATAAAACAAACACGAATTTTCAACTAGACCATTTACCAACCATTTTATTTAGCATTTTTAGTGATTATCAATATTATCCTTAATTGAAAAATTAATTGCAAACCACAAAAATTATTACTATTATTACTTAAGCTGTTGAGGGTTAGTGTAAATGGATGGGAGTAATTACAATTCGCAAATTTTATATAAACCATAGACGAGCATCGCTAACTGAAAAGAATAATTTCAGGAAAGCCGAATCAATTAATAATCACATCAGTCACAAGAAGTTAATATCGAGGCAGTGTATGAGAATGTTGGTGAAGTGAATGAGTGAATTATTGTTACAGACATATCGAAAATATTATACAAAATAACGCCACCTTGTCACCTTATATTACTACTCAGGAACCAGTGAATCCTCGCTCTATGCGTATAACCAAAAACTTTCAAACAATCATTTGCTAAAAGGATATCCTCTTTGCAATAATAATAGCGTACTACGGCGGAACACATTACTTGAGTTTACATAACAACTCGTCTCTGTATTTATGTTTGCCATTAATTATATTTTATTATGATCATATTACGTTAAACAATAACAAAGATTTCTCACTGTAAGTACCGAGAATTAAGCATTATGTTGACCAACAAATTCCATATAACTGTTTCTTGGTAACTAAGTTTAATATAAAATAAATTGTAAAAAACTTAGTAGTGTAAATAATTTTATTGGAATTTTTGTTATTTCACACCAGGTTTTTTACGACACAAAAAATTAAAACATGTGATCAGGACAAAACAGGATTTGTTCCTCTTCAAAATAATACTTTTGTATCATTCTATCATTTCTATAATCCATAATCAGTGTTTTATTGCTATATATTAATTAAAAATTAATTAAATCATATTAATTGTTTCCATTCATCTATTTTATCCATTTATATATAGGAAAACTCTATAACTATTAATACAATATTTACCTAAACTATTGCTATACCTATCATTAACGAAGTTTAATTAACTAGTTTCAGTTTTCTAGAGTTATTTAAATATTCACTTAGTATATTCACTTAGTATTGATATAAGATATATAATTTAGAAAATAACTTACTCTAAAATAAACTCCGCTTGAATCAAATACACTACTTATTAATCAGCAATTATATGAAACACGAAAGGAAATTAATTATTTGTATTTGATATTTTTAAATATATTTACATACATTTAGCAAGTTTTTGTGATCCTATCAATAAAATATTAATCAATCTTCTCTATAAATGAATCGGCTTACCTTTTTAAGAAAGCGTGGCCACCAGTTACTTACTACACCAGAAATTTAGTACAATTAAAGCTCATACGGCAGGGGAATTTATAGGTCTAAAATATTTATGTAATATGCGCTAATTTTATCACATTCATTTCGTCTTTCACCAAGATAAAAATCAATGAAGTAACGAAAATATGCAGAAAAAATTAAGCTAAACATAATTTGCATAGATGAGACAAATCGAAGAAATTACAAGTTATTTTCAGTAATAACAAATATTTTACACCGTTGATATATTTTATGATGTGTGCCGTTTAATGAAAAAAATATGTCACCCTTTGTCGCCTTTTGTCAATTATTTTAATTATTTACTTTATAGACGTTTAAGATTTAAAAATCAATAGTTCATTGAATGATTGTAAACATATTTATTTAATGTTTGCAAACTTTAAAAAATATATTGCCAAATTGTTTTTGTTACTATCTTAATATACACGCTAAAATCATAGAATAATTTCAAAGTTGTTTTATACATATATTCCCTAAGAATAATCGTTTATAATATCGTATAAATATTCATCGTAATAATTCGTATATTTTAATTCTTTCACCTTTTATCAATTATTTATCAATCAATAAGTCAATAGAGTATATAATGATATATAAATTCCTTTCCCTTAATAATATTTCTACTTTCTAAACTATGAAATAAAAGTACTATTTTTTCATTGTTTTAATACGTCAATATATGTTAATATACATATATTACTAATTAATAATATATATCTTATATAGTTCTGATGTACAAATAAGCTTCAGTAATAAAACATAATAATTTTTTCTGCTCTATGAGAAAAATATGATTAGTTTAACAAGTTGTGGTCAAATTTCGACCAATGGGCAATGACCAATTATTACACAATTAACGAAGTTTAATTATTTAACTTAGATTTATAATTATATAGATATTCAGTTACCAAACTGAATAACTGTTAATAAAACTGAAATTAGTTGATTTATGACACACTATTATTCATGGATAAACTATAGATAAATAAACGTAAATATACATGTTCTATCGCCTATTAATTAAACAAATCGACAAAAAAACTTACCCATTAATCTGAAACAATCCATTGCGGAACCTTTTAATCCAATGAAGCAGCATCACGTCACAAGGAAGCGGCGGAAAAAAACATTTAACATTCCTCACGTATCGGTAATCTTCTTACGGCCCCGTTTTACGCAAAAGAGGAACGCGGCATCCACGGCACCTAAGATGACAGAAAGCCTATGTCCCCAGCCGAGCGCTACACCACATACTTTTGGCAAATCTGTTACTTTTCCGCGCGCCAACTTTAAGCTCCCCACCCGATCAAAACCGACAGGAGACGAGTCGAACCGAAATCTCTGATTGGAATTTCCACGGATATATGCAGCAATTACGGTGGAATACCGAAAGATTTGTTTTATCCTTGCAATCTGCACTGTATGCTTTACAACTGTTTAGATATAGAGTTTCATTCCTTTTGTATTGAATACAATATGTTGTGTAATTTGCAATGTTATATAAACTTTTATTCTTAAAATATATATTAAGCAAAAAAACAAATTGTTAATAAGCTCAGAAAAAGTATATTATTAAATAAAAATTAATATAGAAATAGTGGGAATAGCTTTACATAACTCAAAAGTAAAGGTGAATCATATATCGTTGAATTATGAGTTATGTGTAATATCCTTTTTCATAGTTAAGATATACGTAATATCAAGTTTTACAAATATATGTCTTTGTTTGGTAAATTACTAACATATAAATATACAGTAACATAATTGCCAAAAATAAATCACGTTTATATAGGCTCTAAGAAATTACATAATTATATTTACAATTATTAACATCAGAATTTAAATCAATTCAATTCGAGTTTGCTTAAAAATTTCAAATAAAAGTTTACCATACCGTCTGGAATTATAAAACAAATTAATTATGTCTTGTCATAGAGCAGATGTTTAGTTACGCCATATATATTGTATCTTTTCAAAATAGTAAAACATATTAATACAATACAGTTCAAATCATTAATTGATAACGAAAAATGTACACTTACAGCTTTGTCTGAGTTTACAATTTTTTACACATTAATCAGATCTCATATTTTCATAGCTAACTTAACACTTAAATACAGGAAATAGCAGAATAACATTATACTTATCATTTTGTCCCTTATAATGTATAATTGTTAGTATTATGAGTACATTTTAATATCTATTATAATCATATATTCTTAAATTATGAACTATATTAGCCCGGTATGAACGTATAATTATTAACTTTAATGTAGTATTTAACTACATGAAGTATTATCTAGTAATTTACTTTAATGAATAAATTTAAATTTACTATTACTAATATCCGAGTTGAGTTCGATATTATTACTTAAAATATAAATAACATTTCAAAAACGTTATGGTCACCATATTTTCTTAAATTCTGGACTATATTAGCCCGATATCAACGTATACTATTTAATAGTTAAAATTTATAATATTACATATTACATATTTTTTTCTCATTAAACTAAACCCAAATCAATTATTATTATTACGTAATATATATTCTTGAATAATCAATTTTATGAACAAAATATCAAATTTGTAATATACATATTTCTACACATCCATTCAAGATTAATTTTCATCGAGGGAACGAATAAATCGTACAGTTATTAATAATATATTGAATAAATTACGGCCTTTCATAACAAGTAAAAAACATTTAATTTTCATAGAAACATATCTGAGTTTCTTATATCATATAGCATATATTAACATATACTATATACTAACAACAACAAAACATAAAATAAATATATATAGGGAGTAATTAATTTTAACGAATAAATTTAAATTTACAAATATTAATATCCAAATTGAATTCGAGATTTTTAGTTAAAATTTAAAATAACGTTTTCCATATTTTCTAGAATTTTGAAACATCTGATAAATGTAACGTACACGATATATTCTTGAATTATGACTATATTAGCCCGGTATGAAAGTATAATTTTTAATAGTTAAAATTTATAATACATATGAATTATTAATTTGTATATAATATCTTTTTATCTCATTAAACTAAACCCAAATGGCTTATAAATACCTAAATGATATGGAGTAAATTATTTCTATTTCTTGGTCAATTAAAATTTATAACTTCAAATAGGTTAGTTATATCTAGATATTTATCAATATTATAACGTAATATATAATCTTGAATAATCAATTTTATGAACTAAATGTCAACTTTCTAATATAGACATTTTTGCACTCTAATTCGTGGTTAATTTTCGCCAAGGCAACGAGTCAGTCATACATCTATTAATAATATATTGAATAAATTATAACCTTTCACAACTAGAAGTAAAAACATTTAATTTTTATAGAGACATATCGAAGTTTCATAAATCATTGGCATATATTAACATATATATTAACAGCAACCAAAAGTAATATAAATGTACATAGGGAGTAATTAATTATAATGAATAAATTTGCAATTATTAATATCCGAGTTGAATTCGAGATTTTTACTTAAAATTTAAAATAAACGTTTATCATATTTTCTTGAATTATGAATCGTTTTAAGAAAGTTATAAGTGTATAGTTTTCACAAATATACATAGGAGTTCACAGATACCAATTTATAGCGAACAATTTATATTTATTTCTTTATTTCAAGTTTAACATTTTTGATGAATTAGTCAGATCTCATACTTGAACTCCTTTAAATTAAATATTAATTCAAAAAGAAATTAATAATTACCTCAAAAAATTATTAAATAACAATTACTGTTAAAGATATTAAGTAAAATTAACATACGAAATACCTGAATAATATTATGCTCATGATGTAATCTATTTAAGTTTACAATTTTCGGTACCACGATATAACTTAGATTAGATTTTCATTAGCGGTGTAAAATAAACGTTCACATACATTCCTTAATTATGAATTATATTAACCATGTCTTGTATGAAACTATATATTTCGGAATTTAAAATTCATAAATAATGTTATTTCATATACTGTAAATTCATATACTGTAAATTCATATACTGTATATTAAATTATATACTGTAAATACTGTGTGTATAATTAAATTCATATACTGTAGTTCTGATGCTAAAAGTTTATTACAATATGCCCCAAAATCAATAAAATATTTAAATGTATAACATGAAACAAAATATTTGTACTGTATCGATTAAAATTTACAATTTGTAATATTTTAGTTATATTCGAAACTCACGTCAATATTGTAAAATAACATATAACTTGAATATATTCCTTTTTTGTCAATTTTAAAAAATAAATGCCAAATTACATTTTGCCAAATAGTACTAATAGCAAGAAATTACAAAACATTTAATTATTGCAGGGATATATCGAAGTATTTATATCATTAAAATATAAATATATATAACTTACAATTAATATGTTTGAATTTATGTCTTTTATAATCCGTATTGTTTGAGGATTCTTGTTAAAAATTCCCGTACTATGAAAAATATAAACCATATCACCTTTATCATAATAAACCATAAACATATATATATTGGAAATTTAGATAGTGGTGAAGACTTTTATAAAATTAGGTATACAGGAAATAAAAAATACAAACTATAATAATAAAGGGCTAGAAAAATGTTTATATCAAATATATATGAACGAATTATAGTGATATTTTATATATGCGTATTAAGGCATTATTATAGATGCTGTAAAAGGTCAGTCATTTAATTGGTTAAAGTATTGCTTGGTAATACATTATATAGGTTATTAATGCCATAATTTATATGCTAAAATGTGTTAAAATTTAAAATAGAACAATGTACATTCATTTTTAATTATTTAAAACTGACGCCCAAAAATTAGAGAAATTACGAATTCTAAATAACAGATAGAGAATAAAATAATTATTCTTTTCAATTCAAATGAATCGAACTGATGATTTAACTTTATTAACATGTATTAGATAAAAATCTCTGTCATATTTATGCCACAAAATATACGTCTTCTAATTTCATCTTGTATAGATATATATAGACAGGAAAACATATTTTAGATTAAAAAAATTAATAAAGTACTCTTATACCAAGAAAAATAAGTTTATTAAATTAACTTTTATAATAAGTCAATTTTATACACAAAAGAATATATTAAAATTAACTAAGCAAATTTAACACATGATTCCTGCTATATAATACATTTAAAAAGGTTAAACAAAAATATGTTGTATGTCAAAAAATCAGGTAACCTAATAGAAGACGATAGCTTAAAAAAGATCTCAACCAAAACAATATTTAACTGAATATTGTATTCACTTCAAATAGTTTCGACGAATTTTTATGTACGAATAAATATTCGTACATTTATAACATTTTCTTACTAACTTCCAAATGAATATCACTAATCGTCAAACATCTATAATATATAACACTATATAGTCAAACTAATTTTAATCAGAATTACTCCTTTGCTGGATAACAAAATCGAATAAATACAAGAACGTAGAGTTCTAATATATATGAGCCAATTATAGTGATTATTGTGAACTTAATAAGGTTCTATTAATGATGTTAATTTAAACATCAATTGTTATTTTATATATGTTATTTAATTTAATATTATTCAAATTAAAATTAAAGTATTACTGAATAGTATATTATAGGGTTTATTGATATCAGACAGAAATTAATATTATATATGAGTAACTGTACGTATTATTATTTTTATAAAATTAAGTCCTAGGATAAAATATATTAACTTATTTAATTAATTATTTGTTTTATATATATTCAACAATAAGCATATAATATTTATCACATAAGAATATATAGTTTTCAATACTGCCATTCAAAAACTAAATAGCAAGTAGAGAATAAAATAATTATATTCATATATATTAAACAAAAATTATATATGATCGGCAACATGATCAGATTTTAGATTCTCGTTAGTAGTATAAAATTACGATTATCGTACTCTCTTGAATTGTTAATTAGATTAAACATGCTTTGTATGAACGTATGGTTCCCAATAGTTTAAATTTATAAAACATGTGATTTATGAAATGCATATTGGAATATTTTTATCTCGCTAAAATTCTAATATAATAAACCCCAAATTAAAATAACATGGAGCATATTATTTTTATAATTCACATTCAACAAGATATTGATTGTATAGGAGATTTGTTTCCATATTTAAAATAAGCGTAAAACGTAAATATGTTCCTTATTTTCCAAACCTCATAATATATATTTCCTACAAACATGTTCAAGATTTTCGCCAAGATAAATCTTGTGTCATACATTTATAAATTGTATAATATATGATCTATGGTTTTTCATAGCTAAAATTTGCAAAATACTTATTATTTACAGAAAAATGTTGGAATTTTATAAATTAGTACATATAAGTATATCGTACAGTACTAGATTATTTACAGTACTATTTGCAATACTTGATGCAATAATAAAAAAATGCCTAATTTAAATGTTTTATATAATATATTATTAATTAGATAAAAAAAACTTAATACAAAAATTAATTGCCAATAATTACAGGTTTTCGAAATTACAAAAAGAAAAGTTTAAACACAAACAAAAAGTAATATATTAAAATTAATTAATTACATAAGACATATATCGTTCCTGTTACAAAATAATATATGTAATAAAATAAAACTAAAATAAATTTAACTCAGATCATTAACTAATACTCAGGTCAGATCATTTAAGAGTCGATAAAAAGTATAAGTAACGATTTATGTATGTATTTTAAGTGAAATCTGTAAATAAAAAAGCTTTACCAAATTATTAATTGCTATAAAATATTCGTTTATTAATAATATTTTCTTTAAAATAAATAGCGCTGACATTGACAAACAACTATAACATATAACACTATGCATTAAAATTGATTGTAAGAATAATTACGCGTTGCTGTTTAATGAATTTGAACAAATAAAAAAACCTATCATCTTTACCGAGTAACTTGTACTTACCACAAACTTTTAAAACTATCCGATTCAACAGTATTGACACACGGTTCAAAACAACAAATTTTCCATACAACAACCTCGAAAATGTCAGAAACAAAATTTAAACAACCAGATAACAGTCCTCACATATCGTTCAACTTCGGTGTCTTTTCACGTAAAAGGGAGACGCGATCTGAACGGCACCTAGGATGACAGAAAGCCTATGTCCCCAGCCGACCGTTATAGAGCGTACTTTTGGGAAAACTGCCACTTTTCCGCGCGCCAACTTTAAGCTCCCCACTCGACATCCGCCGATCGGGACCGAACACGACCGAACGTTTTGATTGAAATTGCCATTAAAATGTAGAGCAGTTCTAGCCAGATAATGAATGATTTGTTTTGTTTTGTCATCTTGCTAAGTTAGATAAATGTACACACTTATATATATTGGATTGACAAGAATTTCGCTGTAATGTACCGAGACGGTGAATTAATTTTGAAGGATGGCGTAATTTGTGCTAGAGTTTTACTAATACCAGTTAATTTTAGTTAAATTGAAAATGTAAGTTTGAAAGGTTTTAAAACAATAACTTCCACAGAGCTGACAAAGTATCTCTGTTCAATCAAAAATTATCTCAAAAGAATCAAAATTATACTTAGACTTACCAAAGGCGGCGATCCTTTCTAATGATCACTTGTTCTAATGTATGTGTATTCCACTCCTTTAAATTAAATATTAATTCAAAAAGAAAGTAATAATTAACTCATCAAAGTTATTAAACAAAACTAAATAAACGAAACACCGGCAGTTCCGGCCAGATAATAAATGATTTGATTTGTTTTGTCATCTTTCTAGGATAGATAAATGTACAGACCTATATACATATATATATATATATTATTATTAAATTGACAAAAAATTTCGCTATAATATACCGAGGAAGTGAATTAATTTTGAAAGGTGACATAATTAGTGCTAAAGTTTTACTAATACCAGTTTATTTAAAATAAATACTTGAAAATGTATGTAAATTTATTTGAAAGATTTTAACTGAGCTCTTAACTTAGCATACACCACGAATGGTGATTCTTTCTAAAGAACGCTGATTCCAATGTACGTACATAGAATTTCCCGAAGTACATAAGTATATAAAATACCGGCAGTTCCGGCCAGATAATAGATGATTTGGTTTGTTTTGTCATCTTGCTAGATCAGATAAATGTACATACTTATATATATATAACATTGACAAAAAATTTCGCTATAATGTACCGAGGCAGTGAATTAATTTTGAAAGATGACATAATTAGTGCTAAAGTTTTACTAATACCAGTTTATTTAAAATAAATAATTGAAAATGTATGTAAATTTATTTGAAAGATTTTAACTGAGCTCTTAACTTAGCATACACCACGAATGGTGATTCTTTCTAAAGAACGCTGATTCCAATGTACGTACATAGAATTTCCCGAAGTACATAAGTATATAAAATACCGACAGTTCCGGCCAGATAATAGATGATTTGGTTTGTTTTGTCATCTTGCTAGATCAGATAAATGTACTTACTTATATATATATAACATTGACAAAAAATTTCGCTATAATGTACCAAGGCAGTGAATTAATTTTGAAAGATGACATAATTAGTGCTAAAGTTTTACTAATACCAGTTTATTTAAAATAAATAATTGAAAATGTATGTAAATTTATTTGAAAGATTTTAACTGAGCTCTTAACTTAGCATACACCACGAATGGTGATTCTTTCTAAAGAACGCTGATTCCAATGTACGTATGTAGAATTTCCCGAAGTACATAAGTATATAAAATACCGGCAGTTCCGGCCAGATAATAGATGATTTGGTTTGTTTTGTCATCTTGCTAGATCAGATAAATGTACTTACTTATATATATATAACATTGACAAAAAATTTCGCTATAATGTACCAAGGCAGTGAATTAATTTTGAAAGATGACATAATTAGTGCTAAAGTTTTACTAATACCAGTTTATTTAAAATAAATAATTGAAAATGTATGTAAATTTATTTGAAAGATTTTAACTGAGCTCTTAACTTAGCATACACCACGAATGGTGATTCTTTCTAAAGAACGCTGATTCCAATGTACGTACATAGAATTTCCCGAAGTACATAAGTATATAAAATACCGACAGTTCCGGCCAGATAATAGATGATTTGGTTTGTTTTGTCATCTTGCTAGATCAGATAAATGTACTTACTTATATATATATATAACATTGACAAAAAATTTCTCTATAATGTACCAAGGCAGTGAATTAATTTTGAAAGATGACATAATTAGTGCTAAAGTTTTACTAATACCAGTTTATTTAAAATAAATAATTGAAAATGTATGTAAATTTATTTGAAAGATTTTAACTGAGCTCTTAACTTAGCATACACCACGAATGGTGATTCTTTCTAAAGAACGCTGATTCCAATGTACGTACATAGAATTTCCCGAAGTACATAAGTATATAAAATACCGGCAGTTCCGGCCAGATAATAGATGATTTGGTTTGTTTTGTCATCTTGCTAGATCAGATAAATGTACTTACTTATATATATATAACATTGACAAAAAATTTCGCTATAATGTACCAAGGCAGTGAATTAATTTTGAAAGATGACATAATTAGTGCTAAAGTTTTACTAATACCAGTTTATTTAAAATAAATAATTGAAAATGTATGTAAATTTATTTGAAAGATATTAACTGAGCTCTTAACTTAGCATACACCACGAATGGTGATTCTTTCTAAAGAACGCTGATTCCAATGTACGTACATATAATTTCCCGAAGTACATAAGTATATAAAATACCGGCAGTTCCGGCCAGATAATAGATGATTTGGTTTGTTTTGTCATCTTGCTAGATCAGATAAATGTACTTACTTATATATATATAACATTGACAAAAAATTTCGCTATAATGTACCAAGGCAGTGAATTAATTTTGAAAGATGACATAATTAGTGCTAAAGTTTTACTAATACCAATTTATTTAAAATAAATAATTGAAAATGTATGTAAATTTATTTGAAAGATATTAACTGAGCTCTTAACTTAGCATACACCACGAATGGTGATTCTTTCTAAAGAACGCTGATTCCAATGTACGTACATAGAATTTCCCGAAGTACATAAGTATATAAAATACCGGCAGTTCCGGCCAGATAATAGATGATTTGGTTTGTTTTGTCATCTTGCTAGATCAGATAAATGTACTGACTTATATATATATATATATATATATATATATATATATATATATATATATATATATATATAATATTGACAAAAAAATTCGCTATAATGTACCGAGGCAGTGAATTAATTTTGAAAGATGACATAATTAGTGCTAAAGTTTTACTAATACCAGTTTATTTAAAATAAATAATTGAAAATGTATGTAAATTTATTTGAAAGGTTTTAACCGAGCTCTTAACTGAACATACACCACGGTGATTCTTTCTAAAGAACGCTTATTCCAATGTACGTATGTAGAATTTCCCGAAGTACATAAGTATATAAAATACCGGCAGTCCTGGCCAGATAATAAATGATTTCGTTTGTTTTGCCATCTTGCTTAGTTAGATAAATGCACACATTTGTATACATTCGATTGACAAGAATATCGCTGTAATATAAGGAGACGGTGAATTAATTTTGAAGGATGACGCAATTTGTGCAAAAGCTTTTCTAAATCCAGTTAATTTAAATTACATAATTGAAGATGCAAGTAGCTAGCGAAGAATCTTTGTTCAATCAAAAATGCTCTCAAAATAGTGATTACAGAAAAATATAATTTTATAAGCGGAAATAACTTTTGACTGAGTATATTCCAAATATGGTAACTATTTCTAATTATCGCTTGTTCCAATATATTAAACGGATTTTTATTAATCCTGTGATACTCTTATTGGTTTATAATCAAGCTTCTCACTGCTGGTTTTTGAGAAAATATAATTTATTTACGTTAACGGGCGATCATAAGTGAGACGCCTAGACATAGAGAGTTTGATTTATGTATAAATAGATTTGTTGTTGTTGCAGTATGTGTAACTAGATCTAATTCAGATTAATTATTACCTTTTATGTAAAAAATGTAACGCTCCCTTGTATGTATTTGTTTAGTTTAAATAGGTCTCAGTATCTAAATTATGGTCAGGTGGAAACAAAAAAGGTATCGAGGGTAACAGAAAACAGAAGGCTAACAAAACCTTGTCCATAGGCTTATTGTCGCGTTCTTTGGATAATGGGGTGCATGTAAAAATTTAGACCTGATATAGCCATAAAACTACAAGAAGGTGCAGTACCGTTTAATATCCAACATTTTAAGAATCCGAATGTACGTATTCCATCACTATAAGAGGGTCATAGCTTGAAGAGTATTTCCTTACTTATTTATCTTAACGAATCGGACTGAAAGAGAGGGTTTCTTGAACCAGTCTTCTCATCCACCACCAAGAACACAAGAGATAATATTAAGTGATAAAACACGATGCATACAGTATCGATAAAATAGTCATCAAGAACCAGTGAATCATAAAGAATCAGAAAAAAACCAAGCAGAAAAATCAGTGAATAACAGAAAAAATAGCAGGTGTTGGGAATCAAGATGAAAGAAAGAGATAAATATATATTTAATCGGAAACTAACTTAATTATCTCAAAATAAATCCAATAAGCTATAGTATAAGAAAGATTTTAAAACTGAATATTCCGTGAAATATTTCATAAATAAAATTCTAATTTTCCAAAATAAGGTCCTAAGAGGTATTGTAGATATTTAATAAACCATTTAACTTCCAACATGAGAAAGGTACCTAGCAAAGAGAAAACACGTGGCTAGCAAAACGGATGTCTCATCGGCTCGTTATAAAATTTTCCGGATAATAAAGGTTCAGGTACAGGGGATAGACGAAGCTTTTAAGATGTTAGATTTGATATAGAACCCTTTATTGTTGATATAACTATAATATTCAACAAGGCCCGACATCCTGGAATATTGGGACATATTTAAGAATAGGTAACGCACGTTTTCCACCCCGTAAGAAGTTTCTAGCTTGAAAAGTCTTTGCCGTCCCGAAATTCGGAACGACTTGGGATGCAGAAAAAGGTTTCTTGAACCACTTTTCTTAACCACTACCAAGAACATGGCATGGAAGAGCTTCAACGGAAGAACACGATTTATCGAGATTTATATTATATCTATTTTACTTCCTTCATTTTGTGTATTTTCTACATTATTCATTTAAATAAACAAACTCTACTTTTAGAATTAACTTACACTAAACAACAACTACCTTAACAATTTAATAGTAAATGCACCTAGATACTAGAGGAATAATTATTTACACCAAGACTTTCAGATACGGACCGTCAATTTGTTTATTTCTTTTTTCCTTCCTTAATAACCGAATAAAGGCCATTGACAATTGGTTATTACAATTTATCTGTGTCTCTACTTGATTACGTTCATTGTTGATGCTTCTACAAACACTTCCCGTATCTGATCCATCTGCCTCACTATCGACGTTCCTAATTACTACCTCTGCCCAGTTATTGATCAGGTCTATCAAGTATATATCTAAACTGTTATTGTTTCCTTGTGGGTCTCCAAATTGGTTAAATCCCACCGCCTTGCCGTACATGTTTCTGGCCCTTGTTCATGCCCTGGCTCTTGTCGTCCAGGGCTCATTCGACCATTATGTTCTTGGTGTCCTCCACACCATTACCACATTCGCATTGATCTTCACTCTCCCTTAATCTAAATCTGCTAATGTATGCGGCCATATTCCCGCGTCCTGTGGTTCTGCCATCGCATGAGTTGCTCATTTGATCTATATTTGATATAGCATTACCTTGATGTCACTTTTGATAATATGTTTGCCAATTACTTTATTTTTGTTAAGAATGTTCACCACTAGCGACAAGGCGACGAATTCTGCCACCTCCGTGTTAAGGCTACCATTTAGCTTAATGCTACATGCTATTTCCTGTCCATTTTTTAAACTTTCCAATATGCCCACACCTACTCCATCCAAACAAGCATAGGATCCACCGATAATGTTGTGTCTAATTTTACCAGTTCCGTGTTTGTCCAAGTAGTCTCCCATGGCCACGTTCCGGATTTTGAATCAACTGCTTTGGCCCATGAGGTAACCATATCGTTTGCTCAAAGCGTCCTGCACAAAGCTTCGGTTGATGTAGTTCTATAAGCCCCCGTTATGGCTATCAGGAGCGGTCTCTGCGCACTAAACAAATCTCTCTTGATTCTTATCTCGACTGCCTTGCTTCCCCATATCTCTGTTCCATACAGGGCAGGCATACAGGCTTTATAACCGGTTCGTAGAGGATTTTCAGTTATTCTATAGCCTCGTTCCGGTTTTGCCTTTTCAGTGGTCCCCAGTCCTTAGCTATCAGAGTTGTCATCTTCTCTCTAATATACCGGGAATGGCATTGTAAATTTAGGCATCGATCTATAGTTACTCCCAAGTACCGCATTGTTTTCTGAACTCTTCTAGTTTTATTGTCTACTCGTATTGATAAATACAGTCAAATACGGACTGTAAATCAATACCAAAGTAATCCAACTCTTAATTAACACTCGAGAAGGACATAGGCTTAAAGGGATCAGAAATTATAAATTATTGTGAAGACAAATTATAAATTAGTAGCAATGTATTAATTTGAAAACATACAGTCTCTTTACAAGAATTGCTCCTTCAATAACATAAGATATATTAATTTGCCTTAAAATCAATTGAAATAAACCAAAATTATATATCTTTCATCTTACAGTCAATCAAGGACCAATGACAAAATAGAAACAATTTTAATATACGCCTTACACCAGATAAACTTTTGACAATTTAATATTTCCATTTTAAAACGTTCGAAGAAATTTATTGCATATTATTGCCAAAATATTCTGGAGGCAAACACCAAATAAAGCATTATGAATGTTTGATATAAAACTCATAGGGTTATGAAATACGTGATCTTTAAATAAAGTAGAATAAAAATGTGAGCCGCTCTCAGAGGTACTGGAAACTCTACTAAATTATGTATTTATGCTTATGTGCTAGTTTATTTTGATAGTTTCGCGAAACGGAATTTCAATGAGATCTGTGAGAAATGATTCCGACTTGACGAGTTTCGGTAAAAATTAGTTTCCAATAAAAAGGAACACTCAATATATTAGTTGCATGCATTTGAATCATTTTTCTACTTCTATAGTTACTACTAAAAGGCATTAATCATTAAAATATATCGAAATTGGGTAGACTCCTGGACCGCCTACAAAAAGTCGAACTTTATAATGAGCCAATGTTGTCTGTTGTTGAGTTGTTAAGGATAGAAAGCTAGGTTTTTCTCTCTTCTTTACCTACATTAATGCACAAAAACGAATTTGTATATTTACATGAATGGTATAAAAATATATGTAATGAAAGATGTTAAATCTATAAGTAATAGTGAAAGAATAACGAATTAGTGGGAAATGACTTACTAAATTGTCTGTCTGGTTAAGGATAATACTGATTCCGTCATAAAACCCAATTGGTGAATATACTCACAACATAAAACAATTTTACTGTTCTAATGTTAATTTGACTTCCAATCTTCGTACCATTTCTTTTCCTTAATTCTAACTAAATCTTGACTCTCAACTGTTTCTTAATTCATGTCCTTTGACTAATTTGGTAAATTTTTACTCATTTAATTCTGTTGTTCTTGCTAATTATGTATTCGCTATATTCTTCAAATCTTATGTTCTATTCTTGGTTCTTTAAATGATCGTTTTTTCATTAGTTTATTAATTGTTCGATTCGATACAATGCGATATGCTATGTTGTCTCAAATCATAATTCTTTTCTAGTGTCAAAAATATTACAAAAGCCAGTTAAATCATCTAATTAATCAGACACCTAAATTATAAAAAAGAACAAAATATTAGAATTTTCGTAAACTAAATATTAAACATGTTTGTTAAAAATAAAAAAATGTAATTACGTATCAAGATTTATAGTGATGGACTTAGTATTCCCATGATAAATATGTATCTTTTTGTTAATAAAGCTTTTAAGTTTGAAAATTAACGCCGGCTCTCAATTTATATTCAAATTGTTAAATATGCTTATGTTATATGTCTAATTAACTTGTTTGCAATAAAGTCATATAACAAATATTATATTGTTACAGTTGTATAAACTCCTAGTGGGATAAAGACTAGACTAAACATAAGCAAGCCCCTAAGGCTAATTCTAGAAATGGTGGAATCCGCGCTGATTACATAACATAGACAAACAAACTGAAAATTAGAACTAATTATTAGGGACATACTTAATAAACCTGCTGTGTATTTTGGGAAATGCAAATAAAATATTAAGTAGAAAAATTTCATAAATGAATGTTACCTTGTTCACTTTCTTAATATTACAGTAGTAACATAGCGTAGATTATATAAACTAAAATATTAGTTGTTGGCATGTATTTTGCTCGCCTATAAAAATTGGTTAAATTGAGAAGTATTGATGTAAAGTATTGCTAAATTATCTAGCCTAATTTAATTTAAGCTCAATGATCTTGACGTTTTTCTCTATAAAATAATATTATTCACTTAGCGAGTTATTCAGTATATACAGACGCATCATTAGTTCTCTTCTATTTAATTTAAAGAAATCTACTACGAAAGTCAATCAAATACTTTCAAAATCTTATAGTGAAGTTGATAAATCATGTCGGTTTTGGCTTTAAAAAGCTTCAAAATTTAGTGACAGCTAATGACAGGACATCAAATTAAGATACCGCTTTAGTCACATTACTTAATGAAGTAATTTTCTCTATGGCATTAATAGAGAATAATCAAAAAAATGCTTATTGCCCACTGGACAGATTCTTAATCCACTGAGATACCCAAAAAGCCCCAAAGAACCGTCAAACAGCTTAGCAGTTTTCAGGTGCTCAAATTGCGATGGGGATGATATGAAAGGACAATTTCGAACTAATTCAACATCGCTAAGTTATTGCTTAGTAAAAAAAGACGAGTTTTCTATGCTGTATCGACAATCCCTAATACAACAATTCATGGAATAGTCCAGAGGAGCCATCGACATTGACTCGGAATATACATGGCCATAAAGCCTGGTTCTGCATATTGTGGTATTTACAAAGTCTTCTTAGCCCTCAAAACCGAATGAAAATGTTATTGCAGATATGTACCAACCTCAATTGAGTAAGTATAATACGTATTGTGGCACAAAGGATCTGCAATAGCGAGTAACACACTGAATCTTCTTACATCACAACTCTTTTCATTGCATTTTCCGCTCGGATCGAAAGTTTTGCCTTATCTAGCATAATTATAGGAACTTTCGTTTATTTCTTGTGTGTATTGACTTTGTTTGTTTGTTTGAAGATTCACTGCTATTTTTGTGGAAGATATTGACACTATTTCGATCTCGATGTTAAATAATACATGTGATTGAAGGATGGGTCAACAGGATATTAAATTAGGTCAAAGCTATACGGAAGTTTGAAGGAAATAAAATATTACAGGGAAAAGAGAGAGAGAGACGACGCCATGCTGGTCTTTTACATCCGGAACTGCATGGTACTAATCATCTTGCGTTGCCCACCTTTGAACCCGACGTATGTGTATTTATGGTAACCTAAAAGTTTCTAGAGGTCGCTACATAACTGCTATGCACAGCGCCATCTCATTACGACTTCTTGAAAACGATACAGCACAACTTACATAGCAGATACTTTCTTTGCCCTAATATTTCATTTGATGTATTTGCAATGTTTTTACATTTGTCAACAGTAATTTATATACGATAAAAATATAAAAATCGCTCCACATTATAATGTGACAGCAGACTTTTTGGATTACGTAGATGTTAAAATGAATGAAAGCATTACGTTAATGTAAACACTACATTCGTACATTATCCTAAACTATTTCTCTAAAATGTTCTTCTTTAAAAATACTTTTTATTCTATCTAAAAATAATTATCGATGTTAATATATTTGTTTAATCTGTTATAAATCTTTATATACATAATTATTCGATACGTGTGTAAGTAATTGAACTTCTCCTAAACTGTTGTAGCGATGAAATTTCTTGTCTGTGTTTATGTAGACTCGAATGGAATGGTTTATAGTCAAAATTACACTCCGTAGCAAGCAGCGATAAGGTCTTAACAATTTTTAAAAATATTTTCATTTCAATTGACGTATATCTCGTAGACTGATAATTTCATGGTAACTGCGGCGAAAATAAATTAATTAATCTTTTATATTCAGATATCATATGTAATATTAAAAGAAAAATATGCTGTCTTCGACAGTAATGTATTCATCCGGTCTCGCATATATCTACTGACTTAAACATTTCATCGGATATGGTGTGTTATAATTCACTATAATATATTGAATAATAAAAATGACACTGCGAGCATATGATACTATTTTGAAAAATTGTCATTATCAGTTTTACTCCCAATGTAAACGTGGTTATATTAGTGAAATTTTCTCTACAGTCCTGTAAATTTTTAACTTAAGCAGTTATTTATATTTATTTGTTGTGTATTTGTTAAAACAAAATACCACATCTTCAAGGACAAACAAGAAAGATAATTCGACGTACACATAATACAAGAATAATCCGTAACTATCGGTTAAATAGAACAACAGAAGAAAACTTGACGTATAATGCAAATTTAAGAGACCAAGTTGCGAACACACAGGTAAATTAAATTCGAAAGCAACACAGCGAAAGTCTTCAAGCTAATAGATTGAGACAACAAAAGATACGTTAAGTTCGAATAGACATCGAAATAGATAATTCGTCACATGCACAATCTACAACATGGAATAACATAGGTCCTTACTGCGCATCAGGAAAAGTTTCACTTCCATTATTGAATATGCCGGTAGAACTATAGAAAACACTATTGGCCGGACCCAAGTATGTTTACAACAAGAAGTTCAGAACCAAGAACCAATTGGTTAAGTTGTTCAACACAAAACAACTATCGTTTTACAGATCGGGATACAATGTACCAACTGTTAATGAAGTTGCAGTGATTATGGCTGGCGATCAATTTAAACGTCGAGATATGCATATACAACTCAGAGATAATACGGTGAAGCTGCGTTGCAATACCCTTTAATATTTTGGAAATTAGAAGGTGAATATCATTTAAACATTAAACACTGAAATTCAGTGATAGGTACAACAAAATTACATTTAAAAATAAATGACTTTTAAACAGGACAATGCCTATCGGATCTGCTAGTATATGTATGTGTATTAATCTTTTGTTTTAATAAAACTTTTATTATTTAATTCACTTAAAACATTTCGCTAATATAAACATGAAAATGTAAACTACACTTGGTTTTAATTATTTCACATTAACGAGACGTAATTCTGTAAAATGTATTACGAGCGAAAACAATAACTAAAAAAAAACAAAAATATTTTAGAAATAAGTTTCCACATCAACTGCGAAATTATGCAAAAATCCACGTATACACAACACATTATTCAGAACAACGTATTTAAATGTATTATTTATTATTTTGATGCTGCCGTTGATTTTCTCGCGGTATAAATTAAAGTTAAGGGCAAATTGTTTTGATAAATCTGTCGGAACAAAGTTAAACGAAACAACAATTCCAAACGGAAATACAGGCCATTTTCATACCGACAGCTATTAATACTTTACGTGCCGCCAATTCAATAGTATCGTTACAACCTTTTCGTTTTTTGTCACGTAGAGCGATATTGGGAAATTTCGTGCAGTTATGTTATATAATCGGAGAGAAATACTTCAGTTCGGGCAATTATCCCCATGAAAATTTTTAGATTTAGCTACAGTCGTTTTCTTGCCGCTTATTTAGTGATAAGCCCCCGTTTCTTGTATTTTATTAAGTTTATTCAAGCGAATTGCCTTGAATTGCGAATGTATTTACGCGTGACACTTTAAGAGATTGTGAAAATATTTGCAGTAGAGAGAAATTCCGTTTTTTGTTTAAAATTTGTCCGGAATGTTGACCGTTTTCAGATTACATCAAAATAAAATAGAGACATTTACATGATTATATTAACCTAAAATTAAACTCTAGATTTTTAACTTTATTATAATTATTAGGAAAGTAACGAAGTCAACGTTATAATATAGTTAAAAAAAATCAATTAATACTTAATTTTTTGCTCTAATTTCATTTTTGGATCATCATTATCAATTTATAGTCGGCGCTTGGGGAGAGTCTCAAGACTTTCAAGAAAGAGAAAGACTCAAAGGCTTACTTTTTTTGAAGTTACTCATTACGTCTTCCATTCAAACGCTTAATTTCGGTACAAAAATACATGAGCAGTTCGTTCACTTTTTAATCGACAAACATGCCCACGTAACATGTTTTAAGATCTGGCGCTCAAATGTGCGCTTATTGTCGAATTTTAATCAAAATAGCTGTATAATCCTTCCAATAAAATAATGAATACACGTCTTCAAAATGTATGACACCACTGTAACGCAATTTTGCCGCATCATATTTAAGATTTGGTTTATTTTGTAACATTACAGTACATCTAATAGATATATTATCAAAGGACTTAAATTACAGTTAATTACACACACAACATTTTCTAGGTTAGTGTTGTTTTATTATATTTATATTAGTTTATATTGAACTTTCTTTCCCATCTCCTCTAAAGTTCTGGGCGTACTTTTTATGTAATGGTATAACCTGGAGACCTAATCTACCTAATTACCAGTTTTAAATCCAATTAATGTATATTATTTTCATCAGAGAGCATATTTGTATTTTTACGTTTCAAATCATCCTGACATCACAGTACTTTCCTTATGTCTTCTGTTACTACCTATGTGTGTTTCCTTCACAAAATTAGATATAGTTACTGCCTTCTCTCTAATATATTTGCCATATATGCAAAACAGTTTGTATTTATTATCTCCACCACGCATTCACCTACACCAAATTCAAAGGTTGGCAACGCCATTGGGTTGTTACAATGCACTTCTCGGCTATAAAAAACCACCACGGCGACGTCTCGCTCTCTTTTCTTTTCTCTACCACTTGTAACAACGCCACTTCCACAGCGCTACCGTACTTCCTTTACCTTCACCTAATATCCTGTCCATTCTCCCGTCGACCACATGTATCAATTTGTATCGAAATAAACAAGTATTTCTTCACTCAGTGTTTTTAGTTCTAGTGTAAATTCCTTCCACAAACAGTTAGTGAGGGTTCGGACAGATAATCGCATCGACAGCCACACATTTCGACCGACCAACCAGACGAACATTCCTACAATTGGTGACCCCGACACGATCAAAGTGCATAACAGGTAAACTAGCTCAACATAAGCAACTCGACAGGTGCTTGACACGTGCATGGAAGGAGACCACGAGGAACGGAACCCATCAACATCACATGGTCGACGTTATCTCACGAGAATAGCCTGTTGGACGAAGACCACAGAAGCCCATCAGGCATAACATCAACACATGAACGAACACCCTTGCATCACGAAACGGGACACGTAAGGCACCACACTTATAGGTACCTTCAAACAGATCGGAACGCCCCAAGACGAACGACGTCCTGCTACAACTTCGACGGCAGCTGATCCCGTAAAACTCCTCGCCCCAGTTGGGATCCCCATCTCATAAGCAATCCCTAGGCTATTCATTGTGTAATTGCGGATATACTGCGGAACCTGCACCACATAGAGCTACGTTCCAGGGCAGCCCCACTAGGAGGGGAGTGATTTAGCTACCGCTACGACCCCTTAGGCCACCACGCATTCACTTACACCAAGTTCAAAGGTTGGCAACGCCGATGGATTGGTACCATGCGGTTCCCGGCTATAAAATATCACCACGACGACGTCTCGCTCTCTTTTCTTTTCTCAACCTCTTTGTAACAGTACCACTTCCACAGCACTACCGTACTTCCTTTACCTTAATCTAATATCCAGTCCATTCTCCCGTCGACCACATATATCAATTTAAATCGAAATAAACAAGCATTTCTTCAATCAATGTTTTTAGTTCTCGTGCAAATTCATTCCAAAAATAGTAGTGAGTGTTCGGACAAACAATCGCATCGATAGCCACATAAACCGACCGACCGACGACCCGACATATAACATTCCTACATATATATTCTGAACTATTACAAACATATATATTCACACAAATCTTTCTCATACATGTTGGTAGATGGTAGATGGTACATGTCACTAGGCCATGAGCCCACAATAAAAAAACTTCATTCAATCACTGTTAGTTTCACTATTAGAACCACTATTCAAGTCAACTACCAAAATGTTCGTATCTAATCTATCGAATACTTTCCGCGATTGATTCGGTCATTTCTCAATATCTTCTTCTATCAATCTGAACCTCTTCTGTTTATCTAAACCGAAGGTGTTATTGTAGACCATGCTCCTTTCTATAGTGTATCTTGTTTTCAGGCTTATTTCTAATACAAGTAAATGACCTAAAACAGAATCATTTAATATATATTTGCTACTCCATAAATAAAGTGCATGCTTCCACTACCAACAATCTGTGTGCAATGAATTATAACAAATTGTTTGACAAAACCTAATAAAATGTTGAAAATTCAACTTTCACCTTTTTCCATCAACTCTTGTAGTATTTACACTCTTTATTAGCGCTTTTCTAAGAGTGACCCAGTGTTCCATTGTAAAAAATCCATGCTTTGTCGAGATACATCAATTGAAATATCATATTTTCCCTAATTTTATTATATGCTTTTAACACTTTTATTACATGCTACTTACACCGCATGGACAAAACAAACCAGGTTAAGACAGTTTGGAAGACCCTAACGGATGGAAAAAGAATCAGAAAAGGACCTAATCAAACTTGAGACGAAGATATCAGCGAAATTCTACAGAACAGAGAATATATCCTGGCCGAAGCAAAAATATTTAGTATAAACAAAAAAGAATGGACCGAATTTGTACAGGGGACATAAAATACACCCAAAAACCACTACCACTTAAGGATTTTAATTCAATAGCATTCCTGTTAATTAGTAAGTGTTTTTTGTTAATTATATCGTGGCATAATATTCAAAATATCGAAAACTATGTTCACAAGATACTTTCAACAGCACCCGTACAAATGGGAGCGTGTTTTTACGAATGTTGGTCAAGGTAATGCCTAACAACTTATGATAAATTCAAATATTCAAATTTGCTAAATTACTAAGGCCGACATGAATAAATATTTGAGGAGTGGATACTTCGGAGGACTTGCGACTTATGGGGAATTTTCGATTTCCATATTTCCATATTTGAATCGCTGAAACACTAAGTCCGCGGATTACGAACATGACATTTAAAATCAGCATATCATTCTCTTAAATATTTTTCTCTAAAATTTATTTTAGTTTTTTATAGGATATACCATGTATTTATCCAGTCTCAACAGTAATATTGAAATTATATTTGAAAACATAGTTAAATAAATCCTACCTTGTTCAAAAGCTACTTTTTACAATTATCTATGAAAAAATGTCATTGAACATTTAACTCATTCTTAGCCATTCTTACAAATCCCAAAACTATTAAATTATAAAATAAAACTAAATTTATAGCAATAAAGCCACTTTAGATCTTCTATCAAGAATTAATTAAGCAATCAAAAACACATGATTATCCTAAGTCTTCTTATTATACTGAGTATATATTATAGGCTAAAATAAGGACTTCTGTAACTCTTTACAATTTTGTGTCGTGTTAAAAAATTCTGTAACCTGACAAACAGGAATAAATGATTGAATTTTTCTCTAAATGAATTCAAAAATTAAAAGCCAATATGGCTGCAGGGACTAGAAATGGTAAATACAGACCAGAATACTAGAATTGCCAAAAATAGATATATGTCAGATAACTGAAACCCACTTAACAAAGGAACTTTTGATAACATTTAGACGATATAATTTTTATCACACCATACATCGAACTAAGACCTCAAGGGTAGGAAGTTCCATAATAAATAGGGGCATCTTCCATTATCAAGAATTCAGAATCAGTTTAGAAGAAAATCAGGTAACAGCAGCAACTGTTATATTAAATCAGGTATATAAAATTAATATAGTAAGATATATATACAAGATTATATTGCCCAAATTATTGCCCCCCACGACACAACACCGAAAAGAAGGAAAATTATTTGAATGTCCTAAATAAGCTAGCAGAAAAATGTATAATTGATGGTGATTTCAATGCAAAAAATGCAAGATGGCTATTTAGATTGACCACAAATAAAGGCAGTAAACTTCATAAAGTAGCAGCTGAGCTAAAATGTAGTTACATGTCAAATGGAAATCCAACTTATTGGTCGACTGATCCAAAGAAAACCCCGTTAGATTTATTCATAGTTAGAAACACGAAATTTCATAGAAGTCGAAATAAACTTTAACCTAAGACTAAATCACAATCCACTGATTACAACACTGAATAAAAAGATGATAATAAAAGAACAAAGTCTAACGTTGATAAACAAGGGATCAGAATTGATTTGAAAAATTGAACAATCGAATTAAATTAAATTTACCTCTAAAGACAGACGAATAATTGGATTTTAAATCAGAAAAATTCTATTCGTATCCAAAAAGCTACTTGGAATAATACTCCACATATTAAGAGTACAATTAATGGAATTAATTATTCAACATAAATGAAGGAAATGGTGGCTGAAAAGCGAAAGCTACGAAATAAATAGCAACAAAATAGAACGCCTGACAATAGAAATATTTAAAACAGTATAACACAAGGGGTTGAAAAAGAAAATACAACGAATTAAACAAGTCCATAAATACCTATCTGAGAATTCTAACAAATGACAAGGAGGCAGACTGAAACAAAGGACAAGGAAAGTCACTAAATACTAGGAAAATAATATAAGAAAATTACATGGAAATACGAAATTCAAGATAATCCAAAGAAATAAACAGGCTAAGACTCAATAATAGGACAATTGTTGCAAACACTACTCAGAAAGGGAATTATAAAACTACGTTTAGACTAAAACATTTGAAAGATGCCTGAAATGAATGATGATCCCAAAAAAATCCTGGAAAATCATCAAATTAATTAAAAGCCTATAGACTTATCTCACTATAACCAGTGATATCTAACGTACTTGAAAAACTCCTGTTGTGAAGAATGAAACCGTTTATAGACAGAAAAACATAATACCTACACATCAGCTTGGGCCCGTTAAAAACATTCGACAATTAATGAGGTGCATAGAATAAAAGAGACAATTGAAAAACCCTCTGCAGGTAAAAAAACAGGTCAATTGAAATGTCCCCGGCCTGACACATAGATGACGGTACTAGAATTAAATCCATATGTTTTTTAGTTAGCCCTAAACCTCAAAAGATGCGTGTATAAATGAATTATAGCAATTTGAGTGAAGCAACATATGTTATTGTAAAAAAATGGATAAAAAGGAAATTCGCGTATTGATACGACACTTCGACAGTTGAAGCAAAGGCTTGGTGCCGATTTTCCGGACACTGACCCAGGAAAATCAACCATCAAAGTATAGTATGCTATGTTTAGGCGTGGTAAAATGAGCACCGTAGACAGTGAACGTATTGGACACCCAAAAGAGGTTGTTACCGGCGAAAACATTTAAATAATTTACAAAATGATTTTGAATGACCGTAAATTGAAATTGAATGAAACAGCAGATACTCTAAAGATATCAACTGAACGTGTACATCATATTATTTACGAATATTTGGGTACGAGAAAGCTCTGTGCAAAGTGGGTCCCGCGCGAGCTCACTTTTGACCAAAAACAACGACGAGTTGATGATTCGGAGCAGTGTTTGAAGATGATCAAGCGTAATAAACCCGAGTTTTTGCGTCGATATGTTACAATGGATGAAACATGGTTCCATCATTTCACACCGAAATCCAATCGATAATCATCCGAGTAGACTGCACACAATGAACCCACTCCAAAACGTGGGAAAACGCAACAGTCGGTTGGCAAGGTTATGGCGTCTGTATTTTGGGATGCACACAGAATAATTTTCATTGACTACCTTGAAAAAAGCAGGACCATCAACAGCGACTATTACATAGCGTTATTGGACCGTTTGAAGGACGAAATCGCCGAAAACCGGCAACATTTGAAGAAAGAGAAAGTGCTGCTTCACCAAGACAATACACCATGTCACAAGTCAGTGAAAACGATGGCAAAAATCTATGATTTGGACTTCGAATTGCTTCTTAATCCACCGTATTCTCCAGATCTGTTCACCAGCGGCTATTTCCTGTTTCAGTATTTATTTCCTATTTTGAAGCAAAGAACAAATCGTACTACAAAAATGGTATCGAAAATTTGGAGGGTCACTATAATCAGTGTATTACCCTTGAAGGGAATTATGTTGGATAAAAAAAACTTATTTTGCCAAAAAAATATGTTTTACTATGGTAGTCCGAGGACTTTTCAATTGACCTGTTATTTATGACAGCATTGTCCATAAGTTACAGAAAATCTTACCAACACTCTGAACTATTGAAATCTTACACTATATCCAAGACCACGCCCAAGTCCCTACAAGATAACGACTAAGTATATCCGACGTCGTTTCTTGATAAGGGAGGTGTTGTCAATAAAATTGTCGTTTATACTAAAACAGAATTCGATCGGTGGTATTGTCTCTGGAGTCACAGCAGCAAGTCTGCATTTATTTCCGTTAAAATAAAATAACTGTAATATCTAAATAAAAGTTGTCGAACAAATAGTAATGTTTTATTCAAACCCTAAACCTTTCATAACTTTTACAAACAGTTCCAATGTCTATCTAATAACCAATAAAAGTTATGAAATATGAAGCGTTTAAAACAACAAAAACTTCTAATTTATTTTAAAACTATTGAGCTCTTGAATGGAGATACTACCCAGTTAAATTTGTTCTAATTTATTTGTATTCTAATTCTAATTTCCCTGTGTATAGTCGTCTTACTCATCACACTATTTAGTCTAAAACCTTACAGTCTTTGCAGCCATTTCCATATCAATTCGGGTGATATAACCTATTTTTAACGTTCAACATGTATATGTTTCTCGTTTTATATCCAAGAGCCCACATAATTTTACCAACATTAGTATTCACTTAGTTTACTGATATATTTATAATTTTATAAATAAATATATGTATAGTTTATAACTAATAATTGCAAAATGTATAGCGCAAATATCTAATATTAATGGACGAGTTGTATTTGTTTAATAGGTTGATATATTGATCTCTTTACATAAATCCTATTTGAAGTCAAAACGAAAATAATTGGTTTAGAATAGTTTGATCTAAAAATCTGTACATCTGACAAAATCAGGATCCTAAACAATAATCCGAACTACTGTTGTACGACTTTTAAAGCACAATTGATACTGTACGTGCCGGAAATACAATAGTAACGTGGCGACATCGCAGTATTTTTGTAACGCATTGGAAAATTCCATCCGGTTGTATTGTGGTTTGTGAAAAATCAGCGTAGAATATCGTATCCAGATAATTTACAACAATGCCATTTTACGGACAAATAAAAAACAAATAATATAGCATTTATCTTATATAATATGGAATAATTAATGCCCGTACATATATACTAAATTAAATAATAATAAACTATATTTACCAACAACTCGTATATAATTGTGTAAATGTTTAATCGAAAAGTGTAACTATACTTCAAATAGTGTTGGTATATAGCGAATTAAGAAGTTTTATTTAATATGCTTGTTAACTCTGAAGCTTCATTCAGAATAATCGAAAGATAACTTTTAATTAATGTTTATCTATCATTAGCTATGCTGTTTCCATATTCCAGAAAATAGTGGAGAAAAAGATAACTGAAAATCATCGTTTATTTTTGAAATAAATAGCCGCTAGATTTGGGATGAAATCTTGATTATATCATATCCTCATTTCTGCATGCATCATTTTAGAGAAGCAGAAGTTCCTGTAGCTCTATTTTAGTAAGCATTAACTAATCTGAAGTTCTTTAAATACTGCATTTACTATAACTAGATACCATTGATATTTACAATAGTAGGTGATTCGTCAGGTGTTAATGCTTTAATCTTTTCTTCATTTACTCCCAAGCTGTGTGCTCAAAATCTATATCGGTGAATATACCGGATTTCCGATCAGTTAAAAAGTGTTTATCCTCAAATGGAATATGGAAAAACCTTTCTCGTAATTGCATCCTCTAATATGTTAAAAGACAGTGGACAAACCACACCTCGTTTGCTTTTTTTTTCATACCCAATAAAGGCTGCCCGATCAGGGGTTGCCATATCCCCAAAACTTAATGCAATAGCAGTAGCAATCCACAGGGGTTAACTGTTAGGCGGTTTCGGTTTAGTGTATTGGTAAGCCCAGCGCCAGCCGCACATAACCCGGTCCAACTTGTCATTCCAGGGCAAGACTCCGCGGCCAGGTTTAAGCGCAGAACAAAAAAAAATAAAAACCTCGTTGGCGTACATAAGCTAGTGTATCAGATGAATTTTCCCCAAAGAAGAAGGAAGAAGGACTATCGTTAGATGCCTCAAGAAACTTAGTAATCTTTAGGAAACATGTTGTACTTCCAGAGCTGTACAAAATGAGGACAAATGTGTAGAGTCAAACGCGTTGAAGAAATACATAATATAATCTCGATAATATAAATCTTTTGAAGATTTAACTCTCTGAGATCTCCAAGTGCATATTTTCCATCGAGTTAAAAAATATATAAGTGAATGTATTTTCCACCCTTGAAAGTATTCAGCTAGTTAAATCTATTGTCTAAACAATCGTCATGAGCCTAACCGAGGAATGATAAAAAAATTGATTTCCATTTATGATCTAGGATTTTATGTTACATTTCTGAGTCACTTGCCATGTCAGTGTATCTAAGTGTCCCAGTTCACTATAGATTTCACGCTATGCTTTAAAAACTGCTCTCTGCTTCTACTATTTTCTCTGTTTAGATGCTAACAACTAAGGAGACTGTAGACCCTATTATTGCCCCCAACTCTGGCCATTTTGAAATCATTTGGTTCAAGACTATTAATTGTATAATTTGGCTACCTCTAAACAGAACTACGTCATCTTTGCCTGGATTATTAGATATAACTAACTGTTTTAAATTACAATTACACATTAGGTGTTATTAGAACAAATTAATTTATTACTACTATTCTGTTATGCAAGTATAATAATTGTAATAACACTGTAATTGTAATTAATAAATAAGCAAGGCAAGTATGGAATTACTATATCAGTAAATAGTTCCCAAATTAAAATAAAGTTAAAGTTCGCGCCGATCCTCTGATTTCCTGTGTGTTGTCCAGTAGCTTATTACTTTTACGCTGTTGTGATTTAGTAACCTTTTTTCATATTTTAAGAAAATGAAATCTTGGATCACTTCATAAATCCATTTGATTTGGAAGTGGTCGTGCAACTCTTTGTTGGTTACGTAGCGACAATCGACATTAATCGGCATCGTTGGATTCAGATGGTTTGATGTTTTTTTGTGGCCCCATAGATCCATGTTGGCCTTATGATTGACTAATAAACCAATATCTTTGATTTTAGGTCAAGTTGAGAGTATCTTCCATCCAAACAGTACAGTTATATAACATAGTCCTAGATCTTCAGGGTGACTAGGGCCCACTAGAAAACAATAAGGAGTAGTTTATGGGTATGTCGGCAGTGCCCTAACCGCAGTCTAGCGAGGATTCTATTAGTAGGGACTCAATTTGAATCTACTAATGTTATTGATGTTGAGAAAATGGTGAAAGACCCTCTTTATCTCCCTACTTATTATTCCTCGAAAAGAGGTCCCAGTTTAGTTGATCCAATTGTTGATAGAGAGCTTTCATGCATGTTTTAGGGCCATCCTTGCAAAATAGCACACTTAGTTTGGTCCAGTCTTCTTTCCTGCTCGCCAAAAAGTCAACATTTTCATTTACGGGTATTCTTCTTTGGGAGGAGACCTAGAGATATGTAATCTTTGATACATTCTTTTGTAATGTAGTGGCAGCTCTCAAATATATATAACCAGGGGGTGCATTGTCTTTGGCGATCTCAGACTCGCCAAGGAACTCTCTGAATCTGTTATTATCAGTATTGGTCCGCTTATCAATGATTTTTGAGCCAGCAGCTATCTAGAAGACCCTATTTGCCTTAGAAATAGCAGAGAAAATACTAGTCATAGATGGAAGCCAAAAGTGCTCTTCAAACTGACTTGAAGCATATGTAGCACCCATGAAGTCTTTGCGCTTTGAACCATCTGTGTAAAGGGCAAAATGGTTCGGATATTTCTCCTCACTTATCTACCAGAATCGATAGTCCTCCGAGTGGACTGCACACGATGAACCCGCTCTAAAGCGTGTGAAAATGCAACAGCCGGCTGGCAAGGTTATGGCGTCTGTATTTTGGAATGCGCATGGAATCATTTTCGTTGACTACCTTGAAAAAGGAAGAACCATCAACAGCGACTATTACATAGCGTTATATACCGTTTGAAGGACGAAATCGCCGAAAAACGGCAACATTTGTAGAAAAAGAAAGTGCTGCTTCATAAAGACAATGCACATGTGTCACAAGTAAGTGAAAACGATGGCAAAAATTCATGAATTGGGCTTCGAATTGCTTCCTCATCCACCGCATTCTCCAGATCTGGCCACCAGCGACTATTTCCTGTTCTCAGATCTCAAAATAATGCTCGCTGGGAAGAAAGTTTCAGCAAATGAAGGACAAATCGTACTACAAAAACGGTATCGAAAAGTTGGAGGGTCACTATAAGCAGTGTATCACCCTTGAAGGGAGTTATGTTGAATAAAACAAAAATATTTTTTCCAAAAAATGTGTTTTACTATGGTAGGCCAGAGACCTGTGACCTGTGATGTCAAGACCAAATTGCGGCAACATTGCGACGTTTTTACGTCATCAATTCGAATGACGTGAGTTCACTGTTTTATCGGACGAACTATACATTACTTGATTTAGTCATTGAGACAATTCAAAATTAGTACAATACATTTAGATCAATAATAATAAACATTTTGTGTTTTATTGGTCAATTCCCGATACTTTTGCGACAACGCGTATATTTTACTCCATATCACATTCGTCTCCATGAAATATCGATTAACACTAAGCGGAATTTAACGTTTTATCAACTGCAGTATCTGTTTTTATAGGGTTGCGTAAATTTTAAATAAATATTAATAAAAATCCCTAATAAAAACTCCATGTTTAGAAAAATATTAATATTTTACGTGTCGTTAATGCAATAATATCGGTGGCGCTTTCCCGTTTTTTGTCACGTAATTCAATATTGCGAAATTTTATCTCGATTTATTGTTAGATCGTTAGTATCAAAAAAATCTGTTCATCATACGATTTCTATTTATATATTTTTTATGGTACACTCGCAATTTTTCAGCAAAATCCATATTGCTTAGAAACAATGTTTCAATATTTGTATAACTATGTTATTGTATGTTTATTTTATTATATGTTTATTTAACTCTAGTAAGGCTGTAATCAAGAATTTCATTTTTTGATTAAAATGAATTTAATTTTAGAATATTAAAGGCAAAAAATTGTGTAAAAAGTTTACAGAGGTAGTTACAGAAGAAACTCAGAAGATATTCAGGGATAATATAATACCAAACAAGGAGACATAGGAAGGAAACAAGAACTAAACATAAAAAAGATATTCAAGAGATATTGTGTCTGAAAAACGTGTCTAGAACTGCATCTCATAGGTGGTGTATCGATAGGTGATATATCTATATTTTCTGAAAAAAATATCGATATTTTTGGTCGATATATTTCGATATTTTTGCAAAATAAATTAAATACAATTTTTAATAAACCTTTAAATGGAGAAAAAGTAAATTCGTTTTTTGTTTCGTACATTTCACAGTGCCGTTTTAATCAATAACCTTTCTCTGCTTATTAGCCAACTTTAATTGCGTACTTCAATCGCGTTAGTTATTGATATTGGAAGTCGAATTAATTAGCTAGTTGCGAGCAGCTCACGACGATGAACCTGAAAGAATAAACCTGAAATGATGAGAGAATCGAGCTTCTGCTAGCCTGTCCGGTATTTTCACCATTCTAGAGCGAAAATAAAACATAAAATATGACGAAAATTACCATTTGGTTTCTCCATTTTCGAAGCACAATTATTTTATTATTACTAATACGAATAACGCTTCTTTTATGTTCTATAGATTCTGAGCTCTGAAGGTGCTATAGTACGATTCAATACAAGGAAAGAACCAAATAACATAAACACCATGCAATATAGTATACCTTGCTGTGTATTGGCAAGACTTCTTCGGTGTCAAATGTCTACAGAGTTCTTTCATCATTAATGATAATAATTAGAAGTCATCAACAGGAACCACATAATGGTAAGCCAGTAAATAGTTTTAGCATGTTGGAGCTTCACTTAATATTAATATAAGCACTGTGGCTAAAATTGCTTAGCAAATTACAAACAAGATAATGTTGGAGATACATACGATGCATTATTGCGGTATTAGTTGTGTTCGACATCAAACTTATGAAATGAATAAAACAAGAAGTGGTATTTTTCGTTACAAACATAATTTAATAAAATTATTTTAAAGAAAACTTTTAGTCTCAGAAGTATCCATAGAAAATTTAGGCATAAAGGAAAAAAATTTCATATCTTTTTGAGGAATGTAAGTCGTCTCTTTATACACTGGTAAGGAACATATGATTAAAGTGATTTTATTATAACAGAAGAAGAAATGAAATCAAAATTTAAGGCATTCCTTTTAAAAGAATACCATATTTAAAATGTTATACTAAACATAAGGAAGATTTATTATTTCAATTTGGAATAATAAATATAATAAAATGGAAAATTGGGCCACCCTTGGTAAAACACTAATAAAGAGTGTAAAAAGTTACAATAACATTGGTTTTGTTACCTATAATCTTTTTAATAATCCATTGTACTGAGTGTACTGAGTATTTAAATGTTTTGTCACTTGTTAAATATACATTAAATGTTTGTGTTTTATGTAAATTAATTTTTTTGGAAGCAAGCCTGATAGATACACTAAATAGAGAAGTCTACAATGTCTACAATAACATCTTCGCTTTGGATTAATTCCATTAAACATAAAGAAAAACATAATGACATGGTTCGATGGTTCCGCACACTGTTAGGATACAGAGGATTTAAATGATGTAAAGGTGAGCCACGAAGCGGTCTAATGAAACTTCCGTTCGATACCTTTAAAACAGTACCATTTTTAAGCAGTATATAATAAATAAAATTAAGGAAGATATATTATTTGTGTATATAGGCGATTCTTGGATATTTCAAATTGGATCAAAATGGAACAAAGACATAAACAGTTGATGGAAAAAGATAAAAGATTACAGTAAGATTTGAATAGGTTCTATTTGCTATGATATTTTTCACAATTTATTGTAAATATATTGTTCCTCAAACTGGAAACAGGAATTGTTTCATTCCTTTATCAGAGATAATGTTTTCCTCCAAATACAAGAGCGACTAACGTGTGGAAATGAACCATGATATGTTTCTATTCTAGTTTGAAAATCAGCTATTAAAAAACTTGGAGACACTATCAGTTTTTTTATGGACAATACATAATAGCATAGTACACTGATGCAAAGAAACTACTCCACTCGTACCTCTCATATAATTGCTGATCCTCTTTTCAGGGCTGGAGTTGGCTTATTGCATCATCTCCTTTTTGACTACCCCAATTTTCCTCCTTGGACCTTCATTATCCCCTTCATAAACATCTATTTATGTTAATTTTATAAAAGAGAACATTGTCCTTACCTTATTCAGTCCAAGTTCTGTGAACTTCTCCACTCTTGCCCTGTACGCAACCACATTTATACCGGTGGCTCTAAATCTTGCAGCGGGCTTGGAGTTGCATTTATGGTGGACAACCGGCCATTCCGTTTCAAGCTCCATGAACAGAGTTCAGTATTGATCACTGAACTCTTCGCGATATTCAAAGCTTTATTCTACATTACAACACAATCCTCCAAAGAATAGCTGATCCTTACCGACTCCCGAAATGCTCTCGACTGTTTCCTTGTTGCACCAAGACCGAAGTACAACGTCGTTGGGCCCAGCGGGCTTGGAATTACATTTGTGGTAGACAACGCGTTCTTTCCCTTCGTCACCATGCCGCAACACTTAATGGCTTCGAGCACGTCTGCTCAATGTGAGTTCTGGATACCCACGAACCCGTATTTCAGTCTACAGACTCCTCGGATTTCTACGAGAAATCGACTTTCTCCATAGAAGTTTCTAAGTCTCTGTTTTCTAAGTTAAGTGATACTGACCAAATAACCATTACCACTTCGGTATGGGTCCTAATGTGTGCTCTCTGGAAAGAACCTCTACTTCATTATGTTTGTGTTTGTAGCACTATTTATACTTTTAGTCCCCCTGTTCGTGTCATTCATTTTATTAATTTATTAGTGTATTATTTTATATATACACTTTATGTTTGTCCCCCATATTA
Organism: Rhynchophorus ferrugineus; assembly: GCF_030347505.1. Taxonomy (NCBI): domain Eukaryota; kingdom Metazoa; phylum Arthropoda; class Insecta; order Coleoptera; family Curculionidae; genus Rhynchophorus; species Rhynchophorus ferrugineus. The sequence continues at coordinate 16,765,560 of NW_027472590.1, forward strand.
AGACCGTACTGTTGTAGTCGCGTAATTACGACATCCGTCGACGTGAAAGCGTCAAAAAAAATTAAAAATAAGTGGCAATCCCACCTAGTTCACTTTACATTGTCGTTCGATATGTTTTGAACATAAATGACTCAAAATTAAAATAGTTCTAAGATGTCGAATACCATGTCCTTGTCTGCGTTTTAAGAAAAAAAAACTAGAAAAATATAAACCGATATAAACTCGAATAATCATAAAAAAAATACTAAAGATTATTGTACAATTTAAAGTCAACAGTTGTAACGAGACGATATAACGGCTCATTTAAAATGTATCAATTATCTGCCAAGTTGGTATATTGTGATATCGCTACCCACTTGTTTATGCGAGAGATAGGCTAATTTCGTCGGCTCGGGATGATTAGTAGACCATTCCAAGAGCAATTATGATACTATCGCTTTGATACTGGGCAAGAGGTCCGATGGAACACAGTCCTAATGACCCTTCGTAAAATAAAAATAAATCGTTACTTTTCACATATTTTCGACGATAACATGAATTACGTGATTTTAAATATAACATTTTTATTATTAAATTAATTACAAATAGTAAGACTCAAATATATCATATCAATCATATCGTCAACATTTTGACCAGCGCAATCTTTTGGTGAAAACCTAAAGTAACTATTAAATTCGATGGGTTTTAATATTCCTCTACACAAAATATCATTTTTTCAATCAAATATCTACACAAAATATCAAATTTGGGGGAAAATTGTAAAAACATCAATAGGTTCCCCTATGTGTCGATGTAAATGTTATTTCCAATGTATCTGTAGCGACCTTGAGGCATGTCGAATTTTACATCGTGGAATAACGGTCTACAAAATACCCAGAAATATAATCCCAGATGTTGAACATGGGCGGGGTGCCAGCAGCGCCAACTAGAACCCGACAACGAATAGCTGGCGGCAACCCCGAGACGTTTATCTAGGATGTGATTGAAGGGTATTTCGGTCATTCAGTGCTGAACCCTCATTTGGTTTAGACGTGTCACCATCGACTGCCCAAGCCTCGTCTCCAGGTAACACCGCTGCCATCCGTTTTATCATTTGTATTTTTCACATATTTATATAGCCAGTGAATAACGGTCACATAATGTAAACACCACTGTTTCATTTCGTTTTACCTCCATTCACCGAGCCATATCATTTACCCTAAAGTGGTGACCCCGACGTGATCTTTCGCAAAATTGGGTTTGGACTCGCGAATGGAGGGTTCGTACAACATGGTGTATTTTACGTGGCCGTTATATTTTCTGCTTCAAAATTTTAAATATTTTTAAATTCGATTCGTTTTCGATTTTACCTTCAATATTCTTTTTCATTTTATTCCTATTCATTTCATTATTTCCAATTCATCTTTTTTTAATTTTTTGTCAAAATTTTCTTTCACAATCTTTTGAACTCATAGATATTTTTACATCAGTTTTTAATCATCAGCGTCTCGGCTAAACATTTCTTTCGGCGCTATGTTTAAATCATAATGTCTTCCTTCGCTCGCCGTCTCCGTTATAATGGCAGACATTTTGATTTGAAAGGCTTTGGGCAGCTTCGGTCGGATACCGTCGTTAGTTGTCTTTTCTGAATTACTGTAACGTATGTGACTACGGATTAGTCACAGAGCAGCTCAAGAAGCTAGGTACCAATTGCAGTCACCGTAGACTCGTTATGTCTTCGCCGTGGTACCAGAATTGCTAACGTCTCGTCGCCGAAGAAAATGAGCTACCACGTCGTCGAACAATCGATCCTCCCACAGCTTCGATTACGGGAGCCCTATCCGAAAAATAGCTTGTTCTCAACGTCGTTGATGGACCACATTCAAGTGCCAAAACAACGATGAAGCAACGGTATCTGTAGGGCCGGAAGATATCAACAGCCGTACCGGATCGCAACCGTACCAACAACAACCGTTTCGATTTACCATATTTTTCAAAGCCCTTTTCACACAGCATATTTTGTTTGGTATATATTTTTTTTGTATTTGATATTTTTTCATACATGTTTGTATTTTTGTAGTAATTTTATGTAAAATTCTGGCAGGGGAGTATTGTAGCGACCTTGAGTTATGTCGAATTATAGTATATTATAGTATGTTTTATCATTTGTATTTTTCGCATTTTTATATAGCCAATAAATAACGGTCACATAATGTAAACACCACTGTTTCATTTCGTTTTACCTCCATTCACCGAGCCATATCATTTACCCTAAAGTTTTGATATTCCTCTACACAAAATATCATTTATTCAATCAAATATTTACACAAAATATCAAATTTGGGGGAAAATAGTAAAAACATCAATAGGTTCCCCTATGTGTCGATGTCAATGTTATTTCCAGTGAATCACTGTCCCAAAGATTGGCATTGTTGAATTGATTGAAATTTTGGATAACTTCTCAAATCCATTTGACTTCGACGTTAGCGTGTAATTACATTGTGATAAACATTATTAATGAATCTAAAAGTTTTGTTTTAGCGTCGTTACAATATAAGTTGATTTAATTTTTTGGTGCAATCCTATAAGTACAAACAGGCTATATAATAGAGTGATAAACCAATCCCTTTTATTTTAGGTAAAGTTCGGTCGGGTTTTTTGATTTTTAGTCTGAACTACTTTGCCTTTTATCCAACGTGATGTTTCCAATTTAACATACCATCGCTATCGATGCCGAAGTATTTCGTCAATTCTGCTTGAAGAGTTGGGCACCCGCCAAGCGATATAATTAGGTTTTTATTATGTCGCCGCAACGCAAAATTAACATAAACGGATTTGGAGCTTTTTCAGTAGTAGAGCAAACACAGGAATGATCCCAAAACACTATCCTGCGGGGCTGTAGCCGAGGTGGGTTCAAATATTAAAAATTTCCTTTCAAACTAAAGTCCCAATTTTCTTTCGAAAAAATAGAATTCCAGCAATTAACAATAGTTCCATAGTAACAATTTACTCTTATGGATCAGTCTTAAATTCATCTGGTCAAAAGCTTTTGAGATCTCTAGGAATATTATAAAGCATTATTGTATTTCCTCAGACGCCATTTTAATGTGATTAAAGTGGTTTGTGAAAAATAAATATGAACAATGTTTTTAATGATGCATTTCCTGCTGATTTTTAAAAATAAAATACCAATATTCACATAAAACATTAGCCACAAGTTATTAAGGCTCTAATATTATAATCGTTCGATGATATATCCTTATAGATTCATCAGGTGGTCAACAGGTGAATTGAGGAGTCAGTAATTTATATCGTTATATTATATCAGAGATCAACTAATTAAGCCTAGGGTTTTCTGCTTAATACTGCTGATAATTAAGCTCTTCATATTCAGTAAACCATACATTTACTGATGCACTATTAACTTCATTGTCTATATAAGCTTCTACCTCAATTATCTATTTCATTGTTAATCCCTCGATTATCTGTATTATCGGAAATGTTGCTAAACGTTATTACATCAATTATATATAGAATATTTTATTTCGACGTAAATTTAATTGCGACGATATAGGGAATATTTTATATAGTGATAATCTAGTTGCGGCAATTATTAATGACAATTTCAACAGTCAGAAAATACGAAGGTGGTTCAAATATGATGGAGACAAACGCTGTAGATGGCGCGCATGTATGTTTTGAAGGTAGTGGCTTGAGTATGTGATAGCTGGGTCCCTTACGAACAGTGTGGCATAGTTTTCGTCGGGAGCGCATGTTTCACGCGCGTGCTACGACCATTAGTGAACGTCAAGTACCGACCGCCGTAGCGCAACGTATTGTCATTCGTTTTTTAGTGTGGGAAGGCATTAAAAAGACGGAAATTTTTCTGCGTTTGCGAAATCATTTCGGTATCAATCAGCGAAATCGGTAGTGAGTACCTGACTAGGGCTGCCGTGTTTAAATGGAGGAAAATGGAGGAAGGGCTCCAGTCAAAGCAAAGACAACCAGGTCCGCAGGTAAGGTTCTGTGTACGGTGTTCTGGGACCTGCGGGGCATGCTGTATGTCAATTTGCTGCTCGCCCAACGTACCTTTAGTGCTGCATACTACTCTAACCTTCTGAAAACATACGTGAAACCCTCTTAACGCTCGAAACGGAGGAGCATTCCAGCACGAAGTGCGATTCTTCTCCAGAATAACGCGCGCCCTCATACCGCGCGTCTCACGGTCAGTACAGTATTGAAATTAGGGTGGGAGGTACTGGAACACCCTCCTATGGTCCGGATTTATCACCCTGCGACTACCACATGTTTGGACCACTGAAAGAAGCCCTCGGAGGTCAAAGATTCAACACCGACGACGAGGTAGAAGAGTTCGTGTGCACAGGGCTGTTGGGGAGTTGCCCAAAGAATTCTTCGATACCAGCATCAAAATACCTCCGGAAAGATGGACAAAATGCGTAGCTAGTGAGGAGAAATTCCTAGAAAAACTGTAAATTTTTTCTATAGTTAATAAACATATCAGAGTATTTGACTCGATCATATTTGAGCCACCCACGTATCTATTGGTTACGAGAGCCTAACCGCTTGAATAACTTAAAAATCAATAATTTTTAATTAACAATTTTAATTTTTTTATATTGTTTTATTAGAATATTATAACATATAAGACCTCTTTTTTATGGCATCAAAAGGTGCTAGGTTCTCTTACTTAATATATTTATTTGAAACTAAATCATTTCTGGGATGAAAAAAGTAATTTATATTCACAAAATCATAGAAAAATTCTATCTATAATAATAATGAAGAGAGCGTCCCAGGATGTTACTCAAATCGCTCAATATATTTTTGATTTACAGTAGATGCCAATTATTTATATCCAATTTATTTGTAATTCTGAGAATTGATCTCTCAGCAGCAATTTATGTATCGTAAAATTTCAACAGTTCTCAAAAAATAGATGTTTTGAAGATAATCCTCTAACTGTGGCCTTGAAACTTTCATTAAAATATTTGATATCTAGTTAAAACTGCGCTGGCTTGAGATCTTATTTTTTATCTTTTTTCTCATCCAGCCAGTCTTTTTTGCTTTCCTGACACCTACATGTTTTTCTCTTCTAATGATTCTATATTACTTTTTTCTTTCCTTGACAATAGCCACATCACATAACCGAAAATTAAGATTCATCTGAAAATTATTTTATAAACTTCCATTTTAGCTTTTCTAGATATCTGCTTTTTATTAAAGAATTTGCTGTTTATAGAGAAGTACAAATTCATGGTTTCTCGAATTCTGGACTTCATTTCCACCTACTGGCTTCTGTTATTTTTGATTTCTATACACATATACTTAAATGCATTTACTTGTATTTTTGTACCCTCAATTTAGATACTTATTGAAGTAGTAATTGCTAGATAATCAATAAAACAAAATGTATCTCATGATGATGAAGTTATCATCATCATAAGATGCGATTCGTTTTATTGATTATCTTAGTAACATACCGCATCTGCATCTGTTTAACATTTTTGTAGATGTCCTGGCTCATCAGTTATTAATATAACATTATCGGCAAAAGCTCCTACCAACATTTCTATTTTTTCATATTTTTATACCCTATATGCCGTGCTGTATCGTCTATTTAACCTTTCTTCATTATTTCATTTATTATTAATATAAATAAAGTTGGGCTTAAACTTCCCCCTTGTTTTAGTACTGCTTTTCTCTAGTACTCACTGTCGTTCCCAGCTGGTCGGTATTTAGTTTCGTATTTAGTTTATTCCTCAATTTCTTTTTTGTTTTTCTGCCATCTCTCCATTCTTTTTTTCCGCTTCCATTTTTTTGTATCATTAATTTTTTTGCTTCTTCCAATTGTATTCTTGATATAATTCCAGAGTTATTCAGTTGTTTGTTCAAGGTTTAGTTTCAAGGTATATCTGGATTAATAGTTTTGCATATATTCTGCTTATAATTTCCTTCTTTTATTTATAAGCTCTTATAATTTCAAACTAGGGGCCCCATTTTATTGATAGTTTCTGTTTCTTTAGTTCATTGACAAGCCTTATTTTTACTACTACTAAGTGGAGATCACTTTTCTGATTTGATCCACGTCTCCCTCCTGTGTTCGTAATACATCCTGTTTCTTCTTTCTTCTAATATGTAGTCTAATTATTCACTTCTGTTTCCCTTTTATATCGATGAATTTTCTTTTGATCGAAGAATGTATTTATAATTGTCGTGTTATACATAATAAATAAATCAAGCACTCATTTACCGTTATCATATCCCATATCTTCTCCTGTTTTCCTATAATTTTATTACGTGTGCCCTCCACCCTTCCCACCTTACTTTTGAACCTCCCCTTTTATATAATTTTACAGATCAAAAACATATTCCTTCTTATCTCCGTGGTAGTCGCCCTTGGACATGGAGTAAAACACTTACTATTCTACAGCAATAAAATAATTCCTGTTTCCTGCATAAAGAACAATAATCTGCAATAAATTATTTTAAAAAATATTATAACTAATCAAACTTAATTAAATGTTATTCTAACTTTTACCTTATTCTATCACCTTCTGTTGTCCTTTACATTATATTTACATTATTACATTGTCTTTACATTATTTTTATTAGTGCATTTTGTAAATGTGGTCACAATACAATACAATATAACAGATACACAAATTTAAATTGCAGATCTTCCTCAATCTTATAATATTCTCTTAAAAATGTTCGTGGGTTATCTTTATCACATTTAAATCATATGTTTCTTAACAGTGTATGAAGGAATATCTTTCCTCTGTACAACCCATAAAGAGCTACCCACACTAACAACTTTTTCTGAAATAGTTCATTTAAATTTCATGTGATCTTAATCCATAATCCGCTTCGTATATTTGCAGTGAATCCAACTTCTTTTTTTTGAGACCTTTTAGTCACGGTGTCCATTCAAATATTTATTGCAGCTGCAACAAACTTAAATATATTTACAATAAAACTGCAGAAACCTAATATTTAATTATATTTATTGTTTATTTTACTTATTTCCCTTACGTATTTTACTGGCAAATATGGGAGGCTCAGTTTTGGAGTGACTATATAATGGTTTGGGCCAAATCAAAACAAGGTCTGCTGGTTTACAACCTCTTATTATTATTACATATATTTTGAAGAATTTTGCAGTTATGTGACAACTAGATGAATTTTGTAGGCTGACTCTCATTGTATCTCTTTTTAACTAGAATATAATTTTAATATATATAGGATTAATACGAATTTACAAACTGCAATAGGCAATACATTATACATCGTGATGATGTGAGTTCACTGTTAATATGAATACATTATATGTTATTAATTATTGCTTATGTTGTTCCTGCTCTTAAAGCTTGAAACACTAAAAACTGAGTAGACATAATAATTTACACCTGGCATAACAACAGCCAGTTTTAATCAAGTGAAAGTAGATAGATTTTATACAAACTTGAAAGAGAATCAAGAAAAATATAACTTCCCATCAGGTAGAATATATAATATGGACGAAATTATCATCAGTACTCTACCCAAAAGGACGACTAAAGTTATATAATCCCCGAAAGGAAACAATTTATTATAATTGTTCCAAAGAACGTGGTCATTTCAACGACTATAGTTCACGAAGTGTCAATTAGCCTGCACCAGCTACGAGGGTAGCATATTTACATGTGATCTATATATAGTACATCAACTATTAAACTTCCGACGTGTGTACACTTTGTCGTCGTTACGTGCACTTTACCCAAGGCATTGCCGAAGTGTCCGCATTTTCTTTGATATTATGTGATCGCAAACATAATTTAAATCCATGCCCCAGTAAGATTCGAAACCGCGACTGTCGCAACAGTAGGAAAACCGTCCTATTGCCTTGACAACCGCGCCAACGAAGCCGGCGAATTAACTATATATATTCTGTTATTACGTTTAGCCGTTTATTGCACTAGAATAAACGTTTTTCCAATTCACTAAAATTTTCATTTTAGAGACAATTTACTAAAAACTGTGTGAAATTCAGACCCATATAACTTATAACCGTCATTTAACGGTTCCCAAACTATACTACGTCTCTAATAACTAGAGCTCGTTTAAAACCTGTAACGAGTATAGTTAAAAGTGTTAATGTTACATAATAGAGTGCAGATAAAGAAACCACAATTTATCGGAATCTTTGAGCATATGGGTCTTTATTTTTTTGATTTACCAGTCTATGTATTTTTCTTTCATGCTTATTACGAAACACAAATTGATATTTTGGAATAGCACTACTATATTCTATTATTTTTATTGAGGTTCTTGATAAGTATCTCAAAAACTTTTGAGGTTATCGGTAATTAATTTATAAGCAGGTAGCAAGTCACTTTTTGTGTTTTTTCACGAATTTAATAACAAAGTAACTATAAAAACAATTCAATAACTATTATATTATTCCCTTTGAATCAATTATTGAAACATAGGTTATGCCCAACATCAATCTATGTATTAATAGGTTTAACGAAGAGTTTCCCTCCCTTTTTGAGGAAAAGGTGGCTCTTAGGGGCGTGAAATTAAGCATGGTTAAAGCTTTTATCGAGGAAGAAATTTTAGAGCTAAAATGTTTTCATAATATGCGCTACAAATAAGTAAATTCCACTAAAATGAAATGCGCCCAAACCAAGCAACCAGCAATAGTCGCCGGATCTGTGACACAAAATATATAAACAAATGTTTAGGCTCTAGCCTACAAGTTGCCCACCCCAACTCTTATACAGCAGATAATTCGGCGTTTCTGATGTATGTAAATCAACCACGAACGCCTATTTTTTTAAACCAAAATCTGGCAGCGTTTTACGGTAAAATGCCAGCAGGAAATTTTCCGAAAATCCGAAAACAAATTCCTAAATTTTAAATTTGAAACCATATTAACACGGAAAATGAATATGTTAAAACATTATTGAACGAAGTTATTTAATTTTAAACAGTGTTAGTTAAGATTTTGTGTTACTTTCGGTTATTCCTGTATCATTAGAACTATTAAAATATTACGGGAAATTTGGATAAAAAACGATTAAGAATAATGTAATCCAATAAAGTGATATTTTACATTTTTGTAGAAAACAAATTAATTTGCCCGATTTATAGGAAGGTACACATAACTGTGAAGCTGTGAAGAAGAACCCAACATATACGAAAATTTCATCCCTACACAGTTTATCAAAATTCAAGAGTAACAAGAACCATCTGTCCTTTACAAAATATTTAAATTTTAGAAATCAGCTCTTGATATAATTTGATTAAATTTCATATCTGTTGACAAAACAGCTAAGAAAAATTGTTCTCGCTTAAGAACTGATAGTAATTGATATGGTTTTGGAGACAAAGTATATCATCATACTAAAGATAATTCTAATGTTTGTTGAGATTTTTCTGTAAATTCTAATGGTATCAACTTCTGATTTATTTCTATTTAATTAATAAATACATTTCTTAGCAAAGCACTAACCGAAAATTGCAGGTTATAAAACATTAATGTGTGCATCAAGAGCTAAATTCCATGTTACAAATTATACTCACAATTATAAAATAGTTTCCTAGAACTTTAATTCCTCATTTGTTGGTGAGATATTGTGGGATGTGGGACATAAAATAAATTACAAAGTAGTAAAAAGATAAAAGCCATAGAAGGCAAATTAAAGATAAGCTATTTGGAAGGTCGAGATAAAATGATGGAATAAATAAGCAAAGAGCAATGCAATCATATTTAAAAATTTAGATAAAGGGATTAGTATTTTAATCACCTTGCTGTATTTATTGTTTATAAATGAATCAATGAAAATATTTAGCAGTTAAAATAAAACTAACTACATAATTTGCATAAATGGAACACATGGAACAAATAGAAGGAATTCGGAATTATTAACAGTAAATCTCTAAATATTTTAAAGCATTGATAAGTGTTAAGGTCTTTAACGATTAATGCAATAAGATATGTGACTATACGACATTTTCTTCTTTGAACTTTGTATCAATTATTTTAATTATTTATTTTATACAGCTAATTTTTGAAATATTAATTGTTCAATTAATAATTGTAAATACATTCATTCAATATGCATTTCTATATTGTAAAAAATAAATTGTCTAATTGTGTTCGTTATTGTTTCAACATAAATTCTAAAGTCAAATATCAATTTAAAAAATTGTTTTATTCTTATATTCTCTGTTTTAACTTACAAATTTCCATTTTTTTTGTCGCTTTGGCGGGTTTCGTCATTTTGCGACTATACAATAGTTCGGTATTGATCTAAGGAGGACGAGGACAGACATTAAGTGTATATATAAAATGATAAATTAATAATTAAATACAATTAATAACACAAACAAGGAGGTTAATAGTAAAACTAGTGTAAATACAATTTAAAAATGAACACAAATACAGGACTACAAACACACCCATAACAAAGTAGGGGTTCTGTCCAGACAGTACATATCAGCACCCATACCGAAGTGGTAATGGTTATTGGATCAGTAGCACTAAACTTCGCATAGGCTAGATTCTATGGAGAAAATCGATTTATCGTAGAGATCCGAGGAGTCTGTATTTTATCCTGATAAGGCATTTCTAAAATTTTGCAGCCCATACTTAGTTCTATGTGGTAGAATGAAAGATGGGCACGGTGACAAAACTCACAGTGAGCAAGCGGGCTCGAACTAATCAAGAGACCGTGCGAGAAACGACAGTGGCCCATTCTCCGTCGATTCAAAGCTACGGCATGGTGACGAAGGGAAGGAACGCGAAGAGAAGAGAAAAATCACCTTTAACCTCAAAGAGCCTGTTGTGGTTGGCCTCCTGGACGCAACGACCTTGTACCTCGTTATTTCTGAGACAAGTAACGAATGGGATAAAGTCTGTATGAACACAAACATCCATGATGGGAAGGGCGCTCAGCGCACTGAATTTCAGGTATACCAACGTGAGGAGGGACCCACAGTGTCTCCTTCCACAACTTCTCCTAATCCAATTCAGATAAAGGGTACGGATAATTGACAGTGAGTCGGTGACCAGGGGATAGTTGAACTTCTGTTCCAGGAAATAATCCAAAGCACTTCGGGAGTCGGTCAAGATTTTTTGAAGGATTGTGTTGAGACGTAGAATAAAGCTTTGAATATCGCGAAGAGTTCAGCGGCCAATACTGAACCCTGTCCAGAGAGCTTGAAACGGAATGCCCGGCTGTCTACCACAAATGAACTGCCAAGCCCGCTGCAAGATTTGGAGCCATCGGTATATATGTACATGCGGTCAGAGTAAGAGTGGAGAAGTTCACAGAAGTTAAACCGAATAAGATAAGGACAATGTTCTCCATTATAAAATTGACGTAAAGATATATTTATGAAGAGGGTAGTGAAAGATCAAGGGGCAAAATTAGGTCAGTGGATAAGGAAGGGATCAAACCAATTCCAGCCCTGGACAGAAGACCTGCAATTATTCCATTTTTGTGTTTATAACATAAAAGTAAAGAAAGATCAAGTATACTTATATTTGATGCTGTGAAGTTGTTAGAGTTCTGAAAATAATCTGACTTATGATACTTCGTCATAATGTTCAGTAATTTGTAGTAATTAAAAATTATCAATACTTTGTCGATTATTGAAACTTAATGGAAATGAGATTTAATTAAATGTCATTTAAGAAAAATTAGCGCGTCTTATTTATTGAGATACATATGTTACATTTATCGTATTGATTAAATACATTCCTGATCTTTGAAAATACAGTGCGAACAGATCATTTTAAAATTATTTCCTTTTCTCTATTATGGGATTAACATGATTAAATTAATAAATTGTAATCGAGTTTAGACCACAGGACGATCACTAGTTTATAATATAATAGCAAATTGCGTCACCATTTAAACGTATTTTATCCAGACGCTATCGGAAAAAATCAGACAGGTTGATATGTTCTGATACAAGTTTATAACATGTTTATTCGAAAGATAGGTTAATTTGGTCGGGCCGGAATGATTTGTGGGACTATTGCAGGGGCGCTATCAATGCTATCGCGTGACATGTCACAGAAGGTCTGGCTTCGTCCGGTCCTAATGACCTCGGCACGAAACAGATCGCTGTCGCTGATAAAAAATATCAGAATAAGTATTTTGCTCGGCGATACCTATTTCCCTCTTAATAGGCAATATTTCTGCCTTTATTTAATGCCTTTAAGAGATTTAATGTTCTAACACTGTTTCCCTTTTTCCGAAGCTATGATTAATAATTAAAACACGAAACGTAAAATATTAAACAAATAGAAGGAGAGAATGTAATGTTGTTAAAAACGTCACTTCGATTTTTGCTAATATTAGGTGGTTACCCTAATCATTTTTTTCCTTAAAATACCTTTATTGAGAAAATTTATCGCTATATACGTTATACCTGCTGTATCGGTAAGTTATTACCAGTTTCTCTAACCGATATCGCTAGGCTTGAGTATACAATGGAGATTTGGCACATATGTCATTTTATTCACAAAACTATAGACTACATATAGAGGTTTTACTTAAATAGGCGAAACCGAGGAAATGTTTTCCGTGGTCAGTTCAATGCTGGCTCTGAGACCACCTTTTTCATTGGTTGATTTGAATTGGTCTACTAAGGCATTTGATTGGCTCGTTTCTATAACGCGATTGTTTGTTTCATTTTGTTTACGACGCCATTTTTGTGTGTCAGACATAACGTACGATCAGCATTTTTGTGTCTTAAATATAATCACTATTACTTGATTATAATGTATCTTCATTCTCAAAAGTGTTGGGTATTCAGTGTATGTGCGGAAATAAAAAACCAGAAGTAGTTTTCTTTGGAAGAAAGAACCCAAGTTAGCTAGATTAAGGATGTGTATGTGTGACTTAGCATTGCTTTTACCTGGTATGTATACAGTTATTGATATAAAGCATTTGTGTTCATATATATTATTTACAGGAATACAACAGAAGAAGACATGAAAATATTACCCACACTTTGAAACCAAAATGTGTCCAAAAGAGGCAATGGTAAAATTACATTGAAGGTAAATGTGAATATAATACATGAAAATATATTATTATTCTTTGAAAAGTGGTTTGTAAAGTGCGATCAATTAAAAACATAATTATTTTGAAGGCTTTTATTTTCTTGAAATAAATGTATATGGGTTAAAATACTTATAATTAATATTTTGGCTTAAGGCTCCTTAACCGAGATAACCTTTTCAACTAGGATGTTAATAAAATACATTAATACAAAATAATATAAAACAATTTGTAGACCAACAAGATGAGCTTGATTTTATAGATAAAGCTGTCTTTTTGATTCCTCGATTTTACCACAGTAATTTTGTTATATATCATATGTTTTAATTTTTTGTTGTATTCTATGCACAGAACATTGAAATAAAGAAGCCTGTCTATTTTGTGACTTTATTCTACTGACATCAAGCTTCAAAATTAGATCTGTTAAATTATGCAAATATAACACCGTCATGGATTTATATCTCTTTGAAAATGTCAAGTTTCATGCTGAAAACGTGCATTTGCAGCACCATTTACTTTTCTTACTTAATCAAAGGTAAAAAGCCGCTGACAGTCATCGTTTGCTGGTAGAAACTTACGGTCAGCATACTCTAGCCTCAAGAACATGTGAGGCGTGGTTTAAAAAATTAAAAAGTGGTGATGACAAGAAAGTGTCAAGACAAGAAATGTTCCGATACACCGAAAAAGTTGTTGGATGAAGACCCAACCCAAAATTAAAAACAATTGGCGGAGATGTCAATTGGGGCCCAAGAAACGACTAGCGACTGATTACGAGTAATGGGGAAAATCCAAAAGATGGGAAGATGAGCACCACATCAATTGAATGACAGGCAAATGGAAAAACAAAAATCGTCTCTGAAACGCTGCTTCAAAAATATGATCGGAAGTCATTTCTGCATCGAAAAGTGACGGATGATGAAAGGTGAATTTTTATTTTGACGCTCAACAAATCATGGTTATCACCTGACAAAGCCGGCCGTTCGACTCCACTCAAATCGTTTTGGTTGCAATACAAGTTTTGCTGTGTCAACAAGCCAAAGTCTTTGTTTGGTGAGACCAGAGTGGCGTGATGTATTACGAACTGCTGAAACCTGGTTAAACAGTTGATAATGATCGCTATCGACAACAAATCATCAATTTGAAATATGCTTTGATCGAAAAACATCCAGAATGGGTCAGCTTTTTAAAACTGCACGATGGTAAAAATGGTAAATAGTAAAAGCTCAATATGTACACATCAACATAACGAATACAGAGGATCCATCTAATTGTTATAATATATTCTGAGTTAACCCTGAAATGTCTCAAATAAACATTAAAAAATAGTAGTCTTACTTCTCGAATTTAAAGAATATATAAAGTTCACTTGTAAGTACCTTATATTGCTTTTCTTGAAGTGTTTCGAATGTAGTAAAGTGTTACCTTGTTTATATTATTTCACTTGTTATAATAAAATTTGTAACATGATTAAATTTGTATATATTTCTTCAGTGTATTTTAATTATTTATCTGCTAAAGCCAGTAATACACAAAAAAAAACAAGTAACCGTCTAAAGCTTCTAAAAGCCTTCTCCGTAATAAGATATATATATAAAAAAATTTTTGCAAGAAGAAAAAGTTTTTGAAAAACTATTATATAATAGTGTAAAATTAATAAATATTTTATACATAATTTAAATTAAATAAAATACATGATTTAAAAATAACTCACTCTCACATGTTTTAAAGGTAATAGTCCATAGAACATTCTAAATTAAAGGGTAGTATAATTCCGTTGTCCTAATGATAAAATCCTTACAAATATACCCAACGCATATCATCAAAATCCATTGCCTCAGAATGAATTACAGTGAAATTAATAATTATTTGTTATAACTGATTGAGTAATCATTTGTGAATCGCTACTAAAATCAAAGGAAATGTAGCAATTTCTTAAATAAATAATCAGGGGCGTTAATAATATGCAAATGTTTTGAAGGATATGAAAGGAATTTTTCTGCGTGACCTACTAGAATATTGTTATAAATTCAAATTTAATTAAATAAGCATGGATATGTATGATATTATAGAAGGGTTTACATAAATAGTGGCCGCTTGTAACTAAATGGAGTAGCATATAGGTTAGAATACCGTTGAGTATGACAAAACGTTTAGTTACGGCCAAAAGCTTTTACTTAGATTATGCTTTTTTGTAAGTTTCAACATAGAGCACTTTAAATAAAATGTTACATAATAGATATAAGGTTGGAGAAATATTTTTTGGTTTATCCTAATGAATGGCTTCAACTCGCATATCTCCAGTAATAAAATTGCTTGATTGCTTGCTTTTGCTACTAACTGCCTAGCTAGTCGATGAAAAAATTTAAATATTAATGATAAAAGTCCTTAAATAAATAGGCGTAGTCCGATATATTTCATCTCGTGACTTCGCCATGATAGCAACAGAAACTCGGCACTTGGGTTTTATATAAATTAACAATGAAACACTTGAAGGATATTTGGTCACACTAGAAAGGAACGAATTCGCGTTGAGAACTATTGACTGAAAGCAGTCGAAACAGTCGATAGTCAAAAAACTAGCGACTGAAAATAGTAATTACTATTTTCAGTTAAATGCAAATGACATTTTTTTCAATTCGTGATGTCAGACGGAGATGTACGAACACTTTCCTGCAATTAATTTTATATATGCTTATATTTTCCAACGGTAGTATAAACGAGACGGAGATATCCTTCACGTTCTAACTTTAAAAAAGAAGTGGAAAAAAAAAATTACTGAATACTACTAACATGCAATTAATAATTTTATATTAAACGACGTAGAATTAGTTTTCCTTGTTCTGTCGATATGTAAAAAGGAATGGAATTTTTCTATGGAATGGAATAATACCCCACAAATGTTTTGCCATATTTTAATATGTAATTGCTATTTTTAAATAGTGTACTATAATAAATATAGACAATACAATAGAACTTAAACAAAACCTAAAAACTAAACAGTAACCATATATAATAAACAAAAATTAAACATATACCTATTCATAAAAAACTAATAAATGGCATAATTAAAAATGATCGCACAATAACTACTAGAGCTTTTTTAAAAAAATTAAAGGCTATATTTATACAGAGCCAGATCGTTAAAATTCAAAATCAGTCAGACCGAAAATAGCGACTGAAAACAGACAACTGAAACAGTCACTGGTAAAAATTATTAAAATCAGTCGAACCAAAAATAGTGACTGAAACAGTCGATAGTAAAAAGTAGTCAGTTACAGTCGAGAGTCGTTTTCAGTCTATAGTTCCCATCCCTAGAAAGGACCGTACATGTTACCGAAACATAAACTGTCAACAACTAATATAAAAGCAAAAAAATAAAGCGACCATCTGTTGTTTCTGTCATCAGTTTTTCGTCCAGAATTTCAACAGCGACGTAATTATGCTATATAACCAGAAAAGTGAAAAAAGTTCGTGAAAACCTAGACATATATCAGTGCTTATTGTTTAGAAATCACAAGAAAAAAAACCTATTATTCTAAAAGCAATAGGCGTTTAAATAAACAAAAACAATAATAAAAGTAATCCAATAAAAATTACCGATTGTGTTTCAGCGTAAAAGCATCGAAAGTAAGTAATTGAAACATTCTTCAAGCATCCTAACATATTCGCGAAACGATTAATTGGTAAATTAAGGATTGAATGAATACCTGTTCTGCTTTCGAAGCGGTCGATTTTAATTGAGGATATTTATATTGTCTGACGTAGATTAAACGGCTTCGGGTTTTTGTAAATTGCATCCTAATTCGACGAGTCCGACTTCCGTGGTTAAACGAAGTGATTACGAAAATCAATATTAAATAATTTGTTCAGGTGTACAATTAAATATGTTTGTTATTGTTATAAAATGTTATTAAATATGTTGTTATAAAACTTTCCATTTTTTTTTAATTTCTAATAATTTTAATGCTGAGTACAGAATTACACGAAGCGAACTTTCGGGGTCTGAGCGATACCATGCGCGAAGATTCGCCATGCATTCGGCGAAAATCTCTCCATTCGCGGAGATCGAAATCAATTGGTAGCGCTTTCGGTTCCTCTCGGAAAGTATCGGTATCCAAAATTCATTTGACGGTTTTCATCGTTTGGTTCGGTGGCCTGTATCCTTTTGTTTATAGCCGCACTTTTCACAATGACATGCCAAAATAAAATATCTTGTGAATCATTTTTCGACGGTACGTATACGGTAGTATTCTTTTCCTAAAAAGCAATGTTTATTGCTAAAATAATATATACCAGCTAATCGTTTTCATAAGAGTATTAAATTATTGTAAATATAGGCGGTAACATAATAAACAAAGTTATGATAATGAAGAAAATACGAATAATATTGAAATTCAACTCATTTGGAGTTTATGGTAAGAATATAACATGAAACTATTTTCGGCATTAGAATTCTATTTATAGATTCCTGAAGAGATTTCAAACATTTACAATTCTGTAACAAATACAAAATGATCCAAAATCACGAAAATATATATTCAGTCCCAAGAGAAAAGAATGTATATGTTTAAATTTCACTATGAGGTAGATATAATAAAACCTGAATACTTTCGTTGTTGTGAAATACTTTCTCCATATTATGTGACAAATTTTGTACTATGAAGAGTATCAATAAATATAATTCCCTTCAATGAAAGATAAGAAAAACAACTCGTAATTTTGACACGATTTTGCCATTTTGCCATTTGTAAATTAGAAATCTAAGTTTAAAATTATTTCAGATATCCTAACACGGTTCCTGCAAGTCAAATATAAATATTTTAATTTTCCTTGTTTTTTTTTTGAGGTTTTTGTATAATTATATGTATTATCATTAATCATTAATAGATATTAAATACATATTTATCATTCAAAAACATCTTTATAGTAATAATTAAGTTATAAGGAAAAACAGGGTTATTTTCTCGAAGCCAAAACATAACATATGTCATTCATAATCCCGCCAATTTCGGCCCGATCCGTGGCTTGTAGAACTATATTCTGTTCGTCGCCAAGCGCTGAAAGTCAATGCGGCGAATACTGGAACTAAGCAAAGTGCATGCGCACTACGATTTTGAATCAATTTTGAAACCTATTCGACACGAATGTTCGCCGAATTCAGTTATGCTCTTGTACATTTTCAATTTTCTCACGAAATTCGCCCCGAGTGCTTAGGTCTGTACCCACCATGAGGAGACGTCCATTAATCGCATGAGATTTTTTTGATGATATTTTGATAAAGTATATAAATGGAAATTGTTAAAATTAATAAAAGACCTCCGATGAAATTTGATTTTATTAATAAACCCTCGAGAAGCAAAGCCACGTACATGAATGACGTTCCACATTTTGTTGACCAGCTAGCCATTGATAGACATAAAATAAACAAGTTCGATGTGAAATATCAGGCAAGAAAATATAAATCTAATAATATATAAATTATTCATCAATTATTATTCATTCAGGAAATTGAAAATCGTTATAGTTCAGACAAATATTCAAGCAGATACTTATGTATATGTATTAGGTTGCCATTCAAAAGTTAATTACTGTAGTAATTAAATAAAGAAGAAAAACATAAGGTATAAAAGCTTTTTCTAGGTACATAATTTTCAGCTGATGAAAACGGTACGAAATTCCGAAACGTATACTATATATAATGGTGTATATAATATGTCCTATGAAAGAGTGAACTCACGCCATCTAATTTTATAACAACAAAATACCGAAATGTTGCCTCATTTAACTTTGACTTTTTGTTAATTTTGGATTTAATATGACAATATTATAATGTAAGGAAAATAGGGGACAAAAATTATGTTATCAAACATAATTTATTTAACATTATAGTACATATAACGTATATATTATAGAGGGACTTAAATTACAGTTCATTTTGCAGCAACAATAGTTGTTGTGAGTTATTTTATATTATAAAACTGAAATTTTTTCTAACTATTTATGGTATCCCCTGAAGACCTGATCCAAGTAATGTATTTATAGCTATGCCTTTTTATGTTAAGTTCTTGTTTCCTTCGTTGCTATGTTCCTTTCTCATGTTCTGTTGTTTGTCATTTTGATATCACTGTATTTCTCCTTAGTTTCTTCTAATAAATTTTAATCAGTGCATTATCTCTAATGCATTTGCCATATCTGTAAGACAGTTAGGATTCATTCTCTCCTCATGCATTTTAACCAAATGTCTATTCTGAACAATTACTCACATGTATGCACATATGCACTCATAAAGATCCTTTACACCCTACAATTCGAGTTTCTACAATTATCCTATTTTAATTATATACTCAACAACTAGTCGTCCCCACTTTCATTATCCTATATTGGTAATTGACACCATTGAACCATAATCATATAAACCAGAAAGTTTCATTCAGTCACAGACACTTTATGAGCCACTAATCAAGTCAGTACATAAGCTCTTAATTTCCAATCTAACACTAGTTCACAATTTCATCAATTGTTAATTTTTTCTTCCGGGATATTATTGTAGACAATCCTTCTTTCTACATATCCAAACAATTCTTAATTGTAAATATTTCTCGACTTGCATATATATATTAGATACTCTTGAAATATACAGTGTTTTCGGCCATCTTATATACTGTGTATCTTTTTAGGCCTGTTTATAAAAAGTAAATTACATAAAACGCATTTAAACAATTCATTTATATTTTCCGAGTACCAGTTAAAATACTTCACTTTTTAACATGCTATATCAAAATTAAGTTATGCTACACAAACCTTAATTACAGCAATTTCCGTTCATAGCAATAACTAATAGTTCCTCCTAGTTCTTCAACAACTGATTTTCAAACCAGAGTAAAGACTAATGACTACATGTTCCATACTTATTGTCTTTACATTCTTTTATTAGTGTCTTGTAAAATATATTTCCCTTATCTATATCTATACACATATTAAAATAATTTTTTTTTATTTTATTATATGGTTTTTGCAAATTGTATTCTCTTAAAAGCAATGCCTGGAAGTTCGGTTAGAAATGTCATATTCATAAGTTACTTTTAGACTAAGTGTTCTATAGATGCCTTCTAGGCTGACAGTTATCTCTGAAATAATTGTAATAAATTATGTTTATATAAAAACACTACTCCCTATTTTATTTTATATATTTAATTTCCAATAGGACATTCAGCCTTATATAGTTTTTTTTGGATTTTAATATAGGATCCATTCTAAAATTCAGTGCAGCTACACCACGCTAAAATTATTTCCCACAAAAACCCCAGCTACTTAAGATTTAATAGTATTAATACTTACCTCTCTAACGCATTCTACTAATAAGAATGGACCTCCATTACCTCGTTCCTGATCGAAATAATTCATTAGAGACGTAATCTTTTCTAACTGACTATTAGACTCGATATTCTGAATCAATAATAATATTAAGCGGTGATTTAAAATGTATCAAATAAAGCAAAGCGTCAAAACAACGTTTGCCGGTTTATAACCTCATATTATCTCTTATAGGAATGTTCGTCTGGTCGGTCGGAATGCGTGGCTGTCGATGCGATTGTTTGTCCGAACATTCATTACTATTTTATCGAAGGAATTCGCATGGAAACTGAAAACACTGGTTGAATAAAAACTTGTTTATTTCGATATTGAATGATACATGTGGTGGACGGGAGGATGGAGAGGATATTAGATTAGGTAAAGGAAGTACGGTAGCGCTGTGGAAGTGGTACTGTTACGAGGGGGTAGAGAAAAGAACAGAGAACGAGACGTCATCCCACCACGACGACGTCCCGTTCTCTATCTCCTTTATGGCCGGGATCCGCCAGCGTTGCCAACCTGCGACTTTCATGTAGATGAATGCGTGGTGGACT
Source organism: Rhynchophorus ferrugineus (assembly GCF_030347505.1). Classification (NCBI taxonomy): domain Eukaryota; kingdom Metazoa; phylum Arthropoda; class Insecta; order Coleoptera; family Curculionidae; genus Rhynchophorus; species Rhynchophorus ferrugineus. The sequence continues at coordinate 16,786,525 of NW_027472590.1, forward strand.
AAAAGATTGTACCGATCATGGTAATGTTTTGAAAAGTTTTGCAGACATTTGGCAACTAAACGAAATTTATAGGTTAATTCAGTTCAATATATAACAAATATAATAACAAAGAAAAAGTGAAATAAGCCTAAGATAAAGAGATAAGGCACAACTGAATTGTAATTAGCATATTTGTATTACCTAGACAATTTATTTATATTTAACAAAAACCAGGCATATAATGTATTTACAAGTCAACTAACTACATCAAGCAGAAGATAAAGGTAATTTTAAATAAGTGATAACAAAAAGCAAAAAAAAACTACCTTATATCGCATATTGATAATTCCCGAAATATATTGATTATTATGAAACCTTAATAGTTAATTTTCAAAGAGTATATTACATTTAAAGTTTGCTTGCTTTTCAATTTTCTTACGTGATGTTTCTGTATTTATGTAATTATATAAGTATGAGAGTTGTATTACCTCAAGGTGCATTTATTTCAGTTGGACTAAGGGCTGATTTATAGATATTATCTGATTGCAATTTGTAAATTTGTTTTAATACCAGACAGTATTTTCCTTCTTATGTCATTCTAGTTAAAGGGAGATACAATGCTTTCTGATGCATCCGAACATGTTGATGAACAATTTTTTAGATTATTTGAGGTCAAACTTGTCTTTATGTCAGTCATTTAATTCAGTTGTAAAAATAATGTATTAACACTGACTAAATTGGTACAATTATATATAAGTATATGAGCCACAAATAAAATCAAAATAATGAATTTATAGGTTGTAGGAAAGGTTTAAATATCACAAATATCTTATTCTGATTTTCAGTTCAATATATAACAAATACAATAACAAAGAAAAAGTGAAATAAGCCTAAGATAAAGAGATAAGACACAATTGAATTGTAAATATCATATTTCTATTATCTAGATAATTTATTTATATTTAACAAAAACCAGACATGTAATGTATTCACAAGTCAACTAACTACATAAGGCAGAAGATAAAGATAATTTTAAATAAGTGATAACAAAAAGCAAAAAAAAATAACTACCTTATATCGCATATTGATAATTCCCGAAATATATTGATTATTATGAAAACTTAATAGTTAATTTTCAGTCAAACTTGTCTTTATGTCAGTCATTTAATTCAGTTGTAAAAATAATGTATTAACACTGACTAAATTGGTAGAATTATATATAAGTATGTGCACCCTAAATAAAATCAAAATAATGAATTTGTAGGTTGTAGGAAAGGTTTAAATATCACAAATATCTTATTCTGATTTCATTTAAATATGCTTAACAGAGTGTTTTATATATATACATTAATACAGTTATAAAAATAATAAAAATAATAATAAAAATATATACATAAAAATATGTTTAATAATATTAAATGTATTAGCTTATAGATAACTTCCCTTTTTAGCGATTATATTGTAAAAGTGTGACATTTTAGTATGAGGTTTGAAATGATACTTTCAACACGAAAATCAACAAAGTAGCTATAAATAGAATACTCTTCAAGAAGATGCTAAGTAAGTTCTAGTTAATACAGCAAGTTAGGTTACCATAAAATTTCATATAATATATCTTGAAAAAAAGCAACCAATATATTATCATATTACTCCATTAAACCAAAGTCAAAAGTCCGAAATTGGTTTCTTTTTTTTTTGGTAATGATTACATAACAAATGTATAGTACATAACACTACATAACTAATTTATAGTGCTTAAAAATTCACATTCGATAGAAAATGCATCGGTTAGCAGTTGCATTTTGCAACACTTCTAATTTAGTAATATTCGATAATAATTGTAATGTCAGTGCGGACATCTCAACAATCAATATCTATTAGATGCAACGGAAACATAACACGTTAATAATCTATCAGATCATATTATAATTAACGAGACGTTAACGATTCAACGAACATTGATATAAAACAATTAGAATATATAATATTATTAATATACCTATTGCAAATATATTTTTATCTATCCGTGTTTATGTATATTAATCCCCTCCTAAATGACCGATATTAATGAAATTTTTGTGGGTGTATAGGGGTCTGTCATATGGTTCTAGGATTTTTTTAAAAATTTTTTTTAATTGGACTATCTGTCAGAGTAACGTTTTCATGGTACCAGAGTAATGGTAAATGGTAATGGCCGTTGCTATATGTAGAATAATTTTAATATTATATAGTATTGATGTATTATTTGTAATATTAAAAATAAAACGTGCTGTCTTCGACAAATCAAGCTAACGTGAACTTAATTCCCATAAGATTAATGTGATTTTGTATATAACAAATATCTGAAAAGTCCCGGGCCTAACAAATAGCTAGAGTTAGTTTTTTTGCATTCGCACATCTTTCAGTTACTATTAACTTTCAATAGCAACTTGTTAGAATTTTAATTTTAATCTACTCATAAATTTGTGAGTTATTGTGCTAAGAGTGACACTACTTTTGTTATTTCCAAAACAATGGATTAAAAACAATCTCGTGTTTTAATTTTACACTGCTTGTTGAGGGGAAAAAATACCATTTTAGCAAAGCAATGGCGTTGTTTTGCTGACTTCAAACGTGGTCGTAGATACACCGATGATGTAGAATGCAGTAGAAGTCCAAATGAGGTGGTAACACCAGAAAATATCAAAAAAATTCACAAAAGCTTTTTGAATAAACGATAGTGAAGTTGAGTACATAAAAATATATCCTTTGTTCCATAACAGGCTACAAAAGTAATATTATAAAATGATAATATGTTACTAATTACTCATAACTTATACCCTTATTTTCGCATTTTCTGCCGCTAGTTTCGCCTCTGAAATAATTATATTGCCTCAACAAAATATAAATAAAAAGTTAACCCAAAAATAACTTCTAACCACAACTGTGGTAAACAACAAGACGTATATATTATGCATTTAATTATGCAGCCACAATAGTTTATACTTTCCATATATTTAAACAGTTCTTGCTTGTTAATATTTCTCGACTTTCTGATAACGTATGGCCATATTCTTCAACCACCTGATCTACTTTATATCTTTTTCCAGGTCTATTTTAAAAAAAGTAAGTTACATAAATTACAAAAAAGTATCTTCATAACATGGTATCTCCAAAACTTAATTGATGTGTTGGAAGCCATTCTTTAATTTTAAGCTTTTGCCGATTCGCTTGTTGGGATCTTTTCCACTATGGTATGATGCAGTGTCCATAATAATAACGATAATAATGGTGTCTCCTAGTTATTTAACAGTTGATTTTCAAACCAGAGCAAATACTTAGGTGGTTCCTTTCATCAACTCTGCTTGAGGAATAAAACCATTCCTATTTTTCCAGCATGAATAACATATATCTGCAATAAATTATTGATAAAACATTATGACTAACAAGACTTAATCAAATGTTATCCTAACTTTTACTTTTATCGATAAACTTTTGTTGACTTAAACTCTTTTTGTTAACATCTTACGAAGGATACCTGAATGTTCTATTTTAAAATATCTATGTCTACTAGTAATGGCCCTATGGTCGAAATTCGACCACTATATATTAAATTAATTGTGTGTCTTTCATAATAGAATAAAAGGACTAATTTAAAACTGATACGCCACTAAAACTTGTTTTCCTAATACTTTTGATATACAATCAGAAATGTGTTTGATACATAACATTAATTAAAATATTACATGTCTGTGTACTATTACACTAACATTTTTAAGATGTAACATTCAATAATCAACAAAGTATTAATAAATATAAATAACTACGCCTCTAAACATTATAGCAAAGTATTATAGTAAGATTATTTTCAGAACTGTAACAACTTCAAAACACTAAATATAAGATATTTATATTTTATATACATGATCTTTCTTTACTTTAATCTTCCAAATATAAATATGGAATTAAAAGTGAAGTAACTAATACATGTTTGTATATTAAAACAGTGAATAAATGAATAAAACAATTTTTAAATTAATATTTGACTGCAACATGCATATTAAAAGAATAACGAACATAATTTTCCAAAACAAATAGAAATAATTGATACAAGAATCAAAGAATAAAATATCATATAGCCACATATCTTTTTACATTAATCAATAAGCACTTTAAAATGTATCAGTGCTTTAAAATATTTACAAGTTAACAATTAACAAAGTGAACAGTACAATAATTTCTAATTTCTTCTATTTGTTCTATGTATTCCATCTATGCAAATTATATAGTTCGTTTCATTTTAACTCCTGCATATTTTCATTACTTTGTTTACGTATTCATATAGTCCTTATCTTTTATACATATTTCTCACCTAACACATATATTTGATACTTTATCTTATGTCCCACATGGAAACTAACAACTCACTCACAAATGAGGATTTAAAATTATATGAAACTATTTCCAAACTTCTAATCTCATTTTAACACTTGATTATAATTGACAAATGAACGTATTTACTACCTACAATATTTCGTTAGTGCAATGTTAAGAAATGCATTTGCTAAGGAAACCTGAAAATAATCAAAAGTCAGTACCACTAAAATTTACAGAAAAATCTTAACCACTTTTAGAATTGCCTTTAGTACAATGATTTGCTATGTCTCCAGAATCATATGAATTAATAACAATACTTAAGCAAGAACAATTTTTCTTTTCTTCTTTTTCTTTACCAGACATTAAATTAAATCAAAAGCTGGTTTCGAAAATCTAAATATATTGAAAGCAAACAAAAAACGATTCTTGTTATTCTCGAATTTTGTTAATCTATGTTGGGATAAAATGTTCACATATCGTCGAGTTTTTCTTTCACAGTTGTATTTTCCTTCCGATAAAGCAGACATATTCATTTATTTTCTATGCACAAATTGTAAAATATAACTTCACGTGACCATACTATCCTTAATCGTTCTTCACCCAAACTTGCCTAATGCCTAATAATTCCAACAATACGGGAATAACCGAAAGTAACACAAAATCTTAAATAACATTGCATAAAACTTCGTTTAAGAATGTTCTAACCACTCACTTTTCGGTTTAGTGTAATTTCAAATGTAAAATACAAATACTCACACAGTTTTAACGAACACTATCCTATTTTATTTTATAAACATAAACAAAAACCTTTAACCCCAAAGAGATTTGATCGTTTTTGTTTCGTTTTTTACGTTTTTGTCGGCGAGCTAAACTCTTAACCTGCATGGCTACCCGCCGAGTGTGCTTATATATTTTGTTTCACCGATATGATAACTATATATGCAACTCCATTTATTGGAATATATTTATTTGTATATTTATTTTAAGCCAAAAATATTAGGCCTAAAAATTATTGATCGATATAAGCTTTAACCGTGTCTTGTTTTCTTGAAAAAGTGAGGCAAAATTTTCGCTAAGCCGATTAATATGTAGAGAAGATACACAAATTGAAATAACAAATCTTTCTTAATTTTATTATATACTCGGTATGTTATTTTAAAAGCAATACCTGGAAGATCCTTTATCTTTTCGTCGGTTATCGTTACATTATTTAAGTCATATGTTTCCTAACAATGTATAAAGAATTCTTTCTGAATACTTTTCAGACTAACAGTTATCTCTGAAATAATTGTATTATGTTTACATTGAAAAAACTACTCATTTTATACATTTCCTAAATTTAATCCTCAATAGAAGTAACATCGAAGTAATTTTAATTTATCACCCGTCTAATAAGAAGCGCTTTCTTTTCGGTGAATCCAACACTATGATGTTTTCTATTTCTTTGAGAGATTTTAAAACTCAGTGTCAATAATCCCATAATAATGTTCAGTGTAGCAGCAACACGCTAAAATTTTCAATATAGCAACTTAATATTTAATATTATCAATACTTACCTCTCTAACGCATTTACTGGTAAGAAGCGGCTTCTGTTACCTCGTTTCTGTTTGACGTTATTTATTAGAGACGTAATCTGTTTCTGAATAACAATTTATTGGCTTCGGCATTTTCAATCAAAGAAATCACTAATATTAAGCAGCGATTTTTGGTTTAGTTTATAACCTCTTATTATCACTTAATGTTTTGAAGAATTTTGTAGATATTTGACAGCTAGAATTTAATAGGTGATTTGATTACATATCCGGACGCATCAGGCAGGATTGTATTTATTTTTAACTAGAATATAGTGTCTGATATTAAAACGAATTTACAAATTGCGATAGGTATTAAATTTGATATTTTGGATAAATTATACACATATAATTTTCATGTTTTGAGACAACTACTATGAACATATCTTTCTGAATGCGAAAATTTTAAAATCTGGTAGATTTTATATTCAAAATAAAATATGTCTTAGCATATAATGCATCCAAAATTTATTTTGGTTTTTGATGTTAATATTATATCCACAAGGGATTATCAAAACATCAGTATATATTTAAATAATAATCACTCATCTAGCTGGTAAGTCGATAAATTAACAGTATTCAAACAAATATCTAACATTAAATTATTATCCGCATTTTTAAAGCCCAGAGACTTTACTAATACCGTTCTATCCCTCTTTAGATATTTAACAATGGAAATGCGATTAAATATTAATAAGTTTGGGATGCCGGTCTAAATATTGAATGCATAAACTGTAACTTTGTAGAAACTTTGTCGCAAAATTGAAAGGAAATAAGCGAACGTAATACCGAAAGCAACCGTACCTGAAAATCGCTACTAATAACTCTCGTTTAATCATATTATTTCCATATATTCGCCCTGATAAGGCTCAGTGAATAGTTGATTGAAATATTCAGTATCATTTATTTGAATAAGACAACCAGATCTTATACTGATATATTAATTACTATAAATTTTATAATAATTGTATATTCAATTGAATGCACACAGTTCATTAATATGGTTGTGGCTACTAATGACGTCTGGTTAACATTTCGGTTATTCAGATGCCATATTAATACGGCACGTTATATAATTGAACAGTATATCCAAATGCGCTTCCTTCTTCTTCAGTCTAGGAGAGTCATAGTGTTCTTTTTATCGCCTCTCTCCCTGTTACACTGTTAATTTGTCGCTCCATTGTTTTGTGAAGCTACCTTCACTCTTATGATCTAATGAGAGATATTGTTCATTCTGCCGATATTCTTGTTTCACTTTTTAACGGTCAGTCATTAAAGTTTTCTGTCTTGCAAGTTCTTATATTCTAGCTTGCGTTTGTCCAGAAACGTTTTTCCAGTTATTCCCACAATTACCTGAGATATAATAGATCAGTCGAAAACTCCCCGGCCTACCATAGTAAAACACATTTTTTGCCAAAACTAGTTGTTTTTATTCAACATAATTTCCTTCAAGGTTGATACGCCGACTATAGCGACCCGATGCTATTTTTGTAGTACGGTTTGTCCTTTGCTTCAATATGGGCCTCAGTTTCGTCGATCACCTATTCATTCGACGAAGATGTAATCGCAGCATTCTTTTGAGATCTGAGAACAGGAAATAGTCGCTGGAGGCCAGATCTGGAGAATACTTTAAACCAGGAAGCAATTGGAAGCCCAATTCATGGATTATTTTTGACACGGTGTATTGTCGTGTTGAAGCAACACTTTCTTTTTCTTCAAATGCGGCCGTTTTTCGGGCTATTTCGTTCTTCAAACGGTCCAATAACGCTATATAATAATAACGCTTCCTTTCTCAAGGTATTCAATGAAAATTATTCCATACGCATCCCAAAATACAGACGCCATAACCTTTCCAGCCGACTGTTGCGTTTTCCCGCCTTTTGGAGCGGGTTCATCGTGTGCAGTCCACTCGGATGACTGTCGACTGGATTTCGGAGTAAAATGATGGAGCCATCATCCAGTGTCACATATCGATGCAATAACTCGGGTTTATTACGCTTGATCATCTTCAAAAACTGCTGCAAATCAAAATCCAACTGGTCGTTGTTTTTGGTCAAAAGTGAGCTCGCGCGGCACTCACTTTGAACAGAGCTTTATCATACCCAAATATTCGTGAATGATATGAAGTACACGTTCAGTTGATATCTTTAGAGTGTCTGGTACTTCATTCAGCTTCAATTTACGGTCATTCAAAATCATTTTGTGGATATTTTTAATGTTTTCTTCGGTCGTGCGTCCACACGTGCGTGCACATATCACCACATCCATACTTAGCATACCAATCCTTGATGGTTGACTTTCCTGGGGCAGTGTCCGGAAACTCGGTATCAAGCCAAGTTTTTGCTTAAACTGAATTTGTTGAACTGAAATGAACAAAAGTTGCTTCACTCAAATTGCTATAATTCATTTATACACGCATCTTCTGAGGGTTAGGGCTAACTAAAAAAAATATGGATTTAATGCTAGTAGCGCTATCTATGTGTCAGGCCGGGGAATTTTCCATTGATCTGTTATGTTAGGCATATTTAAATGTATTTTCTTGCTTTTAACAGATTTTAGTTTCATGTAACAGCATCATACTGACCAATATCACTATTACCATATCCAAGTTACTTAAAAACAAACTTGTATTAAAAAGGATAAAACCTATCACTGAAGAAAAGTGTCTTATTCCAGATCATCAATTTGGTTTCAGAAATCAACATTTCACGATGGATCAGGTTCATAGAATCGGCAGAATCATAGAAAAATCATTAAAAGGAAATAAAATTTGTTCTGCGATATTTTTAGATGTTACTCAAGATTTCGATAAATTACCTATACCTCCGAGTCAAACAAGATCTATATTTTAACTTGAGGAAAATACAAGCAGAAGTGCCACAAGGAAGTGTTTTTGGACTAATTATTTATCTGCTGTATACTCCAGAGTATACTTTGCTATAGTCAATGAACGTGTCGTTACATTTACAGTTTACATTGCAATTCTAATCACTGAAGATAATAACACTAAATCTACCTAACAGCTATTGCCGAAATACAATGCTGGGCGGCAAAATGGCACATAAAAAAATCAAAATAAATCAATGCATATTGATTTCACCAACAAAGGTTCAAACATAAGCCAGTATATATAAATGAGTAATTAATGGAAAATGCATATGGAAATACAGCCATAACCATAATCCTATCTTGGTATGACCCTTGATGTTAAACCCAGATGAAAGACTCAAACTGAAGTACAAAAGAAATGCACTGGTTATTAAGTAAATATTTAGCCCTATTATAGTATTAAATAAGATTTTGCTTCATCAACAAATTTTTGAACCAATGTGAACTTATGGTGTGCAGCTCTGGATTTATATCAGGGAAATCAATAGAAATATCATACAAAGATTCCAAAACAAGGTACTGCGAGGCATTGTAGAGGATCCCTGGTACACGATAACGTTATCAAGAACTATGCCCAAAGACACGAACAAAGGCTCCATCAATACAATGTTGAGTTTCTCCAGCTGCTAGATAAAGATGGCTTAGTCAGTAAATTTATAATTAAAAAACAGTGACATAGATGTTAAGCCCAAAGTGTCTATCGCAGGATAAGTACCTTGTAATTTTAAAACAGTAGTAAACTACGATAAAAACAAACAGCTTATTAGTATTAATTTACTAGATTGCTACAATAAATAATAATTAAAAATTAAAAAACTTGCAACTACCAGTACGGTGTCATTGGTGGAGCTGATAACATTAATTTAACGGTGACTTATTATACGTCTTTTCAGTAAACGTACATGACTTATTAATCTTATACTAAACAAGTAGTCAATAAACAGTTATAAAGCTTGGAGAAACCAGTCAGTAAAAGTTGTCATAAAAATGGACAACAGCCTCGATCTTAAAAAGTCTCCTGCAATTAACGATAATTTATCTGGGTGATTGAAAATACTGCTACGAAAGCATTCTGGGGGATAGCAAGCAATACTGATGATTATACTAATTGAGATATAAACCTGACAAACCAGTGAATTCGGATCTTACAGGTCCATATCGCTATGTACTATGTGCAATATCCAAATTATTTACATCGGTTATATAAAGTGCATTTGAAGAAAAAAAATACTGTACTGCAATATTCTTGGACGAATAATAAACACCATGTTAAACAAAAAGCAGAGCATATCAGACTCCAAGCCAAACTGTACTGGTTATTCGGTGCACCAAGTTGACATAAAGTAAAAGAGATTAATTTTCAGTCTATACAAATTATTTTTTAAAAAATTCTACAAAAACATCTTGAACCACCAGTTTGCATTTCGAACTCACCACTCAACAATTGACAAAGTGTATAAACTAACAGCTATTATTAAAAAGACGGGAAAAGGAAATAAACACCATCTTGCAATATTCTTGGACGTCTAGCAATCTTTTGACCGGAAATGGCATTTAGAACTTATCTACAAGTTGAGCAAGTTATTACGCGACTCTCGTCAAATGCAGGAATAATGTCTTTTCGAATGAGAATTTAGAATCTCACATGAAAGGAACTTTTTGGATTTAAGGGAATCAAATATGAAGTCGCTCTAAAATATCAAATCAACTAGTAATTCATTAGTGACAACGTGCTGCAAATCAGAACATCTAATACTTGCGCTTAGGAGATTAAAATATTGTTAAAATATTTAAAGAATTTTTAAAATGTTTTATTTTGGTATCGGTTGGATAGTGGAAATAACTACGGCACCAGCACTTTTGGAAAGTCTACTCATATTAATAATAAAACTTTTAATAGAAAATGTACCATAGTGTTACATTAAAGAATTACCAATAAGAGTTGCAAGTGGAGAAATGAGTTTCTTTAACTTACAATATTAATTAACTACTTCTTACTATCCATTACCACGCAAACTTGCCTTAATGGTTATCAATTATTTAATGGCATCTTAAAGCTAAAAGACGGGATAAAATAAGGAGTTTGCAGAAGCAAAACTAAAAAATGTAGTTGGTATTTTTTATTTCATTTTTATAGGATATAAGTTTTGTAGTAAGGGTCACATACTTTTTAATTTTTACTGTTTTATTATACTCGTGTGTTGTCATTCTTATGATGTTTGTTATGTCATTGTTATATGTTGTGTGTTATTGTTATATCAGTCCTATTGAACACGTTATGAAATATGTAGGTATTTAATACAATAAAATTTGTGATTAGATAAAAAACATTTACACAAATATGGCAATGTCCATAAATAATCTCCGATAAACAAATGCCCTAAAGAAGAATGCTAGGATAACAGTTAAAGTACTATTAGATTCATTAGATGGTTCAGTTGATTTCAAATTGTAGAAAAGAATGTTAGATATCGTTGGATACTAAATGCTAACTGTCAAGATAAAATAATAATCAGAGCCAATAAAAAAGCGGAGCTTACAAATAATAACAAGTATATAATCCATGAAGTTTTACAGCATATATGTCAAAATAAATTATGATTATTCTAATATCTGTTTTAGCCTTTTATTTATACTATTTGTGTATACATCTTACTTAGATTACTTTTATATTAATGTTATTCCACTCATTTCAATAAAATTTGTTATTTCAATTTTTCCACTTTCCTATTTATCTGCTCTGGAGGGTTACATAAACCGAAAGAAATAATAAATCATAAGGTTTAAAATTTTATCTTATACAATCCTAAAAATACATGACATTTCATTTAAGCTTCTACTTTTGTGTTAAAATAACAAAGTATATTTGTAAAATTAGAAAATTTTAGGTATATAGATAAGACCATTTTTCATTCTTACCTTTGCTATAACCATAAGTTCTGTTTTTATATTATTTAATACAAGTATACCCTTATTCCATAACAATCTACAAAATTTACATATTTTACTAATAAGTCATGCCTTATATACTTATTTATTTTCGCTAATTTTCTCTAAATAACAAATAGCTATATTATCTAAACTAACTATTGTAAACAAAATGAATAACCTAAAAATAACTTCCTAACTTCAACTCCAACTAGTTTAGCTAGTATATTCCAGATAGTACAGAATAAATGCACATGAACAGTTCTGACCAATCCGCATGCACGCCAATGTCTTTTTACTGCCGTCTGTACTGGTTCAACATCAATCTCAACTATATTAACTACAGTAATATTCCTGATACACACATTCGAAACTATGATGGAACAAGAACTATAAACTTGTCCTTTTATTTTGAAAAATTCCTTTTTATTTCCTCAAAGACGTTGAACAGCATAGTATATATATATGAATTTATAAAATATTCCCTTGTAATTTGATTTTATTTAAAATATTGGTAAAGATTTTGTGGTCGAGCCAATTTCGAAATTATTTCCTTATTCCTTACGAAATTATATCGCTTATTTCTTTTCGGTTTCGCGATAAAGTTTCGGGGGAATTATGGTTTTTAAATTCAATATTTAAGCCCGAACCCCAAAGTTATTAATATTTCATTACATTTCCATTGTTAAATACCTAAAGGAAACATGGGCTGAATATTATTAAGGCCTTCCAAGGAGAAGAAAAAATATTGAAATGACCAAATATTAAATAAATGATGCAATATTTTATCAAGACATTTTAATTAAAATAATCTTATATTTTGTTAGTAATACATATAGTCTATTCAAAACAGTAGAGACGCACGTCATCAATATGTGCCTCTAGCAATTTGTAAATTCATTTTAGAGTCAGGCAATATTTTCCTTCTCATTTTATTCTATTTAAAAAGAGAGAGAATGCTTGTTTTTTTTTTGAAAATATTTTAACTTATAATCTTAAACTCACCAAAAACAAACCATCTTTATGCGAAACAGGTATTAAAAAATGTAAGTAATGTAATGTAAAAAACAGTTTTTGCAAGGGAATCATAATTTAATACAATTATTTCAGAAAAAATTGTTAGTCTGGTATAGTATCCATAAAAAACCGAAAGATATGCAGCTATTTGAGGGTTGTAGAACACTGTTGGGTAATATAGAATTTAAATGATGTAAAGATATCCCACGGAGGGGTTTACTGGAACTTGCAGACACTATTTTTAAAAGAAAACAAATTTTAAAAAGATATAACAAAATCAAGGAAGAATTATTATATTAATTTGTATATTTAGATGACACATGGATATCTCTGAATGGTACATTGGATCACTCATAGCAAAATAATAATAAATATAGCATAAAGAGAACAAAAGTTGATGGAAGAAGGTAAACATTGGAATAACTATCGATTAGGTTTTGTTAGTCATAACATTTATTCATTGCAGACATATAGTTCTTCATGCTGGAAACAGGAATGCTTTTATTCCTGGTGCAGAACTAGTGTTTTCCTCTAATTCCAAGGGTGAATATCATGAAGAAATGAACCATAACTTGTTTTTACAGTGGTTTGAAACTCAGCTTTTAGATAACTTGGAAGAATCATCAGTTACTGTTATGTACAATCCACCATATCATAGTACATTGGTGGAGAAGATCCCAACAAGCGCATTAACAAAGGGTGCAGTTAAGAAATGGCTTAAAGAACATAAAATAAGTGTTGAAGAAACCATGTCAAAGAATGAACTATTTCATATTGTTTCTCGGTAAATATAAATGAAATATTTAATTGCATTTTATGTAATTTACTTTTTTATAAATAAGCTTGAGAAAGGATACATGGTAGATCAGATTGCTGAAAATTATGGCCACAGAGTATTACGTCCTCCTCCCTATCACTGCATATTTTATTCAATCAAGCTGATCTGGTGTATTACAAAGAATTATTACAATAGGCATTCAGGTCGATTAGGATATTCAAACCAGAACTGTCTGGATTTATGGAAAGAGGCGTTGTCGAAAATAGCACCTTTGATTCGGTTGTGATCGATAAGACACATTGAAGAAGAACTTGGCAAATGGTAGAACCGTGAGCTAGCTTTTGAGAGATCGGAAATAAACAATTTAGTAATAACTTTATTAGTGTTTCTGAAAATGACAGTGATTGAATAAAACTTTATGAATTCTGGTTAATGATTCAATGTTGACAATTACCTATACAGGGTAATGCAATAGGAAACTAATAAAGATATGTATATAATTAAGATATTTTAACTGTAGGAAATTGTATTACACATGAACGTTGAGAAATAATACTAACTATTTTGCAGATACGGCAAATGCATTAAGGAGAATGCAGTTATTATATGTAGTTTTATCATGAAATATGTATACAGGTGGTAACATAACAAACTAAGGAGAAATACAGTAATATTAAAATGACAATTCAAGGAAACATTGCATCGAAGGCAACAATAACTAAGCGTAAACGGTAAATAGGCTCTCTAATGAAAGTAAAATACGTTAATCAGATATACAATTGTTAATGAGGTGGATTAGGCCTTCGGGGGATACCACTACATATAATATATACCACTACATATATAATCTAGAATTACCTATACTTAAAAAGTTCAATGCAAATATAATAAAACAACTCTATTCTATAAATTATTGTGGCTGTATAATTAATTGTAGTTTAAAGCCCTTTGATAATATTTGCATTAGTTATACTATAATGTTAAAATATATTGTATTAGATAACATTTTTGTTTCATTATTTTATTTAGATTAGGATTTTGTTATATGTCAAAGTCAAAATATACAAGTGAACTACTCAGAGTTTATACGGCAGCATTGCGACGTTTTATCAGATCACGTGGGTTCACTGCTGTTTTGAATTGACTATAGTTGTATAGGGTATCCCAAAGTTTACGTACATTTTTTTAAATTAGTTATTACAGCAATCTAGCAAAGCAACACTAACAAGCTATTTGTTTTTATCTTAATTTGCTACGCTTTAAAATTAAAAGGTACCTATTCCATAATAGACACTTTGGGTTTAACATATATGTCACTTTTAATGTGTACTGAGTTTTACTTATAACTTTACTCTCCTTAATCTTCTGACTGAGGCACCATTACCTAGGAGCTAGAAAACCTCAACATTAATGTTCTAATGAAGCCTGTGTTCATGTATTTGGCCATATAATAAAGTTATTGATAGTTTCTACCTTAGCCACTTATAAATATAGCTATAACAAATGTACCATAGAGCATCAACAATACCTCGCACTTCAGAATAGAACATCATAAGCCCACATCCGTTTCATTACTTATTGGTAAAGCAATAACTTATTATATACTCGCAGGACTGTAATGTACCGAATAATTAATATATTTTTGGGCTTCAGCTTGAGTTTCTCACGTTCTTTCTTAACAGGTGGCTTCCACTTGAGTTTAACATCAAGGACCATGCCAACATATTGAGCTGTGTTTTCATTTGGGGCTACCTGATGATTTATATATACTGGCTTGTGCTTGATTATTTTGATGGTGAAATCAATATGCACTAATATGAATAAAAATATTATTTATTCTGATACACCACTTTTCTGTCCAGCATGTTGTTATCTCCAATAGTTAGGATGGCAGATGATTGTGATCTGTAAATGAAGCAACAACATTTTCACTGAATGTAGGCAAACCCTAAGAAAGCAGCAGATAAAGGACTGTTTCCAATACATTTTGTTGTCGCACACCTACATGTAGTTTCCTCAAATCAGAGTAGGCATCTTTTTATTTGACCCTGATGTATCGGTTAAATATGACTCCAAAATTTTTGAATATTGGTCAGAAGAAGCATTTTAATCTTATGCCCACTCTATAAAGCCTCTAAAGTAATTAACAAACATTATTTTCTTCTAGTAATTTTTGAATTGTTAAATGAATTCTAAATTAATGCCATAAAATTTACAGAAAAATCTTAATAACTTTTATAATTACCTCTATACTGTTTCTCAGAACCATTTCAATTACTATCAGTTTTTAAGCAAGAACATCTTTTCTCTGTTCAGCGTTTCTGTATCAACCAGAAATCAAAGTAATTGAAATTCTTAAAACACAAAATGCATACACTTACTTTACATGATCGTACTATTCTTAATCGTTTTTTTTATCCAAACTTTTTAAACAAACAAATACAAAACGTGGAATTTTAAATTGTCCTGTCGGCATTTTGCGATACAATGCTACCAGATTTTACATTACAACGTAAACTTGCACCGTGAGCGATTTGTGCTTCCCTTTCTAAAAATATTAACGAGTGGTAGAAAATAATTTTAGATTCATCCATCTTAACCACCACGAAGAATTATGGGGTAGAGCATCTATATTAATAACATAATCCCATGTATCCGACAAATTAGAACATTCATAAACTGCATACCATGATTTTTTATCATTTTGTTCCACTTTGTATCATTTTATAACTATTTTGATATTATATATCTTATTTTCTAACTTAAATATTTGTAATGATAATAAGTTCCCCATAAATAAAATATTTAAAAATAAATACACATTTGCACTTAAGTTAATACGTAAATAAAGTAGAATGTACTTATATTATTTTAATTTAAGGTATAAACTCTTGAATTATAACATATGATATACATATTTTTCACAACTCTACAAATTAATTTCAAATTCTATTATATGCAGTACAATATGTCTCTAGGTAATTATTTTTGCCAAATTCAACGATATCAATTCTCCTTCTTTCACAGTCACATAAAGAACTCTCACTTAAATATTTTCTCATATGTTCCCCCAAACTCTTCTTATATTAAACTTGAAATTTCATCGGATAGTCTCCTCACAAATACTCTCTATCTCCGGCAATGAAATTTTCTTCTGTTACAACTAACTTTTAATCACTTTTCAGCTTTGTTATCTAAAACTAAAGTATAATAAAATGTTTCTGATTTGTGATGGTACTGAAAATAAATATTAAATTTACAAACGGCAGCATTGCGCCTTATTATCGGTTAAATTGAAAGAAAATAAACGAGAACGATTCAGACGACAGAGAAACTTGAAATCTCCGCTAGTAATTCCAATATAATCAGATTATTTTCTCAGAAAAACACCAGCAGTATTAAATAGAGTCAATTTTCCAGAATAAAAGCTAATATCCTCTCCGGCTTTGCACGATAAATTAGTTTAAGACGAAATTTAATTAACAATAATAATGTAGGTGTAGTAGCGAAAAGTAAAGAAACTCCGGAATATATTGGAATTTTAAGCGTTTTAAAAGTAACAAACAAAATCGATTGATTTATTTTTTTATAATTTATTTTAAGCATCGTTCTATTCAACTTACTTACTTTATTAATTACAACAGTGTACAAATCTCTGTATATAAAGTGCCAATTTAATATGCGAAACATATGCTTTCGTTAGAAACTGGAGAAGTGCTCGCGAAATAACTTAAATTTTGCAGTGGAGGTAAATTAATGTCAAGTTTTTAATATAACATACTTAGGTAAGAGAAAGATATCACCATGAGCTTGCTGCACAACTAAAGCCGATAACAAGAAGGATCATCTGCCTTCTCTGTATCTCCAATTTAATGATCTTAGTATCCATACATGCTGAATTTCGGGGGCATCTTTGTCGGATCCATAATAAAGATGTTAATCAAATCTATATTTTAAGAATTTGTAGGATAAGTAGTGTAGGATAAGTCAAGAAGAGTTACAGGAAAAAATTAATTCGAATTTGTCTATATAAGTTTTTTTTGTTAAGAATGTTATAAGACTCAATATTGAAGCACATACATGTAGACAATATGAATCCCAGAATAACACTCAACAATTGAATTTTGACAAGGTAATAGGGAATTATATATTTAAGTAATTTCAATTAATCGTATTGTATACCATTAATCCTGAAAAGGTAGCTATTGAGAGAAGGATCGTACTTGCTACAGCTGTATGCTTTGTTGATAAGGAAAAGTAATTTGCCAAAATATCAAAGAAAAGAAAAGCAGAAATAAAAGAAAATAGTTGAAAGGTATATATATATATATATATATATATATATATATATATATATATATATACTAAAATGAAACACAAAATATTATAATCATTGAGTTTTTTTACTTGAGTCCTTGATTTCGTTAATTATGATGGTATTTTTTTTTAGACGATAATTTTCCATGAAATATATTAACCTTGCCTTTATTTGGAAATTTTTTTATTATATTGTAATTAACCAGTAATTAGTGTGAGAAGTATAAAGGACTCTATTTACAAGAAAGTTGTTTTAAAAACAAAAATTAATATTCAAAAATTTTAAACTTAATATTAAATTTTGAAATATATAAATGAATATAACATAAAAATTTAGTATTATGCTGTATTTTTCTTTTTACCTCCTAAAATGTTTCGTCATGTTCTTACTGTTTTTATAAAGGTAATTTTTACTATATATACATATGTATGATATATATAGCTTAATATAAAACTTATGAACATTACCCTTTATTTTAATACGTAGTATATTTTACGTCTCAAAGACTAACTAATTGTTTTATATCCTCTAATTTATATATTAAAATTAATATTAAATTTTAAAATATATAAATGAATATAATATAAAAATTTAGTATTACGCTGTATTATTCTTTTTACCTCCTAAAATGTTTCGTAAATTAATGTCATGTTCTTACTTTTTTTTAAAGGTAATTTTTCCTATATATGCATATGTATGGTATATATAGCTTAATATAAAACTTATGAACATTACCCTTTAATTTAATACGTAGTATATTTTACGCATCGGAGACTAACACTATGCCGATATCAGAAGTTTGGTTATAGATAAGATGCAGCCCTACCAATGACGTCCCAAGCAATACTGAGAAAATTCAAATATTTTTAACACTGGGGACACGCTCGCTAACGCATTATAATTAATCTACCGGACCACGATGATTTTTAATGTATCTTCATTTGGCTCCCTGGACTTATCGCAAATCTCCAATAACATAAACACTAATTCAGCACTAATGGTGCTTTGGATTAATATAAACATCCTGCTACTGATATAAAAAATAACATCATCTAAGATTACGTAATCAATATGATTTGTTATATTATAAACGGTTTGACGCTAACAAATATAATTAATGTTTTTGAGCAAAATTTGTATATGTATTAAAAAGAGATAAATTAGAATTCTTGACGAGCATGTACGCTGTAGTTATTATTGCCACATCCTATACCAATTCGATTTGAACACATATACAATCATAGGGAGGACTTATTACTCATTACCCATATTGTTCAGGCATCTTATCTACAATGTATCTTTTTTCAGGACTATTTTTTAAAAAATGAATTACATAAAGTGTTTTAATTATACACTTTCGCTATACTTACTGAGCAACAATTTGAAATACTTCACTAATTAATATAGTATGTGCAAAACTTACTTTATGTTTACCAAGCCTTTCCTTAATTACAGCCTTTGTCGATCCACTTGTTGGTATCTTTTCCACAAGTCTATAGAGGCATGGTGTATTTTCTAAATGTGCATATTTCCAGCATGTAAAACTATATATATATGCAATGAATTACAAAAAGTATTATTATTAACAAAACCTAATCAAATATGATTCTAAATGTCACATTTTTCCATAAACGTTTGTTGTCCAATATTCAGTTTTATAATATACATGTCTCGTCTAGATATACAAATTAAAATAACAAATATTCCTTAATTTTATTGTATACTTTTAAAAATTGTATTATTTTAAAGCAATGCCTGGAAGTTCCTTAATAGTGAATGAAGGGATAATATCCCTTAATGAACTGTATATCCTTAAGTCTTCTATGGATGCTTCCAAAACTAGCACTAAAAACACTAACTAAACTTTTCGCTGAAATAATTGTATCAAGTTGTGTTTATATCGAAAAAAATTACTCACTGTTTTTTCATATATAATTGTTTGATTTTATTTCATAGATTTGATCTGGAATAGAGCTAACATCAAGGTGATCTTGTCATGATGATCTTTGTGACTGACCAAGTCACCCTCTTCGTATGTGGACGCTTTTGGTTATGTGAAACCAACATTATATTGGTTTCCATTTTTTGAAAGATTTTAAACACAGTGTTTATATAAATATTAAGTGCAGCTACAGTACGCTAAAAATATTTAAGTTAATATTAAATACAAATAATTATTTCTCTAACGCACTTTACTGGCAAGAGGGGCCCCCATCATCTTGTTCTTTCTCTAACTAATTAACTAGAGATGCCAGTTTATTACCCTCAATTTATTATTGCTAATATTTTAATAAATTTTGTAGACATCTGACAACATGGTAGAGCAGTACCTAACAGATTTAATTAGATTTGTAGTAGATTGTTCCGATGTATCGGGCAGCATTCTGTCTCTTTTTAACCAGGAGAAAATAGAAAAAAAATCCGCTTCAAGATTAAAACGATTTTTATATTTTTTGAAAAATGCATTTGGCAGTATATTCGACACCATCTATTTTTTTTATAACATCTTTATTAGATACGCTTAGTTCAATCTTAATTATTATTATTACAATTAATTTATTACTACTTTTCCTATGTGCTTGGATTAATTAACAAGCAAGACGAGTGCGAGAAAATACATCAGTATGTATTCCTCAATTATAAAATTACAATTATTTATTAATTATTAACTTATAGCTATAGTTTACACTAATAATACACACTAAATGTTCACACAAGTTCGTATGGTTTTGTTCGTTTCAATCTCCTGACATCCTGTGCGCTGTCCAGCAGTTGTATTGCTTCCACGTTAGAATGATTTAGTAATCTTCTTTCGTGTTTCAAGGTGAAATCCTGCACAACTTCGCAAATCCATTGGATTTCCAGGTCATCGTACAGTTCTTCATTGGTTACATAGCGATAGGCATTGGTAATCAATCGAAGAATCTTGTTTTGACAGCGCTGTATGACTAACTGATTTGAAATTTTAGTGCAACCCCATATTTACACCCCATAGGTCCAAATTGGCTTTATAATTGTATTATAGATCAACCTCTTTGATTTTAGATCAAGTTGAGAGTATCTTCCGACTAACCAGTATAGTTGTTTTATTTTGGTTCTAATGTGTTTTGCTTTTTGTCTAACGTGATGCTTCCAATTTAATCTACCGTCAAGATGGATTCCAAGGTATTTTGCTGATTCTGCTTGAGCAATCGGGCATCCGTTGAGTGATATAATTAAGTTTTTATTACTTCGCCTTAATGCAAAATTAACGTGGACAGATTTGCAGCTATTAAGTTGAATTTTCCAATCTTTTGTCCATTTGTAGATTTTGTTAACTGCCACTTGCACTTTTTCTATTGCCCTAGGCAGAGATATATCTTTTGCCATAATAACTGTGTCATCAGCAAATGTTCCAAGAAGTGTTTCTTTTGTTGTTGCAATGTCAGCAGTGTAGAGCAGATACAGGAGAGGTCCTAAGACGCTACCTTGTGGAACTCCAGCCGAGATATTTTTAAATGTCGAGAACGCCATTTCGTGCGATACTCTAAATTTTCTTCCGAATAAATATGACTCCAGCAATTGACAATAGTTACGCGGTAACAATTTGCTCATCTTACAGATTAATCCCAAATGCCAAACCCGATCAAAAGCTTCGACACCATCTATGACGTGCATTTATGGTTTTATTGGAAGGGCTATAATTTTAAAGTAAAATAAAAATATTTGATTTTAAACATTACTGTTTTTTTAACTTGTATTCATCAACTCAAACAATGACGGCAACCTAATGATTTCGCAGGATTTCTCTTCTGTCTCCCGCAAACTAAACGTAATTTATTGCGAAAGATTTCAGGGGCATTCGGTAAACAGTCGTGAGGATTAAATAAAAATAGGAAATTAATTAAACGAATAAGTAGTGCTGGGGAAGGAAATATTTCAAAAACTCTCCGCAGATTTGCCAGCCTCCTTTTAATTGATTAGAAAAAATCCCATTTATTTCTGTTTCAGCGATGCGATTCGAATGCCGAGAACAATCTGTAATTATAGATCTATAGAGTGTTTTTGCGGCTGGAAAGAAAGAAAGTGTTGATTTTCTAATATAACATCTTCTATATTAAGTTTTAATTGAGTTTCTCTAGACAAATTGAATACTGATTTTCATCCACTTTTATATATGTAAGTAATTATATGAATGCCGATATAAATATTAGATTAATGGTACATCCTTTATCGTAATCTACTTAATTATTTAAGTAAAGCCTAACTGAACTAATTCACTACTATTAATTCACCGACATTTACTAACTAAATAAATTACAAATATATATCAATATCTTTGTTTCGATATTTATTAATTAATAATTTAATTTATTTAATAATTTAATTATATAAAATTAAAGATACTTCTTAAACGTTAAATTTTTTTTAATAAAACTTTAGAATTGGTATTTAATTGTAACGGTTAATTATATTAATATTAAATATCATATAAGAGACCCGATTTGTTAAAGGTTTTAATAAACGTAATTGTATATATTACAACAAGACATTCAGTCAACTTGCAAAAATTACAATGAATCGTTCCATGTTGAGCATTTCTGCAAACAAGATGCATCTTGCACAGTTTGATCTCATTCTCAACTGCCTTTTTGCATGGAGAACTAAAGGAAATATTTAACAGGGTGGAGTCAAGATGCTACAATGATGGGACAATATAGGGCGTAAATTAGAAATAAACCTATTAGGATTTAAAAAAAAAGCACTTTTTAATTAAAAGCAGTAAAGAGTTGTTTGTAGTTCTCTATGTGGACAACGGATTAGTGGTACCCCCTAAAGCAACTTGGAGATTTTCAAACAACTGAAAGAAGAGTTTAAAATAACAAGAGCAGCCGCAGCTTACTTCTTAGGTTTTCAAATCAAAAAGGAAGGAAACAGCAGTATCAAGATTCATTAAGCGGCATGCGCTAAAATTATTTTGAAACGCTTCAACATTTCAACGTTCAAAGCGGTATACTCCAGTGTTGAAGATGAAAGAAACCAGCGAAAAAAGATAACGCAGTGTAAAAGTTTCTAGAGAAACAGTCGGACCGTTAATATACTTAAAAGTCTAAAGTATCAGAACAGATCTTGCTTACAGTATAATTGTCCTATCTGGATGCTTCAAAAATACTACCTCTGAAGATGTATAAGGACTTAAAAGAATTCTTCGTTATGTAGCAGAAATTGAAGGTGCTTGCTTGGAGTGCTGTTGCTCAAAAATAGATAAATCAAAATCCAGAGTTGTCATCGAGTATCCCGGGGGAATCATTTCATGACTCAGAGACAAGCGATTGTGACAACGTCAACTACTGAAGCTGAGCCGGTAGCTGCAAATGCATCTAGAAAAGAAATTGTTTGGTTAAATGGACTGTTAAGTGTTAAATTGTTAACTCGGCAGTAATGACGTTAGCGTAATATCCTGAATTCCACTGAAGAACTGAACACATCTCAAACAACCAGTCTTCCACTCAACCAAGATCAACAACACACTAGCTTATTTTTTTGAAACAGATTGCCAAGGCGCAACAACTGAGAAGAACAAAAACTAGTTTTTAATTATATTCACTTTAAAATAAGAGTAGTTATCTCGTAGTCGAATCAACTTGGTATTAAATTAAAGTGTCGAATGCTAGAGACAAGAACATATTTTCTATTTTATTTATAGACGTTTCATAGCTTAAAAGCCTATCGATACATTAGGTAATTAAGAATCTATCTTTTTATTTTTAGATAACCTGAAAAGTCAACTAGGCCGTCGAAGGGATATGTTTTTTTGAGACAAATGATAAAAAAAATTGTATCTGACATATTGTATCGTTTTTTATTTCACTTGAATATATAATTTAATTTATATAATTAATTTAATTTTATTATAAGAAATTTATATAATTAGACCGAAATACCGCCTTCACCAAATAATCATCCTAAAAAATCTCAAATCACATTTCTAAAAATTCGGAGAGGCAAAAGAGCAAAAATCCAAGGTAAAAATTATTCCAATCAGTTCAAGAAAACCCGATAAATAAAGCCCTTTGGAAATTGAATTTATTAAGTAATCCCTGACCTGAAAGTTATTTATATTGTAAAAGTTTAGCGAGTTAGATTGAATCTATTACTGCAGGGATAATAAATTCGTTGGGTATGTATTAAATTCAAAGTTTTAAGACCGTTAAAGCCGAAACATTCTATTTTACCACCGGGAGATAGGTTTTTCAAAGGGTTGCGGCTGCCTTATTACGGGAGGTGGTGAAAAACTGCAGCTCGCTTATTATACGAAGGGAAATAATCATTTTCCTTGCTCTTTAGTTCAATTAAGAAACTTTCAATGGTACAAATTAAATATTCGAAATTAATTACTGGCAAAATCTTAACAAAATTTTATATGTTGCACTTTATTTGTGCATTATGATGCCTTTTTAATGTATATATCAATTGGCTTGATGGCCCTTCCCAATAAGGGAAGGGAACCAGATTCCTCGGCATTAAGTCTTACCCAGCCTGGTTACTGGCGTGACTAGGATTATTTTCCTTGACCGATTTTGCGTTCTTGCCTAAGACAATAACAAATATTAAAAGATTGTTTAATTTTGTTTGTAATCACAAACACAAAATTTACGAACATGACCCAGCAGCATTCGAAAAGGTACGTTACTTCTCAGTCATCTCCGGTTTTGGTACATGCGCACTATCCCGCATAGAGTAAACGATAGAAAAGATTAAACCGTATTGTTTTCCTTTTCTAATGGCAGCACATTCCTTTTGAGTCGATCGGTACAGTCCATAGAGTAAAATAGAGGTTTAACTAAAATAGACGAAACCGAAGAAATGTTTTGCATGGTCCATTCAATGGCGGCTCTGAGACCACATTTTTGATTGGTTCATTAAAATTGGCTTACAAAGGCATTTGATTGGTTCATTTCTATACTTTTATATATTCTATAACTTTTTCAACAAGAATGTTAATAAAATACATTAATACAATATAGTATAATACAATTTGCAAACCAATAAGTTGAGCTTGATTTTATAAACAATATATTATCATGCTTGTTTTATTATATTGTTAATAGATGCTTAAGCTGTCTTCTTAGCTCCTCGATTTTACCATTATAAGAGCACAGCAGTAATTTTGAAATATATCATATGTTTTAATTTTTTGTTGCTGTTCTTTAAAGTACTACTTTTTGGTATGTTTTCTCCATTCTGGCGTATATCATACGATTTAACTGTTTTAATTATCCATTCCATAATTTTCGCAATAACATTGTAAAAGTAATAATAACTTGCCTCAATAAATTCTTAGATAAAATACGTAAGTAAGTAAGTAAAATATTAACAGACTTTTAGCTGTCCTGCTTTGCTTTCAGTATAAGATAGAAACTTTAATACATCTTATTTGAATTGATAGCACTAAAGATATATAAAAAAGGGAAAGAGCTATAGACAATTTTGATTATGTTTCCCACGAGATATGTTATGTTTTCAATTAGATTGCAGCCATTTTTATATCCACATTTAATTATTTTCTATTTATATATTTATATTTCATATTTTGTATTTATATACATTATTATATATATTCTTATATCTTAGTTCTTTGATATTTTGTAATATTTGTATTTATACAGAATTTTATATTAATAAATGGTTTTAAAAAATTATATTTTGGTTTTATTTAAAATTTAATTGGTCAGTAGAATGTGACGTCAGAGGTTAGTCACGTGAAATAGTCGACCAATAATATATGCTCACCTTATAAAATATTTTCATTCAAATATCGCCCACAGGGCATTTACTAGAGAACAGAATATGTTAGATTGTGAAGAGTGAAGGGTTCCATTAATGTTGGAATACGATTAGACTTATCTCTCATTAAATTAAAATAGCAGAAATTAATCAAATGATATTAATCACTACACATTTCTTCATAATTTCTATCCAATGCGTACAACTGTGCGCTTACCTTCAGAGCTTCCTATAATTCAGAGATAATTACTCGCCAATAAATGTCCCCAGCCACTAGGCGTTAAAACAATCGCAATGCATTGAACAAAAATGAATTTATAATAACAAAAACGATTCAAGCCTGTTTGCGAAAGTAAATTTATTAATAATCCCCGGCCTGGAGGGGGGTTATTTATATCGTAAAAGTTTAGGGAGTTAAATTGAATCTGTTACTGCGGGGATAATAAATTTATTCAGTATTAAGTTCAAAGTTTTAAGACCTTAAATTGAAACATTCTATTTTTGAGCTAAATAATGATATTTTCAAAGGATTGCGTCTTGTTTAACGCAATAAGAATTAAAACGGTCCCTGCCTCTCGGGTTTTCTGCCAAAGGAACGAAAAAGAGAAAATAATGATGTTAGAATGTATTCGAGTGTAATTCTGTATTTATACCACGGTTGAATTTATTAAGTAAATTATATAACACTGACTAATGTTCTAAAATAACTAAAATAATAGATATGATGACTGTAGTAAAGAATTACAAAAATGTTAATTTCTAATAATGATGCAGTATAGAATCTCGAAAAATATTAAAGAACAATCAACTTTAATACTCACATTTGATTGTTTAACAGTTGTTTATATTGGTGTTCCACAAATAGACATCGCTGATCAAAATTGGTTAAACAATTTATACTTAGAAATAGATAAATGTTAAAGATATTAACAATATTTGCTTTAAACCACTTCACAATAAAAATTATGAAAAATCTTTCATTCCATAAAAAGTTATATTATTTCTTAATCTTACAGTGTGTTAAAAAATAATAGTTCTTAATCTTATGTCAGTGATATTTATAAAACATTAATCATGTTTCAATCTATATTAATAGATCACTGACTAATGTTTTAAAATAAATAAAATAATAGATATGATGACTGTAGTAAAGAATCACAAAAATGTTAATTTCTAATAATGATACAGTATAGAATCTCGAAAAATAGCAAAGAACTATCAACTTTAATACTTACATTAGATTGTTTAACAGTTGTTTATATTGGTGTTCCAAAAATAGACATCGCTGATCAAAATTGGTTAAACAATTTACACTTAGAAATAGATAAATGTTAAATATATTAACAATATTTGCTTTAAACCAGTTCATAATAAAAATTATGAAAAATCTTTCAATCCATAAAAAAGTTATATTATTTCTTAATCTTACAGTGTGTTAAAAAATAATAGCTCTTAATCTTATGTCAGTGATATTTATAAAACATTAATCATGTTTCAATCTATATTAATAGATCACTGACTAATGTTTTAAAATAAATAAAATAATAGATATGATGACTGTAGTAAAGAATCACAAAAATGTTAATTTCTAATAATGATACAGTATAGAATCTCGAAAAATAGCAAAGAACTGTCAACTTTAATACTTACATTAGATTGTTTAACAGTTGTTTATATTGGTGTTCCACAAATAGACATCGCTGATCAAAATAGGTTAAACAATTTATACTTAGAAATAGATAAATGTTAAATATATTAACAATATTTGCTTTAAACCAGTTCATAATAAAAATTATGAAAAATCTTTCAATCCATAAAAAAGTTATATTATTTCTTAATCTTACAGTGTGTTAAAAAATAATAGTTCTTAATCTTATGTCAGTGATATTTATAAAACATTAATCATGTTTCAATCTATATTAATAGCCGTCACTTTTTGCTGCAGTTTTATCTAATATTTTCTCTCCGGCAATTTCTTCGATGCCAAAAATACTTCGCAAAGATATAACTTGACTGATATAAGGCGAAGGCGTCAGCGTATTGATTGTTTTGTCAAGTGCCACTCGAAATCAAATTCTAATAAAGAAAACGGTACGGTTAGGGAGTACAATAAAAAGGGGGCGATTTATAAAAACAGCAAATTGAGGTTGAAATGGACAGTTAATGAAGTGGGTGTCCAGGAATATCGTTACTCGATACCGGTTCCATTTATAGATCGCGTAAAACACACTCTATTCCACTCGTGTTGGTTTTTGTTGTTTGTTTTATTCATACGCCTCTTCAATGAACCAAAACGGGATATTTTTAAATCACACCATTTTATATAATGTTATTTTTAAAAGTGCGTGTTGTCAAAAGTCACATTGTTTTGGCAAAATTAGTTTTTTTTTATTCAACATAATTTCCTTCAAGGGTGATACACTGATTATAGTGACCCTCCAACTTTTCGATATAATTTTTGTTGTACGATTGCTTCAAAATAGGCCTAAAATTACAGCCTAAAATTGCTTCCCAGTGAGCATTCTTTTGAGATCTGAGAACAGGAAATAGTCGCCGAGTGGCAGATCAGGACAATACGGTGGATGAGGAAGCAATTCGAAGCCCAATTCATGGATTTTTGCCATCGTTTTTGCTGACTTGTCACACGCTGCATTGTCTTGGTGAAGCAGCACTTTCTTTTTCTTCAAATGCGTCCATTTTTCCACGGTCCAATAACGCTATGTAATAGCCGCTGTTGATGATCCTTCCTTTTTCAAGGTACTCAAAGAAAATTATTCCATGCGCATCCCAAAATACAGACGCCATAACCTTGCCAGCCGACTGTTGCGTTTTCCCACGCTTTGGAGCGGGTTCATCGTATGCAGTCCACTCGGATGACTGCCGATTATACTTTGGAGTGAAATGATGGCGCCATCTGTCATCTATTGTCACATACCGACGCAAAAACTCGGGTTTATTACGCTTGATCATTTTCAAACCCTGCTCCGAATCATCAACTCGTCGTTGTTTTTGGTCAAAAGTGAGCTCTATTGGCAACCACTTTGCACAGAGCTTTCTAATACCCAAATATTCGTGAATGATATGATGTACACGATCAATTGATATCTTGTGAGTGTCTGCTATTTCATTCAATTTCAATTTACGGTCATTCAAAATCATTTTGCGCATTTTTTAATGTTTTCGTAAATAACTGTTTGATTTTCACCAAATCAAACCGAATGTATCATTAACCATTCGTGTTTCCAACATGAAGAAGAATATATCTGCAATGAATAATTAATAAACATTATTACCAATAAAACTTAATCAATTCTTATTCCAACGTTTACCTTTTTCCATAAAACATTTCTTGTCTTAACACTATTTTTATTATAATCTTGCCATAAGGATCACTCAATGGATTCCTCAAACAGAATCAGCTAAATACCTCGGCATCCATCTTAACGGTAGATTAAATGAGAAACATCATGTTAGCTAAAAGGCAAAATACATTAAAACCGAAATAAAACAACTACAGTGGTTAGTCGGAATATGCTCTCAACTTGATCTAAAATCAAATAAATAAAACTTTATATATAATAAATAAAAAAGATAATTTGAACCTACGGGGTTCAAATATCGGGTTGCACTAAAAATATAAATCAACTAGTCATCCAACACTATCAAAACAAAATTCGTCGATTAATTACCAATGCCTATCGCTACGTGACCTAAGCTTAAGTTAATTTTATAACTGAGGAATACATATTGATGTATTTATCTCGCACTCGTCTTGCTTGTGAATTAATCCAAGTATAAATGAAAAGTAGTAATTAATTCATTTATAATTAAGATTGTACTAAGCATATATAATAAAAATGTTATCAAAAAATCTTGCCTTGAGTGATCCTTGGGTATTATTGGTCCCATTCTGAAATATCCATGTTTCATCTGAATGCACAAATTTAAATAAGTTTTCCTTGATTTTACTATATGGTTTTAAAGATTGCGTTATTTCAAAAGAAATGCCTGGAATTTCCATTAGATTTCTTCGATATTTTTCAGTCTAACAGTTTCAATTAAAATCATTGAATTAAATAATGTTTTTATTGAAAAAACTACTCACTTTTTTAATATATTTCATATACTCAATTTCTGATAGATCATAAAGCTAATCTTGATTCGTCTCCCGCTTCGTATGAAGACGGTTGTTTTTCGATCCAAGATTATATTTTTCCTTTTTTTTATAAATTGTCAATATATCTGAAATATCTCAGTGACCGCGCCCATTTCCATATTTAGTACAATAGCAATACGCTAAAATATATGTTCAATAAAAACCGCAGCAAATTAATATTTTACATTAAAAATTCTTACCTCTATATCAAATTTTACTGGCAATAGGGGCCCCCTATTATCTCGTTCTTGTTCGAAGTAACTTATTCAATCATAGTATTAATAAGCAGTGACTTAAATTAAATTTATTAAAACAAACAAAGCGTTAAAACAACGTTTGTCCGTTTATAACATGTAGTTTAATACTTTGAAGAATCTTTCAGACGTTTGACAACCAGACGCAGATGACCCTTGCAGGCTGATTTTTAAATGGAATAAATTTAGAAGGGAAATATTATCAAATTCTAAAACGAATTTACAAATTACTGCAGGCAATACATTAAACAGATTGATGATGTGAGTTCACTGTTATTTTGAATAGACTATATTTTGTTTTCATTTTTTTTTCATAGTTTCGAATAATTAATTCCTTTAACAGTACTCTTAATTTTTGGAATATTATTCCATTTGTAATTTATATGTCTTAACGTAGAATTTTGTTTGTACGAAGTGTCTTTTCTTGTTATAATTTCTCTCGGTGTCATTAAAAATGGTAAGTTACTGTCATAAATTCATTGTCACATATTTAAAAAAATCACTGGAATTTTAGCAAAAAAGAAACGTCAACGTTTTTCCAGAATCAATATATTATCTTAACTTGTTCGTTTTCAGCTACAGTCCCTTTCCTCCACTGCAACAACATCCTGTAGAATATCACATTATTTCGCTAAAAAGTCCGTCGACCAACGTATTTCTTGACCGTGTCGTTCTCTTTATAAGAATTTCATTCCTAATAGCATCTGAAAAGGTGGCTCTGTGCTACTACGGCTTCCACCTTATATCAGTCAATTTATATCTTTTCACGAGAACGCCAAAGAAATTGTCGAAGGCACGAACTTTTATCGATAATGTGAACTGTCGCTCTCCAAAAAGCCGTGCATTCAAGAACTAATTATTAAGTTTTTCTCTATCCAATTAATTTTCTGTTACTTTCGCCATTACGAGAGGTAAAACAATTTGATTTGTTAATTAACTTCAGTTCGAGGCGTTAATTTAAATTGATTTTATTGATTTATAATTGCAAATAACGCGGCTTAAAGGATTTTCGTCTTTCGGATTGCGACCTATGACGGTTGAGTTTTGTTAGAATTAAATTTTAATTTCTTAATAAGTAAATTCCAACTACTAATGACTTCAGAATTTCTGTTAAATGGTTAGATATTCAAATTTTGTGTCATTTATCGGTTATTCAGGAGTTCCGCAAGGTAGTGTACTGGGTCCAGTACTGTATGTTCTGTATACGGCCTATCTGCCAACCACAAAAATAACTACTGTGGCAACATACGCAGACGACACAGAAATCTTGGCACTCCATGAAGATCCAGTCATAGCATCAATAAACCTACAAACCCACCTGGATCAAATACAATTTTGGTTGAAGATATGGCGCATTAAAATCAATGAAACAAAATCCACCCATGTAAGGTTTACCCTGCGTGGAAGAACATGTCCACCATTGAATATCAATCATCGTCAACTCCCCCAAGTAGAGCATGTTAAATATCTTGGTATGCACTTAGATCGACGCCTAACCTGGAAGAAACACATACTCTCTAAACGAAAACAACTTCGGCTGAAATTATATCAAATGTATTGGCTCATCGGGCGCAAATCCAAGTTATCATTGGATAACAAGGTGTTGCTGTATGAGTCTATACTCAAGCCTATTTGGTCATATGGAATCCAACTATGGGGTATCGCTAGAAAATCTAATATATCCGTCATTCAACGGTTCCAAAATGAAGTGTTGCGTGCGATTATTGATGCTCCGTACTATAATTCAAATAAAATGATACAACACGATATTCCTCTAGAATCTACAATGAGTGTAATTCAACGTGTTTGTGTGAAGTACTTCGAAAGAGTGTCAGTGCATCCCAATGTACTCGCTAATCAGCTAAATATGCGACGTGATAGTGAAGTGCGTAGACTAAAACGATTAACACCATTTGATCTGATTACTGGACATATGTAGACTTTAGAATAAGCTTTAGAATAAGACTACTTAATTAAGATAATATTTTATACAGAAGATTGCTTAATGAAGTGATTTTCTACATGCCATGTAAATATAATATAGACATAGGAAATACTTATTGCCTTTAGGGCAGATTGTGGAATCACAAAGAGTAAAAAATGATGACTGAATGATGATTAGGATATTAACTAGAATACAGACGTAGATTATTCACTCACACAAATTCTTAATTTTAAACGAAGTGGAATTACCATTATATTTGAATGTTTTGTGGATCTTTATAAATGTTTTATTGCATTTTAATGTGTTAATTGCTGTTTTTAAGTAAAATAATATAATAAACATAGACAATACAATAGAAGTTAAATAAAAACTAAATATGTACAATAACCATAAATACTATATAAAAATTAAACATATACATAATCATAGAAAACAAATTTATCCATGGCATAATTATTATTATTATTACTTTATTAATTATTGAACGGGTATATTCTTTAACAAAAATCGAGAAAGTAATCGAAATATTACCTATTATTGCCATAAAAACAGTCAAAATATTTTACTATTTACCATTCCCAATTTTAACCTTTTTACCGTATTACATTAACAATCTTGAAAAATATCGTAATCAAAATACAATAATATTAATATACAATATATTGTTATTTACAAGAAAACTACCAAAAAATCGTAAAACTACATATATTACATATAAATCTATGTAAGCATAAATTGGGTAAATTTTTGTCAGGGTCGCTGCTAGGACGACAGAAACAGAACGTTAAAAATCAGTCGAATGAAACAAGTAGAAGCAAAAATAGTAACTAAAAGTACGACTGAAATAGTCTATAGTAAATGGTAACAAAATCAGTTGGGCCGAAAATAGCGACTGAAAACAATCGACTGAAACAGTTACTGGCAAAAAGTAGTAAAATCAGTCGAACCAAAAGTAGCGACTGAAACAGTCGATAGTAAAAGGGAGTCAATTACTAAACAGTCGATAGTCAATTTCAGTCCATAGTTCCCAACACTAAAATTAATGATAATATTTATATTTAACAAATACAGAAGATGGAGAAAATAAACACCTAACATATACACAATATTTATTTATTAACATGTTTAGTCACCAATTACTTTTAAAACAGCTGCATGTTATGGAATAGATTCGAATCGAGTGTGGCTGATTAGTATTCATTAGATATCCAATGGAATATTGTCCCATTCATGTACCAGATCATCCGCCAACTGCTTCATTGATGTTAGAGATGTAAATCTACTCTTCACTCTCAAAACTTCCTACAACGATTTAACTATGTGAAGGTCTGTCGATTGTGCTGACCAAGAGTGAACAAAGGCACATTCCTAGTATTTAGAAAAGAAGAAGAATAACAAGTAGAGGGCGTTGTAGTCTGTTCAGAGGCTGTTCCAAATACTATGAAAGGCCAGTGGTGTAAATAAAATTTATCTTTTGTTCCAAAGCAATAAGTGGTGTTATTAATTTCGTCCCGTCCCTAATGATAAATGATTCGTAAGTGTTATGGGCCCAGATCTCTCATCAT
This sequence comes from Rhynchophorus ferrugineus, assembly GCF_030347505.1. Taxonomy (NCBI): domain Eukaryota; kingdom Metazoa; phylum Arthropoda; class Insecta; order Coleoptera; family Curculionidae; genus Rhynchophorus; species Rhynchophorus ferrugineus. The sequence continues at coordinate 16,820,048 of NW_027472590.1, forward strand.
AAATAGGAAGAAGTAGGGGGTCGAGGATAGAGATTGCAGAAGTATGGAGGTCACGTAAAGTTCGAATTCAGTAAAGTAAACATATAAATATATACACTAGTAAAAAATGGGTGTATGCAATAGCTGGAGTTAAGTTATGGAGCACTAGGGCACTCAAGGACCAATGAAACACTAAAATACTAGAAACATGGGATCCGAAGTTACCGAAAGGATAAAAAGGAACATTGAAACCAAGAGAAGTGTTTAGTAACGCAGCCATATGTAATTTGCAAGGACCAGTGAAGCACTAGAAAAATGGGGTCCAAGGGGGTTATAGGTAGGTCAAGAAGCCAATGAAACCAATGGAAAAGAATTCACTTACGAACCAATGCGCAGGCTGCAAGCCATAAGAACCCTAATAACAGTGTCCGTTCAACAGAACTGGAAGATACAGCAAATTCCAACAGCATTTTAAATGGTAAAATAGATAAGGACATCTACATTAAGAAACCGGATGATCTAGAATCAGAGAAATTAACCAAAATGTTGGAACACAAAATTTAATGAAGTAATCAACAAGCTGAATTTTAAAAGATGTGACTCTGAAGTGTTGTGACTGAAGATTGTCCGTACTCAAAAAATAGTGTTCATCTTGTTATATTTATTAATGAAGCGTTAATAACAGGTCCTAAAGAGCAAACAGCAACTTGATATAATATCTATATGAAACGTTCAAGGTTAGGAAGATCACTGAAACTAAACGATTTCTCGGAATGGAAATAAAGAAGAGTGAAGATACACCACAGGAGCACCATTCAACAAATATTAAACGAATTCAATATGCGAGATGGCAAAACAATAGTTACACCAATGGGAGTCAACTTTAATATTTATGAATGCGAAGAAATAATTCAAGATGTGCCGGTTGGTATGGTACCTCATATTTGAGAAGATATCTAGATAGACTAAAAGAGTAAGACGATACCTCAACATAGGACAAGAACTAAAGATTGATATATAGTAAAGGCAACAGTGGACTAGAAGGCATGAGCTATGCAGATTGGGGAGGTGATCGTACAACAAGAAAAAGTGTTAGTCGTTTCATGGCATTTCACAATGGTAACCCGGTGGGGTGGCACTCTCGGAAACAGAACTGTGTAGCATTGTATTCGATGGAAGCCGAATACATAATTGCAGGTTTAGAAGCTCAAAAATTATTGAATGTAACGAGAGAGGCTTCAATAAAAGTAAAAAGATGATGTTCCTCCCTATCACTACATATTTAATCCAATTGAGTTGATATGGGGTATTGCGAAGAATTATTACAACAGACATTCAGGTCGAGGAGGATATTCAAACCAGAACTGTCTGGATTTATGGAAAGAGGCATTGTCGAATATAACACCTTCAGTTTGAATGAGCTCGATACATTGAAGAAGAAATTGACAAATGGTAGAGTCGTAAGCAAGTTTTTGATATATTGGAAATAAACAGCTTAGTTATTCACTTGATTAGTGTTTCTGGAAGTGCCACTAAAGGTCAGTATAGAATTAATATACTTTAGTTGCAGGGAATTGTATTATAGAGTGTGAATGCTTTATGAGCATGTGTGTTATTGTTCAGAATATACACGAACGTTTGTTTAAAATGTATGTGGAGAGAAATATTACTAACTGTTTTGCACATATGGCAAAAGCATTAAGTCGAATGCAGTAACTAAATGTAGTTTTATCAATAAAGCTGTATACAGGTAGTGGCAGAACAAACTAAGAAGAAATATAGTAATATCAAGATGACTTTACAAAGAAACATTGCATCGAAGGAAGCAAGAACTAAGAGTAAAAGGAAAATATGCTCTCTAATGGAAGTAAAATACATTACCCAAATATACAATTGTTAATTAGGTGGATTAGGCATTCTGGATATACTATTGCATAAAAAAACGCGCTTGTGGCTGTATAATTTAGTTTTAAGTTCTTCGATAATATATGCATTAGATGTACCATAATGTTAGAATAAATTATAATACATAATATTTTTGTTTCATTATTTTATTTAGATTATAATTTTGTTATATTTAAAAGTCAAAATGTACTAAAAGTTCTTGCTGCGGCAACATTGCCAACGTTTTGGCAGATCACGTAGGTTCACTGCTGTTCAAACATTTCTTCATCAGAATAACAGAATCTGAAACATAACGTCGCCAATTGCCGGTGGGTAAGCAAGGATGTTTAATTCATTGGCATTCGACGGAAGTGTTTATTGGTTATGATTATTGTCGGAGAAAATTTGCAAAATAATTAAAACACAACCAAAAGGAAATACGTTTTTTATCGTACTAACAAATTAACGTAAAGTAAATAATCTTAGGTGCATAAAGTTCCTAGTTCAATTCTCATTAGGCTGCGGTCGTATAATCGCTTTACATAAAAAAATTCTATTTTTAAAATGTAATTTATATTCCTGCTGCTTTATGTACATGAAATTTTGCATTACGAACAGATTTTTTCTAATTTTGAATATATTCATATGAACACGCACATGTTTTAAAAGCATTATTATATTGATCCTGTCGGAAATTTGTTTTATTTCATGAAATACTAATAACAACATTTATATATTCACATATTACACGCTTAATTTTAATTAAATAAACATATATTACACTAATGTGGACATTTTGTCGCGATTCGACCTAATTTATATAGATTATAAAGTTATGTCAAAATCACCGACATAAAATTACAACATTTAATATTAAAACCAATAAATACATTAGTTTCTGTCATCGGCTATGTTAAAAACATTATATAAGAGCATAAAGAAGTAGAGATTTAACTTTATAAAAAATTTTGGGTAAATGTTTCACGACGTCCAACATATAGATGTCGCTACTTTTAACATATTGCTTGTTTTATTCGCTATGCTAAAAGCCGCAACGGGATCTGATTATTTTTTTGTACGACATTTTCAATGTACCTTATATAGAGAAGAGTATGGTTAGCTTTTTATAACGTTTATACATTAAATTATTATCTTATTGTATTGGTGTAACGTACCCGGATGCACAGATAGTGAGGAAATGCATCATCGTTTTCCATTAAAAAAGTACACGGCGATCTTTAAGAAATGAGTAAGAAACATTAGAAATCCTAAACTGGTTGGGTTAAACATGAAACAGATTTGTGATTGTTACCGAGTGTGTCATAGACATTTTGTGATACATTTAAACTTTCCTTTAAATACTTTAAGAAAAATTTAGTGATAGTGAAAATAATACCACGAGCACAGAATATGTACAAATAAAAGTGGATCAAAATCAAAATGATATAGAAGGTAATTTGAAAGAGTCGGTCACATTTCTGTTCATAATTGTTAAATATTAATTTGCTGTGACTTTTATTGAAAATATTTTTAACGTGTTGCAGCTACACTGAATATTCGTATGGACACGATCACTGAAATATCTTAAAATATGATCTTGAATTCACAATGACAAATCAAGATCAGCTTGATGTTAGCTCTATCAGAGATTAAATTAGAAGCAATGATTAGTTTTTTAATACAGACATAATTTAATACAATTATTTCAAAGTAAACTGTTAGTCTGAAAAGTATCGAAGAGGTCAAATGGAATTTCCGGATATTGCTTTATAAGAATACATTTTTATAAGCATATAATAAAATGAAGGAAAACTTATTATTTCAGTTTATGTATTTAAGTGAGACATTGATATTTCAGAATGGGACCAATATACAACGGTCACTCATGGCAAGATGATAATAAAAATAGTGTTATGACTACAAAAGTTGATGTAAAATCGTAAATGTTGGAATAACAAATGATTAGCTTTTATTAGTCATAAAATTTATTAATAATTCATTGCAGATATATAGTAATTCGTGCTGGAAATAGGAATGTTTAGTAACACCTTCGGTTTAGACGACTCGAAGAAGAAATTGACAAATGATGAAATTGTGAACAAATGTCAGGTAGATTGGAAATTAACAGGATAACTTATTCACTTGAACGAAAATTTATGCCAATTTCTAAGACAGGATGATGAGAATGGAAACAAGTGACAGGAAACAATCAAGGTGAGTATATAATTAATATATGATAATTGTAGTAAATATTTTTGTAGAGTGTAAAAGATGTATGTACGCAAATATGTTTGTAATTGCTCAAAACATACAAGAGCAATTGCTTAAAATATGCCCGAAGAGAAAAAATAGTAATTGTTTTGTAGATAGGGCAAATCCATTAAGAAGAATGCAGTGATTAAATCTAGTTTTATCAAGAAAGCTGTATACAGGTAGTAACAGAACAAACTAAGGAGAAATACAGTGATATCAAAATGTTTTTACAAGGAAACAATGTACCGAGGGACACAAAAACTAAGCATAAAAGGTAAATATACTCTCTAATGAAAGTAAAATGTATTACTTGGACATACAATTGTTAATAAAGTGGATTGGGCCTCCAGGGGATACAACCACAAACGCACCTAGAACTCTAACTCATGGGTGGTATGGAAAAGAGTTCAATGTAAATATTAACACAACCCTAACCTACAAACTATTATGACTGTGTACTTAATTGTAGTTTTAAATCCTTCGAAAATATATGCATTAGGTTTACTATAATGTTAAAATAAATTATATTTGATAACAGTATTTTTGTTTAATTCTTTTATTTAGATTAGAATTTTGTTGTATGTCAAAGCCAGACTGAACTAAACTCAGAGTTGATACGGCAACATTGCGACGTTTTGACGTCACACATTTAGATGACGTATGTAGAAAAGAACTTTGAATAGACTATAGGTATTTAACTGATTCTACTTAAGTAATAGGGCATACGTCAAGTGATATAATAAAGTTTTTGTCAATTCACCACAACGCAAAACTAAAATGGACTACTAAGCTATATTTTCTAGTCTAAAGCCTAGTTATTGATCTTGTTGGCTGTCACTTGTAATTTTTTTACAGCCTTAAGCAGAGATAGATCTTTTTCCATTACAACTGTGTCATCAATAAAAGTTCCAAGTACTCTTTCTTTTGCTGTTAGGATATCAATAGTGTAGAGCAGATACAGGATTGATCCTACGATACTACCCTGCGGAACTTCAGCCAAAATGGGTTTTAGTCTTGAGAGAGACCCTTCAAAAAATAAATTTTCTTTCGAAAATATATGACACATGTAATCGAACTGTAGTAGAATTGTTTAAGAAATTGCAATATATCAATTAATCGGTTACATTAGATAAAATTATGAAAAATGATTGAACTGAATAAATGTTAACCTTTAGATTTGATTTGATACTTGAGATCATGAAAACTAAGTTAAAGAGCGAGGAATCCCTATCAGTTAGAACGTAACTGAAACCTTTATGATTCGAAAACTAAAAAAACAGGAGAGATCACCAGCTTTCGGTCTTATAAGTTCAAGATGCTTAATAAAATAATTGTAAATACACAATATTATTCCAGGATATCAATGTGGCTTCCTTAATAAGAACGAAACTATTGAATAAATACACATATTGAAAAACCTGATAAATACAGATCTAAATGCTAATAGATATTTCTCGACAGCATTTTTCGATAGATCTCAGGCTTTTGACAAAGTATGGTACGCAAGACTGCGGCTTGAAGTAAAAAAGCTTATCTCTCATATGCTCTTTCAGCTACTGAAATCTTATGTTACAAATAGACACTTACTACAAAATGAGATGATGAACTGAATTACAACCTATATATTCAGTAGTCCTACAAAATAGTGTACTAGATCCAGCATTGTATCTTCTGTATAGTAATAATCTGCCGGCCATAACAAATACTATTATAGTAACATATAACACGGCAATTTTATTCAGAAAAACCCAATAATAGTACAAATTAGCGTAGGGAACTTTCGACTGAAATTGACTATCGACTGTTTAGTAATTGACTACCTTTTACTACCGACTATTTCAGTCGCTATTTTTGGTTCGACTGATTTTACTACTTTTTACTAGTAACTGTTTCATTCGACTACTTTCAGTCGCTATTTTCGATCTGACTGATTTTATTACTATTTACTATCGACTGTTTCAATCGTGTACTTTTAGTTACTATTTTGGGTCTACTAGTTTCATTCGACTGATTTTTAACATTCTGGCTCTGTCAGCCTAGCCGCGACCTTGACAAAAATGTGCTGAATTTAGGCTTACATAGATTTATATGTAATACATACAGTTTTACGATTTTTTTGATAGTTTGCTTGTAAATAACAATATATTGTGTATTAATATAGCAGCATTTTGGAACACTATTTTTTAAGATTATTAATTTAATAATGCAAGAAATATTAAACTGTTTTTATGGCAATACTAGTTAATTTTTTTTAATTAACTTTTTCGTCACGATACATCTCTCGATTTTTGTTCAAGTTTTTTGATTGTCAAAACTTCTTTCCTAAATTCTTGAAAACTAAATTTAGTTTCGCAATGTTCCAGAAATTGCATTGATTTGAAACGATTTGAAGAAGTTTTTACATTATCAGTTAAATCTCGCAAAAAAATATTAACGGTAAACAGGTGATAAACTGTATTCAATATGTATGCTAAATATTTCTAATAAATACATTTTCTACATACAAGTTCTACTGTCTGTATTTGGATGGCATCAATAAAAGACAATCAATATTTTTATTTCAATTTCAATCAATTTTTTTATCCGATTTCATACAAAAAATTCTCCCAAAAAGGTATCTTCCATTCTAACTTCAAAAAATACAAATGCTGTTCCGCAATTTGAAATTCAAGACAGAACTACTGATGAAGAATGTATTACATCTAAAGATATTTGGATAAAAAGTAGCTAGAATGAAAGAAATAATTACACCAGGTACTACAACAACTTTACAGATTAAGCAGTATTTGGAAACGCCCCTTATTGGGCGTTTAGAAACCTCATTGGATTTTTGGCAAGCACATAAAATGAGAATATCTTGCTATATCTATAGAGAAATAGAGAGTCAACTCAATAGGGAACTCTGGCAAAAAGTTTTGTTTTGTCCAACATCCAGATGTGGTTATATCCGCCATTCAAGTAATTTGATTGGTCAATTTACATTATAGGTACCTGTAAAAAAGCATTTCGCTGTGAAGACGTTTGATTGGTTCATTAATAAAGTTTTCCACGCAGGTGCGGCACGTGACAGCCCTGACGTCACGTTTAATTGACCAGTAAAATTTAAATAAAAACCATTTTATTTGTGAAATAAATTTATTAATACAACCAATGAAATAAATATAATCTGTAAAAATAAATATATTTATAAAATATAAATATTGTATATATAAAATCATAAACAAAGAACTTTGGAACAAATCAAAACTATTTCTTCAGACTTTTCACTTTTCTATATTTGTTTAGAGCCATGAATTTAATCTTTTATGGGTTTATCCAAAAATATACAACACTCTTTATTATTTGTAATATTTTATCTGGAAAATCATTATGTAGTGTACAATTAAAAGGTTTTAAATTTATATTTCTTAAAGATATTTGACAAAAATATGTTAAATTATCTGCGTGGCAATATCGTGGGATAAAATAAAAGAGTTTAAAATAAAGAGATGTACTGACAGTATAATAAAACAATTTTTTAGGGCATGAGATATTGCCTGGACTCGTTTATTCATATAGGAACATCTAGAACTGAAGTTATAGTCATCCCCCATTAGTATAGGAAATAAATTATTTAAAGAGCCCTCATCTTCATCCTCTTCACAATTTCCTAAAGGCCAATGAGATGAACAAATTAACTTATTTTGAGCGCTTCAAATGATTTCTAAAACATACTAGCCGAGGATGTATATTTCTGAATTAATGAGCTAGCTCCAAAAAAAAACTATCTTGGTTAAGTAGCCTTAAGCCAATATGTTTATTTGGATAATTACACTTATTTTTTCTTTAATGAAAAGAACCCCTCAATGTAGTTATTAAATTGACGACACTTTAACAAATTTGTTCTTACTTGGGCAATAAATTTTGCACCAAAATTCCTGCTCTATTGAATGTCGGTTAATCCTCTCTTAATGGATTTGCATTCAGTTTTTGTACTATTTTATTGGAGCTGCAACTATTGATCCAAGAGAAAAGTACATAATTTCCAAAATTAAAAAAATAAATATTTGATATTTATATATATGAATAAACTTACCCCAACTTACAACAACAAAACATGCTATAATGGTTCATAAATTGCTTTGTTACTTAATCCAATAGGTTTGGGATTTTTAACATTAGCAACCACTTTTTAATGACAGCCAAATATTTCTAAGGGAAACGATTCTGCAGTTCTTTACTATCTATGCATTCGGGTACAGAACACTTCCTAGATTGATAATTCACTTTACTTTTTGTACTACCGACTTATCTTAATCTCACTATTCCGCATAAAACGCACTATTCCTTATGTCCATAGAAAAAATAGAAATTTTACGGTATAGGCGACCTTGGAGAAATGTTTTGTTTAGTTCAATCAACGGTAGCGCTGCGATCGCTAATTGTGATTGGAAATAGTTTAAATTCCTGGTGCCGCCACTAACATGGAACGTGATTGGTCGATCAAATTGTGTGAAGTCAGCATTTTCTATGGGCGCCCATTTTTTAGTTTGTTGTTTGAAGGTTTTGGTTTTTGTGTTTTTGTTTAGATCAAGAAATCTTCGTTTTACGTTGTGCATATTTTCTGTTTTATATTAATTATTATGGAGTAATAATATAAAAATTGATGACAATGGGTCAGTGTAGTAAAAGATGCAGTGTACCGGGGTAAAAATCTACTACGGAAATTAGACATCGTTTCCCAAAGAATTATCTCGCTCCTTTCCAAAAATGATCAAGTAAATAGTAGTAAGTTACCAGGATAAACCAAAATGCAAATATATCAACGTCATGTGTCTATCACGGACATTTTAGTGAAAAATTTAGAATTACCCTTCTTCACGAACAGGTATTAGGGTAAATGCATATCCAACATTGTTTTTATCAGGTGCATATAAAATTATCTATCTACTACATGTCTGTTTATATATTGTTTGTTTACAAAAACTCAAAACCTACTTATGAAGATGTTAGTGGTAATAAAATTCAATTAATCTACCAAGTTGTTCGTATGCTGTCAGTGTGATGTCTCTACATAAAGAAGTCTTACAAGAAGGTAATAATTAAGATAATTGGATAATTAGTAGTAATAAATACTACTTTTAATGCTAAGATATCCCTAAAATATTGTAATACTTTACTGTTTAGAACAATCAGTGTTAATAATTTTATTGTAGAGCTATTTTATATTTAAATTTAATTGCTAGGGGATTTATTACCTTAAAGAAATCTATTTTGTCTAAATTTACAAATAACTACATTTATTTAACAAATCTTAACCAGGATTGCTTAAAAAAATTTATTGGATCTATTAGAGGTCATGGAGCATCCTTCACCTAGTGTGTTCGAGAGATCTTTAAAAGGGCACATCATCACTTCAATTTTTTCACATCATTCTCCTGGAGAAAATTGTGAAGAAGGAACTACTTCTATTATCTATTAATAACTACATTTATTTAACAAATCTTAACCAGGATTGCTTAAAGAATTTTATTGGATCTATTAGAGGTCATGGAGCATCCTTCACCTACTATGTTCGAGAGATCTTTAAAAGGGCATATCATCACTTCAATTTTTTCACATCATTCTCCTGGAGAAAATTGTGAAGAAGTAGTTCCACAGATTAAATACTGTAAAATCTAAATATCTTTAAAAAACACATACATTTTTAGTGTTTCAACTGTCCTATCCATAATATTTTCAAGACCAAATTTTAAAAGTTATTATGAGGTGTGATTGTATTTTTGGTTTAATGAAGTTAATGCAATATCAACAGGGAAGGATTTAAAGTTTACCTTCAATATATCAAGATAAGTTAGAACTCTAATAGATCCCATAAAATTGATGAAAATTGATTAAACAAATATAGGAAGACGTTATAGAAGAATTATAGATATTTAAATACTATTGGGCAATAAATGTGACGTCACAAAGTAATTAGGCGAAATGGCAGACCAATCAAAGCAAAGTATTTTCCTTACAGGTTTCTACATAACTATTTTAAACTAACCACTCAAATTCACGTTGTCAGCGCCGCCAATGATTGAACTAAGCAAAACTTTGTCCCACTACTTATCATTGGAGTTGCACACCCCTGCTATGTCTTCCGTACTGAAAATGGCGCTCAAAATAAATAAACAACAAACGACCCATAGAAACGAAGTGAACCAATCAGATTCCATCTCGACCTATAGAGTAGCAATTAAAGCAAGTAATAAGTTAAAAGTTGCTAGATGACTAGTATATATGAGATTCTACACACAATATGATTTTATTTTTTATATATATAATTTGACATTTTATCACTAATTATTAGAAAAATTTCGTAGAAATTTGACAACAGGATCGATCAGTACCAACAATATTCGAATTTTTACTAGGGTAATATGATAAGGAAAAAGTCGGTCCGAGCTTAAAACGAATTTTACATTTTTACAAACTGCATTTGGCAGTATATACGACGTCACCTATGACGTCGTGCATTGGCTATTTTATTTCAAGAACTATCTATGCTACTCTATGAATAATATAAAGTTACAAGAAAAGAATATAGACATAATAGGCATGTACAGGGCTCATAGGTGATGTGGAAAAACCAATAATACCTGAATATACACAGTTTAATATATATTGATGCTGTTACTTCAATATTGAAAATACATTTATCAACTTTCAATTCCTTTAATTGTCTTATAAGTCGTATATAGTAAATATTTGTTATTATAATCGCATTGTGATGCATTGCATTTTAAAGAGGAACACCTTAATTAATAATGTAAACAATACAGTTAATTAAATTTACTGTTCAGCAAAACCTTAAACCTATACAATAAAACTTAATCTTAAACAATAAAAACGTCATATAGTCTGTTCAAAGAAGCAGTGAACTACGTCATCAAGATGTATAATGTATTGCCTGCCGCAATTTGTAAATTCTTTTTAAAATCAGATAATATTTTCCTTCTCATTTTATTCCGTACTCGCCTCTACGGTACATATACTAAAATTGGAACGATACGGAGAAGATTAGCCTATCATGTCAATGTCCCGTGCGCAAGGACGAGACACATTTTTAACACTGCCGCTCGTAATAGCGGCAAGAATATTACCTACATGTGAGTACTATCCCACATGGGAATCGAAGGTAGCGAAAGAGCTGATCATCTTGCTGGGAAAAGGGAAAAGGGAGGGATCACTTTTGGAAAACCATCTATGCTAGAGAAGGGATCTGAATACATAATATACCGCATTTTATAAAAAACTGGGTCAACTAAACTGGGACTTAATGATCAATAACAAAATGTGCGAGATAAAAGAGGAGTTTTACCAAGGTCTCAACTTTTATAACTTTAGCAGGCATAAATTGGGTATTTTTCAGACTCAGAATAGGCCATTGTCGGCTGACTCACGAGCTTCTACTCAAATGAGAAAGTCTGAGAATCAAACACTTCCTAGTTGAATGCCAAGGGCACGCACTCCAAAGACGACTCACTCTCTGGCCTGAAGGGATCCATGAAACAACTTCTACAATTTCTTATTATTATTACTAACTTCTTATTATTACTCTGATTGAAAATGCCGAAGCCAGACAGAAGAGATTGCGTCTCTAATCAGTTACTTCTGACAGGGACGAGGTCATGGAGGCCCCCTCTTGCCAATAAAATTCGTTAGAGAGGTAAACATTTTTACTGTTATATATTAAGTTGCAACGGTTTTTATTGAAAGTATTTTTAGCGTGTTGCAGCTTCACTGAATATTAGTATGGGCACGATCATTAAAATATCTCAAAAAATAAAAATTTATATCATGGATTCACCGAAAAGAAACGGCCCTTATACGAAGCGGGTGACGAATCAAGATCAGCTTGATCTAACATCAATCAGAGATCAAATATATGTGAAATGAATAAAAACAGTGAGTAGTGTTTTCAATATTAATATAATTTAATGCAATTATTTCAGAGGAAACTGTCTGGAAAGTATATATATATATATGGATATGTAGAATATTCCTTATTCCATACAATGTTAGGTACTATATGATTTATATGGAAACCCCACAAAGAAGTCTTATGGAACTTCCAGACAATGCTTTTAAAAAAATAAAATTTGTAAAAGCATATAATAAAATCTTAATAATAAGAATAGTAATAGTAATAGAACTTATTTAAATTTGTGTATTTAGATGAGAGATGGGTATTTTTGAATGGGACATTGGGTCACTCATGACAAGATGATAATAAAACAAATGTTAGATAGATTGGAAATTAATAACATAGTTATGCACTTGAATTAAACTTTCTGAATGTGGTTCATCTCACAATTTCTAAGACTGGACGATGAGATTGGAAATAAATGTATATATAATGTATATACAATAACTGTAGGAAGTTGTATTGTAGAATGTGAACGATTTTTATGCATATGTGTGTAATTATACATAGTATTAGGCATAGAGAAATAGAGATTTAACTTTATAGAAAATTTTGGGAAAATGTTTCGCGACGTCCAAGATATAGATGTCGCTACTTTTAATTTATTAAATTTAATCGCTACGCTCTAAGCCGCGACGGGCCCTGATTGGCTCACTTCGTTTCTATAATACACTTATTTATTTATTTTAGCGCCATTTTCAGTATGGTTGACATTAGAAATAGTGCGTTTAGAGATTAAATTATTAGTTCCTTAATATATAGATCGGTAGTACAAAAAGTAAAGTAAATTATAGATCTAGGAAGTGTTAATAGATGTGTATAATAATTTTCATTCGAAGAAATATTTAGCTCTTATTAAAAAATGATTGATAATGTTAAGAATCCCAAACCGATTAGATTAAGTATCAAGGAGATTTATGATCGTTACAGTATATTTTTTTGTTGTAAATTGGGGTAAGTTTATTCGCATATATAAATATCAAACATTTCTTTTTGTTAATTTTAGAAATTATTCCCCGTCCGAAAGAAGCTGTGCAAAGGGCTATATACTTTTCTTCTTGGATCAATAGTTGTAGCTAGAACAAAATAAGAGCTCCTGAAAGCAAATCTATTAAGAGAGGATCAGCCGATATTCAATACACAAGGAATTTTGGTGTAAAATTTATTGCCCAAGTAAGAACAAATTTGTTAAAGTGTCGCCAATTTAATAACTACATTGAGGGGTTCATTTCATTAAAGAAAAAAAAGTGTAAGTATCTAAATAAATATATTGGCCTAAGGCTACTTAACCAAGATAATTTTTTTGGATCTAGCTGACGGATTCAGGGATATACATCCTCGGCTAGTATGTTTTAGAAATCATTTGAAGCGCTTAACATAAGTTAATTAACATAAGTTAAATTAATGACAGAAGTAATGTTAATAATGATGTAATGTAAATTTATTTCAAATAAATATATTTTTTAAAGTAAATAAAATTTGAACAATTAAACGTGACGTCAGAGCTGTTACGTGTCGCACTTGCGTGGCAAACTTTATCAAAGAACCAATCAAATGTCCTCACAGCGAAATATTTTTTTGCAGGGGCCTACAATGGATATTTAAATTGACCAATCAATTTACTTGAATGACCAATTATGGCGCCCTCTGGATGTTGGGCAAGGCAAAACGTTGCGCCAGAGTCCCCTATTGAGTTACACCTCTATTACTCTAGGGTATTAGGTTAGAATGTGTTAGAAAAGGGGGAATACTAGCTGTTTTGTTGATATGGTAAATGCATTACGGAGAATTAAGTGATTAACCATTACATAAAAAATGCGCCTAGAACTCTACCTCTTGGGTGGTGTGGAAAAGAGTTCAACGTAAATATAATGAAATAACTCTCACCTATAAAAAAATGTGGCTCTGTAATTAACTGTAGTTTAAATTGTTCGATAGTATATGCATTAGATGTACTATAATGTTAAAATAAATTATATCTGATAAAATTTTTGTTTCATTATGTTATTTAAACAAAAATTTTTTTATATATCAGAGGCAAATTAAACTAAATCTCAAAGTCGATGTGGCAACATTGCAACGTTTTGACATCATAAATTGAGATGATTATATATATATATATATATATATATATATATATATATATATATAATCATATGTAAAGAACTTTGGAACAAATCAAAATTACTAATATTATATATTATAGGTATATTTATTTTCACATAATATATATATATATATATATATATATATATATATATATAATTCATTCGTTGAATTAATAAAATTATTTTAGAAATGAAATTTAAATTTTATTGAACAATTAAACGTGACGTGCTATTGTGTCACATCTACGTGGCAAACTTTATCAAAGAACCAATCAAATGTCCTCACAGCGAAATATTTGTTGCAGGGGCCTACAATGGAGATTTAAATTGACCAATCAATTTACTTGAATGGCCAATTATGGCGCCCTCTGGACGTTGGGCAAGGCAAAACGTTGTACCAGAGTCCCCTATTGAGTTACATCTATATTACTCTAGGGTATTAGGTTAGAATGTATTAGAAAAGGGGGAATACTGGCTGTTTTGTAGATATGGTAAATGCATTACGGAAAATTAGGTGATTAACCACTACATAAAAAATGCGCCTAGAACTCTACCTCTTGGGTGGTGTGGAAAAGAGTTCAACGTAAATATAATGAAATAACTCTCACCTATAAAAAAATGTGGCTCTGTAATTAACTGTAGTTTAAATTATTCGATAATATATGCATTAGATGTACTATAATGTTAAAATAAATTATATCTGATAGAATTTTTGTCTCATTATTTTATTTAAACTAAAATTTTTTTATATATCGGAGGTAAATTAAACTAAATCTCAAAGTCGATGTGGCAACATTGCAACGTTTTGACATCATAAATTCACTGCATCTTTGGATATTCTATACATAACCCAACTAAATTGAAATGTTACTCATTGTATGTTATCTGAAATGTGCATGCGTTCAAATAGCCAATCATATACGACACCTTATTGGTATTCCTATAGTCTCGTTGCATACACCTACAATAATCGAATTATATACCGATTATTGAAAATAATTTGTATCGATTATACCCAACACTATTAAAAGCTCAAAATGATGTGATCGAAACATACGCAACTGTCTCAACTAAGAACATCAACAATGCAAAATTAAATATTAAGATTAAGCATTAAAAAGGCATAAAAATACGGAATATAATAGCTCATCGGGCCAGCATTCATATTATAAGCATTGTTTGGGTGAATACGGCAATTTTTCAACTCGGCAGAGTGTTTAATCTCATTTAGCTTAGCGTAAAATAAAAATAAATCTAATTTTTGCGATTTATCTTACTTTTCATGGTCCGGTTTGTTAAAAGCCGGACAATTTAGGTAACATACCGTCGGTCAAAGTGGAAATAAAATCTCGAAATACAATTTTAAAATTCGAAGCGAAGGACAAAGGATTAGGCTTAATATTAATTGATACCGTCACAGATTACGTTTCTCCTTTGAATTAAACAGAACTGTTTAAATTTTTACTCAATTATATAGGCAATGAATATTTTATAATGATTAAAATTTATGGACAAAACTTGCTACCCAAGTTAAAACATTAGCTGATCTCCATAAGAGTAATAAAACATTTTTTTTTTGTTTTGAGCCGCAAAAAATAGCAATTTTAAGCAATGAATTCATTTTAATACATTATGTCATACCTTATAATGCGTATTTAGGCATACTAAATATTAGTAATGTTAACAGTACTATTTCACTAACAATCTTTGTACAGTAAACAATATTAAAGTAATTTAATTAAATCATTAAAACTCTCTTCAAGTAAATCAATGACTTTTTGGCAAGTTAACATAATGTAGGCAACTCTTTATACTACATATTGGGATATCCATTATAATTAATAATACTTTATTGAATTAATGATATTTATAAATAAAATTCCTCAGATTAAAACATTTTTTCAGGTAATTGATTTAAATCCAATTACTTTCAATATGAAGTCAAACACATTCAACCTATAAACCTTAACATTTTTACCCATTCTATTATACAGGGTAGAGGGTATTTCATTTAAGGTAAAAAAAACTGTTTTTTTTTTCGACAACAAAATGTATTTACATTAAAACTTGATGTGTTTAAATGGAGCCACAGCATTTAATCTTCTTTGTAAAATGCCAAATGAAAATAGGGATAATTTTTTATGATTTGTCAGACCTCCCATTGTTTCAGTCACAACTCCAGTATTTTCAATTGTACAATGACCAAACCAGGGTGAAAACATGAGTATTTAAGAGATGCTTGATGATGAATTAATATGTGAGGGGTATGTGGTTTTGTCCAATTCACCATTTTTGATGTTTAAACTTTTTTTGTGTATATATTATGATTTTTGTTTTATTTATTCATTGTAAGAAAATTAACATTGTTGATTAAGTTGAATATTTAATTATAAAAATGTATTTTCATAAAGTAATTAATAACACATAACTACATTAGGATATTTTAACTACAAATAATAACATAATGAACTACATTTTATAATATATGTAACTCCATGCAATAAAATAAAAAATGGGTTAACATAATTATGAAAACAAAAAACAGAATTTATAAAAAACAAAATGCTTTTTCTTTTCCACTTAAAAACTAGCACTTATCACAAAAATATACAATTTTCTTCCAAATGCTATTAAATACGACAATACTATATCCATCACATGACTAGTCTACTTTTTCAGGTTTCACTCTTTCTGCTTCAAAGTATGCTCTGTAAATATATAAACCCATTGCTATGTGAAGCATTACAACAGCCATAACTGCTGACCAAATATTCGCACCCGTACTCGATACTCCTAACAAACCTTAAATATAAAATCATGATTGTATTAGGCTTATTTAATATTAATATTTAGCATTGTATACCTTCAAAAAAGAAAAATTTTGTCACAAAAAATGTAGCTATAGGAGAAGCTATAATAAATATTGAATAAGCTAATATGGTACTAAAAGTACTTAACTGGGGCTCCATTATGTAGAAACAAAAATACAAAACGTTAACAAACTGAATAAAGTTACTTTAACCTATTTTTCTGTTGTCAAAACCGGTAGTCAGTTACCCCATAATTACATTATAGTAAAATCCATTTTGTTATTTCTATTGTAAAGTAAAAATTTTTCTAATGATGTCAAATTATAATTAATAATGAATAATCAAACAATGATGATCCTTAAAAAGTTAAATGTTATTCTAGAAAAATATATTCCTGACTTTTGAAAAGAAGAAAATTGATAACATAACCGTAAAGCATTACAAACAAGTGAAAATTTGTTGAAAGAGCTTTGTCATTCTAAACTATTGAATAGTAAATATTAATCCAAAATGAGTTCAATTGGTACAGGTGTAAGTAAAATGAAAAAACAATTACATTTTTTTTATTAAGATGTATTTTAGTACGATTTATCAGCTTCCCAGTTTTCGCCCGATGGTAGAGTTTTCCAAGTAGAATATGCTATGAAAGCTGTAGAAAATAGTGGTACAGTAATTGGTCTAAAAGGAACCGATGGAATAGTATTAGCTGCCGAAAAACTGATACTTTCAAAGTTACATGAGCCTGGAACTAATCAAAGAATATTTAATATAGATAAACACATTGGAATGGTAAATAATTTTAAATAAAACAATTTAAAAAATTATTAACAACTTAAACTTATTCATAATGTAATTGCAGGCTTTTTCTGGTTTAATCGCAGATGCCCGTCAAATTGTTCAAATTGCAAGGAGAGAAGCTGCTGATTATAGACAGCAGTATGGTGTTAGTATTCCTTTGAAATACTTAAATGATCGTGTTAGCATGTACATGCATGCTTATACCTTGTACAGTGCTATTCGCCCTTATGGTTGTAGTGTAATACTAGCAAGTTATGAAGATGGAGAACCAACTATGTATACAATTGATCCTTCAGGAGTTAGCTATGTAAGTTGTCTTTAAGAATATAAATATCTTGAATTATATTACATCTTAAGTTGGTGTTATAGGGATATCATGGGTGTGCTGCTGGTAAAGCTAAACAAGCAGCAAAAACAGAAATTGAAAAACTTAAATTAGCACAGCTCTCCTGCAAAGAATTAGCTAAAGAAGCTGCAAAAATGTAAGGCATATTAGTAATGTAGCATGAATTTGTTTTTACCTTTCTATTTTAGAATTTATTTGGTTCATGATGAATTAAAGGACAAAAACTTTGAATTAGAACTTTCATGGGTATGCAAGGAAAGCAATGGATTCCATCAAAAAGTCTCAGAAACTGTGTTTCAAGAAGCAGAACGTGCTGCTAAAATGGCAATGGAAGCAGACTCTGAATCAGATACAGAAGATATGTAAAATAACTTCTACAATGTTTCATTTAATATAATAAAGTCACAATTATCTTTAATTTCATTTAAAAATCACTACTGTCTTTTTACTATCAACATTCTACTGTATATTTATTTTACTTAGGTCAGCTTTAGGTTGCTATTGTTAATAAGTTTGTTTTATAACTGAAAAAAGCAACAAATATATCCATAAAAATCTGGATTCTAAAATATTCTGGAAAACAAACAAAAAATTGGACATTTTTTTAAATAAATAATATCAGATTATTAAATTTATTCAACATTTACACTTTAGTTATCTCCTTTAGTTAGTATCTCCCCTTATTTTTTAATAATTTTAGTTTATAATTAGAAAATAAAGCAATATACATGACAAAATGGCTTTTCAAACAAATTAAGATATTGCCTAATTCTAAAATATTTTCTTTTATTCACTGCAACTTTTGTTTCCTTATATTTTTAATTACATTATAAAAAATAATATAAATGTAAAGTCAATATTTAGCAAAAAAATAGTGTATTAAATTCAACATGGTAATGTATTAAATAAGTGATCCAAGTATATTTCTTAATATATAAATTGTGATATGTAAATAATTGAATTTACAAGTTTAGTCACAAACAATAATGAAATTTAGGTTCAAATATTACACTTGAGAGTTAGTATGAAATGAAATATTTTTTTATAAAATTGTTAATGTAGTAAGATGTATGGATTATGAATGGATTAAAATTATAAATTTTCATAAATAGAAATAATTGAATACAATAAAAAGTTAATTATCAAACAAAAGAAATATATCTATTTCATATTATTGAATACATATCCCTTTAAAATAAAAAGTTACTACTACTTGGTACTAAAATCGCTTGGAAAAAACTACAATTTCTATTAAATAACACAAAATAAATGTGTTATTGCAAACAAAATTTATGGCTTGCATAACGAGTTTATAATGACAAGGCTTTTATTAATGAATGAATTATATTATTGAAAATATAATTGTAATCTCTTGTGTGGAGCAGCATCATTAACACATTTTGTTATACATCATTATACAAAATTGTGGATTCAATAATTTTGGCTAATTATTTTAAAAATTAATAACGAGTTTTCAAGGCATAAATTCTACTTTATAAATTTTTTACTAACTTCAGCTTTATATCTCCTTGTCATTTTTTTTACATATTTTAAAGTCTCCAACTATGGGTTTATCTTTATCTGGACCTAACGTGGGCTCCGAACCACGGTCCTCGGCATTAAGCCTATCGACTGGCGAGTGACTAACTTTAGAAATCATACCAGAAGACATCCGGTCTTACTCAACCTGGGATCATTTTCCTTGTCGGATTTTATACTCTTGCCCAGGACAATCACAAACATAAATTTACGACCATGCCCCCAGCAGGACCGTCCTGTTGCCTTTACATCTACGCCACCAAGCCGGCCCCTTATAATTTTAATAAGCTTAGTTTATAAATAAAAAGTATATAAATGAAAAAAATAATTCAATAGATGAAAATATTGTTTTTGTTATAGCTTTAGTATAATTCCCAGTAATATTTATGAATTCCAATACACAATAATCAAATTTAGATTAAAATATTAAATTTGTAAGATATGAAACGTTATAATTTTAAAAAATGAATAAATCACTACATTTATCACTACCGTAGACTCAAATGAATATATATTTTTGTGCAATGAAACATATAAGCAATAAATGTTTCAGTACTTATTTAATAAATTTAAAGTGAAAACATTTTTATAGAACCAAGTCATACTGTAATGCAATGGTTCTAAAATATGAAATAATTCTTGGATATTTATTTTGTTATCACTACTTACTACCTCGGAATGAATATACTAATGTTGGCAATACGTCTTCAGGGCTTATTTGAAGAATTAAAAAAGATGTATTGACACAAAAGCCAATCATGACTACTAGTACCTGGAAGGTTTTTATTAATAAATGAATTATATTATTGAAAATTATTGAGTTTTCCTTAAATCTCATGTCGAGTAAGATGATAAGTACACGAGCTTCTAAAATGCATAATCTTCTACAACTACTTTTAAAATTCAAGTTTTTCAAGAGTTTTGAATATAAAAATAATACGTTAGAGATCCAAACATATTTTTATGTAGTGTAAAAATTTCGATTCGTCTACGATTTTCATCGTAGACGATAATCAAATTTAGATTCAAGTATTAAATATGTAAGATCATATGGAACGTTCTAACTTTATAATTAATACCTCAAAATGAACATAGGAATGTTAGCAATAAATTAATCAGTGACTATTTAAAATTTTAAAACATAGAAACGTTTATTGAGAAAAAAAAACAATTGGGACCATTTGTTATACCAGACTTGTTTCAATTAATAAAATATAATTCTTCAGATTACCGTAACTAGTACACATGTCTCTAAAATGCACAATTTTATTTATATACTTTTGAAAATCAATATCGAGTTTGGAATGTAAAAATCCTATTTTAAATTTCTTTTTCCCGCTTGGCTATTATATTACCTTAAATTTTTTAATAAGTTTTGTTTAAAAATAAAAATGTAAACATATTATTAATGAAAATTAATTACATATTAGCTTTAAATAAAAGTAAAACAATGTTCAGGAGAAAATGACTTTTTATTAAATTCAACACAGTATTGAGCTTATATAAGAGATCCAAGTATATTTCTTAGTGAATATTTGTGATTTTCCGATTGCTTTTTAATTGTACACAGTAATCAAATTTAGATTCAAATATTAAATTTGTGAAATAGTATGAAATGTTATAATTTGATAAAGCGCATGAATGGAGTGATGGAAAATTATATATATGCTTATAAAATAAAAACTGTTTCGAAATCACGGCTCACACATTTGATACTGTTATAAATTTAAAATTTCATCCAATAATTAAAGAAGCGAAACCTGTCGCTATTATTACTGTAGACAATATCAATTTAAAATGAAAACAAATGCAGGTAGTACCTAATTCTAAAACATCAAATAATTCTTGGATATCTACTTTTTATCTCTACTTAATACCCCAAAACTAATATACTAATGTTAGTAATACATTTTTTCAAGGCTTATTTTATGAATTTAGAATAAAAACATTTTTATAGAAACAAAAGTCAATCATGACTACAACTATATTTATATCAGGCTTTCGTTATTGATATTACCAAAATTATTTTCCTTAAATCTCTTATGTAGAGCAACATGATTGGTACAATATGCTTAAAGGTACTGAGAAATTTAAACAAAAAGATTTTTTCAAAACCCTGGTATATAAAAATAATCTTATAATACTTAACAAATTATATATAGTTTAGCAGTCTTTTGAAGCAACATTTTGTTACAGAGTTCTTGTATATTTTTATCACAGCCTTTGTTAATAATTTAGAGACTACAAATATTCAATACAATAGACACTTTTTCCCATAGTCTTGAATGAATGTCAGTTGATAATCATTTGATCATAACAATTATTTTTTAATTAATTTGTTCTTTACATTATCATCAAAGAAGCAACCATATTAAAATAAACTCTACAGAATATGAAAATCTCGAATCATACCCTGTATCTGCAGCGTTAAAAGTATTGGGATGACTAAACATTCTCTTAAAAATACATTTATATGAAATCACAGGAGTTGTATTTGTCGGCAGCGGGTTCTGAATAGGAAAAAAATAAAATTAAATACCGCCAACAAATACAATTATCATAATTAATGCCAATTATGCGACGCTTTTTAAAATGTATAATAATACAATTTGAATGAACTTAAGACATAAACTTAAAAAGCAAACATAGCTGCAACATTCGCCCTACTATCCAGTTTGGTAAGCTTATAGAAAATATCACAATATAAGGGCGAATCTTACAAAAAACTACGTTTATCAAAAAATATACCTATATACAAAAAGGGTGAGGTAAATATAAAACACAAAACATCATGATGTATTTCCAAATAATATTTTTAATCCAATTTGTACATTCTTCTTCCGGTTCCTGTTTTGTTTGAAAACACTTCTAGCAATCTGGTCCAAAAATCATCCAGGAGATATATATTTTTATATATATATACGATTAAATAAGAACACCGACTATGTAAATTCAGTACACAAAATATGTACTTTGAAATCAAAATAAAATAACACAAGGAAAGCAGTTTTTATCCAAACTTACTACGGAAAAACAAACTTTTTCTAAGTCTAATAGATTATGCAAATGAATTAAAAAAAAATTGAAAAAACTTTTCTCGAATGACTTAGGTGCGTCTATACACCAAAGATAACATTTTTCTTAAGAATAAGAAACATGTAGTTGTTAAACCTAATATTAATAAAAACAAGTCACTGATCAATTGACTTGTTCCGCAGAAAATTCATCATTAAACCACTTAGTGGCGCGATCGATGAGACTCCTCCCTCCGATCCCTCTCCCGTTCTCTCTCACTTTCTCGCCCGCGGCCCGATTCTCTCTCTCTTTCGCGATACGAACGCTCGTCATAGTAACGCGACTTGGACGAAGTGTCACCACCAGCTTCCGGCGGTTCTACCGGCGATTTATTCCTTGGCCTGGACACCCTAGGCCTGCAGAAATAAACTTTACTTTTATATATATGAACACGTGCCTTATCGCTACTTACTCTTCTGGTTCTCTGTCGCGATAGTCTCTTTCCCTGTCTCTATCCATTCTTTCGCGACTTCTGGATCGATCCCTATCCCGTTCTCTTTCCCTGTAGCTATCAGTGTAGTACCTGTCCCTGTCACGTTCTCGGTCGCGATCTCTTTCACGTTCCCTGTCTCTACTTCTATCACGGTATCTAAATAATTTTTAAAAATATTTCAAAACATTAACAACGACCATGTAATCAAGTTACAATCGGAAAATCCATAAAAACAACAAACATGGCAAAAGCCCACTTGATATTATGTCAACATTCAGCAACTAAATATTGTATATCACTATCCAAAAACGAACTAAGAAAAATGCCTAGAGCGTTGGAATATTACGTCTCGATTTCTATTAGATTAACATTACTAAGGAATAAAAGACAAAGAAAGCATAATTCCTTAGTGTGTATATAAAATTTTAAGTAAAATTGAAAATCCCTTATCTTACCTTGATGATGATCTATCACGCCTACCCCTTCTGTGTGATCTGTCCCTTGATCTAGACCTGTTTCTGCGCGATGAGCTGTAGCTTTTATCCTCCACGCCTCTCAAAGTATCTTGTAACGAACTGATCAGTATTTTACAACGATCATCGTTAGCAACTTTCGATTGCTTGATCAATGAAATAGCTGTCACCAATGTTTCAATGGCGCTTGCATACTCCCCAGCTGCGGCATCTGAGACTGCTCTTGCTATGGCCGATGAAGACACTGTTCTATTTCTTGACATTATATCTTCGAATTCCTGAATAAAATTGAGTTATAGAACAAATGAGTATGTTATATATGGACAAAGAAATGTATTACTTGTTCGCTAATTGGAGGCATATCAGGTCTATGTTCAGGTGGAGGACCACCATAAGGAGATTGTGACATACTAGTAGGTGGACCATAACCATGTGGAGGGCCATGTGGGGGTGTTTGCTGGGGACCCATTGGCGGGCCGTGTGGTGGTCCATGAGGAGGTCCTTGAGGCATAACTAAAAACAGATAGAATTACAACCAGATATTAGTTCTAAGCTAATCTATCATATAATATTAAAATTAATGAAACTAATAAATTAATAATTATCATACCCATACCTGGCCCAGGTCCAGGGCCCCCCATCTGCATAGGTGGAGGTCCCCCTGCTTGCGGAAAGAATGCAGGGTTAACATGAGGAGCTGGGCCTTGAGGTGGTCCCTGTGGCGGTACTCCAGGAGGTCCTTGCATTGGAGGTGGACCTCTAGGAGGCCCCTGCATCGGTGGTGGTCCTTGTGGAAATCCTTGTTGCATTGGTGGGCGATTCCAGTCCGGACGCATTCCAGGGCCACCAGGAGGTGGTCCTTGCTGTGGAATTCTGGGCGCCTGACCTTGGGGCGGTCCTTGAAACTGAAACCCTGTATGTAAACAAAAAAAATTAGAATCGATAAATATATACCATATGAGGCCTTGGTGGACCTTGTGGACCCGGTGGTGGTCCAGGTCTCATTGGACCCATATTAGGACCTGGACCATTTGGTCTGGGTGGACCATTCCATTGTGGTTGTCCTTGGAATCTAGGTGGCTGTTGGTTCATGTTAGGCGGACCATTAAATCCTGGTGGACCCTGCATCCTAGGCCCTCCTATAAGGCAATAACATAATTAAGATATTACTTAGGACCACATATTAAAAATATACCTTGCATTCCAGGAGGACCCATTGGACCCCTCATGGGACCTTGATTCATTGGCATTCTGCCACCAAAATTGGGCATTGGACCCTGGTTAGGTGCACTTGGATGAGGTGGTCTTGAATTAGAATTATTTGCTGGTAGTGGTCTAATCTTTGATTGACTCTCAAAGTTAGAAAGGGCCTATGAAATAAAAAAAATAATAAAATAAATAAAATGAAAGAAACATAATATATACATTATAATATACTGTTATTACCTGTTTTGTAGTTGCTGTAACAACTGGGTTTTGACCATTAAGTTCCTTTTTCGGAAGCAGTTCCATACATTTTCTCATACTAGTTTCTGAACCAAGAGATATGACACAAAATCCCTTTGATTGTCCATTTGCTCTGTGCTCAAAAAACTTCACTTCATGAAAATCATTAATTCCAATACTATGAATGGCATTTGCAATATCTCGATCGGTCGTCCACTAAAAATAATCAAAATAAACATTTATATTGACTTTAATTTATTATACATACCCATGAAAGATTTCCCACGTATAATTGATGTCTTCTTCCTGAAGTATTGTGTGATACAGCTGGAACTACAGTTCCATTAGTACTCTCATTGGAAGGATGAGGGTCAAATTTAGTTTCGGCGTTTTCCGAATTATTTGCTGATGAAGTAGTTGCAATAACATCATCATATAAATCAACATTTTCGCCTGAATATTCATCCTGAAAAAATACAAATTTTCAAATAAGAAAAACATTACTAAAAGTAAAGGACGCTTCACCGGTAAACATGAAAAATTGAGACTGGAGTTTAAATGGGAAATTATAAAATAAGTAACACAGTAAATATATAAAAACAAAAGTGCTTGTTATATTTATAAAATACCTACTTGTGCAAAATCTTGTTCAATATCATCGGCGTACAGATCTATATCGTTGTCCGCCATTTTTCACCGAAGTAAGTTTACTTACTATAGCTGTCCAAATTTTGACATTGAACATGCCATTTAATATCTTGATCTGTCAAAAAATGCTTTATATAAAATAACCTATTTCTCTTGAATTTAAGGGAATTACTGATACTATCGATAGGAACTTAAAAATGTAATATGTAATGAGATCTTTTTCTATGATGAGATAATTTAGAAAAACAATTATAGAGCAACTGAAAGTAAGTTTATTTATTTAAAATCAGTGTTGCCAATATGCATATTTTTAAATGCAAAAAATTGTAGATACTATTTTTAAATATAAATAGTTTTTAAATTTCACAATTTTAAAATATATTATGTTATGCTTGTTAAAGTATAGATATAATGTTTATATATCTAAATTAAATTATTGTTTTATTTGCTCTTTATAATATTTGAAATAATATTTAGATAAATATATTACAAAATGTATAATAAGGAATCATAATTAGATGGAATTTTAATTGTTTTACATTTTATCTATTTATAATAACTCTACTATATTTTGAAAGTTAAGTTGTGAAAGATTATTCATTTCGGTCTTAGATTTAAAACTTACAACGTTGTAAATAAAGTACCCATGAAAGAGGGAAATTTAGGCTAGGAACTAAATGTCATTTTAGTAAATAGTTTTCACAAATATCAGTTTTATCAGAAACTGTGCCATATAAATAATTGTTTTATATAAAAAATAACAGAGACGGACTCAATGCAGTATTTTATTTAATCAGTTTGTATTACATCTGTAAAAATATAGTGTGAAATTAAAAAATGGCTGATGGTACTGGAAACATAAATAGATCCAATACAGGCACAGTTCCAAAAATTAAATATTCTAATAATGCCGCAGCAATTCGTACCGCAAAAGATCAGTCAAGAAGCCCCAGAATGTCTAACAACCTGGTAAGATCAAACTTTCTTTAGTAACCTGTTTATATTTACTTGTAACATTTAATAACGTCAATGTTACTGAAGGTGTTCTAAAAATAATGTTATTTATAAATAGAAAATAGGTAAATTGTCTAACCGCATTATTTTTTAGTCTCCCTCATGGCATACATATGGAGATTCGTGCAATTTCATTCAAAATAAAAGACGAAATCACAGGAATAAATATATAAGCATGGATGTTGCACTAGATGGTAGGGACTTAACAAATGGAGTTACAAATTATTCAGGTAAGTTCTAATAGTAATTAACACAGTTTACCAGTAATAATGGCCTTTAATAATGTATATAGCAAATGGCACAACACCTACTACCAGTTCTTCAACTTCAAGAAGGAATTCTGTTGGCTCCACATTAAAATGTGACAATGTTACTAAGTATCCAGATCGTAAGCAAATTGAGGACAAACTTACTCAAATTAGAGAGTACTTGGAAGTAACAAGTTCTCTTATGACAAGTATTAGGAGTTCTGAAGAACAGGTAAATATAATTTGAACTATTTTAACATTTTTATGTATAATATTTTTTGTCAAGACATTTGACATAGATGAGAAAACTCATTTGCTTCAAATGCGGAATGATTTACTAGATAGCGAAAAAAAATTGGTGAATCTGTTAGAAGAAATAGATAAAAGTGAAAAATTGGAGGAGGCAGCAGATCCACAGGTGATGGTTGGATTATATGAGTGTTTTATACTACATAGCATTTGTGGGAATGTTTTAATTAAAAAATGATTTACTGAAAAGACTATATTGTTTTTAATAAAGTGTGCAAAGTTGAACTAACCATATACTAAAAAAATATATTTTTGTGTTACTAATATTCAATGTTCTTTATAATGGTGCTTGCTATTACTAAAAATACTATTTTAACTACTTTTTTATAGTTTTTGGGTATAATCACTTGTTCTATAAAATATAATAATTAATTGCTTTTTATTATAGGGTCTTAGCACAATGGATAACTCATCTGATAGCAATGGTGATGGAATAAAGATTGAGTCTGACATTAACCACTATGATAATGATATTTCAGCGTTGAGAGAACAGCAGTTGTCTTTATTAAAAGTCCAACATAAAGCTGAGAATAGGTTGATAGAAGCTAGACAGGCACAAGAAAAAATGTTATTGCCACATTGTATGATAAATTTAACATGTTATCTTCTTATATTTTGGTATGATTTTCTTTTCAGGTAGTAATCAAGTTAATATTGACCATGAAAAATCAAATAAAAATTTAACCCTATCTGAATTTGATACTGCCATAAAAGACCTTGAAGAAAGAACTAGGAATTTAAATAGAAATAGACCAAATCAGAATCATGGCACTGATAAATTAATGTCTGAAATGCAAAACTTACATAGTCAAATAGTGAGCATGCATAATGCTAACAATGAAAGAGAACAACTTATTCAAGTACGTTTTAATATTATTTGAATATATAAATATATTTTTATTAAAAGTTATTTGATAACAACTTATTTTAGGTGTTAGATAACAGAGATGCAGAATTGAGATTGCAGCAACAGGAATTAAAAAAGAAATTAATTGAATTGCAAATTAAGAAAGACCAAGTAGATAGTTTGGTATTGCAACTTCAAAATTTTGAAGATAATGATCAAAGTGACTTAGGTGTGTTAGAAATGAATTGTTAATTTAAACCAAAATTATCATTTCATCTCTTTAGGTTCGCAAGTCCGTAATATAGTTACAATGAAAGATCAGTTGAATCAGCTAAAAGACATGTTGGATATTGTGAATAACACTACTGAAAATGCTTCAGTTGCGGAAGTTCAAGCTACCGCTAATGAGATATGTTTAAGAGCTGAAAACCTCCAGAATGAAATATCTAAACCAACCAGTAGGAGAAATGATAGTTATGTGGAGAATTGGTAATTATTACTTTAGTATCAGAGCTGGTATATTTAATAATATAATATTCCAGTTTAGATAATAATGTATCGAATGAAACTTACCATAAGCAATTGAACAAGTCACAAAGAAATCAAGGGGCTAGACCAAAACAGAGAACAAGTAGTATTAATGAAAAAATAGCATTACAGTCTGAGCTGGAAGCTAAAAAAAGGGAACTAGAAGAAATAATGGGCAAACATAAAGGTAAAGCATATTAATTGTAAAGAAGTAATTGTTTTTGAAATGTAAGAATCCTAGCTGGAACATCAAACCTAAATCATGATGTTATTGGCAATCCTGACAATGACATGTCATGGAAGCCTCCAATCTTTTGTCAAGATGTAGGCAGTGATGGCAGACTTTCTAGTGATGGTGATGAGAATGAATACTCTGAAGTTCAGGATAGTGAAAATATTATATTTACTCCACATACAAACTATTACCAATCGAACAGATGTAAACGATCAGGGGAAAGTCAGTCAATGAGTGAAATACCAATTGAAAATGTTCCATCACTATCGCGCACACCAGAGAGGAATTTGAGAAGTTTATCTGCTAACACTTCTGAATTAATCAGAGAACAGCCAAGGTTATCAAGTAGCAACAAAAAGGATAAAGTAAAATAAATGTGTGTTATGTGTGTATATGTATATAATGAATTAATGTTTCAGCTTCAAAAGCAATTAGAACTTATTAAGAGCGTTTGTGACTCTGTGCTAGAAGATATACCAAACAACCAACAGAACACTAATTTCCAACAAGTTAGAAACAACATAACTCCATCGTCCGTTTATTCTGAACAACAAAGAATCTCGTCTTCCGCTAGCCCTTTTCGCACGCCAAACAATCAAATCAATGTCTTCAATCCGAATAGTGACGTGCCCTGGTACCAGATGCAGGCTAATAATTGTAGCGCCAACAATGACTCGAATAATTACCAAAATTGGTTGGCGACGAACACCCTTCAAACCCAATCGTTTATGTTGAATACATTGAACCACTGTTGTCAGATGTTGTGGTTGCAACAAAAGGAGTTGGCGACTCTAAGAAACACTGTCGGCGTGGTGAGTTTCATTTTATTTATGAGCGAAAAACGGGTGATATGCTAGATTTTAAATTTCGTCTCACTTTGTTTCAGTTGCAAGAAAGAATTGATACTCATTCCTACCCGCCACCAGGAAATCTATCATCGAACGTACAAGCACCTTTTGCCCAGACGGTTCAAAACCAAATCCCCAATAACCATCCCCGCCCCCTTCCGGTTCACAAAACTAACCATCAAGTATCCGCAGCGTGTTCCATGCCCAACTTAAACCAATTCAACCCGATCGCTTCTAACAGCGAATTGGCTTTCGCTAACGCCGCCGCGGTTCCTAATAGCGGCTTATTGGAAACCTGTCTTAATAACATCAATCATCAGCTCAGCGCGACGCAAGGCCTCGACCACGCTAACAATGTTCTGCATGCCGTGAACTCGTCTAACATCAGTCAGGCCATACCTGCCCAAATGTGGAATGGGCAGGCCTTGAACAATCAAGTGGCGCCTGGAAATAGAGCTAACAATTATTGGGATAATTTCCGAAGGTAACATCCATAATAATATACGTTCTTAACTTAATATTGCAATATTATATGTGTGTTTGCTGTATTTGTTTATGTTTATGTTAGTTACTTTTACGCTATCCTTTTATTCCTTAAGTATCCTTACTGCAGTGTAGAGAAGATGTGTTACAGGTGGGTATAATTTTCAGGGAGAGGAGATGAAGTAGATATATTACAGTAAAAGCTCCTTATTCGCGGAATAAGGACCGTGAATTTTTTTATTACTCTTAGTAGTTTCACAATCCGCCCATGAAAGGGCAATAAGTATTTCTTATGTTTATATATATATATATGGCATGTAGAAAATCACTACATGAACTGATCTCCTGTATAAAATACTATTTTAATTAATTAGTCTTATTCTAAAGTCTATATATGTCCAATAATCAGATCGGATGGTGTTAGACGTTTTAGTCTACGCGCTTCGCTATTGCTTCGCATATTTAGCTGATTAGCGAGTACATTGGGATGCATTGACACTCTTTCGAGGTATTTTACACAAACACGTTGAATTACACTCGATATTGGTTTTTGGAGAAATATCGCGTTTTATGAAACAGAGTACGGAGCATGGACAATGACAGCAACACTTTATTTTGGAACCTTTGTATGATGGATATATTAGACTTGCTAGCGGTTCCCCATAGTTAGATTCCATAAGACCAAATAGGTTTGAGTATAGATTTATACAGTAGTATCTTGATCTTGTGATGATGATCTTGATGATCTTTCTTTTTTATTATTATATAATTGAACCTCTTTATTTACAGTTCTCAAAAACTTTCGAGATTATCGGTAAGAAACGTATAGGCCGGTAGGAGGAGAAATCTTCTGTTGTTTTCCCTGTTTGAAAATAATTATTATTTGAGCTACTTTCCAGATGCCAAGAAAATAATTAATTCGTAATATAGCATTGAATATGAATGTTAATAATTTTACGCCCTCCTCTGATAGTTGTAACTTGTAATATTTTTCCATCATATTATTGTTCATCATATTGGTTATTAGATCATATCCAGGAGCTTTTTTGCAATTAATCTCTCTGATTATTGTTTGTTGAACTTCTTTGACGCTGATTTTTTTATGTGGCAAATCCATTTGAAATGGCGAATTTAGACCGTTTTGTTCATTCTCCATCAACTCTTTAAACTCTTTTATTGCTTTATTAAATTTTATTTTCTTCAGTTCTAGCTGTTGCTATTTATTTTTTCTGTAGTTTTTTTTTCGAATTGTACATGGTGTGTATGTGTGTTTTTTTGGAAATGTTTCACTGTTATGGGTTTTCTCTAAATAATTATTACACAGAGAATGAGGTTTATCTTTGAAGATAATTTTTGAAGAAACTGTTACTATTATTGGTGAATGATCATAAGACAGATCGAAACATGATTCTGTCCGATTTTTTGTATTAATATTTTTTTGTGATACAGAAGTCTATAGTATCGGGTTTTTTATTTCTGTTTGACGGTCAATTTGTTGGTTCTCCAGTAGACATATGTTGTAAATTATCTGTCTTCATCCCTTTCAGCAGGTCCTTACCTTTTGATGTTACTATTCTTGATCTCCACATTAAATGTTTGGCATTGTAATCTCCTACGGAAATAAATCTATTACTTAGCGTACTAAAGAAGGCTAGGAAATGTTCTGGTTTGTCATTATGTTTAAGTGGGAGTACCGTGAATAACGAGTGTTAATTTGTGGGGAGTTACAGGGTTTATTTGTATGGATGCATTCCATGTTCAAGGTAAATAATAAAAATTCAATATAAGATTTTTAAAAATGTCTTTATTATTATTATTATTATTATTAGCAGAATTAAGTAAGGGATTAAAGACTTTTTATCTTCTATCCATATTTAAATTTCCATGAAGATTTAACGTTTATTTGCTAGTTGTAAAGTTACCTCTTCAGTTTCAGCAGATTCATCCTGCAATTCGAGCAACTCTTGAATGACCCTTGAATTTATATTTTCAAATATTTATGGCTTCAGTTTTTTCATCGATTATTTTACTTAGCAATACACTTAGAAATATAATTTGTTTTTTTCATTATTGCATAATATTCATATCAGGATCAAATACCATTGTGTCCCGTATGATTTTGAAAATTCATCTACTGTAATACAACTTAAAGGTCTGGATTTGTAATTCTTTTATAGTACTAACTACGCGCTATATAACTAACGACAAAACACTGGTAGATTGTTCTTATTTTGATTTTACACAGTCGGATCAGAATATATCAGCAGTGCAATTGTATCTTTTGCTTCCTTAATCCAAGTAGGGGTGACTTTTAGTTATGAAACATGATTTATGATATGTTGAACACTTAACACTTTAGATCGCACCTTCATTATTAAAAGTTAAGTTTGACATTTTTTTAGGATTATTCATTCTGCTGCGTTAGTCTTCGCGATTGAAGTTCTCTCTTCGGATTTGATAAAAGGTATTTTTAATTCAATATTATATGTAGCTCGCCAAGCCGTAAACGGTCAATCAATACTGTTCTCATTTTGAATAGGTCAAAGTAGTACCCAATAATTGTAATTGTTACCATATCTGGCGCCAGCGGTGCTTCAAGAAAGTCGATGTGTTAATAAAAAACCCTAATGGCATTTTTTTAAAACTGGAATTGGAACTGTGAATAAGGACCTTCTACTGTATAGAATATAATAAGAATTGCATAATATAATTTAATGAAGGTCATTTTCCATTTGGAATTGCAATTATACGTATCGATTTCACTTTAATATTATAGGGATAAGATTTGAAAATGGCAATAGATTGAAAAATATTCATTTCGTTATAGCTACTCTCGTCAAAACCAACTCTCGTCAAAAAATAGCGATACCGGATTTCAAAACGTACCATCTGGCATCGACAGAGCAAATCCTTTTCCGCTCATCGTCACGTCTAAGAGTAATTCGGAGCATTCATCGACCAACTCTCATGAAAATACGCCACGCAAACGTATCCTAAAAATGGTTAGGCACAATATGGAAGTAATGAAGCCGTTGGATCATCAAGCGCCTCCCCCAGATGTGCTGAACGTCAATCAAAATCTACACAAATCGGGTTTCGATCAGTCGGAATTAGCCGGTTTAGTACAACTCGAGCAACGCAGTCTTGAAGAATTAGATGTAGGCCTCCATCGCTTGTTCAAAGTTAGCCAACCCCGAGCATTAAGTGACAATATGGATGACGATAATGTATCTCGAAACACTACAGCTACAGAAAGACAAAGAAACGAGTGGCAAAACGAACAAAATGGCCAACGCCCGAAAAAGTAAGTAGAATAAGTGAAATATATAAAGATATAATTTTTACAAACATAATTTTATTTTAGAAATAAACTAGTAGATGAACTACGCGAAAATGTCTATAAAGAAGTGGCATCCCTTATTTCAGCTAACGAAGCTAGGCCTCATTTCTTAATACAATTATTCAAGGATCTTAAGAAGATAGAATCTGATTCTTTGCGACTAAAAATTTTGCAGTCCATTCAAAATATTTTAACACAATCACTACAAAATGCTAATTCAAGACAAGTAAGAAACTTATCTATAGTAATCTTAACAAGTTTTGAATAGGTGCAAGCAATTATGTTCAATTCATCCATAATTCTGAGAAAGGAATCGATGTCTTTGTTAAATACCAAATTTTGACTGAAATTTCAACAATTTTTATCCCAGAATATAGTTGTTTTGAAGATAATCGCTGAAGATAAGATTAGCTCACTACTATTAATTATTTACTTCTTAGCGTTTTGGGCACGAACACCCAAGTATCTCTGTAATGAATCATCCATAAACAAATGTTCATAAATGGGTAGATCTTGGGTAGAAAATATTTTAGATCCATATTTTTTACAATTTTACAACTTAATCAACTTAGTTATTTTGTGAACTTATCTTTCCTAATGTGGAGCCCATTCTTTCTTATATGTGGCTATTATTATACTGGGACAAAACAAAATACTTATACAAGTATTGTGCAAGAAAAGTCATTTTGGCTATCTGACTACCTAGTATGCGGGTTGCAATGTTCTCGTCTATGTTCAGTGACTCCATAAATTTTTAATATTCAGACTTGTTATGAAACGGATTTTCCTCTCTTAATGGTCTTCCCCATTTTATTCATTAATAATCAATTATTGTTAATCATCTATGTATCAGTATACTGTAATAATCTCAGCTTTTCTTCTTTACTTACTCTAATATTTATTTATTTATGCCAAAATCGTCAAATTTTTCATGTAGGATATACAAGCGTCCCATGAAACCTTTTGTTAGCCTTCTAAAAATGGCATTATAGTCATGATACCAAGCCTAATAACCTATAATCAAAATAACCCAAGAACTTTGTTAAAATAAAAAAACAAATGTATTTTCATAATCCGAAATATATTCTGGGATTTAATAGGCTTGACGCCACTTTTGGAAAGTTAAAGACTATTTTTTAACACTATTGTAGGAAATTTTTGCCATACTAGCCGTAACGATGCTCTTAAGTTTTATCATTATCCCAGTGTCATGACTTTAAAACTACATGTTAGGAATAATTTAGAGAAACCTACAAGAATTCTCTTTAAACCATTACTGAAATACATTATTTTAGTTGGCAGAACCAGATCCCTTAACATTATCAGAATCATATGAGCAAGCTTCAGTTTGGTCAAGGCCTACTAAACAGTTCTCCTCAGATATTTTAAATATGCGTTTGGTAATGTTTTATATCCAATATATTGTCAGTACAACCATCTAGTTTTCGATTACACTTTAGGAATCTGATGAACCATTGTTACAAAACACTTATAAGGAACTGATTTCTATATTAGAAGATTGCGAAGAAGATATCATAGGAAATCACCTGTTATCGACCATTAAGCAGGTGTTTTTAGAGTCGGAGTTATTTAAAGAGTCCGTTAAAGATACAGTTTTTCTGAAGCATTTTTCCAATGTACTGGATGACGTTTTAGAACAATATCGAGGCAAAAAGTATGATCGAAAATGGTTCGACATGATCTGTTTTATTTGACGATTGTGATTTTTTAGGGTTCATGATGTCAAAATCAGTCTTATCCAAACTATTGGGGACTTATTACAAGGCGAATTATCGTTTATTCATTTAATCCAAGAAACGATTCCGGAAAGTTGCACACAAGCAGAAAGAAAGGATTCAGTTCATTCTAACGCCGCTTACAGTGTTGCTAGTACTCTTTTTGATATTCCAAACCAAGGTATCTTCAATATACATACATATATTCACATAAGTTATATTATCTTGTTTACTAATAAAAAGTAGATTCTCTACAAAATGGGGATAACATACAGAATGATGATCTGGCTGAAGCTGATCAGAGCCGCATAGAAGAAAATGATCTGGATGAAGAGGGAGCCGTGGGAGGTGTATTGGAGCAATGCGAAGACGATTCTTCAGTGTTATCGCAGGTGTGGTTTTCGATTTAATACAAAATTTAATTATAAAATGTACTGAAAGAAAGTAATTATGGTTTTTTTCATGTTATTTAAAGCCAATATATGATATATCAAAATTTATGTCGTCCGTACGACGCATCAACTTTTGATTTACGTTTGCTGGTTTATAACCTCCATTAATTATCGCTAATGCTTTGAAGCCGTGTAACAACAGCGCCGATCAGTACCAACACAAATCGAATTTTATAGACTGATTCGGATACATGTTCCGACGCATCCGACGTATTCTGCCTCTTTTTAACTAGTAAAATGATAGTGAAAAATCTCGCGAGTTTAAAACGAATTTTATATTTTTACAAACTGTATTTGGCAGTATATTCGATGACGTCATTTATGACTTGGTCGTTTTATTGGAAGGAGTATATGTGGTTTTTTGATTGATGGGTTTTTACCGCGTTTGCTGGTATAACTATACCGTCAGTGTAGAACTACTGAGAGATAAGCTTCCCGAAAAAATGCCGAACATCCATATTTTTTAATAAATCGGTGACTTTTTGTCTTTATAGTAACAAATGGATATATTTCACAAATCATTAACTTATATTTGGCTTTCAAGAAAACATCTACATAAATATCAATATTTTTCAAATGTTTTATATTTGAGATTGTTTTTTTGTCGTCTATCATTAATTATATTTTGCCATTTTTTTAATAGGAAAATATATTTTATCTGCATATCGAAAAGGTGTCAAAAACGATATATTTTCAACAAACCGCTATATTTTTCGGAAGCGGAAACCGATATATTGTGGTCAGAGCTTTTTTGGTTGTGAAAATAAAGAATCTAAAAAGTTTCGATAGGTTTTCAAAGGAACCGATATATGTTACAGACAAGTAATCTGTTTTGCTTTTCGCGAGTAACAATTCTATAAATTATCGATAAATAAATAGATGAAATATATTCTTTAAACATCGGCCAAAAACGTTTGCGCGAAAAGTTTTAACAAGCTGGTTTTGAAGGCAACTTTACTAATTATATTATACAGCAAGTGGTGGCTGGACATTTTTAAACTTATCAGTGGATCTCTCAAACTCCAGAAAGGAGATCTTTCAGTCAGAGCGTCAAAATAAAGAATTTAAAAATTATCAATAGGTTTTCAAAGCAAGCGATGTATTTTACATATTAACAAAAATAATTTTTTTTAAATATCGAAGACTTTTAAATTGACCCGAGGTTTTCACAAGCTGGTTTTGAAGGCAACTTTACTTAATTATATTATACAGCAAGTGGTGGCTGGACATTTTTAAACTTATCAGTGGATCTCTCAAACTCCAGAAAGGAGATCTTTCAGTCAGAGCGTCAAAATAAAGAATTTAAAAATTATCAATAGGTTTTCAAAGCAAGCGATGTATTTTACATATTAACAAAAATACATTTTTTTTAATATCGAAGACTTTTAAATTGACCCGAGGTTTTCACAAGCTGGATTTGAAGGCCACTTTACTTAATAGTATTATAAAGCAAGTGGTGATGGGACAGGACAATATCCGGGCTATATACGATAGATTTTTTAAATTCTCAGCGCATCTTTCCCAATTTTGCCGAGTTATTAAGTTGCTCTGGCAACACCTTTCCCATTGGTCAATTCGTTTTTTTTTATCAAATTAGTTGAAGGCGGCCGTAAACAGTCGAATTAATAGCTTGACCATGTTCGACTATCGCAATTATTCCTTTCAAAAATAGCACGAATTATTTGGGTACATGTAAATAAATAGTTCAAAACTATTTTATGCTCCAACGTTTAGTTCAGTAGTGATGTTGCGAGACTATCTCGATACTTTCAAACATTTAATGGACTTCTTTAACTATTGTTGACCAGAACGAGGTATGTCTTGAATATCGAAATATCACACTGCATTTGCATGATGCAAAACGTAACAAAAATGGTCTTCTTAAACTGAAACCATTTTGAAAACGGTATAGTATGGCTTCATTAAATATTGAATTAATTAATAGTGATATGTAACATTAGAGCCATCTAATAGTAAAAACCGAAATTACTTTTCCTCCAACCTATTATACAGAGAG
This sequence comes from Rhynchophorus ferrugineus, assembly GCF_030347505.1. Taxonomy (NCBI): domain Eukaryota; kingdom Metazoa; phylum Arthropoda; class Insecta; order Coleoptera; family Curculionidae; genus Rhynchophorus; species Rhynchophorus ferrugineus. The sequence continues at coordinate 16,857,848 of NW_027472590.1, forward strand.
TAACCAAAATTTTGGGATTATTACAACTTATAGGGTCATTCTGAAGAAGTTCTAAACATACCAACAATTGATTTTCCTCCAAACGGAGAAGGCCTAGATCAAGTTCCAACAAGATTGCCTACCAAAATTAAGTCTGGGGCCGCTACGCCAACAAAAGGTAATAAAGGTGATTTTTTTTAAATTCCTCCCAATAACCATGAAATGTAATTTTAGATAACAGAGAACAGACCAGAGGTTAGACCTATTTTCCACGCGGGCTAATATCACAACCCACCCTTCACAACATATATTGGTGAAAACTTACTATACTAGACTGCAATCGACTAAGTTCCTTATTTAACATTATGCTTTGTGTACTCAAGAATAAATGACGAGAAGTTAGTTAAAAAAAATTATCCAATTTCCAGGATCTGTAACGATTCTAAATTCTTTAACGTGATTAACAATGTTAGTTGAGAAATTGAATATTGCTCTAAAACTTATATAAAATATAACCATTACAATGATCTTCTGATCTATGAAGTGATATATATATATTAAATTACAAAGTTTCATAATTTCATAGAGTTATATTTTTTTATTGTTCTACACTAAATCTGTGAGGATAATTAATACTTCTATGAGAATTTTGTTTTTGTGGCTTGTATTATGTAATTTGTGTTTATTAAGTCATAAAAAAGTGTCTTCAAGTTGACGAATCATAACAAGATATCTTTGAAGCAGTTCTTATTGGCTTAATAATGTTTTTAGAGTTAATTTAGATAGAAATTATAAATATTGTTATTGGTTTTCTATGAATTATGGTAATTCTATTTTTAATGAAATATAAAGTTTTAAAACAAAATCAAATAATAATCTTACAAATAAACATATTCTGAATCAGTTGTAATTTATTTGATTTCTACTTTTATCCCTAAAACTATTTCCAATAACGTAAATATACACACATGACTTTGATCATTTATTAATTTTAAATGTACAAAATATGTCCTTATTACTAATACATTTGTTAAATTCTTTCATATTAAATTAGTAATAATAAATCTTTAAACTATGTTATTATCCTGACGTGAAAATACATATAGATAATATAACAGTAGTTTTTACAATGTACAAAAATATAATACAATCAAGTGTATACAAAAATCTATACTTAGGTTGTACATATATGCATTAAATGCAGTAAACAGAAGTTTTTCACAACTTTACTGTACTGTGAACCTGGTAACTTTCTTTAAAAATTTTCTATATATTACTTGCAACCCAATGATAGTAGCTGCAACCATGAGTTTCTTGTAAAAGCTCTTCTTCCAACAATGCTTTATTCAAAGAGCATCTCTGTGAATATTTTGGCACCTCTAACAGAATTACTACATTACTTTTAAAACATAATCATTTTTAAAAATAGTTGTGTTGCTGACTTCATAATAGAACAGTGACATCACCAACAAATTTACTTGTTATTAATTAGTAATATACTATTTTATATATTTAAATACACTTCAATATAGTTTTGTGAACATAAATATATATATAGAAATTGAAAAAAGGCATGTGTAGCAATGTTTCTAATGCTTACCATTTTGGCGCCTTTTTTTACAAATAGGATAATGTGCTTCAGAATAATCTCTTACACGTTTTCTCATGTTGAAAGTATATTCATTATTAGAAACTTCCATTTCAACACAAGATTTACTGCGGGATTGAACATCACAATGCATCGGTTCGGTATCGTCCTGTGCCTTAGTTAGTAGCTGGTAACCATAATATACATTTGCAGACACGTTTATTATTGGATTCTTTTGATCCATCTTTAAATTAAACGGGCTTTGAACTTCTCCAAATGTGAGAGTTTCTACGGTCGACTGATTTGTTAGGTTTCCTCGCATTTTTACCGTTTTAGTAAGGCACAGCGGACACAACGTTACAAACAACTTTTACTTTTTTTAGGTTAACTTTTCAAATAATATTTATTTTTGGACTAGAAATGCCATCTATTTGTAGTGATTAGACTTAACATGACTCATATTCTATAAATATAAAAATGTTCATTTATAATTTATTATGAATTGTAAGATATACATTCCAGTACAAAAATATGATATGAAGATAAGATAATAATGTTTGTATACATAATATTTACAATAATAATATATAAAAATTATATTTGTTTTTGCTAGGTGGTTATGCAACTAAAAATACTCGAATATTAAAATAATATTCCCTTTACATTTTTTACTATATTTTTTTAAATTCTAAATTTTACATTTATCTTCTTCGTAGTTGTTAACAGTCGATGTTAAAAATATAAGCCTTAAAATCATACGTTATGGGTTTTGTTTAATTAATTTATTTATATAAAATGTTAAAAAGTTTATACCAAATTTGTAATTTGTTATTAATATTTGTACCGTGTTCTTCGTTAGATAATGATTGGCTTGCATACGAAAATACTTTTAAAAACACTAATAGAGAAGGTAAAGTTTGCCTTAAGACTATATTTTTGAATTAATTCTTTATTGTTTTAGAAATATATATAGAACGAGTTGCGGCATCTTATCAATTAAATTTTACAGCTTTAAGGTGGAAATCGTTAAATAATGGAAAAGTATCTTATAATGTAGGTATTTTAAATGCAACATCGTTGGCTATAATATTTGCCGAAAAAGTGAGAAGTTTACCTCAAATAAGAAGTCTAACAAAGGGTAGAAACCATATATTCTATTATAAATATTCTAATAATTTTTAATTTTTTAGACCTAAATACATCAATAACGGATATAAATATTTACCATACAAGAAAAAATGGTAAGGATGAAAGTATAATAATTGTATATAATAGAGAACAATACAAGTTGCTATGGTATACTTTACAATCAAGTGATCTGGTATGTATTTAAACAATGTTTAATTATATCATTATATAGAATTATTTTAGATTAATGTGTGGACTTGGACTCTGGAGAAAACTTTATCTCACTTTTCATTTACTAAAATTGGAAATAGAGATGTACTAGTAACAGTTGGTACTAACTCATTAAATACAACCTCCTTAGATATTTATGAATTTACAATTAAACCTTTCAATCGTTGGTAATACGTTTGTTTTAACATATAGGACAGGTAGAAAAGTAGCTTTCGTTTTTTAGGTTTTATCAGGCAATACATCTATATGAACCAGCCGCTTCTGTGGCGATCAACAATATTGGAACTCACTGCTATTTATCAGTACCACAGCCGTCTCTCAATTTTGTTGAAATATATCAGCTGGACAAAAATCGGTTTATCCCATTTCAAAACATCACTTCTTTTCAAGTAGATCAAGTAGTTGCCTTTGAAAATGGGTTTAAGTCATTTATTGCATTCAATGGATTAAATGCGAGCATTTATCAGATTAGACAATCAGAAATGGTCAAGGAAGATGTTAAGAACTCGCATATGTATGGTATACAGTATTTGAAGGCTATACCAATACAAACTTACAGAGATGAGACTTTATTATTAGCTCAAAGAGAAGTGAGCTACGACTTGCATACTTCTTTGAAGGTGGACGTATTTACGTATAATGGCAACAGGTAGCATTTTTAAACTAGTATCTAGAAAATAATCATTTATATATTTGATTAAAATTATAATATTATTCTAAAATTACTGTTTACTTATAATCAATTATTCTCGATTTTTTTTTTCATTAGATTTGAACAACATGAAGATATACCATGTGTTATTTTCAATGAGACCTATGATGGTTTAAGTTGTTTATTGGAAACAAATTTATCCACTGGACTTATTGGTTAGATTAAATATTATACTCTTGTCTTTCTTACACTTAATTTGTAGGTTCTGGTTTTATAACTCTACTGGATTATCTAGGATTAGTGATACCGAAAGTGAATAATGCTTCTTTGATTTTAAACATTGATGTTAACATACGTAAGATAGATCATCCAAAGGAAGAGACAATGAACAATCTGAAACAACTCAGAGATAATTTGGATGTAAGTATGTGTAAGATACTTTGTAGAGTTCGAATAAGGGAAAAGCGCATTCACCATATCAAAGTAAAAGAAAAATATTTTTGAAAGTTATTTTTATGGTTGACATTGGATTATTATTAAGTTTGCACTAATGGATGATGTAGATGTAGGCGTAATGGTCTGGACTAGTCGATGATATAAAGGTTGACATTTTTTGATTGAGAGAAATTAAGAGCACGGTGCATTCACCATATTGTCTAATTTTTTATTTTAGATATTTTTTTTCACCATATTTCTCAAAGTTATTTTGCAAAGCTATTTAATATTCTGTTTTTTATGAGCAGCATTGAATTATTTCACTACTAGCATTAGAATATTTTTAATAATGTTGAAGTTGAACATTTTTTGATAGAGAAATATTCAGTAATATGACGCATTCACCATGTCGGTTTAATATTTATTTTAAATATCTATCACCATATTGTTCTAAAAAAAAATGAATACATTTAATTTATATAAATGTTTTCGTAAACCTATATATTGTAATATTACTTTAATTTTTATGCAAACTTTACGTTTTTGACATTTTACTTTTACAGAAAATCATAACTAAACAGAAAATCGAATACGAAAATATAATTAATCCCCAATCACATAATAGTGACCGGTTTGAAGAATCACAGAACGTTTCTAGCTCTCCAATTTTAAAACTATCTCTAGACGAAGGCTCATCTAACGACGAACTGAATAAGTTAAAAATGGAAATCGAATCACTAAAAGCAGAAGTCGATGGTTTTAAGTTTGAACCATTATCAGGAAAATTCGATAGCATTACGTTTAATAACTTGGTCGAAATAAATGGAAAATTACAGACTGATTCAATTGACACTATTTATATGGGCAAGGAAGATGCTACTGCACTCTTACAAGATATTGCTAGGTTAGTTGATTAACATTATTGTTGATTGTTGCTGTCTTACATTATTCTGTTTCTTACTTATACTAATTATTGGATAATTAAAATTTATTTGAAATGCTTAAAACACGTAGTTAAAATATATTTATTTTAAAATTTAATTCTATATTAAACTGGTTTCGTAGACCAACTATTAATTTATCATACATGTGATCACATTATACTTCGTCCGACACTATAAGCTTTTGTTCTGTCCTCTTGCTTTACACTCGCTTCACTCATGCACCAATACAGAGGTAAGTTTTGTTTAGTAGCTACAAAGTCTGTGAGTTTTTATGGAGTTGTAGCTTGGCTTCGTTTTTCCTGGATAACTTTTAGATTAACTCTTTGACAGGTGGGGATTTAATTTTTAGCTCTACTAATTTTTTACCTAATGTCAAGTGTAATGCCTAATGTATGTATTTGTCACTATTCTCATATGGTAAAGTAGTGCCATTTACAAAACAGGATTGTTTAGTCATTTGAAAGCTGATAAGAATATATTTAAGTTTGTTTAGTTTTATGTGCCATTGTTTGGATTAGTCTATTATTTTATATCTAAAGCCCTACCCTTTAATATAAAATATTTGTCCTCTAGTTTGATTCTGAATCGTCGGTTTACTTTTAGTTTACTTTGCGCCAAGATCTATCGAAGGCTTGTGATATATCCAGCAAAACTGTAGATCATGGAGTTGATCAGATTGTTATGCGTTTCTGTCTGAATCTAAACTAATCAGAGTATTCTGTTTTATTATTGGTCTCATTCTCAAGAGTAATATATTTTTTTAAAGCTTCAACACAACTATTAATAAAAAATAGGTACTAAATAACATGAACACCTGACATAAATTTTTTTATTAATCTCCTAATTATCCGCTGAATCAGTTTGTTGGGCACGTAATATGGGGCATCGACGATGACTCGCAACACTTCTAGAACCTATGGAGAATCAGTTATTATATTTAGTTTAGTTTAAGCCCAAGCTGTTTGCGTTTTGTAATTATATGTTTTTCCATGTCAAACGTCGATCGAAATGCATTCCCAGATATTTAACTTTGTATGCTTGCTGTAGATGGGTAGATTTTGTCTCATTTGCTTCGATACGTCACGTTTTCAACCACGATTCGACTTTGTTAAGATGAAGTTGGAGGTTTCTTGTGGCTGATATCTGTGGTGGCTTCTGGCTTCTTCTTCTTATTGTGGCTTCTGGTAAATAAAGCATCCTCGTGTGATGATAAACCCGCTGTATCGTCAGCAACACCTGACATATACACAATATTTATTGATTAATAAGGTATTGAGCCAATTGATTTTAAAATAGTTGCAATTCTTCTCAGAATAGGTTTATAGTGTCTGCAGGTTGTCTCATTCTTGTACCAAAATATCTGTAATCCGACCAGTGATGTGAATAAGAAGACCAGCTGACTAGCACGTCTAACGGAAAAATACCCCATGTTTGACTTGCTTAACAGGACTTAGCCGAATTCGTCTAGCCTTTCTCAAGTTTTCTACCTATCAATGCCCATATAATATCTCATACCATTTTTATTTATTTTAACACATTTTACATAACAAAAATCGTGTTTCCTTCTTAGATGACAATGTTTATTGAATAATGTAGTAGTTCAATGTGTTATATATTATATTTCTATATATAACAATTATTTTAGGAAAGACTTATTACAAAATGTTACTGGTGAAAAATTATTTAAAATCCTAACCGTTGATAATATAGTTTTTGAAAATGTGAATGGTGTAGAAGCCAACCAATTTCTTTACAATTCGTCAAATCATTATGAATTAGATGGTAATTTGGATATATCCAGCATAACCCAAGTTTCCAACGTTCTTCTTACTTCGGGTGTTATAAATGATATAGATATTACACGCGAATGGGTTGATATACATAATATAACTGGTAAGGTAGATCTAAGAGTGTTTTTAATACGACTATATTATTAAATATAATTTAAGATCCCTTGAATATTGAAATGTTAACGTCCAGTAATAATTCAAACATAAAATTTTTGAATAATTTTAACACTTCATCGATGTCTCCTTCAATATTACCACTAACTTGGAAACAAGATCAGATCTATATTCCAGGAAATTTGACTGTGGAAAATATTAACGGGGTCCAAAATGTTGAAGAATTTTTCAAGACTTTGTGTTATAAGCCTTTCAAATGTCATATTACGGATCTTTCTATATCTGGCGTAAGTTAATTTTTACTTAATTTAAAACATATTAATCTTTCTTGTATAGATGCTAAATATTACCGGGAATGCCTCTACTGATTATTTAAATAAATTAAAATATCCCGAAGACTATGTTAGTCTTAGTTCAAATGATGATACACTTTTAATAACAGGTGTGTAGCATCTTAATATTAATTATAGGTATAAAGTATAAGTTTTATGATTTCAGGAGAAAAAATATTTAATGATGTAGTAAGGGGCTACAAAGTTTCGACTGAGACGATGATCAATGACATCGATTTGAATGATCTAGTAACTTTAAACACTGATCAGAAGATTTCTGGCAACATAACGTTTAACAATTTGGAAATTATATCTGAGATCAATGTGAGTAAAACTTTATTACATTCTTATTAATATTTTATTAATTGCCGACATAGAATGATATAAACGGCTGTCCATGGTGTTGGGCATATACAGGGGATGAACATAATAATATGAACACTTGACATATATACAATATTTATTTATTAATAACGTGTTGGGCTACCATTTGCCTTTTAAAATATCTGCAATTTTTCGCAGAATGGATTCGTAGAGTGTCAGAATAGTTTCCATTGGAATTTTGACCTATTCTTGTACCAAAAACTTGTGTTGTCCAGCGAAGATGTTTGATGATATTATGGTGCTCCTCAAACCAAGACTGAAAATGTTATGGTTTTATGTATCAGCGCATTATCATCTTGCTAGTCATCCATTTTCAAATGCCAGTCGTAGTAATAACTTCATCATTGAGGAGGTCAAGATATTTGTTTAAAGATATCTAACGAGTGATGTGAATGAGAGCATCAGCTGAATACCACGATATTTCCGCCCAAATCATAAAGGAACTTCCCCAATGCTTGACTGTAGAAAACAGGCAGTCCGTATCGTAGACTCCTTTAATGATTCTCTATAGAACATGTCGGGCTTTTGTAGGACACAATGTAAATGACGATTCATCGACCTATATTACATTCTTCCTATTAACAAGTGTACAGGTTTTAGGATCGTTACACCACTTCCTTCGCAGCTTAGTACTTCCATTATTAAAATTTCGCAAGCACAGCCCGTCGATGAAAGTTACCTTCGTGGAACTCCCTTCGTACCGTTTTTGTTGAAACAGTATTACTCAAGTGTGTTTTGAGTATTTTTAGTTATAGCTTTTTAGTAGAATTTATTCGTACAGTATCTAAATAGTTTCCAATGGAATTTTGTTCCATTTTTGTACCAAAACATTCCTTAATTGCTTCAATTATATTGGAGATACAAATCTAGACCTCATTCTCTGTTCTAAATCTCCCCATAATAGTTCAATTATGTTGAAGTTTGGCGATTGTGTTGTCCAGCGAAGATGTTTGATGATATTATGGTGCTCCTCAAACCAAGAATGAAAATGGTACGGTTCTGTGTATTAACGCAATACCATCTTGCTAGTCATCCATTTTCAAATGCCAGTCATAGTAAAAACATCATCATTGAGGAGGTCAAGATATTTGTTTAAAGTTATCTGACGAGTGATGTGAATGAGAGCATCAGCTGAATACCACGATATTTCCACTCAAATCATAAAGGAACTTCCCCAATGCTTGACTGTAGAAAACGGACAGTCCATATCGTGGACCCCTTTAATGATTCTCTATGGAATATTTCGGGCATTTGTAGAACCCAATGTAAATGACGATTCATCGACCTATATTATATTCTTCCTATTAGCAAGTGTCCAGGTTTTAGGATCGTTACACCACTTCCTTCGCAGCTTAGTACTTCCATTATGAAAATTTCGCAATCACAGCCCGTCGATGAAAGTTAGCTTCGTGGAACTCCCGTCGTACCGTTTTTGTCGAAACAGTATTACTCAAGTGTGTTTCGAGTATTTTTAGTTATAGCTTTTTAGTAAAATTTATTCGTAGAGTATCTAAATAGTTTCCAATGGAATTTTGTTCCATTTTTGTACCAAAACATTAGTTAATTGCTTCAATTATATTGGAGATACAAATCTAGTCCTCACTCTCTGTTCTAAGACTCCCCATAATAGTCCATTTATGTTGAAGTTTGGCGATTGTGTTGTCCAGCGAAGATGTTTGATGATATTATGGTGCTCCTCAAACCAAGACTGAAAATGTTATGGTTTTATGTATCAGCGCATTATCATCTTGCTAGTCATCCATTTTCAAATGCCAGTCGTAGTAATAACTTCATCATTGAGGAGGTCAAGATATTTGTTTAAAGATATCTAACGAGTGATGTGAATGAGAGCATCAGCTGAATACCACGATATTTCCGCCCAAATCATAAAGGAACTTCCCCAATGCTTGACTGTAGAAAACAGGCAGTCCGTATCGTAGACTCCTTTAATGATTCTCTATAGAACATGTCGGGCTTTTGTAGGACACAATGTAAATGACGATTCATCGACCTATATTACATTCTTCCTATTAACAAGTGTACAGGTTTTAGGATCGTTACACCACTTCCTTCGCAGCTTAGTACTTCCATTATTAAAATTTCGCAAGCACAGCCCGTCGATGAAAGTTACCTTCGTGAAACTCCCTTCGTACCGTTTTTGTCGAAACAGTATTACTCAAGTGTGTTTTGAGTATTTTTAGTTATAGCTTTTTAGTAGAATTTATTCGTACAGTATCTAAATAGTTTCCAATGGAATTTTGTTCCATTTTTGTACCAAAACATTCCTTAATTGCTTCAATTATATTGGAGATACAAATCTAGACCTCATTCTCTGTTCTAAATCTCCCCATAATAGTTCAATTATGTTGAAGTTTGGCGATTGTGTTGTCCAGCGAAGATGTTTGATGATATTATGGTGCTCCTCAAACCAAGAATGAAAATGTTATGGTTTTGTGTATCATTGCAATATCATATTAATAACTTTATCATTAAGGAGGTCAAGATATTTGTTTAAAGTTATCTGACGAGTGATGTGAATGAGAGCATCACCTGAATACCACGATATTTCCGCCCAAATCATAAAGGAACTTCCCCAATGCTTGACTGTAGAAAACAGGCAGTCCGTATCATAGACCCCTTTAATGATTCTCTATAGAATATTTCGGGATTTTGTAGGACACAATGTAAATGACGATTCATCGACCTATTACATTCCTCTTATTATCAAGTGTCCAGGTTTTATGATCGTTACACCACTTCTTTAGCAGCGTAGTACTTTTATTATAAAAAGTTTCGCAAGCACAGCCCTTCGATGAATGTTAGCTTTGTGGAAGTGAGTTTTGAATTCTTGTTATAGTTCTATATTGTTTAGCCTCGATCCTTCTTTAAGTTCGTCGAGTTAACTTTAGGTTTTAGCTTTAAAATGTAAATTCGAAGAACAAAAAAATAAAACTGACGTATATAACATGTACCAGCCGATTATATATATATATATATATATATATATATATATATATATATATATATATCATGAAATTTTTTAAATTGAAAGTGATGGTATTTTGATTGTATAACTCGTAATCGAATAACACTAATATTAATTACTGATTTGCGATATATTTCGAATCGATATATTTTGGTTTGATCGAATCGGAAGTAGTTTTACGTTAAATAATAATTGATACAAAATTTGATTATTTAATGTATATGCCAGGAATGTACATAATAAAACCTGTTTTTAAAAGTCTTCGAAAAAGGAGGAGGTTCTATGTTCGGCTGTAAATTAAAAAAAAAATGTTTGTTCGCCAATTTCTCTGTCAATTGTGGGCCAATTTTCAAATTTCTTTTTTTATTCCAAACAGTGTACTTCCGAGGCGGTCCCATTGGAACCAAATCAGCATCTGTTGGGGGAAGGGGGCGGGGGTAAACCGAGAGAAACGTTTAAATTTCAAAGGCACGTACAAAATTTTCACATATTTTTGATCTAAAATAATCAGATATTTGTGAATAATGTTATTGCTGAGCTGATGTGCGGAAAAATCGAAAGTCGTTTAGTGCAAAAGCCATTCAGTTTGCTTGCAGACCTCGTAAAAATATTGTATAAAACTGCTTCTATATTGTAATGGTTACAGCGTTTAGCTCCGAAGCGGAGGTCGCGGGTTCGATTCCCGGCAGGGATATTAACTTTTCGTTGTTGTTTAGTTAGAATATTTGTCAAATCACCTAGGTTAGGTAGCGGACTTCGGGATCTGAAGCGCTCTTTATTTTCAATAATTGTTTCTTTATTCTTAATTATTCTCATATGGATTGCTCCTTTAATTGGCCTACCTATTGTAATATTACATAAAATAACTGCGTAATTTATTGAGTAAATATCTAAAGCTAAAAACCGAAAAATAAAGTATTTTCAACAAAAAAATTGAACCGACTTCAAAAAATAAATGAGGTACTCACTAAAAATAAAAAATATAATGACTTCAAAGTAGTTCGGGGTAGTAGTTAAAATAATATTGTAAATAGATAAATAGGTTTAGGTAGGTATTAAGCTAAATTGTGTGTATATAGTTGAATATAAAATATATGTAGTAGATAGATTAAATAAGGTTTTTGTTTAGTCGATATTTTTAACGATAAACTTAATTTTAAATCTTCAGTACACTTTGGTACTTAATTTTAAAAATGTATTAAAAATTTGCCTACTTCTTAAAGTGTTTAATATCGAGTGAGAATATCGATTTTTTTGCCGTTATATCAATATTTTTATTCTTTCTTAAAAATATCGATATATTTCATTATTTGGAATTATGTTGGTATTATATTAAACAGGTATTATTTACTATACCCTATAGTTCATGCAACTATAATCTATAGGCTTCTTTTTTACGTCTTCCATTTTACGCTCAATTTGCTCATATCTACAGGTTCCCATAATTTGGTTCCCTTCAGTCTACTACATACGATGTTTGGTTTATCTAGTAGCTGAAGAGTTTCCAAGTTTTTATGCAGGTGTAACATGGCTTAGTATTTTCCAATGAACTTTTCGATTTCTACTTTGGCTGTAGTAAGCCTTCATTGCGTAGTGTTGCGTAGTAAGTGTATTTACTGTGTTATACAGCATCTTGTCCTAAAATATTTGAATATTCTTCATGTTGGTGTTTCAGGTGCAATTTCAGGGTTATATACCGTATAACCATATTGGTTTTAACATTTGGCCGTACCTGAAAATCTTATTATGTATTGACATTTTTGATTTCTTTTTAAGAAGACAATATGGCTGTGTCTATACTTGTAATTTTCGACTACTTTTAAAATACATGTTGAAGGCTTGTGTTACGTTTAGGAAAACACAGACCATATTTGGTTTTCTGCTATTGTTTTTCATTCCTAATTGGTTGAGATTAGGTTATACATTTTATTAATGGCTTCATCCTCTTATTTTCTATAAATATTTCCAATATTATATCTAATATCTTATTTCCTAATATTTTCGCAAAAAATTTCGACATAATTGTCAATAGAGAAATAAGTCTGTCACTAATCACTTGCGCCATTTTCCATTAGGTAGATATATGTATGGGTCTAAAAACGACATTAAATACAAATGTGAGTTTTAATATGGCTTTTTTTTAGGCAGTCATTTTAACTCTTCTCCAGCGATTAGATCGAATCCTGGTAGTTTCTTTAGTTATATCTCCTCCTCCGTTTTTTTGGGTGACTAGTGTGATAGTTTAAAATTTTAAGTCATCACTACTATTGGTGGTGTAATACGTCTGTTCTTGGTTGGGAGTATATACATTAGCCACTGCCTAGGTGCAGTGATCGGGGACAGCCAGGACTGACTCAAACGCGTGGATTCCTGAGGGGGTCAGCCACCGAGAAATATATCGATATTTCGATGGATCGATAATTTAAAAATATTGATATATCGTCTTCGATATTAAAAAAATATCGATATATCGATATATTACGGTCTATCCAAAGTGAGGTTACAGGTCAACAGAAAAGTCCCCGGCCTACCATAGCAAAACACATTTTTTTGGCAAAATAGGCCTCAGTTTCGGCGATCATTATTCGCCGAAAATTTCTTCCCAACGAGCATTTTTTGAGATGTGAGAACAGGAAATAGTCGAGGGGGGGGGTCATATCTGAAGAATAGGGTGTATGAGGAAGCAATTCGAAGCCAAATTCATTGATTTTTGCCATGACTGACTTGTGACACGGTGCATTGTCTTTCTTCAAATGCGGCCGTCTTTCGGCGATTTCGTCCTTTAAACTGTCCAATAACGCTATGTAATAGTTGCTGTTGACGGTCCTTCCTTTTTCAAGATTGTCAATGAAAATTATTCCATGCGCATTCCGAAATACAGATGCCATAACCTTGCCAGCCGACTGTTGGGTTTTCCCACACTTTGGGGCGGGTTCATCGTGTGCACTCCACTCGGATGCCTGTCGATTGGACTTCGGAGTGAAATGATAGAGCCATGTTTCATCCATTGTCACATATCGACGCAAAAACTCAGGTTTATTACGCTTGATCATCTTCAAACACTGCTCCGAGTCATCAACTCGTCGTTGTTGTTGGTCAAAAGTGAGTTATATTTGTGAATCAGATGATATACACGTCCAGTTGATATCTTTAGAGTGTCTGTTATTTTATTCAGTTTCAATTTTTACGGTCATTCAAAATCATTTTGTGATTTTGTGAATTTTTAAATGTTTTCGTCGGTAACAACCTCTATTGGGCGTCCACTGCGTTCACCGTCTCCGGTGCTCATTTCACCACGTATAAACTTAGCATACCAATCCTTGATGGTTGATTTTCCTGGGGCAGTGTCCAGAAACTCGGCATCTAGCCGAGTTTTTGCTTGAACTGTATTTTTTCCTTTCAAATAGCAATATTTGATCAACACGCGAAATTCCTTTTTATCTATTTTTTCACAAGAACAAAAGTTGCTTCATTTAAAATGCTATAATTCAGAAATTAACGATCCAACAGCTGTCAAATTTATACACACATCTTTTGAGGGTTAGGGCTATCTAAAAAAGTTAATAATGAAAGAAAACAAGGAATTAAGGACGAATAACGAGCGTCTGAACCTTGAACCAACAACTGTTGCAACTAACTAAGAATATGGTTGTTATCCGTTTACAAATGCAAAGTGACACGCAAGGTACACCAAAAGCGCATACTAATTATACAGAAGATTACCCTACTGATGAAGACGAAGCATTAGAGGCAAGGGAACAGTTTGATTGGATCGAGGTATAAAACAAAAGGGATAAAAAGAGGAAGTCAGAGATGATGCCTTCCCCAATCACAAAAAATGTTAAAAATATTTAAACGTGTAAACTATTTTAAGTTATTATAATTTTATAATTGAGGGATGCATATTGATGTATTTATTTCGTACTCGTCTTACTTGTGAATTAATACAAATACAAATGATATATAGTAATAAATTAATTTATAATTAAGATTGTACTAAGCATATCTAATAGAGATGTTATTCAAAAAAATATATTGATATATTGTAGAAAAATATCAACACTTTTTTGTGTATATATTAATATTTTTAATAAACCCATACAATTAAGTATCAAAAACTACTAAATCTTTAAAAATAAGTACTGAAATACTCAGTTTATCAGAAATAATAAAATGGTTTTTTATAATGTTTTAGAAATATATATATATATATATATATATATATATATATATATATGTATATATATATATATATATATATATATATATATATATATATGTATATATATATATATATATATATATATATATATATATATATATATATATATATATATATATATTAAAATATCGATATATCGGTCAAAAAATATCATATGTGTGTCGATACATCAGCATGGCATGGCTTTGGTTAATATTTGTATCTTCAATGAATAATCTATACCATGCGTGTAATCTGCTATTTGGATAAGCGTAGTAGTTTTTATCATCTTAGGTCGGTTTCATAATGGTTTTTAGGTTGATGGTTGAGTTGGAAGTGAGTTCGAAAGTTTTTTCAAGCAAGTTTTTGAAAATTGCAGGAATAAGTTAGTTCAGGATGACATGAAAAGACTCAATTAATCTCCCCCTTCCCAAGTTATTATATCGATTATGTACAAGATTATTTGTTGTGAATATATATTGTTGGAAATTTGATTAATTTAATTCTATATATTTTAAATAATACTACAACTGAAATATTTAATTGAGCACAAAAATAATAATCTGCTTTTCTTGCTTGATAGATTTACTTTAAAAAGAAAGCATTGCCTTTGGCTTAACTAATTAAAATAATATATAAATTAATAAACCTTTTTAGATTGATGGGGACATTAAAGGAGATCAGTTAGAAAAATTTATACCGAAT
Organism: Rhynchophorus ferrugineus; assembly: GCF_030347505.1. NCBI lineage: Eukaryota > Metazoa > Arthropoda > Insecta > Coleoptera > Curculionidae > Rhynchophorus > Rhynchophorus ferrugineus. Next base: position 16,873,317 of record NW_027472590.1, read on the forward strand.
TTAGATCTTCAGGATACTCGACGTATTATTGCAAACGTTTCGTTTAACCAGCTACAAGTAGAGGGCAACATTATAATAGATAGTATCAACGATACTGATGTCGATTCTTTTTTCAATAATTTCATTTTCCAAGTAATGAATCTGTTGATACATAAATTATTTATATAAAGTCATTTTTTACAGGATGAAACTGCTGTTATCATTAAAGGACAGAAACAATTCACTCAAAGCTTTTCTGTTCGTAAAAACTTAAACATTGATTCAAACACTATTAATAACATTCCAATCAGTTCGTTCATTACCAAAGATACTGAACAATATCTAGAAATAACCAACTTCTTGAGTACAGTAGATTTCGAGAACTTAACACTTGATGGATTATTAAATGGTGAAAATATAACCCAGATTTACAACCATTTTATAAATAGTGATAGAGGCCCAACAAAATATTCGAAATTTATATTTAAAGAACCAGTGGTGGTTGAAAATATGACATTCGATATTTTAAACGATTTTAACTGGAATGCAACTGAGACAGATAACATTGATGATGATTTCAATGAGACTGAACTTATTGATAATGTGGAGGTTGATGATTTAGTGATTGAAGGAGATTTCTTAGGAAATATTGTTAATTTTGATGTGGAACAACTCGAAAATTATTTAAGTTATGTTGAAAGACAAGATATCGATGCATTATATTCTACTGAAAAATTATCTGTTGATGATATTGAGATTACTCGAATAAATGATTTCGATTATAAATCTCTGTTGTCTTATGAAACATTGAGAGGAAACATAAGTAATATTTTGATGTATTTAGATAATATCAATATTGTAGGTGAGTTAGTGTTTGGTTGATGATTTAGTTGTGATATATTTATGTTTATGTGTTTATAGATTTATATGTGCATGGATATTTATATATCAATTCGATAAATAACCACGACTTCGAAAGCAGTTTAAATGAAGATATGTGGGTGAAGCTGTATAGGAGTAATTCTAATATTGTTGATTTAACCATCAATGTAAGTATTACTGTCTTCCCCAAATCCAAAATCTCCCGTATGAAAAGAATCCCAGGTCCTAAAATAACGCCTCTATCCTAGCGGATCGCTTCTCAAATACCTCTGACAACTCCCACTTTGATCAGAACTTTGATAAAACATAAACTCCGAATTGTAATAACCATGAAGACATTCTACCTACCAACTAATAAACTCTGCAGTTTCTTCAAACTCCAAAACTCCCTCTTCAAGCATTATTAACCTCACTCATAAACCTAACAAATCCCGATCTAAAGCATCCAGCTGCCCCAAGTGTCCTTTTTAGGAATTTATCTAATTCGAGGGCCATCCTTTTTAAAACGCATTTACCATTATGTTAATACCCTATGAAGAGATTTGGAGTGTCATCAGCCTTGATCTGTTTCTCTATAGTTTTTATTTTGCTTGTTAAGACATCCTTCTATTTTGACGCTTTTTCTTATTCCATCTCATTCACTGTTTTTTTAACTGACTTCGAAAAAGGAGGAGGTTCTATGTTCGGCTGTATATATCTTTTAAATTTATGTTAATCGATTTCTCCGTCAATTGTGTCTCCGTCAACTCCCAGTTTGATCAGAACTTTGATAAAACATAAATCCCGAATTGTAATAACCATGAAGACATTCTAACTACCAGCTAATAAACTCTGCAGTTTCTTCAAACTCCAAAACTCCCTCTTCAAGCATTATTAACCTCACTCATAAACCTAACAAATCCCGATCTAAAGCATCCAGCTGCCCCAAGTGTCCTTTTTAGGAATTTATCTAATTCGAGGGCCATCCTTTTTAAAACGCATTTACCATTATGTTAATACCCTATGAAGAGATTTGGAGTGTCATCAGCCTTGATCTGTTTCTCTATAGTTTTTATTTTGCTTGTTAAGACATCCTTCTATTTTGACGCTTTTTCTTATTCCATCTCATTCACTGTTTTTTTAACTGACTTCGAAAAAGGAGGAGGTTCTATGTTCGGCTGTATATATCTTTTAAATTTATGTTAATCGATTTCTCCGTCAATTGTGTCTCCGTCAACTCCCAGTTTGATCAGAACTTTGATAAAACATAAATCCCGAATTGTAATAACCATGAAGACATTCTAACTACCAGCTAATAAACTCTGCAGTTTCTTCAAACTCCAGAACTCCCTCTTCAAGCATTATTAACCTCACTCATAAACCTAAAAAATCCGGATCTAAAGCATCCATCTGCTCCAACTGTCTTTTTAGGAATGTATCTAACTTGAGGGCCATCGGTTTTTAAAACGCAATTACTATTATGTTAATACCCTATGAAAAGATTTGGAGTGTTATCAGCCTTGATCTGTATCTCTCTAGTTTTTATTTTGGTGGTGGTGGTTAAATTTTAAAGGCACGTACAAGGTTTTCACATATGTTTTAACTAAAATAATCAAATATTTGTGTATAATATTATTTATGAGCTGATCTGACGGAAAATCGGAAGTCGTTCAGTGCAAAAGCCATTAAGTTTACTTTTTAAGCACTAACTATAGCATATAAGACCTCTCTCCTAAACTTTTTGTTGTTTTTAGTTAGAACATTTGTCAAATCACTTAGGCTAAGTAGCGTAGTCCTGAAGCGCTCCTTATTTTCAATCATTGTTTCTTTATTCCTATTTTTCCCCATACTTAGCCTACCGATTATAACAGTTAATAAAATAACTGCTTAATTTATTGAGTAAATATCTAACACTAAAAAGAGAAAAATAAAATATTTTTAACAAAAAATTGAACCGTCTTCAAAAAATAAATAAAGAACTCACTAAAATTTAAAAAAATAATCAAACTTAACACAAAAAAAAACAATTTAATATAAAATATATACATAATAATCGTTGTAATAACTAAGTAAAAATAAAAAACCTTATTTAACCTATCTACTATAGGTATTTTATTTTTTACTATATACACATAATTTAGCTTAATATCTACCTAACCCTATTTACAATATTATTTTAACTACTACCAACTGATCACTTTGAAGTCGGTACCAAGACCAAAAAATACAAAAATAATATAATTTTGTTACATATATAAAAAATTAAATTACCAACAAAACAAATCTAAGTTAATATAAGTGTTTGTTAAAAATATTTTATTTCTATTCTTTATTTTAGAGTGTATAGTACTTGTTGCTGATTTATTTTTGCGAATTCACAATGAAGAGTCATTCCTCTTTTCAATTTTGTCTCTTGATATATTACTTGATTATTTTCTATGTTACTTTAACTTACATTTAACAGTATTATTTTTCTGTGGCTTTTGCATTTTATTGATTTTTTATTTTTTTAATATACATAACAATTAAGATCACATAATTAATTTGGAACAAAAGATAATTAGGGGGAGCTAAATTAAGTGAATATGATAGATTCTTGCCATTAAATCTTTTGCGTCCAAATGTTTTTTCAAGGGCGCAAACAAAAAATAATCACAAGGTGAGAAGCCAGAGCTATGAGGAGGATGTTCAAGGGTTTCCGACCTGACCTGTTTTTGATTTTCGGTCATCAACCTTGGAACCCAGCGAGCACTAATTTAGTGCAATGATTTGCTCTCTCCAGAAACAACAATTACTATCAGTCCTTAAGCAAGAACAATTTTTCTTAGCTGTTTTCTGTTCACCAGACATCAAATTAAATCAAATATTGATTTCGAAATTCTAAATATCTTGTAAAAAAAGAGGACAGACGATTATTCGGACGTCCGATTCCTTTTGTTAAGGTTTAATGCACTCATTTTCCGTTTTAATATAGTTTCAAATTTAAAATTGATTGATTGAATAAAAGTGTGGCTGATTTACGTACAACAGAAACAACCAATAATCTACCGTTTAAGGGTTCATATAATTAAAAGCGTATCGGCTAGAGCCTAAATATTTGTGTATGTGTTTTATTACCGATCTGGCGGTTATGCATGGTTGATTTATGCATGTTTCGTTTTATTCGAATTTATTTATTTGCAACGACGGTGTTATTAACCGTTCCTGTTTTCAGCATGAAGTACAATATATCTGCAATGAATTATTAATAAATGTTATGACTAATAAAACCTAATCAATTGTTATTTCAACGTTTACCTATTTCCATCAGCTTTTGTTGTCATAACACTATTTTTATTATTTTCTTGCCATCAGTGGCCATTGGGTGTATCTGTCCCATTTTGATATATCCATGACTCATCTAAAGAAGTAAATTGGAATAAGTCTTCATTCATTTTATTATATGATTTTTAAAATTGTATACTTTTAAAAGTAATATCCGGAGATATATCAGTGACCGTGTCCATACTAATATTCAGGGCAGCTGCAACACGCTAAAAATATAGCAGTAAAAATAATAAAAATAGCAAATTAATATTTAACAGTATATTTGTTTACCTTTCCCAATTCTACTGACAAGAGCGAGCCTCCCTTATCTCGTTCGTGTTCAAAGTAACTGATTAGAGGGGCAATCTGTTCTGTTTGGCTTCGAAATTTTCAATCAGAGTAATAATAAGCAGCGATTTGAAATTTCTAAAAACAAGCAGAGCATTAAAATAATGTTTGCCGAATTATAATCTCTTATCACTGTTGTTTTGAAGAATTTTGCATACGTTTGTCCAAAGTTTTCCGGTTAACTTTGGTAGGCTAGTTCAGTTACACGTGTGTACTTATCACACAGCATTGTGACTCAAGAGGAACATATTGGGTGATTCTAAAACGAATTTACAAATAGCGGCAGGCAATACATTAAACATCTTGATAACATATGTCCAAAATAACTTTAGATATACTATATAAATATATTCATCTGAGCAGATTTTTCTGATTCACGTATTATAACAATGTTTAATATATTTAATTATCTTTTACAGATGTAGTGTTAATCTAAAATGTAGTGATATATTTTAGGGTGACGCCTATTTTGATTCAGTAAAAATACGAACTTTATCATCAGTTAATTTCGACAAATTAGTAGACAACATTGTTTTTAAGAATGAAAACAGTGTGAAAATCCAGGATGGTTTAGTGTTCGAGAAAGGTATCAACGTTAAGAAATTGTTGGAAATTGATGAAATTAACGATATCAAATTGGAAAATGTGTTACGCAAGGAGGGAAAACAAAAAATTGTTGGTACTACACTTATCCAGGGTGATGTATCAATAAAAGATGATTTAAGCATCAGTGGCTTGTTGAATAATGTGAACGTTGATGAGGTCTTTACCAACATCAATTTTAACCAGTCATCAATAATAATGAAAGGTTGGTAGATGGTTTAAATTATATTCTTACTAGTCATTTGCCGTAGTGATTGATATCTTTAAAAAAATCTTAAAATAATATCTTAAGAGATATTATTTGATTTCTAATTATTTAAAATTATTTAGCAGTATGTATTTTAATCAATATATTAAATATTATAAATATAAGCAGAACCTTCATTTTCAATGATTTGTTGTTCGTCTTTTTAGACATTATTCAAGATATTGAGAACCACAATTGTCTTCGAGGCTAAACATTTTTCTTTTTGCGGAAGAGGTCGATATATTAAGGATTCCGTCTATACTGTTTAATTTATAGTATAGTAATTATTGTTATAATTAAAACGGGTACACTAAGTGGTGTAGATATGTCATATTTAATGTCTAATGCCTCATGTTCCGGATGCAAATTTGCCTCATTCTTTATTGCTTCTGCTTAATATTCTTACTTTTTCCTCTTTTCTGCAATAAATCTTGGATACCTGGGTTGCTCTTGTGTTGGTCCCAAGTTCGCTTAGGTCGTTATCTAGATTTTCTCATTAAATAGCCAGATTTTCTTAACAGGTCTCTTCTATATGTTGTAAGTGGCATTCATATCGGACAAAGCGAGCTCAATTATATATTTTGATCGTTAAAAAGAAGAGTAAGCTCCTCCAGCATTAACAATTGAATGCAAGTCCAATAAAAATTAATAAGAATTCGAAAACTAGATAAATGATATTTAGAGACCACGGAAAACTCTTTGTTTGCAGTTTGCGTAAAATGTAGGAAAAGAAAAACAGGTCAATTGAAAACTCCCCGGCCTAACACATAGATGGCCCTAACCCTCAAAAGATGCGTGTATAAATTTGACAGCTGTCGGATCATTTGTGAATTATGACAAATTTTTTAAGGGAAAAAATATAGTTGGAGCAAAAACTTGGCTTGATGCCGAGTTTCTGGACACTGTCCCTGGAAAAAACAACTATCAAGGATTGGTATGATAAGTTTAGGCGTGGTGAAATGGGTACCGAAGATGGTAAACACAGTGGACGCCTAAAAGAGGTTGTTACCGACGAAAACATTAAAAAAATCCACAAAATGATTTTGAATGACCATAAAATGAAATTGAATGAAATATTAGATACTCTAAAGATATCAACTGAACGTTTACATCATATCATTTACGAATATTTGGGTATAAGAAAGCTCTGTACAAAGTAGGTGCCGCGCTTTTGACCAAAAACAACGACAAGTTGATGTTTCGGAGCAGTGTGTGAAGGTGATCAAGTGTAATAAACCCGAGTTTTTCGATATGTCGATATGTGACAATGGATGAAACATGGCTCCGTCATTTCACTCCGAAGTTCAATCGAGAATCATCCGAATGGACTGCACACGGTGAACCCGCTCTAAAGCGTGGGAAAACACAGCAGTCTGTTGGCAAGTTTATAGCATCTGTATTTTGGGATGCCCTTGAAATAATTTTCATCGATTACCTTGAAAAAGGAAGGACCATCAACACCGCCTATTACATAGCGTTATTGAACCGTTTGAAGGACAAAATCGCCGAAAGTGGCAGCATTTGAAGAAAAAAAAAGTGCTACTTCACCAAGACAATGCACTGTGTCATAAGTCAGTGAGTCGTACTACAATATAGCATCGAAAAGTTGGAGGGTCGCTATAATCACCCTTGAAGGCAATTATGTTCAATAAAAAAAACTAGTTTTGCCAAAAAATTGTGTTTTAACATATATAAACGTTACTGATACAGTACGGCGGGAGTTAACAAGTTACAAATAGTCGGGTTTATGTATGGAGAACTTAAAGACAACTCTTACGATTCGGACTGACTGCTTCCTATAGTCAAGCATGGCACAGGATTCCTTATGCTGATATTCAGCTGGCCCTCTCATTCATATCAACTACCGGATTATTGCGTATGAATACTTCGACATCCCCTATAATGAAGTTCTTACTATGACTAGATTAGTTTTTACTAGAATATTGCTGCTGAACTCTGCCATATTCCAGGATGATGACGCACAGCCGAAAAGACTGACACCATCTAACAATTTCTAGATCTCAATATAATTGACTCGTTATATGGAGCTTTACAGCAGAGAGTGAGGTGAGAATATTGAAGCAATTGGTGTATGTTTAGGTACAAAAATGGAACAACATACCATTTGAAACTATATTCAGACACCCCACGAATCTATTACGTGAATAATTGCAGCTGCCTTCAGAACAAATGGTGGCTAAACACCTTATTAACAAATACATAACAAGTAAATTGAAAAGTCCCAGGCCTACCACAGTAAAACACATTTTGGCAAAATTAGTTTTTTTTATTCAACATAATTCCCTTCGAGGGTGATACACTGATTATAGTGACCCTTCAACTTTTTGATACCATTTCTGTAGTATGATTTATCCTTTGCTTCAAAATAGTCCTCAGTTTCGGCGATCACCTCTTCATTCGACGAAATTTTCTTCCCAGGGAGCATTCTTTTGAGATCTGAAAACAGGAAATAGAAATAGATTTTTGACATCATTTTCATTGACTTGTGACACGGTGCATTGTCTTGGTGAAGCAGAACTTACTTTTTCTTCAAATGCGGCCGTTTTCCGGCGATTTCGTCCTTCAAACGGTCCAAGAAAGCTATGTAATACTCGCTGTTGATGGTCCTTCCTTTTTCAAGGTAGTCAATGAAAATCGTTCTATGTGCATCCCAAAATACAGACGCCATAACCTTGCCAGCCGACTGTTGCGTTATCCCACGCTTTGGAGGGGGTTCATCGTGTGCAGTCTACTCGGATGACTGTCGATTGGACTTGTGAAATGATGGAGCCATGTTTCATCCATTGTCACATATCGATGCAATAACTCGTCAGATTTATTACGTTTGATCATCTTCAAACACTGCTCTGAATCATCAACTCGTCGTTGTTTTTGGTTAAGAGTGGGCTCGCGCGGCACCCATTTTGCAGAGCTTTCTCATACCTAAATATTCGTGAATGATATGATACAAGTTCAGTTAATATTTTTAGAGTGTCTGTTATTTCATTCAATTTCAACTTACGGTCATTCAAAATCATTTTGTGGTTTTGTTATTGTTTTCGTCGGTAACAAACTCTTTTGGGCGTCAATTGCGTTCATCGCCTTCGGTGCTCATTTTACCACGTCTAAAATTAGCATACCAATCCTTGATGGTTGATTTTTCTGGGGCAATGTCCGGAAACTCGGCATCAAATCAAGTTTTTGCTTCAACTGTATTTTTTGACTTCAAAAGGTAATATTTCATCAACACGTAAAATTCCTTTTTATCCATTTTTTTCACAATAACAAAAGTTGCTTCACTCAAAATGCTATAATTCGCAAACTAATGATACGACAGCTGTCAAATTTATACACGCATTTTTTGAGAGGCAGGGCTAACTAAAAAACATAACGATTAAATTCTAGTAGCGCCATCTATGTGCCAAGTCGGGGACTTTTCAATTGACCTGTTATTGTCATAATAATAAATAATATAATTGTTATGTTATTTTGTCCATCTCCTGTATATGTAGTTTCAAGTTATTGTCAAAACAAATCCTATATGAATTGGCAACGACTAGTAACAATGTGTTAAAAAAGTGATTTAAGTTTTGAAAGTCCCTTCTATGTTGTAAAATACTATTTTAGGTGAAGTGATGTTTCGAAGGAATGTATATGTTAACAATTTAACACTACACGGAAATATCAATGGTATATACATGAGTGACCTCCTCGATAATCTTGTTTACACTGATAAAGACATAACCCTCAGCAAAAGTACTATTTTTAAAAATTCTGTAAGTTATTCATTTAGCAATTATTAAAAAATTTAAAAGACAATACCATATTTTAGGTGAGTATCAACAAGAACTTGGTTATTAGTGGCGATATTAATGGAGTAAAACTTTCTGATTTTGCCAATGATATGGTTCTTGTTACTAAGGACGCTATTATAGAAGGCCATGTGAAATTTCTATCACCTGTTGGTATCCAGAAAACCTTTAACATCGATAGGAAATTAGAAACGAACAAGTTATTTGGCGAAAGTCTCACGGATTATTTAAATGACGCGGTTTTTGTTACTAAGGGACGTTTAACAGGTTGGATCATTGTGTTTTAATAAAGAAATATCGTTAATTCATTTGTTTTTAAGGTACTTATAATTTTAAGAACGTCTTTATTCATGAAAATTTGAACACCAAATATGTTAATAATATCAGTATGGATGCTATTGTTCCCTTAAAATCAACTCAGGTTATTAAAAACTTAATCTTTGATGAACTTATTGTTGCTAATAATGTATCAGTTGCCAATAAAGTCAACGGAATTGATCTCATGACTGAGAAAAGTCGAACTCTTTTGGTATGCATGGTTTCCAAATGTTTCGTAATTTTTTTGATCATATATTTTAGGCTAACGTTCCACAAGACATACCATCCGATATAGTGTTTCTGAACAACGTATTAATAGAAAACAAACTTACCACCCCAGCAATCAACAACAAGCCCACCTCGAAAATCGTTTATACCAACACTGATCAAATACTTAACGGCATTTATAGCTTCAACGCTCAAGATTGGACCGCCAGTAATTTGAATATTCATGGTCTCATTAACGGCATAGACATAGTGCAGTGGAATCGGTCTTTTATCCCTTTGAACTCAACCAAAATGGAGATAGTTCAGAATCCCTGGACAATCATCGAGAACATCAATTTAATCGATGTGGTGGAAGGTAATGGTACCCTAAACGGGATTAACTTGAAACAATTCATTACCGATGCCAACTTCAAAGAGAATAGGAGGTTTGGGTTGGTCAAAGGATTAACTGTAAGTTTTTCTATTCTTATGAAGTATTTAGTATATAGTCTATACAAAGTAGCGGTGAACTCACGTCATCTCAAATATAATTTATTTTAACATTTTAGTACATTTAATATATATATTATTGAAGGACTTAAACTACAGTTAATTAAACAGCCACAATAGTTTGTGGGTTAGAGTTATTTTATTATATTTACAGTGAAACCTTTTTTAAACCACCTATGGTATCCCCTGGAGGTTTAATACACATAATTAATAATTGTACATCCAAGTAGTGAATTTTATTTTCATTAGAGAACATATTTACCTTTTTAAGTTTAGTTCTTGTTTCCTTCATTGCTGTGCTTTCGTGTCAAATCATTCTGATATCACTGTATTATCTCTCCTTAGTCTTTTCTGTTACTACCAGTGTGCATTTTTCTTGATAAAATTAGAATTAATCACTGCATTTCCCTCAATGTGTTTATCATATCTGTAAAACAGTTAGTATTCGTTCTCTCCCCGTACATTTTAACCAAATGAATAATTACGCACATATCTATTCACACAGATCTTTCATACTCTACAATATGATTTTCTATAGTTATCCTATATTAATTATATACTAACCTTAGTTGTTTCATTCTCATCATCCTGCCTTGGCATTATCAACATTGAATCATAGTTCCCCACCCAAAAAGTTTCACTCACTGTCCATTCAATAACTAAGCTGTTAATTTCGAAACACTAGTTAACAATTCCACCATTTGTCAATTTCTTCTTCTGTGTGCCTGATGGAGTTCATTTTGAACTGTTTCCAACTGAAATGTGTTATTGTAGACAATCCTTTCCACATATCTAAGCAGTTCTTGCTTGTACATCTTTCACGACCTGCATATCTACTGTAGTTATTTTTTGCCACATCCCATAACAATTCGATTTGATTGAATATGCAGTGATAGGGAGGAAGACGTTACAGCCATATTATTCAACCATATGACCTACTGTGTATCTTTTTTCAGGCCTATTTCTAAAAAAGCAAATTGGATAAGACACAATAAAATGTTGCATTTATATTCACTAAGTGGTAATTTGAAATACTTCACTCGTTAACATGGTATCTTCAAAATTTAATTGATGTATTGCAAGCCGATCCTTAATTTCAGCCTTCAGCTATCATAAAGAATAACACCTAATCAAATTTTATAAATCTAACTATTACCTTTTTCAATCAACTTTTATTTTCTTTAGAATCTTTTTATTAGCATCCTGTTAAGGGTGGCCTAATGTTCTCTTTTGAAATAACTATTTCTATACACAAACTGAAATGAGAAGCCTTCCTGAAGTTTATTATATGCTTTTAAAAAATGAATTCGATTAAAAACAATGTCTGGATTATTTTGGATGACTTTGGGTTATCTTTATACTATTTAAACCCTATATTTCCTAACAGTGTTTGAAATGATGACTTATATCCCTCAAAGAGCTGCATATTGCTATGTTTTCTATGGATACTTCCCAAATTAATAGTTTCCTCTGAAATAATTGTTTTATTGTTTGTTCTATTTGTTATTATTCTTTTATGTTTATATTGAAAGAACTACTCACCCAAATTTAATCTTAATTAATATCTGATAATTTAATCTTGAATAGAGCTAACATCAAGGTATGTAGATACTTTCTTCTCGGTAAATCCAAAATTATATAATAGTTTTAGTTAATTTGAGATATTTTAGATATAGCGGCTACACTAATATTCAGTGTAGCTGCAATACAATAAAAATATTTCAAATAAACCCCCAACAGCTTCATATTTAATAGTATCCATACTTACCTCTCTAACGCGTTTTACTGGCAAGGACAGGCTGCCATAATCTCATTCATGGTCGAAGTAATTGATTAGAGAGATAATCTGTTTCTGACTGACTAATTATTTGGCCTCGGCATTTTTAACCATATAGTCAAAAATATTAAGTAGCGAATCGAAATTTATCAAAATAAGCGAAGCGTCTAAACAAAGTTTTCCAGCTTATAACCTCTCATCACTAACGTAATGAAGAATGTTTTACACCGAACGAATTTTGCAGTCTGGTTCGGTTACATGCTTAAACTTATCAGACAGCATTCTGTCTAAAATAAAATGAGAAGGAAAATAGTGCCTGATTCTAAAACGAATTTACAAATTGCAGCAGGCAATACATTAAATATATTGATGACGTGAATTCACTGTTATTTTGAATAGACTGTTTTTATCGAAAAATACAAACATAATTAGATCTTATTGATGTCAGAACTCACGTGAATTGCAAAACTTTAAAACAAAAAAAAACAATAGTTGCGGTATGCGTCTATCTGTTTACGATCAACGATTATGCTCCACCATATTGCTCTCGCCGCATTTCCACCATGAACTATTTATGTTTTACTATGACAATGCAAGGTCTCAGTCATCACAGCTTGTGGGGAATTATTTTAGCTTGCGTCAATATATATATTCAACAATTATAGAAAGTTAATATAATAATTTATGTGTAAAATATATATCCATAATAGTACGGATAAATATCAGTTAGAAAATAAAGATAAAGAATAATAGAAATAAATTAAAACGTTACAACACTAAGGGACAATTGAACATTTGTATATAAATATAAAGCATATATTTAAAATGTTATGCCCATTTTTATACGATTCGATATTTATGTATTTGAAGAGCTTCTGTGTTCGAAACTTTAATGAATTGAAGACTTTAACGAAATCAGTTTGATGAATGCTAGTGTTTGTAGTGGCCTTTGTAGTCTATATTCAATAAGTCTTCTTTCCGTTTAAATAAAATTGTTTTCAACCTTTTATTTTGAGAGGTTTGGTTTGGATTCCTTGGTAGTCACGAGACCTTTGTCTTTTGATTCATTCAGTCAACCGGAATCAACTTACTTATCAAGAAAAGAAAACAGATCAATGTTGGATTGGAAATCATTTCTTATTGTATCGAAGCAGTTCATATAGTTAAGTGGATTTCTATAAACTATTAGAAGTAGGATATATTATAGGTTTTGAAAAACCTTCAAAGTTCGTGGAATGCCCAGGCAAAGTGTAAAAGCAATAAAGGCAGACTGTGATTAATGTGAGCTAGCATAGTTTGCAGAAATTTGGACATTAGCTTGCAGTTTAGAATGTACGGCTGTCCAAGGTGGATTGCAGTAGTTCAGTTGCCGTAGACTATTAGATTTTGGTGTCACCAAAAGTTGGGAATTGAGTGCTATTCAGAGAAAATCAGTAAAGGCAAGCTGGTGGTCGACGTACATAACGGGTCAACACAGTAAAACACATTTTTTTAGCAAAATTATTTTCTTTTATTCAACATAATTCCCTTCGAGGGTGATACACTGATTATAGCGACCCTCCAACTTTTCGATACCATGATTTGTCCTCCGATTTGCTTCAATATTGGCCTCAGTTTCGGTGATCACATCTTCATTCGACGAAAATTTCTTCCCAGCGAGCATTCTTTTGAGATCTGAGAACAGAAAAAGCCCAATTCATGGATTTTTGCCTGCTCTGAATCATCAACTCATCGTTGTTTTTGGTCAAAAGTGGAATCGCGCGGCACCCACTTTGCACATAGTTTTCTCATATCCAAATATTCGTGAATGATCTGATGTACACGTTCAGCTGATATATTCAGAGTATCTGCTATTTCATTCAATTTCAATTTACGGTCATTCAAAATCATTTTGTGGATTTTTTTAATGTTTTCGTCGGTAACAACTTTTTTGGGCGTCCATTGCGTTCACCGTCTTCGGTGTTCATTTCACCACGTCTAAACTTAGCAGACGAATCCTTGATGGTTGATTTACCTGGGCAGTGTCCGGAAACTCGGCATCTAGCCAAATTTTTGCTTCTGTATCTTGCCTTATCTAGCCAAGTCTGTTCTGTTTTTGTTTCTTTGAAACTGTATTTTTTCCCTTCAAAAAGCAATATTTATCAACACGCGATATTCCTTTTTATCCATTTTTTTCACAATAACAAAAGTTGCTTCACTCAAAATGCTATAATTTATAAAATAATAATCCGACAGCTGTCAAATTGATACACGCATCTTTTGAAGGTTAGGGCCAACTAAAAACAAATGGGTTTAATTCTAGTAGCGCTATCTATCAGGGATGTCAGGCCGGAGATTTTTTAATTGACCTGTTACAATCGATACTCGCAAATGATTTTATTATAACTATATGCTGCCTAGATGGGATAACTACTACCTGTTTGCTCATTTCTTTAGGAGATGTTACATTGCGCGACTAATACGGTCTGTATATTCAAGGGAGCGAGACGATTTGTTTAAGTTAGGACCGAAAGGTTTAGATATTGAAGCTACTCCCAATATTGTTTTGTATCACCGTTCAACATGAAAGAAGTGCCGACTCTTATTTCCATAAAATTAAATAGTTATTTAAAGTGAAATAAAGATTTCTGTTATTTTAAACCCTTGTGTGTGTTAAACCTTAACTATGTGTTTACTATATCACCCTATTACAGAAGTTTATAAATTCAGGTCAGGTAACTTTTGAACCCGAGCAAATGAGAACGATTCTTAACGTTGTTTGATGTTCTGAACTTATACATTCAATCTGCGTGTCAAGATTGGTTCTAGTTTTCAAGTTCATACATAGAGGCAGCACTACGCTCCTATAACGGCTACCATCAGACGATGTTGCATTAAACATAATTTGGAGCTTGTTTTTATGCTTCGGAACGTGTGAAATTGCAAAGACAACATTGTAAAATCGATTCAAACTGTTTATGTTACGTTTGTAGATCTTATACGCTCGGTAAACCTAGAAACATCATGATAAATGCTCTCAAAGATACATATTTGCAGTACTTCGGTTATTGCTGTAGTAAACACTGAAAAGCCATGGGTACCGATATTGTCTTGTAACGCTTGCAGAACAAAGTTGTCATTTGGTGAAAATATATGCCTTTAATTTTCTGTGCCAACATTATGGAGGGAACAAAAAATCATAGAAATGAATACAAAAACTACTACTCGAACGGACAGTGATCTATTGCCAATTTATCCAGGTACAAGTGTAAAACTGTCATACGCAATAATCAAAAACGAATATATGTCGGACCTGATATTCGAAAGCTAATGACGCAAAGTTTACAAAGTATTTAAAGCCTAAAAAAAGTAGCGGCAAAAGTAGAAAGTTATTTCAAAGTGTTGTTTGAACATTAACGGCAACTACAAATGACCGGATTACAAGCACATAATCGAAAATTTGTTGCAAATTTACCACAAAATTGTAGCTTGAATGCTTTGAATGTTTAAAATATTTTATTCATTTAAAATTTTTTTCACAAAACTTGGCCGACAAGAACGACAAACAAGGAGAGGGGCTACACCAAGATATGGCGAAAATCTAAAGGCCAAGGATTTTAGGACGAAAGTATGATGAGCTATTAGTGTTGAACCCTAATGGTTGAAAAAGATCCCAATAAAAACTCGGTTAAACCTCTATTCATTTCTGATTTATAGTTTTTAATTCAATAAATGGTGGTTAATGGTAAAATAGTAAAATAATAACGTAACAAGCATAGTAAAATAATAAATTTGTTGAATATTTCGCAAAATAGAACCATTTTTAGAAAATGTGCTGCTGATTTGGATTCAGCTGCCCAATTTATCTTATAAAGGGCTAAGCTTTTGGTGGCTCTGATCCAAAACCCTGCCTACTTGTGTTACTTATTGTCTTAGGTCTTCATAATCTAATTTACGTTTGCGTTCATATTTACTATACTTTATAGTAAAACCATTTTATATATATAAAATATGACTTAAACACGCCCTAGTCTTGTTTTCAATCATACATTTCTAACAATATATTTTTTTAGGATGATTATAACAATATATGTACGGATATATCATATATTCACGAGAAGACTAAGAACCAGATCTACAAGTTCAAATATTTCAAAAGATACCAGACCATATATTTAAACCAGAACATAAAATACGTTAAACCCTATAACCACGAAACCAAGCATTACTTGCTCGTGCAGGAAGCGGGCAG
Source organism: Rhynchophorus ferrugineus (assembly GCF_030347505.1). Lineage (NCBI taxonomy): Eukaryota > Metazoa > Arthropoda > Insecta > Coleoptera > Curculionidae > Rhynchophorus > Rhynchophorus ferrugineus. The sequence continues at coordinate 16,889,516 of NW_027472590.1, forward strand.
TTGTTATACAGATTTATATTTGTTTACGGATGATGGTTACCATAAGGTCGAACGTACTGACACGGGCAGCATTGGCCAAGCAGAAATCATCAAAAGCAACAAGGGGTTGTTTATTGTCACTCGAAGTGATGAGAGGGAAAATTTAGTTTGCAAAATACGGTATAGCACAGTTGTGTGGACATTTTTGAATGAAACATTGGAGGTAAGCTTATATAATGTTATAAAAGAGACTAACAATAACAGATTGGGGACAAGATAATTTCGGTTTTTTTCATGTACCCCAAAGCTGGTTTATTGATATAAGTTTCAAACACTAATAAATGGCACAGATGCAGTTGTGGTCGTTGCATCATGGTGCTTTTCTGGTAAAAACATAATTTTGTTATCGTAAAGGTTCTGATATTTTTGGAAGAGGAACTGAACCAAGTCATCTTCTATTTTGAAGCCGGGTGTATACCATTAAGGGAACTTTGCTAAGATTGGAACACATGGTAGTCTGATCGTGAAAGACAGATTATGGTTATGCGGTAGATACAAAAGTTTTCTGCCAATCTTTCCTAATGTTTGCCGAATCACTAAATATTTGCATGAATTGGCGTTGTCGTGATGAAAGATAAAACTTTACTATTTCTTTTATTTAAAAAGCATATGTACTACTAATATAAATTTTATCCAAAATAGCAGTGAACTCATGTCGTCTAAATTTATGACGTCAAAACATCGCAATGTTGCCGCATCAACTCTCAATTCTCTTTTACTTTAGTTTGGCTTTGACGCATAATAAAATTTTAACGTAAAACAATAATGAGACAAAAATTATATTATCAAATATAATTTATTTTAACGTTATCGTACATCTAATGCATATATTATCGAAGAACTTAAAATGCAGTTAATTATACAGCCACAATAGTTTGTAGGTTTGAGTTGTTTTATTATATTTACTATATAACTCTTTTCCACACTACCCATGAGGGAGGGTTCTAGGCGCATTTTTTATGTAGTGGTACCCACTGGAGTCCTAATCCACCTAATTAACAATATATATCCAAGTAATGTATTTTTTTTTCATTAGAGAGCATATTTACCATTTTACGTCTAGTTTTTGTTTCCTTAGATGCTGTGTTTCCTTGTCAAGTTATTTTTATATCACTGTAATTCTCTTTAGTTTCTTCTGTTACTACCTGTGTACACTATTCTTGATAACATTATATTTAATCACTGCATTCTCCCTAATGTATTTACCATATTTAAAAAACAGGTAATGCTCATGTGTAATTCAGAACAATTACACACATATCTATGCACACAAATATTTTACACCCTACAATACAATTTTCGACAGTTATATACACACTTATATTATTTTCCACTTTTATCATCCTGTTTTAGTAATTTTCAGCATTGCATTATTATTACATATTCTGAAACATTCATTTCGTCACTAAGCTGTTAATTTCAAATATACCTAAAACTTTTTCACGATTCCACCATTCGTCAAATTCTTCTTTTGTGTGTTGAAAAAAGTCCATTGTGGGTCCGAAGACACGGTAAAGTCATTTTACAACACGATAACGCGCCGTCTCATAAACCAAAACCGATTAAGGAAGCGTTGAAAGCACTTGGATGGGAAATATTATCACACCCGCCGTACTCTCCAGATCTTCCTCCGTCCGACTTTTCGCATCAATGGGACACACGCTTCCAGAGCAGCACTTCGCTAATTTCGAAGAAGTTGGAAAATGGCTCGATTATTGTTTTTGCTGACATGTAACATGACAGTTTTTTTGGGATGACATCCATAAATTGTCTGAAAGATAGGCAAGATGTAATAGAATCAAAAGGCCAATACTTTGAATAAACAAAATTTTCCATTTTCACGAAGGTTATGTAGTTTTTTGTTAAACCGGTAATAACTTTCCGGTACACCTTTCCATATCGCTTATCAAAATACATGCAAGCACCTAATATTTAATATGTTCTGTGAATCTTTTAAACGCGCTATAATATGGATTCATTGAATAAGTATAACTAGAAATGTGTGATTCTAAGGCCATCTATTAAGAAAAATTGAAATTACTATGTGCCTATTTTGTACATAGCATTGGAATAATTTAGATATATACGAGGGTGGTTCAAATATAATGGAGACAAACGCTGTAGATGGCGCAATTTGAAATGTCGTGGCTTGAGTATGTGATAACTGTGTCCCTTATGAACAATGTGGCATAGTTTTCGTCGGGGGCGCATGTTTCACACGCGAGCTACGACCAGGAGTGAACGTCAAGTGCCGACCGCCGTAGCGCAACGTATTATCATTCGTTCTTTTAGTGTGGGAAGGCGTTAAAAGACGAAAATTTGTCTGTGCTTGCGAAATCAGTTCGGTAGTGAGTGCCTGAGTAGGACTGCCGGGTTTAAATGGGCCAAAACATACAAGGATCGTGAAACCGTCGAGAATGAGCTGCATGAACGTCGACCGAGAACCAGCATCGCCGCGTAGAACAATTCATTTTGGAGGATCGTAGGATGACTGTTCGAGACATTTCGGTTGAACTCGGCATCAGTATTGGTAGTGTAGAGTCTATCATCCACGAACACTTTCAATATCGCAAAATAACGGCATGATGAGTTCCTAAACTGTTGAACTTCAAGCAACAATTTACGCGCTTGAAAGTTTGTGGCCGATTGCTTATATGATACGAGGCGGAGGGGGATGGTTTTTAACGCGAATCTTCACTACAGACGAGACATGGGTACATTATTACACTCTTGAAAGCAAGATGTCTGCTAAAGAGTGGAGGAAGAAGGAGGAAGGGGCGCCAGTCAAAGCGAAAACAACCAAGACCGTGGGCAAGGTTCTATGTACGGTGTCCTGGGACCGGCGGGGCGTACTGTACATCGATTTCCTGCGCACCCATCGTACCGTCAATGCTGCATACTACTCTAACTTTCTGAAAACACACGTGATACCCGCTTATTGCTCGAAACTGAGGAGCATTCCAGCACGAAGTGCGATTCTTCTTCAGGATAACGCGCGCCCTCATACCGCGCTCGATACAATATCGGAATTAGTGTGGGAGGTACTGGAACATACCCCCTACAGTCTGGATTTATCACCCTGCGACTACCAACACAAGGAGTTGCACAAGGAATTCTTCGATACCGGCATCAAAAAAAACTTCCGGAAAGATGGAAAAAATGTGTAACTAGTGAGGGGAAATACCTAGAAAAACTGTACATTTTTTCAATAGTAAATAAAGGTGTCAGAGTATTTGTCATATTTGAACCACCCTCGTAGTATTGGTATGGCATTTCAATTGATCTATTTTATTTATTGGTTTGATTACTTCAATTGTTATTCTAAAAATATATATTTAAATTATATTTGAATTACAATATCGAACAATGAATCGGTACAAGGTCAGTTGATTAATATGTGAATTCTTAATTTTAGCAATTTCAAATTAGTAATCAAGCGTAGATTAACTGAGTTGAAAATACGGAACTGTTTTTTGATTAATTAAGATTAAATTTAATTTTTTGTTCGATTTTATATCGGGTGTTCCGGATGAATTTAACGGCATCATTTCAAACCTGATGACCATTGGGCGATACTGCTTTTAATTTTCTTCCTTGATTCAGTTTTTAGGTAGCTACGATGATCAGCAACTTTTACACTCGTCCGAGATCCCGCTAACGGTCTACGGATTACGACATTCCACCGTAACAGAATTCAAGGTCGTCGTTAATGGTCTGAAGCATCTTCGACCTTACAGGAGATGGAAGATTGAGTCAGGTAAGGAATAACTGTATGTAGTTTAACTGAAAACAGTTAATGTTGGAGAGACTAGAGGTTGGCCAGTGGTCGGTTTCGAGTTTAATTTATTAAGGTGCTTCAAAAAATGCCTTTTTTGTTTCCTAAATCGATAACATAACTATTGAAGAATATACTCTGAAAATTTCAAATTAAAATTCCAAACCATTTATAGTTATAAGCGTTTTAGTAAGCGTCCTCCTGTCTAATGGCTGAGAATGGAGATTTTGGATAAAAATTACAGAATATAAATATCTCGTATTAGTGACCTCGTAAAAGATCATTTCACGGAAATCGGTATATAAAACGGAATTCATATAACTGTAGTGAAAATGAAGAAGATGGGAAAGTCAAAGAAGAAGAAAAGAAAGAAGGTGAACATGAAGATTCATCGGGAGATGATTTACCCGATAAATGTTTAGGCGGTCATATTCAAAATGCGAACGAAAGCTTCAATTCAACAGTTTGGCTATTGGTTCCAAAACATTTTCATTCTGGTTTAAAAACCGTTGAGGTCTCGGCATATTTGGCTGCGTGCTTATTTAATGATGGAACTTTAAGTATTTTAACTATTCTGAACGAGTTTAATATTACCGTTGGTAATTGAAGCTTAAATTATGCTTAAGAAGTTGATAATCGGCGCATAATACGATAAAATCGACGCAGCTCTCTGGACAGTAAAGAACCTCGAACAGCTCGAAAAGAATAACAGCAAGCGGATAGTGAAATATGAAGCACTGCAATATTAATTAGTAAGTTGTTTATATAGGATGTGGCAAAAGTCCCGCTATCATACCATAATGGAACGATTATTTTCAATAAATGTTGTCACTAATGTTGTGGCACATATTTATCCAAAATAAAATTTGGCCGTCTACACGACAAAATGATTAAAGTAAAACTGAGTTAAATGTCACATAACCAAGATGGCCTGCAATCAAAATTTTTGCCCGACAGTAGTGTCAAATCAGAAGTTTTTTTTCTTATTTGTGTACATTCTAGCTCTTAGAGGTTTTAACCAATGTTATAAAATTTTACACATCTTTAAAAAAGAATTGAATTTTTTTTTTAAAATGTGTTTCAGATGAAAATTGTGACCTGCAGAATGTACACAAATCAACTACCTGAATAAAGACTAGACTGAAAACGAGCAAGCCTACATCTTCATTGTGTTATAAAAATAACTTGAAAACTTAGGTGTTATTTTTTTTTCAAAAAGCATTTGAAATCTTCTATTGATAATAAATCTATTCATTTCAAGCTACTATTTGCCTCTGAGGCTAGCTGGTATTCAAGTCTTTTTTGTCATAACTTCTTCCCTAAAAATCTTAAAAACTAAATTTAGATTCGAGAGATTCCAGCCTAAAAAAGGTTCCAGAAATTGCATCGATTCGAAACGATTTGAACAAGTTTTTACAGTGGCAGTTAAAGAGGTGATAAATTATATTCAATATTTATACTAAATATTTCTAATAAATAAATTTTCTCAGAGGAAGACTCCTTAATATTTATATTGATTTATATTAACAATTTATATTGATTTTGATCAATAGTCATTATAGTGAGTTTATTATAGTATGTTATTTAAAAATAGCAATTAATATGTTATTAAAATACGATAAAACATTTGTGGGGTTATTATTCCATTCCTTTTTACAGATCCATAGAACGTTCAAATATAAAAGAAATTCTACTTCCTTAAAATGAAATTATTTATAGTATGATAATAGTTTTCAGTAATTATTTCTTTCCTGTTCTTTTTTAAAGTTAGTACGTGAAGGAATATGTATATTTCCGTCTGGCTGATACCAAGCAATTATATCCGTCCTTTCCTCTCTCACAATTTATACAGAAAATAATTTGTACATGTTCGTCTGACACAACTAAAAAAAACAATCTAACCGTGCATTTGACTGAAAATGGTAATTAATATTTTCAGTCGCTAGTTTTTTTGCTATAGACTGTTTAGATTATTTTGCGACTATAGACTGTTTTGACTATTTTCAGTCGATAGTTCCCAACACTAATTATAATAATGTTTCAGAAAATGTGGCATTTTTTCCGAGGGGATTTAAAACAGGCCTCGCCATGAGAAACGGTCAAATCATTCAATTTCTCACAAGGAATGATCCTATAGTAGAAGACGACTTTGGAATCGATACTGAAGCGCCTATCATAGGAAATGTTTCGGTAGTCTATAATTCCATCATTCCTGGTAAAAATGGCGCTGAACTCACTGTTACTAAAGTTGGAACCATTAGTTCTTCAAAGACTATGCTCGTTGTGTCAGTCCATAAAACAGCTCAGGTCCAACAAAATCTCGATTTAGTGGAGGTAAGTTTTGGTTGTTTCTACATACGATAGTTAAAATATAATTATTGCGAATAGATACATCTAGCAAATTACGAAAAGCGAATAGTTTATTAAATGATTTTTTACCTGCTAGTTTATTTTTGTGAAATTTTAGTGGAAATTTGAAAGGGAATTGTTTCCAGAGAATTTTTGAAATCGACGATTGGTAACCTTGTTCATACATCAAATTATCTATGAGATGATAGAGTCAAAATTTAAGGTTTAATAAGTGATATCAGTATCAAATGAGACATGATATATATAATAATTTTTTCTCACTTAGAGTATTTTTTTGATATATTCACCCTAGGTTCGCTTAGGTCACTACCAACTGAGTTGTCTTTTTTATGTAGTCTTCCACTTATTCAATATCAACTCATCCTGTCCATCTTTGTTTCATTCCTGACTCTGAATTGTTCCAATACTGTTGCTTGTATTTTACCTTGTGTCTTTGTACCTCTCTTTGAAAATGCCCACAGCTGGTAATCGAATATTAAATTTAGACTGTAAATTACTTTGTACACTTACAATTTACTTGAAATTTCCCTTTGATTAGTGAATTAACTATTTATAGCGAAGTACAAATTCATGGTTTGTCCACATCTGGCATTCATTTTCATCCCCTGGCTTTTTCTTTTTTTACATTCTCAATTAGGATATATATTATTTCTAGCTCTCCTAATACCATGATTTTCCTTTTGTTTATTTTATCATTATCATTTCGCAATTTCTTTTTATTATATATTATTTGTTTAAGACGTTTTTACGTATTCTGGTCTATCAGTTGCTGTTATACATAATCTGCAAAAGTCCTAACAAACATTTCTATTTTTTCCATATTAGCAGATTTTTATAATTTTTACATATTTTTGATTATTTCATCAATTAATTCAATTAATTAATTTATTATATAAACAGGGTTGGTCTAAATTTCCTTAGTCCTGCCTTGAAGATTTTTGATTTCATGTTGTCAATTTTATTGCTCACACCTCTTTGTTTTAACATAACCCATAGAGTTTTTCATCTCATTCCTTCATATTTATTGTCCGAATCAGTGAATGCTAGATATTATTTTTGGGGTTAAAGTTTTTCCACTAGTGTTATCCTATACTCAATAAATGGTCTTATATACTTTTTTCCGTTCGACACCCGTTCTGCGATTTTGTTAGTGTCTACTACTGATTTTGGACGATTTTTAATAATTTGCTCCTAAATCTTCATGACTTTTTAAATGACTTTCTCCTTTTTTTTCTCATCTGTTCTAAACTCCCCTTCTTCACTATATTTTTTCCAAATAAATATATTACTGCAATTTTTTCGTATATTTTTATCACTTATTTATTGACACTTGACATGTAACAACTAATAGAACACACAATCATATCGATTATTGTGTCTCATATAACATATATTTTATCATTAACTATGGAAGAATGCAATGGTTGTGTTTATTATTATAAACAATAATTTAAATATATCTACAATATAAATATTAAAAATTTGTATCAATCTTTCTATTCTCAATAATTATATCTTGGTTCATCATCATTGGTTTTTTTTTTGATAGATATATTCCGATCCGTTTAAAAACGAACTGTTTGATAAAATATCAGCCTATAAACCTAGTTCCATTACTTCGATGGAATTCAATAATGGAGAAACTTTATTGGCATTTATAGAAGACAACAAAGTACTACACATTTATGAATATAAAGGTGAGTAATTTTGGCTGTGTTACATATAGGGATAAAAATATGGTTAATTGTTTGTTTTTGATAATTACACATAAATATAGAAACATAGAGTGCGATTTTCTATATATATATATATATATATATATATATATATATATATATATATATATATATATATAGCTATATAATATTTCGACTGCTACATATACACTTAGCTCTTATTAACAGCTCTTAGTTTTGTTGGTATTGTGTTGTCTGACTTCCAATATAAAGATGAAGGTATATTCCTGTGTTCTAAAGGAATCAGTGGAGAAATACATATTAAAATCTTCAGTTTTCGAACTTCTCAATATAATTCCTTTGATGAAAATATTATATTTGTAATTAAATATTCGGTCTATAAATTAATTTTACAGATTGTAATCAAATTAATTCAATCATGATAACTTTTCAGTATGTGTTAGCTCGTCGTAGTGCGAACAAAATTTTTTTCAGTGCACTGAATATGTCTGAAATTGTACCGAGTAAATCGTAATTGCGGGTTTTTACTTCAACTTGAAGAACAATCCCGCCGGAGGTTATCCAATGCCGTGTCTAGCTTATGGTAATCATGCTCCATCAATTTTAACATGTGAACATTATGTTTTTGCTTTGGTTTCGAGGCCAAGTCAAAGGCAACCAATAAAATATGAAGACGAAAATTTGAGGGTTTGTTCTCGATAATGATGTGTGAAATGTAAAAAGAATATGCCAAATTGTTGGGAGTAACAGAAGAAATTATGGGATTTATGGCACAGTGAATGGAGTAAGACGAAATAAAACTGATAGTAATATTATATGACCGTTATATGTTACATGTTATAAAAAGTTATTATATACATATAGATATAAAAAGGCGCATTGTTACATGAAGAAACGCTTGAGCAGTCGATGTTGGCCCATCTGAATTGAATGCTGGTCAGTGACTGAATGCTTCAATTCATTTCTTTAAATATCCGAGATAAATATTTTTTGGTTACCAGATCTTCACTGTCGTTTACTGATCGTTGCTGCTAGCACTCCGTACTTATTCAACATCTGGGATAATATTTATGGGTATTTTGTAGATCGCCTCAAGGTCGCTAAAAAACTATTTACAATCGGCTGAAGAATATGGGAATGATTCAAAAGCTTAGATATTTGGCATATAAGTTGAAACCAAGAAACATTGAAAAGCTTTTGGTCATATGTAAAATGGCGCTTCAACCCTAAAATCGGAAAAGTTTTTTGCATTGTCTTGTTGCTGTTGAAGAAAATTGGACCCATTACGATAATCTAAAGCAAAAAAAGTTATGGAGCCACTTGGTCATATACCAATATCAATAGCGTAGTCGAATATCTATAGCTCTAAGATTTTTATTTGGTGGTATCCGCTTGGTGTGATATATCATAAGCTACAAAAACTTAACGAAATCAACAGTTGGGATCGCTATAGACTATAATTGATACTACTGAGCCAAGCAGTGCGCGAAAGATACCAATAAATGGGTCGAATCATGGATAACCTCAATAGATACATCGTTCTTTCAAGATAGAATCTGAGAATCGCCTGAAAATCTGTAATATAGGTATATTATGTGTTTTTATTGTGGATATAAACTCATAAAAACTTATTATTGAAATTACAATTAGGAATTGCGTGTCGGTTAAATAATTCTCTTCAGATTTACGTCCATAATTATCTGTCCTAGTATACAAAAACAGAAAAATCCTGTGCGGAAGCCTGATGTAATAGGTCAATTGAAAAGTCCTCGACCTACTATAGTAAAACACATTTTTTTGGCATCGTTTTCACTGATTTGTGACACGGTGCACTGTCTTGGTGAAGCAGCACTTTCTTGTTCTTCAAATGCGGCCGTTTTTCGGCGATTTCGCCCTTCAAATGATCCAATAACGCCAAGTAATAGTCGCTGTTGATGGTCTTTCCTTTTTCAAGGTAGTTAATGAAAATTATTCCATGCACATCCCAAAATACAGACGCCATAACCTTGCCAGCCGGCTGTTGCGTTTTCTTACACTTTAGAGCGGGTTCATCGTATGAAGTCCACTCGGATGACTGCCGATTGGACTTCGAAGTGAAATGATGCAGCAATGTTTCATCCACTGTCATATATCAACGCAAAAACTCGGGTATATTACGCTTGATCATCTTGAGACACTGCTCCGTATCATCAACTCGTTGTTTTTGGTTAAATGTGAGCTCGCGCGACACCCACTTTGCACAGAGTTTCCTCATACCCAAATATTCGTGAATGATATGATGTACACGTACAGTTGATATCTTTAGAGTGTCTGCTTTTCATTCAATTAAATTGTATGGTCATTCAAAATCATTCTGTGGATTTTTTAAATGTTTTCGTTGGTAACAACTTCTTTTGGGCGTGTACTGCGTTCACCGTCTTCGGTGCTCATTTCACCGCGTCTAAACTTAGCATAGCAATCTATGATGGTTGATTTTCCTGGGGCAGTGTCCGGAAACTCGGCATCAAGCCGAGTTTTTGCTTCAACTGTATTTTTTCCCTTTAAAAAGCAATATTTCATAAACACGCGAAATTCATTTTTATCAATTTTTTCGCAATAACAAAAGTTGCTTCACTCAAAATGCTATAATTCACAAACTAATGATCCGACAGCTGTCAAATTTATGCACGCACCTATGTGCCACCAGGGACTTTTCAATTGACCTGTTAGTTCTCAAAAGAGATTCCTTTAAGTTTATCATTGCTTAGTTTTAAAAACCATTTCTGCTCTAGACAATAGTGATTTGGAAAATAATCCATTCACATTAACATCCTAGAAACCTTCACATACCAGAAATTAACACTTTTGTTTTATTTTTTAATTTAAATAAATAATTTTTACCTTAAATATTAAAAAAACTTAAGTCGTAACAACAAATTTCCTTAATATTGTACACAATAACAGGAAAAACAATATAAATATATAACATACAAGTGCGCTTTTTTAACTTACCATTCTATGTTTCTATATTTTGTGGATAATTATTCGACATGTTCAACCTAGTGTGTTTTTATGATATTTTATTCTGGAATAATCACATGGTTGTTTATTTACATTTCCTGTGAATTTATTTTCTCAAGTTTCATTGTTTTTTAACAAATAATCTTGCGATAATTTAAGTACAAATATTAACTAAACAATCGGAATTCCAATATTTCTGTTTACAGGACATGTTGGCAAGGAATAATTTGTTATCTTAAGCTTATCCAAACATATTTTGAAGATTGTTTGGGTGAACGTTATACTTGAACACACTTCGAAACGCAAATTTAAATATTGTGTTGATATTTAACATAGATTTAGTGCTCTTAATTTTTCTTTTTAATACATTAAATAATACTTAATCACATATTTTAATTCATAAATGTTATTTAAATATTTGATTGGTAGAATGAATTAATGGTGGGGCGATGAGTTTAAAGTACTAGTGATCAAGAATATCAAGTATATTTTTATTTCGAACAACCTCAAATATTTTGAAGCATTGTTGTCTGGCTTTACAATCACGTACACCCTTTTATTAAAGTTTATAAAGCGTGAGTTAATTTTAAAGGGAATTTTCCAAATCCACCAGTTATCTGGTGTCTTCTCTCCACAATTCAAGAAATTCTTTTTTATAAAATTTCATTTTAACTCAGCATAGATTGAGTAAGAACTATTACTGTGGTATCAGTAAAAATAGTAATACGTAAAAATTATGGTGTTATCTATCATGAATTATTTTCACTGGATAAAATGGGGTCTCTTGTACATTAATACCATTTCACAACTGCCTTATTCGTTTGATTTTGCTCTGTTGGATTTTTAGCTCTTTCCTAAATTTATCAAATGGCTTCTAGGGCATAATTTTGAACCGGTTGTCCATATTAAAATAGGATCGAAGTTTCATTGAAGCCCATTTCAGAAATTGCCTACAACGATTGTTTTTCAAACTGGATAAAACGTTGGTATAAACATGTTGTATTCAAGGTAGTTTACTTTGAGTGGGTTCATTTTTTTTATTACACTTAGTGGTTTAAAAGAATAAATTTAGAAGAAAGACAATAAGTATATCTTATCATACTCAGTCTCCAGTATAAAATCTATATCTGTCTGTTAATTAGATGGCAGTGAATATTTTAGTATATGCACTTCATTATTATCACGCATAATTTGTAGATTATCTGAGTACATTGGGATGCACTCTTTCGAAATTACTTGAACACTAACACTTTGAATTACATTCGTTATGGATTATGGCGGGGGATATGGTGCGGTAGCACTTCAGGGACGTAGCATAGAGCATCAAGGATGACACCCAGCAATGTGGTTTTGAACTGTTGAATGAGGATTATATTAAATTTATTCACGGTGCCCCATAAGTGGATTTCGGAAGACTAAATGGGCCTAACTAGTGATTTGTACAGCAATACCATAGCCATTTATAGACATTTGGTTTAATTTGAGCTCAAGTCATTTTCGTTAAGTATTATCTTGTTCGCCGCTCATGATTCATGTCAAGATATTTAACATTTTCTGTCTGGTGGAGTTGGAAACTATTGATTTTAATTGGTGGACATGTTCTTTCACGCGGTTCTTTGTGTATGTTTCGAATGGGACGAAGTACAGTTGGAGAAATAAGTAACCCAGTTGTGTTTTGTTCAATGATAATTTTTGGCTTCCAAATTGAAATATTATATTTTACTTTATATATTTGTACACCTCGATCCCCTTTTAAAACCCATACAGTATTGCCTGATCTCCCAGATCTGTGCAAAATAATTTTGGAGTGTTTTGTAAATTTAATTTTTTTAAATTATTTTCCATCACTTGCCATCAATTTTTTCCCATTTCTCCGTTATAACCACATTATTTCTGAAAATGCTATAAATGTATTGAATTAAGTCAATCAAATCATGTAGCCTCTATCAGAATAAGTATTACTAAAAAGTTTGTATTCACTGTTTGGTGAATATAGTGAATATACGTTCTATTTAATCCTATTGTTTATTTAATTTGCTATATGTCTCTTAAGGTTATTAAGTTGCAAAATGAGGTTTACATTTAGATAAATTGATAGTAAGTTTCCAAAGCGGTTTCCTTTGGTTTGATTGATATTCACACAATTTTATGGATTGAATATTTTGGCTGTAAAATTCTTACAGCTTTCAGTGGTTTTCAATAGATAAATAAACATCTCTAAATTTTCTAAATCATCAATTTTGACATAGGTGTTTTGTGATAAATGCCATGAGTGGGGTAGGGATTTCCATTTAAGAATTTTTATATAGATTTCTAGGAATTCTGCCGCTTTTTCTCACCTTTTAATTGAAACATATCAATTTTACCTTATTCTGTCGAGTTTATTAATCTCTCATGAAGATTTTAACATTTAAATTCTGCGTCTTTTTTATGTTTGCTCTATATTCAGCCGGTATCACCACAAGCTTCTAAGAAAAGAAATTTGGCTCAACATTTAAAGAAAACAATATGCTGACTCAAATCATTAATATTTGAATGTTATTATATTATTGATAAATGTTCGACCATACAATAGGAAGCTGTACTTCGAACGGTTTAATTTGCTAATGATGAATTTTTTTTCTTAAAAACCGAACTATATTCAAAAATTTATATTATTTTTAATAAAATGTAAATGTAAAGTTTTACAGTATTAATGTGAATGTAGTTGGGGAAGCGTTCAATATTACATAACAAGTAACTTCATCTATTTCAAATCCTTTAATATGAATTAACAATTCACAATTGCCTAATTCAATCCAATTAATAAATAATTTAAAGGAAACAACATATTTTGTTAAAAAATTATTTCTGAATTCCATTAGATAATAGGAATTCTTTACTTATTTGTTCAGTAAGTTTGTGAAAAATTACCTCGTTTTTCTTTACTAAAGTTTTTATGCTTATCGTGGTGATTCTCCTAGATAAGGGTCTATTCTCGTTGTAGGTTTTCGGAAAGTTTTTTAGAATATACAGAGTATATGATAATCAGAAATCGCTACTTCTGGTGAGTACGCTAGATGCAGTCGCATTTCCCATTCGAGCTGCTACAGTATATTCTTTAAACTTTTGCAATACGTGGTCGAGTGTTGTCATATAATAGAATGATTTTGCATCAGTTTCTCGCTATTACTTTCAGAGTATGAGATGGATTTTCGTCCAATAACTCTTGCAGTTTGCTCTTGCAACATTTTTAATCCTCTGGGTCGTACTTTGTGAGTGATGTCGTCATTTTTAAATAGTTGAAAAAAAAACAAACAATTAGAATATGGCGGAGCAGCATCACTATCACAAAGTGTTGGATGGGCTTCGGCAACAGATTATTTAAATCAAATAATATGACATCAAATTTTAAACGGCCTTTTTTCTTAGAGAAAGTAAAATATTGAGATGCTACCGATTACAATACTTAATTCTACCGTTGACAAGTAGATGGTGTTCTGCGTACTTATAGTTGTAGCCATCAATTGTTGCTTTATAATTCTATATTAATTCTATATTCCTAGGTGTTGAAGGATTTAAACATCGATCATCTATCAAAATGCAAGCCAGCAAACTATTCGAATTGGAGTTACCAATTAAATATCACCCAAAACCTAGGAAAGTTCTAGGAGTGATTTATAAAAATTCCTTAACTCTTTTGGAAGCTGTGATGGTGGGAAACAAGATTGATAGTGACCTGAGCTGTACCGAGATGTAGCAGCCAATTCCGATTTATATTTATTGTTAATTATGTGTGTTAAATATTTATAAATTTATATTACATTTAATATATTTATTATTTGTTTATGTGTTTTCATTTTTGAAGAATTATGAGAATTTACCCAGATTTTGTTGAGATTCTTAGACGTGATTCTAATATTTATGACCATTTATAATATAATATTGTTGGAGACCCGTTTTCTTTAAAATATAGTGCAAACAGTCTCGAGTTTTAGACAATACTCTGACGTAAGAAGGTTAATATTTTCACATTAATGATTAATAAAGGGGGATTTTCACATGTTCTGTTTGCATACGACCTAAAAACTGTGTGGACAAAGCGTGACAATGTTTTATCATTTTCCTACAGGATGATACGTGCATTAACTAAAAAAGTAATTGAAATTTAATGTGTTTTTAATGTCATTAATTTTTTATTATAGATTTTCAAGGGTTTAAGGAAAAAATACATTTTATGGATTTTTTTTCGCGAAAACTACTCAATAGGTTTAAATAGCTTTGATGTGCATGTCTTACGGACGTACTGTGTGTCTTATGATGTACGGACACATAACTATATATTTGTCTTTCAACAACCTCTTCGAAAAACTACGGTTAAAATTTTAAATAAATTAGATGAGAATTGAGAATGGTGAAACATTAAAATTTCTTCCATGGCAGTACTATATAACTTAACGTTGTTTGACTTGGCCATGATATATATT
This sequence comes from Rhynchophorus ferrugineus, assembly GCF_030347505.1. NCBI lineage: Eukaryota > Metazoa > Arthropoda > Insecta > Coleoptera > Curculionidae > Rhynchophorus > Rhynchophorus ferrugineus. The sequence goes on from NW_027472590.1 coordinate 16,904,863, forward strand.
TATGATATATATGATATATATTTATGATATATACATAATTATGATCCAATCTTGAATTTGATGGAGTACTAATAATATTTTTGTTGCATTATTGACCATGCGATAACATATATCATTTTTTGCTAAGACTACTAAGAACCCTCTCCTGCGTAGATGATGTTTCTTTCTTTCTTCTGGTAGTACAGATTTTCATTCATTTGAATATCAAGAGCTTCGAATACGCATCTGCATCTCATTTTATAAGTTGTACGAGAAGCAGATTTAAAGTTTTAGCTTAGTTTTCATTCAATAAATCTTGCAATTCATCCTTTAGACCGTTCTTCATCATTGGTATCAAAATCACCACTTCTAAATCGTTCAAACAAAAATTGGGATATATTCATAATTTCTATTTGATGTATTTGATGAGAAAACTTCTACAAATCAAACAATAAAAGTAACTTATGTAATATGCAATTTAAAATAAGCTAGAACAGTTGTTTTTACCAAGATAGTTTTTAAATATCACTCATGAGTTTCTCAAGTGAGGTAAAGAATTACTTTTAGAATTAGAATAACTACTTATGAAGATGTTAGTAGTAATAAAATTCAATTAATCTACCAAGTGGTTCGTATGCTGTCAGTGTGATGTCTCTAGTAATAAATACAACTTTTAATTGTAAAATATCCCTAAAATATTTGTAATACTTTAACTTTTCAGAAAAATCAGTGTTCAATAATTTTATAGTAGAGCTATTGTATATTTAAATTTGATTTCCTTGTTAAGAAAATATTTGTTACGGTGCCATCAATTAAAAATTTAATTGCTACTCTTAAAGGATTTATTACCTATCTATTTTGTTTAAATTTATAAATAACTACATTTGTTTAACAAATCTTAACCAAGATTGTTTAAAGAATTTTGTCGGATCTATTAGAGGTCATGAAGGTAGAAACAGCATCCTTCACCTAATATGTTCTAGAAATATTTAAAAGGGCATATCACTTCAATTTTTTCACATAATTCTCGCGAAGAAAATTGTGAAGAAAATGAACATGTTAGATATTCTTTTTTAACGGGAGATCTAGTATCACTTGAAGTTGTTAAATCACCAGTTGAGTCTATATTTTCAGTTCCAGAGAACTTTGCTCTGTGAAAAACAAGAGTCTAATATTGTATTTTAGTCTTATTTCAGGCTATTCAACAAAACTTCTGAAAAAGAGACAACATGCAATATTTGTCTATATTCTATATTAAGTAGTTCCACAGATTAAATGCTCTAAAATCTAAATATCTTTAAAAAACAGATACATTTTTAGTGTTTTAACTGTCCAATTCATAATGATTTTCAAGACCAAATTTTAAAAGTTATTATGAAGTCTGATTGTATTTTTGGTTTAATGAAGTTAATGCGATATCAACAGGGAATGATTTAAAGTTTATCGTCAGTATATCAAGATAAGTTAGAACTCTAATAGATCCGATAAAATTGATGGCACTAAACAAATATGGGAAGGCTTTATAGAAGAATTATAGATATTTTAATTTTGCCTAGAATAGATTTCATAATTGTTGTTTTTGCTTTTTGTTTATATATATTATGTACACTTATGTATATTTTTATAGGATTTTATTTTAATAAATTAATTTTAAAAATTAAAATCGATTTCAATAAATATGACGTCACAAGGTAATCAGGCGAAATAGCGGACCAATCAAAGCAAAGGATTTTCCTTCAGGTTTCTACATAACTATTTTAAACTAACCAATCAAATTCACGTTGTTAGCGCCGCTAATAATTGAATTAAGCAAAATTTTGCCCCACTACTTATCATTGGAGTTACACACCCCTGTCTGGCACTAATTATAGTGACATTTAATATTTTACTAATCACATTTTGAAGTACCTTGCATTTTTTACAATAAAAAATTAACTGAAGAAACTTAAATTAGCTTAAATATTGCGTTTTAAATGTTAATAATGATGTAATGTAAATTTAATTCTATTTGGCACACAACTAGATTTGTAATAGATAAAGTAACAATGTAATAATAAAAATAAATATGGAGAAAAGTAAATTGGCTTTATGTTTATATATATATATATATATATATATATATATATATATTTTTTTTTTTTCACAATAACAAAAGTTGCTTCACTTAAAATACTATAATTCACAAACCAATGATCAGATAGCTGTCAAATTTATACACGTATCATTTGAGGGTTAGGGCTAACTAAAAAATATATGGATTTAATTGTAGTAGCGCCATCTATGTGTCAGGCCGGGGACTTTTCAAGTGACCTGTTATTTCATAAATATGAATATTTTTAGAATCGTTATCACGAAAAAACCTCTGTCCTAATGACAGAGGTTTTAGAGTAGGGTATGAGAAATAGATTTCCATCTCCAACATCACTGAAACAATTGGTATTGGAATGGGACAACAATCCTTGAAAGTTGTTCAGATACTCCACGAATCTATTCCGCGAATAATCGTAACTGTTTAAAGAATTTTGTGGCTCAATACCTTATTAATAAATAAATATGTCACGTATTCATTTAATTTTATTCCAAGATGACCCTGAACAAAATGAGTAAAATATCTTTTGTCCATTAAGTAGTATATGGTCTATTCAAAGTTATTTTGTACATACGTCATCTAAATTTGTGACGTCGAAACGTCGCAATGTCGCCACATCAACACTGAGTTTTATTTCAGTTTGGCTTTAATATACAACAAAATTCTAAATAAAATAATTGAAAAAATGTTATCAAATATAATTTATTTTAACATTATAGTACATTTAAAAACTACAGTTAATTATACAGCCACAATAGTTTATAGGTTAGTTTATATTCCTAACCCATTTTTCTTTAATAGTTTATAATCTCTTATCACTATTGCTTTCAAGAATGTTGTATACATGTGACAACCGGACGACTTTGACAGACTCATTCCCTTACGTGTTCCAACTAATCAGACAGCATTGTCTCTCTTTTTAACTAGAATAAGATGACAAGGAAAATATTGTCTCATTATAAAAAGAATTTACAAATTGCGGCAGGCAATACATTAAACATTTTGATGACGTATGTACAAAAAAAACTTTGAATAAACTATAGGTGTGTTATGTTTAGTGTTTGTTTTCTCTTCCTTGTTGTATAAATTCAGTTCATTTTTGTGTGTCTTTGTCAGTTTTCTTGCTTTTGTTGGAAATTTTCTATTTTTCTACAGTATCCCGCGACAGACAGAAACCGAGGGTTTCAAGATAATTAAAATATAATATTAATTATTAATCCACAGCAATATACTGATTGAAAATTAATTTATAGTCGATCGTCATAGTTCGAAGTCCAATTAAAACCTGAAGACACAAAGATCTAAAAAGCATATAAATATATTTATATATTCGTCATGATGCAAATCTAATGCGTCTAGTTTGAAAGCTATTAATTAACAAGAATTGAGAAATATATATGCCTGGGAAAATATACGAACAGAATTTACAAGATTAAGATTACTTAATCATAAAATCTGATGATAAAAATGTTAAATTGCATATATATATTTTTTAAGAATTATTCAATAAATAAGTGTTTTTAATAAAGCGATGATATGTAACAGCTCTAAACATATTTTTTGATAAATGAGAGTCATTTGAGTTATTGGGTTTCAAGTTTAAATCGAATTATAATTGTTTTTAATATAATTTAATATTATATTATTGAAATAATACATTCTATTTTAAGATTTAAGGAAAATATATCCTAATTTTGGTATAGATAACTCAAGATAATTTTTATGGTACTAAATATTTTTACTAGCCGGATATTTTTAATTGAAGGATGAAAGAAACTAAAATAATGTATTCAAAGATTGAACAGACTTGTATGTAAATTGTAGTATTGTATTGTTTTTTTAAATTAGTTATGATCAAATAAAAACTACGTCTCTTCAATTGCCAGTTAATGCTTTCTAAAAGTGTCTAATATTTCAATAAGATGGCAGTATATTTTACAAAGTCAGCTTCAAAATTTGAACATAGAGAAAACTGTGGTTGCTGAACTTTAATGAAATGAATATATTATTTCTTATAGTGGTTTACATCTCATAGAGTGAAGAAAAGATATTTCAAGTGATCGACGATTCAAAATGCGCGAAATAATTTTAGTTTAAAGACATGTGATGAAAAGTTACAGCACTACAAAAACTACAAGAATCGGCTCTTTTTATTGAAAACAGATCTTTTACACCATCATTCGAATGGGTACCAGAACGATTAAGTGCATATACGGATAATAATTACATAAATAATGACTTTAAAAACTGATTCCTCAAATAGCACTGGATTATTCTAGGAATAGTATCTATGGTAGATTCTGAAATCACTGGAAGTAAAATTTGAAGAATGTCTGTGAAGAGAAAATTAATTAAATTGCTATTTCAAGAATAGAAAGTTTTACTGATTATAACAGGTCAATTGAAAAGTCCCCGGCCTGAGACATAGATGGCGCGACTGGAATTAAATCCATATGTTTTTAGTTAGTCCTAACCCCCAAAAGATGCGTGTATAAATTTGAAAGCTGCCGTATCATTAGTTTGTGAATTATAGCACTTTGAGTGAAGCAACTTTTGTTACTGTGAAAAAATGGATAAAAAGGAATTTCGCGTGTTGATGAAATATTGATTTTTGAAGGGAAAAATACAGTTGAAGCAAAAACTTGGTTTGATGTCCAGTTTCCGGACACTGCCCCAGGAAAATCATGTCAATCAATCACCATCAAGGATTGGTATGCTCAGTATAGACGTGGTGAAATGAGCACCGAAGACGGTGAACGCAGTGGACGCCCAAAAGAGGTTGTTACCGACGAAAACATTTAAACAATCCACAAATTGATTTTGAATGACTGTTAATTGAAATTGAACGAAATAGTAGACACTCTCATATATCTTAAAACATCTCAACTGAACGTGTACATCATATCATTCAGGAATATTTGGGTGTGAGAAAGCTCTGTGCAAAGTGGTTGCCGCGTGAGCTCACTTTTGACCAAAAACAACGACGAGTTGATGATTCGGAGCAGTGTTTGAAGATGATCAAGCTTAATAAACCCGAAATTTTGCGTCGATATATGATAATGGATGAAACATGGCTCCATCATTTCACTCCGAAGTTCAATCGGCAGTCATCAGAGTGGACTGCACCCGATGAACCCGCTCCAAAGCGTGGGAAAACGCAACAGTCGGCTGGCAAGATTATGGCGTCTGTATTATTTGTAAGGAAGGACCATCAACAGCGACTATTACATAGAGTTATTGGACCGTTTGAAGGACGAAATCGCTGAAAATGGTCCCATTTGAAGAAAAAGGAAGTGCTGCTTCATCAAGACAATGCACCGTGTCAAAAATCCATGAATTGGGCTTCGATGTTCTCAGATCCAAAATAATGCTCGCTGGGAAGAAATTTTCGTCGAATGAAGAGGGGATCGCCGAAACGGAGGCCTGATGGAAAGGGAAACATTAACCGTGAAGGGAATTATGTTGAATAAATTAAACTAATTTTGCCAAAGAAATGTGTTTCATTATGGTAGGCCGGGGACTTTTCAATTAACCTGTTATTTACTAAGCTGTGGCTACCAAACCAGTTGATTCCAGGTTATCACCGTCATACGAATGTCAATTTACTGTCAATTGAGAAGTTCATAATATCTGAATCATAAATTTACTGTGATGCAATATCTAAATATCTAGACAGATATCGAACTGAGAAAATACATGTTTAAGATACGAAGAGAAGTCTGTTCTGTCAATGATTCCCCGATCTGATTGATATTGATTTATATATGATATATTTGTATAATGTTTATTAGAATTTGACCTCCATCTATTAAAACTGAATAGTTGTACTTATTTGTGTCCTTCTTTTATGCTTGTGGATTAAGATGCTGTTCCGTCACTATTGCCATTTTGTCACTCTGTCCCAATTGTCGGTTTCAGTTTCAACGATTTAAAGGTGATGATTTTGATGTCAATGACAGATAACAGCTTTGGAGGACCATAAAAATTTGACTTGTTGAATGAAAAGCAGCTCAACACCTCAAGGTCATTGACTCTTCATCTCAGTCTCATTGACTGAGAATTACATTTCGAACCATTTTAACAACATAGCATTTTAACATTTAATTATTAGCTAGTCAAAAAGAGAATAATCATGGGTTAGTTCAAGAGAACCATCTACATCGATACCTAAGAAATATATTCATAGCAAAAATATTTGCTTTACATATCATGAGTCATGAGTTAGTTCAGGATAGTCATCTGCATCAACGCCGAAGTGGTATATTCGTGATTCTAAAGTTTCTCCATCCATATAATCGTATAATCCAAGTCACATTACAGAAAGTCGTCCTCTTACATGACAACGCTCGGCTATACTCGGCAAGATTTGTGACGGATATACTGTTGCAGCTTGAATGGAAAATTCTGCAGAACCCAGCGTACTCGCCGGACTTAGCGCCTTCTGATTACTTTTTGTTCAGATAGATACTTTATTAGCACACTACTTGAAATGACGAAGAAATGCGAAAATTGACCGATGATTGGGTCGGTATGGCCAAGTTGTCGGAAAAATGGAAAAAAATTGTAAAAAAATGTCACCAATAAATTTCTATATTATCAGAACACATGTAGCAATATATAATAATTTTCAAATAAAAGTAATTTTTAATGTTGGGAACTATCGACTGTTTAGTTATTGACTGTTTTTTACTATCGACTGTTTCAGTCGCTATTTTTGATTCGACTGATTTTACGACTTTCTACCAGTCGGTTTTCAGTCGCTATTTTCGGTCCAACTGATTTTGTTACTATTTACTATGGACTGTTTCAGTCGTACTTTTAGTTACTATTTTTGGTTCTACTTGTTTAATTCCACTGGTTTTTAACGTTCTGGCTCGGTCGTCCTAATTTATGCTTACATAGATTTATATGTAATATATGTAGTTTTATGATTTTTTCGTAGTTTGCTTGTAAATTAACAATGTATTGTATATTAATATTATAGCACTTTGCATTAAGAATGTTAATGTAATAGGGTAAAAAGATTAAAATTGGGAATGATAAATAGTAAAGTATTTTTATTGTTTTTATGACAATAATAGGTAATATTTCGGTTACTCCCTCGATTTTTGTTAAAAAATATTTCCATCAATAATAAATAAAGCATTCATATCACTTCATTCAGATCATTTGTAATTATGTCATGGATTAGTTTTATATAGTATTTATGGTTATTGTACATCTTTAGTTTTTAGGTTTTGTTTAAGCTCTATTGTATTGTCTATATTTATTATAGTATATTATTTAAAAATAGCAATTAACATATTAAAATACAATAAAACATTTGTGGGGTATTATCCCATTCCATAGAAAAAGTCCATTCCTTTTTACAGATCTACAGAACATTCAAATATAAAAGTAATTCTACTTCGTTTAAAATTAAATTATAAATTGCATGTTTTGTATTATTATTATTATAATATTCAGTAATTATTTTTTTCCTTTTCTTTTTTGAAGTTACTTCATGAAGCAGTTTATACATCTCCATCTCGCTTATACTACCGTTGGAAAATATAACCATTAAATTTAACTATCCTAAGCAATTATCTACGTCCTTTCTTCTCTCACTATTTATACAGGAAAGGATTCATATACCTTCGTCTGACATCACGAATAAAAAAAAACAGTCGAACCGTGCATTTGACTGAAAATAGTAATTACTATATTCAGTCGCTAGTTTTTTGACTATCGACTGTTTAGCGGACTATCGACTGTTTCGACAGTTTTCAGTCGATCTTTCCAACGCTAGTAATTTCCATTTTATTCATATATTTCGAAACATTTAAAGCAATATCAATAAGGCGCTAGCACTAAAACATAAATAACAATATTTCATGTATACATTTGGTACTTAAAACTTATTAAAACCAAACAGGTTAAATGTAAATAAAAATAATATCAGGAATCTTCGCGAATACGAGGAAATACTGAACCTTTCGAGTGCATCGAGAACCAGTTCCCAAAACCTGCCGAATTAAAATTTAAAATCAACGCTAACCGTTAAATCGTTTGTTGTGTGTATGTGTATCTTTTCGTTCTCCTTCTCGAACGCTGCTATTTATTTCTAACAGAAGCGCGAGATTCGTTCTAACGCGAACCAAATTTTCGCGACCGTAGCTCGTCCTGTATTTCGCTACGAGATTCCTTCGACACACAACGAGATAGAAAAAAAAGCATCGCAAACATTAAAAAACCACAATTTCGAGCCGTGATAGCGGAAGAAGAGAAAAGCGAGACGCTGTTTTATCTCGCTTCTTCTTAATCGGTTTGCAAACAAATTTAATTATTTTTTTGTCAAACGGTTAGATAAACAGGAAATTCGGAACTTGGATCGTATAAAATTCGTACTTTACCTGTTGATGGATATCATTGGGGAGTGACGACTAGCCGAGCAACGACAATCGAATATTGACCAGTGAGGTGACGGATCGTGACCGATTCCGATAACGACCAGCGATGAAGATCAATATAATTCAGAGATTTCTTACGAAGGAAGATGGTAGCAAGGTGACTCAATATTTAGTTGTGATAACCGGTGAGTTTGGATGATTGTGGAGGTTACCCTTCCGTAAAATGTCTACATTTTGTTTTTTTTGTCATTGTAGCTACTATAACTTTATTTACTGCTGGTATATATCAAGGATGGGCTGGACCGTCGTTATTAAAGATCCTCTCCGAAGAGTATCCGATTGATGTAACAGCGGAGGAGGCTTCTTATATTACAATTATTGGTCCGGTAGGCCATGTGATTGGAGGTTTTTCGGCTTCTTATCTGGCTGATTATATAGGGCGAAAAAATACAGTGTTATCCATTGGAATTCCACAGGTACAATATTTACTATTCTTATTAAATTTTACAAATTTTAAAGATAGTGCACTGAATTGATAAAATGGGAACACTGAAAAAGTGTTGTACAATGCTAGGTACTATTAATTCCTATTTTTCGGGTAAACATTTACGTTCTGTGGCGAGAAAATATCATGTATTTGGAGCCTATAACAAATTCATGTAATAATTTATGGAATTTGTTTAAAAATGGAATAGAATAGTTTGGATAATTACATCATCGTGTCTGGTTGTTCTTATTTCTGGTTTATTTTAAACTTGATGTAATCATCAAGTCTTGAAAGATACCACTCTTTTTTTAGGGCTAGATTTAAACTTTCTAAATGCAAATAGATAATATTTTTTTAGTTTAATAGTCTATTTTCTTGAAACTGTTTTTGTTGAACAGTCTTTCAATAATGCTCAATGGCCTAAGGATTTGGTATGATCTAAACCGAAAAATTAAAATTTATCACAAGTTTTGTTTATAAACATATTGAAGAATATATTGTAGTGTGTCTGAATGACTGAAGTGAGGTTTGACTTGAGTTCATCTTCTTTGAATTGCTGTAAAATACTACAGCCTATTCCAAAAGGTACGCAAGATTTAAATTAAATAGTTAGTTATTCTTTTTATATATATTTTTAATTGAGGCATAAAGTATACAGTATCGGTTTACGTCTGGAATCACAAATGTGGTTGTACTTTGATGATGTTTCATTGAATCGTTTCTTTTAATAAACTAGTAGTTGTGTTGATCTGGTTGGCATAGATTCTACAATAGGAAATCTAGTAGTGCTATATCATATGATCTTAGAGACTGGTTGAAAACATGACCAAGATATTTTTTAATACAACATTTTCTATTAGTAAAACTAAAGTCAATAGTAACACTTTATACAAGTTAGTTTTAATCGGTTCGCTTCAATGTTCTGATTACCTGTGTTTGTCTTGTAACTGTACTGTTTCTACTTTGGTGTGATTTAGTAACCTTATTTCATATTTTATGGTGAAATCTTGGATAAATTTGTAGATCCACTCGATCTGGAGGTACTCCTGTAGTTCTTCATTGGTTGCGTGGTAATAAACATTGATAATTAATCAAAGAACTTTATTTTAACAGCGTCTCATTTTAAATCCATAGTCTCATCATTTAAGTCCAAGTAGGTTTTATTATTGACTTGAAGTTGGAAGAAATGTTCCGTCTAATGACTAATTTTGTATATTTTGATCACCGAAAAGGATGCCAAGGCATGTACTTGAGGAAGTGGTCATCTCTCAAATGATTTTCACATTCACATTCATTTCAGAAATTTTTGATGATTAATGAAATTATCAAGCTGCAATTTAGCTAAAAATCAATATCCATTTATTTTTCAATAATTCAATAAACAATTTTTTTTGGCTGTGCATGGTCATTAGGTTTTGCCCTTAACATATGATCTTGTTTTGAGTTTTGTATATTTCAATTATTTTCTTTAATTTTAATTATTTTTGAAATATTATTATTTAACTTTATATTAAATTTATTTTTTTTTAACTTTATTTAAATTTATATTATTTAACATCGTATATTTTTATAATGCCCTATTTTTACTAACTCTAAACTGCCATCAATGATTCATTATATTTCTTAAAATTATTTTAAAGTATTGACAGATATATATATATATATATATATATATATATATATATATATATATATATATATATAATAACAGAGAAATTTTAGGTATCGAATGAATATTTTTTAATTCACAATGGTCAAAGAACTATAACAGTTTTGTATTGAAAGCATAGAAAATCAATTTGTTATGTGTTATGTAGTATTGACAATTCTCTTTTATATTTTTTCTTTATATCAACTTAAATGTTCTGGTGATTGAACGGCAATATATAAAGGCAATTTTTAATTATTGAATTTGAGGTTTCACTTGCTACAGTTGTTAATTATTTTAAATTATCGCCAAATACCATTTTCTAATATAAATATCTTGTTACAATTCTTAGTAATTATGGATCTTTATTAATTTTTTTAAAATTTTTTTGAATATTTCAGAAATATGTTAGGGAATATATACCATATATTATATTATTTTTATTTGGGTTTATATAATATATACGTGGTTATTTAATATTTAATATATAATAATAAAATTTATAAATATAAATATAAAAATATTTATTTATAATATATAATATTAAAAATTTATTATACAAGTTCGTAGAAACATTGAAATATCAGAAACAAAATAATAAAATATATTATTACTGTAAAAATGATTTTGCTTTTATAAATTATACCACTGTAGTGCTTTTCGGTAACTGCTATTTAATATCATTCTACCTTAGATATTACCTGAATAGAGTGTTCAGTGAAATAATTGGTCGAGGTGTGAAAAAGTGAAAAGTCAGAGGGATCTAAATAGATCAAATAAGCTGGACATTGAAACAATATGTACTGAAAACGCTCATTTTAGAGATTATTTATAAAATACTCGATTAAGATGCATTCTATCCATGTAATACATTATTGTTAACTGCAATTTTTTTTATTGATGAGTTAGCAATCTACTATACCAGTTTCTCTGCAGTGGGACTGCAGAAGGAAAAATTAAGAGCTTCAAAACTGAGAAGAAATAATTTTTTTTTGAAAAAAAATGTTGTAATGTTGTCATTTTATTTCAAAAATACAATTTTCTATACCACTTTAGCTTTATTTAATGCTAATTAAAATTTATAGAATTACATGAAATATCTAATGGTTCTTAGAATACATAAAACTGCTTTACTTAAAATTTATAAAAAATGCTACCATTTCATCAAAATATGAATCTCGTTGCATTTCGAATGAAAGAGGATAAAGTATTTTTGCATTTAAATTTTAATTAATCGTCTACCATTTTCACCAAATCACATTATAACAACTAGCTGAGCTCTTAGATAATTAAAATGCAGTCGTACTTATTAAAATTTTAATTGAAGGGTAAATAATATAAATAATTGTAAATAATGACGAATGTATCTGTTAGAAAAAAGTTAATTATTTTTTGTTAACTATAAGGAACTGATTCCTTAACTACCATTTTTATAGTCAACAATTGCAATGAAAGAAAACTCATTTAAGTGCGATTTTTTAAAGGATTAATAGGATTTTTTTGCGGATTTCTATATCTACTTTACTTGTCAAATTTGACATTTTACATATTGACAACATTTTTACATCTTAAATAATCTTTCGAGTTAATTTGTTATGTTCGAAATAAAAGACAGAATGCCGAAGTAAAAACCCATAAATCGAAGATATTTATAATAAAACGTTTGTTTTTATAACTTTATGGTAATTCTTGAATGCATTATAGAATATTAAAAAATCTTTACCATTTTTTTCTTCGTGCGATAAACAGTCCATATTGTTGATTGTGTCATCGTCCTTCTAATGATATGTTTCTTGTTTTCAGGTTATATCATTTCTTCTGATATATTTCTCGTACCATACCGTGTACTTGCTTTATATCGCACGGATCCTTGGTGGAATCGGCGAAGGAGCTTCTCTTGCACTTCTGCCGTGCTACATAGCGGAGGTTGCTGACCCATCGGTTCGGGGAACCCTCGGGACCTTCGTCAATCTGCTTCTTCTTTTCGGTCAACTGTTTATCAACACGGTGGGCTCGTTCCTGACTATCCACGACACCGCGATGATATGTATAATATTTCCGGTGGTGTTTTGGTTGACATTCGCCCATATGCCAGAAAGTCCGTACTATTGCTTGATGAAAAAGGACGTAGATGGGGCCAGACGAGCGTTGCAGATGCTGAGGAGAAAAAATAACGTCGACAAGGAAGTTATTCAGTTATCAGCTGATGTAGATCGTCAAATGTCCGAGAAAGGGACGTACAAGGATCTGTTCCTGATTAAGTCGAACAGAAAGGCATTCTTGCTGGTTTCCGCCACTAGGATCTTTCAAGTATTCACGGGCAGTATCGCACTGATGTCGTACGTGCAAATAATGATATCTCAAGCGACTGAGTTATCGCCAGTGACTGGATCGACAGTTCTGATTGTAGCTGGAGCGATAATGGTACTAACATCGTCAATGTACGTGGACAAATTTGGAAGAAGACCGACGCTAATAGTTTCTGCGCTTACCACAGCATTGAGCTTGTTAGCTCAAGCACTGTTTTTATCTTTACGCGACTACACTGCTCTGGATCTCTCCTCTGTCTCTTGGCTGCCACTTCTAATAATGATAATCAATTATCTATCATTCAGAGGTGGATTGGGTGTGGTCACTAACATATTCATTAGCGAAATATACTCCACCAGCATTAAAGCGAAAGCTATGTCTTTGGGCAGTTTGAATTTTGCCATCGTGATGATCATAAGCACGAAGATGTACCAACTGACAGCTGATTACGTCGGATTGGCGGTACCATTTTATATCTTTGCGTTTACCACGTTTGTCAGCGTCCTGTTCTTCTATTTCGTTTTGCCAGAAACGAAAGGAAAAACATTGGAAGTGATCCAGCAAGAACTAAAAGGAAACGCGAAGAACGAAAATGATGATAATGAAAATGGGCTCTCAGTTTAAAGTATTATCGTCACAATATATGGAGAATTTAAGACCGTTTAGCGTAGAGTATATGTATATTTAATTTTAGTGAATGAAAATGTGCCATAAAGAGACAATTTGACGAATCTGATCGATGAAAAGTTTGATGTAAATATTTATGGAATTATTATTGTTAGGAAATAGATCATTAATTATGTTTTATTCAAAGGGGCTGTGATATATTTTATATTTACAAAGTTTGAATAAATATTTATTTTGATATAACTTGATGTTTTATTTAGAGTCTTTAAAATTTCAAATTTTATAGTTTAAGTTCAAATTTTGATTATATTGTATCTAGGTTTAGTGGATAAAAAGTTTTTTACTATATATTTTACGTTATTTTAATGACAAATTTGCTCCCCATGAGTATTCCACTTTCTTGTAGATGTGAATGATTCTACTGAAATAACTCATGACTTTTTGTGCTTGGGAATTATGCTCTAGCTTGATCGGTCCTTCAGACTGTTTTTAGGCAATAGCTAGGGCAATAGCTTCCTTTAAATCAAAGAACATAGATAATGAATAGCAAAAATACAATTTGAGTATTCGATGATTAGCATCTATATACATTGAGTAACTCAGTAATAGTAAATATAAAAAGAAGTGAAAGGAAAATTGTTACTTTATGTACAGAAATGTTAATATCATTAAAATTTTCAGTCATGTTTAGTCGTTTAATACTTGTTTACATTGAAACTTAGCATTTTCACCAATGGATACCGCTGATCAATATATATATATATATATATATACTATATCAATATATATATAATACAATATCACCTACTAGTTCGTTTTCCAGAAATCGCAGCAATTTATCATATATGTCGTTATGACCTTAGTCTAGAAATGGAAGGACATACATGGCAAATCAGTCAATAGTAAAAAGTCACGAACTTTTTCCCAGATCCGACAATGAAGGTTGTTAGAGTATGAAGCGACAATTTCAGTAATTTCATTAAAATAAAACATTAAGTAACAAATGTGTTACGCAACAGTTTCGGTAAGTTATGAGATCCTGAGGCATACTATGAATATTATAGTAATTAATTTAAGTTACAATCGTTTTCGAATCTGGAAAAACCTATGTTACATATATATATAATATAGGTAGTACTTTCTACCGACTGTAGTCATCAGATATTGTCACTTCCAATTATTACTTGTCCCGATTATTTTCTGTCTTTTATTATTTTATTATATCATATCATATGAACTGAGAAAACAATTATATTCGTATAAATTTGAAACATCAATCAATGATACATAAGTCAACTGTACCGTTTTGATTTATTATATTTGGATAATTCAAAATTACTTATAATATCAATATTATATGGTTTTTATTTTCATTTAATTAATTTTTTTCATTTCATATCATTCATTCGTTTTGAAACCTCATCCAAAGAATAGATGAATCGGTACCTCTTTTGCTGAGAATACTCCATGTTGTGTACTATTAAAAGCTAAAAGGGGATGTGCGATAAGCTCAGCGAAAGGAAATAAATAATTGTAGTTATAAAAATAATGCTTTTATTAACTTCAATACATTTATTCCAACTAGCTAAATTTGGTGAATAACGTAGGATTTGCAACAATTTTTATTTTAGCTCATTGACTTTAGTGATGTTTTTTTGAACCTAGGTAAGCAGGTCTTAGTGAAGTTGTTTTGATAGATATTTGATATTTCTTCTGTTAACTGGGCCTGTTTATCACAAATTTCTCTATCTAATCGATTTAATAATGTTTTATATATTTTTTTTGTCAGTTAGAGATAACACCCCCAATAAAATTCATTTTGCCTTCTAAATCGCTTACTTTAACAACTTCTTGGATAATTTCTAGATATAAACCAAATGAAATATTGGTTTTATATTATTCATTAGCGACTTAATTTCATTAAGGAATATTTTGAGACATACACACTGATATTATCTCGTGCTTGCGTTTTGGTACAATTATAACAGAACAATAGTAATAAATTTATTTGTAAATTAAGATTGTACTAAGCACATTTAATATAATTAATACAGAAATATGGTGGTAAATTCAAGCCTTATTCATAGTGATGGAACAATGTATAAATATTTTAAATGATATCCCCTGTGTACGCAAATTTTGAAAATCCATAACTGTAGTTAAAATATTGCGTCATGTGAAATACCTAAAACTTTTAGTAAATCTTTCTTTGTCAGTTGACATTCTTCCAAGCTTTTGAACGGCAGTCCTGTTTTTTTACAAATCCTGTTTTCAGAGAATCAAAATCACCTAACACATGTTCTTCTCCTGTCCAATAAATCAATAAACATCTATTTTTAAGTTTCATAACAACTAAAAATTATGATTATACGATATGAAATTACACTGACTAGTTAACACGACTAACTTAATAATTGAAATAATTTGCATTTCAATAGATCCTTTTTAACAATCGCGTATTCGATCTAGTCATGTAAAAAATATTAATCTCTGTAATTGTTGCAATTACAAAGCTTCAAGGATTGTATATTTATACTTTAACGAAAAACCTTTTTTTCGCAAAATCAAAGACCCAGAAAATGATCGGTTCTGTTATTGAATCCATTTCAAATTGATTTTTATGCTATTTTGGCGAATTTCGTTTAAAATAATAACCTACCCAAAATATCTAATAAGAAATTTGCAACATTATTAAACTAGAGGTCGTATTACGAGTTCAACGAAAAATGTTTCGATTTGCATTTTCTTTTTATTTATTAATATATTACTAGTCGTTGCCGACTAATTAAAAATTGGTCTGGGTAGTTATTTAGGAAGACCCATTGGCTCTTACATAGTCTCTGATAAAAGAAAAGTTAAATGAATATTTCACTGTTTTTATCATTTAGTGCATTGCATTACACAACTACACACAGTGTTGTCCAAAAGTAGGACCACTTTGGTGTTTATGTGGGAGTTGAGTCTTTCCCCAGATCCTATAGCATATGGACGCATCCACAATAACATACTTCTCAGGACTTTATTCTGAAATACTTGTATGATGTTCATATTTCTTCTCATAGAACACCCCCATAACTGAACTGCATAGGTCCATGTAGGTGTAAATATCTGCTTGTATAGCAGTAACTTATTATGTATGGATATTTTAGATTTTTTTCCAAATAATCAATATATTTTTTGGTATTTTAATTCGATATCTATTATTTTATTTTTCATAGGCTCCTTCCAACGTTGTCAACAACTATATAATTTGTGAAAAATATAAAGCTTAAAGTAAAAACTCTAATTTGATTGCGACTTTAATGACTATACATAGAGTACTACATCAAATAATATTTTAATATATATATATATATATATATATATATATATATATATATATATATATATATATATATAATGAATCATTTTATTCTAATTAACCTTCTTCTATAACCAGGGCCACCAGTTACCTATACTTCCTTGTTAAAGAAAAGATCAAGAAAATGTATTTGGAGGAACTGTTGTTTCGCACAGCTTATATTTGTAATAAGGTTATTGGACTGTATCTTCACCTACTTGTCTTTGATCATTTGAACTTCACTGTTTTTTACCCAAATTTCTTTGGCCTGTTTGTTTTGGATACTCAAAATTCCAATAGTCTTTGATTGAATCACTGAGCTACTGAAATCCGTCCTTGATGGCCGTATACCCTGAACTGTAAGATTCTGCCCAATTTCCAGTAGACTAGGTCTGAAGTTCATAGTAACTTCAGTCCACTTTTGTTGGCTTTGCCTTCTGAAATGCCATACTTGCCAGAAAGCTATTGACTTGCGGTCGCTTTTCAAAGCCTATTTATCTCTAACCATTAGTTTATGGCTAGGGAACATTGAGCACCTTCAATTTACTTTTTGTGAGCTTATAGATTCACGAAAAATTTTAATAACACATCGTTTTTCTTATGAAGACCCACGATCCTATCAGTTGCATTATATAACATAACATAAGGCTTCTTTTTATTGGGACGGGTCGACATTTGCAGCATTCGAAGGTCTCTTTATGTGAATGAACACAGGTAAGATATCACACATAAAAACTTGACCTTTCGTAGGTTTTAACTTGTTAAATTTGGCGTTAGGCCTTGGGTCTTTATCTATACAACGTTTAGCTGACCTAGGCGATCAAAGTTAACGAACATGTACGAGACCGTTTGTTGGTTGACTCAAAGCTCAATTTACTACTATTGGACTATTTGGAAGCTTCATTTTGATCGAAAAAGCATCTTTAGTGACAACCATAGCTGTCTTATGTGAAAAAGCATCAATCTACATAAGATTCGTCAAGCTTAATATGGATTTAGAGTGGCCGGCGTCATTGATCTGTACTTCTCCATTCCAAAAATGCTCAGCGCTATGAAACGATTATATGCGATAAGCTATTTTTTGACATGGATTGTTTTAGGATTTGGAATGAAAAAAAGGAAAAATATGTTATGCATATCGAGCATATCCAGAGGCTACTAAAAGTTTCTAAAATTGCCGCATTCGCTATCGCGCATTGGTTTTTGTGATGGAAAATTATTCTAACCACTTCTTGGCTAACAGTCAAAATATAATAGTTGTTTCTAAATGTTGTTTCTTTCATTTTCAAGGTATTATACAATAAAAGTTTTTCGGTTTTGAAATTTGCCTCAGAAATAAGTTTACAAAATCTTTAACAGTTGCAGGTATAAGGGTAAGTGTATTATTTATTAGAGGTACCATTAGCACTCACAGATGTCATCCGAATGTGGTTATTTATAGGCATTGTGTTCTTACCCAAGAACTAAAAATGTTCAAAATAGCATTGGATCGAATGATATCTGACAGTCATAATATCATCATCATCTTGAGATATATATATAGAGAGAGAGGATGCAGAAAGTTGCCTATTCCTCTTTTGGTCCAAACTGATTAATAAGGAGGTGGATGACACGTAATTCTAGTAGAATGGCGCTACATACCAAATAGGTCACAACAGTGAATATTAGAAAATTCTTTAACAAAAATCAAAATATCCTTAAATACATTTACACAATTTAGACATTTAGAATCAACGTACAAGATACAAAAAAATCTTGATTACGTAACCAATTCACGTTTACAATATTTGTTACATGCAACAAATGCAACAGTATTAAATGTAATATGCAAATCACGTGTTTATTTTTTGCTTGAATAATTGCCGTTTATTATAAGGACGTGCACTTAGAAAAGCATTTTTTGCAAACGAAAGAAGTTAAATCAATTTGTTCTGTTATTAAACCCGTGTTAAATCGATTGGTGCCATGTTTTGGCGAATTTTGTTTGACATAATAACTTAGGTACAATGTATATAAAATGAGTTTGTTTGTTTTAAATGTTTTTACCTTAAAACGTCTTTTTTATATTTTTGAATCAAATATTATAATATGTTAATTAAAGTTCTAACCGAAAGACTGGGAACGAGTCTTGATATAAATATTTAATGCTCTAATACCTCACGAGATCTTTTTCTTATATACTATCTACATTATAAGGTTATTTCTCGATATATTTGCATATAAATATATAAATATATTAAGCATATTATTTCAATTACTTTATAGAAAATATTAGGTGTTTGCAGTTATTGTTATAATTATTTTACTTTAAAAATTTAAATCAGTAATAACTTTAAAAAATCCTGAATATCGGCATTTATTGAGAAAAAATGATACATAATGATATGTAAATTAGAATATTTTCAATAATTTTCCGCAACCTTTCCTAATCTTTATGATGATACTTTGATAAAAAACGATTTTGTTTGGCAGCGGTCATCATTGGCAGTTCACATGGTAGCCATTTTCGCTCCATTTGGCATTAACCTATCTGAAAGTTGTTTGAGAGTTTGGGCTCTGCAAAATTGTATTATTTCTCTAGGTGATTTTTTGTTATTGATTTCAAAATAACCAGTGTTAGGCCATTGAAGTCAAATTCGATAATAGAGTTATGATACAGAAAAGAAATATTAAAAGCACTAAATTTAGTACTTGATTTTCAACAGTAGATACTTATGACTAACTTTCTCACGACTCCGGTGAGAGATTGATCTGCTTCAGTGAGTACGAGTGATGTGAAAGGGGGAATCAAACTGGAAATGTCTTCCTGTATATCCTTTCTTTATTTGTTGTGTCAATATATTGTCCATACAGATACATTGTTCGAGAAGAAGAAAAGAAACTGTAATTCCTAAGAGACCTTATTGCAAATATCTGTATAAAGAGAGATACTAGGCTGGTTAGTGGCGATTCGTTTTCTTATCCTCTTACTGGATATTAAAGCTTCAAATAAACTTATTAGTTTAAATATTCTCCATTCCTATACAACAATTACAACATTATTTAAAACGCCAGTCACTACGGAAATATTCAAAATGTAGTAACTCAATATTGTTTGATTTTATTTTGATTAACTTTGATTATGACTGGTTGTAGACCTGGATACTAAATCAACATTAATATTGAGGCAACGCAGAAACAGATTCCTTAATTATGAATTAAATTTGAAAATATATGATAGTCAAGATTGAAAATCTACCAGAAAATAAGGATCCAACCAGTAGTTGGAAAACTATTTATAAAAATTATACAAATAAGATCTCCTTCAGGTATTTCCTTCAGATTCTGATGGCCAAATTGACGTTTAGGATAGTTGGATGCACAAAACATAGAAATATCGAATGGGAACTTAAATGAGCATACCGGAACCATATTTTGCCCGTCGGAATCACTAGAAGTAAAAACATTATAGGTTTCTTTTCTTTCTTCGATTTGAATTTTTATGGCATCTTTGTGACAGGCTATATTTGTTTTTCCCTTTTGTGTATAATTGTAAGAACATTTTTTGTGATGACGTAGTATTTGTAGCATTTAAGGTAAATATTATTTGTTTAAGTACAAAATCATAATATAAGTATTATTTTTCAGGATGTGATGGTACAATGTAAGTATTCTGCTCTAGAGCAGAAACGGTTTTGAACAGAACAGACAAGATGATATGATGGAATAATATGGAATATCTTTACTTAACCAAGATGCCACTTTTAATTGTGCGATAAAAGCGATTTTAATAGTACGTCATTTACTATAATATATATATAAATATATAGTATATAAATATATTTTTCAAAGGAAGTAAATTGAGAGGTTTGAAAATTTAAAATTTCTCCGCTCTTTGGAAATTTCATGCTGGTAAGAACCAGATAGAACCAACACCAAAAATACTAAATATTACCTGTTGAGTCACTTGCTACGTCTATCCCGCTCGAGAGACTATGTTGAATCCAGCCGAATAGCTATTTCTATTCGCCTGGAAGGACCATGTTGAATTACTTGTTTAATACATAAAAAATTCCGAAACGCTGATTCAATAGGAACAAAATTAGCACCCCTTGATCTTTACTTGAAAGGATCTATCATCCAAATATGAGTAGACCAGAGAAATTAGGTTATTCGGTAAACCTAGCTGGTTTATTTTAAAGACTAGACCGTTGTGCCATACTTGATCGAAATCTTTGGATACGTTTAAAAAGATGGCTAGAGCTTTGCGACCTTTTATAAGTGCCTGATGAACGGTTGCTGCGACTTGAGCAGCTTGATGGAGGCTTGAGGTCACGGAAACCGAATTGTTCGTTCGGGATTATATGGTGTGCGTAAGTGAAAATATTGAGAGCGTGTAATATCGCTTTTTCGGCAAGTTTGGAGAGTGAACTAAACAGGCTGATGAGCCTAGAGTCAGATGGATTTGACTTGCCTTTTTTCTTTAGAATAAAAACGACAATCGCATGTTTCCAATTTTTTGGGAAGCCATGTCTGTTGCATCCAATACTATGTCGAAGAGGAGTGGAGAGATAACATCTCCTTGGCGGACGTCGGCTGGGATGTTAAATGAATTTGAAAAATCATTTCACACTCGGGCATAGTTAACCGATCCATCGTAAGATGCCTAAAGCAGATATAAATTTCAACGTAATATGTTCAGCTTCCCTAAAGATGTCCAAAGTTAGGGTCCAGTTGAAAGCAAAACGAAAATTTATAAAAATTATAATCGCACGCTTTCCACATCTAATACGTTCCTATGGGATCTGACGTAATGAAAATATAATCTATGCAATGTCATTTGGGTTTAAAGTTGATCTGCTCCTGGTCTTCAATCTGCAAAATTTTTGAAGCCAAACTGACACAACTAAAAGAAACGTTCTTGGCAAATTATGCTGATTGAGCATTAAGCTCGTATTCTGATACAAAATCGCTAATACCTCAAGGTTATTTTTGGCAGACAGATATATTAAAGGTCGTTTACATTATCCGTTTATAATATTTTTATATGAGAATTATAATTTTTATGGAACATATCGAAAGTGTCTAAAGGAGGCATGAATATTTATCAGCTAACTGTCTAAATTGCCAACTGTTATGTATTTATTTCATTATAAATAACTTATTTTAATATAATTCAGATAATCAACAGTCTCTTTTTTGTCGGACAATATAATTTGGCCACAATTCTATTTACATAATTGAATAGGATACGATAACGACACAGAAATATCCTATAAAGATTAATGTTAAACGAAAAAGAACGAATCAATTTAATAAATTAAAATAACGATTTCGCGAAAGCATTCATTACGCATTTTGAATGAATATAATCGAATACAACGTTAATTTATTTACATTTTTTTTTGTATATTAATGTTGTTCTGGGAATTTTCTCGAACAGCACGTGATTATGATTCAAGCATTTAAAAACAATATTTACACTACACTATTTATTTATTTTTGACATTTTGAATAAATAAAACAATATTTATTATTATATATGCATTGTTGAAGATATACCAGTAATTAGTCAATAAAACACAAAATGTCTATTATTTGTTAAAATTTATAGCATAGCTTTGAAGTATTAATTGATGCATGTATATTGATCAAATTAACAATCTGTTCTAACTGTTATATTCCATGATATTGATATTTGTCTATGTAAAATAATAGTTTTCCATTCTTTATTATTGAGTTATTCTACGATGGCTTAATAACATATATATTACCAACGATGGGGAGCTCAAAATTGCATTTTTGATATTCATTACTGTTAGTTTGATTTAAAGAGAACTGCTGCCGTAGTAGTCCATCAAATACTTTTAAAAATTAACAATGATGTCGCTCGATTATATTCAATTCGGTTGTGGTTTCAACGATTTGAAGTGTTGTGTATCCGGCGTATATCCAAACATTAAAAAAGACATTGTCAAATTAAGACGAAGTTTTTTAAAACGCCGTCAATTAAGATATCAATTATTTTAACGTTAAATTACCGAATAAATGGTGTTGGTGGCGCCCAGAACATACTAAGATAGGTAGTCAAATTAAGACGAAGTTTTTTAAAACACCATCAATTAAGAGATCAATTAATTTTAACGTTAACCGAATAATATACCAAGTATGGATTCAATTTGTATGTACAGTCAGTCCAAGGTTATTTTGTACATATGTCATCTAAATTTGTGACGTCAAAACGTCGCAATGTTGCCATATCAACTTTGAATTTTAGTTAACTTTGGCTTTGACATACTACAAAATTCCAATCTTAAAATTCTAATAAATAAATTAGTTAAACAAAAATACTGTTATTTTAACATTATAGTAAATCTAATGCATATATTATCGAAGGACTTAAAATTACAATTATGTACACAGTTATAATAGTTTACAAACTAGGTAAGTTAGGGTTGTGTTTGATGATATTTACATTCTATAATCATATTTACATATAACTCTTTTCCACACCACCTATGAGTTAGAATTCTAGGCGCGTTTGTAATTGTATCCCCTGGAGGCCTAATCCACCTAATTAACAATTGTATATCCAAGTAATATATTTTATTTTTATTAGAGAGAATATTTACCTTTTACGCTTAGTTCTTGTGTCCTTCGGTACAGTGTTATCTTGTAAAGACATTTTGATATCACTGTATTTCTCCTTCGTTTGTTCTGTTAATACCTGTATACATCTTTCTTGATAAAACTAGATTTAATCGCTGCATTATCCTTAATGCATTTGCCATATCTGCTAAACAGTTACTATTCTTTCTCTACTGACACATTTTAACTAATTGCATGAGCATTTACATCATACATGAGTATATTCTGAACATTACATACATATCTGTGCACATAAATATTTTACACTCTACAAAAATATCTTCTACATTTATTATATATTAATTATATACTCACCTTTTATTTCCATCACCCTGTCTTAGAAATTATCAGCATTGAATCACATCATATTCAGAAAGTTTCATTCAAGTGAATATGTAAATTTTTCAATCGAAGATGTTATTAACCATTCCTACTTCCAGCATGAAGTACAATATATCTGCAATGAATTATTAATAAAAGTAATATCTAATAAAACCTAAACAGTTTTTATTCCAACATTTACCTTTTTCCATCAACTTTTGTTGTCATAATAACCGTTGGGTATATTGGTCCCATTCTGAAATATCTATGTTTGAAATAATCTCTTCGATACTTAATCATATTAAATTATGTTTATATTGAAAAACTCACTGTTTCTACACATTTCATATATTTGATCAACCGGACGATTTGAAATATATCAAAACAGGCAAAGAATTAAAATAGCGTTTGCCGGTTTATAATCTCTTATCTTATCGAATATATCAGACAGCATTGTGTCTCTTTTTAACTAGAATAAAATGAGAAGGAAAACGAATATACAAATTGTGCCAGGCAATACATTAAACATCTTGATGTATGTACAAAAAAACTTTGGATAGACCATACGTATCTTCGTTCTTCAACAAGTTTGTTTGAGATAATTATTGGAAAAAGTAATTTTTGTTTATATCTTATTATGGCTCCGTAGACCAACCATTTTTCACTGATTTTATAGAGCTAATTGGATCATAAGATAGGTGTTAAAAGAAGTTTTTTTTTAAATATATATATTAGTCTCATTTTACCAACTAGAGGTTTATCTGGACAGGACCTACAGTTTAACGTGGGCTTCGAAACACGATCCTCGGTATTAAGCCTACTGACTGGCGAGTTACCAGCTTAGAAATGCCAGAAGACATCCGGTCTTAACCGGCCTGGTTATTGGCGTGTCTGGGATCATTTTTCTTGTCGGATTTTCACTCTTGCTTAGGCCAATCACAAATATTAAACAATCACAAACATAAATTTACGACCATGCCCCAGCAGGGTTCGTACCCGCGACTATCGCAACAGTATGTAGACTGTCCTGTCGCCTTTACCACTGTGCCACCAAGCCGGCTAATAGATGTTTAGATGCAAATAGGTACATTAGTTTAGGAAAATAATAATAAGATATTTTTTCTGTTTTAAAAATAACTAGAGAAATTATCGATATTTTAAATGATGGTTCATTTTGATATGAACGCTTAAAATTAAGTATCAATTAAAATGTTTTTAAAATGCTTAAGAAATATCTATTTTTTTGTAACTATCGCAAAATATCGGCGAACCAAAATATCGATATATAGATATATCGGTCAATTATATTTCTTCGGTATCCCTAGCCCAGTGTCATCGACAGAGTTCATATTCTATATTACTCTATGAGTTTGGTTTCCAATTGTAACTTGTAATTGTTCTAGTGGTTGGCGACTGAGCTAAAATAGGTCTTTACAATAACTTAAATCTAGGTATATATCTAGAAGGCCCCATCTTAGTCTATAGTAATAATATTTATTTACTAAAACAGCTATTTTTCCAGTATATGCATCTCACTACATTACAGAATTACAGATCAAATCGTCTGATTCTTTTGAGTCTATGTCCTGTTCTGGTATTATCCAAGAGTTGTGTTACTTTGATATTGACAGGAGATTGGAGTCTTTTCTACGTCTCCTTGCAATTCTCTTGACTTCCTGAGTGATAGTTTATGTGTATATAATTCTTCTTCTTGGTCTTGGTGTATATAATTGGTCCTATAGTATTTGGGTGCACCTACAATACATCTTGATTTTGAAAAATTTGTGTTAACTTGTATTATTTTTATGTATGTCGATATCAGTTTGAATGTTTGCATGTATATTAGCAATTTATTATGTACTAATAATTGTGATTTTGTTCCAATACATTGGACATAAATATATTGTCCTATATTTCAACTCCAATTCTTTCTTTTTTTTACAAGTTCATTCCAGCGAAGTTTTGGATCAAGATACATCAGTTAGTAAGCTGCTAAGTTAAGCAACGACCAAAAAACCCAAGAGGTAGACGTGACTGAAAACCGACCGTATTAAAACAAAAATTAAAACACATCTAAATAATATAACAAGTATAGACGCTTTTTCAGTGTTTTAATACCAATAAATTAAAACAGTTTTATTTAACATTTCGAAAATGTCAAATATGAGTCACCGGCCATCACGTGACTTTATAATCAGGTGAAAAAACATCATTTATATCTAGAAAATGTTAATGGAATGACATAGTAATTAATTAAATTCATTCAAAATCTGTGTATTTTTTGTTCCGTTGGTTTGACCGAAAAAGTGCTTTCACAAGTTGTTTATTTTAATTCTGTAGATGATTAAGTAGAAATCTGCTTTTCTGGGGCAAGCTTTACCAACCCCAGATGAGTTATACCGCAAATAACTTTACGTATACGTTAATTTATGTATTTTTTGTATTTCGTCACTTTTTCCTATTGCATTTTTTTTTAATGGATGCTATTATTACCTTGATTTAATTTACTATGTGGTTTAACCTATGTTACGATGAAAACATTGTTCTACATTTGTTTATTTCATTTAACATAAAAAAGTGATTTAAAACCATGGGCGCCATCCAGTATTGATAAGTGGTCGACCTTATTTATCTGGTCACTGTCATGGCCGCGATCAATTGAGTACTTTCACGGCATTTTTGTCGAGTAGTACGTCTTGTTTATAAATTGATCGTACTATAAATTGTAAATGTAATCACATGCGTTGGTTTTTCAGGAGGTCAAGTTTGTTATTGTGTTATTATCATTGGCGTAATGGATTTACTCATGTATGATATTTGTCGATACAAATGTCCAAAAGAATGTTCAACTATTTATATAATCCTATCAAAATAACAGCGAATTTATGTCATCGAAATGTATGACCTAACAAAGTCGCTATATTGCCGCAATCAACTTTGACTTTTAATTTATTTTGGCTATGACATAACAGGTCAATTGAAAAGTCCCCGGCCTACCATAGTAAAACACATTTTTTTGGCAATTTTTTTTATTCAACATAATTCTGTTAAAGGGTGATACACTGATTATAGCGACCCTCCAACTTTTTGATACCATTTTTGTAGTACGATTTGGCCTTTGCTTCAAAATAGGTCTCAGTTTCGGCGATCACCTCCTCATTCGATGAAATTTGTTTCGAAAAAACAGGAAATAGTCGCCGGGGGCCAGATCAGGAGAATACAGTGGATGAGGAAGCAATTCAAAGCCCAATTTATCGATTTTTGACACGGTGCATTGTCTTGGTGAAGCAGTACTTTCTTTTTCTTTAAATAGGTCCATTTTTCAGCGATTTCGTCCTTCAAACGGTCCAATAATGCTATGTAATAGTCACTGTTGATAGTCCTGCCTTTTTCAAGGTAGTCAGTGAAAATTATTCCATACGCATCCCAAAATACAGACGCCATAACCTTGCCAGCCGACTGTTGCGTCCATTCGAATGACTGTCGATTAGACTGGAGCGAAATGATGGAGCCATGTTTCATCTATTGTCATATATAGACGCAAAAACTTGGTTTTATTACGCTTGATCGTCTTCAAACAGTGCTCCGAATCATTAACTCGTCGTTGTTTTTGGTCAAAAGTGGCATAGAGCTTTCTCATTTCCAAATATTCGTGAATGATATGATGTACATGTTCAGTTGATATCTTTAGATTGTCTGCTTTTTCATTCGATTTTAATTTACGGTCATTCAAAATCATTTTGTGGATTTTTTAAAATATTTTCGTCGATAACAACCCCTTTTGGGCGTCCACTGCGTTCACCGTTTTCGGTGTTCATTTCACCACGTCTAAACTTAGCATACCAATCCTTGATGGTTGATTTTCCTGGGGCAGTGTCCGAAAACTCGGCATCAAGTCAAGATTTTGGTTTAACTGTATTTTCCCTTCATAAAGCAATATTTTATCAACACGCGAAATTCATTTTTATCCATTTTTTTTCACAATAACAAAAGTTGCTTCACTCAAAATGTTGTAATTCACAAACTAATGACACGACCCCTGTTAAATTTATATATGCATCTGTTGAGGGTTACGGCTAACTAAAAAACATATGGATTTAATGTGTCAGGCCGGGGACTTTTCAATTGATCTATTATAACAATATTCTAATGTAAATAAAATAAGCAAACGAAAATAATGTTGTGAAATATAATTTATGTTAACATAATGGTACCTTTAATGCATATATTAGCGGAGGACTTAGGGTTATTTATTTTATTATACTTACATTTAAATCGTTTGAACACCACCTATGAAGTATGTAATGGTATCTTCTGGGGGCCAAATTCTCTTAATTTACAATTTTACCTCCAAGTAATGTTTATATGTAATTAAAAATTTTGTTGACTTTGTAGGCTTCGGAACATGTTCGTATTTCAATATATTCCCCTTGGCACAAGTTCTCTCCAATGAGACTTTAGAAATAAAATACTTCCTCAACTTCTTCTTTAATAAAACCTTTCCTCTACAAATTTCCAGTTCCAAGATACATTCTAAAAATTAATCGTTATTTTACTAAAACTGGAAATGTAAATAAATAAGTTATATATAAGTTGAACAAATATATTTATATGACTACAAACACATTTATTACTTCCGAATGGTGATGACGGCAATATGGTAAATGTCAGAATCTACATATTTCGAACCAATTCTTTTCTTTCGATACATAATACTTCTATTATTTTTTATGGAATAAATTAATATAAATTATCATTTAAAATGGACTTATACTAAATATACTATATATCTAATATACTAATATACTATATCAAAATATTTATAATATAAATATTATACTAATAATAGATTGTGCCATATTATGGAAATGTAAATCCACAATATTCAATTTACTACAAAATTAAAATTAATAATAATAATAATGTTTGTTCACCATTTTGTCATTATTACGCCATCTAAACAGTATTTGATAAATTAAATAATAATTGGATTATATTATATATTCTTATTATTATTCACATTTGATGTTTTTGAATCATTTCTGTTTTTCAATTACTTACTTATTCCATGTAAATAAGCAAACATTTTTATATGTAATGTTTAACCTTAGAAGAATTTAGAACGAACTAAAAACCTTAGGATTCTTTTTTATGCTAAAATATTTTTTAAATTATAAACTCGCGTTAATGTAACTATTTTTTTATACATTTTCTAATTTTGATATAGCTTTAGTTAATTTATAATTAAGTAAATATCTAATTAATTAATTGTATTCCTTAGTTTTGGAATAATATAAAATTTTTAATATATTGTGGAGAAAATGGCGAAGGAAATTTAAAAAATATTTAAGAATTTAAGTCAATCTTCATCTGACTAAAACTGAAGCAGTGTAGAAATACCATATGTTTATACGAATATAGCATTAATGGATGATTATATAATACTAACAATTTTTTATGATAGTTGAATTCATTTCCAAAGAAATTTGAAATTCAATTTTTATGGCTTGCAGTGTAAATGCAAATTCTTAATTTTCCGTCAATTCTTATATACAGGTTAGAGGCTTTAATTTATCGTTCATTTTCCATTTCATACTCAGTTTACTACAAGTTCAAATATAGAGTAATATATAACAGTATACAATATTGGGTTATAACACAATATGAAGTATTTTTTAAATTTACATTTTATCAACACCTATATTTTTAAATGAAATAAGTGGATTAAATTACTGTGTAATACAATACATTTATTATGGCCTCCTATATACTATGGAAACTAACTTGATGAATTAAATGTTCATTTGGCAATATAACTACTAAGCATTTTACCGAAGTATCTATCAAACATTTACTCTCTAGTAATTAATAAACTGATATGATAACCGAAGACAAACAGGACTAATTAACCCATTTTAGTTAATCTAATTATTTTTTAATTTTTACATTAATCTTATGCAATAATTACACCACATTGAATAGTCTAAAATAATTCGCGGCTTATCACTTTATATTTAGTATGTTGAAAACTGTTTTAAGATAGAATGTGTGCGAATTCAATATAAATAATACAATAGCTCTGCCTTCAATATTTACATAGCTTAGTGGCGCTTTTGTTTTAATTAAGGCTGTGAAATATAACATATACTCTTAGCGTGTAGACAGTACCTATGCTGTTTTAGTACAATATTACATACAGTAGAATAAGAATATATTCAGGATGTTCGGACAAAATTTTCAGAAAAATGATCAGTCACATTTGACACAATATCTTGCTGCATTTACAGGTATGTAAAATATACTTACGTTTGTTAAAAATAAGTGTTTTGTTTTCTTTATAACTTTAGACAGTATCGATGTTATTAATATCAAACAATGCTCATTAGTAGTTACAAAGTGGACTGTTGCCAACAATACTTTAAAAATATATATTTCATTAACTATTAAGTCTTATGTTTAAAATAACAATGTTTTGAGACTCTTAAACTGTAATGATTTTTATTACATCAATTTTCCATGGAAATATTTGTAGACCTTTTTTGGTATAACCTCTGACTGTTTTCTGATGGTATCGGTATTGATATATTTTAAAAAATTATTAACTAAATATATTGTTAGCTAATTTAATTAAGGTTTATTAGGTACATATTTTTAGCTTACACAATATTTTTATAATTCCACTACATTTGGCCATTATGAGAAATAATTCAAGTAATTTCAGCAACAGTCCCGAGTTTTGAGATCAATATAATGACATATAATACTTATGTTGAGTAATTTGAAGTTAGGTTTTCAATTATAATTCAATCAATGAATATTCGACTTTCTGGTTTCATAGGTTTTGACCTAGTTTTTGTTGAATTTTAATCAATAATCGAAACTGTGATTGAGCACATTGGGAGGAGAGGATGTGAAAAACCATTAGTTAAAGTTTTGGTTTTTACTTATGTTATATCTGATAATCCTTAGTCGTTGGTTTTTTTAAAGCTAGGGAAAAATAATACTGGTTTTTCTAATAGATGCCTTTAAAGTTGCTTATGTCTTGTAATGCTAATTCAATGAAGCCATGCTATAGCACGATTGAAAGGCAACAGTCTAGATTTTATAGCATTCTAGATATAAAGGTAGCGTTATTCGATTAGTCAGTCAATAGTTACTGTGAAAAGAAAAAAATGGAGAGCAGGCTCATCGAAAATGGTAACATTCAATCATATTCATGGTCTCTGGTAAACTATCTTTTTGTTGTAAAGGTGGCTTCAAAGTTTTTTTGTTATTATTTAATTATTACATTGTTACTTGTCGTTTCCGACTAAGCTATAACTTGTCTTTATGTTAACTTAAATCTTGGTATATAACTACGAGGACCCATCGGCCCTATTTCATTGTCTGGTGCAATAATGTTTATATTTGTCACTGCAGTATCTTTTATTATATGCACCTCACTACACAACACTACACAATATCAGATGGTTTGATTCTTTTGAGTTTGTGTCCTGTTCTGGTGGTATCCAAGAGTTGTATTACTTCGATATTGAGAGCAATATATCAATATTCTCATGAGAATGGAGTCTTTCCTCATGCCCCCTTGCAATTCTCTTGATGCCCATAATCTTTCAAGACATTGTTCTGAAAATTTTATATTTTCTTTATGTTACTCTTTGGAGAACACCCTAATACTTGAATTCCGTATGTCCATATAGGTTTCAATATTTTCTTATATAATAGCAATTTATTATGTACTGATAATTGTGATTTTCTTCCAATTAGCCAATACATTTTCCTATATTTCAATTCCAGTTCCTTTTATTTGTTCTTTATATGTTCCTTCCAGCGAAGTTTTGCATCAAGATTCATTCCGAGATATTTAGTGTTGTTGCTATATGGAATGATAGTATTATTTAATCTTATTGGTACTTGTCGTTTATAAGTGAACTGCACATTTACAGATCTACTTCATTAATGTTTCAAAAGTGACTGGTGATAATCACTGGTCCAGTTTTTGTCCCAGAATCTTTACACCGACGTAGTTATGGTTTACCAGAAAAATGGCAGGAATTCTTCAATCAAAATTGTATATCAGTTATCAGTGTTTCAAATGTGCATGAATATATTCGTTTTTAAAAATATGAAAAGAAAATGAAATAATATTTTCCACAATTTATTATTATATCTATGTCTTCTTTTAATGAATGTTTTTTATATTTATCTCGTTATAGCTTCTCGTGGTATTTTTATTTATCTTTGACATTTCAATTTTTTACCGGTTTGGTTGAAGTAGTGATCAAGATGTTAGAAATCCTACTCTTGCGGTAGTCTTGGCTTCGAATCCTGTTAGAGTATGGTCGTAAATTTATATTTGAGATTCTCCACAAAATAAGAGTAAAAAATACGACAAGAAAAATTATCCCAGTCACGCCAGTAACCAGACTGGGTAAAACCAGATGTCTTCTCCTGCGATGATCTCTATGTTGTGCAGTCGTTAATCCGTGGATTTAATGCCGAGATGGGTTCGGAGCCAACGCTAAGCATTTAAGTTAAGCTGTTTGGCAGTCCGGATAAGTCCCAGTGAGCGTAGGGTGTACCGGAAAGTCAATACCGGTTTTTCTAACAGATGTCGCTAGGCTTCTGTATGCAATGTTATGATTTGATACATTTGTTGTTTTATTCTGTTGACATGAAGCTTCAAAGCTATACATGTTATATTTTGCGAAAGTAACACCATCATTTGAGGTGTGGTTTCAAAAGTTCAAAAGTGGCGATTCCAATGTGCAAGACAAAGAAGCATTAAATATGGCCCAAGAGTTGATTAGCAAGCGATTCCGAGCAATGGGGAATATCCAAAGGATGGAAAGATGCGTGCTACATCAATTGCATAATAGGCAAATAGAAATTCGAAAAATCGTCTGTGAAATGCTGTTTCAAAAGTTTAATCGGAAGTCACTTTTGCACCGCATGTTGAAGGATGATGAATAGCGGATTTATTTTGAAACTTATTTTGAATCACTTGGCTAGGTCGGCTGATCGATTCCGAGGTCAAATCGTTTTGGTCGCAAGACAATGTTCTGTGTTTGGTGAGAGCAGAGTGGCGTGGTGTATTACGAACTGTTGAAATCTGGTGAACCAGTTAGTAGTGATCGTTATCGACAACAAATGGTCAATTTGAACCATGCATTGATCAAAAGAAAAAAACATCCAGAATGGGACCGAAGAGATGGTAAGGTGATTTTACAGCACGATAACGCGCCTTCTCATAAAGCAAAACCGATCAAGGAAGCATTGAAAACACTTTGATGGAACATATTATCGCACCCGCCGTACCCTCCAGACTTTGCCCCGTTCGACTATCCATTTTTCGCATCAGTGGGAAACACGCTGCCAAAGTAGCACTTCGCCATTTTCGAATAAGTTAGAAAATGGCTTGATGAATTGTTTTGCTCAAAGGACAAACAGATTTTTGGGATGACATTCATAAATTAATATGCAAGATGTAAAAGATAGGCAGTAAATTCTGAAAGATAGGCAAGATGTAATAGAATAAAATGGTTTATCAACAAGGGTTTATCTGGACTGGGCCTACTCTTTAACGTGGGCTCCGATTCATGGTCGACGGCATTAAGCCTACCGACTGGCGAGTGACCAACTTAGAAATCATTCCAAACGACATTCGGTTTTACCCAGCCTGGTTACTGGCATGATTGGGATCATTTTCCTTGTCGTATTTTATGCTCTTGACTACGCACAGTCATAAATGTGAAGCAATCACAAACATGAATTTACGACCATGCCTCAGCAGTATTCGAACCCGTGACTATAGCAATAGCAGGAGGACCGTCCTGTCGCCTTTACCACCGCGCCACTGAGCCGGCTTTCTTGAAAATTATGTAGTTTAAAAAATACGGTAATAACTTTCCGGTACACCTGGTATATCGCTTACTAAAATAAATCCAAGGACCTAGCATTTAATAAGTTCTGTGAACCTTCTAAATGCGCTATAATAATGTTGCTTCATTCAAAGAGTATAATAAGAGATGTGTGACTTTTAAAGATGTTTAACTATCAAAAAAATTAAAATTACTCTTTCCCCATTTATATAGCATTGAAATAATTTAGATATGTAGTATTAATATGGTATTTTAATTGTTCTATTTTATTGATTACTTCGATTGTTATTCTTAAAAATATAATTAATAAAGTTAAACCTGTCAAGGAAGCGCTGAAAGCCCTTGGATGGGACATATATCAAATCCGCCGTACTATCCAGACTAACTTTCTCCAGACTTACACTCTCCAGACTTGAGGATGTAGCAGTTTAACTTGATTAGTAGTTATGTTCAAGGGACAAACAGTTTTTTTTTAGGATGGTACCCATAAATTGCTTGCAAGTTGGGCAAGATGTATGGAATAAAATGGTCAATACGTTGAATTACAAAATGTTTCCGTTTCTTTGAATTTTTTTTTTCAGAAAAAACCGGTAGTGACTTCTGTACACCTGTAAAAAAACCGTTTTTCTTTCAATTGTTGATAGAAATAGCGTCTTTCTAGTTTAACTCGTTTGGACAACATTTTATCATTAATAATTATGTTTATTCACTTTTTTCACCAAGTTATTTATATTAGTTATGAATTTATAATTTATTACATTGAATGAATTCTTGCTCAATTAAGAAAAAGCGTGCGAACAAGTAAATATTGATAATCATGAACTTACACTACGTGGTAGACCTAATGTCTTCAAATTGTTATAAACGATAAAACGATAGATTAACTAATACTCGCAAACCTTAAACTCTATTATGTTATTATGGAACAACACCAGCAAAGTGTATTTGAGGCGGTACGATATCACGATCATATAATATGATATGACTTTTTATCGCATATCCAAGAATATTGCGAATTTTTCGTATGAAATTTAATAAAAAATATAATTAGAGCCAAGTGTTATTGTTTGTTCTAATAATCTTTTTATTTGAAACTACTTGTTAACTAGTATTTCTATTGTTCCCGTATTTAAACGTATTCAATCTTCTTAACACATTTCCAGTTATTTGTTATGTAAAATCCTCTATTTAAATATAGATTAGTTGTTACAGATTTTAACATGCGATATGTTGAAATCTTTCAATTGGGATGATCAATGGCAAAAATATTGTATTAAACTAACAAACTCAAGTTAATATATTTATAGAAATTCGATCGATAGAAAAAAGATCGATAATTTATTTGATAACATAACAGATCAATTGAAAAGTCCCCGGAATGACACATAGATGGCGTTACTAGAATTAAATATGTTTTTTAGTTAGCCCTAACCCTCAAAAGATGCGTGTATAAATTTGACAGCTGTCGGATCATTAGTTTATGGATTATTGTATTTTGAGAGAAGCAACTTTGTTATTGTGAAAAAAATGGATAAAAAGGAATTTCACGTGTTGATAAAATATTGCTTTTTGAAGGGAAAAAATACAGTTGGCTTGATGCCAAGTTTCTGGACACTACTCCAGGAAAATCAACCACCAAGGATTGATATGCTAAGTTTAGACGTGGTTAAATGAGCACCGAAGACGGTGAACGCAGTGGATGCCCAAAAGAGGTTGCTACCTACGAAAACATTTAAATAATCTACAAAATCATTTTTAATGACCGAAAATTGAAATTCAATGAAATAGGAGACACTCTAAAGATATCAACTGAATGTGTACATCATATCAGTCACGAATATTTGGGTATGAGAAATCTCTATGCAAAGTGGGTGCCGCGCGAGCTCACTTTTGACCAAAAACAATGACAAGTTGACGATTCGGAGCAGTGGTTGAGGATGATCAAGAGTAATAAACCCGAGTTTTTGTGTCGATATGTTACAATGAATGAAACATGGCTCCATGAGGCACACGATGAACCCGCCCCAAGGCGTGGGAAAAGGCCACAGTCGGCTGGCACGGTTATGGCGTCTGTATTTTGAGATGTGCATGGAATTATTTTCATTCACTTCATTGACTGCCTTGAAAAAGGAGGGACCATCAACATCGACTATTAGATAAGGTTAAGTTGGACGAAAACGCCAAAAAACAAAGAAAGTGCGGCTTTTTTTAAATTTGGCCCCCACCGACTATTTCCTGTTCCCAGATCTCAAAAGAATTTTCGGTGGTAAGAAATTTTCGTCGAATGAAGAGGTGATCGACGAAACTAGGGCGTATTTTGAAGCAAATGAAAAATAGTAGTACAAAAATAGTATCGAAAAATTGGGAGGTCGCTATAATCAGTGTATCGCCCTTGAAATGAATTATGTTGAATACAAAAAACTAATTTTGCCAAAAAATTTGTTTTAATACGGTAGGCCGGTGACTTTTCAATTGATCTGTTATTATTAAAAAATGTAGCAATCCGTCATGATAGGTTGACTGTTTACAGCGTAAGAACTATCGAGGTATGACTCTCCTATCAAATATCGGCAAGATGTTTATGAAGATGTTATAAAGGAGACTTCATATAAGAGCTCACGAGGAGATAAACCGTGAAGAACAGGCTGTACTTAGGACCAATCAAGGTTACAAGAGACTAGTTCTGGATAATTCCCGCATACGTACAAGAATTTGAATTTATTAATTAAATGTCATTTTAATAATTTGGAAACATAAAAGAGAAAATAAATCAATATGTAATTACTTATCAATATGTAAATATTACAATAAGGAACCAGAGTTATAGTTCTTGTAAATTATTCGTACACTTGAAGAGCATAATATATATTCTGAAATTTACAAATTAACCACAAATCTCACTTGAAACTCAAGTTCAAACTTAGCTAAGCTTACTGTCCATTATTTTAAGTTTATATATTATGTCTAAGTTATTTCATCTTTTATAAACATATTTAATTTTAAACGAAAAAAAAAGATAAAACAACATGTAAGGTAACACATAAATTTAAATATCAATATATAAAAATACAAGTATTAATTTATGTTTAAAATTACCGAATAATATATGAGTATCATCTTCGATATGCAATAACTGTATTGAGACCCTTCTCTCAATTTATTCCATATATTTTTTTCAATAATTTATATTGTCCTTCATTTATTTGATTTACATAAAATCTTCTTTATTTAGAGTAGAGTAGATACGCAGAAACTATGATTGTGGCTTATATAACACGCATGCCTTCATTTTGACCTCATTTACCCATGTTTTAAAGCTTGTAGTGTCACTTTTATGTTATATCTTTTATGTTATATGATTTATATCAGCCAATATATCTGGATTAACTTAAGCCCAAGCTATTTGCGTTTTGCCACTATATATTTTTTTCAATGTTAAGCGTCGAACAAACGCATTCACAGATATTTAACATTGTCTGTTTGCGGGAGTGAGTGAGTAGAAGAAGAACAAGTGAGTGCGTTTACAGAGTATTCCAGTTTTGTATTTTTAATTTCACTATATTCTATTCACTATGGCAGATATTCTTAGAAGACTCCATAGAAAGCTCTTGGTTAAATTAACAAAATTATTTAATGCTTGCATTCGGTTCTATAGAATTCCATTGGTTTGCTTGCTGAATGTTATATAAATCTTTATAAGTCAATAAATCTAGTCTTTTCAAATTGCCACTACTTAGCGTGTTTCATCCACTGGAATTATAGCAGCTAGTTTGCAATCATATCTTTATTTGATTTTAATAACTCTCACCTCTCCTCTTTGATACACTCTTATGAATCTTTAATCATTTACGCTCAAATTAAATACTAATATTTTTACCACAATAGGAAATCCCAGCCTTGACGATCTTCAAGCGAGTCAAACTTTAATGTTTCATGAACGAACTGTAATGAAATATACTCACATAAAGGACATCGAGTCATATTTATTCGTACTTTTACTGTTGCAGGGTCAACTACGCCTAAAATATAATTAATTTTGTTTAGAACTGAATCCAATTTTGAAAATTAAAATAAAAATTGAGTGGATACGCACCTCGATCGAATGTCCTCTTATGTCATAGTAGCTTCTTAACAATATTTACAAATCGATAATTTATCCACTGCTGCCTACCATTTATAATCAAAATATGAACAGTACAAGAACAAGCAAACTATAAACAAAAAAATTCTTAACCTTACAAAAAAGAGCTCCTACCAGAGCCAGGGTCCAATTCGATAGGGCTGCTGTAGTAAGTTGGATTCTACCTCTCAGTTGCTTGTAAATGGCAATGTCGCAAACTCACCGAACACCGGTTGGAATTCTCCAGAAATATCCACTACTATCAAGATTACCTATATAACATTTTTGCGCTATTCGAGCTGATGGAGGAACCTATCAGATACGGAAAGCGCGCCATTATTGTTCCTTATAATTCTCGCCCTGCTTTCCAATGTATACACTGGCCACTAAAAACTTAACATAACAGTCTCAAAAATGATGGTTTTATTAGCTGCGAGTACGAAATAATTTGTCAAATCTACTTCGGGCCCTAGTCGGCGTTCGTTAAGAAGATGTCGTGTCTCCTAACTGCATTTCAACATAGTGGTGGATGAAGTTATGGGAAAAGATTTTAAAAACCAATATGGCGTTCAATATTAAACTATAAACTTCTTAACCCATCTGATGATCTTCATGATATGGTTTGCCCTTCAGAACTTCTTGAGAATCAATGAAGAATATACCAGAGTTCTGACAGCTGACGGATCTCCTGGTATTGTAAGTTTCTGAACCCTATTGAGTTGCATTAGAACAACTGCAGGAGTTTAATGATTTGGACAAGCTGCAGAAGTTTTTGCTTCTCTAAGATGGTGCGTGTGGAGCAGAGAAAATATTACAGTCAATACTAAAATCAGCCCCTTTCCAACGCTTATCTTGCTAACCCTTCTGTATGATTCCGAAGTTTGTACACTGTTAAGACCTGACATCTTTAAACTTCTCTTGTAAAACGCCTTTAGAATTCAAATTCTACATGTTTCACTCCGAGATCGTATTGGAAATCTAGAAATCTAGTCCCGCGGAAAGAACAACAATGTATTGATTGAGAAGCAGATATTCTTAAGCACCGTCTATGGATTTATGATAATGATAATAACTTTTCCTATAGTTTTGTTTGCAATATTTCGATACTTCTTATTAGTTGTACTACGGTTCTCTAGTTATGGTATAATTTGGCTTGAGCAACTTCTTGTGGATGAATACATTTTTAACCATTACGAATAATAGGTAAAAGTAAAACAAGTCCCATTTATTTTTATCATTGAAGCAGAACCAAAAACTCCTCGGAATGTTCTAAGGTTTGATTTTGTAGTTAAGCTATTTTGCTTCATCAGTGTTGATAAATTAATTTGTACTAATTTGGAGCTCTTGAAATATTTAGGATGATCATTAAACAATTTTTTTATCAATGGACATTGTCGGCTGTCCCATATTTGCAAGCTCGCTTAGATGAATACCCAATACAAACACAACAAGAAGTAATAATTAAAAATCAGTTACTGCCAAGCCAACTGATACTGGAGCTTTATAGTTAACTTGAATTGAGTAACTGAACAAGATGAGCGAGCAACTGATCAGAAAATGTAATTTAATTTGCAATGAGAACTTCTTCCATATTCGACTTGGAAATAGCCCAGTGGACTCTTAAAATCTGGAAAGAAAATTGTTTTAAAAGAGCCTTAAAATATCCCGTGGATTCTGACTGAAGTTGCTGAAAGTGAAAGCAGTAAACTATTCATCTGTAAATGACATCTGTAAATTGTGGAAACATCTCTTAATCTATTCTGTTGGTATTTAAGCATAAGCTTATGGTTCAAAGTGTATGGACAGATAAAACCGTAGGAAGTAGCTCGGTTGTTCAGTCATGGAGTATTGGGATTTGAGAATATCGACGTTTAAAAACCACTCCTAAATAATATGGGAAACATTGTCGTTTAGAATATCGTTAAATGGGAGCAGGTGAACGAAAGCACGAACTATACTCTTTAAGATTTTATTAAGCCATGTTACTGACACGCCTCTAGTACTTTTTACTACTAGTACTACACGTAGATCTACTTTTTATTATATAATTGAAATAAAATTGTTTCAGTAAAATAAAAGTATGTTTTCATCATTGCACAAACCGAAACTTATTTACCTTATTACATTTATCTACCATTTGTACCGGGTAAGGCAGAAGATGGACATTTCTTTCTTGGCTGCATTCTGTTTCTTAGTTTTTTACATACTGGCTAAAAACCTAAAAAAACTGAATCAATAATATATATATATATATATATATATATATATATATATTAATAATATATATATATATATATATATATATATATATATTAATAAATAAATATCTATAATAACTATATTTAGCTCATAGAAAATGATAATAAGTCGTATATGGAGAAAATTTAACAATGTGATAATTTATTACAGCTTCATTAACATTTTTTACCTCTGGATTATACCAAGGATGGTCTGGAGCCTCTGGTCTGGATTTATTTATTAATATATATATATATATATATATATATATATATATATATATATATATATATATATATATATATATATATATATATATATATATGTATATATATATATATATATATTAATAAATAAATAAATATCTATAATAACTATATTTAGCTCATAGAAAATGATAAGTCGTATATGGAGAAAGTTTAACAATGTGATAATTTATTACAGCTTCATTAACATTTTTTACCTCTGGATTATACCAAGGATGGTCTGGAGCCTCACTGGTAAAAATTCTTTCCGATGAATATCCTATACCAGTAAATCAGGAAGAAGCATCCTATATCGCCACTATAGGTACGCTTGGTCATGTGGTCGGTGGTTTTTTGTTTTCTTTCTTGGCGGATCATATCGGAAGAAAAGCTGCTATAATGTCTATTGGCATACCACATGTGAGAATAGCTTAATAGGTTTAGGAACAATTATTTTAAAGGTCTTCTATTTTGTAGATCCTGTCCCCTGCTTTAATTTGTTTGTCAGATTACTCCAAGTATCTTTTGTACATAGCAAGAATAGTTGGAGGTGTAGGAGAAGGTGGTAGCATAGCAATAGTCTCTATATATATAGCCGAAATTGCTGGACCAAAAGTTAGGGGAACTCTAGGCGGATATACCACAGCTTTTATTGGCACTGGAACATTAATGATAAATATAAGTGGTAAGTATAAAAATAGTGTTGCTATTTCTGAAATTAAATTTAATTGTTTTTTAATTATGCAATTTATGTTAGACATTGTAGAAATAAAATCACGGATATATATATATATATATATATATATATATATATATATATATATATATATATATTGTTTGCAAAACATTAATTTTGCCAAACATTTTGAATATTTCATCAGTTTTAATCATTCCATTCTTTTTCACCATTCGAGTATTAATGTTAATACTGCTCAATCATAATTACATATATAATTATAATATTACATAAGTTTAAACAATTAAATTGGCTTTTTTATATTTATTTTTACATGATTTTTACGCACATGATTTGAATTTGAAAGTGATAACACAATAATATTTTGAATTGCGTTTACGAAATCATAAGCAGAGTTGGGAAGTATTTAACTTACTTGTAATTAAAATACGTAATTAAAATATATATGTACATTTTGTATGTGTATTTCAATTGATTCTTAAAAATATAATTTATAATTTGAATTTCAAATACCTGAGGTTGATATATTTTTAATATATATTTATCTATATCTGATCACCGAAAGGAGAAAGTATTATACCAGAAACAAATATGTCGGACACATCAATATTATTATCCCAGCTAAATATAGATAGATCGAACATCATGCGGTTATATAGAGCGTCAGTAATAATAATTATGTTTGATGATATTCAGTTATGTATCCAATGAGAAAACGTATTTTGCTCTTCTGTAGT
The DNA here is from genome assembly GCF_030347505.1 of Rhynchophorus ferrugineus. Lineage (NCBI taxonomy): Eukaryota > Metazoa > Arthropoda > Insecta > Coleoptera > Curculionidae > Rhynchophorus > Rhynchophorus ferrugineus. The sequence continues at coordinate 16,946,598 of NW_027472590.1, forward strand.
GGCTAAAGCAGTACAAGAACAAACATATACAACACTTACAGCAGCTCAAATTGTGTCATTCATTGTGTCAAGTCTTTAACATTTTTTGTCAAGCATTAACACATTTTGGAAAATTCTTTCGTAAATCCTTATTTTTATGTTCAATTTCAGGATCCTTTTTGTCTTTAAAATCTACGGCAATATTGATGATGATACCGCCCTTAATATTCTGGGCATTATTTATGCACATGCCAGAAAGCCCTTACTATTATTTAATGAAGAATAAGACGGAGGAGGCAAAGGAATCTCTTAAGGTAAATGCTCCAATCCTATTGTAACATAAACGAAACTCTTATATTGTAAATACATCATTCATCATAAAACGTCATCAGAGTGATATCTTAGAATATATATATATATATATATATATATATATATATATATATATATAACGTAATATGTATATATAATAAATTTCTTCAATTGATGTTGGTAGACATCTACACTAACAGTTTAATCGATTCGGATTTAGCAGCTATTGATCTATACTACACCTTATCGATCCCACCATATGTACAGCAATACTTCTCGATGTGAATAACTCCTCTGGGATATCCCGTGGCATTCTGCGCTTAGAATTGTCGCAGTAGATCCACCTTCCACCTCCAGTAACAATAATTTAAACGCATGGAAGCAGTTGTTTTAAGAATTTCTGGTCCTGAAAAATTTTTGAGGATTTGAGTTGGGTTTTCATCCAATAAATCTTGTAATTTATGAAAGGGAAGGGAAAAACCTTTACGTTCAAGAAGTCGAGTGGCAACCAAACTACAATCAACAATACTTCTCAGGGCTGGACAACTTGTATTGCATTTATATTAGTTTTTGCGAAACATCCCCATAATTGTATTCAGTATGTCGATAAGAGAGATAAGGTATTATATAATAGTAATTAATTATGTACTGATAATTGGGATTTTCTTCGAATTAACTACATTTTCCTATATTTTAATTCTAGTTCTGTCTTTTCTTTTTTACATGTTCGTTCCAGGGAAGTTTTGTATTAAGGTTCAGCCAGAGATACTTAGCGTTGTTGCTATGGGGAATGATATTATTGTTTATTGTGCTTGTGACGTCTGATTGTAAGTGAACAGCACATGTACAGATCTACTTTCGTTAATGTTTGTTTCTTAAGTTTGGGCTTAAATCTTTATATTGTCACTTGGTGTTGTAATTTTCGTATGGCTTCTTCGCTATTGTCTCCGATAGGAAGAATCGCAGTGTCAGCAACTGTAACCACCGTTCTATTTGTGATATATCACATGTGTAGAGTAAGTAGAGAATTGGCCTCAGTATATTGGCCTTATGGTATAGCTGCTTTAGCTTCTTCTACTGTAGATTAGGCTTCCTCGTGATTGACTCTAAACATTCTGGCTGTAATGTAAGATTTCAATAGCTCTGTGCATTGTTTAGGTAACATTTTCTGCAGCTTATGAACAAGGCCGTCATGCCATACTTACAACTTGTTCATATATAAGAATATAACTCAACATACCTTTTTACTTTCATAGGTTTTTCCAATTACATCTGTCATTTTATGCAATCGTTGAATGTTTGTTAACAAACCCAAACTGATGTTTTGATATTAGGTCTTTTTCCCTACGTATTATAGGAATAAATGTAGAAAGAAGCCATCGAACTTAATAATTATGTTAGGTTGTTCAACAATTATTTATTTAGATATTTCGCATTTTCACTATCAAATTCATGTTTCATGACTTAGTTTTGTTAAATTTTATCAACGTCTTTAATATGTAAGATACTTAGGTTTAAGGTTTCTCTATCTCATACGTTCCATCTCAAACAAGTTATTCTTCCTTTAATATAAGTGCTTTAATCACATTAAGCAGCTATATAATTTTATATTGAACGGCATGAAACTGAACATTATTGGAGGCTAAACTTGCTGAATATAGTGGATACGAAAATAAACGAGATTATGATATATTGTCATAAGTCATTAATCTTGTTTAATGTGGCTGTATGTTTTTTGATGTGATTTGGCTATGATTTGTGTTTTTGTACCTCCTTCTGATTTAAAAAAAATCGGAATTCGGAAGTAATTCAGTGAACAACACGATTTTTATGTTTAATTATTGTTTGAATACAGTACTGATACGTAGAACACTTACTTTTTTGAAGATCATTTTGAAAATTTGTTGATAAATTTTACATCTGAACGATATTATTATTTTTAAGAAATATATTTCCAGATCGAAAAATCTTACTTGACTTTTTAATACTTTTGTATCGTAAATTAATTGATGTTTAGAAACCTTTTTTAATACAGGCTTACATTGTTAAGAGATCCTTGCAGAAACCGATACAAAGGGTAGTCGGGATTCAAACACTATATTTTTGCGCATAATTGTCGATAATAGTTCACTTCAAAAACGACTTCATCAATGAATTTTTTATTTTTAATTCAGGTGGAACCCATCTGTCGATAAAAATTTCTATGTTTGATCACAATACTGATACGTACAATACTTACTTTTTAAGACAAAGATTACTTTAAAAATTTGTTAAAAAGGTTTACATTTGAACAATATCATTTTTATTATATTTAAGAAATACTTTTTGCGGATTTAAAAGGCCCACTTGACTTTTTGATACTTTTCTATGGTAAACCAACTTATTCTTAGAAGCCTTTTTTAATACTGGCTTACGTCATTAATATACCTTTGTGCAAGGCATGATTATATGGTAGATGTATCAAATCTACCCAGCCAATATATCTGATTTCTTTCGAGTCACTAAAGATGTATGTGGGCTAGTAGTTGTTGTGATAACACGAAACAAATTCAAATTCCTTCTTAGAATCACCTTTTTTGAAGTTAATGCTGGCTTTACAACTTTGGATGTCCCTCCGGGTACATCTTTCCGATTACTATCTTTTCGTGCGTTGTTGTGTGTGTTCGTGTACGTTCAATTGCTGATAATAATTCACTACAAAAATGGCTTCGTCAATGAATTTTTCATTGTTCCAAGGTCCATGTGGAAGCCATGTATCGCCCTTCTTTTGCAGTCCAGTGTTTTAAAAATAGTTCAGTACTGTTTATGGTTAATGCTTATCTCGTTATTTTAAAGAATTGTTTTGACTTAACAATTATTCACTTAAGTACTTATCACAACATCGTATGTCCTATGAATTTTTATCGATCCAACGCGCTATTATATGGCATTGGGGCAATATTAGTGAAGATATGTTTCTTTAAAGTCATCTATTAGAAAAAAAAACGACATTGTCTTCAACCGTATAACATAAGCTTTCTTTTGAGACACCTTATATTCTTTGTTAACAAAATGTTACACCATAAAAATACATAGTTACTAAATATATTTGCTTTTTTTACAGATTTTAAGAAGAAAATTTGACGTCGACAAGGAATTCGATCAGCTCGTTCTAGACGTACAAAAACAAATGGAAGAGAAAGGCTCTTTTAGAGACTTATTCTGCAACGACCTGAACAGAAAAATTTTAATAATCGTCACCCTCTTACGAATTTTTCAACTTTTCACCGGATATTGTGCGTTCACATTTTACAGCCAAATCATGATCGCACAAACAACGAACTTGTCTCCGGTATTAGGTTCGTCCCTTCTCATATTTGGAGGTCTCATCATGATGGTGGCCGGGACTTTCTACATAGACAAAATAGGACGAAGACCCTTGTTTCTAGTCTCCATGTTCTTGGCGTTCTTGTCACTGATATCCATGGCAATATTCTTAACCATACGTGATTACACGACTATAAATGTCTCATCTATCTTGTATCTACCATTGATTTTCATCGTTTTCTATTATATAGTTTTTTGTGGCGGTTTAGGTATCGGTGTCAATATATTCATAGCTGAGATATATCCCGCTAATATTAAAGCCAAAGGCATGGCTATTGCCAGTATTGTTTTTGCTGCAACCGTTACCAGTACAACTAAGATATATCAATACACAGCGGATTATATAGGAGCAGCCGTACCGTTTTATATATTCACAGCAATGTCGTTGATCGGTATTATTTATGTCTATTTTTTCGTACCCGAGACGAAAGGAAAAACATTGGGTATGATCCAAGATGAGCTCAGAGGAAAATCGAAAACCGAAATTGATTTTACCAGCAATAAATATTAATAAAACCCCTATGATTAAACTATGTAATAAAATAGAAAGATGATCGAGTTCTAAATATAACGTCTTAAATCCTTCCGCACTGAAAAAAAAATTAGCCTAAAACCTAATTTTAGCCCTGATATTTCAAATGGATAGAAAGAGTGTTACTAAATTTTTTTCAATATATTATCTATAGACATACAGAAATCAAAGACTATTGTATAGCATCTGTGTTAAAAGATAAAAGAATAATATATTACACCACAAGATCCTGATCATGATGAGCAGGGCCGAGATTTTTACTTTTGCCTCGTGTATTGTATACGATTTTTTTTATAGCCCTTTCCCCCTTTCCAAAGTACGTTATTAATTTAACTTTAAATTTTGATGAGCATGTTTTTGAGGCCTGCCTCTGATATCTCCGACTTCTTCTGCAACGTATCTGTATTTATTATCTATCGCGCTTCTGTATCAAAATTTCGTATAACATGTTCCTCGTCCGTGGATTCATTAGATGATAACGTATTGTTAATTTCTGGATTATTGAATCAATGATTACGAAAACAACATTGATGATTATTTTTAAAGTTAGAGGTAACAACGTTAATGACAGTGATAAACAATTTATTGTAGCGACATAATAAATAGTCCCTAGTTACGAGTATAAATACACATGAGAAATTCTTTCCTGACGCTGTTACAGAGGGCGCGGGTGTACTCCTGACAGGGAGTAAATGTTTAACTTTCTTCCTTGTGATTAGGGACGAAAGTACGTACTTTCCACCAAGGTACGAACAAAACAAATTATTTATTATTTGAATTTATTTTTAGTTACAATTATAGGTTTGTTCTTTGTGATAATAATAAAACGGAAACATTATTTTTAACCATGATTTTTTTAAGGTTATAAAACGTTCTGTAATAAAAATTATTTTATTTCAAATCAATTAATTCATTACATTTTGTGTAGGTATAAATCAGGGCCTAATGCAAGATTCGTAAGTCTTTGAGTCTTTAAATAACTTGAAGCTCTTTTGGTGCTAAAGCGATTAATAATCATCTCAATAGCATAATTATGATATCACAATTTTCTTAACAAAATATTATAACTGTCCATGGTGACCTCTCCGATGATATTAGGTCTAAGACGTAATTTTTATCGATTTTTCAGTAAATTTATTTAAGTCAGATTTAGAAGTATCGCTTTTATGATCTTGTGTTATTTTTAAGTAATACACAAATGTCGTTGGAAAATACAGTAAGGTGTGCTGTATAGATGGGAGAAAAATATAGTATACCCATTTGATCTGTTACGTGCTATCTCAAGTTCAAGGTGAACTTAGTCACCTGAGTTGAGGAACTGAGGTGGAGCGTTGTCCTAAGGGTGACATGCCTGCTTCCTTAGCCAGTAAATGACCTGTTCTGTCCCAGTTCTTTGTCCAAAATTTTTGCCATCACTTGATTAGAAATTAAATAAAGAGTTTGTAATAAATCAGTCCCTTCATATCCCACCTGATAGTCTGTTTGACAATAATCTTGGTTAATCCAGGATGTATCCACTATAAACAAAATACTATTTCCCGTCGCAGTTATTTACGAAATATTCTTTTACTGTAGAAACTTGTTCATACTTTTGATGCAGCTTGTGTGTTCAAATTTGCAGATATCTGTTTGGTTGACTCCTTACTGAGCGGAAAGATCTACGTTGGGTTATGTTGGGCTTTCTCTTAGTTCAGTTTCCATTTCTGTATTTTCACGTTTTAAACGTTTGGCCAAGACTTGATAATATATTTTTAACATTGGAACTAAAAATAGTTTGTCGGGCTTTAAAAGCACCTTTCCTTGCAAGAATTCATATAGAAACAGTGCCGTGCCCTAGAGTCTATTATTCTGAGATGACAGGTAATTCACCTAAAACCTATGATTTTGGATTTGATTTTTTGAACACTACAAAAGGATACGGAAATATATCCGTTCGAAATATTCATTACTTATCTCTGTGACATTCAAATTAGAGTATTAATACATAGAATCAATAAGAATATATAGAAAAACTCAGTAGAAACATTGAGAAAGTCAAGTAATCCTAAATAAAATAGAATAAACAGTTACTAGTCAATGTTTTAACTCAGAATAATAAGTTGCTTAATAGATGAATTTCGGAAACAAGTACTTGTTGATCTCTTTATAAAAATGAAAACAATTTTTATATTGATATTATGCAGTGATGTTATTTATAGAGAAGGCGTAGACTTGTATTGTTTTATAAATGTATCTGTGATAATTTCTTTTAATGTCAAATAAATTTATTTTCTATATAATTAAATAAGTTTTTGTTTTATTTATACCTATGTTATAACTTTTCTTGTGGAACCCTTTGACTTCCTCACTATCTATAGCTATACCAATGACTCAATGAAAATTATTATTGGCTTTATACCAAAGTGAATTCTATGATATTTTTTAAAAATGTTTTAAAGTATCTAATTTACTAACGGGAATTTATCTAGACTGGACCTATAGTTTAATGTGGGCTCGGAACCACGGTCATATAAAGCCTACCGACTGGCCAGTAACCAATCTCCTATAAATATGTAACAATATATCTTATTATAAGAACATCGAGTTTGGAATGATTTTCTTTGAATTTAGTTGATTAATAGAAGCCATGTTGTTGTTGTAATGAAATATTTAAGAGATTCATTTAAGACATTAATATATTAACAGTTACAATTTGTGTATCTTAATTATTACAACACTGGATATACTTTTTGTTTCCTGAGACTTAATAAAATTTAAATAAAATAAAAAAATTGCAATGATACGTGTATATCATTTTGCAACTTGTATTATCTGCATTGTGTCTTAATTATTAAAGATAGATAATACTTAATTGAATGTTTTAATACTTAGATTTTCCGCTGAAAGATAGTTAGTGTTTGATTCACAAAATACTGACATTAACGAGACTATATTAAATTTAAGCCATAATTAACACCCCCATATATTGATTCCGTTTCTCTTTGGAATTGTAGGTAGTACAAAACCCATTTCGTAAAATTAAAAATATCAGATAAATGATGCAAATAAAATCAAATTGCGTCAAATGTTGCGATTAATAGACATTTTTCCAAAGGATGTTTGGGACACCTTTACATCAGTGGTTTTTAATTGGTTTATGACCGGAATGTGACGGAAACATATGATTTTAATCTTAATTTTTACTTTGCGACTGTCATCAATTCCATTATAGAAATAATGAGACACAATGTCAACAGCAAACACATTACAAAGTGTTTTCGATTATTTAGATCAGGCGTGGTCAACCATACGATTTTGAAATGGTCGACGCAAGCAATTTCAGAAAAGGATCTGTTCAATTATCATATAGCTTCATTAAAAGACAGAATGAGCTTGAATCCATTATCAAAACATCGTACGATATTTCCTTAATGTTAACAAAAAAGTAGATGATGAAAGAAGACAAGATTATTTTGATGGGAAAATTGTCAGAAGTTTTGATAATCTTTGCAATGTGATTGCATCAAATTGCATTGATGATAAAAATTGATTGATTGAAGATTGCAGTAATCGTAACAAAATGTAAAGTATTTTTCTTTTTATTAAATGAAATTTGTGAATTGACGAGTAGATCTGACTTGGGATATCAATACCAAGATTTACTCAAATTTTGACAGCTGGAAACTATAACCCTAGGAGGAAGACATATTTTTGAAAATTAAAGAACGGATTGATAGGTATTTGCCCTTTAATTATTGAAAGTAATAATAATTGCGTAGCATTGCTACATAATTTCTTGGGTCGAACACTATTTTCGTGTCATTGCATCATACACCAGAGTCTGTATGTCTAAAGGACTTGAAGTTGGATAATATTACGGATCTCTTAATAGAGTCATTTCAGGGTTTTATTTGAAAACAAATTAGGTAATATAGAGAGCTACAACTGTACTACGCTGTATGAAGACTTTTAAGGGTAACAGGTCGAAACATTTTAGAATAGAAAACTTTGAGATTTCTCCTACGATCAAAATTTCGAAAGAGAAGCTTGTTGCACTCGTTTGAGAGTGGATTTTAGGGCTTTGAGAGCAAAAAAAAGATATACAAATTTTGGTGAATTTCTGTATAATAAGATTGATTGAAATAATAACTCATCCTGCCAATATCCAGTTGGAACTCACCGAAATGAATCATAATATCGTATTGAAAACTATCACTGTAGCTGACAATGACTCGTATTTCTGAATTGTTTTGTTCGACTGATAAAACGTTGAGCAACCTTGATTTAGATTAACATTTTTCAACAAAGGCTTACAGCTTACTTAAAAACAACAACGTGAATGTCAAGTAATACTTAATTTACAGCTGATTTAGAGTCACATGATCACACAATTGATGACGTCTTTCCAGACAGAGTGTCAACAATCTTGTTATAGTTGTAACAAACGATCATGAAAAAATGAAAATAAATATGTCTATTCATTCATAAATCACTCAAGTTTATTAAATTGTTTTAGTAATTACGAAAAAAGTTTTAGGTAAATATCTTATCATTTTTGTTGATTACTTTCTTAATGTTGAACTAATATATTAGAAGTTGAAATATGAAAAACAGTGTTATTTATATAAAGGGATAAGGATACATAAGTAATGTGTTTTAACTACGTTGTGCTATAAAACGATTCAATATATTCAACTATTCAATAGATTCAAACATAAATAGTTTGTATAGTTTTTTTTAAATTTATTTATTACATTATTACTAGTTATTGCCGACTAACCTACAATATATTTTTTGCAATAACTTACATGTAGTTATATAGCTACCAGGGCCCATCAGCTCTATCCTAGTCTCTAATACTGTTTATGTATTTACACTACTATACAAGATCAAATGGTTTTATTCCTTTAAGTCTATGTTATGTTCTAGTGTTATACAAGAGTTGTATTACTTCGGTATTGACATGAGAATCAATTATCTCCTGATTTACTCAGTGGCAATCGGTATATGAAGGTCTCGGTGCAAGTAATTAGTTCTGTAGTATTTGTATAGTCCTGTAGTAGGATGCACCTACTGCACCTTGTTCTGGAAAACTTGTATTTATATTATTTTTTGGGGAACATCCCCAAAATTGAACTCCATATGTCCATATAGGTTTCAATACTTGCTTGTATAATAGCAATTTATTATTTATTGATAACTGTGATTTTGTTTCAATTAACCAATACGTTTTTCTATATTTGAACTCTTTTTCTTTTTTACATGTTCGTTCTAGCGAAGTTTTACATCAAGATTCGTTCCCAGAGTAAATTAATATAATCTATATTACTTTCTATTAAAATTGTTTTTCTTAGTGAATAGCTTCCACTTCTTTAATGGTATGTATATACTCTTCTGTCGAAATGTTCGCTGACGAAGCATTGAAACATGTAGTCACAAAAATAACTCAAGAGCAACCATAATAGTCACTGCCACAATAATAGATCAGCTTAATTTTTGAGAAATAATATCGAATAATGCCTCTAGCAGTTGTAAATACAGCAATTTCAACCATTAACAAAGGCATCAAGATGTAAATGAAATTGATCGCTTATGATTTTCCAAAAAATCCATGAGTTGTTGGGCTTCGGTCAGTTGTACTTGGATAGTACGGAGACGCAGATCTTGAATACGTGTATCCTATACAGAATTCCTTGAAATTTACAAATCTTACCCATCTTCTTGAACTTTCACCAACACTAACACGCATCGTTTTGATATTAATATTTAGACGGCTTGTTATTGGTTGGCTAGTGGACTTAGTATGCATTTTTATTCTTTTAGAATTTAATGTAGTTACCTGTTCTTTATTTTTGAGTTACGGTATTTGTAACTTTATGGTTGAACAATTCAACGAAGCATATACTAATTAATTGTTTGTATTCGTAAAAACTTTCAACGATATTCTGGGGGTTGTCTTTAATACTTCGGGATTTGAGATAATAAATAATTACATATCATTGTATTCCACATACTTTCTATGTTCCAATTGACGTGCCTCTAAAAATATTTTCCAACCAAATAACTATTTTTTAAAATGTTGAAAATAAATATCTCAAAGTTGTTAAATAATATTTGACAGTATTTGGACTACAGTATCAGTTCTAACAATTGAAATAATTAAATTACTCGAATCAACTTACTTTTAAATATCATTGTAGTTTTATTTTTATAGCGATTTGCCTTAAGCGCTTTGTACATGGCACTTTATGTGATAGTGATTCCGTTTGTTTTAAATTATTTATATAGGTGGCACGAATCCACGTTCTATGTACAAAAAATATTTCGATAATCCCAAAGTAAAATTAACTTTTCAAGAATTTTTTATTAAAATATAAAAATATACCGGAGGCGCTCACTTTCACGTCGACATTGTCTGGAGCTATTACTCCTCAATAATGTGCTAAAATCTACATATCCATTTATATGAATCCATAGTTCTTAGCAGAAGAAATCCGAAAAAATGAAGGTGAATATTTTAGAGAGATTTCTGGCTAAAGAAGATGGTAAACAGTTAACGCAATATTTGGCTGTTATTAGTGGTAAGTGAACTTATATATTAATATATTATTATATATATATATATATATATATATATATATATATATATATATATATATGTATATATATATATATATATATATATAAATAATGTGAACATTCATGATGGATCTGATTCGCTATCAATTATTATCAACTTTTCACGAATCTCTTCAAACAAATAATCCTATACCATTTATAATTGACAGTTTTACCTTGCTCTTATGTCATTGTCTCTACGTAAACTTTGGTTGGGTTTATAACAGACAAGTACAGTTCATTTTTGTATATAAGTTGTAATGTGTGAAAGGGTTTAAGAAAATAATTATTAGCTTACTTGAAAATATTATTTTATTTAACGGAAAGAAGAACTTCTTGTTGAACGGCGCTACAAAGCGACATTGAGTGCAAAAACAGACCAACCAACACCTTGAACCGTGATGCATGTGATGGGAATCCACGAATTAGGGGTGTTTCTCAAAGCTTGTTGTTTCTTACTTGGAATAGATTATGACTAGGGGTCCTTGAGTACCTTCAATCCACCTTTTGTGACTTTAGAGCTTCAGTTGCGATATTTTTGTTCGAACTCCAGTTAACTATACTAAGGAACGCTTCAAGTAGCTGTGGAACGAGTGTCAATCCAACGTCAACCGTAAAAGAAAACAGACAGCCGGATAGTCTCGTTCGTGTTACATAAAATATATCAATGATAGGTCTTCTTTGTGGATATTATACACAACTTTTGACACACTCTGAATCCATTCTTTATCTTATTGATACTTATCATACTAATATTTTTACTAATATCTTTATAAGCATGTCATGGCATTTTTATAGCACGTCTTCATCTTTTCTGCCAACGAAATCAATTTTGGATGATCATCAAAAATTATTCTACATTTTACATCACACTGTTGTAAATGGCGCATTATTATTGTGAAATGACTAAGGTCATCAATATGTTGATAATCCATGTTGAAAGTTAGGAAATAATTTAGAAAAATTAAAAAAATATTTATTTATAAAGAATTACACATGTTACTGTAAACAACACAAATTAGACAGAAATTATAAAAGGTTTTTAGGGTGTTTATATTCAACAACTCCAAGTTTCCAAAGAAAACGTTAAATGGCACATATCGCACGTTAGTTCTGCCGTACCGTCCTATATCTAGGGTCCATTTAATTACCAATAACCTACGATATATTCTACGTATGACTTAGTTAGTTTCGAGTTTACTCGATCTTTTCTGGTTGATGTCCAGGCGATCCTTCGGGATTTAAGTCTGAAGGATACGGGTGTGACAATCCCGAGACCCTAATGTCTAATGTCGTCGTCAATACTTCGAAGTTTACAAGCCTGACAAATTTGAAATCGCAGTTTATTTGAAATTGTAATTGAAACGACATTTAATAATATGCTGCCAATAAAAGACAAAACAGCAGTAAGTATCAAGTCGGTAAGACAATCAAGTCCAACACAGACCACAAGAATATTAGTAGACAGTTAAGACCACAGTAGAATTACAAGAGAAGGCTTTAGTAGAAGCTCTTTACTTTCCATTAGGTAATGCGCAGACAATGAATAACTTTTAAGTGCAATTTAGGGTTTCACTAGAAATCATTACGGAAAATATTTTCCCTGCCACCTCATTCATCCAAACAGAGATAATATTTATGTTTCAACGCCTAAAAAATAAATAAGAAATAGACATGAATAAGAAGTCTAATGGTTGAACTTTCACATGTTTATAGTGTCTGATGGATATGCCATAAACGATCATAATAATTAATTCACAATCGCCGTAAAAGTTATAATGAAAAAACAATTCATATTTTTTCAGCTACTCTAACACTCTTCTCTGTCGGAATATATCAAGGATGGTCTGGCCCATCGTTAGTGAAGATTTTATCGGATGAATATCCGATACCTATCTCACAAGAGGAAGCATCTTACATTACAATTATTGGCTCAGTAGGACATATCGTCGGTGGTTTCTTAGCTGGATTCCTATCGGATTCTATTGGTAGAAAACTTTCAATAATAAGTATCTCTATACCACAGGTAATTATAAATTATTATTTTCATCATCATCATCATCAATCTAGAGTGTTAATTTCTCAATCAATACTGCACTGTTTGTTCTACTGCAATTTTTTTATCGCAAAATAGAACTTTTTTTGCCAGAACTTCTATTTATTGTCACATTTTAATCCTATAGCTCAAAAGGAATAGTAAATGAGAATGATTTTAATTTAGTCTTATTAAAATATTAAAATGGTACAGATTTCTACTGCTGTTACTGCTCTATTAGGTGTCTCATGTATTCCGATATTTTTGTTATTTGGAAGGGCATTCAAAATTGGTACAATATATATTAATAAAAATATTTTTCGTTATTTTCTACGACTTTTTCCCATATTATTGTCGATATGGCGATGGCATGCCGAAACAACGATGTTGGTTTGGCAGAGATCCAATTCTCATTTTAGTTTTCATTCATTTTTTCAAATTTTTACAACATTTTGAAACCGTCTGCCAACCAAACCATGCTACATCGATGTGCACAAGTGGTAGTCAGAAGGCTGTGTTCTAATGAGTACACTGGGTGTTGCAGAATTTCGTATTTGTGTTTTACAATTCATGTAACGTACGACTGAATGTTTTAATATAATATTATATAAGTGAACGCTTCAATAAACTAATAATATACCGTTTAGTCTATTGAATTGGCGTTGTTAAACATCGGCAGAAACACTTTAATAGGATTTTAGTAATCCTCAATACACTAGATATTTCTAATCCCACAAAATGCAGAGCAATACTTTATATCCATGGATATTCCTCTCTGGTATTAATGTGGATGGTTCCTAGATAAATACATAATTTTTTTACTTGGAGCTGTCGTAGTAGATCTACTTTTCATTGTGAATCGTAATGTGGGACAGAAAATTATCCTTTTTTGTCTGGCAAGCAATGATACTGTAATACTCAAGTAGTGCGAATTGGTATTTTTAGTTAATTTTCCGCCTTTTAAATCTTTCCCATTGGATGTAAATGCCTGGAAACGTTTTGTTTTGATACAAAAATTCTTGCGATTTATTGTTTTTTGGCATTCTTGTTTTTGTTTTAACTATATTTTCAAGTACATGCATAATATGTGTTTTCTTTTTCATTAAAACTCAAACCGGTTCTTGCTCTGCAATGTAAAATGTATCGTGAAGAATGCTAGAACCTCTACATCTGTATCAACGAATATAACGACGCATTGTTATTTGGATTACATAAAATACTGTTTTTATTAATATTAATAACACCACTTATGGCTTTGGAACAAAAGAGAAACTTTATTTACATCTCTGGTCTTTTATATCATTTTAAACAGCTTCGATGCACATTAGAGCGCCCTTTGCTAATTCTTCTTCTTTTCTACGGCTCTTGTGTTGATATAAATTATATATTTGACACCCCATATCAATTTAAATGCACCTAACAACTTAATCTAATTAAAAATATAAATAAAGATTACAAAAATACATTTAAATTGTCAAAATTAATCTGTTACATTCTACATACAGATTTGTTTGAACTTAAAACTATTCTATCTTTAAATTGTGTGAACTTAATTTTACTTAATGACTTATTGAACAGATGAACAAACATATTGAATAGCTCTTTCTTTAAATAGAGTTCCTTTGATTATAAAAATAGCACTCTGGTATTGACAAATAACATCACCTCTTTACTTTATTGAAGTCTCTTAGAAGTTCTTTTAAATTCAATAATTCTTAGACATGCAGATATGTTTTCCACTTCCATTGAACTCTATGCTACACAGTTCTGTTTCCGAGAATGTCACATCACCGGGTTACCATTATGATATTCTATGGAACCACTAACACTCTATTCCTTGTTGCATTCCTTGTCTACTGTTGCCCTTACTATATATCAATTCATGGTCCTTTGTACTAATGATGTATAGTAGTACCCTTTTTGCAACTTTCCATGCGCCCTTTGTTGGTCTATCTTGTCTGCTTAAATATGAAGCACTGTGCGCAATATCTGGTCCCGTAACCAAACATAAATACATGAGGCTGCATACTAACCTTCTAAACGGTACATCGTTATTTACTTCTTCACTTTCACCAACATTAAAGTTGACTTCCATTGCTGTAGCTGTTGTCATCATCAGTCCATCGGTTGTTTTCCAAATTTCCATTCTGAGAAATCGTTTAACTTCAGTAATCTTTCCAACCTTAAATATTTTCTATTTTATTTTAGTTATTTGTAAACATGTGTATTAATTTTTTATCGATCAACGACAAACTGTATGTGTGCTACAGTTCTGTCGTGTTATAATACGATCTTACGCGAAACCTATAAGTAAACAATAGCGGTCCTGTTATGATGTTTATATGAATATATTGATTAAATATCTGAGATCGTTGAATTCAAAAATTACAAATTCGTTTTTATTTGGAGTTGCTAAAGTTTTGTCGCGGTCTTGTTTCAGTCCATTTCCAAAATCGATCCGCTCTTATTGAAAAATCGCATATATATTATAATTGTATTTTTTTGCAGATTCTGTCCTTGATTTTAATATACTTCTCCGATCATTCCAAAATACTTCTTTATGTCGCCAGAGTTCTACAAGGCATAGGCGAAGGTGCTGGGATATCAATAATTCCGTGCTATATTGGCGAAATAGCTGAACCCAGTGTCCGCGGTGTTCTGGGTGTTTTCATGGCTATAACAATATCTGGCGGTATTTTATTTATCAATGTAGTAGGCAAGTTTTAATATTTTCGTGTTAAGTGAACGGATGATTTAATTTTTTTATTTTTAGGGTCGTTTTTCACTTTGCACGAAGCTGCGATAATATGTCTCATTGTTCCATTGTTATTCTTGCTCACTTTTACAAGCATGCCGGAAAGCCCGTACTTTAATTTGATGAAAAAGGATTACGAGGGTGCCAAGATATCTTTGCAGGTTCATATAAAATATGTCTGCTACTTTCTGTTTACTAATAATAACCTTTTAGATGCTGAGACGAAAAAACAGTGTGGAAAAGGAGCTCTTAAACCTTACAGTGGACGTGGATCGACAAATGTCCGAAAGAGGAAATTTCCGAGACTTACTCGCTAACCCATCCAATAGGAAAGCTTTCATGATAGTTTCTCTAATGAGAACATTCCAAGGTTACACAGGTTTTGGTGCTTTTGTGTCCTACAATCAGATAATGATAACCGAAACGACTGATATATCACCAATATTGGGCTCTTCACTCTTACTCACTGTTAACATGATTATGATGTATCTATCTTCCACGTACATAGAGAAAATCGGAAGGAGACTACTCTTCATCCTTTCTTCTGGGTTATGTTTCTCGGCTTTAATATTCCAAGCCGTATTCCTGACAGTGAGAGACTATACAACCATCGACCTGACATTTTGCTCGTGGTTACCGTTCGTTATCGTGTTCTTCTTCAATATCTTCTTCTGTGGTGGTTTGGGTCCAGGGGTGAATATTTTTATCAGCGAAATTTATTCTACAAGCATCAAAGCTAGAGCCTTGTGCTTGGGGAGTATAGTATTTTGTTTAACTAACATAGGCAGCACGAAGTTGTACCAGCTCACTGCCACGTACATTGGAATGGCGGTACCGTTTTATTTATTCGCTTTCATAACGTTTTGCGGATTGATGTTCTTTATATGGTGCGTACCGGAGACGAGAGGGAAGAGCTTGGAGGCAATTCAACAGGAATTGAAAGGAGAGAACAAGCTGGATCTGATTTAATATAGTTGTATATTATTATTATATATAAGCCATAAGTTGATCTGTTTTTTGTATAAAATGATAATGTGGAAACATAAATATGAAAAGAAAAAATATATATTTACAATTCCATTCATTTTATTCGTAGTTTTTTTGATATATCTGTACAGGCCATGGAGAAAATAATATGAACACCCAATATTTATTTATGAATTATATTAATAAGTTGATGAGATACCATTTGGTTTTAAAAGATCTGCACTTCTTCGCGGTTTACATTCGCAGAGCTCATTCTTATACCAAAATACCGTCCAATTGCTTGTTACAATGTTGCAATAATCTACTACTTTCCATGCTGTAAAGTTCTTCATATAGCTTGAATGATTTTGAGGTCTGGCGATTGTGTTCGCCAGGAAAAATATTTGGTGATGTTCTGATTTTCCTTAAACCAAGAACCTTTTTCGTTGTGTGTATAGGCGCATTATCATTCTGAAATATAGCAATTTGCTAGTCATAGTAAGAACGTCATCACTGAAGATGTCATTGGCGATGGGAATGATATCGCAGCCCAAGACGTAACGGAACCTCCACCATCCTTGTCTGTAGGAAGCAGGCAGTCCTGATCGTAGGCTTCTTTTGGGGTCTCCACGTATAAACCCTCCAGTTTAAAGGAAACAATGTAAACGATGATTCATCGATCCATACCACATTCTTCCAATCATCAAGTTTCCAGGTTTTATGATATTTGCACCTGTTCTTTCACAGTTTCGCAGTATTGCAATCACAGCCTTTCCGTGAATCTAAGCTTTGTAGCCTATGAACAGTTCCGTTCAGCCTACTGAACTATTTTTGTCGGATTAGACAAGTGAGTGTTGAGTTTTGCTGCTACTTTTGTCATGGTAATTTTATCTTGTCTGGTCGCAATCCTTTTTAATGTTTACCGATCTCTGTCAGTTAACTTTGAATTCCGCTCACCATTCCTCTTCTCTGATGATGTTTTATCGTGTTTTGTGTATATTGTAATTGCCGTGCATACTATCGCTCGTAAAACATCTGAAAAAGTCTGAGAGATCACTCATTTTATCGTTCGCTTGTTTTAACCGTCACAGAACAACTGTCATTAATAACTGAAATACAAGCTACAAGACTCGCATGTCAACTGAGCGATAGCTGTTGGATTTTTTTACACGGAAGCAGTGTTGGTCAATGAAGCTAAAATTTTGGAGGGAATATTATATCAGGTAGATACCTTGAAGATTGAAAGTAGAACTTTTATGTGAAAAAAGGGTGATCTGCGCGACTATCCAATGTCATGTTAAGTTTTTTGCATTGTAAACTTAGTATCATTATGTAGACTTTCCAAAATGTTTTAAGGGATTTCGGGAATATCACACTTGTGTTTTCAAGACCTGGACCCTGAATATTCCACTGACTAGATAGTTTGTCACATTCATATTCTCACGGCCAAAGTCAAGAATATATGCTGGAAGACTGGAGCCCCGGGATTGTCACACCCGTATCCTCTAAGTTTAAACTAAAAGGACCTCCTGAGGGTCATTATGAACAAGAGCATGAAAAGTTTGGTAAGGTTTTGAATAGTTGAAACTGCATTTGCAATATAACTTGTAGGTAGTTTTTTTTCGAAATTTCTAAAATCTAGTAATCCAAAGGTGAGAATGTCCTCTCAAAACTTTAGTGTTCAAAAATTTTAATAGACTAGACTAGAGTAGGTGTAGTAGTAATGTTCAATAAGCCTAAGCCCATGAGCAATTCACTGTCTACTGTTGGTTAAGCCCGCCTTTTGAGTGAACTAATAGACTAGGAAACTGAATATCCATATTTGGTGTTTTCAAATTATATTGATTTATTATTAGGTGTACTTTATGTAATTTCAGTTCGCTTTTGATGGCCATAAGTTCTAAATAGCTGTTTGTGGCCTAATTCCATTAAACTATTATAGTTATTATAGCTTTCAAATATTAGGGGTCTTTCTGCATCTTACGAATATCTGAATTCTAGGAAACCATCTTTTAGAAATGTTATAGTTATTTTATAGCTTTGATATTCTTAAATTCTAGTGGTTCACAGTTAGAGATTTTTTGTCTAACTTCAGTTTTCCTTTAGTAGTTGTGTATCTTGAGTTACATATGATCTCTATGGAGTAGCCCTACCGACTGCCTTAATTTTGATTTCTGTAGTTTTTCAAACTTTTATTTTACTTAACATAATTTATTTCAAAAAAGAAGACTGTAAAGCGCTTGGTGAAATTAGAAAGGAAATGGAAAATTTTGATGAACTCGTTCAAATGCCACTTGTTCGGGTCTCTAAAAAACCCTCTTAATAACATAAAGCCGGTATCAAACAAAACACAAAGAGACTTGGGGAAGTCAATTGATTCAGTTCCCCAGTGGTGAAATTCTCGTTTTACTAGAACAGTGACAAAAGTCGATCGATGAAAATAATAGATTGCTTAGTGTTTGAAAGTTATATGACTAAATTGGGTTTGAAAAACATAAAACGAGCCATAATTACTTTTGTTAAAGTATAGTATTTATTCTTCGGTTAAAAGAAGGCTTCTGTGTTAAGTACAATAATGAAATGTTATTAATTTCTAGGGATTTTGAGTTATGTAGTTGTTAAATATATTGTTGGATATATAAACAATTGGGTGGGTGCGCCTACATCTGACGTCATCGTGTATATATGGTTGCATAGTCGATATTAAAGTAGTTTCCTGTAAATCATAATAAACGCTACGGCGCATGCTCGTACTAATGCCATCCGGACAGGATAAAGATCCCGCCATCTTGATTCATTCTGTGTTGGGGCTTTGACCGAGATGTCTGTCGAAATAGATAGAGAGTAACTCGGTTGAATCCAGTGTTTTAATTGCCCAAACACCTTCACCAAATCGATTCTACCAAATCGGTTCTAACAAATCAGAAGTGGGATAAAAAACAACGCGTACACAGTGATTTATAGTGATTGTTTAAAGTAGTATTTAGTGTGTAAACGACGCAAACTAGAATCCTTGAGGCGAACAAGGTAATACAAAGGAATATTATTAAAACACTATTGTTTTAGATCAATCGCAACAGGGGCAGTTTGATTAGTAATTAGCCATCAACACGAAAATAACATAGCGACAACATTTTCAAGTGCAACAGACATACTTTCTATTTATTACAGGGATTAGATAAATTTGAAAATTATGTTTTTTCTGATTCATCTGTTTTCTTTCCACAAGGATTCTGATGCAAATCGATAGACATGACAATGAGGTACACCAGCAAGTCGGTATGATGTGAAACAGCGAATTAGCTGTCTACATAGAGAGCAATAACCTGTGATACAACAACTCGCAACTAGCAGGCGACAGACATGGTGAACTACACAAGTTCGCTAGACTGAAAGACAACTCCAGGTATATCAACAAGACTGACGCCACCTAGCAGTCCTGCACGGTGAGAGACAGGAAGTGGTACATCAACAGGACGGGCGCCAACTAGGCCTGCATCATGAGAGACAGTACGAGGTACACCAACGAGAGGGATGCCACTGGAAGTTCACCACGAGTTCGCAGACTTAGTATCAGGTATGTAAACGTCAATCTGGGGAGCCATGACAAACGATCCGCCAACCTGGAGGCGACAATGAGCGTTCCTTCAACCTAGAAGGTCTATAACGAGCTGCCCACCAACATGGGGGGTCCACAACGAGCCGCCTACCAACCTGGGGTCCACAACGAGCTGCCCACCAACCTGGGGGGGTTGATTACGAGCTATTCACCAACCTGGAGGCGACAACGAGCGTTGCTTCAACCAAGAAGGTCCACAACGAGCTGCCCACCAACCTGGGGGGCCCACAACGAGCGTCCCGGCAACCTGGGGGCCTCAACGGGCAGTCCATTAAACACTTATTAAAGCAAACTTTACATGTTCATCTCTGAGATCATATAATAGTTGAGTCATTGGCATCATCAGACACGCAAATTACGATGGGTTAAATTTGTCTATTCTCTTCTGTTGGAAAATTTTGGGTGAAAAACTCGGCGAACAGCTTAACAGAAGGCATAAGTCAATATCATAAAAAAGGATCAGAAGAATGTGAGGCCAGAACAGATGAGGCGAACTGCCGTGAGATTTAATGAAGAATGTTGGAGATTCGGCGGCATAAACAGCAGCATATTAGTTGAAAAGTGGTTACACTCCCTAATCGCCGGCTATGAAGTGATGATAGTGAATTGGAAAAACCCAGTTGAGCACACTTTTCTTGTTGTGTAGAGGTTGCTTGTACGACAATCGAATATATATTTATTGATGAACTGTAAGGCTCTTGTTGTGTTTGTGTTCAATCTTGATTAATTAGAGCTTTCAATTATGCAATAATCAAACTTGTTAAGCTGTCCAAAGCGTGTTTGGGGACTAAGATCGAGATAACCAATACAATACAATTCCTGTAACACGTATTATATATATTATAAAACATAATTTTGGAGGACTATAAAATAATATAATATATATATATATATATATATATATATATATATATATATATATATATATATATATATATATATATATATATATATATATACTTTAGGAGCCTATTACCTGTGATATCTAAACTTTTTGAAAAACTATACATTAAGATACTCAAAATAATCGCAGAGGAGAGAAATATTATTCCAGGCACGGAGTAATAGAACAAATACATATGTTAGATTAGTCAACCAAATTAACAAAAACTTAAATGATAAAAAATATTGCTCAGTTGCTCAGTTGCATTTCTCAATATATCTCAGGCCTTGTGTCAAGACGTGGCACACTGGACTGCATGTTAAGTTGAAAAAGCTTTTGCGCCATACGCACTTTCAACTGCTAAAATCATACCTCACAGACAGACATTTTATTGTCAAACCTAGTCGCGAATACACTAACCTACACCAAATATTCGAGTGTTCCTGAGGGCAGTGTTCTTGGTCCATTGTTATATTTATTGTATACAACTGACCTACCGACCTAGAAAACACTACTGTTGCAACATATGCTGACGATACAGCAGTTTTATCATCACACGAGTATCCAATATCAGCCACAAGAAACCTCCAACTTCATCTTAACAAAGTCGAATTGTGGTTGAAAAGGTGGCGTATCAAAACAAATGGGACAAAATTTACCCATGTGATATTCACCCTTTGTAGAAGAACATGTTCCTCAGTAAAATCGAATAATCGTAATAAATGAACTTACAGCAGAGAACATTAAATATCTGGGAATACATATTGATCGACGTTTGACGAGGAAAAAACATATAGAGCAAAACTCAAACAGTTTGGGCTTAAACTAAATCAAATATATTGGCTGATAGGGCGTAAACCTAAATTATAATTAAATAACAAGGCTTTGCTGTATAATTCAATATTTAGGCCCATTTGGACCTATAATATTGAACTGTGGGTACAACTAGCAAATCTAACATAGCTATCATCCAGAGGTTCCAGAATAAAGTGTTGCGAGTCATCGTCGATGTCCCATATTACGTCTCTAACAAACTGATTCAGCGCGATATCCCCTTAGAACCCATTACAAGTGTGATTCCAAGTGTTAGTGTCGAGTACTCTGAAGGACTATTAGTGCATCCCGATACACTCGCCAAACAGTTAAATGTGCAAGGTTACAGTGTAGTACATAGGCTCAAACGCAAACTACCATACAAACTGACTGATAGACACATAGAGTGATATTTAATAACCTCTAAAATAAGTTAGAATAGACTTTAGAAGAAGTTAGGATGGACTTTAAAATAAGTTAGAATGGTATCTAGAATAAGATTTAGATTATAATCACTTATTGAAGTGATGCTCTACAAGTCAGGATTGTTATATTGTATAACGGAAATCATATTAATTATCAATAATTCATTATTGCTTGTTACCCAAGAGCAGATTGTTGAAGTTCTAAGAGATTAATAAAAAATATGTAAATTTGTTATTCAATCTTTTGAAGTACTTGCACATGGTCCTTTTAAAACCTCAAAAGGTACTACCTCTAAAATTTATAAAATAAGGATAAATAAAACAAACAATTTAAATAAATTAACAATTTTTATATATTTACTAAAGATGTGGCAGCTCATGTCTTGTGTTGAATTCCAAAAGTACTGAAAACACGGAGTCGAGTAATTTACATACGCTATTTAGGATTAAAAAACCTACAAATTGCAATTCCTACCAATATCGTGGGAGCAGCAAGTCAATTATAAAATTGTACAAAATTGTCACATGTATAGGTATATATATATATATATATGAATGGTGTTACACATATTGCCGTAGTTCTTTGTTAATGTAATTAAATAGTATAAAAAGTAGGTATTAAATAATAAAATTATATATATTATATAGTTATATTGGTCCATTATATTAAGATGGAAATATTTTACACAGGTATTTGCTGTCAACTAAAATAATAATCACACGAAATAGTTTATATAATTAAAAAGTAAAAATATATTAAGCTTAATATAGACAATGAATAGATTAAAAAAGTCTTTACATAAACATAATCTCATAAACACAAAACGAATAGAATTTTCACATTTCATTAAAGCATTTTTATATATGTCTATAAATTTTTATATTTACCAATAGTAAAAATGCTAGTAGATAATATATTACATCAAATTCCTACTAAAATATCCATTCTAGGCCACACTAACAACTAATAAATGTGTTTACATTTTCGTTTCTCGTTCTTACGTCCTCTTAGTCGTTACTGTCTTAAGATATAGATTAAATTACCCATCAAGTCAAATCGCACAAACCGAATAATGAGATTCCCACAGGCACCGAGTATTTGAGAGACTATAATAACACGAAAACAATGTAAACACCTTCATCATTGGAAGCTTCGTCTAAAATTATTGTATTCTACCAGTGCTCACGTTTATGACTACTCTTTCTCGACTATCGTCTCGATTCATGGCGCTCCTTCTTGGTGGTGAACTGCCAGGGTGCACCCTGCTTTTCCTACTTCTTTTAAATTTAGCGACATCCTCTCCGAAAACGTCCCCAGTCCTTAAGGCCGAAATGAGATCGTCGAATTCTCCAGCCTTGGCACCTTCGCCATTCTTCAAGCTTATGTTTTTGTTTATTGCCGATAGAATACCTTCTGAAACGAAAGACAGCATATAAGTATTAGTATTAAATCCAACATTATCAGACCCAATGTCTGACATAAAGTTGCGACAGTTTCAATGTATAAATACAGAAATTAGTTCAGTGTCCAGTCAAATAATAAATAAAATTCCTGGCTGAATTTATTTCAACAATAAAATCGATATTATAAGATCTACACAATAATACTGACTGCAACTTCATTACAGTTTTTGTAGAGGAACATGTCCCTCAGTAAGCAGACAACGTTAAATATCTGAGAATGCATTTCGACGACGTTTGACATGGAAAAAATTATAGTGACAAAACGCAAACAGATTGGGCTTAAACTAAATCAAATGTATTGGCTGATAGGGCGTAAATGTAAAGTATCATTAGATAACAAGGTTTTGCTGTATAAGTCAATACTTAGGCCCATTTGCACCTATGGTATTGAAATGTGGGGTACTACTAGTATATCTAAAGCAGATATCCTCCAGAGGTTCCAGAATAAAGTATTGCGAGTCATCGTCGATACCATATTACGTCTCCAACGAACTGATTCAGCCCGATAGTCGTTTGTGTGATTTGAAGTGACAATTGTGATATGACAGATGAGGTTTGGCAGCAGATTTCTTCAACTCAAACAATAAAAGTAATGATGACAATGCGATTTGCAATGTACAATTATTAGAACAATTATTTCCAGTGCCTTATTACTCCTGGGGTACAGACGAAATAATCGAGATATATAATAATATAACAATTTTTGTTTCGGTATCGCTCCAGTCGATAATATTTTCTATGATTTCGGGCGGCAATTCAAAGGCGTAGTACAATTTTCCAAATACGAGACAAAAATCGGCCATTATTCTATATATTTGAATGCATGATAATGTTAGCGTTTTTAATCCATACCACCGATGACAATTTGTGAATATCCCACTCATATTTGAGCACAAAGGCCTTCGTTGTGAATACATTTTTAAATACAATTTCATACTAAAATGTTGTTGTTATATGTTTTTATATTGGAAAAACATTAAAAAATATTTAAGCATATTATAGCGCCATCTATTAGGTTCGAATGTGAAAATAAACCATCCCATGGTTCACACAAATTCATACACAAGAAATTATATAAATCAATCTACCAGTTTAGGGCGAGTTCAGTGAAAATATGTATGTACAGAATAATTGAAATATATCTTGCAGTATTATTACGACAAAGAGAATAAAACTGAGCTAGTTTGTGAAGAAATGCCTGAAATACTTTATGACTATCTGTTGAGTTCGAAATTCAAAATTCTGTAGGTTCAGTGAGACAAGAATATCGGAGGTGTTGGTATTAGCATGGATAATCAGAATTGTTAAAGTTTAACTATCATAAGCAATTAAGAAGCCATTATTAATACTGGAAAAGGTCATGAGTTATTTCTACTTGATTGGATGACAATGTCAACTCTATTGTGGACATATCTATAGTCTTAGTACCCACTTGTTCTACAGATCTGTCTCAATGAAATGTCAAGTTGTTTTTCAAAGAAGTCTGTCACGACCATTAAGTTTTTATTCCAGGCTATAATTATAAGTAAACCATAAATAGTATCCCAAAACTTTACGCCAGACCTAAAATAATATTTTTTTACATACGTTAATGATCATTCAGGGCAGGTATACTCGATGAATACTCAAGGGAAATAAACAAGACTCTTGAATATATTGTTAAATTGGTAAAGTACTTTATAATTATAAAAAAAATCATGTTAGTATACTGTGGTTAGTGTTAGAAACATATGAAGAACTGATTAATAGAAGATCAATAATATATTGAAGACCAATAAGTAAGACCAATTTAGCACAATCTCGAAATATAAAAGGCAACCTTGATATGTAACACAAAGGTATAATTAAAACTGCGCGAGAAAAATTATAAATTGGTTCCTACCTCTGCTGTGTTTTCTTTCCAATGTCAATTTTTTCAACTGTTCTTCCTGTTTAGCTCTTTTCTCGTCCTCTTCCTGTTTCCTTCTCATATTCTCGTTATCCTGTTTGGCTTCCATGAACGCCATCAAAAATGTATCGAAAACCCCAAAGAATTCGTCTGGTTGCGTGTTGGCTGGTTCTTCTCCAAACAGTCTCACCGCCCGCTCAAATCTTGTCTGTTGATCAACGAAATTTACAGTTTCTACAAATCATTCGTCGGAAATTCATTGACTTACCTTCATATCCTGATACTGGTCTTCGATTTCTGCTAGTCTGCACGTAGCAGTAGCTTGGAATTCTCTCATCACAGGAACAAACTTATCGTTAGCTAGAGGACTTTGGCTTCGATGAAATTCGATTTCCCTAGCGACATCTTTCAAACCGGCCCTCAATTGAGCCATATCTTTACTGAGTTCGCCTAGAGAAACTTTAGCGGCTACGCGAATATGTGGTAAGTCCTCGTCCAGGCGAAGAATATCCTTAAACTGTATATATGCATAGTATAAATAATTTGTAACGATTAAATATAGAATAAATACACCTTCTTCTCCAAAATTTGAACCAAATAATGCAAAAGTGTGGTTCCTTTGGACAAACTAGATTTAGTATCAGCAAGTCTATTTAAAGAACCCAGTCGGAAGCCCGAGGCATTTCCTCTTGCACCTCTATTCATGTAGTTTCCTAAGGCTAACACTATTTCTAAGAGTCTACGAAGACGTCGTGAACGTGACACTTCCCTTGATGCCTCCATCACGCTGGTGATTCTTGGCAGGATTTCGTTGACAGTAACTTGGAATCTTTTTTTGTAATGTAGACTCCTTAAGCGTTGTTCATAATGAGGAACTCTATTAAAACAAAAATACAAGTTAATTCATACCGCACGAGATATACTGTAACACTTACTTTGATATTTCGTATAAAAATCTGTCGGCTCTAGCGAGTGAGTCGATTTCGTCGCAATGCTCTTCAAGCAAAGCGCACTCTTCTGGGCTAGGCGTGAATTTCAACAATTGCTCCACCATATCGATGGGAAGATTCTCTTTACTGTCCATACTGAGAATGGCTTTGGTAATATCTTCGTCGGACATTTTCAACTTGGATAACAGGATGGTACAATTTTGAGCTCGTCTGCTGTCGATAACTGAGAGCACTTTGGTGCGATTCTTACCCAATGTTCGGAGATCTTCGACCGAACCTTCATTCTAAATAGAAAAAAATAACGTTAGTGTTGCCTTTTCAACTTAATTAAATAAATATACCTAAAAAAGTAAAATTAGTAAAAAATTGTACTTATATTTCATCGCCCTAGATATAATGATTCTACAAGGAAACAAACTTTCTTTACGAAATCGACAAATCTTTATGAATCGTTTAATTACTGTGTTATTTCATATAATGAATAACTAATATTATTAAAAAAGTTCAACCAATTTTTCACCTTTTATAACTTTTACCTATATTTAAATATCAAAAACCACTTTAGATTGATTACTATTTCATAATGAAACTCTTTATGCTTTATTATATATTATTCATTCGTTTATATAAAAGATAGTTACGAAAATCTTGTTATACTTTTGCAGGAAATTAATTATGCAGTTCATGATTAAATGCTGTATGGAGATTTAAAGTTGTTTAGATGCTGCATCACATAAATTTTGCTAGACGGTCAATGAATAATTGAATAACGTTGTTAATTATTTATCAGGTCTAGTAGAAACACCTCAATTAATTTTTCAATAAATGCCTTAAATAAACTGTATCTTGTATTTAAAAATTTGAGCAGTTTACGCTAGATGACATTGGAAAGCTGATATTTCATACTAAAAAACTGTTTTGACACTTTTTTGAATGATTCACCCTGTTTTGTTTTAATCCATGTCAAAGATGGACACTATTAAAGAGAAAAAATGTTACATTTGATTGTTTTTCTTCGGAGAATCTTCGCTGAAATAATTAATATTATTAAAAAAGTTCAACCAATTTTTCACCTTTTATACCTTTTACCTAGATTTAAATATCAAAAACCACTTTAGATTGAGTACTAATTCATAATGAAACTCTTTATGCTTTATTATATGTTATTCATTCGTCTATATAAAAGATATTTACGAAAATCTTGTTATACTTTTGCAGGAAATGAATTATGCAGTTCATGATTAAATGCTGTATGGAGATTTAAAGTTGTCTAGATGCTGCATCACATAAAGTTTGCTGGACGAATTGGTTAATGAATAATTGAATAACGTTGTTAATAATTTATCTGGTCTAGTAGAAACACCTCAATTAATTTTTCAATAAATGCCTTAAATAAACTGTATCTTGTATTTAAAAGTTTGAGCAGTTTACGCTAGATGACATTGGACCAAAAAACATTGACATACCAAAAACTGGTTTGACACTTTTGTGAATGATTCACACTGTTTTGTTTTAATACATGTTAAAGATGGACACTATTAAAGCGAAAAAATGTTACATTTGATTGCTTTTCTTCGGAGAACCTTCGCTGAAAACGTGAGCTAAGCTGCTAAACATATAGACTTATTTCTGAAGCAAAGGGTCACTGGCGATGAAACGTGAATCACTTAAGAGAACTTATTCTGTCTGAAGGAGGCGGCCATCGCCCAAAAGTGGCTAATTTTAGTAACTAGAACAGGAACTGTATTTCATCAAGACAACCTTAGGCCACATATATCGATAGCGATACGCTAGAAGTTTCGGGAGCTTGGTTAAGAAATTTCTATATATCCATCTCATAGTTTGGATCTGATATCAAGTGATTTCCATCTTTTTCTGTTGATGAATTATTTTGCCGGTGAAAATTTCATTCCAAGAGAAGTTTTTTGATAATAGGGACAAGGATTGCTTAGAAAAGTGTTTCCAAGACTAGCACTAACTATTATAAGACCTTCAACTTCAAGGAAAATAATGATTTTTTTAATAAAAATCCGTAATTCGCAGCGTTTAAAAATAAAAAAACTCCGTTATACTTACAGCAACGCCATTCTTTTGGTATGCACAGAACAATTTATCAATACTATCAAATTCCATAGTATTATACAATTTTGTATCGTCTAGTTCGCTCCAAATAGTCCCGTTAAGTTTGGTTTCCGGAATTTTCGACCAATTGAACGACTTCAAGGGATTGGATGGCTGCGGTATATTTTTCTTAACAATCTCCATCTGTAAATTAATTTATTTTATATCCAATACTAAATCAGTAACGCGTATGTTTACTTTTAGTGGTTCGACTGGTGGAGCCATGGGTGCGCATGGTGGCGGCGGTGGACCTGGTGGGCCTGGAGGTGGTGGTGGAGGTGCTAATGGTGGAGGAGGTGGAGGTGCCACGGATAACTCGTTCTTGGTATCGTTGGGCGTGTTCAAATCGATAATGGTTTTATTAAGTCCAATGGCTTTGGTATCATCAGGTATATTACCGGAATTTACAAGGCGTTCTGAAAATTAAAAAATAGTTTTTGATTATTAGTGAAGTTATAGATTTAGAACTAGATTTAGAACTAGATAGAAGAACTAGATTTTTATTAAAATAATTTTTAACTTTTAATTGCATTATAATAATTCTGCAAAGATCGAAATAGCCAGAGGATGCGATGTCTGGACGTTTGCAAACTTTTAACTGATCATCAAAGTGTGTGATCGAGCGCTGGTATAATAGAAATCAACCTTTCCTGTTAGTAATTCGGTCCGATTTTCCTCAATCATTGAATGATTATTTTATTGTTCTAACCTTCACATAATATGGCGTCACTTCTGGCTTTGTAAATGCTTTATTTATTTATTTTCCTTGTACGTCATTATGATGTTTTTCATACTTTACTTGCCCGATTTCCTTCTAGCGATCTATAACATGCTTGCATGTGTCCTGATCAATTTCAAACTTTAAAAAGGTTTTTATTAAAAAAATTGGGATATTAGGTATAATTAATCAATATATTTTCATAGTTTTGTATAACTTTTTCCCATTTTTCTGGCAATATGGATATATTGCGTAGAAATAATGTTGATTTGCCTGCAATCCAATTACCGATCCATTTTTGCACTTTTCCGACATTTCGAAGCTGCATGCCAGTTAAGCCACGCTGTTTTAATCCGAACGGATAGTAATCACGAGGCGCTATATCTGGTGAGAACGCTGGGTGCGGCAGAACTTCCTATTTGAACTGCAATAGTGTATCTTTCATAGTTCTTGCAATTTGTGGTCGAGCGTTGATGTGCAAGAGGAACACTGCATCGTTTAATTTCTTCTGCACTACACGTTGGTGATCCCCACCATATGCACAGCAAAATTTTATAGCCTTATATTATAACCTATATATAGGTTCCGCTTTAGACTCGATGGGGATGTCTCTGTTGTATTAACCTATGCCCTTCTATCATTTGGGATTATCATAGTAAATCCACTTTTAATTTCCAGCCGCGATACACTACAAAAAAAACTCCTCTTTTTGTCTGGTAAGCAGTGAAATGTCGATATTGAAACGGTTCAAAATGGTGTTTTCATTAAATTCGTGTTGCAACCACTTTCCTGCCATTTGGATCTTTGTCCTCTCATATAAATATCTATAATCAACAGTTGATTCATCAAAGCTGTCTGATCTGTCTGAACATTCTCTGATAAGAATATTCACCCAACAATTCTTGTAATTGATTGTTTTGTATTTTTTATCCAACAGTTGTTTATAATAATACAGTACCTAATAAATTCCGTATATAATGTGTGTTTTGCACTTTATTCATTAGAAACTCGTACACTGAGTTAATGTCTTTTGTAAATATGTAGATGTTCATATCAACAATGTTGGGAGGATGAATGAATGATTGCAGAACCAGAGTATCAATCTCTTCCTTTCTTTTGTATACAGATTATCAGAACAAAAGTATCAATTAACGAAACATCTATTGCTCTCCATTAACAAACACATGCAATTTTTACTAATTTGAACATTTGTACTTTATAAATATTAAAGTGTCGCCTTTTCAGAGATATTTACGTAGTGTTGCTGTTTCTGAGTTATTTGTAATTAAAGCATTATCTTTAGAATATGTCGCAAACTTTTTCCCATACCTAATAAAATAGAGTTTTAACTTACCCAATCTAAATCGTTCACCCCTTTCACAATTAACCTGTCTGTCTAATTCGGCAGCTTTGTACTCTGTCTCACTTAGTTTCTGCCTAGTTTCTATGTGAGCTGCAGTCTCTTTTTCTAACCTTTCTTTTATTCTGCAACAAAATGTTTATAATGTAATATAATTTAACAATTAAACGATAATATACTATACCTTGCTAAACTAGACTCTATATCTTCCTTCTCTTGTGTTCTTTGGTCTAACTCTTGTTCCTTTTTGGCTAAACGATTCGACATGTCAGAGTTCTCTTTTTCAAGTTCCTCCGCCTTCTTCCTGGCTGCAACCAGTTCTTCCTCCTTTGCCAGTAAATGTACAAGTTCTTTGACGTTGATATTCAGAGGTGATACGTCAACATCTTTCTTCCCTGTCTCGTCAGTTTGTTGCAAAACGATTTGTTGAACAATTCTGTCGAACAGCAACCAATGCTGGGGATGTGAACCATAATCTAAAGGAAGCATTAAGCAGTGTTTCAATAGAGATAGCAGATGGGGATAAGCAGCTGTGTGGCTCAGCTTTCTCCTAATCAAATCAAACATGGCAGTGGCGCTTTTGGTGTCAACGTGTTCCTGTTGAAACTTTTTCGCTAGTTCTTTTTCGTCTTCGTTTCGCACCATTTCGAAGAAATCCAAATGTCGGTCCAGCGTTTCGTTTTCATGGCGTCTTAGTTTATCGATGATGGGTTGTATACCCAACATTAGGAATTCATATCGTAAATGTAACCTGTAATGTTTAAATTTAACATATTTAGACAATGTTAACTAGCTAGTATGATGTAATATTATATTAAGGTAAGGATATAGGCAATCATATATATGCTGTTTTGATATTTTTTGACCTATTGCCATTTTTCTTATAAAACCATAATTCTGTTGCTGTAGAACTGAGATTTTTGGGCGAAACTATGAACTAAGTGATTTTTACAACTCTCTCTGAAAGCTGCCTTCACAGCAGTGCGAGATTTATGTAGAGGCTGGACTAAAATGTAATCGGACGGGGTGAAGCCTGTGCAATACGGTGGCAATAAATATTCCCAGCCAATCTCTCTCAATATTGTCAAGTCAATAATTTTATGTATAGTTTAGAGTTATAGTAACAGAAGGCAAAGTATTTTCTTTCGAGTAACTCTAACTACTTTCTTACATTGCCTGCTTCGACCAATATTCGTTGCGGTCAGTAGAGAGCCTTAATATTCTTAATATAATTCATTACGAGGTTTCTAAAGTTTTCTGGGCTTCGCTCATGATGTTTTTAGTACATTATTGTTTTATTACCCGTAATAATTAAATTTAAAATGGGCTCGATTTCATTTCGTTTCATCAGGGATTCAAATTAGTCCTAAATGGTTCAAAACTTTCTTATTGTCGATGCTTAGTTCCCATATGTCGGTTTGCCTGGACACATTTTAACGATTGGATTCATCTTTATCATCGACATTTGCGGAATGATAACCAGCAATTTAATTCTGATACTGGCTCGAGAATTTTTTAGTACAAACACCACAGAATTTTCGATTAGGCTATGCTGCATTTTTCGTTTTTACACGACGTTAATTTTGTATTTAAAATGTTCTATCGGTTGTTTAAATTCCTTATATTAGATATGTAACTAAAACCACCTAACAGGAAATATAGAAATAACTTTTCTAGTTCTCTTTTAATATTGTTGGATCTAATTTGTACAATTTTGCAGTTTTAATAAAAAAATAGTTAAATCGAAATGAAATTGAAAACATATTCATTGCTATCTTTTATTTTATTACATCCTCACAAGAATTCTGCTTCAACATATAATGCGCTATCGAATGGATCAAATGGTTATTGGACAGAAAAATAGAAGTTTGTAGAAGCATATTTGTTAAGTTTTTGCAATGAGAAATGTTGTGTCTTTTGTAGTAATTCCTGTTTTTGCTTCAATGTACCATTCATACTCATCAATTATAATTTATAGCAATCTGCAGTTATATTTTTACTTAGGTCTTAGCTGGATCCCACAAAAAAAAACAGATTTGATATGCAACAGGTGTTAATGGTTAGCCTTGTCTAACTTATGTTTTGCTATGCTTGGGATTATTGTAAATTTCTCCTACATCTACGTTTCATTAGAATGACTTGTCTGAATTTTAATTCGTTAAGTTAGTCTACATTGTCTATTACTCCTAAAAATTTTATCGAATTACTCAATATTTATTAGGAAAAACTTAATTACGTAAGTACTAATTTGAGATGGTTAACCATCAAAGTTCGAAGATGAGGAATTGGATACTCAAATGGTACTAAAGCAATGTGAAAGATATATATCTATCACATAAATACATCGATTGTATATATTTAGGATTTATATACAAACAGAAACACTACAAACTTATTCGTAACATGGTCACATCAAATGATATGAATTATGTAGACCTTTTATTGAAAAATCCTCGCTAAAAGACGCTTATTATGGAACGTTCAATATTGTATTTGCGACATTTGTTACTTTTGCAGTGAAATATCATCAAACACATCTAAAAAGTATAGTGA
Organism: Rhynchophorus ferrugineus; assembly: GCF_030347505.1. NCBI lineage: Eukaryota > Metazoa > Arthropoda > Insecta > Coleoptera > Curculionidae > Rhynchophorus > Rhynchophorus ferrugineus. Next base: position 16,979,934 of record NW_027472590.1, read on the forward strand.
TTCTATTCTGTCATATCCCAATTTGCTACAACGATTTAAAAGTAGTGATTTTGATGTCAATAACAAAGAATACGTGTACATATAGAACACAAAGAATTAAAAAAATCGAGTTGTAAAATATATCATCCAAAACAAACTCTTAAGTAATTATCAGATACAGTTTAGCAGTTCATGAGTTAACTTTCCTTTTAATTTTTTTGTTTCTAGACAACGGTATAGCTATGTTGACAGAAATACAGAAAAAATTGTAACAAATGATAAAAAATATTTTTACCAAATTATTATATTTTAATAATTTTTCTCAATAAATACTTTTTAAAGTGAAAATAATGTTAAGCTTTTTTCTTGAAGCATTAGTGTGGCTAGGTTTCGAAATACATTTATTAAGAGAATATTAAACGTAAAATATCGTGAATAGGTCTCAGGTAATTTCCTTAGAAACTTAACTTTTCTTATGTCCTTGATGAAAAAGATGTTTAATTATGAACAACGCCGATTCTGGTCTGTCGGTAATTGCGATATAATAATTGAACAAAATCAATTACGTGACAAGAGATCAGGAAGGTCATACCGCTGGGTTACAACTCCCAATTTCACGTTACACGTGTGACTCAGAAGACGCTCCTGAATTGGGGTTGGGAAATTGTACGCCCGTTATATTAAACAGACTTGTTCCTCGATTACATGCTTTAGAGAACAAATAATTCAAAAACGATCAACTATATTCATAAAATCGTCAATTATCCTATGGTCTTGTATATTTTCAAGATTTTTTCTTAACGGCGATCGCACCTTACGTGATAGATGGCGCAAGGTCATATAAAACAATAAATATTTGATGAATATTGAACTCGTATCTTTAACTTAATATAAAATTTCCACCCCTAACAATTAATTACCTAAATTCTAGATTCTCTTGTCCCAGTCCATAATTCAAAACTGCATTAACAAACGACATGATAGCAGTTTTCAGATTGACTTCGTCCATGTAGATTCCAGTGGACCGATCCAAGTCGTTGATTATTCCTTGGAATCTCGTTCGTTCGAAAGCGTATTTCTGATAATGCAGCATGGCGTCGAGGACCTTTTTATGTCCACCGGACACCAAACAAACGGCACCAAGAATTTCCAGGACGGCAATTTTCGTTTTGATGTTGTCGGTGCTCAACGACTGAGCGATGATGTTGATGCTGGTCGGGTGTGCTAAAACATGAGCCCGTCCGATCTAGAAGGACACGAACGACTGTTGTAACAAAATACTAAAGAATTTTTCAGGTACTCATAACTTACAGAATTGTTCATAAGAGCTTTGACGCATCCAATGATTCCAGTGTGTATGGAGCTCTGAGATGTTAAATAGTCCATTCGTTCTAAACAATCCAGAAGGGCTTGTAGCCCATCCAGCTCGATAAATTTGATTACGAAACTATGTGTCGATGTTCTTAATGCGGTTTTAAGTGCATCGATTTGTTTTGACTGTGCTCTTACTTCGTCTTCTGTATTCGTTTCAGGGTATTGTAGCTGCAAGGTTTTATTTTGTTTAGTATATTAGTTGGATGTGTTTTGTTCGTTACTCACTGTGGCTAGGGTTTTCAGTCTTTCAATGTAATGCTCAGGCATATGGGCCTGGTCCAAGGTATCCTCTCCGCCTTTTCTTGAACAATATATCTGCCATTTCTTGTGTGGTTCGAGATTTAGCATTGTTGCTTTTTTGTCGCTCGACAGATCTAGTTCTTCCTGAAATTAACAGAAAAGAAATGGAATTAGTTTTGTTAAATTACTTTGTTTTTCATATGAAAGTTATGTTGTGAATAAAATATAGTATATATATGAAGCCTATAAATCAGTTGTAAAGGATTTTTTTTTATTTGGAGCTTTATTGTGAAAAATCCGATAATTTATTTTTATTAAGGTATTGTCCATCGATAGCCACTACTTTTTCCCATCTTTTAGGCAATTTACGGATTTTATTTCGAAAGAATGATTTATATTTTATAGCTATCCACCAATTTTTAGTATCTTCGCAAGAGGTGAAGCGGTGCTCAGATGGGTATATACGCTCAGACGACTCATATATCGGAACAACTGTTAATCAAAAGGAATAAGGTCTGAATGCAGCAGGTAGGGTAGCACTTTTCATTTTAATGTTTCCAAATATTCACCATGTGCTAGCGATAAGTGGTCGACCGTTGTAACGCTGAAGAATAACATTGTCGTATTTTTGCCCGTGTTCCGGTCGTTTTTCGGCTTTCAGTTATAGTAATTAGAGATGCTCGTTCATGGTCTCATTGAATAAAGACTTCAAATATTCAAGTCTTCATATTGTTTTTGGCTGTGAGAACTCTATTTGTCTTCGATGTCAAAATCGACAATTTTAATACCATAAGTTTTGCACAATATTCGATGATCGTTAATCGTATTTTCCTTCAAATTGAAGATAAAACGTAAAACGTCCCGCAAATGTGATTTGTTCGCTACAAATTGAGATATTTCTTTAAAATGTTTTGTTCACACATCGACTAAATGACACATGCTGAAAAGTGAAGCCTGCTAGTGATATACATAGGTGCAAAACAATGTTCAAAATTTCAGAATTTTTTATCAATAACCCTCGGTTTTCTTGTTCTGAAATTTTTTACAAAAGTTCAGCTCATATCATTCTGCAACAATCCTATTGGCCTCGTATAGCTTCGTTCGTTTCGAGATCTCATTTTGAGTTGATTTAAGAAGGAAATAAATATCATTCACATCGAAAGACAATGTTAAAGAACTAAAAAAAGCATACGTGTTTTGTATACAAGGGAGGTTACTTTATAGGGAATAGAGTAAATTGGAAATTAGTAAATTACCAAGTTTTACAATTTTTGATGACAGTAGCAAATGGGAAAGAAAAGCTAATATGTATGATCTCTATCTAGTCAGAGTGAAAACTGATGTCACGACTGAGATCTCTAGACAAAGAGGTTAGGTTTATATTAAAATATATTTTTCACACCAAGTGTTCGGTAAAAAATATTTTTTTTTAAATTAAAATCACAGTTTCTGTTATATCTGGTAGGTTGCTTCCTTTTGAATTTATTCATCAAAATCATTGAATCAAATGCATTATCAATAAAAGAAGGCTTGGATTGGATTGGCAGTCGTTGCTTTGTTGGTCACTTTGCTTAAGTGGAATAGCTGAAGTTTTAAGGTCACAAAAGATGGATTGAAGGTGCTCAATGGCCCTTGGCTATGAGCTGTTATAATTAGGAGCTATCCATGCCATAAAATACCTCTAGTAAAGCCACCGAAGATACATTACAGTAGTTCAGATTCTCAACCATAGGCCATTGGAATTTGGAGTCACCAATATCACGCAAATTTGGGTACAACAACTGTGCCATTTAGAAGATCGTTAAATGCATAGTGATTGACAAAGGTACAAGTGATACTCACAAATAATTTTAACAGTTATAAGTTACCCAACAACGACCGTATACATCCCTCTGTTGTACATCGGAAGTTGTTATATAACGAAATTAATATGACTTATTTGACTAAATGCAATGAGCAAAGTATTTAGAAATAAGAGTTTCATTTATATTAGAATATAATTGGTTCAGCAATATTGTCCATGCAATAATTCCAAAAAGCCGGAATATTTTTCCGATAAAATAAAATAGTTATTAGTAAATTAGAAGTTTGTTACTAAAACCTATATTGACTTGCTGATTTAATGAAGCTTAAATTGACTTAGTAAATAAACATCACTATTAAATTTCGCTAATATCGTTAATTGAACTAGGAGTGGAATATTGCCATTAAGATACTTATGAGTAAATATGCATAATACTTTATTAGTCAGTTCGAAGAAATCATCAATGTATTAATAGTTGGAATATTATAGAAACTGAAAAAGTAGTAAACCTTCAAACTAGTGAATTAACTTAAATTGTAAACTTATATTAGACCACGTTCTTGTTCACATTGCTCAAGAAATCACGGCGAAAATTACTATGAATATTGCTTCAATTTTCAATATTCAAAAATATGTTTGAAGAAAATTAATTTGCGGAAAACGATTTTTATCAAGCAAAAAGGCTTACCAGAAAACAACTACAGTACATGGGATGAATACATTGGGGGATTGTTGGAGTATGTGTTGAAGTGAAGGAGAATATACTTTTACATTTTTACAGTTTCATCCCTACGAACTTATGAAACAAACAAGTATAAAAATTCAGTTTTATGTTAACTTATTCTTACGTTTGGCTAGCCTCCGATATTTTTTGGTATGTAAGGCTATATAATTGAATAATATGACAATAATTAATAACAAATTTGTGGACATAAAATACTTCAATATCCATCGTGAAAGTTCTAGGAAGCTCTAAACACATTCCTTTAAAGACAGGTTATTGACAAAGGCTGCTTGTCACAAAAAAATCATTTGAAGAAGATTCGTCTTTGGCAATGCGAATTTCTGCATGTGAAAGTAAAAAATACCATACCACATATTTGAACAGTTTCGACAAATACCTTTTTCTATTAAAAATCAAACAACTGACAGATAGGAATTATATATTTACAAGATCTGCCTATTGTATTCAGAAAGGTATTTGAACTCATAGGATAGAAAGCGACGTAAATATTATTTACTTAAAGCTCAAAGTCAATCAATTAGGAGTCGCATAATAGGTCTGCGGTATCGCGTAACGCAACAACAATTTTACTCATCGTCTCAACAACGACGAGGAAATCAAATATTTCAACGAATTCGCGTTACGCCAGAATTAACATTATTCATTCCATCAATTAGGTCCGTTTATATGGTAGAAAAGATTTATAAAATACAAAAATAGTGCTTATATAATCAATTATATTTCTCTATTAATACGTTTTTAATGCTACGTAGTCTGGTATAGTGAAATGAGTTTTGCAGATAAATATGTTAGTAAACGATGGGGGGCAGGTCTAGCGTATACGGTGAACGTTTCATTAGTAAAGTCGATCCAATATTATTCTGTAAGCTATTGATGAGATAGTCAATGAATAAGGCGAATTTTAAAGAACATATGTTGTCTTTTATTGTATAATTGTATAAAGTGTAATTATTCATAAATATAAAAGAGCATAGGCACCTAAACAATGAGAAACATCGTTTAGTTTAAATGGCAATATGATGATTGTTTATCCTGGCAGTTCTTTTAACAATCCAGGTTATTTATTAATCTATTAGAACGTCAACAATCTGCTCGTGGGCAATAAATATTATTATATGATTTCCGTTACATAATATAACCATCCTGACATGTAGAAGATCACTTCAGTAAGTGATCTCCTGTACAACTTATAATTTAAATCTTATTCTGGATACTATTCTAACTTATTTTAAAGTCTACCCTAACTTATCCTAAACACTTTTCGAACTTATTCTAGAGATTATTAAATCTCACCCTATGTGTCCATTAATCAGTTCGTATGGTAGTTTGCGTTTGAGCTTATGCCCTACACTAGCATCGCGCACATTTACCTGTTTGGCGAGTGGATTGGGATGCTATAATAGTTTTCAGAGAATTTTGCACTAACACTTCGAATCATACTCCTTTTTAGTTCTATGGGGATATCGCGCTGAATCAATTTGTTGGACACGTAATATGGGGCATCGATGATGATGCGCAACACTTTATTCTGGAATCTCTGGAGGTTATCTATGTTAGATTTGCTAGTAGTACCCCACAGTTCAATACTATAGACCCAAATGGGCCTAAGAATTGATTTATGCAACAAAACAATGTTATCTAATGATAATTTAGATTTACGCCCTATCAGCCAATACATTTGGTTTAGTTTAGGCCCAAGCTGTTCGAGTTTTGTCACTATATGTTTTTTCCAAGTCAGACGTCGATCAAAATGCATTCTCAGATATTTAACGTTGTCTGCTTGCGGAAGTTCAGGATTATTAAATTTTACTGATGGACATGTTCTTGTGTGATTATAAAACCGCTGTGTCGTCAGCATATGTTCCAACAGTAGTATTTCTTGAGGTCGGTAGGTGAGCTGTATACATAAGATATAACACTGCCCTGCGGAACACTCGAATATATTGGGTATAGGTCAATGTATTCGTCACCCTGTTTGATAATAAAATGTTTGTCTGTGAAGTATGATTTTAGTAGTTGAAAGTGTGTATGGGGCAAAAGCTTTTTCAATTTAACATGTAGTTTAGTGTGCCACACCTTGTCAAGAGCTGTTCTTTTTAGGATTTAGGTTGTTATTAATTTTCTTTGCAGCTTCGAAGCTTATCTTTCAGGAGATATCATATTACAGCTACATCGGACTAATTAACGGGGGTTATATCCATTGTAGATTTTATATTAAGCGGTTGAAGTACCTTAGTTAAATGTTATGCAAATAATTAAAAATGTTCGTCGTACGTCGAAACCATGCATGTTTAGTTTAGTAATTGAAATTTCTTTATAGTTGTCAAATGTGTTGTTAGATATATTTTAATCGTTTTCGATAGTGCCTTGTAGATGTTATAAATTACCGAACGACCTTATATTTTAACTGATATCTAAAAGAGCCATCTTCGCCATATCCTTTGTCATAAGTTATGTCTAGAAACCATTATGTCGGCCTATGCACAGAGAGAAGCCTCGGTTATCTGCAGTCAATTATCTTCCATCAATAAGATGGCGTTATTACGGAAAAGTATTTTTTAAAGTAACTACAAATCGGCAATAAATCAGCTATCAAAACGTCGGCATTCAAATCAAAATGGCCGCTAAATTGTCTTTATTTAGTTGAATAGAAGGGAATAAACAGTGGGAATAGTAGAGAATACCACGTCGTTTAGTTTAAAAGTTGCAGTTTTGATGGGAACAACTATAGCGCTTTTCAAAATAAAACACCAATAGAAACATCATATTAAACGAATTACCCTTGAAACTACTTAGTCATATGTCCGATAGTCCAAATCTTGCTGCCACTGATCACTGAAATAATTAACTGATTGTTTTTGAATAATTATTTGAGTGAGTATGATTAACTCATATTTTATGAGTTTTAGTTCAGTTTGGCCTTGACATACAAAAAAATTCTAATCTAAAATAAATAATTGAACAAAAATGTTATCAAATACAATTTATTTTAACATTATAGTATATCTAAAAATTACAGTTAATTATACAGCCACAATAATTTATAGGTAAGAGTTAAAACTTATTATCACTATTGCTTTTAGTAATTTTGTATACGTCTGACAACTGGACGCCCGGTTATTAGATGTATGGAAAATTATTCAAAATATTAGTTATAATTACTAGAGGTTATAAACCGGCAAGCGTTATTTTAGCGCTTTGATTATTTTGATACATTTTTAATCGCTCCGTAATATATCATATCACTTTGTTTGAAAATGTCGAAAACAATAGATATTCAGGATCACAAATTGACTGCGGCTTTAGTAAGTTATTTCGAAAAGGAGCGAGATAATGAAGGCCCCCTTTTGCCCGTAAATTTTTTAGCATGTTGCTACTAACAATACGTCAGAGTCAACCAAGAAAATTTGACCATCTTGATATTGACTCTATTCGAGATCAAATATACGAAATGTATAAGAACAGTGAGTATACAAATTCTTATCGATATAAACATAATTTATTAAAATAATTTCAAAGAAAATTGTTAGTTAAATTATATATGAAAAAGTTATGTAGCTTTTTGAGGGATATAAGACATTCCTTCATAATCTTACAGGGTATAGGATTTAAATGGTTTTAAGGTAACCGTCGAAGAGGTTTAATGACACTTCCAGACATTGCTTGAATCCGTATTTTAAAGGCATACAATTAGAAAAAGGAAGTAAATTATTTGAATTTGTGTATCTTGATGAAACCTGGATAGTTCAAAATGGTTCATTGAGGCACTCTTGGCAATACATTAACAAAAAAAGTGTAAAGACAACAAAACTTTATGGAAAAAGATAAAAGTTACAATAGCATTTGATTAGGTTTTGTTGATCATAATTTTTATTAATAATTAATTGCAGATATATTGCTGGTCGAGAAGGATATTTCATCAAAAACTGTTTGGAGATGTGGGAGGAAGCATTGTCAACCACAACACCTTCGATTTGGATGAACTCAATAAGACATACAGAGGAAGTAATTGATAAATGGGGGATCGTGAACATCCTTTAGAACATAATTTTAAAACAGAAAATTAACAGTTTAGTGATTGACTTGAACAGTGACTCGGAAAGTTAAAGTGAAGAATAGTGTGGAAACGTAAAATTATATTTTACATTTTTTGCAGCGAAAACAAATTAATATCTCCGCCTTATTGGAACGAAAAATCATCCCAATAACATAGATAAAAAAAATTCGAAGAAACAAGAATCATTTGTTCTCATTGCTCACGAGATATTTAGATTTTCGAAATCACATTATTAAAATTGTTCTTGCTTAAGGACTGTTATTAATTGTTATGGTTTTGGAAACATAATATATCATAAAGGTAATTCTAAATGTTGTTAAGATTTTTCTGTAAATTTTAATGGTGCTGACTACTGATAATTTCAGATTTCATTAGTAAATGCATTTCTTAAAAAAGCACTAACTGAATATTGCAGGTAATATATACGTTAATTTGTGCATCAAGCGTTAAAATGAATATATTTATTGTGTTTGTAAAACATATTTTAGGTAGCAAATATGAATAAAAAAAAGTGCTACGAGAATACATAAATAAAATAATGAAAATATGCAGGAGTTAAAATAAAACTAACTAAGTAATTTGCATAGATGGAATACATTGGACAAATAGAATAAATTATGAATTAATAATTATGTGTTTAATAATTAATGCAAGATATGACAGTTTATTATTTGAACCTTGTATCAATTATTTTGATTATTTATTTTATAACCCTAAGTTTTGGAAAAATCAAGAGTGAATTTAATGATTGTAAAGACATTCTTTTATATACATTTTTAAATTGTAAAAAATAAATTACATAATTGTGTTCGTTATTGTTTTAATATACGTTATGTATTGTGTTTATAACATAAACAAAAAAAAGATGATCATGTATACTTATATTTGACGCTCTGTAGTTGTTACAGTTCTGAAAATAATCATTCTTATGATTCTCTGTTTTTATGTTCAGTGGCACTTATTAATATTTTGTTGATTATTGAAAGTTAATGGAAATTAGGATTAATTAAAACTTTTACATTTCTACGAAATACGAAATACATTTTCAGTGTAAATGATATGGCTCAGTGAATGGAAGTAAAACGAAATGAAACAATGGTGTTTACATTATTTATAGACGATATATAGTAAAATGTGGAAAATACAAGTGATAAAGAATCGGCGCTGGGTTTACGTGTAGACGAAGCTTGGGCAGTCGGTGGTGGCACGTTTGAACTAAACTGATGGTCAGATACTGAATCCGTCAAAGTACCTTTCAATAATCTTCCAGATAAACGTCTCGGGGTTGCTAGATAATCGTTATCGTTTCATAGTTAGCGCCGCTAGCACCCCGCCCGTGTTCAACATCTGGGATTATATTTCTGAGTATTTTGTATACAATTACTCTACGATGTAAAATTCGACATGCCTCAAGGTCGCCACACATTTCTAATCATATATTGAAAATAATGTGAAAATAAGTTTTAGTAACATATCAGTTTTAAATTAGTCCTCTTACTCTATTATGAGGGAAACGTTTAATTTAATATATTGTGGTCGAATTTCTACCACAGGGCGCATTATGATTGATGCATTATGATCTGAGAAAGAAGAAACGCCGAGAAGAAATCACATCCTCGTAAAAGTGAAATTCGTTCTGTGTATTCGATCATTTTTTGATATCGGTATGCGCAAGATTGACACGAAAATTATGTTGCTGGCGTCGCCGTTGATTACAAGAAAAGATTGTATTGAGTGGTCCGACGCGTTATTGTCTCGCTTGTTCTGGTATCTGGTTGTCATTTTTTTTTTCGAAATGAATTATTAAGCGGCTCGCGCAGTAACTTTTACCTGATATGCGCTCGTGTGCAGGCATTATAGGTTTTGTACGATTAACGTGATGACAGAAAAAGATAATTGCGGCCTTAGGTTTTCTTGTTAAAAATTATGATTTGCATTGGCAACAACTATCTCTAATTATATATTTCTCTCTCTTTATTTTATAGTTATCTAATTTCATTTTATTCATAGTTTTTGACTTGTTTTATATTATATAATTATATAAAATGTATATTTCGGGTTGTATATGGCTCGGTGAATGGAGGTACGATGAAATGAAACAGTTGTTGTTTACCTGATGTGACCGTTATTTATTAATGTAATATAAAATGTGGAAATACAAATAGTTAAAAGGGATCGGCGCTGGATTTATACGTAGGCGAGGCTTGAGCAGTCGATGGAGGCACGTCTGAACTGAACTATGGTCAGTGACTGAATGAATGAAAGTACCCTTCAATAGTATCCCAGATAAAGTGTCTCGGGGTGGCCAGATATTCGTTATTGTGTTCTAGTTGGCGCTGCTGGCACCCCGCCCGTGTTCAACATCTGGGATTATATTTCTGAGTATTTATAGAACTTTATTAAACGATGAAAAATTCGACATTCCTCAAGGTCGCTACATCTATAATAAAAACAAAATGTTGCCACTCTTTTTAAGAATACTGCTTACTCTCGGGTTCTCGGGAAACGGGTTCAGCTTATATCTAGGGTCTATATTCTAAGAGGAAGCACTCTCCTCTGTTCACAAGAGCAAAATTTTATGCAGGCACATTTATACTGATGTACTGATGTTTGTAATGGATACACTTGCTGTTTCAGGCTCGCTGAACAGGAAGTCGCAGAACTTCTAATGCTCTCCCCAGAATTATACGCCATACACCATGCCCTAAAATATGTGCCTACCCAACTAAATGATAAATGGCTCATCCTTTCAGATCTCCAGTTTTCTGGATTGCTCCTTTGAAAGAGGATTGGGACCTTTAGCAGAGCCGCAGTGTAAAGACGCTGGGACTCAGATGGTGGATTAAACAAACTTTTTGAAATTAAAAGTGACTTTATCAGTCTCATTCCTGTTTCTCCTAACACGACCACTTGAATGTCCTCAAGCGCTGTACCGAGTTGTGAATTCTGTGACCAGTCCCCAGTCTCTGTCGTCCATTTTTTGAGCAATGGAATGGATGCGGGAGATTGATTATTTGATAGAGTTTAACTCATATGAATCGTTCTTTTAACTCTAAAAAATTATCGTTTGTTTTTGTACTCTTTTAACTGTTTACCCCCGTTTGTGTCATCCTGAACTTTGACATTTCGCTGTTGACATTCATTTTTCTATATCAAAATTTTATCTATACACACTTTGTTTCTTATATATTTTATATATTATATATTTCACGTCTCTTATGGAATGGATGTATGGAATGTCCTATTTTAAACGCTAAAGCACTGTTGTGTAGTCGCGAAATGACGCTAAAAACGTGGAGAGCGACATAAACAGTATATTGCGGGCATGAACTAATGCGTGGTTTGGCATAGTTAAAATTTAGATTCAGAAGTACATAAAGCTAAAATTTATATATGTATTTTAAATATATAAAACCTAAAAATGCCTCTATCGACCCATAGGCCACCCATAGCCCTCAATTCGGCTCCTGAATCATGGCCAAGCTAGGCAAAATACATGATTTGCTTTAATTAAAATACAAATTACAAAATATTATCTCGTATATATATAAAATACTAAATATACAATATTTTTAAGTCATACATTTTGAATATAAAATATATTATTTAGCTATTCTTATTATACAAAATTAATAGAAATTACAAAATACAGTCAGGTGTTAGGTTATATAAATAGTATAGAACTATTACTGTAGCCTATTAATTAATAGCCTAATAATGTAGCCTAATTAATTAATAAAGCAGAATTTCCTTTAATGAACTGAAACTATACATTTCTTTCTAGAGCCCAAACAATACAAAAATAATAATATAATTTTGTGACATATAAAAAATAATTAAATTACCAACGAAACAAAGCAAAATTAATATAACTGTTTGGTTTCAGCACCGACTTCAAAGTAGTCAGTTGGTAGTAGTTAAAATAATGTTGTAAATAGATAAATAGGTTTAGGTAGGTATTAGGCTAAATAGTGTGTATATAGTAGAATATAAAATATGTGTAGTAGATAGGTTAAATAAGGTTTTTGTTTATTTTTATTTAGTTATTACAACGATTATTGTGTACATATTTTATTTTAAAATGTTTGTGTTCAAAATCTAAGTTTGATTATTTTTTAAATTTTAGTGAGTTTCTTATTTATTTTTTGAAGTCGGTTGAATTTTTAGTTCAAAATATTTTTATGGTTTGGGAATGTGACTAACTCTACCTCTATGAATGAATGAATTCCAAGATTTTGAAATTCTTTCCTTTTATTTGTTGTAATGATTACTGACAATACACAGCTTTTGTAACTAGGGTGGTAGTGCGATGCCAGTATCGCTCCATTTATTTCAGGTGACAGTTTAAACAACTTCTTCAACAAATATTGCTATCAATTATTACTGTAAATAATTATTATCATAAATCGTATCATATTGTGAATATTCCTATAGTGAGTTATATAAATTTAATAAACCAATCACCGTATTAGAATCACAGTATAAAACTTGGTTACAAAAATTCTTTACTTATACTCATCCACCCTGAATATTGGGTAACAAACTCTTTAAGTTATTCTAACGTTTGTCACCATCTGGTATAATATAAATGCATAGAAAAAAAACTTTATGGGTGGAATTTAGAAGTTTTGATAAATATTTATGAAGGAATTATTTTTTCCCATCGTATTTCTTGACTTAAATGAAATACAAATTATAAATAAACCAAAAAATTAATAAATATGTCAACACATAATAAAAGAAGAAGCGCCACTTTTCCCTTTGACATGGGAATTAATTTTCCGTAACGTGAAGTAAGGTTTCAGTAATTTTTTTCTTTATTTTTTCTCAGTATTTTAATAATCCTATTGGGATACAGATGAACAAATATTTTGAATATAGAATAACGGTCAAATATGTTTCCCTTTATCTAGATAATGTATCACATATTGTGAGCTAGAAAATTTACATGAATAAAGAAAAAGTGTTAATTGTTTTCCAATTTATGGTGTTGGCTAGAATCTTCATTTTGTTATTAATATTTGCCTGTAAAAATGATTTAAGGAAAATATATTTCGTTTGAATGACTATGTAATAGAGGAAGCAACGCCATTTTGGTATATATTTAACAAAGATAACAGGTCAGTTGAAAAGTCCCCGGCTCCGGCGGTCGGATCATTAGTGTGTGAATTATAACATTTTGAGTGAAGCAACTTTTGTTATTGTGAATAAAATGGATGAAAAGAAATTTCGCGTGTTGATAAAATACAGATTTTTGAAGGGAAAAAATACAGTTGAATCAAAATTATAGCATATTAAAGCAATATTTGGGTATGAGAAAGCTCTGTGCGAAGTAGGTGTTGCTCACTTTTGACCAAACACAACGACGAGTTGATGATTCGCAACAGTGTTTGAAGATGATCAAGTGTAATAAACTCGAGTTTTTGAGTCGATATGTGGCAATGGATGAAATTTGACAGTCATCCGAGTGAACTGCACAAAATAAGCCAGTTCCAAAACGTGGGAAAACGCAACAGTCGGCTGGCAAGGTTATGGCGTCTGTATTTTGGAATGGGTATGGAATAATTTTCATTGACTACCTTGAAAAAGGAAGGACCATCAACATCGACTATTACACAGCGTTATTGGACTGTTTGAAGGACGAAATCGTCGAAAAACGTTCGCATTTGAAGAAAGAAAGTTCTGCTTCACCAAGACAATGCACCGTGTCACAACTCAGTGAAAACGATGGCAAAAATCCAAGAATTGGGCTTTGAGTTGTTTTCTCATCCACCGTATTCTCCAGATTTGCCCCTCAGCGACTATTTCCTGTTCTCAGATCTCAAAAGAATGCTCGCTGGGAAGAAATTCTCGTCGAATGAAGAGGTGATCGACGAAACTGAGGCCTATTTTGGAGCAAAGGACAAATAGTTCTACAAAAATGGTATCGAAAATTTGTAAAGTCGGTATAATCGGTGTATCACCCTTGAAGGGAATTATGTTGAATAAAAAAGTAATTTTGCCAAAAAAATGTGTTTTAATCTGGTAGGCCGGGGACTTTTCAATTGACCTGTTATACTATTGTTTTTAAAAATAGTGCTATACATGGGTTGCTAGATTTTTCAAAATTGCGAAAATGAAGTGTTTTTAAATGCTTCACTTTCTCCAAATTTACGCTGTTTTAATTTTATGGCATTAATAGTCGTAAAAGTTCTAGACTATTTTTTATATGTTGTTTTTACTGCCAAGCGTTAAGAAATTCACTCTTACTTTGGTTTTGTCCATTTTGTTCCGTTTTAAAACTGAAAAACGCTAACTTTATACCTAAAAATGCGCCATATCCAAGAATATAGTGCTCTCATCAGCAAATATCAAAAATTGTAGGAGTGCCTAGCACAATATAAAACCATGTCTTTTTGTAAATATTTTCGTACTGTATTAATTACTATTACTGTCTCTATACAGTTGTGTATATTTTGTGTTCACCTACAATTAATAGAACCATCGCAAAATACATGAAGAAGTTCAGGTAGAACAGCTTCTAGGGGAACGTATTCGTTGAAATCTGTCCAAAGTGAAGGGACTCAGGTTTAGAGGCAGCAAACTTCAAATCAGCGATCACACAATCTGTAGGCTTCTCTCCCTGACTTTACTTTTACAACTTATATTAATATTCTGACCTTGTGCAATTTTTTTTGGAACACTGTTAAAGTGATGAGATCTACTGTTTTAACGCTGTTATTAGCAATTTTTTAAATTATATGCCTAGTCTAATCTTAACTTACAAATTAATTTAGTACTATTGTTAATTGATTGGGTACTACTGATAAATAAACCAGTATATATTTCCTAAATTGAAATAACATTAAACTACTTAAGTTGAAATGTAACACTGATATCCCATATAATTCCACGTTTCTATGATTTAGTGACCTTATTTCTTAATTTGGCGATATCTTAACGTAAATCCATTTGATTTTGAGGTCATCGCGTAGTTCTTCGTTGGTTGTGCAGAGATAAGCATTGATAATTAATTTGAGAACTTCGTTTTGGCAACGTTGGACTACTAGTTATTTTGATGCTTTAGTGCAACCCCATATTTGTACCCCATTGGTCCAAGTTGGTTTTGTGACTGATAAACCAATTTCTTTGATTTTAGGTCAAGTTGAGAGTATTTTCGGACTAGACAGTTGAGATGCTTGATTTTGAGGTTTACCTGCTCTGCCTTTTGTCTAACATGTTTCCAATTTAATTTGCCACGAAGATGGATGCCGAGGTATTTAGCTGATTCTGTTTGAAGAATCGGTCACTCATCAAGTGATAATATAATTGATCTTTCGCCGCAACGAAAAATTAACATGGGCAGATTTGGAGCTATTAGGCTGTATTTTCCAGTCTCCAATCCAATTTATAGATCTTGTATTCTGCCTACTCTGGGCAACTTCAGTCGAAACAGATTTAAATGTTGTTTGCATGGTAGTAATTTACTCATCTTATAGGTTAGTCCAAAACACCATACCCAGAAAAAGCTTGTGAGACGTCCAGGAATATTGTAGGACAGGATTTCTATTCTTCAAATGCTTTTTCAATAATCGCTATTACCATGTGCGTTTGGTCGATTGCTGAGTGATGATTTCAAAATCCAAACTGGAAATATGGTATTTTTATAAATGGTTTAACATGGTTTAGTCATCAGCGAAATAGGCCTATACGATCCGATTTGTTCCTTCTGGTTTGTCAGGTTTTTTAAGCATAATTATTTGTGCCCTTTTAAAATACTCCGGGACACGTTTCAACATAATGATTTCTTACCGTGGCAGCTCTTTTTTGCAGGAGCATTTTTAGGATTTAGGTTGTTATCAATTTCCGTGGTAACTAGCATTGGAGAAATCAAATATGTAGCTACATTGGGCTAATAGGAAGAGGTATCCATCCATTAGATTCTGTATAATTCGGTTGGAATACTTTAGCTAAATGTTGGGCGAATAATATAAATTTTCCGTCTAAACCAACAATCTTCGCCATATCATTTGTCACAAGTTATGTCTAGAGACCATTATATCAGCCCATGAGCAGAAAGAAGACTCAGTTATCTTCAGTCGATTATTTTCTATCACTAATATGGCGATATTACGAAAAAGTATTTTTTAAATTAACCGCAAGCCGACAATAAATCAGCCATCGAAACGTCGGCATTCAAATCAAGATGGCCGCTAAATTGTTTTTGTTTAGCTGAATAGAAGAGAGTAAAAACGTTTATATGGCCAATGGATTTCAAACACCTGCGGTTTGTCGGCGCAGTTAATAATTACAATTAAGTTGTATAACTGCAGCAGCATCTGATAATAATATATTTTAACGGTTGCGAAGATTTGTTGCATTTCATTCGATGGGTTTCAAGTCAATAACCCGGTTGAGTTTGCAGAAAAGAAGGGATTGTTTTACGACTCCAATATCCGTTTTAATTAATAGTTGATTAATATTTTATTTTATGGTGTCTAAGTCATCGATCTTAATGATACTGTTTCTAGTTTATTTTACGACTATATCAGAAAATTATTTATAAGATAGTCTGGGTCTACACTGAGTATTTCTATTATGATAATTATTATGTACATGTGAGCATCCATGCTGTAACAGAACAAATAGCGAGAACATCAATCTAAATTGGTCTTTGACAACAGTATGATATTCCCGAGGAGGCAAAAGGTTTTTGCAGAATTATGGAACTCCCAACACTAAAAGAGAAAACATCCAAGTCCCGCCCTCAATCAAGGACCCAAGGATGAAGCTGGACCTATAAAAATGCCGACACAGATATTCGACGGTCTCACACATCAGACCATTAGATTGGCCGCAGAAATTCACTTCACCGTGAAGAAAAAACACAAGCTCTGCGTGGTCGTTTTAGACCTAACAAAAGCATTCGAGAAAATTTGACACGAAATAAGTTTAAGCAGGAGTCCCCCAAGGCTCCCCATTGACTCCAGCATTATTCAACCACTTTATGTCAGAAATTCCAATGAAGAAACCGCCTAATACATGGAAGACACAGCTTTCTTCGCCGGTTCTCTTTCTGCAGATGCCGCCCAGAGAAAACTTCAAATTCAATTAAATGCCACGGTCCAATGGTTAAATTCCTACAGGTTTCAATCTTGGCCTCATCTTTGACTGTAGATTCCCATGACCAACGCAGATAAATAAAGCAATCCCCAAAGGCTACGGTGTCGCCACAGTGCCCTCTTATCTGCAGAAAAAATAAATTGCCTCCGATGATTAAAGTTTTGCTTTACAAGTTGCCTATCGGATCCATCATGTTATACGGGTCTAACACTTGGTATCGGTTTGTCAGGCCAGAACTAGTGCAAAAGCTTCAGGTAATGCAAAATAAACTTATCAAGCAAACTCTGAACGCGCCATGGTTTAACAGAAATACCCAAATTCATCGGTAAACCTATACACCAGATATAAGACGGTTCGTTTTCTCCATATACAAAAAATTCCATGCAACCTCAGCTCTCTCCAAAAATTCCTACATCAGATCCCTATCAGAGGCGTTCCCAATCCGGTAACCCCGACTATCCCTCAAAAGCGGCTATCCAAGCCGCCAAAGGTTCTCATACCCCAATATAAAGTGCCTTCACGGGCAATCCTCTCTTATAAATTGAGTTAACATCAGCAAGGAAACCTTTTCAGCTGGTAAATCAGACCCAAAAAAAAACTCGACGGTCTACTTTATCCGGGCTCCCTCAAGTAGCTGTGTCGTCAACTGTAAATTGTCAATCAATGGAATAAATCATATATAATCCCGTTAGATTCTATCATTTCACCACGTACATTCTCACATACATGATAGTAGAAGATCATTTCAGAATTTTTCTATTTTCAAAGAAATTATCTGTGTAAAATATTCCTAATCTTGTTTTAAAGCCTGTATATGTCCATTAGTCAGTTCGGGTGGTAGTAAATGTTTTAGTCTATACACCTCACTGTTATCACTCATGTTAACTGATTAACATTGAGGTTCGCTATGCTGGAGTCATTAACACTGAATAATATTGGTTATGGATTCTAGAGGAATATCACGTTGTATTACTTAATTAGAAATGTTAGAATTAGTAGCTTCATTAGAATTAGTAGTAAGAGCATCGACTATAGCAAACAACACTTTGTTTTGGAAGCATTGGATGAGTGATGTACTAGATTTGTTAGAAGTACTCCATAATTGAATTCCGTGGGCCCAAATAATTATAAGTATTGCATCGTTTTGTATGTATGACTAGAAGTTCCTAGTTCAACAAAAAATGGATTTTCTGGAGTGAGGTATTAATATGTCATCTGGATATGTTTCCACAGTAATCATTTTTGTGGTTGGTGGATCAACAGTATACAGGAGATAAAATACTGGACTTCTCACACTGCCTTATAGCACTCTGGAATATATGGATGTAATTCAGTGTATTCTTCCTCTTGTTTTATAGAAAACAGTATGTCTATCTGTAAGGTAAAATCTCAGAAGCTGAAAGTGCGTATGTGGAAGAGTTTTTTTAGTTTAAACTGCAGATCTGCTTACCTTACATTATAAATATCCTAAAATATCTCCAAGAATGCAGCTGAGTAATATATTTTAACATTTAAGTCCGTTTTTATTTATAGTATTTGTTCTATACTTCTGTGTTTATAACGAAAACAAAATTTATAATCAGGAGTAATGTTTCTATTTTCATTTATTGTATTAAGCCTTTTAATATATGATTTCTTAAAAGTTCTTGACTCTAACCTGCACTAAAGTTGTAAGCTGGTAAGAGAGGATCCCTTTTGTTTTTTTTTTCGGCTTTTAAAATCCCAATGATTTCAGTCACTTTCCAGATTTTAAAGAAAATAAAAATGATATTCATTTTATCAATTTTTCGGGTAGTTCTAGTAGAATTCTTCCAGTTATAAGATGATATATCTAGGAGATTCCTTCAAAATAGTTTTTCCATACGGTAATTTCATTTAAAATTAGAGAAAATGTATTATTCCTAGCCCAATTATAATTTTTAATTTTAACGAGTGGATTATTTTATTTTGTTTGTTATGGATTAGTTATTTCAACTATTTTGTTGCTTCGTTGAAATTATTTTCATTTTTTTTCTTTCATTTCCTTCCATTTTTACTTGTCAATTTTTTCGTAGTTTCCTTTTATCTGTAATTTTCTGCTACATATTATGTGATATGTGGTTTTCTCTTTGAGCTATTTCATTGTTAAGAGGATGTTACTATGCTGGCTCCAGTATATTTTTTGTTATATTTATTTCTGCTTCTTGGAGAAGATGGCTTACATAGATTTTTGGTGATAATTTTTGAAAATTATTGCCATTACTGGCTCTGCCCTAGACTTTTCGTATCGATATTTTTTGTGGTACAATAGTCTATAATGTCTGTCTTTTTGTCTCTATTCCATGGCCAATATGTAGGTTTCTCAGAATCTGTTGTAAGATAGAATTTTCCTTGCTTTGACTAAATTTTAGCATTTAAATATGCTTCGTCGTTTTTTTACAGAACATCACGGACATTAACTCAATCCATAGTGATTCTGTTGATATAAATCCAGTAGAAATAACATATATGAATCACAATGATAACCGCTCAAAATTAGTATATCATTACGCTAATTAAGTTAAGATTGTAAAATAAATAGCTATTTATTAATAATATTAATACATTTAAGGTAATCCTATATTTTAGCAGGAAATTTATATTTTATAGCTTCAATTACGGATTTAATTAAATTTCAATCGATAAAACCAATACATCATATCAATTAGAGGAAGCGTAAGTTAAATTAAGCGTAATAATAACAACAGTATCGCACACAGACATAATTGCAATGTGGGTTATAAATCATTCAAGAGCTTAAGGTAATTAGCTATAAAATGTTTAATGCAACCAAAACGACTACCAATAAAACAAACAATATGTTTTACAGAAAAGTCGCATATATTTGTTTATAATATTTCGTTAATAATTTTTTATAATTGTAATTTTTTGATCATAATGATTAAATTAGGTTTGTCTGTTTTATGACTTTTTGTTGTTTGTTTATTGCAATATCTCAACAATCAACATGTTTTATATGACATGTCCTGTGTAATTCGTCCAATGTAATTTTCACAAAAAATTATAACGAATTGTTGGACGAATACTGGAAAGAAATAAATTTAAAAACATCAGATGTTTAAAATATGCCCTTTGTTAAAGTTTGCTAGAGTTTTAGGCATAATATTTGAATGACAGAACAAAGTATAGATGGCTATTGGAAGTCATTTTAAGAAGCAGAATTATAAAAAGTGATTACTACTGATACTTATGGATGTGATACTCTTTTTTCTTTCGATGTTTAGAGTCTAAATTGTAGATTTTTTATTTAACCAGTTTTAAAATACTCCTTTAAATTTAATTTACAAGCGATTTGTATATTTTAAATATATATATACATTTTTAGGTGTTTGCTAAAATAGCTTATCTTTACTGGATATTTATACAATTTATTATTGATTTAAAGTAATTAATATATTTATGTGAACTACTACACTATATCTCAACTCTGCTAGTAGATTAAACAATATGTAGAATATGACTGGTTCATTTTGCGTGTATGAAATCCGAATATTATAATAAAATACTTTTTTTTTTGTTGGTTATAGAGGAAATGAAACTGAAACTACAAATTGAGTTAATGAATGATATATTAAATCCAGTAAGTATCTCTTAATATACTGTGTATCACTAGTACATAATTTATTAAAAAACGATTAAAACTAAAATATGAATAGAATATACTATATTCTAGATTTCTAAATTTCAGCAAAAAACCAAAATATGGCAATATTCAAAGCTAACATAATGACAGAAAATGTAAAATATAAATAACTGTTAGGTAGGTAACATGTACATTTGGCTATTGCAGGCAAATGTACATGTGGAGTGAAAATATAGAACAATCCAGACTATATATATATATATATATATATATATATATATATATATATATATATATATATATATATATATATATATATATACTTGCCAATGAAATCTACCTGCGTAACTTCTACTTTGCATCAAAAACATTTCTATCAATGAAAATTAGTAGTTGCTACATCTAGTAGACTAACATCTACACTTGGACCTACAAATTACAACTATGGAGAACTCTAACTTCTCTGGAAAGAATATGTAAAAAAGAAGCAACTGGAGTTCACATATCACACAGAAAATCAAGATAATAGCAAAGAGACATGAGGAGAAACTTCATACATAAGTAATACAATATGGGATATACTCTTTTATAATAAAAGAAACCCGGAAAACAGAACTGAACAGAAACAGTGTAATGTACTGAAGTGTATTTAATAGAAAAACAGCAGTGTTAATAGATACACATTATTAGATATGAAGATAGGGCTGATCGGTGCTTCTATATATAGATTTAAGTTACTGTAAAGATAAATTATAGGTTCCAAACTAGTTATGTTATTAAATGTTATTTTGCAGCAAAACATAATTAAAATACATTATTTATTATGATGTATCTTTACAGCAATTTGTTTTAGATAATTAATATTGAAATATGTAAATAACAGAGTTTTTCCTATTTTATTCTAGCAGAAATAATATAGCTCTTTTTCAACGTTTCCAAAAAAAGTGTATCTTTGCTTCATAGTAGCTTTCTAATGAAGTAATAGTGTGTGATATCTCTCAAGAACCGATAACCTAGAAGTATAATTGAACGTGTGAGAATTAAGTAGTTCCGAAAACTACGTACACTAATATGTTTACTACCATCCGATCTGATTAAGACAGGTATAAACTTAATTTATAAACATTATTTAGAATAAGAAAATAATTAATAATTAATGTATATAATAATTATCATAGGAAATACTTGTTGCCCATTGGGAAAATTGTTGAACGATTAATGATAATAAAAAATCTCTCAAAACTTATTTTTAAATTTTATATATTTTCAATTCTATAGAAAGTTTTGTACGTACGAAAGAGGTAGTAGAATCAAATACTTCATTAATTTAGTAATACAGTTGGTACGCCCCATTAAAAAAACCTTCGTATTGCGACCGCTGTTGCTAGTAGTTTCTTAACCGCTTAAAGTGGTTTAAACTAATGATACCGCGTAAAAAGCCTAATTCAATCAAACACCTGTTACGGATGCCAACTGTATAAATTGCGTTACTATAGGTTGCGATACGCCAGCTAGCGATAATATATAATATTTTCGACATTTTTGTAATATATGTGGTTTGTCATTAGTTAATTTTTTACTGAAAATCTATATTAACGTAAACATAAGTCGTGTTCATTTAACTATAATATTAAAATTGATGTTATGCAATAATGATTTCATAGTATTCTAAAATGTACATTTTAAAAATGAAGTGAAATACTATACATGTCTTATGCGTAAGTGGTATCTTCGTAAACGAAAACTGGTGGAAATACATATTTATTTAGTATTATGTGACCAGGAGTTTCAAACATATATTATCACATTAATATAATTAAATAACTAACTTTTAGTTTAGTTAAATAGAGCCGAATTAATTGTACTTATGCATGACCAAAACTAACTATAAAAATATACCTAAGATGAAAACAGTTCACACATAACATCACTATTGACAAGCCCATATCATTTTAGGATAGTATTAACTTTTATTAAAGCATTCTAAATATTAGTCTACAAATTTATATCTTTATAATTTTAAATACTGTAGTAAAAAAAGTAGAGGCTACAATGGAAAAATCTATGATAATTTTAAGTAACATAAATATACTATAAGTAAGTCTAGTGGGATCAAATCGTACTCATCTATCTATGTTATAAGTGAAGTTGAAGAGTTTAAAGATACTGACTGATATATTAATATTATTGATTGAAAATAGTTTTTTTATTATTCAGTGTGGCAATGAGTCTAATATTTAGTTTTAAGGATTATGGTTTATACCAAAATAGAATGCCACAGTATTTGCTTTATTGCCTTCTGCAAGTCGCCATATCTTCCTTTAATTTTAAACAGACTTCAAGTACAATAAATATTTTTATTTTAAACCTTTTACCCATTATAAATGGCACAGTCGGTAGGATTCTGACATATTGCGAATGGCGGAATTATTTAGCATGGTGTTGTACTATTTTCAAGTTTAAAATATAACCGTCCGACAAAAGGCATTCAAAATATCTTAAAAATAGTGTTTTAATTTCTTTCTCAATAGTTTTATTTACTGTTCTAGAACATCCAAACATTTTGGAAGAGATCCTTAAGATAGCTACGTGTTATTTATTTTTACTCTATATTAATCAAGCTTCTTTGGTCATATCAGTTTACTATTTCAGCTACGTTGCGCTTGCAAGCAAATCAGCACGAAATTAAATTTGTTTGTTGGAATGAGAGACAGAAGAAGAAATACCTACATGTGTGGTGCAATACTAGTGAAAATAGTCGACAAAATGGTTACAAAAATTATGGAGGAATCAAGACATACAACACTTCAGCACATTCACAAAGATTCTCCTTCCATTTTTAAATATAACAAAAAATAATACGAGATACAGACGTCTGGAGCTCATTGAGTGATTTGTCTGTAACATTTGATATAATGGTCACTGCTAATGCAATAGAAGAAAATTAAAAAATATGTGCAATGATTATTACTCCTCTACAGAATAAAAATAATCTACTTAATGGATTACAGTTCAATTCCCAACATTAATACTGATCAGTACTAGACATAATACTTTGTAATAGTATACTATAAATAAAATTACGTGCTGAATTAGTTTTATATTTAAACTAGTCTCGATTTCCAATTGTAAATGGTTTAAAAGCTAAAATGAATGAAAGTTTAATAGAATGGCAACAAAATCAGTTTACAATTATTCATCGACATTATCTATATAATTATCTAGCAATAGTAATAAGAAACCTTTTAAATATAATCATTTTTCCGCTTGTAAAAGATATCCACGTTTCAAGAGATATAAAACGTACTAATTTTCATATTAAAATCTACGCCTTGGACAACATTCACGCGAATGAAAGAAAATTGTTGTTTAACAAAGAAAAAAATTACGCTCGGGTATGAAGGTTCTCTTTTCTAGACACTTTCACATAGATATGCGTATTATTCACTGTTTATCAGCGGTTAGTTTATTGGCCTACCCAGCTAGCCTTTCATGCGAATCTAGTTCTTTGTTTTAATACCTCTGACAATACGATTGTTTATTGTATTTAATTTAGTTTAAATGTAAGGAAATACTATTACTGTTGTAATTTATATATTTCCGTTTCGATTTTAAATGATTTAATTAAAGCTATTGATTGGTGCTTGCATGTATTCTGAACATTTTATCATTTTAAGAAGACCTTTATTGAGATAAACTGGTATAATATATATTAATGAATATATTTTTTTATAATTTTCTATAACTTTTATCTGGTAACATGGCGGTACCATGTTAAAATAATGATGTTAGTGTGGCAGCGATCCAATCATCGATCCATTTTCGCGCACACTTTTCATTTCATTTCGAAACTGTGTGCCAACCAGGTCATGCTGCATCGATCTGAACAAGTGGTAGTCAAAAAACGTTATACCTGGTGAGTACGATGGGTTCTGTAACCTCCCATTCGAGTTACAACGGTGCATCCTTCTTAAATTTTGCACCATGTTGCCGAATGTTGTCATGCAAGAGGATGACTAGTACTTATTGCTGCTTTTATTTTTTGAACTTTCAGTTTGTTCAGTTGATATTAGCAGATATCTGCGGTTAAAGCACCTCGTAATATAAGCAAGATATTATGACCATAAATGTTTTTCTTCGCTATAGATTTTGATGGTTTGCGTAGAATTGTCAATTTAGAATTGTTGTAGTATATCCACTTTTTTGCTACTGAAAGCTCTTTTTTGCGAGGCAGACAATGAAACCCTTTTGTTGAAATGGTTGGTAATGACATTTTCAATTGGCGTGACAGCTATTTTCAGACCTTTTGGGTTTTCACATTGCATATAAACATCCGAAAACAGTATATTCATAAACTATTAAGCTGCTTGAAAGTTATTTAAACATTTGAGCTGGATTTTCGTCCAATAGACCTTGTAATTTATTATTTTCGAACTGTTTTTGTCTTCCGGACCGGTCTTTTTCATCGCCATCAAAATTATCACTTCTATATCAATGAAACTAGAACCTACAATTGGAATATAATACTGTAGCATCATATAAGTTTCTAAAAGGGTTTGAAGAACTTCGGCAACAAATTCTGTTATATCAAATAGCAAAATAAGTAAAGTCTGTACAATTTTCCACGCGAATATTATTTTTAATCGATGGTTTGGCTCATTTCATGCTATTTTAGGCTTCAGGTTATTGTAAAGTTTTCAGTATTGATCGCCAAACATGATTCAATGCAAAAAGAATCCCCTTGTCAACCCGTAAACCTCAAGGAAGCATTTTGTGAACAATTCTTTATGTATTATTTTTACCTAACAGTAGTGCCGAAATATATAATTGCTATACTACAGTCTTGAAGATAGGTAACTCAATGAAATAATCAATATCATAACTTTGGTAGGTAGCACATGACGTCGCACTTGGATTCTATCTCAATGGCGCGAAATCAAGCTACATTAATTTAATTTTATAACAATTAACTCATCGGTCTTATATGTTTCGAGTATAGAAAATTAGTAAACAATGAAGTTAGGCGAAGTTAGGCGCGCATTAATTATGAATTATAAAGTATATATTGTATACAAATGCATACAAGATGATAAGAATCTCAGAAAGTATTGAAATAAGAAGATTGTGAAAAAGTTAAGAAAGGATATTTTCTTTATAAATCAATATATTTTCCAAATCAAGAACTATTCTCGTTTCTTAGTTCCATGACTGACTGTACATTTACCAATCCATTACATACACACAATATTTTTATGATTGTTGTCTACTTTGACTGATATTTGAGACCAAATGCGTGTAAAGATGAAGCATGAGGAATTCTGAAGCATCACATGTCAATTAGTATGGTTGTATGTTCGTTATAAGAGTGTGCAAGAAATACAATATTGGTGAAATCCAACGTTTTCAATCGAAATCCTTCGATATACAAACTATAGTTATCATTCTGATCTACAATGTTAAACACAAAAACAACAATAAAAATAGATCGTTAGTTTTATTAATTAGTTTTGAAGCCGTTCGGTTAATTTTGTAACAGCACTGATGAAAAAACCTTGAATGAATTATTCACACTTGGAGAAATGCTTTGATTAACATGGCATGTAATATTTTTGATTTTAGTTCATTCCTAGCTTTCAAATGCCTCAAGTGCTAATGATATTGCAAGGTTGAAATACCACTAGACATGAGTTGTTATGCTGCAAATTTTTAGAATTGAAAATCAATTAGTATGCTCCAGATAAATATAATAAATATATAAATAAATGATTACCTTCCAACCTCTCAAAAAAGAATTGTATGTGTAATTTGGCAGATATGTG
Source organism: Rhynchophorus ferrugineus (assembly GCF_030347505.1). Lineage (NCBI taxonomy): Eukaryota > Metazoa > Arthropoda > Insecta > Coleoptera > Curculionidae > Rhynchophorus > Rhynchophorus ferrugineus. The sequence continues at coordinate 17,006,676 of NW_027472590.1, forward strand.
CCGAAAATTTATGTAAAAGTGGATTGTTTCATGAAAATAAACTTTTACGAAAGATGATGTGCCTTTGTTTCCCTGTTAGAGAATGATACGGACAGACTCACAGATATAGTATTACAAATTACAAAAACATCTCAAGATAAAAATTCTTAACTGAATTTTGTTAGGTTATTGGTTGTCAAGGTCGTACAGTTTATAACGACACAGATTATAAGATAGTCCCCCAATGTCACAGATAATGATTTTGTTTTTGGTTAAGCGACCACTTTAGTGTAGATCCAACTAAAAAGGTTTCCTAGACTAGCGTGAGAAAACCTTTGATATAAATTGTTATAAGAGGCAAATAGGTTGTTATAAAAATGATTATTAATAGCTTGAGATCATATATGTGATTATATCACTAAACGACAACAAAAAATTAATTATCTCAACTGTTATCTTTGTAATATTGCACATATTTTATCAGAAAACATTAAATAGTTCTAAAATTTATATTAGTTTTAATTTCAGTAATAAATAATTCACTTTCTGATTGTTATCCATATGTTTCAGTTATAATTATGGCTATAATTAAAGACATAATTAATTATTTACGGTTATTATTTATTGGTATAGTTATTTATGTCAATATATGAATAATTTGATATAATATTACTGATCACTTTTTTTGTAATGAGCATTTATAACACTTCGGTTGTCCCTTTCTTTTAATAAAAATGTAAATTAAAATAGTTTTTAACGTCCTTTTCTTGTTTGTCTTAATAACAATTTATTGTGCTTGCACGTATCTTGATCAGATCTATATGTTAATGAAAATGTATCATTGTATGCAATTCCTAAATAACCTAACCTAACTATTAAATTCGATGAATTTCGCACTTTTACGTTTCATATTTGTGGAATGTTTAAATAGTTTAAAGTGGTTATATTGATGACAAAATTATACTGGAGGAACCAAAGTTCGAAGACAATGAATTGCAAGATTTATTGGACGAAATCCGAGTTAAAATCTTCAAATTATATTTACACAGTTTATTAGTTAATGAATCGACTGTTTTAGATGTTTGCATGCAATGCGAAATATCTGAAATACCTTTTCGAGCCGTTTCTATATTACAGTTTCATACCAGGTAAAATAACAGTTTTCTGTGGTAAATTGTGTCTGGTAATGCAAAGTGGGACTACTACGTCCTACTACTAGTCTAAAAAGGCATGGGTTAATTCAGAAGAGCCAACCACACTGATTTCAAAGCGTTGTATTCGTGGTAATGTTTGGCACACCTTGTAAGAGTTGTGAAGGAGGGTATTGCAGCTTGAATGGGAAGTTCTGCGGTGCCTAGCGTATTCACCAGATGTAACACGTTCTGATTATAATTTGTTCAAAGCAATGCAGCATGGCGTGGTTGGTATACACCTATAAAATGTCGAAGGAGGAATGGATCGCTGTCAAATCCAACATCGTTATTTCAACAGAGTATCGCCATCTTTCAGAAATATAGAAAAAGTGATTTTTCCAGTTTTTCAAAACTGTTCGAAATACGGAGCCAGAAAGTTGGGAAAAAGTTGAAGAAAATTATTGAAAAATAATGGAAGATTTTAATTAATATTTCTCTCAAAAATATACAATTACACACATAATTACATGCAAGTACAAACTAGAAGAACAAATACAGATAAAATGTACATAAATTCATTCAGACGTTCATTTATTTGAATTTTGAAATGTTTAAAGATTATTTGAGGATAACTCTTATTTTTCTTTGTTAATTTAAAGGAGTCTTGCTATAGAAAACAAGTGTCTTTCTGATACATCTCAAATATTTAAATATAACATGAATTAAAAGGAATAAAACTTTTGCCGACATATTTTTTAAATATTTTTGTAAATGACACATTTTAGTGAATTTTATTAAATTACTTTTTTAAATACTGAATAATGAAGAGCGTATGACTTGATGCAATCTTGTCTATATAATCCTTTATAACAAGTCAATCGACAAGCCTCCGGCCTGATAGGCGTTACTAGAATTAAATCCATGTTTTTTAGTTAGCCCTAAGTCTCAAAAGATGCGCGTATAAATTTGACAGCTATCAGATCATTAGTTTACGAATTACAGCATTTTTAGTGAAGCAACTTTTGTAGTTGTGAAAAAAATGGATAAAAAGGAATTTCTTTTTTAAAATATTGATTTTTGAAGGGAAAAAATACAGTTGATGCAAAAACTCGGCTTGATGCCAAGTTTCCGGACATTGCCCCAGGAAAATCAACCATCAAGGTTTCGTATGCTAAGTTTAGACGTAGTGAAATGACCACCGAAAACGGTGAACGCAGTGAACGCCCAAAAAGAGGTTGTTACCGACGAAATCATAAAAAAAGGTTTTGAATGGCCGTAAATTGAAACTGAATGAAATAGCAGACACTCTAATGACAACAACTGAACGTGTACATCATATCATTCACGAATATTTGGATTGTGCAAAGTGGGTGCCGCGCGAGCTCACTTTTGACCAAAAACAACGACGAGTTGATGATTTGGAGCAGTGTTTGAAGATGATCAAGCGTAACAAACCCGAATTTTTGCATCGATATGTGACAATGGATGAAACATCATTTCACTCCGAAGTTCGACAGTCATCGGACTGGACTACACACGATGAACTCACTCCAAAGCTTGGAAAAACGCAACAGTCAGGCAAGGTTATAGCGTCTGTATTTTGGGATGCGCATGGAATAATTTTCATTGACTACCTTGAAAAAGGAGGGACCATCAGCAGTCACTATTACATAGTGTTACTGGACCATTTGAAGGACAAGATAGCCGAAAAATGACCGCATTTGAACAAAAAGAAAGTGCTGCTTCACTAAAACAATGCACCGTGTCACAAATCAGTGAAAATTATAGTAAAATAATCCACCCATCGACCGTATTCCCCAGATCTGATCCCCCGCGACTATTTAATGTTCTTAAATCTCAAAAGAATGGTCGCTGGGAAGAAATTTTCGTCAAATCAAGAGTTGATTGTCGAAACTGTGGCCTATTTTGAAGCAAAGGACAATTCGTACAAAAAAAATGGTATCGAATATTTATAGGGTTGCTATAATCAGTATATCACATTTGAAGGGAATTATGTTGAATAAAAAAAACTAATTTTGCCAAGAAATTGTGTTTTACTATGGTAGGTCGATGACTTTTCAATTGACCTGTTAACTGTATTGATAATAGTTCCTTGGAACCAACGTTATAAATAGAAACTGAATAATAGTAAAATATCTTAATTTTATCATATTCGAAGAAAGAAAATTTACGGTAATTTCTATTATTATAACATGTATATCTATATTATTGTGACAGTACCTAAGATAACAGGAAAATAATTGCGTTATCACTGCATATGAGGAACTATCAATTCTAGATATCACTATATTTTGCCTTCCTTAAAATATACCCTGACTGTTGACGGTTCGATATCATGGCTATTATCATAAATAACTTAGAAGATCTGATAAGATTATACACAAAAGTTAGTTTTAACAATCAGCATTAAAATATATTAAAAATTAAAAATAGTTAATTTATTATATATGAGGGCCACTGAAAGCTGAGTATAAAAATTTAAACTTATAACTTAAGAAAATAGAAAATTGGGAAAAGGATCATGGATTATATAGTCAGATTATATATCATGGATATATAGTTTGTTCAAAATTATTTTGTACATACGTCATCTCAATTTGTAACATCAAAACGTCGCCATGTTGCCGCATGAACTCTGAGTTCCAGTTCAGTTTGGCTTTGACATACAACAAAATTCTAATCTAAGTAAAATAATTGAACAAACATGTTAATAAGAACTCCATCATCTAAAAACTACAGATAATTATGCAGCCACAATAGCTTATAGGTTAGAGTTATAATTTCTATCACTATTGCTTTTAACATCAGGTTAGACAAAGAGCAAAACCCATTAGAACCAAAATAAAACAACTATACTGGTTAGTCTGAAGATACTCTCAACTTGATATAAAGTCAAAGAGATTGATTTATCAGACAGATAATTATAAAGCCAATTTGTATCTATGGGATGCAAATATGCACTAAGAATTCAAATCAACTAAGTCATCCAACACCGTCAAAACAAAATGCTTCGATTAATTACCAATGCATATTGCTACGTAACCAACGAAGGAAAGCTTCATGACCTGGAAATCAAATGCATTAGCGAAGTTATCCAGGATTTCGTGTTAAAACACGAAAGAAGTTTACTAAATCACACTAACGTGGAAGCAATAGAACTACTGGACAACGCGCAGGATATGAGAAGATTGAAGAGAATCAAACCATACGAACTTATATAAAGTGTATACCTTTAGTGTAAAGTATATATTAAGTTATAGCTAATGTCCAATTTCTTTTGAGAATGGGCAAAATTCATGCTGGCTCGGATCTTTTTTGGATAGCTTAATCATGAAATATTTTTGCAGCGATTATATTAGTGTTTGTAACTTCGGAATTGCCTCCAGTTCGGGCAATAATTCTTGCAGTTTATTTGAGAGCCAGTCTCATTCTTGGAAATTTAAGTGGTTCTATTGAATGAGGAACTGCATACTGGTCACGGAACTAGATATGAAGGCATCCAGGCAGATTTTTGTATTGTTTTCATACATTCATAAATAAGTGGTACATGTTGAGCTATATAAAGAGCAGCCATAATCTACTTTGGACCTGATTATAGATTCCTTAGGTTTTTAATATCAAATATTTATCAATGCAGTATAAGTACTTAATTATATTTAGATTTTTAGCTGACATAAAATAAATATATGCTTGCAATAATTTTGCACACATCTGACAACGGGACGATTTGGACAGGCCCATTCGTTTACGTGTTCGAACTAATCGGACAGCATTGTGTCTCTTTTTAACTAGAATAAAATGAGAAGGAAAATTTTATTTGATTCTAAAACGAATTTACAAATTGCTGTAGGCAATACATTAAACATCTTGATGACGTATGTACAAAATACTATGAATAGATTATATATATGAAAGTGATGAACAGATGGCGAATTAGATTTCATTCACCATTTCACCACAATTACATTTCTTTAAACATTTTTGTGTGTCTCAAAACTTACCACTAATTCGGCAAATTTTGCATCCAGTTCTTCTTGGCATGGCATCGGCTGTGTTGGCGTAATTGCTTGAAGTGTTAAAGTTCCGGTGTTCTCCACCACGCAGTATGTTATTTCGGGCGGTTCATCATCCTGAAATAATATATTTAATATGTAGTTTTCATTGTCTTCAGTATAATATTTTTCTATTATTATATTCTTAATGAGTAGTAGCAGTTCTACTATTAAATAAAGAATACTTTAGGACAATACCAAGAAATTTCTCACCATTTATCCTGTGGAAGTTCAACGAACCTGACGTTATGTCATTTATTATGCATTGTTAATTAAATAAGTATTTTGAAATTGCATATAAGGTTTATGTCGTTTAACTAAGCTGGTAGAAAAACAGTTACATTAGGTAACGAAATTAATTTATTGGTGTTATATTATAAACAATATTATTTTCCCTTCTTCCACTTTTTGACATTTATAATAATCCACATCGATCATCAAGCATAAACTAGAAAACTTTCAGTGTTTATTAGATTAGACTTATAGATTGATCTTACAATAAACATCACATAACCAACAAACTTGGTTCATCTATATATAGTGTGGAAATGAGTTCGAAGTAAATATAATGTAATAATACATAATATAAGATTACGATGACACGTATAAAATATATATGTTATGTTTCGCTTAATTTTTATCACATAATTATGTAGTAAATTTTTTAACTCTGACTGCATAAATTTTAAATTTAAAAATATAGTCAGTTTTTTTATGGCAATCAACACGTATTTATGATAAGACGGTATACATACACCCTTAACATATTTGGAATCACCAGTTACATCTTCATTAATAATTTTAAGTAAATGAAAATGTCTAAAAAGTAATTATAGCCTATGATTATAGCTGCCTCATGTTAAGCTAAAGTGGTATGTTGACAATAATTTATATACATGTACAAAATAAATATTTGTTTATCGGTAAATAGAGGACTAGATACTTTAGTATCTATTTAAGAATTTTACTTTTTTTGTAATTTTCAAGTAATTTGTAAATGGATTCCTTAAACATTGTCCTTTAATTCTAATACATATTTTATTGATATTTTTTAAATATATTTTCTTCCTTATATTTAAATATTTCTTTCTTATATAAGTCTCCTTTTACCAACTATGGGTTTATCTGGACTGGCTCCGAACCACGGTCCTCAGCATTAGCCTAAGTTTAGAAACCGTCCCAGAAGACATCCCGTCTTACACAGCCTGGTTACTGGCGTGACTGAGATCATTTTCCTTGTCGGATTTTACACTCTTGTCTAGAACAATCACAAACATAAATTTACGATCATGTCCCAGCAGGATTCGAACCCGCGGCTATCGCATTTATCACCGCGCCACCAAGCCGGCTTATTATTACTTATTAGTTCTTCACAATAAAGACATAGAAGTCCCTCTGTTCGATCTCTTAGGAAGGAATAGGTAAGTTGGTAGTGACCAATAAGCAGCCTGTTTCATTTTATTTGTAAATTTCTCTTTCCTTACGAAATAGTAAAAAGAAGGGAAAAATAAGTCGTCAAAGCATATTTTCCTCCTCCAGAAGATCCTACTCAAGCTATACCAAGCTCTACATCTTAATACATACAAATAGAGAAAGATCTTTATCACGTAATACAGTTATTATTTGTTGGCCATTTGTAGCAGCACTAGTTTTGCATATAAGCCAGGTTTTAATATGATTTTATGAGATATTGTAAGGTTTAGAGTCTTCTTCCTTGGCAACAGCAGTTGTAAGAATAGTGGAAATAGCAAGCAGACAAAAGAGTTTCTTGTAATCTATGATGTATTGTAACGTCTACTCCTATAGAGGACATCCGTATAGATAACTTCTCAATATGAGAATTCTAAAAGAATTCAAAGGAATAATTTATAAAATGTTAGTGAATTTATATTTTGTTCATTGTAAGAGGCTAATGGCCAATTTCTTTTGAGAATGGGCAAAATTCATAGTGGATCATATCTTCTCTTGATAGCTTAATGATGAACTATTTTGGCAGCGATTATATTAGTGTTTGTAACTTCGGAATTGGCTCCAGTTCGGCCAATAATTCTTGCAGTTTACTTGAGAGCCAGTCTCATTCTTCGAAATGTAAGTGATTCTGTTGAACGAGGAACTGTATACTGGTCACAGAACTAGATATGAAGGCACTCAGAGATCGCACTAGAAAATAGCCCCAAGGCAGATTTTTGTATTGTTTTTAATTCTTCATAAATAAGTGGTACATTGAGCTATATAAAGAGCAGCCATAATATAGTTTGGACCTGATTATAGATTCCCTAGGTCTCTAATATCAAATATTTATCAATGCTAATTTTCTGCAGTATAAGCACTTAATTATATAAAGATTTTTAGCTGACATAAAATGAAATTACTTTTCTCCAGCCTTTTATATGTTTTCTTGTATGTTAAATCTAGTTAATACTGCATACTAGGTATGTATGTTTTATGTTTGATTGAATAGGGAATAATGAGAGTTTCAACATTACTGATGATATATACTGTTTATATGTAATTACTGTATCGTGCTTATTCGTTGACCGATCTGCGAATTTATTTATTGATAACGTCAAAATATAGTTTTCTTATATTTTTTCCATAAAAACCCATATTCTTGTTTAAAAATGAGATCTTTTAGGTTATAATACTTAATTAAATTATTTTTTCGACGTCTAGGTCATAAAATATCAATATTATCATAATCTTTTTCAAGGTTTTTGATTATTTATATATGAGATATTAATACCATTATACATTCGAATAAAATGAGATTAGATATTTTTGAAACCTTAAATTACTTTTTATTTAATTTTAAATATCCATTGTACGATTGAATAAAAAGACAAATATGAGGTTAACAATATCTGCGAGAACAATTGAAAGCGTTCACCTAATAAACACATTCTACGCCTCTTTCACTTTTCAGTGGGCTTGCGTTCCATACCCTTGACTTGGAGTTGAAATGTTATTCTGAATGCAGGACAATGGTTTCGTGAACCAAATATTTCACGAAGCAATCAAGGTCGCCTTCGTCGTCTTCATCTATCGTTATTGTTCAGCACATCCTGTTTTTCAATTATTATCTCAAATAAAATGTAATTTCAACATGTTTAAGGTGTAATACAAGAGGAAGATATGTTACATCATATGCAGAGAACAATACATTGGCAACAAGTTTGGTTATCGTTATTTTATATCATGATCATTGTTTTTTTTATTAAAAAAACAAGAGAAAACTCTCAGAACTTTCAGAAAAAATATTCTATTTCAGAAAAGTTCCACAAAATTTACAAGCATGAGACATGTATCTATAATACAGTATTATATAAATACAGTAAAAACCTGAAATATATATATATATATATATATATATATATATATATATATATATATATATATATATATATATATATATACTTATATATAATATTAGATTTATTAGAATATTAGAATTTTCCTTTTTTTATTAGAATTTTTAGAATTAAATAATTAGAATTAGATTTAGGGTTTAGTGGCTTGAGTGATCAATGTTAGTGTATGGTCCATGACTTTTTGTCACCTGTCTTGATGAGATATCTGGGCAAACAAATGAATGCAGTGATTTTCACAAGTATTTTTGAAATATGCCTTATACTAAACCAAGATCCGAGTGTACAATGAACACATCAACACTTTTCAGCTAATCTCAATCAGTTTTTACCAAGTTAATGATATGGATGATCTAGGAAAGATATAATATATTAATTTTGTCCGTTTTTTTTCGAATCGTCTCTTTCAATGGCAATCGTTTTTTCCAACCCTCTACACAAGCCCTAACCATTTAGTATCACCTTTTTAAGTGTTAACACGATATGTAATGGTTTATAAAACTTCTACAGGCTTTCACTACGATATTATCATCATCCATCACCTTTCTATTTACAACCGTACAAGTATTAAGCTTATTTTGATATCCTAAACGTAAATTTTAAAACTGTTTTATCGTCGATACCTAGTTCTGTACTGTTTTTAGTTTAGTGTAGATGATGTAAATCGGTGTATCTTTCAGTTTAAAGAGTTTCATAGACTTTTTCATCAGTTCTTTTGAAAATAAAGTTAAGCACCTTTTACAATTTTACCTATATCAGGGTAAATTATGGTTGATTATATAAAAAAAGTTTGATAGTTGTAAGTTTAGAGTTAGAACTATATATAGAGAGTAAACTTTTTTTATTACTTAGCTGCATTTCTAAAAACAATGATATTAGTTAAAAATTAATTCAATTATTATTATAATATATTATTACCTATTCCTTCATTAGATGATATTAATGGGTCACACCAAGATACCAAGATGTATAGACTCTCGTGGTGTGGATATAGTCTCACTCTAACGAATAATATGATTTCGCTTTTTTTAGGATCCAAGAATATCAAATTGTAACAGTTTTTTTAGCATTAATATAATTATTAAAAATTAAAATACATTAAAATTATTAATTATTCTACAATAACTTGTAAGATTAAGTGCAATATTCCAAAACCATTAGCTACATATAAATATAAATAAATGAAAATTGAATAATAAATAATGAAATAAAATACTAATAGTATTAAAATGCAAAACATTATAAAATTATAAAGAATTGCAATATTTTTTTCCTTGGCCCAATAAATATTATTTTAAAATATTAATGTTTAGCTACTTAATATATTTCTCTATTCTGTTCTAAATCTAATATCGATGTCAATATTTCAACTTGACACGATTGTCAAGACATTATATTTTAATCTAGACCTATCAACAGATGAATTTGTAAAGAATTTTTTTGTGCGTCCTTAAAAGATCGCTGACGACTTTAATTTCGATCCATTCATACATTATTTAGTAGATTTTACTACTACTGTTTGCTTTCTCTCTCTTTATATTCAGCGGCATACAAACATACACATATGGAGAGGTTCTTCAATAGGTCAACAAATTGCAAATTTAGGTACGTTAAATTTATTTGCGATCCGAATATATTTTCGCTGTTCCCATTTCAACAAATCCGTTTTAATTATCGCTATGATAATTGATCATAAATACTTGAAACTAATTGAATTATTTTTAGAAATAGTTGAAAATATTAGCTAACCCGTCACGTTGGTATAGCATTTATATTTTGTTAAAATAATACAATTTTATTTTCTAATATATTATCTTCATATTGTTTTATAATAATATATTAAATTGTGAAATGCTATATTCGAAATTAAAAATATTAATATAACTCAATCATCTGATAAGCATCATAAAACATATTTATATATGTCATATACGTTGAATTGTTTCATAACGATTTTCGGAAACTATGGCGGAATTTCGTTGGTACAACATAGAACTTGCCTTTACAATATACGGGTTGCACATTGACATAGATCTCTTCAAATAACTCTATAAAATAAATTAACTGGTAAATGAGTACATAGTCATTCTATTTATATATTAGTTTAATTTTTTATATGAAATATATCATTAGAGATGTAGTAGTTCACCAAGGTTTTTAACAATGGTTGTTATGAATAATTTTATTTATGAATTAAGATGCACATTTTTCACTTAATTGTGAAAATTGGTACAATATATATTAAACAAAATATGTTCGATCATTTTTTATAACATTTTAGCATCAAAATATGGCCATACCGTGTGAGAATCATCAAATAATCGATCTTTTTTATACATTTCCAGCGTTTCTAAACCGTGCTCTATCGATTTGAATAAGTGATAAGCAGAAGGTGCTACCTATGCTGAGTACGCTAGGTGCGACAGCTGCAACGATTCCAACTGCAAGAACTGTATTCTCTACACCTTTTGCAACTTGTGGTCAAGCGTTGTCATGAAAGAAGATGACTATTGAATTTGGGTCTTTCGTAACACTAGAGCTTACTGACTGGAATAAAAAAACTGTTATTTTATGCAAAGAAATATAATAAAAGCCAATTTAAGAGTTAGGTTGTTTAACACTTGACACCTCGTATTTTCACTTGACACTTGATATATAATATAAATTCAGAAGTACAGCAATATTAAGTAGTAGAAGAACATTACATAAACATTCAGTAATAAATATTAATTGAAAGATGAAGAGAAGAACACAAATACCCAGATCAAAAAGTAGAAGATCAATCAGAATCAAAGTTATCGTTCTGTAACGTAATATGTCTTAGTTCTTCAAAGTTATTTTTAATTACATTTTAATCGTGATGAAGAAATTTCAAAAGTAATTGTCGTTTATTGGAAAATGTTGTTGAATATTTATGAAGTGTGTAAAACAATGATATTTTGAAAAAAAAATTAATCATGAATATTATTTTGTCATCATGAATGATTTTAAGATTGCTCTACATTTCCAATTAATTACATCTTGTAATTCCATTTTCTTTAGCCATCTCCTTTCTCTCTCTATCGTAGTGCATTTCGCAAGCAGTTGTATATGGACTGATGCCTTTTTTATTCGCGTATTATATAACCTGTTCATATCCATTTCTGTACGTTCGCTCATTTGATGTCAAAATACACCTTTATCTGTTCTTTAATTTAGAAGCTTCCTTCTCCGTCCTTTATTGTAATAGGCAGCCAGGCATTCATCAATAAATCTTGGGGGCCCTTTATATTCTCTTATTGTGTGGTAAGTGGTTTCATCCTTTAACTGAGTAGTATATATATATATATATATATATATATATATATATATATATATATATATATATATATATATATATATATATATATATATATATATATATATATGTTCCAATATTATGAATAATGTTCCATAAAAAAGTAATTATTATATTACTAAAATAAAAGCAAGTTAAAATAAAAAATTACGTCTTTATATGTTAAAGTATGTGAAATACTTTTCACTTTTGTTTTTGATTTTGTAATTAAAGTTGATTGAATAAAAAGCAGATTCTGATATAAGATTGGTTGTAATTAATTGCAGAATTGTGTTAGGATAAAAGGATTCATAATAGAAGGGATAAGCATTTTCGTTTTATTGGTTTTATGTATCTAATGTTATTAAAGGATATATTTATTGCATCCATTTGGTAAATGCGAACACGAATACAAATATTCCTTACACCACTCCAAGTCACATTAATGATATGGAAACAAATTTATATATAATAATAATAAAATTACTTTAAATGTAAATTATTTATTTGATATAATTAATATGATTACAGAACACAGAAAATCAAACCATTTGATCTTGAGTAATGTAGTGCGTTTAACATAAAAACAGCTTAAACATAAACATAACACCTAAACATTATTACACCAGAGATTACGATAGGGCTGATGACCTCGATTTATTTTATTGTATACACAAATTACTATAAGATTTGGGTGTTAGTGTAATGAACTTATAACGTCAGGATTTGGCGGGAACTCGATATTTTGCCTTCAAAGTGATATAGGATTTAAAAACAGACTAGCCGGCTTGGTTGGTGCACTGGTAGAGGCGATAGGGCGGGCCTCTTACTGTTGCGATAGTCGCGGCTTCGAATCCCGCTGGGTTATGGTCGTAAAATTGTGTTTGTTATTGTTTAATATTTGTGATTGTCCTAAACAAGAGTGTAAAATCCGACAAGGAATTTACAAATATATATATATATATATATATATATATATATATATATATATATATATATATATATATATATATATATATATATATATATATATATATGTTGAAAAAAGCCAAAGCATTCACTCTGAAAACAAACGCTTGGTTGTTTGAGAGAAGAGCCAACTACAGTCAAAGAATATTTAGTAAGAGTGTAAAAGGTAAAAGAAGCCTAAAAGTTGCAAGGTATGGAAGTGAAATTTGATTCCATTCAATGTTACTATTGAATATTTTCAAAAGGAAGCACATAAAAGTACAGGAACATAAGAAACTAAATATTAATTAAGAATAATACAATAAAAGAGAAATCAAGTGAATGAGAAATATAATCCATATATAGATAGTGAAAAAAGGAAATACAATTGTACAGGAATTCTCTGTAAAAACAGAAATGGAGAATTAATTAAAAATGATATTAGAACCGCAAATTGGACGTAGGTTAAAAAATGTCAGGAAATTGGACGAAGACCTGTCTATAATGTGAATTAGAAAATTAGAAAAATATATAAAATATATAAAATAAAGATGAGATATCAGAAATTAATAATAGATGGACAGATGTGGGCATAGAATACGAAAATGGAAGGACTGGAAAGAGACGCCAGGATTCAAAAGGAGGACATGAATTTAAAAATAAATGATATTAAAAAAAATTGAAGGGGATATATTGGGAGTGGGAATTAAGATGACGGTGAATAAAAGAGGAAAAACGTAAATAAAGGATAATAAAAATAAGCTCAGCAAGGTGAAGGGACGAAGGAGGGAAAACGACATAAATTTGGCAAAAATACCCACGAGGAAAAGGAAATAGTGGAAGTAGCAATCAATATTGTTATCAATAACTTAAACAAAATAAAAATGATCTGGCATCTAAAAAAAGGAGTAACAGATATACGATTATCTACAGTGGAATAGTTAAAAGCAAGATACATAAGCAGGTGTAGGCGGTATAATATGTAAACAACTGGAACAAAAAATGGAAAATTTATACAAAAAGTACAACAATAGTTTATACTCTAGGTCAAGGTGATACAATTATTACAGAAGAAAAGTTCTGGAAGTACCTAACACACATAACTAATGAACCTGAAAGAAAACTAAACATTCTAGGAGATTTCAAAAGTAGATTAGGAAGAGTGGATGGTACAGACAATGTTTGCAATGGAAAAAGACTGCTTGGTTTTTGCACTACCCATAACACTACTCCACCTAGTGGTACAATAAGTGTTTTTTAACCGAGTTCGAAAAAGGAGGAGATTCTATATTCGGCTGTATATATAAATCTTTTTAAATGTGTGTTCGCCAATTCTATTGTATCTCTGTCAATTATGGAATTGTGCGCTGACGTGACAGAAAATCGGAAGTCGTTCTGCCATTCAGTTGAGCCTGTTAGACCTCACTTTGAAATCGGTGCCGAAAAATGATAATATAATTTTGTGACATATACAAAAAATTAAATTACCAACAAGACAAATCTAAATTAATATAACTGTTTGGGTTTGGCACCGATTTCAAAGTAGTCAGTTGGTAGTAGCTAAAATAATATTGTAAAAAGATAAATATGTTTAGGCAGATATTAAGCTAAATTGTGTGTATATAGTAGAATATAAAGTACGTGTAGTAGATAGGTTAAATAAGAATTTTGTTTATATTTATGTAGTTATTACAACAATTGTTATGTACATATTTTATTCTAAAATGTTTTATTTTGTGTTAAAAAAAGTTCCTTATTTATTTTTTAAAGTCGGTTCAATTTTTTTTGTTAAAAATATTTTATTTGTTTATATGTACAATTTAGACTCAACAACAACTAAATTAATTTATATACGTAATAGTTAAGTCTCAAATGTGATGGGATAATAAAATAGTAATGGAAATTCTGTCGATCCATTATCTATTATTTTAATTACCGATGAGGTGATCCTAGTTATCTAATAAAGTTTTGTTAATTACACGGCATCGTTTGTCGAGATTTTCTCTAGAAAAATGCAGAAGCTGTTCGAGCAAAAAAACAAACCGACATCTATTAATCAAAGGATAGTGTCAGAATTCCAATTACGCCATCTCTGTTGCGAAACGCGAAATAATAATACGATAAACGATCACGGCATGGGCCATATACCGTCGAAGATCCGGATGCTGGGATCTATGCGATCGACAACAAGAATTAACTTTCGTTTTTAACGGCGATCATTATTTAAAGGAACCAACCAGCTCGGTCAAAACAGCCAAGATAATCTAAGGTTCCGTTTGGTTTTGTTGGGCTCTGTCGTAACTAATTTATGTTTCTCGTTTGCCTAATAAAAACTACTTGCGGTCGAACGTAGAAAGTAAAGTAGGAATTATCCGTTTCATTTCTTCCTATTTACTATTACCACTGATGCGTTGTAAATATGTTGTTTCTGTCAGATTCCGAATATTTTAAAAAAAAACGGTTTTTTGTTTTTCACCATATCCTCTCCAATATTTTTTTGTTATTCTTGTATGAACCTCATTGTTTTTTACTTTAGTTTTTCATGTTTAAAGTAAGATCGACGCCTAACCTGGAAGAAGCACATACTCTCTAAACGGAAACAACTAGGACTAAAATTATATCAAATGTATTGGCTCATTGGGCGCAAATCCAAGTTATCATTAGATAACAAGGTATTGCTGTATGAGTCTATACTCAAGCCCATTTGGACATATGGAATTCAACTATGGGGTACCGCTAGCAAATCTAATATATCCATCATTCAACGGTTCCAAAATAAGGTGTTGCGTGCCATTGTTGATGCTCCGTACTATATTTCAAATAAAGTGATACAACGCGATATTCCTCTAGAACCTATAACGAGTGTAATCCAACGTGTTTGTGTGAAGTACTTCGAAAGAGTGTCAGTGCATCCTAATGTACTCGCTAACCAGCTAAATATGCGACGTGATAGTGAAGTGCGTAGACTAAAACGTTTAACACCACCTGATCTGATTACTGGACATATGTAGAGTTTAGAATAAGCATTAGAATAAAACTAATTAATTAAGATAATATTTTATACAGAAGATTGCTTAATGAAGTGATTTTCTACATGCCATGTATATATAATATAAACGGAAGAAATACTTATTGCAAATAGGGCAGATTGTGGACTCACGAAGAGTAATAAAAAAAAATGTTTAAAGTTACCCTCGCCAAATAGGATATATCTGGTGTTTAATGTGGATTTCGACAACAGGGTCTGAGGATAATTATAACCATAATATTCCAATTCAAAAACCATTCCAAATTTGCTTCCATAAATTGTACATCGGTGGCTAAACATTTGTCTTATCATTAAATAATAACGAAAACAGGTTATGTATTTTTCTAAACTTGTTCTTCTTTATGAACTCCTTTTTAAGTAATCGTTAAAAAAAATATTTCATTATTTTTATATATTTTCATAATTCATTATATTCATTACATTTCAATCCTAATTATACATAATATCAGTTGAAACATTTTTAATTCGAATTCTAAACTAGCTTTTGAGTTGTCTATTCTAGTCTAGAAACTTGAAAATATCGTTCTTTTCCATGTTATCAAAGTTTAAGCTTTTAGTAATATACACTTAACGTGGACTCCGAACCACGGTCCTCGGTATTAAGAGTACCAATTGGCGAGTGACCAACTTAGAAATCATCCCAGAAGACATCCGGTCTTACCCAGCCTGTTTGCTGGCCTGACTGGGACTACTTTCCTTGTAGGATTTTACACTCTTGCCTACGACAATCACAAAGATAAATTTACAACCATGCCCCAGCAGGATTCGAACCCGCGACTATCGCAACAGTAGGTGAACCGTCCTGTCGCCTTTACCACTGCGCCAACCAAACCGGTAAATAGAATTCTTAAAACACTTGCCATATCGAACTGCTTAAATATTGAGTTTTTATAGTTTGCCATACAAGAAAAGAAGTATTTTTTGTACCATATTATGAGTATCTACTGGAAAATGTGGAGAAATCTATACTTGGGCGATCTCAAGTGCCAAAAGTCATGGATTAGTCCAGGAGAACTATCAATAATATCAATAAATTCAAGCGGCATATTCATGGGATGAAAAATATTGTACATATAGCGAGATCAGCAAGGTATAGTGTATGTTATTAAAACTGAATGAAGCGTTTAATCTCACTGCATATGTCTACGGATTTCTATTAAACAAATTGAACGATGAATTTGTGAAAAAAATATCAGCAATAGTCAGTAATATACATACTCAACCTCTTGCATGACAACGATTATTCACTTAACCAGAGTTGTGAAGGATTTACTGTTAAATGCTGAAGAAATGCTAAAATGAATCGGTTATTCTTTCGATACGGTGTCGCCATATTACCAAAATGAATTACTTGTAGAAAAAATTGATATTTTTATTAAAATATATATTCAGCTATTTCGTCTCAGTAAATGCCTTTATCACGTGAAAAAATTACGAGAGTATATGCAAGCATATAATAGTATAAATGTCAAGCATTTGGTTTTCTTGTCTATCTAAAAGTATTTAATACGCTTCGATGTATTCACATGACTTGCTTTCAGCAACTGTTTCGTACTTCTATATCAATGATGGCCTGCCATTTTACGGACATTGCCAAAAGTGAGGGCTTCATAAAGAATGTAATAAAATTGCAAAAGCCGGCTTGGTTGGCGCAGTGGTAAAGGCGACAGGAGGGTTCACGTACTGTTGCAATAGTGGCGGGTTCGAATCCTGCTGGTACGAGTATTTGTGATTGTCCTAGGCAAGAGTGTAAAATCCGACAAGGGAAATGATCCCAGTCACGACAGTATCTAGGCTGGGTAAGTCCGGATGAATTCACTATGATGGTCACTCGCTAGTCGGTAGGTTTCATGTCGAGGACCGTGGCTCAGAGCCCACGTTAAACAGTAGGTCCAGTCCAGATAAACCATCGTTGGTAAAAAGGAGACTTTAGAATATAAAAATGCAGAATTAAGTGAAAATTTCGGATACAATTGCGAAATATTTCCAAGTAGAATTAAAATTTAACTGACTGAACAAACAATCAATGGAGCAGAACAGAAAATATCTAGGAAAAGTCACTATTTAGTTTTGAGATTCGGTCACGTATTATACACGTGCTGCTATTGTTCTCACCTCACCTGAGATGACAGGTTGTGAGATAAGGTGAAATATTTGAGTCCCTAAGGAATGCGATAATTCAATTTCGATGTGACCTACAGAGCCTATGAAAAAAAGTTGATCTTAAAACTTTGGGTACATTTCCCATATCCATATCGATCTTCCAAGTAAGCTAAGAATACTACTAACACGTTTGTACTAGGATTCTTTATTTATTTGTACAGGTATGAGATGAATAACGAAAATAGCAAAAAACGATAAAACTATTCTA
The DNA here is from genome assembly GCF_030347505.1 of Rhynchophorus ferrugineus. NCBI lineage: Eukaryota > Metazoa > Arthropoda > Insecta > Coleoptera > Curculionidae > Rhynchophorus > Rhynchophorus ferrugineus. Next base: position 17,024,910 of record NW_027472590.1, read on the forward strand.
AAAATTATGATTCTAACAATATGACATGAGAGTAAAAAAATACCTAATTCTAAACCGTAAGTAACTTACGTGTTTACTACATTATGCATTATTGAATAATAGGGGGTTGAGCATGATAAATGTTAAGATAATAATTATTATTTAGTACTATTCTTTTTATACTTGTTAAATGTAGCTTAGTAATTTCTTTACCCTGATTTTATTCACTTTAACAGTTCTGAACATAACTGAACTGAACATTTAACAAATAAATAAATATTATTAGGAAGACCTGTTGAAAAAATTCTAAATTAACAGCCCCAAGTAAAGATGAAACATAATTTGTATTTGCAATTAAACGCATATAAAACCATTAATTTAAATCAAGAGCTTGCCATATATCAGAAACAATTATCAGTAATCTAGCTAGAGCTAATGGAAGAATTAAAAGAAGAATCTGTGTGCATAATGGAAAGAAACATATTAGAATGTGACTTTAAAAATAATTAAAAATATTTCTTTCATGGTCAATTCACTGTATACAATGCTTGAGCCTATTGCTATAGTCTTGGATTAGAATAAGAAGTTAATAAGTGGTAGGGACCAGGTTCTTCAACTCAACCAGTTATGTTCGAAAATCGACTAAGAAAGTAAACTGATAGACTAGAAATAATTAAAGCTGATTAAGCTAGAGCTAATTAAATATTCTAGTATATATAATTACAGAGAAATAATTTTAAGTTATTGGATTTAATTCAAAAACCAACTAGAGAACTGTGCTGTGACTTCACTCGTTTATGCAACAACACTGTATAATAACTTAAAACGCGGAAAATTATTAGATAACTTAATATTTTGTTACATAAAATTATATATTATGAATGTAGTAACATATATGCATTTAACCTATAAACCCAACAAGTAAGGAAATTATATATTAATTATATAACATAGTCGGTATTAATACAAGTTAGCCATAACATAAAAACAACAGCTGTTTTATAAAAACCTTACGAATTTTTGATTAGATTTTAAGCGTGTCCGACTTATATAGAAACACCATTCTTAGTTTGTTAAAAGAAATAGAGAGAATATCATAACAACAGCAATAGAATACAAAAAAAATTGAAGTTTATGTTAAATTCATTTATAAAACGTTAAAATTCAATTTCCTTTTATCATGGTATGCAAATAATTGTTAAATTAACTGCTAGTAAAACAAAAGTAAAAGTATGTAATTAATCTGGGAGAAAGTTATAGTAGGTAATGTACTAAAAACGATATAGATAAGCTTACTACTAACAGAAAAAATATATGTTCTTTGATTATGATAGTAAACAAAATTAGCATAAAACTTATGACATTTGAAACAACCCACGAGAAATAGTATACATTCATTTTTAAGTTAGTATTAGTTTAGTATGTAGAATTTAGTCATATACGGCTGGACATATACTATACTAATAGTAAAAAATAATATTAGTAAATTTGCATATTGCAATATAGAGTAATATTGCATAACAATAACGTGTTTAGATGACTGAATAGGTTTGCATTGAAAAATGTGTTAAAATAGATGATCAATGTTAGTATTAGTTAACAATGTGTTATTAATTAATATTAAAATTAGAACGTTATAGTAATTTTAATATCTACCTATATATTATTTCTATGTTAATATAATCTCGGTATTGAGGTACTTTATAACAGGTCAATTGAAAAGTCTCCGGCCTGACACATAGATGGCGCTACTAGAATTAAATCTGTGGCGGCTTAGATAACCAGCCATACTGTACAACGCGCAAAGCCCAAAAATAAAACCGACAACAGCGAAGGGTATTTCTTCTTCTTATACTTTACACTGGCCGATTGTCAACTGGTGTAATTGATAGCATCGCATTCGGCCAGGTATAAATCCAAATTGCAACCCTCGAAAACCCCTCTTTCTCATTTTCCCGCTGTCAGAAGAAGTACCCCTTGTGTCGTGTCGGACCATTTTCTGTAAATAAACAACTCCACGTGGTCCTTGTTTTTTTTTACTAAGTTATTGTGTGGGTTGCACCGCATAGAACTCACAAATTGGTGACCCCAACGAACATTCCTACAATTGGTGACCCCGACGTGATCAAAGTGCTTAACAGGTAAATCAGCTCAACATAAGCCACTCGACAGCTGCTTGACACGTGCATGGAAAGACAGCACGAGGAATGGAACCTATCAACAGCACATGGTCGACGACATTCCACGAGACTAGCCTGATGGACGAAAATCACAGAAGCCCATCAAGTATAACATCAACACATGAACACCCTTGCATCACGAAAGCGGACACGTAAGGCACCACACTTATAGGTACCATCAAACAAAGCTAAACGCCCCAAGACGAACGACGTCCTGCTACAAATTCGATGGCAGCTGATCCCGTAAAACTCCTCGCTCAGGTTGGGATCCCCATCTCATCAGCAGTCCCTGTACGTTTGTTTGCGTATTTGCGGGTGCACTCTGGAACCTGCACCACATAAAGGTAAGTTCCACGGCAGTTCCACTAGGAGGGGAGTTATGTGGCGACCGCCACGGCCCTTTAGGCCACCACGAATTCACCAACAACAAGTACAAAGGTTGGCAACGCCGGTGGATTGGTACCATGTAGTTCTAGGCTATAAAGGACCATCACGACGACGTCTCGCCCTCTTTTCTTTTCTCCATCCCCTTGTAACAGTACCACTTCCACAGCGCTACCGCACTTCCTCTACATAACCTGATATCCTGTCAATTCTCCTGTCGATCACATGTATAATTTAATATGAAAATAAACAGTATTTCTTCAACCAGTGGTTTCAGTTCTCGTGCAAATTCCTTCCAAAAATAGTCGTGAGTGTTCCGACAAATAATCGCAGCGGTAGCCACAAATTTCGACCGACTGACCGACCCGACGAACATTCCTACAAATCCACATGCTTTTTAGTTAGCCCTAACCCTCAAAAGATGCGTATATAAATTTGACAGCTGTCGGATCAGTGAGTGAAACAACTTTGTTATTGTGAAAAAAATGGATAAAAAGGAATTTCGCGTGTTGACAAAATATTTCTTTTTGAAAGGAAAAAATACAGTTGAAACTTGGTTTGATGCCGAGTTTCCGAACACTGTCCCAGGAAAATCAACCATCAGGAATTGGTATGCTAAGTTTAGACGTGGTGAAATTAGTATCGAAGATAGTGAACCCAACCCAGTGACCGACCAAAAGGGGTAGTTACCGACGAAAATATTAAAGAAATCCAGAAAATAATCTTAATTGGCCATAAATTGAAATTGAATGAATAAAAAAAAAGAAAAGATATCTCTAAGTTGATATCTCTAAAGATATCAACTGAACACACGTTATAAAGAATTCCACGTGGTCCTTGTTTTTTTTACTAAGTTATTGTGTGGGTTGCATCACATAGAACCCACAAATTGTTGACCCCGACGAACATTCCTATAATTGGTGATCCCGACGTGATCAAAGTGTTTAACAGGTAAATCAGCTCAACATAAGCTACTCGATAGGTACTTGACATATGCATGGAAGGACAGCACGAGGAATGGAACCCATCAATATCACATGGTCAACGACATCCCACGGGACTAGCCTGATGACGTATACTGTTCTGTTATTCAGGAATATTTGGCGATGAGAAAGCTCTGAGTTGATGATTCGGAGCAGTGTTTGAAGATGATCAAGCGTAATAAACCTGAGTTTTTGCGTCAATATGTAACAATGGATGAAACGTGGCTCCATCATTTCATTCCGAAGTCCAGTCGATAGTCATCTGAGTGGACTGTCCACGATGAACTCGCTCCAAAGAATGAGAAAATGCAATGGCTGAGATTGAGATGCGCATGGAATAATTTTCATTGACTACCTTGTAACAGGAAGGACCATCAACAGCAACTATTACATTATTGCGTTATTGGACCGTTTTAAGGACGAAATCGCCGAAAAACGACAGCATTTGAAGAAGAAAAATGTGCTGCTTCACCAAGACAATGCACCGTATCACAAGTCAGTGAAAATGATGGCAAAAATCCATGAATTTGGCTTTGAATTGCTTTCTCATCAACCCTATTCTCCAGATCTGGTGCCCAGCGACTATTTCCTGTTCTCAGATCGCAAAAAAATGCTCGCTGGAAAGAAATTTTCGTCGAATGAAGAGCTGATCGCCGGAACTGAGGCCTATTTTGAAGCAAAGGACAAATCGTACTACAAAACATGAAATGAAATGAAAATAATAAAAACTAATTTTGCCAAAAAATGTGTTTTACTATGGTAGGCCGGGGATTTTTCAATTGACCTGTTATATTGAGGTACTTTTTATCCACGTTCGGTATGCAGAGGTACCTTTAATATTTAATAATTTTAAGGAACCTCCTGTAGTTTCGTCGAAATATACTAGAACTGGATCATACCTAGATAACGCATAGAGAAAAATCCTATAGAATCAGGTTTTGCGTCTTTATATGTAAAGATGCTTTTATTTATGTTTTATGGTATATACATCAATGGGCAATATTTTTTTCTTATATGATTCAAAGTAGTTCGGATGCCCTATTACAAAATTTGCAAATGTTATTTCAATACTTTTGGCAATGGAGCAATTCTGAATATTTAAATGAACTACAAACAAGTGTAAAATGGTATATAGAAAGGAATGATATTAGAAGTGTTAAGATAGGTACAAAATATACTTCCCTTAGAGTGGAGTATGGGGAGAAAGTGTGGAATAGTCTACGCTATAGACGCTAAATCCAGATAGTGGTGTTTGTAAAATTTGTAAATATTCGGATGGACATTATTTTATTTTGAAAGACCTCCTTTCAAGTGCGGCATTTATATGTAAAAACTAGCGTTGGGAGCTATCGACTGAAAATAGCCGAAACAGTCGATAATCGCAAAAGAGTCGATAGTCAATAAACTAGCGACTGAAAATTGTGGAAACAGTCGATAGTTATAAAACTAGAAAATACTAATTACTATTTTCAGTCAAATGCACGGTTCGACTGTTTTTTTCAGCTCGTGATGTCAGACGAAGGTGTATGAATCCTTTCCTGTATAAATTGTGTAATTGTGAGAAGTAATTAATAATAAATCTGAAATTATTATCTGAAAAACATCTATTTCTTATTCAAAAAACAAGGCGTCTATGGCTCATATACTTTGATGATACTTTTCTGATATAGACGTATGAGGAATACATTCAAAGCTCAAATTTACGTTGGAAATAGAGAATGAATGCAGGGTGATTTGATGAGGAAAAAATTATGTAGGTTTTTCGAACTTTAATGATATAAGCGCCGTTTTGATCGATGACACTGTAGAGCTTAAGAACTAGAACCTGAGATTTCTATGGAAAAAGGGATTTAAACTATTGAAAGAGTTCTGGCCAGACTGGAGCAGAATAGGCTTGGTTATAACTCATCATAACTTTCCAGTCAATCTCCCTCGCCTGTTTTTCACTTGCCTTTTTCAGTCATTCAATTGCTTCAATCACATTAGTTCTGGATATCAGAGAGTCGAATTAATGACCTGGAATATTTTGCATCATATTCTTGGCGTCACGGGTCTGCAGCGAGTGTGAAGCTTCTTCACCCCATTACATTAAACGGTATATAGAACTCAAGTATCAAGCTCTTCTCGATATTTCACTTAAGAACTGATCACTATATACGCCACACAATATTTTGTGACCCTGCGCTGAATTTTTCACTTTTCGGAAATAAAAGCAAAAATATGACGAACAATATCTTTTTGAAGCCTAATTTGCAAAGAATAATAATATAAGAGTAATAAGTGAATAATTACACTATCTTTATATTTGGTACATGAAACGTTACATTTGAAAGTATTTATAGTATGGCTTCGGAGAATAAAAAAACTTAATCAAAAAATTTTATCAGATAAAGATTTGGTCAGAGTCAAAATATTTATCTATATGTTATAGCGTATAAGTGACCCTTTGGTTCTTTTTAAAGGTAATATACACATGCTTTGAATCGTTAAAAATTGTATTAAACTTGGATTCCTTATTAAGAACCAAACAAAATGGTTGGTAATTGATAAGAAACAGGGGAAAAGAAGCGTTAAGGAATACTAAAAAATATTAAAAATAAAATATACAAAAGATGTTCTCGGTTATATATTGACTTTATTAAAAATTCTGCATTATTGGAACTAGAAGAAAAACATCAACTCTACCTGTAAACCATTAGAAAGATTTTTTTGGGAAGTGACGATACATCCACCATATAGTTCAAACATAACATTCTCTAACTATTACTTATTTCGATATCGGCGAAATTCTTTTAATAGAATTTTATTTACAAGAAACCGTCTAGATTAAATTCAAAACTAGAAGACCTTATATATCTTAGGATTAAGAATATTAATTTACAATAATTTATAGTTTAATATATTTTTTTAAATTTTATTAAATACAACTTAAATTAAATGGCTTGGTACAAACTTAATTTACAAATTAATTTATTGCTACCGTTCTGATGTACTTGAATCAACACACAAGCAAAGCGAGTACAGGATAAATACAGCATGTAGTTCTCAAACTGAAATAAAATTAAATTACTTAAACTAACGTTAAGTTGGGATGGTAGTGTAGGGTAGATATAAGAATGGTTCGAACACTAACCTGGGGAACTCCAGCCGAAATAGGTTGAAAAGTTTTAAGAATGCCCGTTCATGCGGAACTCTAAATTTTCTTTCGAAAATATGTGCCTTGTTGATCAGTTCCAAATGCCATATTCAGTCAAAATTTTAGAGGTTATTATTGAAGGGCGGTATTATAATTACTAATAATATAGATATAATTATTTATAACTGCCTTTGTTCGTCAACCATGAACTTACAGGAATTCGATTAAAGTATGACACAACCGAATGTTTATCTAGATTCTGAGAAAATAGTAAAACTATTATAACTAGTATGCGTTCTTGTACGGATTAACGTTTTCACTTAAGTGGGCAAAATGAGGATCTTATTGAATGAGGAAAGGAAACATATTTCAATTTAAATTATTGCATGATATAAACTCAAATTTCGGGTAATAAATAACGTACTTATGTAAATTTGAACAGATCTGAAGTAACGTACCGGCAATAATTATATTAATGATGATAACAGAACGTATCTAATCACCATAAGCTCATAACCAATATAGCGTTGGTTATAACGACTGACTATTAACAAATAAACCAAATAATTTATTGTGGTTTTCTTCAAAATTTCATCAATATAGAAATTTAATTTTTAGTTCTCCCACAAATTAGAATTGATTTGTGTATAATGAAACAGGTATTTTCTACTTATTTAATATATAGAGTATATTTATTATTTCAATTATTTAATTAATAATCTTTTAACTCTTTTTAATGTTACGTATATGATGTATAAATACGTAATACACATATTTACGTGCTTAAACATTATTGTTTATTTTCGTTCAAAGGCATACAAATTTAGAGAAATGTGGTAAAAGCTTCAAAGGTTTTCCATATGAACTAATATTCTATTTAAAATTATTATTTCTGTCACAACCACATATTAGTTAGTTTACCATTGACGAATCGATTCTGGGAATATGTAGCTTATTTTCATTGAAAACCCGAAATATAAGAAAATATATTATAAATAAAATCGAAGCGCACTAAAAAGTTCAAACATTGGAATGCAGAAATAAGAATTAGGTGACGTGTGACGTAACGCCAATATTTCGTAACAATTTTGATTGCTAATTTTATTTTTATTAAAACCTTTGCAATCATACTTATGATTGAAAAATCGCACCAGATTGCCATATGGCTTGAGAATTAATGAAGAAAAGGTCAGAATTCTGACAACTCCTTATATCCAATAACTGACGGATAGCCTGCTATTGTAAATTTCAATGGGATCCATTTGAAGCAAGTGCAGCAGTTTATGTAACATGGCTTCATGTTACATCTAAACTAATTCCCTAGCACAGAACATTAGAACAAGTTCACAGATTGGTCAATAAAGTAAATAAAAACTTATACTAATACTTTTTTATAATACAAAAAATATAAAACTAAAAAAAATATTGCTCGGCTGCATATTTCGATATATCTCAAACTTTTGAAGGTGTGGCATACTAGACTTCATGTTAAATTGAAAAACCTTCTACCCAATCCTCTTTCAAATACTAAAGTCATATCTCACAGACAGACAGTTCATTGTGAAACAGGGTGACGAATACATTGAACCACATCCAATATATTCAGGTTTTCCGCAGGGCAGTGTCCTTGGCTCAATGTTATAAATATATTAACAAATCAATTGAAAAGTCTCCGGTTTAACACATTATAACAGTTTTTTTTTCAATTTTTTTTTCAACATAATTCCCTTCAAAGGTGATACACTGATTATAGCGAGCCTCCAAATTTTCGATACCATTTTTGTAGTATGATTTGTCCTTTGCTTCAAAACAGGCCTCAGTTTTGGCACTCTTCATCCGATGGAAATTTCTTCCCATCGGGCATTCTTTTGAGATCTGATTACAGGAAATAGTCAGTTCTGGGATGCGGAAACAATTGGAAGCCCAATTCATGGATTTTTGATACAGTGCATTGTCTTGGTGAAGCAGCACTTTCTTTTTCTTCAAAGGCGGCCCTTTTTCGGCAATTTCATCATTCAAACGGTCCAATAACGCTATGTAATAGTGGCTGTTGATGGTCTTTCCTTTTTCAAGATAGTAAATGAAAATTATTCCATGCGCATCACAAAATTCAGACGAAATAACCTTGCTAGTCGACTCTTGCGTTTTCCCACGCTTTGGAGTGGATGTACAGTCTACTCGAATGACTGTCGATTGGACTTTGGAGTAAAATGATGGAGCCATGTTTCACCCACTGTCACATATCGATGCAAAAACTCGGGTTTGTTACGCTTGATTATCTTCAAACACTGCTCCGAATTATCAACTCGTCTTTGCTTTCGGTCAAAAGTGAACTCGCGCGGCACCCACTTTGCACAGAGTTTTCTTATACCTAAATATTCGTGAATGATATAATGTACACGTTCAGTTCATATCTTTGGAGTGTCTGCTATTTCATTCAATTTCAATTTATGGTCATTCAATATCATTTTGTTGATTTTTTAAATGTTTTTGTCGGTAACAACCTCTTTTGGGCGTCCACTGCGTTCACTGTCTTCGGGGCTCATTTCACCACGTCTAAACTTAGCGTACCAATCACTGATGGTTGATTTTCCTGGGGACTGGAGTGTCTGGAAACTCGGCATCAAGCCAAGTTTTTGCTTCAACTCTATTTTTTCCCTTCAAAAAGCAGTATTTTATCAACACGCGAAATTCTTTTTATCCATTTTTTTCACAATAACAAAAGTTGCTTCTCTCAAAATGCTATAATTTACAAACTAATGATCCGACAGCTGTCAAATTTATACACGCATATTTTGAGGGTTAGGGCTAACTAAAAAAATAATATGGATTTAATTCTAGTAGCGCCATCTATGTGTCAGGCCGGGGACTTTTTAGTTGAATTGTTTAAATAGTAGAACTAGATCGGCAATACAGTTACGTACAGTCGATTCAATAAGAAGCCACTTATTTCCATTAAAATAAAATATTTTTCTAAGTAAATTGCTAAGCCTATTTTTAAAGAATTTGTCGAATTTAGTTGGAATTTGCTACGAAAAACTGAATTTAATTACGCCAGGTACCTTTGCTTCCCCGCATGGCCTGCAGCGTATCGAAATCCTATGCACACAATGCATGTGTCACCATGAGACACAGATAATATTGATGTGCTCGTTTAAGTAGAAGACGGCCATTTAGCATCACAAATTGTCCCAATTGGAAATGTAATGACCGAAGTATCTGACGATTTTTTTACAAAACTTGGTACAAGAGTTTGTACTTCCAAATGTTCTACACAGCAAACAAAGTAGTAATAATTTTCACAAAACTGTAACAATTTCAATAGATTTATTTCTAGCGAACAGCATTGTCACGATTCAGGAAAATTCTGCTAGAGAGATATAATATTTTACAAATCGAAGATACAACTTTTGTGCTGGATCACGGGATAAAAAGATTAAAATATCGTTCAGTACATGTAAAAACCCATTTGCAATGTCCACCGAGACGAAAATAAAATATTTTATGTCCTGACTGTAAAAATTATGATTTAACCGCAAATAATAATATTAAATTATTATTTTGTCAAAATGAAAATATTTTTAACAATAAACAAACTATTCAAATTATTAGTTTTATTTTATAATTTTTTAAAAACTCATGCATGATTTACATTAGTTATCGACGTGTTACAATGGTGTATTATAGAAACTCCATACACTTTGAAACGTAGTTTTTGTAGCACGGTTCCGGAGAACTTAATAGATTTCCCACCCTATATACGCATTCGCTATGTTAAATGAAAATAAGCGTGACTAAACGTAACAAAAGTGCAATTTTTTATTTCTCCGAAGCTGTCAGGTATATTTTCACTTTTACCATATTAATAGCGTCCCATAAAAAAACACTTCTACCGATTCCATAGTATTTTATAAACCATATAAAGCAAGACTGGACAAGATCAGGCTGAGAGACGAGCTAAATAGATGCCCTCAGGACATTCGTATATACATTTTAAATGTACGTTGAAATTTCTCCTATTAGTCATCGCAATGGAATGCCGAAATGTTGATGTTGATACAATATTAAAAGTTAATTTGTTTTGGTATATTGTGTTTCTGATTTATTGTTCTTTGTCTCGATAAGGCTTTGGTATAGCGTAATGTCAGTTTTCACACTAGCACGTGTTTTAAAATAGCTTTAATTTTGATAATGCAGATCATTATCATTTATAAGTTGATCTAGTTTCGTAGCATGCATATATTTAAACAGTTGCCTAAAATCTTTGATGTTTTGTGATAAATAATTTACGTTCTTTATGATTCTCAGAAATTGAACATAAATTTAAATTGTTTAGTTGGTGTTTTTGGTATTTTCAAATTATCTTATGTAAATGTTTTATTTTAATGAATTGTCTAATTTCTAAGTATTTTTAAATAAAGGAATATTTTATAACTGTTAATGTACTTTTTAATATTATTAAGTTCATACAAAACATTGTATTTCGGATTCGGATTTAATTTTAGTGCATTTATGTTTGTTGATGAAAAGGTTATTGAAACTGTTGTGTATTTGAGTTTATTTATTAAGGTATTCCAATAATCATAAATCTGTATAGTTAGCTTCTGGAGCTTCACTTCACTCAAATTTGAGCAGAAACATTTCTAAGTTCGTTATAATCCCATTTCTATCCATTATTTGCATATGCTTCTAAGTAAAATGGCGTGTTTAGATTTGATAAACACCAAGTCGCTTATTTATGTAATTTGATATATAATAATTATTAATTACAGCTTTGAGATTTTTTTTTATTCTAAATTTTTTATTCTAAATTTTATTTTTGCATAACACATAGATATAATATAATACTTTTTAAAACATTGATATATTTATATTCTATTATATATATATATATTATTTAGAAAAATAAAACAACAACACAACAACAGTGTCACAACTATATATATATATATATATATATATATATATATATATATATATATATATATATATATATATATATATATATATATATGTATATAGCATTAAAATAAAATTCAAAACACAAGAAAATATAAAACCATGTGTATGCAGAGCTATGAATTGTAATTTTTTTTTTATTACTCTTCGTGAGTCCACAATCTGCCCTATTGGCAATAAGTATTTCTTCTGTCTATATTATATATACATGGCATGTAGAAAATCACTTCATTAAGCAATCTTCTGTATAAAATATTATCTTAATTAATTAGTCTTATTCTAATGCTTAGTCTAAAGTCTACATATGTCCAGTAATCAGATCAGGTGGTGTTAAACGTTTTAGTCTACGCACTTCACTATCACGTCGCATATTTAGCTGATTAGCGAGTACATTGGGATGCACTGACACTCTTTCGAAGTACTTCACACAAACACGTTGAATTACACTCGTTATAGGTTCTAGAGGAATATCGCGTTGTATCACTTTATTTAAAATATAGTACGGAGCATCAACAATGGCACGCAACACCTTATTTTGGAACCGTTGAATGATGGATATATTAGATTTACTAGCGGTACCCCATAGTTGAATACCATATGTCCAAATGGGCTTGAGTATAGACTCATACAGCAATACCTTGTTATCTAATGATAACTTGGATTTGCGCCCAATGAGCCAATACATTTGATATCATTTTAGTCCCAGTTGTTTCCGTTTAGAGAGTATGTGCTTCTTCCAGGTTAGGCGTCGATCTAAATGCATACCAAGATATTTAACATGGTCTGCTTGGGGGAGTTGACGATGATTGATGTTCACTGGTGGACATGTTCTTCTACGCAGGGTAAACGTTATATGCGTGGATTTTGATTCATTGGCTTTAATGCGCCATGTCTTCAACCATAATTGTATTTGCTCCAGGTGAGTTTGTAGGTTTAAATTGTAAATAATATTATAAATATTTATTTGTACGGGTCTATATATATTATTACTTTGTAAATATTACATTACAGAACAGATGTTCATAATTCTATATTTATAAACATTAGTAAGATATATTTTCTGAACTGTATGTGTAAGTAGAATAAATATAATCTTAGATTTACTAAACCTACTAAACTAGATTAACATAATTTAGCGGGTACACAACATCATTAATCAGAACAACCTAAATAACGGATATAATAATATAGTAAACATTTATTTTGTTGAGGTAGGATACTAGTATGTTAGTTTTAAATTATCTTTCAATAATGAATTTTTTTCAATGATTGTTATTTAATTTTATATTATTAACATGTTATGAATGTGTTATTAGAGAATATCTAAAACGATATCCGTTAATTTCTTGAAGGTATTAGAATTGTTGTAAAAATTGTACTGGGTATTTTATAATAAACCCCGGTACGTTATAAAAACATGTTAAAATGGGCGTGAAAAAAATTTATAAAGGAATGCTTATTCTATTTCGAACCTGAGGCACATTTTTTGTTACCTTGTCGGATTAGAATAACGCTATAATTACAATAATCGATGACTGTATTATCGACCAGCAAATCGATATGTCTTGTCTATCAAATCAGATTCGCAAATAGTTTTGCATTAAAATTCAATATTTAACATTTAATTAGTCTCAGTTTATGGGTCATTTGGGTTTTTAAGTATTAAATTGTAAAATTAAGTAATTTTTGGGATTTATTAAATGTATAGGCCATCGAAAATCCTTCTGTTAGTTAATTATTATATTCCTCAAAACATACTGGCCTATTTTTGATAGAGAATAGAAAATTGAAATAAATTAGTTATATCATCACTAAAAGTTTGACATAAAACTTTTTTGTTATTACAGTACGCTTAAAATAATTTTAAAATTGTTTTTATTATTAATTATTAATCAAATAATTATATTAAATGGTGCGAGCATATCATATAAGTGTTTAACACACAAATAAAAGTTATAACAAGAACCAGAACAAAATCTTGGAAGATGTGTCATGAATTTCTAACATTTCTTGGGTTTTCTGCGTCAACGCAATTAATTGGGGAAGTATAGGGGTATGTTAATGGATAGGTTATATCTGGAAGACAAGAATTATCAAAATATACTACTAGGTAGCTGATTTCTCATGAATAACCAATAAAAAGGAAACGACTAAATTTTCATATTGTATCAGTTCGATCTTAGATTTAAATTGTTGATAATATATTTGATGGTCTGTGGCTGTCTACTGTGCGTGAAATTATAAATTAGTATTTGTCTAATCTACTAAATGAAATGTTTCAATTAAAATTAATACTAGATTCCTCTAGAAGCTGTTCGAGCTAGGAGAGTTGGCCACCGAAGAAAATATAGATATTACAATATGTCGGAAAAGAAATCGATATATCTCTCGCAACAAGTATAAAAAATATCGAAATTTTACAAAAAATATGTCGATATTTAAAAAAAAGTGAATGTTAACCTTAAAGAAATATACATTTCATCTGAATATTATAAAGAGTAGGCTTTTAAAATTAATTAATGCCGGTTTGGTCGAGCAGTGGTAAAGGCGTTGGGACAGTCCTCCTACTGTTGCGATAGCCGCGGGTTCGAATCCTGCTGGGGCGTGGTCGTAAACTTATGTTTGTGATTGTTTAAAATTTGAGAATGTTCTAGGCAAGAGTGTAAAATCCGACAAGGAATATGATCCCAGTCACGCCAGTAATCAGGCTGGGTAAGACCGGATGTCTTCTGGGATGATTTCTAAAGTTGGTCACTCGCCAGTCGGTAGGCTTTAATGCTGAGAACCGTGGTTCGGAGCCCACGTTAAACTGTAGGTCCAGTCCAGATAAACCCATAGTTGGTAAAAGGAGACTTTAAAATATATATATAAAAAGTTTTATTAAAAATTATATTTAATTTATTTTGAAAAATCATGGATCGAACTAAAAAACAGTCGGCCGAAAATATAAATATTTTTTTCAGAAAATATCGATATATTGATCGAGCCAGTGCCGCCTATTTTTAAAATACTTGAAATATTATATTACTTCTAGTATTTTAAATGGTTTAAGCTTTAGAGTATGATATTGTGGCTTAAGATATGTAGTTTGAGTAGATTTTTAAAGAACTATTTGGGGCGATATCTTAAAACTAAGAAAGATGAAGAAGAAAAATTACTGTTGTGTTATTTATTTTATTAATGTTTTTGTGTTATTTATTTTTCCTCATATGGGCTGCAACTTTACTAGGTCTACCCATTGTAATACCTAATAAAATAACCCTGTAATTTATTGACTAAAAAAGAGAAAAATAAAATATTTTACCAAAAAATTGAAACGACTTCAAAAAATAAATTAGGAACACACTAGAAATATTTGAAAATAATGTATATTTTGTTACCTTTATTGTATTTCTATTATTACTACTTTATTATTCGTCTTTAAAATTCCCGTATTAATATTTGGCTACTGTCACGCTTACTGGTAGCGAGGCAGCCCTAAACTTTTTGCTTTTTCTTCTAATCTAATTTTAAACGATAGTTTAGATTGAAAAATGCATGGTGATGTTGATGTTATATTGTAGGTTTTTGATTAATACTATGTATAAAACAACGAAGAATATATTATTAATAACAACAAATAAAAGTAGAAAAATTACCTTGAGGCAGCCGCACCAGCCGCGCTTGGAATGCACGGCCGGCATGGCTGGGATATGGAGCCGAGGCAGTGCGGACGTTATATCGTCCCAGGCCGGAAGCTTGAACGAACACTTGGGTAATCCCTGCAAAAAAAAAACAGAGCTGTTCAGTATATTTTCATTCAACAGTTGAATGTCTTTATAATTGCATTATATAAAATGCATAATCCTGCATAATTAGCGTACGAAGTGCAGTTAAAATTATTATAAGAGAATTTCATGTTCGGTGTTCGATTTTTTAAAAGTAATATATAATAATTTAAGTATCTCAATCCAAAAATATACCTCATAGAGATATAAGAGTAGTCCTATATAAAATATATAAAATCCTATATAAAAATCTAAATAAGAACTTCGTAAGAAATATATAATGTGGTATAATCGTTAATATGATCTTAGTTGATGGTTAGGTATTTGAATGCATTTTGTTCAGCTATATCTATTGGCGAAAAAGTAATAATGTAAACAACTATTAAACAACTTAACCTAACTGTTGTATTGACATACATTCATAAAATATATAGTTTTCTATTTAGTACGACGAATGAAAATTTTTCACGAACTTACTGAAATGTATGTGTTAAATAAATGTATTTACATGATAATTGAAATAGTTAGTTTTTTTATACTGTGATAAAACTATAAACCACAAAATATAATATAGGTGGAATTTTCGAATGAAATTAAAACTTGTTCAAATAGTTAATAATCCATGTCTATATCTGTATTATAAATACACTTTCTGTATTATAAATATATCATTTTAATTTACAAGAAAAACATCAAAATTAATGCATCTACAGCTTCTTTAGTCGTCGGAAAACGTTGACCACGCATTTAATTCTTGATATGCGATCATATAAAATCATTTAGTGCCAAATCAAATAGCTATGGATCGTTGTTTCAGCCAATGTGTTAAAGCTTGCATTGTCATGATGGAGAATGGTTATTTCTTTTCTCATATTTTCTTTTCTAGCACTTCTGGTAAACAAATGATTGTGGCCATTTAGAAATTCACTGTTTAGGTTGCTCTAAGGGCTGTATCAATTTTATCGAATTTAGCTCGTCTTGGAAGACCCATACAGTGGATTAGCATATTGCTTTCATAGCTAAATGTTCATGAAAATATTATTGATGCTTGCCATACAAATGAACAAGGATGACTCAATCTCGCGCTAGGTCTAAACTACACAAATTGTGCTCAAAATGTTGTGAGGAAGCTTATTGTTATAAAGGCCAAACGTCCAAATGGAAACGTCAGATAGAGCCTAACAACACATAGTATTGACAAGATTGAAAATATAAATAGCGATCTTCGTAATAGTTTTAATTGAAGCCGGTTGTAATGAGAGAACCAAGGTTCCTATTAGTTCAATAGAACCGATTTCGGTTTATTTTGGTTGTACTCGCCTGTGACTAAAAGCTTTCAAAATATGTAACTGTCATTCTAGAAACGTCAGTTTAGCTTAAAAAATGACTACGTCTATATTCTTTCTACCTATATAAGGTCAGGTCTATGTAGGTTGGTTCGTTTATAGTCCGAGCTCAAACTTTCGTTATACATATCATAAAGCCACCTAAACAATACTATTCCCAGTAAATACCAATTTTAATTATTATTTTACTATTAAATATTGAATACTTCTTAATTAATTAATAATAATAATTATTAAAGGTAACAGTTTATTTTATTTGCTATAAAACTAGAGGTTAATTTACAACAAAATTAATATAAAAATCATATATTTTAATCGAATATAGTAATGAGTTTAGGAATATAGTAAATAAGTGTACATGAAGTTAATTTTTTTACCATTATTTATGGTGGTACTAAATATTAGAAAGTGTAATTATTTAAATGTCAAAAAATATGTTTTGCTTAAAAGACCTGTTTTCGACATCTTAATAATTAACATAAGCTGATATTATATAATTTTGACTTTTCACTGTCAGAAGACTACAAAAACAGCCGGGATCGACTCCCCTAGTTATACTATTAATTAATACCTAGATGAGAAATTAAATGAGCATTATTAGCATAACGTAACGGAAAACTACCTTTAGAATTACCAAGTTTAAGGGTTTAGTTCGGTTTTTGATTGTTACTGTACGTAGTGATTAGTTAAGATTAAAAATAAATAATCTCATGTTGGTCTCTATAATATATTAGTGTGATTGTCTTCTGATTTTTTTTAGAAAAGAGGCAGTTATTGAGAAAAATATATGTATTTATCAAATTATTTTCCATTAATTTCTCCCATTTTCCATACCTTGACCCATACCAGCCACTGATTAGTCAAGGCATGCTACCTCGACCTGTGCAACAAGTGCTGGTCAAAAACTGCTAGATCTGATGAGTATGCTGAGTACGGTAGAACATTTAAACTGCAATAGTGTATCCTTCACAACTTTTTCAACATGACCGAGCATTTGTGTATGCTGCTTGATATTTTGTTGATTTTTCCAACAACACATCCTTCAATTTGTTCAAATGATGTCTATAGACATCTACGGTTATAATTTCACTCGGTTTTAGCAGCTCGTAATATACTTGCTGATCTCACCATATGTACAGTAAGATCTACATCGGTGTTGATGTGGATGATTCTCATGGACTCTCCATTTCCTTGCCCTTTTGGATCTTTTCTATCTCGTGTAAAAGTCTGAAAGCAGTTGGTTCATAAACTAATGAAAGCTATTTGAAAATTCTTTGGGGGTTCGAGCTAGGTTTTCGCCAAATAAGAATTGTAATTCATTGTCTTTGAACTCTGGTTTCTCCATTCTTTCTTTTATTATTGTCATCAAAATCACCACTTTATATATCCGACAGCAGATTTCTTCAAACCAAACAACAAAAATAAAGAATGTCTAGTACTTCCGTTTATATTGAATAACCCAATCAGCACTGTTAGGTTATGTTGTTTAACAGTTACATGTAGACACCCAATATTATAATTTTAAACTGCTTACAATACTATATACTTGAACCTCTAAATTGCGATCTCGGGCTTTATATAAGCTCTTAAAACTTGCAGCTTAAAATATTTTTATTGCAATCATAAGTGTGTATTATCAAACCGTATGAATTTAGTTGAAGATTTATTTTATGTATTATCTGATTTTTTACAGTATACACAATAGTCGTGTACAAAAACTATTATGTTAGTCGTTTCATAAATAATTTTAGTTTAACAATTATACTGAACATCGTGAAAATTTGAGGTTTATATTGTAAGAATGTTTGCCGGGTCGGTCGGTCGGTCGAAATGTGTGGCTGCCGTTGCGATTATTTGTCAGAACACTCACTACTATTTTTGGAAGGAATTTGCACGGGAACTAAAAACACTGGTTGAATCAAAGTTGTTTATTTTAACTTACGATTGATACATGTGGTCGACGGGAGAATTGAGAGGATATTAGGTTAGGTAGACGAAGTACGGTAGCGCTGTGGAAGTGGTACTGTTACAAGGGGACGGAGAAAAGAAAAAAAGCGAGACGTCGTCGTGATGGTCTTTTATACCTGGAACTGCATGGTACCAATCCACCGGCCACTTTTGTAGTTGTTGATGGTGAATTGGTGGTGGCCTAAAGGATCGTGGCGGTCGCCACAATATATAATATTATGTAAGGATCAGAGCCTATAGGATGTCTAAGATACGATATTTTATGGAATAGAGTTTTGGATTATTTTTTTTATAAAGACTAAGAACTACACGACAATCTAATTAATATAGAATGTAAAGGTAAACACATACATATCAAAGTCATCTTTCAAATTTGGTGCGTTTGTGCAAGTAAAAGTCAACATAAGAGTATTTTTGCAAATGCATTCTGAAGTAAATAACTAGTTGATACTGATATTGAGTCATTGTTCCAGAAAAACTACTCTTTTTGGTTTAGATTGAAATATATGAATGCCAAAAATAAGATATAGCCTTAAATAAAATCCATAAATTAAAATAATCGGAATAATAATTTCATGCAGTAACAAAAGAAACATTTGCTCTTGGACTATAACGTGTTTAATTTGACCAACATTGAAATCTAAACTGCCACACAACTGCATCGCATTTCATTAATTCCGACCGCCCGAAGGCGAATATTGACCACAAAATCCGTCCAAAAACCTACTTCTCGAAACGCCTAGCCGAAGAACTACGTGTTATAGCGCCGTAGAAAAAGTATTTCGATCATAATCCGCTTAACATTAAACAACACGTCTTATCTGGTAGTAAATTGTACGGCAAAAAATCTAATAATTTAAAGGTTCAGTTAAATTTTATGGGAATCGAGGAAAAATAAAACGAACGAACGGGAAGTGGAGACCAGAAGAAAAAATCATTGAACCAGAATGCAAATGGGTTCGAGAAATGGAAAAGCCTGCCCGTGAAATGGTTAGCACACATGGGGAACTAAATTATTTACGGTAATTTTAACACTGACTACCTGTTCGTGAGAAAATTACGGAAAAGAAATAGAGAAAAAAGGAAAATAATTGGGAAGTTCGAGCGGATGGACTTGACAGATATTGTTTTGCGCTCGATGTCTACCTAATAAAAACAAGAAAAAACACTTAGGTAAGAGTGTGAAAAAATAGAAAGGGAGAAATTGGTTGGAATCTATTTCAAGCAAGAAAAGAAAAACATTTATTAGATTTTATTATCGCAGCTATGTAGCAATTTTTTGTTTTAAAATTTATGTTTCATTCCTCTTACTATTATTATTATTACTTTATATTTATTAAAGGACCTATCGTGCAAAACGCCACCGATAAAAAATGAGGATAAGACCGGGACCAGAGATAATCAGAAGAAGGCTACAAGTTTTGCAGACCATTTTTAGAAAATGTTTCAACTCCATTCAGTGGATGACGTTAAATCATTACTATGCGCTATCGGACAGGAAAGAATGAAAATTCCAATTGTCACATTAACCGAAGTTAAGGAAGATGGCAATAAAATGAATTAGTACAAAAAAGACTCCTAGTTCTGACCTTATTACTGTGCAAATATTAAAGGAACCTCCAAGAAAAGTACTAATTAATAGGTTTGCTGCCGATCTGGGTTGAAATACTTACCCTAGAAGACTATGTTTTTCTAGTCTAGATTTTAATATTTTTAGACAAAAATTTATTTTTTTTGTGTCACGCGCCAGAGTTTGATCGCCATTGAGGTCAAGTCATCATTTTATTGCCTCATGGCCAACGAAAATGGACAGAATATATATATATTTATATATAATGGGAATGAATCAAATACTAAAATAAGATTAAAAAATATTCAGCAGAAAAACAAGAAAAATATAACAAGGTAAATGTTAATACAAACAAACGAAATATCTATTCAAGTAAATTGAGAAGTCAATAGAAATAAATAGACGACCAAAAACTAATATAAATTTTCACTACGACTCAGAAAATAAAGACCCTATCCAGATAAATTATAAAAGGTCATTCATGACCAATTTTTGCGCAATCTAAACAGTAACCAGAATATACAGGACGTGCACTGAATACATAAATTGCGCCTTTTTTGTGCATTACAATTTTTACATTGCTTTTTTATTACCTTTCTTTTCTTCTCCTCTCGTATTTTCAAAATATGTTCGCTGATAACCGCAAATCGCATTATATCTTATAGTTAAGTGTCGTATAGTTTCGAGATATGGGATATAGTTAAATTTTACACTTTAGGCTCTGTTTGTAACTTTTAAAGGTAAGGCCAAAATTGTAAAATGGTCTTATGAATTACGGATTTCGTTCCAAATCACATTATAAGTAATATGCTAATCACGTTGTTGATAGCAGACAAACGAAAGTCGCATATTGGAATACGATTGCCTGAATAGTTATTGTAAAGTTAGGGCATGTTCCTATTTTTCCACTTTTAGGACGAGAGCGCTTTGGCATATCGATATTTTCCCGCCATATTCAATTCTGTAATACGTATGAATCAAAAAGGAAAAAATCGAAACCAAGCTCGTTAACTCACCTATAGTCATCAGATGATGCCGATACAACTCTATGGGCAAACAGTAAACGTGTTAAGAACATCAACATAATGGAAGATGTTCGGACTACAATATGAACCACAGCTGTCGAAGGTGGCTAGTGTAATTATGATTCCTAATCCAGGAGAGCCACCTAAAGAAACGCGAAAGAGCGTCTTAGCAGCCAATATCATCTATTCACAATTACCCATAATGTCCAAATTATATAAAACAATGTATTGAAAAAAATAAAATAAAACTAATCATTGATGAAAAGTATTTTATTCCGGATTATCATTTTGGTTTTAGGAAACAATTTCAGGATTGATCTGGTTCACATAATAATGTGAATCAAGTTGAAGAATAAAATTGTACCGGTATATAGCAGGTATATTGGCTTGTAGCTCTGTCGGTGTACAAGAAGCTTTTGCTTTACCAACAAGTCTTGAAACCTGTGTGGACTTATGAGAGTTCGACTCTGCGGTTGTACAAACCAAAGCAATACAAATATCATACAAAGATTCTAAAACAAGGTACTGCGGAATATAGATGGTACCATGCTCCATGGTACAGTCGTAACGACAATCTGTATAAGGACCTGAAGGACCTATTAATGATTATATCTAAAGACATGAACAGAGGCCCCATATATATCAATGTATACCAAAGTTGAAGTTTTCCAGCTTCTAGATAATGAATGCTTAGTCGGATCATTAACGAATGTAAAACTATATTTGATCTAATTTAGAGAAGTTATAGGTAAAAGTGTCTATCACTCTATAGCGCTTATTTAATTAATTAATTTGATGACATTTTTTTTTATTTAATTCAATTTGATAGATTGCTATACTAAGTAAATATATTTATATATATATTTATATTTTCTCTAATTACCTACACATTTTTCTTCATAACATGTATATATACAATTGCTATCATAAGAAATGTTATTGCACACTAATCAAGTTGTTGAATTAGTAAAGGTAGTAATAAAAAAAATTACACAATCTGGTAAACTTTATGCAAGTGCTATATAGTTCTTTCGATACAGTATCACCATGTTATTAGAAAGATGGCAAAAAGTTGTAGAATGTAATTAAATATATTTTGATTGGTATATGTGGTATCAATTTCCGTCAATAAATAGATTCCAAGTACTTGTTCTTCCAAGAATTAATGATTTTGTATGGAATTGATAGGTGTTAGTTTGATTTGTATTTAAGTGTTTTTGTTTTTATATTAACTTTTAGTTTAGCTATCTTAGCGTCTGTTTATGTTTTTATTTTTTACGAGTTTATTAGATCCCTTTGGATCTTGCTTTTAGTTTCAGTTTAAAAAGTACGTAGTAGATTCGCAGTTTTCACGTTTGAATTATCAAAAAATTTCCCCGATTATGTATAGTTTCAATAACTGTACATATTTGTACTAACAGATTCATTTGATAATAACTGTTTAATAAAAATTTTGTTCCAAACCTTTGTAGAACCTTTGAGTGAAATTTATCCTATATAAATAAAACAAGATAAAGGCAAAATAATGTTAGATTGCAGATTAACATTATAAATATTTATTATATAAAAATTAACAATATTTGTTAAAGATTACCATTACAGCTTTACTGTGAGAGAAAGTATAAGAAAATTTTCTGACAATGTTGTGTTATTTTTAGGTTTGATACTAATCAAAAATAAGATGAAAGTCTAATGAAAATAACTACTACTGTTAGCTTCAGGGAAATAAAATCAAGAATTTTTAATAATAAATTTGCATTACGACAATGTACAAATCTTTGATTAATCAGCTTGAATGAACTTGACTGACAAATTCTGTCTAAAGTCATATTGTACTATTCAAGAAAATATTTTATATTGTCGTGCATATAAAAAAAACTAAAAGTGATGAAATAGTTGCTTAAAATTAGATATACTTGCCTTAGTTTAATCTATTCAAATACACAAAATGTGCAAATTTGGTGCTAAAAACATAATCAGTTTTCCTTGACCCAATTCCGCTTTCAACCAAATTTTAAAAGCGTGATTTTTTACTTCACAAAAATATGTAAATTACATTTAACTACCACAGAAATCAGTTCTAAGAATAGAGAATAAATAATGGAAGTAAACATTCACTACGGTAAACATTAGATCTACTGTAAACATTGACTAACGGTTCATGAGAATCAAAGGTGAAGAAGAATGGTGCAATGTACACGTTTTAAAGTAAATTGTTTAAAAATCGACCCTTAGTTTCGACGAGAACTATACAAGCAAATGCTTTTAAAACATCGTTTGTTATAGCGATCTAGAAAGTACTTAATTGTTTTAATTAAAGTCTTGTTTACGATTATTTGTATAATTTAGACATATATAAGTTAATAGCATCCTTAAAGTAAATTGGAACACTGCAATAGCAGTAAAGGGAGAAATAAAATTGTATATTTTTAAATACAGTGAAAAAATTCTAAAGTTATGTATGGTGCTTAATTATAAAGGATTTTTAAGGTAATTTTTTGATGCCTTCTAACCTTTTTATATAATAATCAAATGAAAAATCATCGCTTTCATTTCGAAATTTATACTTTTAAAATAAGTTTCTTTCTAAATATGTAAAATGAAATATCTAAAGTTAATATTACAGTATCGATTCTCAGTTAGGAATGAGAAATAAATGAAACGTATACATTATTTAACAGAAAGATGGTTAACAGTTGGTAAAGTCGTGCTCCCGTGGAAATAGAACGACATTTTTTTAATGATTTATTAAAATATGATGAAATTATAGAGTCGACTGTTACGAGTAATAATTATTTGCACTAAGTCAAGCATTGACGGAGTAATTATCTCAGTAATTATTGCGATTATAGTTCATAACTTGTGAAATTTTTAAAAATATATCATATTTTAGAACTTATTTGGTATGTCTCATCTTTAATTATCATATTCATTAACTTTTTTTCAATTACATTATAATTACAGTAAAAAAAGTTATAATTTAATATCATTTTTAATAGCTCATATTATTTTTAAGACTATGTATCTATTTGTATATAGTAAATAAAATATAATATATTACAATTAACAAAATCAGTACAAAAACATATAAAACCAAAGAATAAGAGTAAAAGTAAGTGACTTGCTCAGAACATGAGTATCTTGAGTTAATAAATTATGCCGTGAACAATGACCAATGAACAATTATATATATTAATTAATTAATAATTTTATATAGCGCAATAATAAAGGTGGCTTCACCATGGCTGGTCGAAAACTTTAATACGTTTCATGAATATGTCACTATTTTAAGTTAAACTATGTTACTCGCAGGTGTTTTAGAGTTGGGGATATAACTATATTAATGCTGATATTAAAAAGATCTGGCATAATATTGTTTTAAATTTTTTGTAAAATGTAATGTCTATTTCCTTTACAGTCATGTGAGCCAAGATCATATATAAATTATACGCATATCTTTAGATATTCTTACACTTTGGTGAAACAAAACAGCAAATAGAATGCGATGGTTTGATATTTTGAAATATAATGGACAAGGACATTTAAGCAAATAAAGAAATAATTTACACAGAAAATCGTCTACACAAATTTTTTTATTCATAAAAGTTCAAAATAGTTGAAGTTTTTTTAACACTTATAACTTCATTAATTACGGTAGAATTTGAGCCATTGGGCGGTCATTAGTATCACCGGTATGTTATAGTTATTCAAGTGCATCATTAAATATTTTAAGGAAAAAACATATTGAACTGCACGTTCAGTTTTGTATGTTTGATTTTGTCTTGTATGTACATCTAATTGATATTGGTCAATTTCAAAGTATCTGAAGCTAAATGGAGAATATCTATATATAAGGCTTAATTTTATCTGATATTAACATTAAAATAAATAAAACTTTCTAACTAAATCTTCGTGGCTAACGCAAAAGAAAAAAATAAAAATACTCTAAAATTTAACGCATTACGGTCGAATTTTAGCTACTGAGAGATCTTGTATTAATAATTTGTTATAATTATTCATATAATTAACATCATTAAGGAATTTTAAGGAAAATTATAGATTTTTAAGAGAGAACATTTTAAACTTCATATTTAGTCTTCCAAAAGAAATAAAAGCCTATAGACCTAGATCACTGCTGCCAGTAATATCTAAGGTTTTTGACAAACTCCTATTGAAAAGAATAAAACCGATCATAGAAAAAACCTAATACCAACACACCAGTTTGGGGGTATTAACAAGCATTCAACAATTGACCAGGTCCACAGAATAACAGATGTCATTGAAAAAGCCTACGAAAGTAAAAAAGTATGCTCAGCTATATTCTTAGATGTAGCACAAGCCTTTGATAAGGTTTGGCATTAAGGCCTTGTTCATAAACTACAGAAAATATTACCAAAACAACACACCGAAATATCAAAATCG
This sequence comes from Rhynchophorus ferrugineus, assembly GCF_030347505.1. Classification (NCBI taxonomy): domain Eukaryota; kingdom Metazoa; phylum Arthropoda; class Insecta; order Coleoptera; family Curculionidae; genus Rhynchophorus; species Rhynchophorus ferrugineus. The sequence continues at coordinate 17,050,629 of NW_027472590.1, forward strand.
TACATTACAACCAGAATGTTTATTAGAACCAACATTATTACAACCAGAGTCACACAAGAAAAAGCTTACTCCAGAATAAAAGAAGCTAAAGCAGGTGTACCACAAGGAAGTGTACTGGGACCAATGCTTTATCTACTCTACACTTGTGATATACCACAAATGGAGAATATTACGATCGCTACATTTGTTGATGATACTGCTATTATAGCTGTCGGAGACAATATTGAAGAAGCCTCGCGAATATTACAACAGGTAAGTGACAATATAAATAATTGGACACTTGGAAAATAAGAATTAATGAAAGTAAATCTGTATATGTGCAGTTCACCTATAGACAGGCCGTACAAGCACCAATAACATTAAATAATACTATAATTCCATATAGCAATAACGCCAAATATCTCGGACTGATTCTTGATAAACTTGGCTGGAAGGAACATATAAAGAAGAAAAGAAAAGAACTGGAATTGAAATATAGGAGAATGTCAATATATGTCACTATCCAGTGCTACTTGGAAGAAAATCACAATTATCAGTACATAAAAAATTGTTATTATATAAACAAATACTGAAATCTATATGGACAGACGGAGTTCAATTATGGGGATGTTCTGCAAAGAGTAACATAAATAAAATACAAATTTTTCAAAACAAAGTCCTGAGAGGTATTGTGGGCGCACCGAATTACTATAGGACGGTTTATCTACATCGAGATACCCACAGTCAGTCAAGAAATCAAGAGAACTTCAAAGGAACATGAGAAAAGGCTCCATTCTCATGAGAATATTGAAGGTTTGCAGCTTTTGGATACTACCAGAACAGGACACAGACACATATAATAAAAAATACAGCATTGACATGTATAACTATTATTTCACCAGACTGAGATAGGGCCGATGGGTCCTCCTAGTTATATATCTAGATTTAAGTTATCTTAAAGACAATTTGTACGTTAGACGGAAACGACTAGTAACGTTGTAATAATTAAATAATAAAAAAATATTTAGTTTTGTATTATTTATACTTTATTGATATTAAAAGTTATCTGTTTAATGCCTCTTTTATAATGCATTAATTATTTATTTAACATTACATAATTTATTTAACATTTTCTTAATGTTGGTGTTTCTAAAATACATTAAAGATGAAGACTAAGCTGCCTTTTGGTATATATTCCATTATTATTTTCAAGTATATGTTATCATTTCTTCAATAATATAAGGTTATTTTATAAATATTTTGTATTACATATGATATTTGGTTCACATATGAAAAGTTGACCTTATAATTCCACTATTATTTTCAAATTTCTGTTATTGTTTCTTATGAAGTTGCCTGTTATTATTTCTAATTTATTTAAGTTTAAAGTTTCAAGAGCTTTATGAATAATACTCAATGATGTGGTTCAATATGGCAAGGCACATATCCCTGGTTGGAAATACTTCAACCATAGCGATTTCGAATTTTAAAAAATAAATTATAAATGTTTATTTATTCATTTGCAAAATCTAACAAACTATTATAACATATTTTTGTTCTTTAACTTTTAAAAATGAACTTTGTTACTTTTCTTATATCCAATTATGAATTCTAGATACACCAATAGTGCGAGTCTACTTTAAAACAACTTCTTAATAAAACAACATTTTACGTTCTCGGTTAAATTATACTGTAACACCGTATCGTGATGTTTCAACAGACAGCAGTGGTTGTGTTGTAAACAAAACTGAGATTTTCTAAAGGGAAACATCTTAGCTGATCATGTCAGTCACCGTAAGATCAATTTTTATCTTGTCATACAATAAGCTATTATCAACGACGCTCGAAACACGTAATGCTGACGTTCATGTCATAATTTTAACACAGTACGTGATTGGATAGATAACAACTATATGTTCGTTTAAAAAATAATATAAAAGGGTATTAAAAGTGTCACCGAAATCTATTTTGAATAAGTAAAAACCGGAGAATATAAATTAAGACCACGTACTGTGATATAATAATAGCAGAGAATTTTCTAGAGAAATAATAAGAAACAATAATGTTAACATTTTCTTCAGTATTTGAAGTTTTTAATTCTGGAGTGGCAGTTTGATTAATCAGTCCTATTTTATTTTATGAATTGACTCACCGTGATGTCCTCGAAGCGCATTTTCAAACGAAGTCAGGTGATTAGGCTAGTTGTAAGAGACTATCAATTAAATATTGGACGAAAAAGCTTTATGTGATGTTAATATTAGATTTCTTTGTACAACCCCACATTTGAATACCGTAGGTTCACTCTGGAACCAAGAATTTTCACATGCTATCAACCGCTGAGTTATTATTGTTAAATTCCGACACTATTGTAAGTTTATACTTTTCAGTTGTAGGTATTTATCATGAAAACTTTAGTTAGAAACTATACAAATAGTTCTGATAATAACAATATCAAATCGATAACAATATAAATTGTTTAATATGTTTTTATTGTTGGTAAATCTGGAAGTTTTCAAAGAAGAAAACTGATCTGAATTTTTTGGTTCACTTTACGTAATCATTAACATGCTCTTATTATATAATACTTTTAAAATATCTATTGCTATTACATATGACAACGTTAAACTATCATCAACTGGTTTGTTCAAAAAATGAGATATAAAAACCGTTTTAACTTATGCTGTACCAAGACAATGTATAATAAAATCTAATGAGGTTGTATTATTAAACAAAATAATCATCCATATCTGGAGTGACGATATTAAAAAATAATAAATAAAACTATTTAAAAAATGTATTTTAAAAACATTAATATTGTCGTTAATTTTTTGGAATAAATCTTTCATCCATTAATGTCAAGACAGTAAAATATCATATTTCTCTGATGTTTCGAGTTATGTTAGCTTTATCTTGATGAAGCATAATTATTTATTAACATTTATCAGTATATATATATATTATATAACTTAACCATTGTATAGTAGTTTATTATCTCGCTGTGGCTTTTAACAACTTACAAATGGTAAAAGCAATTTACGAAATATATAGCAAACACTTTCAGAACTCCATGACTAAGACAAGGTAGAAGCCTAAGCCCAACATTTGTTCATGCATTTTGTGGATAATAAAGAAATGTTAGATCAAAAAGACCGGCCATAAGTATCGAAGGGCATGGAATACCTATACAAGTTCCCAGGAAAAGGGAATATTGAATTATACTGAATAAAATTAACATGGTAGGTGATGGGAGAGCCAGACGAAATAAATATAAATTGAAATAGTAAAATAAATTCATTTGAATAGCTTTGAATAGAAACTGACAAAGTAACAGAGGCTAGCAGAGGAAAATTAATACCAAAATTGGAAATATTATGAATTTATACTTTAATATGTGGACAAAAAGATACCAATTAAATTGGACCGTATAAAACGTAAATCTAACAAGAGAGCATAACATTCACACTGAGAGCACACCATACGTTTCATAAGATGATGATCTTCATATGATGTGTGTCGACAGCAGACTTCTTCAAATCCAACCGCAAAAGTCTGAATACACTGAATAATTCAATAATACTATTACAATAAATTGTTATTTTATGCAACCAAATGTCAACACCATCGAATTTAAAAGTTAGGTTAAGTTGTTTAAGGATTGAATACACTGATACATCGGATTTTCATCAATATATATCGCTGATCAGAATATATGAAAGTACCTAATAGACCTACACCTACACTTACACTAGTACAAAAGGTATTTTTTATTTAAGCTCTTTATATATGCATCCAGATTAGACTGTTAGAAATTTTAACGATGTAATAATTATTAGTCTTATATCAACGGTTAATTTTAATTAATCCAATTATTTATTACCTTAGTACCGTTCCATAACCTACTAACAATAAAAACAATTTGACAAACCTTTTTGCATTTTAATAGGCTCTCATCAAGCTAGTTAAAAAAGTAAATTAATAATCTACAAATTCGTGTTTGCTCATAACAATAATATTTTATAAATGCGGTGGTATAGTGTTATTAAAAAAAATTCAAGTATCTATTACCACTTTCTCAAGCGTTTTGCATCAGTAACACGTTGTTCAGCAACACGTGAGAAATGAAAACAAATACATTTAATAAGGAAGCACCGTTATCACGTGCTTTTTCCTTGAGTAAACGTGATTTTTTCAACATAATTTCCATCTATTGAACATATTTATTAGCGCATAATTAAATTGCATAGTAAAAACATTAACATTTACATAGCAATTAAAACGCGTTTATCACTTAGGAAAATTTCTTGAGTTACAAGAATTTACATGACAAAATTATCAAAGAAGTTAGGGAATAAACTGATGTGAAACTGACCCAAGTGACAAAAATAGATTCAATAATTTAATAAATTTATGATAATAGTCTTTTAATAAAGCAAATAGAAAATCTGCTGAGAACTAAATTGTAGCCCAAGAAACTGTCAAGAGCCATAAAATAATTCAGAGCAATATAACCGTCAATACTCATTAATTGAACGACTGTATATGACCTTTATTTTATTCTCCTTTTAACCGTTGACGCTTGCTTGATAATAAAAATTAATTTGCATATGGACTTGATGATGGTTAAGAAGTTCTAGTAAGTATCTTAAGATACGATAAAATTAGTCAATTAAACTAATTAATTACAAATAAATAGTGTTAGAACAAATTTTGCCATCATTTATATAAATAGTTTTACAGGATTCCTTTAAATTTGAAGTTTCATTGTAAACAATTGGTGCAATGTATTTTATTCAAAGTATTGTCCATTGATAGCCGCTACTTTTCTACACTCTTCACGCAAAATGTGAAGAGCTGTTCAAAGAGGTCGCCGCTCACATATCGAAATAACTAGTAATCAGAAGGAGCGAGGTCTGGAGAATATAGCCGGTGGTATAGTAGTTCCTAGGGGATAGTAGTATAGTAGTATAGTAGTGGGGTCAAAATCACCATTTTTTTACTGGTTTTTTATTGAAATTGAAATAAGAAAGTAAAATCTCCTGCAAATGCGATTTATTCGATACAAATACTGACATTTTCAATGCACTGAAACCATTTTTTGTTTACACTTCGACATGAAAAGTGAAGATTGTCGGTGAGGCTTCAACACGAAGTTGGTTACCAATGTATCCTATGCGGGGAACACCATCTGTCTGCCTGATATTTATTATTGAAATTGAGTTTCTTGTTCTGCAAAACATTACTAGTAAAAATTAAAGAACTTTTTTAAATGTTATGGCCGTTAAACATGTAATTTGTTATGTAAATTATTGGGTTTAGTTGATTCGGCTTCAGAAGGTCTTTGAAGACAATTTGTGTTTCGTTTGAGATTCATAGGTAAATATCGATAATTCGCCACCTATGTAGATATCATACATAATATTTGATCGATCTTGGATGTATATTTGAAACATTTCCTTTCACCAATCAACACGATTCATTTTTTGAGAGATCCAAAGCATACAACTATTTTTTTGCAAGGCCAAGAAAGTTGGACTAATATTCATCTGTAATTACTCTGTTCCTTTCCAGGTAATTAACTAGCAGAAACCCTTTAAAATACCAAACCTTACTGGACAAAACCCTTCCGACAGCTGCCTACTGCTAATCAAGAACAAATGCGACACCATATTGAGTGAAACTTTCTAAAGCTTAATTACTTTGTGCAGGATCTTTTCCACCCTTTCTCCCAATATCCTCATATCCTCAGATCATGCACCATGTTTGTTCTCTCATGCACTTTTTTATGAGTATAGGTGTGGTTGCGATTTTGGTCATCTTCTCAAATGGGTCACGAGGAACATAGTTCAAGTGAACGTTTGTCGACTTTGAATGAATTTATCTGGGGGGCTAATCAACATAAAACGAATAATTTTATGATGCAAACATAATGATAACATTCTAACGAAAAAGGCTACAAACATACTACAAAAATTTACACATCTACTAAAAAAATCCGTGTAAACAAACTATTTCAGAGAACAAGACTAAATTATATATATATATATATATATATATATATATATATATATATATATATATATATATATTAATGATTAGAACAAACATTTGTTTTAATTGGTATATCGTCTTTTTGAGAGGACCAGCACTTCTGATCTTACTCTCCTAGACGAACAAGCCAAAAACTATAACAATAATTGAGCTATGAACAACAAAGCGAAGGCTGAATTTTAAAAAAGTGTTTAAATCCTTCAAAACATAGATATCTGCAGATGAAGCAAATATTATTACCGATTTCCTAAATTCTCTATTTCAAATGTTTCTATGAATAAAATAAAAATGTTAAACTCAAGCAAGTTACAAGAAATAATAATGAAGTAATTAAGTACGAAAAGCTTTTAGTAAAATCAACTATCAGAAAAATGCATAAAATAAATAATATATTTAATTATCAAGAAGCTTATTACAATGACAGAAAAAATAGTTATTATTCCAGGAAATCTATTAGGGTTTCATTATAAGCATGGAACTATAGAATAGATACATAGACCGGTAAACAAAATAAACATCATCATCGAAAAGGGATAGTGGGAGAAACCCAAAGTTAACTTATAATGACGGATGAGCCACAATACTCGCTTAATTAATACTATTTCCTAAGATTCATGGAAGTATTGGATAGCGAAATCTTTTGTAGCAAACGTTAAGCTCTGAAAGAATTGTTGCAACGATCATAAAATATGGACATTTGATGATTGGAAGAATGTGGTTTATATTGTTTACTACCAATGACTGGGTGAATGGTATAGAGAATCCCAATAGAAGATTACGATCCGGAATATAGTCCTTGCTCAATACAATCGTCAGACCTATATCATCATAACTGAACAGTTATGGGGAGCAGGGAGTAAAGAGTAGGTTTCCATCTCCAATATCATTGAAGAAATTAGCGAATGTGCTGTTACAATAGAGGGACAACATTCCGTTAGAAAGTATCCAGAGACTCTATAAACGCATTTCTCGAACAACTGCAGCTGTTTCCAAAGTTAATGGTAGCTCAACGCCTTATTAATAAATACATATTGTGGTAGGTGATCATATTATATCCTAAAACGATCTTTTACGTATCACAAAAATATTAATTATCATAAGAACCATTAGTGGTTCAAACTAATGGTAACAAAAAATTTAGTTTTTAGAGAATTTCAGTCTTCAATAATGGACTTCCATAAAACCAGAACATTTTTTGATAAAATACCTACCGAAAAAAACCTACTTAACATAAATATGCACGCATCCGGTTGATTGCCTTTCAGACTGACTGTATCCATTTTAACCATCATAATTGTGATTCAATTATTTCGTCTAATAAAGATTCTACATTCACGTTCGTTATAACATTTCAACATTTTAATGATAACGTTTAATGCGAAGGGTATAAAATAACGTCCGCCGGTCGAGCGATGCAATTTAACTTTAACTGTTCGTAATGCGAAATTCATAGCTCAAGGTAATTCGAAGTTCTTTACTCCATTATTAATTACTGTTCTTCTGGCATTTATCTATGCCGGTGAAATGTACTTAAGAGGATCGTCTTTCCTTCGAAATTAAAATAGTTTCATTTATAACATTTCCTTTCTGTAATTTATATATAATACCAGGAGAAACATTTAAAATTTAGGCAATATTACAATCTTAAATCAAGAAAAAACAATAATATTCTTTTATTCAAATATATAATCTTGCATATTGGTACTGGATGTAAAGTTGAGATTAAAAGTGGTAGTCAGCGAGCTAGTTTTAATAAGACAAGCTGATATTCTTGGGAGTGGAATTTTTAAATATACATTATCTCTCTAATATCTGCCCATCAGTTTGGTTTTATGAGTAACCATTCGACGATTAGCGAGACATAGAATTAGAGACATTATTGAAAAACCTTCCCATTATATGTCCATGAATTCAATGCGTAAGCCTTTTATAAAGTCTGGTAAAGTGTTGATAAAAGACTCGTATATAAACTCCATAAAATATTATTAAAGCAATACGTAGAACTTTTAAGATCTCAGTCAGAATATTTAGACTTAAAGAAGAAGCCAACTCTACAACAAAAGACACTCAAACAGGTGTAATGCAAGGCAGTATTCTGGGCGCTCTTCTTTAACTACTCTATAAATGTGGAATATTGCAAATAGAAACGTTAGTGTTATTATAGCTACATTTGCTGATTATACTGCGATAATTGCTATTGGAGACAATGGCGAATAAGTAACCAGAAAGCTGTAACACGCAAATAAAAAAATAAGTTGACAATAAATTAGCTCATATTGATTTTAGCTATAACCAAACTATTCACATAATAATAAATATAAATAATACTATCCCGTACAGTAATAATGCTATCTTGGGACGAAACTTGGAAAGATCACATCAAAAAGAAAAAAAAGAACTCGAATTAAAATTCAGAAAAAATATATTCGTTACTTGGAATAGAATCTAAATTATGGGTATATAATAAGTTGCTGTCATATAAGCAGATATTAAAAACCCATATGGGCCTAAGGAATTCAGCTGTGAGCTTGTTCTGCAAGAAGTAATATGAAGATGATACAAATATTTCAGAATAAAATGCTGAAAAGTAATGTGGATGTAACCAGATACTACAGTAAGAGTTACTTACACCGAGACCTTCGAATTCCAACTGCTATTGAGAGATTAAGAGTTTCGAAAAATTACTAAGTCTAAGTCTTGGACAACACTGAACTATGACGCAAACTCAAGAGAACCTAACTGTGTGATCTTGTATAGTTGTGTAGTGTAGTACATTAAATGAATTAAAAACTGAAAAATGCTGCTAACCTTTATTTTATTTTATTAGATATTAAGTAAGGACCAATGGGTCTATTGTAGAGAAAATGGTAAGTTAGTCGGCAACGACCAGTGACATAATATTAATAAATAAAAGAAATTTATTATAGCGAATTGCTGTATTTCCTGGTTATATTTTAACAAATAAATTACTGTTGTCGACCTAGTTTTATTTAAATCAACCAAATAAATAAAGCTGTTTCAATATCGAGGATACCTAGCTGCAATATTAAAGATATAATCAGGAGGATCTAGGACCAAATAAAACCGGTAAAAAATCAGTAATTCTTTTCTGCTGGCATAATTAATGAGAATATCAGTTTCTGTGATATCGAATAGAAGATACGGAACAGAAAATTGATGCTAAATGACTAGTCATTGCAATGAACAGACCAATCTTTGTACCTTATATTCAAGCGTTTATGTCAAATGTAAGTTTAAATTGTGTAGATTTGATAGTATGTTGCACTAAAAAATATATATTATATGTGTTTACAAGTTTACAAACCCTTGAATTATTAATTAGCCTAGAAAGACGATAATGGCAATGGCAATACATTGAATTTGACCCACCACATCTGTAGTTTTATTTGTACATTACAAAATTTACATTATAATTTATGATAATCCAGTAAAATTAAAGATTGCCACATTTATATAAAAATATTGTTTTGCTATGGTTTTTGCAATTTATGTATATTTTATAGAGAGTTGTGATAACTGGAGTGTTTAGATATAAGGGTCTCAGTTATATTAACATTTCGGGGAGATCATACGGCTGTTATCTTCTGAATTAAGTTAATTAAATTGATTTCTAAATCAATTTACTTATCGAGAAATCAGTTCATTTAAGAAAAGGAGACAGGCTGACATTCGATTGGCAATTGTTTCATAGTTAACTAACTAACCCTCAAAAGAAGCGTGTATAAATATGACATTATTTTATGACTGTCGGATCATTAGTTTGTGAATTGTAGCATTTTGAGTGAAGCAACTTTTGTTATTGTAAAAAAAAATGGATGGCGTTTTGCTAAAATATGGCTTTTTGAAGGGAAAAAAATAGAGTTGAAGCAAAATCTTGGCTTGATGCCGAGTTTCCGGATCCTGCCCCAGGAAAATCAACCATCAATTAGTATGCTAAGTTTAGACGTGGTGAAATGAACACCGAAGATGGTGAACGCAGTGAACGCCCAAAAGAGGTTGTCACCGACGAAAACATTAAAAAATCCAAAAAATAATTTTGAATTACTGTAAATTGAAATTGAATGAAATAGCAGATACTCTAAAGATATCAAGTGAACGTGTACATCATATTATTCACGAATATTTGGGTATGAGAAAGCTCTGTGAAAAGTGAGTGCTGTGTTAGCTGACTTTTGACCAAAAACAACGACGAGTTGATGATTCGGAGCAATGTTTGAAGATGATCGAGCGTATTAAACCCTAGTTTTTGCGCCGATATGGGACGATGGATCAAATATGGCTCCATCATTTTACTCCGAAGTCCCATCCGGAGTCATCCGAGTGGACTGCACACGATGAACCCGCTCCAAAGCGTGGGAAAACGGAACAGTCGCCTGGCAAGGTTATAGCGTCTATATTTTGGGATGCGCATGGAATAGTTTCCATTGACTACCTTGAAAAAGGAAGGATCATCAACAGCGACTATTACATAGCGTTATTGGAACGTTTGAACGCTTCACCAGGACAATGCACCGTGTCACAAGTCAGTGAAATCCATCGTATTCTTCAGATCTGCCTCCCAGCGACTATTACCTCTTCTCAGATCTCAAAAGAATGCTCGCTGGGAATAAATGTTCGTCGAATGAAGAGGTGATCGCCGAAACTGAGGTCTATTTTGAAGCAAAGGACAAATCTTACTACAAAAATGGTATCCAAAAGTTGGAGGGTCGTTAAAATCAATGTATCATCATTGAAGGGAATTATGTTGAATAAAAAAAACTAATTTTGCTAAAAAATGTGTTTTACTATGGTAGGCCGGGGACTTTTCAATTGACCTGTTATTCCTTGACGTTGTTAAGTGGAGTTCGACCAAAAGTACCGCAGCTCATGCTGTTAACTATAAATTGTTAGATTTAGGAAACATCCATTATTTAAAAATTTCAAGGTGTAAAACCGCCAAAGAACGGCTGATGCTGCTGTTAACTAATTTAATCTATTGAAAGAAATATGGGTCTTTCGGCTTGCAGTTCGCCATGTATGACCATAAATAACTTGGAAACCCATAAGTTTTCGTTTATATTAAGAGTATCGTTTTTGCAATCGATCCAATAACTCCACATTTATTTCCGTAAATTTAATATAGTTAGCATGTTGCATAACATAACCTTACACGTTGCATAACTTTGAATTTTAGTTAGGTTAAAATATTGTTAACGTTGTTTTAACGTTTCGTTCGTTGTTTGAAAAATATGATTCTGTGATAGGTTGTGTTTTCGTAAGAGGAGTTTAAATTGTATAACATAATAAAATACAAAATGAACACAGAAATTCTATAATACTATTCAATGTATAATTCCTACTAAACTATTAATTATTAGAGAGGCAAAATTAGGTTATCGTCAATGCAGTAAACACGATGCAATATAAAAAGTTTTAAATGAATTTATAAAAAAACATTTAGTAATCTATTATACTACGATACTACTGCTAATCGAATATAAACTGATAAATTATTTATCATAAGTGTTCAAAAAATGATTAATATCTGTTATTTATAAGTTCGTATCAATGGGAATTTTGATCAATCAATTTGGACGAAATTATTTCTATACGTGACATAAATATCAAAGTACTGTAATAGAGTCTCTATTTCGTTGACTCAGTAAATTATAATGAACAAAATGAAAGAAAAATAATGCAGCCTCCATTCGTTTTAGTTACTTCTCGCGAATCGTTCTATATCCTGTATAATTTATAAGATGAGGTCACGCTAATAGTGAGTACCATAACCCTGAACCAATAAAATATTGTTTGCAAAAAGACCGATCGAACTGAATTTAAAGAAATTATGAGCACTGTTAGCTATCACTTCCTAGTTTCCTAAACAGTTATTATTACGAAGTATTGTTTTGCTCGTTGTTGGAACAGTATAGCGTTCGATGGCTTGAAAACAATATAGAAATATGGGTTACACAACGACGTTATTTCCTAACAAATTATTTCAATATATCGAGTATAGGAAAATAATTTTGTTGTTTTTTATTATTTTGACTTTGATTTATTTCATAGTATACTGGCGCTAATCATGGAACGCTTCAAATTGAATTTTCGAATTTCATTACTTCTGTTTTATTTAAAAAAATGTGCTGCTGAACCCCATATAACACTTTTAGAAACTAATAGTGATGTTGCTTCGTCACATTCCAATTGTCGGTTTTGGCTTCAATTATTTAAATGTGATAAAGTTTCAACGACAAAGTAAATAACTAATCAAATAACTAATATTAAAATAAATTTTAAAAAAATTATATTAAAAGAATATACATATCAACCTAATAAAAATCTTATTTTGTGTATACGAAGGTCACATTTATATTTCGGGAATTGGTAACACTGTTGTCATGTGAGTCCATCTGATGGTTTCATCGTAAAGTTTAACATTTCTGACGGTATACGTACTCAGAACATTTTGTCGCACGGACGATCTTTGATTATTTTATATTTAGTTGAAAGTTTCGTCTCGGCAAAAAATTGAACTGAATTGTGAACATTTTTGTGCGATGATTTTTTACGATTTTCGACGTGGATTATCACAACAAGAGTGCATCAATCAGCTTAATTTGACTTTTGGTGATGAAGTTTCATCAAAAACCACCGTGTATTGCTGGTTTAGTGAACTCAATCGTGATCGTAGTTCGCTGTCCGACGAGTTTCGTGAAGGTCGTCCAAAATCGGCTGTTGTGCCAGAAAACATCGATGTGTGTGCGAAATGATTAAGCCAGATCGTCATATCACCTATTGTGAGATTGAGGCATCCCTAACTAAGCATTAGTTCCACCAGCATATATGTGATTTTACATGAACACTTAGCTATGCGAAAGCTATGTTCTCGAAAGTAAGCAACACTCGACTGTCCAAGATGAACCAAATCCAACAAAAGTTGTTCGCGCACGAAGCACTTCAAAGAAAATGGTAGCCTGTTTCTTCGGGAAAACTGGTCATATTGCAATAGTGCCTCTAGAGGATCGTAGAGCAATATATTCTGATTATACACAACCATTTGTTTGGAAGAAGTTTTCGGTGACATAAGAAAAGCAAACAAGAGACGCAAGATTTTTCTTCATCATGACTATGCGAGCTCACATATCGGCCCCAACTAGAGACTATTTGAACACCCAAAATATCGAATTGATGCGTCATCCGCCGTACAGCCCTGATTTGGCACCCAATGACTTCTTTTTGTTCCCATCTGTGAATAATAAACTGCGTGGTCAACGATTTTCATCGTCCGAAGAAGGTATTGAAGCATTCAAAAATCATGTTTTGAAGATACCTCATTCGGAATTGAATAAATGCTTTGAAAAATGGTATAAGCGTATGAAAAAGTGTATCGATCATCGTGGCGAGTACTTTGAGAAACAATAAAAATATTTTCGCAGCTTAACTATTTGTATTTTTTTCCTATTCCCTAAAAATATCAGTTCGACTAAAATCATATCATTTATACAGTTCTTTTTGAAGATTTTTTAAGGAAATTGGAATATCTCTTTAGGTAATTATGCTGACATGATTGTTTCATTTAAATCATTATTATCATGTTATCTTTAAATTAACTTAAAGCTTAATTAAAGGAAAATACAAAATAGGCGATCGTATTTTAATAATTAAGCAGATAATTTACATTATTTAATCGTTGGATGTAAAAGACTTATATGTGCACTTAATATACTTTAGTATTCTTTAACAATTAACTCATTAGATAATCTTGTCCATTCCTATTCCTAATGCTAATTTCCATTCCACCGTAGTCCTTTCCATTAGTTAATTTTTCCTGGAACGTTATAAATAAGAAGACGAGAAGACGATTTTAAGTATAAGTTATATCCAGAAATCATATAAAAGTGGTGTTATTTTTGTGTCAGATTCTATAACCTCTATCGAGATCCTTACATAGATACGCGTGGATATTAATATTGTAGATCTCTTTTTAGATGCAACATTATCATAAAATCTGTTATCAATTATAAATTATAGTATTAGTGTTTCGTAGAATTGAACATAAAATATTTTGTAAGTATTCTTAGTAATTACGATTAATTTCTATTGTCTAAAATAGAATGAGCGATTATAATTGATAGATTTCCGAGTTGATTGATGAAACAAACATTCTTATAAAATCAAAGTTTTAACGAAAATAGGACGTTTTATTAATAAATGATCAATTTTTATAATTTATTAGGTTCCACAACTAAAATCGTTAAAATCAGCTCTAATGTATATCACAAAACCTATGTATATTTAGCTCCCGAAATCGCTGGCCTTTTTTTGCTCAATGATTTGTTTTAATTCAATTAGAAGTCTTGGACTGGTGTTGCAGACTTTTTGAAAAAAGTCGGCAAAGGTACTCATCAAGGCTTAGAGGTGACAACTCAAAGTTAAACATTTTATCCGTATCATCTGGATTTAGTTGACACCATGACATTTAGCTTTTGGAACTTTGGACTTAAACACTCCTTTATCTTTTTATGGTAATGTTTCAATAATTAAAAAGGAACTTTATATCTGCTATATGTTATAGCATTACGTTAGCATACTAAATTGCTATAAAACATATTGCTAGTTGATAATAACAGGCTAGTGATGCTGAAGTGTTAACAATTTATTTCTGTTATATAAAGCTGAGTTACTATTTTGTCGTAGATGCATTTCTATATATTTCTCATCAACATCATCATAGCTAACATTGAGCGAGAGCGTGAGCATTAAGCATCGAGAGTTCTCAACCAATACGCTGTTGCTATGCTACTAGATGTTAAATTGCATTATGTCCTCCCACCCACATGGAATATTTTAAAGAAGTAAAAGGTACTTCAGCTTGCCCGGTTTGGATGTACCAAACATTTGATTTCCTGAAGTTGCTTTAAGTGGATGACGTTGATATTTGCAATAGTAGGAGATATATCAATTCTCAATAACTTTATCCTTTCTCGAATAATTCTCAAGCCATATGGCTCCGTAATGATAACTATATTGTAAAAAATACTCAAAGCCTCAACATCTGTTTCAGTGAATATCAGAGAATCTTAGATACATCAAGAAGTTTACAGTACTATAAACTTAAAATAATCAAAGCACAAAATAATTGAGGTAAATCCATACAAAATATATTAATAATAAATTAGAAACGAGAACATAGTATGTGTAGGCTTCTTTTTAAAATGATTTTATAGAGTTTCTTATCAACATCTCGTAAATTATATCAAATATATAAACATAATCGTTGTTTCAACTCTTACATTATAATTCAAATATAATAATAGCACGAAACCTTATATAATCTGAAAACTATTTCTCATTTACTATTTTATCTACATTCTAGATAGAACCCTGGGCTATATTGTACTCGGTTACCTATGTCGGTTTTCTTCATGCTTCAGTTGTTTAAAGATTGGAAAAATGATTGCTTAACAAGATCGAGCTTCCACATATAAATAATCAATGCTCACCAAACTTCCACATAATTTAAAGATTATCGAAAGCTCGTGGTATTTGTAGCTTGAGGAATATCGCAACGACTAAGATAAATAGTACCATCGTTATACTAATGGGAATTTTGCCCTTCGTCTTAAGCGTTAGTTAACTAGATCTTACATTCGCATAACTTCTAAAAATAATTTTTTTAATCATACAACATGCTATAAAACTGAAATTTTCTGCTTCATTCACTTTATTTATAAGATATCTATGCACATTTTTAATCAATTATCTTGATTAGTACTTGAAGTAAAAGATTATATGCATAGCTATGGACAGCAATAAACATATTTGATTTTTAATTGACAAGCATATATTTTTTTACGTTAAGCTTGACTTAAGAATATGCCTCGAGGGTTTTTTAATATTGGAGTAATTTTTAGAGTTATAACGACATACGTGATGTGACACAGGAACTCAAAATAACTTTTAATCATTAAATTTATTCATTTGGATTCATTATAAAGATTTGTTTTTATTGATTTTAGAGATATAAATAATCTTTTTAACAACCTTAGAACAAGTTTTGTCATTTTATTCTGACAACTTCTATTATCTCTGTTTATTTTAATAGATTTAATTGCGCTTACATAGGACTATACACAAATAATATACATTATAATTCAGAATTAATACACAAAATAAATGATTTTGATATTGTATATTGGTATATGAGTATATTAGCACTAATTTACAACTTAAAGGAGAAAAGAAAAGCGATTTATTTCCTGAAAACTTTTATTTAATATAGAAATAATATGTTATTAAGAAATAATGAATACATGAATACCATTTTAATCAGTTCTGAAAATTATATCATGTGCTCGAATTAACTCCCTTAATGTGCATCTGATGCTTGTAAGGAAGCTAAAATAATTCACTTAGTGGAAAGAACTTTAGAGAATATTAAATTGGATCTAGAATCTGAGTTATTTTAAACGAACTTTTAAATGTTTATTTTTTTAACTACCTTTTTCGATTTTATTGACACGATATCTTAAGATTTTTCTGTTGCTTCTTAATTCAGAATAGTACAATTGTGGGATACATATTGTACAGGACGCAGCTTGTTTTAGGTCCTGCTCTATTAGCCTGTGATTATTTGCATCTTTATTTATTTTTTGGTAATATTGAAAATTCACTAAAAAAATGGATATTTATTCTTGTAAAAAATAATTAATACTATTATTATATGTTATGACTATTATCTAAAATTAGGCCTCTAGATCAGATTATCCCTTTCAACAATCTCTTATATAATTAGCATAATATAAAAGTGAAGGCACCAGTATCTTATACTGGCGCAAAATAATCCTACATAAACCAATCTTGTAAAACATTCTAAAAGTAATAAGGAAGCTTTGATGATCCTCTATCTTCTGTAAGAGCTATTACATTTCAAATAATACTATTTTTGAACAAGCAAATGCACTTCAGCAACGGTCCGCCTACAATATCGCAATACCATCATCAACATATAGGACAGCAACTTTTACTTCGTGTTTAATTAAGTAGTAATGTGTGTAATGAGTTCTACTATGTCATATTACAATACAAAGACATTACATTAATAAACGCTCCGATGCAACACATGATTATTTAATTATGTAATTATAAATATGTTTCATAATAAGTTTATTTGCAAAACTTGATGTCATTTTACAATATTTCATATAAAATTGGATTTTTATTAACAAGCAGTTCTCCGTCACTTTTATTTCTATTTGTCTGATGTGTTCCCTTTCTTAAACTGCTTCTGACAATTCTTCTATAATCATATCATGTATTGTTTTAAATGCTTCGGAGAAAAGAAGGATGATTGGAGAGAGCGAAATTTAGTTTTGGTTATGTTAGAACATGGCGTTAATTTTTTTACTCTATTGTGTATGAATAGATGGTTCGTTCCTAACTTACTTAGTTACTCTGGCATAATATGTTAGATGCAATATTTAATAAAGAATTATTTGTAACAAAAATATTGTATAATTTCATAGAAAGCAGCTTTAAAAACAAAATTATATTCGAGAAATTTTATTAAAAACACATCAACTTTAAATAATACTCTTATAGGTGTTAAACTAATAAAATAAACAAAACGAAAACAAGATTATAAACGTGATCATAGCTGAAGAGTTTTAATTGTTCATATAAAGAAATTACTGCACTATGGACTCTATTCAATATTTAAACAGTAAAAAAGTGTAACGATTACTTACTTATTCTCATACATTAATTGTCAATCTTGGTGCACCATATTGCATTGATGGAATGTTACTTTATACTATTTTTAACAGCAATATTGTAAAACCCTACTTAACGTAATAGCGATAAGAAATTTGATAAGCAAATTCAGTAAATTTGCAAATGTTTGCCTCACATTTACCACAATTTGCTTGCCTTTTTATGGTTACTTAATATATTTAGTATATTATATATCGCATAAATATCCATGTATAGAGAAATGTTTAACACAAAATAATACAAATAAATAAGGATAATTGATATGAATTAAACAATTTTTACTGATCTAGAGATTCCTTCTTATATAACTGTCTTCTATATATCAATAAAAACAATTAAGACAAATGTAAATCAGGAGTCAAGCAAAATAGAAATATATCAATAAAAGCGTTGTATACAAACAAATATAATCGTTTTGACATTGAAGATCTTCAGATGCAGTACCAAAATTTCGAAGATCTTGGAAAATGTTCTCATTGATTAAATGATTACCAGATATATTAAAAAATCAGCCTTTTGTCTGCTTTTGACATAAAATCAATAAAAACCAATCTGTTCCAAATTCTGTTCGGTTGATTAGAAGATTGATTATATCAGGAGAAATTATATACTATATGACAAGTTAAGAAAGCCTTCATCCCAATAGACACTAAATATTCTGTTGAAGCTTGCAGTTAGGACTACCGAAATTGCTATAGATTGGATATAATTGAGTGGATGAGAGATCCAACTAATGGAAGACTTTAAATCTTCTAGGTCTAAGTATAGTACTGAACACAACTTTTGACTTTTAGTTTGGATTTCAACAAGTAAAAATCTTTTAATTTTCAGTTTCATTTTATCCTTTTATGAGCATATAAAATAAATTGTAATTTTTGGCTAAAATTACAATTGGTTTTAATTAATATTTGCTACTAATATTAAACTAATTATTCAACATTATCGTATATATTTGCAAGCAAATTTAGGTAAAATTGAGAATATCTTATAAATAAAATTTATAGATATTTCTATAGATATTAAAAATAAATAAAAAGTTAATGGCTTTGATAACGCAACATAGAGAACCGTTTTATGGAGTAGTAATTATACAGTTTGCGCTCTGTTGTACATATGCTAAAAGTATTGGGAATAACATAATTTATTTTTAATATAACTTTTAATGTAAGTTTTTCTACATATTTTCCATTTATAATTATTGTATCAAAATTGTTCCAATTGTATTTAATCAATTTATGGTAAATTGTTGGGTTTTGAAAGGTTTCTTTTTAACATGTTCGCTGCCAATAATGCACTAGCGCGTAATGTGAAGCTTTCATTGAACGCCAATTACGCTCCAGCACGTTATACGTGAGGTGATCTTTCGAGGTCTTGTATTTAGTTCAACATTAACAGTGTGCCTCTAGAGTTGTATCGGCATCATCTTATGACTATCTATGAGTCATTTACGTGCATTTTTTCGTTTCTGATTCATATAAATTACAGAATTGCATATGGCGGCAAAAAATGTCGATATGTCAGGGTCCTCTCATCCTAAAAGTGGAAGAAACATATATGAAACGTGCCTTATCTTTCCAATAAATATTCAAGCAATTGTATTCCAATTTACGACTTTCGTTTGTCTATCATAAAAAGGTTAGTAAAGGCTCCGTCCAAACCTATTTCCAGAGCGGTTATCAGCGAACATGTTATACGAGAGGAGAAGAAAGCAGGATAGGTAATAAGAAAGTAATGGAAAAATTGTTATTTACAAAAAAAGAAAAGACACCATCTATCTATGTTTTGCTCTGTTTGGACTGCGCAAAAATTAGTCATTGAGCACTTATGATTGATCTGAATAGGGATTGTATTTATTTTGTGAGTTTTAGTGAAAATTTGTATTAGCTTGTGGTCGTTCATTTATTTTTATTGACCTCCCAATTTACTTGAATATGTATTATGTTTATTTGTAGTAACATTTACTTAGTTATATTTTTCTCATTTTTCTGCTGAATAATTTTTTATCTTATTTTAGTAGTTGATTCATTCCATTGTTATTGTTTCCATTGTTATCACGCTCTGGAGCGTGACAAAAACATTTTTGTCAAAAAATATTAAAATTTGGATTAGACATTAAAAAACGTTATTAGGAATATTTTATTATTGTATTCAGGAAAAACGTAGTCGGCTTCTAGGATAAGTATTTGATCCCAGTTCGGCAGCGAACGTGTTAAAATAATAATTTTTTGTACTAATTTTAAAGGAATATAGTAAAAACAGCAAACTTCATAAGATGCTTTTTATGAAGATAGATAAAAATAATGAATGAAGTTACATTCATTTTTAATAATAAAAATAGGACTGTCGATATATAAGGTGTATAAATAAGGTTTAAATAAGGAAGAATGGTACACTTTAATATTCCTATGTAGTTTACCAGGAATTTTCTTCTCAACTCAAGGCTCCCTCTTCTTAATCTTTTTTATTTAATATATATATTTTGACCCATCACCTTCTTAAGGCTTTTTAGAGGGTATTATAATGACATATATACTCGCAGATTTATATGTTCGCAGTCTAAGTAACACAACAACACTCTCTATAGTCTACCAATTGCAGTTTGTAAATTTGTTTTAAATTCAAACTGTATTTGTAATTCTCAATTTATTCTACTTAAAAAGAGATGCAGTTCTGTCAAATACGTTCAAACATGTAATGGAATCAGCCTACAAAATTCGCCTGGTTGTCTGCAAATTTCTTCAAAACATTAGTGAAAATAATTAGAGATTATAAACAGGCAAATGTTGTTTTGGCGCTTTGTTTGTCTAGATAAATTTATAAATACTTAAATATAAAACGGTTAGTTATGTATATTAGGCCTCCAGGAGGTATCACTATATAAAAAACATGCCTAGAACTTTACTTCATAGGTGGTTTCGAACAGGGTTGGTAAAGTAAAAGCTTATTATAACAGATCGATTGAAAAGTCCCCGACTTGACACACAGATGACGCTACTAGAATTAAATCCATATGTTTTTTTAGTTAGCTTTAACCGTCAAAAGATTCGTGTATAAATTTAACAGTTGTCGGATCATTGGTTTGTGAATTATAGCATTTTGAGTGAAGTAACTTTTGTTATTGTGACAAAAATTGATAAAAAGGAATTTCGCGTGCTGATAAAATATTGCTTTTTGAGCGGAAAAAATTCAGTTGAAGCAAACACTTGCCTTAATGCCGAGTTTCCGGACGCTGCCCTAGGAAAATGAACCATTAAGGATAGGTATGCTAAGTTTAGATGTGATGAAATGAGCACCGAAGACGATGAACGCAGTGGATACCTAAAAGAGGTTGTTACCGACGAAAACATTAAAAATAGCGTAAACTGAAATCGAATGTAAAAGCAGACACTCTAAAGATATCAACTGAATGTGTACATCATATCATTCACGAATATTTGGGTATGAGAAAGCTCTGTGCAAAGTGAGTGCTGCGCGAGCTCAGTTTTGACCAAAAAGAACGACGAGTTGATAATTCGGAGCAATGTTTGAAGATGATCAGGCACAATATACCCATATTTTTGCGTCCATATCTGATAATGGTGAATCATTACACTCCGAAGTCTAATCGACGGTCATCCTAGTACACTGCACACGATGAACCCGCTCAAGAGCGTGGGAAACGCATGGAATAATTTTTATTGATTACCTTGAAAAAGGAAGGACCATCAACAGCGACTATTACATAGAGTTATTGGACCGTTTTAAGTGCGAAATCGCCGACAAACGGCCGCATTTGAAGAAAAAGAAAGTGCTGCTTCACCAAGACTATGTACGGTGTCAAAAAATCATGAATTGGGCTTCCAATCGCCGAAACTGGGGCCTATTTTGAAGCTAAGGACAAATCATACTACAATAATGGTATCGAAAAGTTGGACGGTGGCTATAATCAGTGTATCGTTTTGAATGGAATTATGTTGAATAAAAAAAACTAATTTTGCTAAAAAAATGTGTTTTACTATGGTAGGCCGGGGACTTTTCAATTGACTTGTTATACTTGCAAGTCTGAATATCCACCGAATAAACAATACGTTTTTTGTACTTTATCTTGAGTTCTGTCTATCATTGCATTTCCGAAATAGGCTTTTGTAAATTTTCTAGCTAAGAATAATAGCTAGAATTATCGCTAGGATTGCAGTAACGTCTGCTAATGTAGCAATAATATTTTCGGTGAATGTAGACAAGTCCCGAATGTACAGCAGATAGATGACTAGTCCCAATACACTTCCCTGTCGCATACCTGCTTGTATTTTCCTCAAATTAGTATAGGTATCTTCTTGCTTGACTCTGATGTATCGATCAGTTATTTCAAACCCTAATATTTTTGAATATTAGTCAGGGCATTTTAACTGACGCTGTAAACCCTCATGCCCAAGTTTATCGAATACTTGAGAAAGATCTAAACATTGGACAACAAATTTAATTTTCTGAGTGATTTTTCCGACATCGGTGATTCTGAGAACATGATTAATCGTGGAATGTTATTTCTTGAAATCATATTCGTTATCTGGAATAGGATTGCTTCAGTTTCCTCGTTTAGCAAATAATCACATAATTACATCAGCCACTTTCCAAAGTTGGGCTACATATTCTAGCCTGAATGAAGTATTTATTAGGTTAATGATCTTAATTAATGTTTCTGTTCTTAACGTAAATATATTAGAACAACCCTGCACTACAAATTATTGCGGTTGTATAATTAACAGCAGTTCAAGTCCTTCGATTGTTTATGTATTATATTATTTATATTAGAATTTTGTTATAAGCTAAAATAAACTAAAAGTCAAAGTTTATGTGACAACATAATAACGTTGTGAAGTCCTAAATTATCATGATGTGAGTTTACTGTTATTTTGGATGGGCTGTCTTTATTCTACATGGAAAGGTTTTTTTCACAGGAAGGCTTTGTTTTTATATCGAATAACTGACAACCCTAACCACACCCCCCGCAGTGCTTCCCTAACCCCAAATAATTTACATCCATTAGAACTTTCATATTAGCCATCCTTAATTTTTTTTTGAAATTTTCTCTTAATTTCCGTTGTTTTATTCAATATAACAAAGTAAAATTACTTTATATATAAAATTACTCAAAGAACCATTCGACCACAGGTTCCAATGGTCAGCTCAGATTAAACAAGCTATTTGCAAAGGCAATGGCGTGTATAGCATTCTATACCCACTCGTCTGCAGAAAAAGCAAACTTCCAATCTCCCAGAAAGCGACTCTGTATAAGATGTTTTGTCCATCCAGTCTGCCTTTGTGGAGCACAGGTGTGGTATAGGTACTTCTCTAAGAGACAACTTGCACTACTCCAAGTGTTCCAATCCAAAAATGTCCACGCGTTACTCAATGCCCCTTGGTTTGCGAATACCCATCTCGAGTCAGATATCCCGTTCGTGAAAAACTTCACAAACATGTTCAGCTGTATATTTGTATAGCTGTATGTCCCCCTTGGCACTTTACAATACGCAAATCAACTCATTAAAACCGTACCTGTCCAAAGATTCCGGTAGTTAAACTGGATACCGCAATCCCAGTTAAACCCCGGAGTCTCTGTCATTTGGTTCTAGCTACTCGACTTGGATATGTCAAAGAAGGTTCATATGAATTCACGATAAGTCATTGTTAAATTTATCATATAAGATCGATAAGTATAATACGTATATTAGGAAACAGTTTATTTAACTAAACTAAAATAAAACTTTTATTTAAAGAAATATAATAATATCACTAATTGATGTCAGAGTCGTAAGTCACTTATATCATTAAGAACGGCTAATTTTTTGAATCAGCTTTCCGAATATTATGTAAGAAGTTGGACCTGACCACCTTCTCTTGTTGAACAGAAGAACAACATATGAATATATTCTTACACCAAACATAATGGAGTAAATATACACGAAACATGTACTAGACTAGGGATAAAATGATCCATTTCAACTTACCCAGTCGCAGTAACGCATAATCAAACTAATTTAAAACTTAACTAGAAACACAATTAAAACACTTCAGGAACAAACGAGTATAAATCACTGGACCTGTTAACAACACACCGGTTTTAAAACATTTTCGTGCTATTAGTGTCCCAACAAGCGAACGGAGATCCTTTTCATTAACAAAAAAGTCGCGTACGCTTAAAAATCTTCATCTCGTTTTTGTAACCGAATTATGCTGGTCGAAATTTAAACTGTCGTCGACTGACTCCCGAATCTGGAGATTATTCTGCGATCGCGATGACGTTTCCAAAGATAAGATATTTCTATACTGATATACCTATTGTTTAGAAACCGCACGGGAGTCGGACAGGTGAAAAATAAACGCATTACTTGTTTATTGAGTATCAATTGTGTCTTTAACGAATGCGCTATCAGTTTGGCATTCGAAACATTTGATTTGTTTTCCATCGACGTCTTCGATTCGACCGACAATTGTTTTTTTAGACTTATTCGGAATATATTTGGTTAGTAATATGGCAAAAATACATCAAACAATAAGTTACGTCTAAAAATAAAGGTGAAACAGTTCTGCATAACAAGGATCCTGATTGTATTATATAATTTCTACGCAAATATGATCTTCGTTTATGTATTCGGTTGCAATACGACTTAATTATGATCAGTAGTTTTTTTTTTTTGATTTATAAATATGTATTGTTTTCAATTTTATGTACTCTACAGTCTTTTTGGGTGATGTCAAAATAACTATAAACTTCACAATCTCAAGGAACTATCAACTTATCAATGTCTTGAAAAACTGAAACCAGTGGTGTGTCATTAAAGAAAGTTTGGGGGAGACTAGAGTAAATAGTAGTACAAGAGAGCAAGTCTGTAAGGTGAATATAAGAGTTTCCAGCCAATCTTTCCCAATTTTTGCACCTAAAGTATCACATAAAGATGTAAGTGATTTAATATGATTATGATGGAAGAAGTGGCGCTTTTAATTACCTGTTTTAAATGCATTGCTTCTCTTTATAGATTAATTGTCCTCAAACATATTTAGTCATTTAGGTTGTTCTTGGTTATTGATATCACAATTACTACTTTTGAATCATTGAAAGCCAAAGCAACAAATATAATATAAAAGACCTTCATTATTATAAGTTTCTAAAAGTGTTTAATGAGTTTCCGCAGCAGATTTCGTCAAAATTAATTAACAAAATTAATGATATCGAAATTACAATTTCAAATAACTCAATAATACTAAATTGATAAGTGTTATTTTCTGTAGAAAAATGCGAAAAACCATCGAGTTAGGTTAGGTTATTTAACAGTTGGTTACACTGATACTTCGGTTTTTCACTAATGGATATCGTTGATCATAAATAATCAAGGTGAAAGGACGTCCCAAGTACTGCTGCAATAGTCACGAGTCTCAATGACGCTAGGACAGGGATATAGTTCATGTTTGTGATTATATATGAATGTACCTATCCATCAACAAGAAACAACTGTCCTAGATACGCCAATAATCAGGCTGGATAAGATTATATACCTTTTGGTAGGATGATGTTTCCTGAAAAAAATATGATCACTCATCGTGTCGCTGGATCAATTAAAAGCTTTGGTTAAAAAAACTTAAGATTACTTAAGAAGTCTCAATTTTTTGTGTCATTTTTTTATTAGTTAAATCTATTGAGTATTAATTTAATATACACAAAATTTGGCAGTTATATAATAATAAACATGAAGCTTATAGGATGAGCTAAAATATGCCAAAAAAAAACAATAATAAATCAAGTTTTTTTTCACTAAAATTAATTAAGTGGTCAAGCGTATTGGAGGTTGTTTATTTCAATATTAAATGATGTTTAAAAATAAAGCTGAAACAGTCCGGAATAATAATGATCCTGAATATATTATATAACTGCAGCGCAAAATTCGACCTTCACTATTCAAAACTGCAGTAAAATTTTAATGAACTAATTGATTTTATTGTTGTATTTTTTACATAGATCCATTGTTTTATTTTGTTAATGCGAATGTGCATAATATTACTGTGATGTGTCATACGTACCGAAGACAAAGAGTATTAACATATATTGATATCCAAATGTATGGATAATTCTATAGATAAAATGAAAACGTTATCTAAAAGATCAATTTATTTTATGCATTTAAAAACAACTGTTATATTCGATGACTTTAGCATATTTCTACATAAAATAACAATTTTATATTTAGTAATATCAGGTTATTGGATGTTGATTATATTACCTAACTTTTTTATTGAATTTAAAGAAATCTACCACCGAAGCATTTCATATCCAAATTGTCAGTTTTTGGTTTGAACGATGCAAAAGTGCTGCTTTTTATGTTAATAACAAAGAATGACATGGGGGACAAAAAGAAATGAATTACAAGACTTATTGGACCCACAAGCAAAATATTTCCAGGCATTTCAACATTGCGGTTATATTACTTGCCATGCAAAAAAAGTTTTCTGGGGCGCATTTTGACTGGTAATGAAAAGTGATTTTATTACGATAAAGTCGAGTACAAAAAATCTAAAGCATCCAAATCGACACTGAAGCAGAATATTCATAGTCTTGCTGAACAGATAGTGAGAACAGCAATGTGTAATGTACTAGTGAAATTAACACTTGACGTGAGTGGATTTTGCTCTCAATTATTTTCAATAATAACACTTAGTAGTAGAACATAATAACTTAGGAATGGTATCATATTAAACACGTATGATACACCTATCCAATATAACGTATATATATATATATATATATATATATATATATATATATATATATATATATATATATATATATATATATATATATATATATATATACCTTTTTGAAAATAATATCGAAGGTTAGTTTTAAAATAGTTATACATAAATACGTGGTATAAAATTCCTATATGATTTATATGAATAAGCAAATATAGTGATAAAATGAAATGAAAAAGTATATCTTGTATATTAACATATATAAGTTAAAAAATGCTTTTTAGTCTTTTTTTGTTTTTCTGAAATAATTAAATTACTTAATGAATTACACAAATCAAATATTTATGTTAGAGTAATTAATGCATACGTAATTAGCCTCAATAAAGGGGTTTAAAATATTGACATACCATATATTACATAGCTACATTTTATTTATTTTTGAACATTTTAACATAATCGACAATTTATTATAATTTGCCTAAAATTCTTGAATCTTATTCAGAAAAATACAAAAACTCACCCATTCATTATTTATTCTATAAATATTTCAAAGTATTTAGAGAAACGAGGAAAATGACAGAATGCTATTATCTAATACGATTTATTTCAATGTCATACTACGATTATTCTGACTTTAAATATTATGAAAAAGGCTTACTGGAATAAAATAGTATAAATAATAAAACAAATAAACGGTGACTTAAAACGTATAGCCTAAAAAATCTAAAGTGAATGTGTGTGTGAATGTATTAAAATATCAAATTATATATTATTTGTTTTTATTTTATTACATTATATAATTTTATACACAATATAGTAATGGAAAAACCGTAAAAATCAGAGTTACGACAATGATACCTAGTAAGAGTTAGTTATTCCATACGTACATACGGTGGTTTGAGGTTTTCTCAGATAACTAATAGGTCTTCATGGGTATTAAATTCTAATCTTCAACTAATCATCTTAGGAGATTTGCTTGTATGGCTCATGTTTTGATAATAACAGTTGGTTATGGTAAAAAGTAACAAATATTTATTAGTAGTAACTTCATTTTCGTACTGGATAGTGTTTGATGGTTACTAATATATGTAGCAATAATGAAAAAATATGTACATTGGGAAAGAAAATATATTCGTTAGCTGTTATTTATAACATCAAAAGAATTATAAAACTTAAACAGCTCTTGTATTAATCATTACTTGCTTGCTAGATGAATCATTTAATGATGTGCATTCTGATGAATTATTGACTTTAAAAAGGCCTTTACCTCAATAGGCATCTTCAATCTTCAAATTTGTGGCAAACCACCACGAACTTTTTCCGATATTTAATAAGTAAAAAATACTTTATATATATTTATTGCACACAATGTATAAAAAATATATTTAATATTAAATCATCAGCTCATTAGTTTTTCCACAGGCAGACAGTTTAAGTTTAAAATAGTTTAAAAAGAAAAAATAGATATTCAGGAAAAGACTGTTTTAAAATGGGTCAAAAAAATTGAAAAATTCAGGAACTAATGTTAATTAGGCTTGGCAAAAATGCTTAGTGAGTGGGTACAGTTCAACTAAGAACGCCTACACTAGGCGTAAATGATATTTCAAAATTGATCCAAAAATGTCTCAAGAACACAAGAAAATACATCCTAATTTTAGATAATGTCTTCATACTGTAATTGTCTTTAAATATATATAATATATAAGTAGTGCATCAAGGAAATAATTCCAACCAGCAGATATCTATTTCCACTAGAGTAGAAATAAGAGTTTTGTATTCACTTATTTTATTATACTAAAGTTTTAAAAAACAAAATAAAACATTTTGAGAGCAAACGTTTTCATGCTCAAACAATTGTCATTTATTTTTGCGGATCTAAGATATTCAAATAAAACTAAATGTGCCAGTTCACGTTGTGGTCTACTTTTTTTCATTCAACTCAAACGATCTAGAAACGAATGTCATTTTCTTCTTGAATCGCTTTCGATTGGTATACGTTTATAAACAGAATTACTCATACGAAAACTAATCACGTATATATGTTATAAAGCGCGACTGATTTGGCCCTGGTTGTTGATATAAGTTCATATATAAATGTGAAAAAGTAATTTTTATAAGTATTTTTGTAAGTTACTAGTAATCGTTTCTTGATCATGATTTTAACTAACTAATGAATGGAAAGGTTTTAATGTACAATAACTTTTAATAAAAAATAACCTGCATATTTTTTATTCATTAATAAAATCAATTAAATTCCCCAAGTGCTACTCGTATTTTTATTTGCTACTATAGAAAGCTTATTTGAATTCTACTTAAATATTCAATGGTCCAAAATGGTTTTAAAGAATTAAAAAATGTGCTAAACGTTTAAATTAATCATTAAACGGTACTGATTCATTTTAGCACATTTTTCTAGAAATTGAAATCAAATATTTTACACTTTTTACTTTTCACTTAAAAACCGTAACACTAGCTTGTTTATTCATATGAAATAGATCGAGGGTTTTACGACTTGATTAAAATTTATAAATATATATATTATATTTAAATTTTAATATTTATTCATTAAATTCACGAATTTTTATGATTATTTTCTATAATTTTATCATGGCAATTTATATTCAAAAGTAATTAAATAATAGTTAAATGTATCTTTCACTTTCATATTATCACATCTTAGTTATTTCTACTTTTTTAGTTTTCGTACTAATTAGTAGTTATAGTTTATATAAAAGATATGCCAGCTTAGTTGGCGCAGTGGTCAAGGCGACAGGATGATCGTCCTACTATTGCGATAGTCGCGAGTTCGAATCCTGCTGGAGCATGGACATACTTTATTTTTGTGATTTTAACTGTAAATGTCTTTATAGGCAACAGTGGAACCTCCGATAAGGAATAATTATCAGGCTGGGTAAGGCCGGATATGTTCTAGGATGCTCTAAGATGATGTTAAGTTGGTCACTGGCCAGTCGGTAAGCTTAAGGCCGAGGACCGTGGTTCGGAACCCACGTTAGTAGGGTAATCATAAGATAATCATAATCCTTAAGGGTATTCACAATTATAAACAATCACAAAAAAAAGTTTGGGACAATGTCCCAGCAGGATTCGATTCATGGTTTCCGTCCGGTCCGCGCAGAAATTATTCAATAATATTTAAATATATTTTTCACTTATATATGATACACACGTTTTTATAGTTTTTCTATTATATACTAGTATTAATTTTCGTTAGTAGTTATAGTTACAACCAAAAGATAATTACGTCATAAGATTTACTAAGTTTTTTTTGATGAAAATATAAAAAATGTCAAATAATCATGTCATTGATGCGAGTGACCAGGCTGGGTAATTTCGGATACCTGCTATTAGTTACTTGTTGGTCAGTATGCTCTAGGAAATATAAAAAATATAGAATTATTTTTATTAAACACATATATATTAAAAATATTTTTATATTTTCCTAGAAATTTATAATGATTAATTATATTCAAGATACTTTTCCATTATTATGGTAATTTGTAGTTAAAAGTAATTAAATAATGGTAATATTTTTCTTTCATTTTTGTGTTTTTATTTTCTTGTTAGTATGACTTGTATTTTGTATGACTTATTATATGCTAATTTTCATGCCTTTTCCAACAGTAGAACTTTATAACAGTAAAATAATTATATCATAAAATCCACAATTTTTTTCCTTACTTTGATGTGTTGCTTTATCTTAACTAATAATTTTTTATAATTTATAAATATATTTTATACTATATGCAAAAATATTTTTCTAAATGTTTGGTTATTTAAAAAATAAACAAATATATTAGAAATCAGTATCGAATAACTAAAAAAACAACAAAAAAATAGATGAAAGAATGAACGTAAAATAGCAATAATTCATTGACAATTATAGCACACAATTCTATAATTTTTAACTGCCAATAATATTTCTTATTTAAAATTATATTTTGAAGTGATATGAAAAAATATTTCTCTAAATATAAATAACTTCGTAAAACACAGATTAAGAATCCGAAAAGAAAAAACAAGTAAAGAGTTTAGATTGGAAAAGAACAGTCAAAAGGCCTATAATATATATATATATATATATGTATATATATATATATATATATATATATATATATATATATATATATATATATTATTCAAAGGCTATTTCCTTCATACAATAAGCATTTTATAATATGTTTAAATAACTTTAAAATGAAATTAATATATGTTATATATGATATATATGAATATATAATGAAAATATAGGAATATATATTGGTCAATTACAAATAGATAGCAAATTTAAACACTAAATATTATTAAGGCTTTGTACATACCGAGTGAATCTTATCCATCAAGTCGGCGATTTGTTCTTTGCTACACATTTTGCACCAGTACTTATAGAACCCTCACGAATCGAAATAAAATTCACACAATCAAAAATCCAAACTTCATCATTCCGTCGATTTTTATATATGTTCGAATGTGATGTTTTCAAATTAAACCGACCAGTACTTCACATGCTTCTGTGGAATCGAAAAACGAGTACTAACCGAATAAAAACGGTGATACGACCGAGAAAAAAAATTCGAAAAATTCCGGCCAGTGAAACAAAAGCGCAGTATCGATCAATTCACGACCTATCGCGATGTAAATTCGCGTAGTACGTCCACGACAGACCTACACGCTAACGTAGTCGGCAAGGTACTGTACAGGTGTTGTCCATTTGTTCTTGCGGCTGCATCGTACACGAGCCATTACCTTCTCTTTCTCGCTTTTGTTATAATGTTTTACCTGTTTGGGTCACGGAGTACGACAGGTGGAGGAACTATGCAGAAAAATGCTTTCTGTATTGTTGAGCGATCAGGTGGTACCACTTTTTTTACTTAATTGGATTTATTGAAGCAGGTGAAAATACGATTATCTAAAAGTGAATTTATCGGTAACATTAGTCGTACCGTTTTAGGAGACTGGTCGTCATTCCCCTCGGTTTTCAATATACGAGGTTTAGTCGAGTAGTTTCTCCTAAAATTAATTTTGAATTTACTTAAATTCTAAAATTCCAATTTACTAGTGATTGTAAGCCCCGTGGCCGAAATGCGATCACAATGTATTAAATTAATCATGTTTCTCTCGTAGTAAAATAGTAAAAAAACGATATTTTACTAAAGCTTGTTTTCACGATATTTTCATTATAAGATCATAAACGTATTTGATACTCCCTCAAGAATTAACACTCGCTAACATTTTTTAAATTGCATTTAATTTAATCTAATTTCCATTATTTTACAACTTTCAATAATTATCAAAGTATTAATAAGTGTAAATTACTACGTCACTGAATATTGTAACAAAGTGTCATAAGTAAAATTATTTTCGGAACTGTACAACCTTTAGAGAATCAAATCTAATTATACATTATCTTTCTTTACTTTTATGTTATAAACATAAATATGGAATATAAATGAATACATGCTTGTATTTTAAAGCAATGAATATATAAATAAAATAAATTTGAAATTGGTAATAGACTTTGGTATTTATAGTACAACAAAAACGAAAGCAATTATATAATTTATATTTTACAATTTGGAACTGTAAACTACTGATTTTTCAAAACTTAGGTCTATAAAATATATAACTAAAATAATTGATACAACGTTCAAAGAATAAAATGTCATATAATCCCGTATCTTAATGCATTAATTCTTAAGCACCTTAATATTTAACAATGTTTTAAAATGTTTAAAAATGTATTGTTAATAATTCACTTTTTCTTGTATTTGTCCTATGTGTTTACAATACATGAGGAATTATAATCCTACGAAACTATTTTATAACTGTTAATATTCTATGCAATAGTCGTTTTAAAACTTTTGATGCACAAATTAACGTATTTATTATCTGCAATATTCGGTTAGTGCTTGGTTAAAAAATTCAGTCACTAAGGAAACTGGAAATTACTCAGAAGTTAATAACACTAAAATTTATGGAAAATTATTAACAATCTTTAGAATTCTAGAGGTAATTACAAAAATATATATACTACAGAATCATACCAATTAGTAAAAGCCTTTAAGCAAGAACAATATTTCTTTTTTTCTGTTTCATCAGCAGACATCAAATCATATTAAACGCTCACTTCAAAAATTTAAGTACATTGTAAGCAAAGAAAACAGACGATCCTTATTATTCTCAAATGCTGTTAATCCATGAGGGGATGATATTTACACATATGTCGAGTTTTCCTTTTACTGCTGTATATACCTTCCAATAAACTGAACACATTATTTTGTTTTCTCTGCAAAATATGTAAAATGTAACTTTACGTGATCATACTGTTCATAATAGATTTTTATCCAAACTTGCCATAACACTTTAATAATTCCAACAATATAGGTATTGCCAAAAGTAATACAGTATCTTATATAACACTGCTTAATATTAAATAATTGTTTCTAATAATGTTTTAATTACTCACTTTTCGTTATAACATTGTTTAAAATTTAAAATTTAAGGATTTGTCTTCCGACTGAAAATTACCTGCCTGCATTTTGCGGTACAATGCTGCCAGATTTTGATAAGATTACGCGCCGTCGTTGTTATACATAAAATATAAACGACAAATAATATACCGTTTGAGAGTTGTATATAGTAGCGCGTTAGCGAGAGACTAAAACATTTGTTTAGATATATGTTTTTTAAATTTATTTATTTATAGTCGCTTCAACACAGTTGTGTTATTTAGCGACTTCAAACACTCACTTAATTTTAACGAATACTTTATTTTGTTATCTCCTTTAACAAACCCTTTATTTTATTTTATATACTTTTAAAAAATACCTTTATCCCCATCGGACTTCGATCCTAGTACGGTATTATCGGCTAGCTAAACTCTTAGCCTGCACGACTATCCGTTGGGTTTGTTTATATATTTTATGTCAACGATCTGACGGCTATTCCAGGTTGCTTGATTTGGGCTTTTTTGTTATAACGAAATATATTTAGTTGTAACGCATATTACACAAAAATATTCTTCCTTTGCACGAACATAACTGTGCCAAACATCAAGACTCTCGCTGTTCCCGTTTTCCTCAAAAAAAGAGGGGGGGCAAGATTGTCGCTAAGCCGATCTATATATCGATTAGATACGATTAGATAATAATAGTACTTATGTAGGAAATGTAGGGGACTTAATTATTTTGACATATTTCGTTCTATTCAAATAAATATCTTTGAATATGAAAGAGAAGATAAATAAAACGTTCCAATTCGAAAACAAAATTAAGGCATGGAAATATATCAAGAACTATTAGAACCTAGAACTATTAGAACTATAGTCATGAACTATTATATCTTATGTCTATCTGTCAATAATTGTCAATACGATACTGTAATAGGAATTACGCCTACATATAGTCAAAGACAGTTTGTCATAAAGACAGAGTAATATAGGTAAAAAGGGGTTCATTTTTACAGTTTCCTTGTAACACCTTTCGCTGGTACCAATCAGAATTGAGACGGCAGCTGCTGGGGCCGCTTGGTGAATATAGCTATCGATACTCTTTGTTTTCTAACAGACAAACAATTCAGGAATACTAATTATTCACTGGTTATAAAAAATATGTTTTTTTTTTCAATTTAGTGTCATACTAAATCACACATATGTTAAATAGCTGTTATCGCGTTTTAAATTTCCATACACATAATATATATGGTGTATATAAATGTATATAAATTTGAATTGAATATCAAATCACAAAACAATTACTACCACGGTACTGTGAACAATGGCATATTGGCATATCATATATTAAATAAACAATTAAATACGAAGATAAATTATAATAGTTATTATAAAAAATGTACACAAATTTATAAATAAAAGGATAATACCTCTTCATCAGCGGCATTTAAGTTCTATATTCCCACGCAGAAAAATGCCTTGCTGTGATCCAGGATGCCAAGGGCAGATGGAAAAGGGATGTAAACAGAGAAACGCAACAAATTTAACTTTAAATCCAGGCAAATATATTGGTTGGCTGAGTTATCAATTTACAACAATTTACATATAAACATATACTAAGACCACTGTGCAGCTAGTGAATTCAGCTGTAATAGATTGAGATGGCCACGGACACTATCAAGATTTGCCGATTCCCAGCGCCGTGTCTTCTAGATATGGAAAAATCGATTTGATTTTACTAATGCGTCAACAGTAAATGATTCCGTGGAGAATATCATAATTGTAGTTGTTTGTTACTATATTAGGACAGAGAAAAATTAGTCTTTAATTGTACACTAGTTCTGAACAAATCTCAAAAAAATAAAAAATAATGCATGGTATATATTTAATCTCAATGAGAAGAGGATTAAATAACATATTATTACCTATTTGTGTTCACTGTAACCTGATTCAGAACAATCAACAACCGAAATAAAAAACATAGGACAGTCTTCTCGATAACCCATTTTTGTTAATAGATTGATTTTAATAAAAAAAAGCAAAAGCGTGGGTAGATGAAAGTTTTACAATACAAAATAAAAATATTTAACTATGGTGTCTATCTTGGTTTAGCACGGGGTACATTTTTCAAAAGCTGAGCAAGTGTTAAGAGAGCAGATAAACACCAACAGAACTAATAAATTTTGGTTTTGCAAGGTTTTTATAAGAAATATTATGTTATATAATAAAGCTCAGATTCAGGTCTTCTAACCGTGGTTATTTTTACTATTCTACTTATAATAAAATGTACAGCTTTCTTTTATATATTTAATGCAGCTTAATTAATTATAAATTGCATAGAAATATTATATAAGATATATTTATCTGAAAGTAAATATATAACTTTGAGATATATCATGTAGAAAAAATTGCGATATTTTTTGTACATCAACATGAAGCTTGAGTCGTTTACTGAAGGCAAAATTACTAAAATACATACCATGGTTAAAAATATTAGGAAATACACAAAAAATACGCCCCCACTGCCGTATTTTCCAGATGTTGCTCCGTTGACTACCATTTAAACGCTTAATGTCTTTTATCCGAACAAGTTGTAAATGGGAAGAGCCAAGTCTTGTTGGAAATGTCCTGTTTTATCTGTATCCAAGCAAGTTTTTACAATACAATCAAACGTTATTCTGTTGAGAATTTACTTTGTTGTCTCTTAGTTAGTATAGTGGAAAAAAGAGAAAATTGATTCAAGAACTTCATAAGGAATCACACTAATCAAATTAACAGTCAATGGCACTTTATTTCCACAAATCGAAATCAAACAAGGAAGAAATATACCACCTAATAACAATAAACCATATTGTTATATTAACCATCGTCACTTTTCGTCGACTGTTTCTCATTAGAGACCAGTTTTCATTAACGTATAATTATTCTTCGCTCTAGAGTGGTCAACGCATATATGCAATTAAACATTATTTATAGACCAATAAGCTTTATATTCTTTTACGATATAAAATCGCTGAAATAACTGTAACAAATTAAAAATAATTAAACACTGCCGTAATAAAATGATTTTAATTATATATTTCACCGACTAAGAGGCTATTTAAAAGAAAATTGCATTATTAGCGATCTTTCACGTGCTAAAAATTAAGATAATTTTTGTTATTTTATAATTATATTCATTTGTTATATTACTTTTTCAGGTATTATTTAATATGGGTTATATTTATATAAGGTATGAAAAGTGTTTAAGATATAAAAAAAATATATTTTATTTTACGATACTAATTGAACGCAATTTTAAGCGATTCTGCTGATTCAATCTCTAATATAAACCCCATATCTAGACATCTCACTTATCACATCTTGGAATTCAAATAGGCTAATTCACCGAGTCCGGGAACCAGTACTATTGTGTGTGTGTATGTTGTCTACCAAGATATAAAATAACATAACAACAATACTAAGATTTATATTTAAAATTAGTAACAAACTTAGTAAAACACACAGCGTGGGATTCACGAGCAATAATACCTGGAAAAGAAAACGCATTACTCGTATAATCACTATTACAAATGGTATCATTCAGGCCGTGAACTCACTTACTGGGCTACTGACAGTAATAAAGTGAGAGACCTACTGGACATTTACATTCCGAACGGCATCTCATCAAATAAAATGTAAATTGAGAGTTTGTGCGAGATACTGTCTAATCACAGTTCTATATTGTTAACAAGAAGCGCGAAAATTCTGAAAAGAACAAAGGGGCCTAATCTTGTTAACAAATTTAGCAACTGGGACACGTTTAGACATATAATGCAGGAACAAATCTGTTTAAACTGAAAAAGACTCAAAAGTATAGACAACCTTAAGCAGCAAACCCATAATGTAATTGAACAAGCTCGGTCTGCTGCAAAAGAAGCTACCCCGACATCAATAGAGAACTCAGAATATGAGGTAAATTATCCCCATGAAATTAGGAAACTGATAAAGGATAGACGAAAAGCTAAAAGAGTATGGCATAGTGCCAGAAATGCTGTAGACGAAACAATATTTAATAGATTTAGTATTCAAACAAATCAAAATATTAAAGAATATAAACAGAGTTGCAACGATGAAAAATCCCAATTATTCCCTGAACCCTTAGATATAAATCGTGTAACATATAACAACAACAGAAATTAACAACAAGCTCAATCCTGAAAAAGCTACTAGACTTGATGATATTTCACCTGGGTTATTGAAATAGCTGCCACGAAAAGCAATAATCATGTTGACGTATGTCTTAATGTTCCGTAATGTCTTAAGGTTGTTCGAATAATTATGTTCAAAAAACCTGACAAAATGGCAGAACTAATTGGATCTCACAGGCCCATTTAGCTGCTACCTGCGATATAAAAATTATTTGAGAAACTACTGTTAAAACGTATTAAAAGATTTATAGAAATACCAGATTTCCAGTTTGGATTTCGAGATCACCATTCGAAAATCGACCACACAGTGTACAGTAACAGCAGTTGTGGAAGGAAAGAAAAATAAATTCTGCAATATTTCTGGATGTCTCACAAGCTTTTGGAGGTGTATGGCACTATTCTCAGCACATAAAGCTATATCTGCTCTATACTGCTTATATCTTAACAACAAGAGAAACAGTACTTGGAATATTTGCCGACGACACAGTTATAATGGCAAAAGATTTATTTTTGTCTAAGGCTTAGAAAAAGTACACGTAACAGTATCAACAAGTTCTACAAATGGACTAGAGACCGGTAAGTGGAGCTTAATAGCCCCAAATCTTTCCATTTTAATTTTACGTAGCGGCGAAATGACAAAAACCTAATTATATCACTTGACGGATGCTCGATTCTTCAAGCAGAATCAGCTAAGTACCTCGGAATACTAAATACAGAATATGGTAGGTTAATTTGGAAACATTATATTAGACATAAAGCAGGATAAATTAAAAGATACAACTTGACCTAAAATCGAAGAAGTTGGTTTATCAGACTATCATAAAACCGATTTGAACCTATAGGGGGCAAATATGTGGTTGCACTAAAACATTACACCAACTAATAATCCAATGCAGCCAAAACAAATTTTTAAAATTAATTACCAATAC
The DNA here is from genome assembly GCF_030347505.1 of Rhynchophorus ferrugineus. Classification (NCBI taxonomy): domain Eukaryota; kingdom Metazoa; phylum Arthropoda; class Insecta; order Coleoptera; family Curculionidae; genus Rhynchophorus; species Rhynchophorus ferrugineus. Next base: position 17,088,740 of record NW_027472590.1, read on the forward strand.
TTATCGTTACCAACGAAGAGCTGCACGATGATCTCGAAATCAAATGAATATACGAAGTGATCCAAGATTTCGCCTTAAAACATGAAATATGGTTGCCTAATCACAGCAACGTGGAAGCAATACATATATTGGATAACAAGCAAAAATCGGAAGATTGAAGCGAACGAAACCACACGAACTTGTTTATTGTATAAGTGCTTGTATAGTAATTGTATTCTTAACTTTGGTTTAACTAGTTTAGTTTTATTTTACTTTGGGTAATACATGCGGATGTATTAATCGCGTACTCGACTTGCTTGTCTATTACTGTAAGTACAACGGAACAGTAGTAACACATTGTACATTTCAGCATCAATTGTTATCCAATACATTATAACTAAAGTTTTTTATTATGACATCATTATTAGATACGCTTAGTACAATCTTAATTTACAATTAATTTATTACTACTTTTCCTATGTGCTTGGATTAATTAACAAGCAAGACGAGTGCGGGAAGATACATCAATATATATTCCTCAATTATAAAATTATAATTATTTATTAATTATTAACTTATAGCTATAGTTTACACTAATAGTACACACTAAATATTCATACAAGTTCGTATGGTTTTGTTCGTTTCAATCTCCTGACCTCCTGCGCGCTGTCCTGCAGTTGTATTGCTTCCACGTTAGTATGATTTAGTAATCTTCTTTCGTGTTTCAAGGCGAAATCCTGCACAACTTCGCAAATCCATTTGATTTCCAGGTCATCGTCCAGTTCTTCATTGGTTACATAGCGATAGGCATTGGTAACCTTGAAGAACCTTGTTTTGACAGCGCTGTATGACCAACTGATTTGAATTTTAAGTGCAACCCCATATTAGCACCCCATAGGTCCAAATTGGCTTTATAATTGTATTATAAATCAACCTCTTTGATTTTAGATCAAGTTGAGAGTATCTTCCGACTAACCAGTATTGTTGTTTTATTTTGGTTCTAATGTGTTTTGCTTTTTGTTTAACGTGATGCTTCTAATTTAATTTACCGTCAAGATGGATTCCAAGGTATTTTGCTCCATTGATCATCCATCCGGGCACCCATTGAGTGATATAATTAAGTTTTTATTATTTCGCCTTCATGCAAAATTAACGTGGACAGATTTGCAGCTATTAAGTTGAATTTTCCAATCATTCGTCCATTTGTAGATTTTGTTGACTGCCACTTGCACTTTTTCTATTGCCCTAGGCAGAGATATATCTTTTGCCATAATAACTGTGTCAGCAAAGGTTCCAAGAAGTGTTGCTTTTATTGTTGGAATGTCAGAAGTGTAGAGCATTATACCTAAAGTGGTGTATACTATTTTCATCGGAACAACAAAATTTTTTGTTGTGGTATCAAATGTATCATGTTTAACATTTAACCTACCTTTTGTGACCTGACAAGTGACTTACTTTTGCCTTCTTCGAACTCCACTTAACTATTACTTAATTGCCAAGGAATGCTTCGAGTAAGTGCGGAACGATTGCCAATCCAACGTCAACCGATCTTCCTTTCTTCATAAATAAGCTGATTCCTTTTAGTTAAATGAATTTAACAGAGAACAACCTTCATATATTAATATAAATCAAATTGTTACCTCCAGACATCTTACTCTCAAAGACATGATCTATTCCTGAGATGATTACTAACATAAACATGTCGTCTCGTTTTTTGAACAATCAGGGCCGCATCAGTCTCGCGATACATTCGAACACGTACCAAATAGCCATTAAGTCTTGATCGCCCAATAACTAAGAAATAACAAATGTCTATAACTGATTTCAACCAGAAAATGTTTATGGGGCTTAGAACATAATTAAATTTACTGTTATTCCAAAGTTTTAGAGGGGTAGCAGGTGGTGTGAAAAATTGAAATTCCAGAAAATCCTTACAGAGATGGAATTCATAAATTCCAAAATCTGAATGTTTTACTATAATTCCCTATGTTTATTTCGGTTTTCGTAAATACCCGTTCTATTTTCGTGAACATACTGAACGCCATATAGCATTTTTTATAATAATCCCTTAAGACTTTAATATTCTGAAGTACTTCTTCAACAAAATAATGCCATCAGTTTGTTTGTTCACAATATGTATTATTGTCAAGGATTTTTAAATCATTATTATAATGTTACTTTTGTATTCAGTCTGGTGAATTTTAGGGAATTTATACGCAGTTGGCGCCGATATAATGTAGTATTATCACTAATGCTTTCAATCCTGGTTATTTGTTTCAACGGCAACGACTCGAGATTGCCTTCCAACTTCCATAAATACAACTTAAATCTATGCCCTATATATCCGCATATTTTTGAGAATAATACTTAAAAGGATATATATTGAGATTTTGTGCTAGTTACCCTTATTTTCTGGTTGTTACATATCATAAACATGCTTGAAATTCAAAATCATTTATATCGAATAGCTTATTCTTTTATAATATCTAGTTTCGTGCCAAACATAATTGGCATAAAATTCTCGGGCAATTTGTAGGTCCGTTTTCTAATTTAGAACACACAGAAGTCCTTTTAGTACATAAAAGCTACATTTACAAATTATTTGAAATGCTTACAATATAATTATTTAGCTGTTAAAACGAAAATTGTGGCACATCAAGAAAAAAATAATTGAAAATAATTGATGACAAAACTTGAGCATTCATGTTAGGAGATTGTTATTTTAATTTATAATATAATATATTTATAATTTAATTTTATTATATATATATATATATATATATATATATATATATATATATATATATATATATATATATATATGATAACAATCAAAAATCGGAAGATTGAAGATAACGAAACCACACAGAGCTAACATAACTGTACAACATTTTCATCAAATAGTAATATGATTGCTGATAAAAATGGATGGACAATACTCAATGTTGTCACTAAAGCCGAATATCAAACAATATCCAGCTGTAAAAGAATGTCGTTCGTTATACAAGCTAAAGTAAACAGACATTGCGTTTTCCTTTTATGACTTTTTGTTCCGATCAATACCGTTTAGCTAATAACGTTTACACTTTTACCAACCATTTATAGCGATTGCCACAAAATATATACTTAATTTTTAATCGGAACAAAATAGCTTCAATGAAATATCACATGGAGTAAAGTGGGGTAAATACGGAGAGCTTAAGTAATTTTATACCATGCAAATTTTTTTATTTTTTTTATACCCATCAGTTTTAATCAACTGTAGAATTTGACCATTACTGGTGAATTAGTATGGCATTAATTTACAAATCTATTTATTACAACTGTTATGTTCTTATACTTGCATTAATACACAAGCAAAACTAAGCGGGATAGATACATCAGTATATATTTCAGAAATTAAAATTAAATTAGACTACTTTAAGTAAAATTTAAGAGTAACACTTATAGACTATACAAGTATGGTTTGGTTCGCTTCAATCTTCTGATTTCCTGCGCGTTATTCAGTAGCGGTATTGCTTTCAGGTTGCCTTGATTTGGTAAACGTATTTCATATCGTAAGGTGAAATCTGAGGTGTGAGTTCTTCGTTGCTTACGAATCCATAAGGATTGATAATGAATCGAAGAACTTTTTGTTTGCTTTTGCAGCCTTGGACTACCAGTCGGTTTGATGTATTAATCCCATATTTACACCCCATAAGTCCAAGTGGCCTTTATATCTGACTGATTAACTAACTTATTTGATTTTAGGCCAAGTTGAGACTATCTAGTAGAAAATCGAGAATATAAACCGTTACAATTTTTACAAAATATTCCTTTTTTGTCGTTTTTGACAAAAAAAACTCTTGTACATGTTCTGAATTAGGTTATTTTTCTCTTGCTTAAGCTCTTAAATATTTCACATTTACATTTTCCATTGTAAAAATTATTGAAAACAAGTATTGAAAGACTTTTAATTAGGTGTGTGTGATAATTGTGATTTGTTTGTGATGAGGCACGCCAAGACGTGACTGCGCTAATTTCTAAATCGTCTTATCTAAAATAATTCTACCAGTTATTACACGTTTCATAAGATACTACGTCGGCACCAAGAATACCACAAATTACTTTCCGTGCTGTAGAAACACTTCAAATAATAAAAAAGCGGCGAAAATTAACGCCGGAAAAGAAGTAGCTTGTGCTTTTTCAATGACTTTAGAAGTATCATCTCTAGTAGTGTTTAATCAATGAAGTCGTACCAAGATAAAACTGGATATATATATATATATATATATATATATATATATATATATATATATATATATATATATATATATATATATATATATATATATATATATATAGAGAGAGAGAGAGAGAGAGAGAGAGAGAGAGAGTACTGATGAAATATTAAACTTTCTTAGTGGACATGTGTAACACAAAATATTTTGATAATTATGACTACAACCAATACTAAACTGGAGAATAACAGAAAATTTTACAATCGCATATATTTAGTGATATTTAAGTAAAACTGTAGCGCGTTTGGACAGTCCATAGAGCATTCAAGATAGTGGCATTCGTTTCCTAGTCGTACCTATTTTTGTCATATTTTTTAGGGAGATGAGCAGTAAACGCCAGTGTCAAAATTGCTTTACTTGAATTATTTCAGGATTATTTGTAATTGGTTTTGGAAATTTCGTTGAGGATTAACTCTTAACCCCCCCCCCCCCTGATGGGCGAATCGTTGAAACAGTTCTTGAAATTCTTGAAAATATCGAGGTAGACCGACATATTTTATCTCGCGATATATCTACAGTACTAAACATTGACCATAAAGCTTTTGAATCAGTTACATATAAGAGTAAATACCAGAAGAAGCTCTACACTTGGGTTTAAATCAATATGAAACACAAGTAACATTAGAAAGTTGAATGAACTAAGATTTATTTAGTGAATTGTCGGTGAATTAAAATGAAATGCAGTTATTTTCGGAACAGATTATTGCGAGCGATCAAAAGTTGATCATGCATGAGGATAAAGTCTAAGAAAGCTCGTAGTCGAAGCCAGGAGCATCTTCACAGGAGAAACTTTACAGATCAGACTAGAAAACAAAGAATAGTACTGTTTAGTCGAAATATATTTCAAATTTGATCTAATATCAAGCATATTTGTATGTCAGTCAATCATAAAATTTATCTGAACTTATGGGATTACACTAAGGCATCAAACTAATAAGCTTTGCCAAAACAAAGTTCTTCGATTAATTACCAATACCAATCGTTACACAAACAACGAAGCACGATAACCTCGAAGATAATCGAAGAAGATTTTAATCTTAACTTAAATGGTTAATTTAATATTAATCTAGGAAATGAATACTGACGCATTTTTTACAAGCACTGAATACTGATGCAAGTACAAGAAACAATAGTAATACATTAATTTAGAAAAACTAAGAGTGTACGATGAATATATAATATAAGGTATAATAAAAAATAACCATATAAACCGGACATTGCATCATCTGACTATAATTTGATTTGATCTATAAAAAACTCTCTTAATGGTCTGAAATTGGCTATCGAACAGGTTTCTGAAATTCACTAGGTTCATTTTATCATCCAGAGTGACGGAATCATAGTTTCATTAAAAAGCTGCATCGATCACAGCAATGAACAAGCGAATGATATACGAGCAAGTTCGTTTTGTAAAACATGAAGTAAGAAATAGGTTATTTATATTCGAAATATAATTCTGATGAATTCCTGAAGAAAATATCTATACATGTTAAGTTTAATATATTCATATAGATGTGTATGACGCCACAATTAAAACTGTTATTATCCAGAGCCAATTGGGCGGGTCGGGATTTTTCGATCGCCACTTCAGAAATGTTCATTTAACCGCCTAGACGACAGTCAGTTAGGAAAGCAATTACTGGTCTAATTGAACTTAAGATTGCATTTATTTCCTCTACCAGCCGACCCATTAAGACCGCAGCACATCGCTCTTTGTCAGAGGGAACAAGATGGGAGATTAGGATTATTAATTGCCGCAATGGCTTTGTCGCGCAATTTCTACATACCGACAAGCGGTCTACCAACCCGAAAGAAAGCACGAAACAAGGAAGGAAACTACATTTTATTAGTTGCATTAATCTGTAGATTTTTCACGGTCGATACAGATACATGGCAATATGCAAATTCATTGGGTCTTAACCAGATATCGTCAGCAACATTGTATGTTAAGCGGTATTTCCTAATATATTTATTATTTCGCTAAATTTCCTGATTCATATATAAGGCCGTTCAATCGAGGTATGTGTATGTTGAAACACTGTGAAACAAAATGTGCGTTAGATTTTAATGAATTTGATTCTTCATTAGAAAGGACCATAAATATGATGTATTTAATGGTTTAGACTAGGGATGCCTAAAAAACAGCGATATATCCATATCTTTTTATATATTTTTTTCAAAAATGTTGGAAATGTTGATAGTATATTTTTAGCAGATATTTTTTCGAGAAAATTAATTTTTCAATTAAATAATTTTAAAGGCAAATTAGAAATATCTTTTTTAAGTATTTAGAGAATATAAATATTTTTTTCATAAAAATATCGACATAAAAGGTCAATTGAAAAGTTCTCGGCCTGACACACAGATGGCGCTACTAGAATTAAATCCATATGTTTTTTTAATTAGCCCAGACCCTCAAGAGATTCGTGTATAAATTTGACAGCTGCCAGATCATTAGTTTGTTAATTATAGCATTGTTAGTGAAGCAAATTTTGTTATTGTGAAAAAAATTTATGAAAACTTCGCGTCTAGATAAAATATCGATTTTTGAAGAGCAAAAATACAGTTGAAGCAAAAACTTGGTTTGATGCCGAGTTTACGGATACTGCCCCAGGAAAATTTACCATCAAGGATTGGTGTGCTAAGTTTAGACGTGGTGAAATGAGCACCGAAGACGGTGAACGCAGTTTACGCTCAAAAGAGGTTGTTACCGACGAAAACATTTAAAAAATCCACAAAATGATTTTGAATGACTGTAAATTGAAATTGAACGAAATAGCAGACATTCTAAAGATATCAACTGAACGTGTAAGTCATATCATTCACGAATATTTGGGTATGAGAAAGCTCTGTACAAAGTGGACGTCGCGCGAGCTCACTTTTAAGTAAAAATATTTATAAAAAAAATTACGAGTTGATGATTCGGAGCAGTGCTTGAAGATGATCAAGCCTAATAATCCCGAGTTTTGCCTCGATATGTGACAATGGATGAAACATAGCTCCATCTTTTCACGCCGAAGTCCAATCGACAGTCATCCAAGTGGATTGCACACGATGAACCCGCTCCAAATCGTGGAAAAACAGTCGGCTGGCAAGGTTATGGTGTCTGTATTTTGGAATGCGCATGGAATAATTCTCTTTGACTACCTTGAAAGAGGAAGGACCATCAATAGCGACTATTACATGGCGTTCTTGGACCGTTTGAGAACGAAATCACCGAAAAAGGTCGCAATTGAAGAAAAAGAAAGTACTGCTTCACCAAGATAATACACTGTGTTACAAGTCAGTGAAAACGATGGGAAAAGTCCATGAATAGGGCTTCGAATTGTTTCCTCATCACCGTATTCTCCAGATCTGCCCCCAGCGACAATTTCCTGTTCTCAGATCTCAAAACAATGCTTGCTGGGAAGACATTTTCATCGAATGAAGAAGTGATCGTTGAAACTGCGGTCGATTTTGAAGTAAAGAATAAATCGTATTACAAAAATGGAATCGAAAAGTTAGAGGGTTGCTATAATCAGAGTATCATCCTTGACGGGAATTATGTTGAATAAAAAAAAATAATTTTGCCAAAAAAATGTGTTTTACTATGGTAGGCCGGGGACTTTTCAATTGACCTGTTATCTCTTGTAAAATGTTGATAATTTTTCTATCCGATGTATATTTTCTAAAGTATCGCCACCCCTAGTCTGAAATATCCTGATTTAAAAGATATTGATCGATAGTCTAGCGGTGCCAAATCGAATGATCTTGTTCGATATGTCTGTTCTTAACTAAAGCTAAATCACTTGTTTTCTAAATCTAATCAGATGTTTGTTTAATCTATTAACTTGCTTTTGTCATTTGGTGTCAGTGTTCCTGGTAAGGAGTCAACAATGGGCGAATTGTGAGCGCCAATAAAACCGTTAAAGAGTGGTAAGGCCGCTGGAGCCGACCAAGTCACAACATAAATCGGTGGAGATGACAATGGGTAGAGAAATGTTGTTTTAATGTTCCCGACTAATGAATAACTAATTTAGAGACTCCTCTTGAAGATATGCAGTTTTAACCAATAGCTTCATGTAATGCTCCCACAAATTTGGAAACCATAAGGAGTACCATCTCTATGGGCAGAAACGATAATTCTACCTGTAGTGGAAAAAGGCACCAATTCGTGTAGGAACTATGGAAATATGTCAAGAAACATATCTCCGTAGTTTTTCTTCTCTTTCAATTCATGCGATTTTAGATTGCTCTCGAGCATATACATTGGTCCTCACTTTAGGCAGATCGGAAAGCTCTTGACTTTATTGCCTAAAAATTATTGAACCTCTTGAGGCAACTTTCGTTGGTTCCATTAGCTGTTAGATTCATTTGAACTGAAATTTATGTGAGATTAGTGTTCGCCAAGGAGGTGTCGTCTCTTCACTGCTTTTCAACATAGTAATAGATGCAATTATGCGAAAAGCTTTTAAAAATATACATGGATTTTAATATTATGAACTCCTTGACCGATCTGATCTTCTCTGATGATAGCGCTGATAGTTGTTGATACATATGTTGAGGTTTCTAATATTCTTCATAAAAAGATAAAGGTATATAGTATAATATTGTAAATCTCAGTGAAATCCAGCTAGAACAAGTGCCGGCACCGTGTAACAGTAATACAGCATAAAGTGGCATGTATTGCTGAATAAATAAGCCGAATCATCCAAGCTAATATCTAAGGAGCTGTTGTTACTCTAAGATATACACATGAAAGAGGAGAAATATGGCAATCAAGATTAAAATCCACCTCTTTCGAAGAGTTATCTCGCAAACCGATTCTTGAGTTCTCTAAAGTCCTATTTAAGGTATTGTAGTACTTCATAAAAATGTCTTGTTTTTATAATTAATTTATCGAATTTGTAGATAGAAAAAATCATAAGCTTTTAAGAGTAAACCAAGTAAAAAGTCATGGTGTAAGTTACGTATGTATTGATTAGTAGTCACCTTAATCTTTCTGGATTGTTTAGTGAGTGAACCAAATGCTTAATGTAGACACTGAATTACGATCATTCCAACTGATGAGTATCCAACTTAAGATTATTTTTGAAGATATGCTGTTTTACCCAATCTGATTACTGACGTAAATGAGATGATATTCAAATTTTGTCAAAATTTACACACTTGGAGTCCTAAGATCCTTATCAGCAAAAATCAAGGCCAAAAGGAGCAAACAAGAGGAAGCTTATTCAACAGTAAAAGTAACTCAGTTTATATTGGCGATAGTTTCGATAGTTTTTTTCTCTATCTATTTAACACATATGAAGTATCATAAATGGAAAATATCACCTGTGCTGATGATACTATTGAGACAACAGCAAAGAAAAAATAACCAATAGCCAATAACAACGCAACAAACTCAACTGGAAACCAATATAGACAATTAACATCAATGAAAGAAATCAGTGTATAATGAGTTCTCATATAATTAAATTGTAAATAAGTCAATAACCATGACTAATACTCTCACCCTATATGTTATCTAATGCTATCTTCTGATGAATCTTGAAATAAAACTTCTTTGGAAGGAGTAAATTAAAAAGAAGTTATTTGAACCGTATGATCTCTTGTAGTATAACGAGATGTATTTAACAAAAAAAAAACAATATTTTGTATCTATATATTAAAAAATAAATAAAAATATTATTATGGCACACTTGTATAACAAAACTAGTAATGTTTGCATTTAATTACATTTTTACATTACATTTATATCAGTATATTAACGTAAAAGAGATTGTACACAACTTTCCCAGATGGTATAACAGCAAACCATCTAAAAAACTCACTAGCAAGCAACTATCAGAACTTGCTAATATTCTTAATTACATCCTGAGGTTAAAACATTTTATAAAGAACTGGAAACATGCGCTTGTCGCATAAGTCATTCGTAAAGAAATGCCAAGTCCAATACATCTGACTATAGGCCTATCAGTCTGATTAGTTCAGTCTCCAAGCTTGCCGAAAAAGTAATATTAAACGCTATAAACGATTTCACAGACGCACTTAATCAGATCACTTAATCCCGAACAAACAATTCGGTTTCGGCGCCAAATACTCATGCCTCCATCAAGCTGCCAGCGTCGCGGCAACAATCCACCAGGTACTAATAAAACGTCGAAAAACTGGAGCCATCTTCTTAGATGTCTCCAAAGCTTTCGATCAAGTATGGCACCATGGTATAAGTTTCATACCTCCTGTTCGACCGCTGATTCCAATGGTCAGCCCAAATTCAGCACGCTATTTGCAAAGGAAATGGCGTGTACAGCCTACTATTTCCACTACTATGCAGAAAAAGTAAACTTCCAATCCCACAGAAAGCGACACTGTATAAAATGCTAGTTCGTCCAGTCTGCCTCAACGGAGCACAGGTGTGTTTCTAAGAGACAACTTGAACTACAAGCGTTCCAATCCAAAAAAGTCCGCGCCTTACTCAATGCCCCATGATTTATGAGGAACGTCAATACACACCCCTTATCAGGCATCCCGTTTGTGAAGAATTTCACAAATATGCTCAGTGTAAGGTTCTCCATAGGCACCTTAGAACAGGACAAAACCTTAGTTAAATACGTACCCATCCACAATCCTCACTAGTAAACAAACTACGACAATCTCAGTCGTAACCCAGGTTCTCTGTCGCCCGCAAAACAATCATACTCCGAACCCGAAGCGAAATCATCAGAAGACCATTTGGTTCTAGCTGGTCAACTTGGTAAAAGAAAAAAAAGTACACAACTTCGTAAATACAAACTTTTGTATGCTTTGCAACTTTTTGTTTTGTTGATTTTAATACATAGTATATAATATTACCAATGTAATTATACCGTATAGATTACATTTATACCTAATTGGCAAATTAAACTAATGCGATCCTTCTTCACTATCCAAATTGCTTTGAATTAAAAATTGTACATTTGCTTAGCAACCAAATTTAAAATACAATGTATATATTCACTTAAGTATTCTGTTTTTCTTGTTTTTAAGTCTTTTATAACCTCAAATCTGGTAAGCCAATAGCGGTTTACTGAATATTAACTAACTCTATTCTATTTTGATTATTGATCAGAGATATGGTGAAAATGAGAAGTATTCATTTACATTAGTTTATATTAATTTAGTACTATGATAATGAATTGCATGACCTAAAAACTCCACTTAACCTTCCAAAGAAGTTTCAGATAACTTAGCAGTTGATGATTCAACAATTTCCAAACATTTACATGTGGTGGGGAAAATTGAAAAGGAGAGAAATGGAATATCGAACCACCAATATTGCGGTATGATTACTTGCCATGCAAAAAAAAAGATTGTTCTGTATGCGATTGGCAATGAAAAGTCTACTACGATATACTCTATGACAAAAACGCAACGGTTAGTCCAGGAGAACTGTCTATATCAATACTAAAGCGGAATATTCATGGTCATAAAATCTTGATATGTACGAACTGCTGAAACGGAATGAAACTGTTACGGAAGATATCAACCGGCTTGAGTTAAACAAATGGAATGACGTATTCCTGCAAAAAAAGACCAGTAAAAGCGAGTAACAGAAGCAATGCCATCCTTTTACATAAGGTTAAAGAGCAAGAAAAGGTGAAGATAAATCATATATGATTCTAAGTATACAAATAATTACTAATGATTGATGATAAATTATTAATTTTACATCGTAAAATAACTGTCTTCTAAATACCTAGAAATATAATCCCAGATGTTGAACAAGGGCTGGGTGCTAGCAGCGCCAACTATGAAACGATAACGATTATCTCAGTATCTACTCAGTATCTACTAACGTTGAGTTCAGACGTGCCACCATTGACTGCCCAAGCTTCGTTAACAGATAACACCGCTGCCATCCGTTTTATATGTTTGTATTTTCCACTTTTTATATAACGTCAATAAATAACGGTCACATCATGTAAACAATCACTGTTTCATTTCATTATACCTCCATTAACAGAGCTATATAAACAAACCCTAAAAATAATTACATATAATAAAAATATAGCTACAAAATTGTGTAGAAAATTTAAATATACTAAAGTAGTTATATAAAGCAAGTATAGAGTGAAATATGAATATGAATAAATAACTAAATAAGATATAATTACTTATTATTTATTTAGATGTAATATTTAGAGCTTTCTTGAAATTGATAAACTAAAATTACCTGACATAACTAATTATAATTAATATATTTTCAGTGTAGGAGCAGATAGTTATTACTCGACTGTTAACAATTGGCATTTCAGTAGAACCTTCTAATTATTGTTAAGTCAATACTACATCGCAATATGGACATTTTCTGCTTACTGAGATCACGATTGCAAAAGATACTTATGTCAGGGTCCCCTTAAATATTTTAACATATGAAATGCAATTATTTATTAGACTTTCACTGACCAACAGTACTTACGGCGGCAGACTTCAGCGGCTATAAATACCATGTCATGCCTCTTCCATTAACATTCCTTTAGTTATTTCGGGATAATTGTAATTATTTATTTATGCCTGTCTGGGTTCAATCAAATATTAATAATTATTAATTGGGATTGTTTAGCACTAAGTATAAGATTTATTTTTTAATATTGATGATAGAGATGAATTCAACAGGGTTAACTGTTTCTTGAAACACAGTAAACATTAACAAATTATGTGTTGTGACATGTTCATACTGATGTATTAATTTGAAATCCGTATATATATATATATATATATATATATATATATATATATATATATATATATAGTGTAGCGACTTTGAGGCATGTCGAATTTTACATCGTGGAATAACGGTCAACAAAGTATATAATCCCAGGTGTTGAACACGGTCGGGGTGCCAGCAACCACAACTAGAACACGATAGCGAATAGCTGGCAGCCCAAGACGTTTGTCTGGGATGTTATTGAAGGGTATTTCGATCATTCAGTAACCGACCATCGTTTGGTTTAGACGTGCCACCATCGACTGCCCAAGCCTCGTCTCCAGGTAACACCTCTGCCATCCGTTTTATCTATTTTGTATTTTCCACATTTTTATATTACTTCAATAAATAACGGTCACATAATGTATACCACCACTATATATAAATATATATATATATATATATATATATATATATATATATATATATAATATATATATATATATATATATATATATATATAAATATATATATAAATATATATATATATATATATATATATATAAATATATATATATATATATATATATATATATATTTATATATATATATATATATATATATATATATATATATATATGTCTCTAGTTTTTTCCTTTTCTTTTTTTACATGTTCCTTCCAGCGAAATATTGCATCAAAATTCATTCATACTTTTGTTTGTGGCTTCTTTTCTATTGGCTTCAACAACAAAAATCGTACTATCATCTGCAAATGTAGCCATAGTCAACTGATCCATTTGTGGTGTATCACATGTGTAGAGATAAAGAATTGGCCCCAATACAGTTCCTTGTGGTTCATCTATTTTAGCCTATTTTATTGTAGAGTAGTCTTCCTCTTATTTGACTCTAAATATTTTGGCTGTAATTAACTCATTACAACTCTTATTTGCGTTAAAAATGAATAAGTCTTTGTACATAGTCACAAATATTGGCTTTAATAATATTTTATCCCATAAAAATTTGAATTTTATATTATTTGTTTGTTTAGTTAACTAATCTTAGATATTAATACTTGCATCGTTGTTTCTAAAATAAAATAAGAATAATATTAATTTCAGTATTATCAAGTTATGTAGTTTACGGACGATCTTAAACTATTTCAGTGATATTTTCGATGTTGTGGGCGCAGTATGCAAGGGTAAATGTTAAACAAGCTTGTGCAATTGGAAACAATAACGAAATGTCAACCGACTACACGAATCTACAAAGCAAATTGTTTTCAAGACTGACTAGTATTATATATTTTGAAAAAAAATTACTTTACGCTCCGGTTCAAGGTTGCTGATATTTTCTTGTTGATAGTAAATGTAAAAATATCGTAGTAGATTCAAGTTTTAGTTGCATACTATAAATAAAGAATCTAAAATTGAATAAAATGAAGGGAAATGTAAATATAACATAGCAGTTGTGATGAATCAATCACATAAACTGAATATATAATATAATAGAATGGTGAGATTAAATATATTACTTGGCTTTGTGTTTGTTTCTGTTCTTTCACATACTTTTAAGAGAAATATTAATAAGAAATATATGACCTATTAAGTAATTATTAATTAATATTTCATTCATGTAGCAATTCATTCAATTCAACTTTGTACAAGTATGTGAAAAAGGACATACAGTAGTCGTGAAAAATTGAATCTGAAATCCTGCAAAACATGTTGGTTATTTGAATGCGAACTCAGAACTATTTTTCTACAAAGAAATTCTGAAACCTGCAATTCATTGTGATTTTTGTTTGTCTCTTACAACTTTAACAATCTGCACGTAGGCAATAAGTATTTCTTTATGATTCCGTTATACAATATAACTATCCTGACATGTAGAAGTTCGCTTCAGTAAGTGATCTGCTGTACAAACTTATAATCTAAATCTTATTCTAGATACTATTCTACCTTATTCTAAAGTCCATCCTAATGTATGCTAAGAATCACTCATATTCTAGAGATTATTATATCTCATTATATATGTCTTTCAGAGTACTTTGTATGTTAGAGACGTAATATGGCGCATCGACGATGCCTTGCAACACTTTATTCACTAGAACCCCTGAAGGATAGCTATGTTAGATTTGCTAGTACTACCGCAGAGTTGAATGCCATTGGGCCAAATGGGCCCAAGTATTAACTATGCAGTCAGTTGTATATAATAGATATAACAGTGGACCAGGGACACTGCTCTGTGGAACACCTGAATATATTGGATGTAGATCAGTGTATTCGTCATCCTGTTTCACAAGGAAATGTTTGTCTGCGCGATATGACTTTAGTAGTTGAAAGTGTATGTGGGGCAAAAGCTTTTTCAATTCAACCTTCCCCCTCCAACGCCTTCTCGAGAGCTTGAAATGCAGCGGAGCAATATATTTTATCATTTAAATTTTTGTTAACTTAGTTGACTAATTTGTTTATTTGTACTGTTATTTGTACTTTTGTGTTTGTTACGAAAGCCAAATTTAAGGTTTGGAATAATATTTCTCTCTTCTTTCTTTATTTTGAATCTCTTAATAAATTCAAAAACTTTGGAGACAGGATTTTAAGTAGAAAAAATGTGAGAGACAAATGGATATGTTTCATAATAGGTGCATGTTCAATTTCAGTACATATACATTTGCACCGCATGAATCTAAATAGGCTTAATAATTAATTGACGAATTTTTTGATCTTGATTTATTTCGTCCAAAAATTGACATTGACCTATATAGATCTTTTTTAAGCTGTATTTTCCAAACTCAAATACTTTTGTAAATCTTGATGACTGCCACTTGTATTTCTTCTACAATCTTAGGCATACAATAATATTCTGGCACAATAGCTGTGTCGTTGGCAAATGTCCCAAGTACTGTTTCTATTGTTGTTGGGATATCAGCAGTGTAGAGCAGATACAAGAGTAATTCCAAGACACCACCCTGGGATCTCCATCCGAAATGAGTTTAGATGTTGAGAATGTTCCTCCATGCGATACTATAAATTTTCTTTCGAAAAGATATGACTCCAACATTTAAATGGTTCCGCGGTAGCAATTTGCTCGTCTTGATTAGTCCCAAATATTAAAGTCGGTCAAATGTTTCTGAAACGTCCAGGAATATTACGGAGCAGTATTTCATTTCTTCAAATGCCATTTTAACAACCGCTTTTACTCTGTGAACTTGGTCGAGATTGTTGAGTACTGACTTCGAAATCCAAATTGAAAATTAGGTATATTTATAAATGGTTTAATACGTGATAATATTATCTAATAAGTTTGATATTGAAGGCAGCGAAATTGGCCTATAACATCCAACTTGCTCTACAGTTTTGTCAGGTTTTATTAATAAAGCGTAATTATTCGAGCTAATTTCAAGGAAATATATATAATTATTGTTACTCTTTATCAAATAAACATTACAAAAATAATTGAATACGATCGAATTACGCGATCACTAGTTTAAATAAATTCTTGAATAAAACAACTGGTTAAAAAACAGCGCGAACCAAATTGATATCATCTACCAAACATCTCGGTAACTTTTGCTTTTCAACGATCTATTAATCACGCGCTATGACAACTCTAGTCTAAACAGATAAGTATGTATCTAGTTAACACGAGAGAAGAATTCTTAAAGAAGTGTATCGTTTTTTTTTTTCATTTCAACCTCTCAAGGTTTTGTTCGAGCAATGGTAATGGACTTTTAACTCGGAATTATGTATGTAACTGGGTGTTCTCGAATGCGGAAAAGATAAAAATACCAACATCAATAATCATTCTCATCTGGGATTGGACCGAACTTAAACGCGATGCTGATAGCTTCGGTTTGTAATGGTAAACATAAATCATTTTAAGAAATGCCCCATCGATCTTTTTTTTATTTCAATACAATAAGTCGATATTGAAACACACCTTTGTTTTAGTTTTGAAATAAACGTGTTAATTGCTACGGTGGTATTCAATAATTAAATATCGTTTGATTATTTAATTTCATAGATGGTGCCACAAGTTCTTATGTTTTATTAATTAAGTTAATGACAAATTCATTTTAATTTCTTATTTTTTAAGTTAGGTTGCTAAAATGTCTAGGTTTCTAGACTTATCTCCTTCCCTCCTCTATTACTTACTCTTTACCGGCTAACTTAGAATTTTTCTCTACAGTAACTTAAAATTGGGTACATATTTACAAAGACCTATTGGTCCTTACTTAGTCTCTAATAATATAAAATAGATGTTAGTAGCACCTATGTTTTCAATAATTTTCTTAACTTTAACATTATTTCACTGCACAACAACAAGGTCACACGGTTTAGTTCTTTTGAGTCAGCGTCCTAGTTCATTGTTATTCAAGGGTTTCAAGCAGCACTTTCAGGTGGTGTTTATATGAGATTGGAGTTTTACTCATGTGTTGTTGCGTATCTCTGATTGTCGCCTGTAACAGTTTGAATTCAAAGGTCTCGGTTAAGTATCTGTTTCTGTAGTATCTGGGTTCATCCACAATACTTATTAGCATTTTGTTCTGAAATATTTGTTTTATGTTGATATTACATCACGCAGAATATCCCCATATCTAAATTCCGTAGATCCATATGGGTTTTAGTATCTGCTTCTATAGCAGCAACATATTATGTACGGATAGTTTAGATATTATTCTAAATAACCAATATATTATTTAGAATTTTAATTTAAGCACTTTTGTCTTTTCCTTTTAATGTGAAATATAAAGACAAATTCTACTAGGCTAGACGACATTCTTTAGAAAAACTGACACTGTCTACCGAAACAAAAAACATAAGCAGAGATGAAGGTTAACAAAACTATCTCTGTTATGGCAAAATCACAGTATTTTTAATTTCGGTCGTGTTTAGTTACGTATAACAATGGTAATGGGATGTAAAATTTCAGAAAATATAGGGATCGTTAATTGTAATAATTTAGAAAATAAAGCATGGAAAACTATCTCTATCTCTTCACTGTTTATTATGTAATGTGTACTGTCAAAACCATTTAAACTTGGGTCAAGACTTACACATTTTGCCATAACGTTAACAAAAAACTAAATAATGTAATAGTTTAATAGAAAAGCCTTCAATTGTCATACACTACTAAAAATCTAAAAACTAGTAGGTAAAATTGTCGTGAAACATTGTCATCTTGTCTATTACAAGTCAGATATTATCATAAGTTGTATTTGTTTTTGACAATAATTATAAACAGTTCAAAGTTTAATTTAAAGTAAATATGTAATAATATACAGTGGATACGCAAAATAATATGATTACCTGATATATACCCAATATTTATTTGTCAATAAGGTTTTGTGCCCCCATTTGCTCTTAAATCAGCCACAATTATTCGGGAAATGGATTTAAATTAAAGAGTATCTGTGACGGAATGTTATTCGTGTACCAAAACCCGCAATCCGCAATTTTCTTCAATGATATTGGAGAAGGAAATATACCCCTCACTCTCTGGTCAAAAACTCCTCACGAAAGGTTCAATTATGTTAAAGTCTGCCGGTTATGTCGACCAGGGAAGATGCTTGATAATTTTCGGGTGCTCCTCAAACCAATCTTTTGGTTGCGTGCATCTTGTAATATGGCAGTGTTTGATCTCTATATGCCAGTCATTGCAAGAACTTAATCATTGAGGATATTGAAATATTAATTCCCAGTAATTCGGCTAGTGACGTGAATGAAAGAACTAGCTGGACACCACGATATTGTCGCCCGAACCATAACGGAACCTTCCCCATGTTTAACCGTAGGATCTAGATATTCTGGTTCCTAGTGTACTTTTGGGGTTATATGGAGACCCAAAAAAGAGGACAGTTTGTAGGACATAATAAAAACAATGATACATTCATAATCATTCCACATTGTTCCTATCATTAGGTGTCTAATATTTATGATCGTTGTACCATTTATTTCGCGGCTTAGGATTGGCTCCCGTTCTAAAGGCTTTTACAATCGCAGCATTTCATTAATGTTAGCTTTGTATAGCTCCCGCCGTACTGTTTTTGTCAAATAGTATTAGAGGAGTATAATGAATGAAATGTAACATCACATTAGAGCAATTGTGCTAATAAACAAGCAATTAAAAAAACTATTAACTAGATGCTCTATGTGGTACGAGAATTTAAAGAATGGTAACTTAAATGGGAACATTCATAACCATGTTTTGCGTATGTGCATAACAGAAGGCCGGATGACAAACATGACAGATTTCTTTTGTTTCTTTCGATTTGAAATGTTGAATTTGTTGTTATGTTTAAATAGCATAAAAGAATATTATTTGTTTAAAATGCAAAAACATGATAAAAGTGTTATTTTTTAGGGTGTGATGGTTCATATAATATAAATTATTTTCCAAAGTATCCTAATTTAATGATGAATCTATTGATGAAAGTAAGAAGTGATAAAGTTCAGGAATACTTTTATGATATCGTACATTAAGCGTCCAAAATGGAAGGTTTATTCTTTCCATTTCTGTCCGACCAGATGTTTATGGACTCAAATATTGAATATCATAAGTTAGCAAAGATGCAATTTCCAATTGAAATTTTAATACTATTCTTTCATTTCTACAAGCTATATCAACAGTTGCCCAGCCTATACTTCTTCAGAATCGTCAAAAAGAATTAGAAGTACAGATATAATATTTTTTGAAAGGAAAAATATATATAATATAGTATTCAATATGTTATATTGTATTATATCTGTAGACTTATTTTATAGAGTCTCTTATTTATTGCCAAAACAAATTTAGCGAAAGTTCTCATTCAGATATTATATCAGCAAATGGTGATCTTTTTTAAAATTATTCATTGTGTAAAACATCCTGAGCGAAAATGATAAATTTGTCGTACTATATGTAATTGCATCTTAATTAATTACATCACATATTAGATATGCTTAGTAGAATCTTAATTTACAAATTAAGTTATAACTACTGTTCCGTTGTACTTGCATTAATGGACAAACAAGGCGGTACGGGATTAATACCCGTAATAATCAGTATGCATTCCCATGGATTAAAATAAAATTAATCTGCTTAAGCTAAAGTTAAAAATACACTTATACACAAAACAAGTTCGTATGGTTTAGTTCGCCTCAATATTCTGATTTCTTTCGTATTTTCCAGTAGCTGTATTGCTTTCACGTTACTTGCCTGATTTTAGCAATCTTATTTCATATTTCAAGGTGAGATCTTGAATCACTTCGTGTATCCATTTGATTTTGAATTCATCATGCAGCTCTTCGTTGGTAGCTATAAGAAATTAGGTAGCAATAATAATATTGATAATTAATAGTTTTTGATAATTAATCGTCGAACTTTGTTTTGGGTACATTGAATTACCAGGCCCATAGGCCCAAATTCGCTTTATGATTGACTGATAAACCAACCTCTTTGATTTTAAGTCAAATTGAGGGTATTTTCCGACTAACCAGTTCAGTAGCTTGACTTTGAGTCTAATCTGCTCTGCTCTTTGTCTAACATGATGTTTCCAGTTCAACCTACCATTGAGATATGTTCCGATGCATGTGGCTGATTCTGCTTGAGATATCGGGCATCTGTCAAATGATATAATTAAGTTTTTGTCATTTCTCCGCAACGCAAACAATATGGACAGATTTGGAGTTATTAAGCTACATTTTCTAGTCTCTAGCCCATTTGTAGATCTTGTTGATAGCTAGTTGTACTTTTTCTTCAACCTTAGACAGAGATACATCTTTTGCCACGATAACCGTGTCGTCGACAAATGTTCCAAGTACTGTTTCTTTGTTGTTGGGATATTAGCATATAATATGGATTAAGTACCTATAAAAATATATATAAAATAGAAAAGGAGGTTTTGTAATTAACATTGTAACATGTAATTACTACGTTCAAATATTGTATTTTGAAGTATACTGCGTATAAGTAACTTTTTGTTAATAGTTTATTACTACTATTTTGAAAATATTTTATACAAATGCTTACTAGTATTTAAATAAAATATTTTATTAAAAATTTTTCCCCCCTGTAATATAAATATATATATTCTCTGTATATATTCTCTGAACATATTCTCTCACCTCAGGTGGTTTAGACGAACAAAACTACCACTTTATACATGGGAGATCGTATTCTATGTTTATTTATTCTGTGATTACTACTAAACGTATTATTACCTTCCAATAAAACATAAAAACAATTAGTTCATAGCATAAAATAAACATGTGTACCGTTCGGTATGTTTTGTATGTGTGAAGCCTGAATGAGATGTAGGTGTAGAGCTTTCATGCTCTGTTTTCCAAATCAACTGACCAGACCAGACAATGGTTTAGCAGACGAACCGTCGGCCTGTCAAAGAACCTAGCGGAATTGAATCGTCGAGCGAGGTTGCTGATACGACGCCTATTTTTCATGTTTTGCAAATAAACATACATAAGACCGGCTTTGTATGGAATTTAAATTCGTGTTTGTTTAAATATTGACTCAAATATAACGAAAATGTTTCCTTGTTTGTTAGAATTACAACAAAGGGTGTTATGTTGTATTTAAGTCATACTTAAATGACTATGATTCACACATTTTTGGAAAAAACCATGTTAATTTATATTTTTTTATAAATAGTTACTAATATATAATATATAATCTTACTTTCTTTCTTTCTTTGTCAATATTAGAGATAAGTATTATATTCGGTTTCAAATTAGTTTCCATAGTTCTATAAGATATTTACGATTAGTATAATAACATATACGTTTTTCATTTTAATTTTAATTTATTACTCTTAGTTTGTTTTAATGTTTTTGATGTCTCCTGTCTATCAACTGAGGGCTTATTTAAACTGAACCTACCGCTTAATGTCCAATATAAGGAATATATAGTAAGATTGAAATTATAGCAAGATTGAAAGTACATATACAAACATATACAGTAAATACAAATATAACGAAACAATCCTAGTAGCAATATGTTTTTATATGAATAAGATGTGCTTAAATTGAGCGTTAAAAGAATATAAATTTTAATATTGTACAATATGACAACATTGAACCTAATTTTGCAAAATCGGTGAAAATCTTTGTCTAAACATTTAAATATGAGGTTCCTCCCTATTTTCTCTGCTATATGCGAGTCATTTTACGAGTATATTATGTAAAGATATTAACAATTGGTTGAGCGGTGAAGAAGAGTTAGTAAAATTTTGAATAAAAACTGAAAAGTCTTTTGGTTAATTCTCAAACATTTTGGTTTGGTATATTCTGTATATTATAATAAGAATCGAACACAGTAAAACTTTTTTTATTTGTAGTCTTTTATTTGTACTACGCCATTACTAATTGACAACACTGACAATTATTTTCTTGTAGTAACCCTTGACTATCAGTTTTTTTTTACAAAATATTTGTACCTAGCAGTGATCTTTACTAAACCTCTAATTCGGAGGAAACAAGCTGATTCATGTTTAACGAAACTGAAAGAACACTCTAATAAGTTAAAAGATAAAATCATCTATTCTGTAACAACATACAGTAACAACCGCCGAACATCACAATCTTCAAGGAAGAAAAAAGGTACAGAAAACAATTTAATAGTTGTGTTATGTCCTAGGTTATAGTGGGTTGAATATATTATTAACTTAAGTTATCCTACTCTATATCAGAGGAAGATTAATAACTTAAATAATAAGACCTAATAGGTTCGTAGTTTGCATTTTGGACAGGCTGATTATAAAACCAATTGCGAAAGGCAACCGTGCATAATTTCTATTAAATACATAACATATCTTTATTTATGTTACAGCTCCTCTAACACCTCCATTCGGAAACGGAAATATGAATACAAGTTTGATATCAGCAAGAGTCAGTCGGTGTAAGTCTGTAAAACAGAAATTTACAGATTCTATTTAGAAATAATATGGAATATATACTTATAATAATGTGTAATTATATACTTATAATAAATATATCATCATAAGAAAATATTAAAATATATATGGTCTTAAACATAAAGGTACATTGTATTTAAGACGAGCTTATTTATGATAATGCAAATTTTTCATATTTGTTGAAACAGAAATTGTAAGATTTGATATTATGTATTTGTATTATGTACATCGACTGTTTTAGACGCTATTTTTGAATCGACTGATTTCATTACATTTTACTATGACTGTTTCAGTCGCTATTTTCGGTCCGACTGATTTTATTACTATTTACTATCGATTGTTTCAGTCGTGTACTTTTAGTTACTATTTTTGGTTCTTCTACTTTCATTCGACTGGTTTTTCATGTTCTGGCTTTGTCGTCCTAGTCGCGACCTTGACCAAAATGTACTGAATTTATGCTTACATATGTTTTATATGTAATATATATAGCTTCATGATTTTTTTAGTAGTTTTGTTGTAAGTAACAATATACTGTATATTAATATAGCAGCATTTTGGAACGTTATTTTTCAAGATTATTAACGTAATAGGGCAAACATATTAAAATTGTGAATGTTAAATAGTAAAATATGTTTGACTGTTTTTATGACAATAATAGGTAATTTTTTTTTATTAACTTTTTCGTTTAGATCTAACACACTGGATTTTTGTTCAAGCCTTTTGATTTTCAAAAATTCTTTCCTAAATCTTGAAAACTGGAATTAGACTTTCGATTCCAAAAGTTTTTGGAGTAGCAGAGAATTTCGGCAAAAAATATTAACGGTAAAGATTATATTTACTTAAGTATTTATTTAAGATTTATTTTATCAGCAGGCAATAGAGAAACATCTCCTTTATAATGTAGTTTATAATTTTATTTAATTTATTTTTAACTTTTCAGTAGAGTGATGCATTCAGCGATACGTTCTATAGTTTGAGAATATTTTGAGAAATAATCATCTCATCTTCTGCTATCTGCAATTAGGTGTAATCAATAAAAGACAATTCATATTTTTAGATTCTCGATTTAAAAAAGCAGTATTTGGTTTTACAAATAATGCTGAGGCGATAGAAGAAATTATCACAATAGACACATCTTACACTCTAACTTCAAAAAATACAAATACGGCTCTACTACAACAAATTTACAAATTAAGTATTATTTGGAAAGGCCACTTATTGGGTGTTTAGAAAACCCATTAGATATTTAACAAGCTCATAAAAGGATATTACGTGAATTATATCAGTTACATTAAAAATATTCTGCTATACACGCAACAATATACTATCACCTCGGAACGATTTTTTTCAAAATCTAGCCAAATTATTAACGATCAAAGGCATCTCACGGGAAAAAAGTTGAACGTGATTATATTTTTGAATAGTGATTAAAAAATATTTCTGTTTAATAATAAATGATTCATTTATTTTATTTTAAAAGGCTCTGGCAGTTATTTTGCGATCATTTTTAGTTACGCCATGGATTAATTCTTTTCTATGATTAGGTATAGTTTAATTCTTATTTAGTATATATGGTTATTCTACATCATTAATTTTTATTATGTTATTTAAAAATAGCAATTAACATGTTAAAATACTATAAAATATTTGGGAGGTCATTATTCCATTCAGTAATTCTAGTATTCAGTAATTCATATTTTTCTTTTCTATTTTAAAGTTAGTACGTGAAGAAATATCTCCGTCTCGCTTATACTACCGTTGGAAAATATTAGCACATATAAAATTAACTGCTCCAAGCAATTATCTCAGACTTTTTCTCACTCAAAATTTATACAAGAAGGAATTCATACATCCTCGTCTGATATAACGAATTAAAAAAAAAAAACAATCGAATCGCGCGTCGCTAGTTTTTTTTCTATCGACTGTTTCGACTGTTTTGCGACTATCGACTGTTTCGACTATTTTCAGTCGATAGTTCCCAACGCTAGTAATTATTATTTTCAGCCGCTAGATTTTGACTATCGACTGTTTAGGCTGTTTTGCGACTATCGACTGTTTCAAATGTTTTCAGTCGATAGTACCCAACGCTAGTTATAACCTACAGTGATTATTACATTTATTTTATGAGATTTTATTATAGAAATACAAAATGTTTCATTCATGTTCAATGACAGGGAACTTATTAAATGCTAATTTATTTAAAGCCTTTAAAAATATGAAACTTTGTAAATTCCTTTATAAAATGATATTAATGTAATGAAAAATGTTTCATATTTCTGATATAAAAATTGTAAAATTGTATAACATGTAGCTTTATATAGAATTGAGAGATGGGTCAAGGTAGTGGATAGTGGTGGTTATTTCCCCTGATAAATATGTAACAGTTTTTGTATAATAGAGCTTTAATATTTGAAAAATAATGGTAATACCAATGAAGTACCAATTTCTCTCCATAATTTCTACATCCTATAAAAGCAATTTCTCCATGCCAAAAACGCAAAACTAGTATTTTTATTAATGTATTCGGTATTATTATAATTCATTTCAAGCTTTCAACATTGTTATACCTCTAATACATTTGATTGTTCTTAAATAAATATTATATTCTGTGGAAAGTTGACCCTATAAATCTATCCGAAATGAAAGTCACAAATTTATTTAATGATATTAATTGATACGCTGATCAGGTACAGCAATTTGTCCAAGCAAAAACACTTGTTCTCTTTCTGGTGTAGGCCGTCTACCTTCAATCGATACTGGCGCAGTTCATAGTCGTCGCTCAGGAATGTATATTACTATGCGTTTTGGGTTTCGCTATAGTAAATCGATTATTTATCGCCTAGTTTCACATATCTAAGAATTCGACATAAAAAGTCTTTAATTAGTGCTGATCAATGATAGAAAAAGGATTTCGCAAAAAGAGAGTACAACTTCTAGCTGCAGTATATAAAATTAATTGGTATTTTATTAGAAAATCGTTAGCAAGTTAGTTAACGGATTCCTCAACACTAATGATATAAAATATAAATAAACGTACTTGTTACAAGTAATAATTATAAAATAACGGATATTCAATTCCTCTTGTACAGATGTATTTACGATCATCTATTCTTGTTACTTGAAATCTTGAAATTAGTTGGATCAAAATATATTAGTTCTTATCCACTTGCAATTTACTTACTATACGGCACTCATTAAGTACTTAATATGTACTCAATTTTTAATTTCTTACTTTTAAAAGGCATTTATTGAAAATAATTGGGATAATATATATTAAACAAATTTAAAAAAAAAAATTTCTGTTATTTTCCAAGCTTTTCTCATGTTTCTGTCTATACCGTATCGAAAGGCGGTTTTGGCAGCATATATCAATTTTCTCATTTCTTCAGCATTTCGAAATCGCATGCCAGCCAAACTATGCTACATCGATGTTAACAAGTAGTAATTAGAAGGCGCTATAACTGCTAAATACACTGGGTGTGGCAGAACTTCCCATTCAAGCAACAGTGTATCCTTCATAACTATTGCAACTTGTGGCCGAGCAAGATAATGACTGCATCTAATACTCGTTATTACCTTTTTGGTAACAATTTGTCATTTAATTTGTGAAATAATGTCGGAAAACATCTGCAGTAACTGTTAAATTCAGTTCTAACAACTCATAATACTCTTTAGGGTAAATGATATGGCTCGGTGAATGGAGGTAAAACGAAATGAAACAGTGGTGTTTACATTATGTGACCGTTATTTATTGGCTATATAAAAAAATGTGAAAAATACAAATAATAAAACGGATGGCAGCGGTGTTACCTGGTGACGAGGATTGGGCAGTCGATGGTGGCACGTCTAAACCAAACGATGGTTGAGCACTGAATGAATCGAAATACCCTTCAATAACATCCCAGATAAACGTCTCGGGGTTGCCGCCAGCTATTCGTTATCGGGTTCTAGTTGGCGCTGCTGGCACCCCGCCCGTGTTCAACATCTGGGATTATATTTCTGGGTATTTTGTAGACCGTTATACCACGATGTAAAATTCGACATGCCTCAAGGTCGCTATAACTTTACACCTTGGTATCCACATCATATGCGTGGTAATACTTTATGGCCATGATGGTTCCGCCTTGCTGTCAATGTCGATAGTATCGTAGCATATTCACTTTTTATTGCCATTGACATTATGTCAAAGAAAACTCTTCTTTTTATATATAGAAAGCAATGAAACAACTATGTTGAAACGGCCCAAAACAGTATTTTCGCTAAATTCTTAATTTCGTTATATAATTGTTTTCGAACTCAAAGACTAGACATCAAAGTCTTTTTTTTAAATAATATGGATCAAGTAGGTTTCCGTCAAAATTCCAAATAAATAGTAATGTTTTGTGGAACTTCGTGTCGCGGTTTTTTGGTTGAAATTGGGATCGTCTTGTAATTCGTCAATTTAAAGTCTTCAAAAGAACGTTGCAAACCTTTATTACTTGGGGTTCTCCAGTACATTTTCATGGAGTGATCGTTTCAGTGGCATAGATGTGTTGGCTGTGAGTCATTCGTGACAAATTTACTATACAACTCTTTGCAATACAATTGCTCAATAGAAATGTGTGGCGACCGCCACGACCCTTTAGGCCACCACGAATTCACCAACAAGTACAAAGGTTAACAACGCCGGTGGATTGATACTATGCAGTTCCAGGCTATAAAAGACCATCAGGACGACGTCTCGCTCTCTTTTCTTTTCTCCATCCCCTTGTAATAGTACCACTTACACAGCGCTACCGTACTTCCTCTACCTAACATAATATCCTTTCAATTCTCCCGTCGACCACATGTATCATTTAACATTGAAATAAACAGTATTTCTTCAACCAGTGTTTTCAGTTTTCGTGCAAATTCCTTCCAGAAATAGTAGTGAGTGTGAAATAATTGCAGCGGCAGCCACACATTTCGACCGATTGACCGACCCGACGAACATTCTTACAAATGTTTGTCATTTTAACGTGCCTCTTAATCGTGTAACTGGCCAAAACGATTGACAATCGTCCATAACTGTGTCATTCAGCGATTTGCTGCAATATTATTTGAATCTTGCTTCTGTCCTTCTTCCTATTATTTTAGCCACTCATTCTCACCTCTCTAATTTGTTTATCACTAGTCTCGATCGTACTAATCTCGAATTTACTATGGTTATAATTAGTAGCTTATCGGACCATAGTACAATATATGAGTTAGAAAAATGTTAACACTGGCCTGCAAATAATGTATTTTAATTTCGTTTAATACATATCTACCTTTATTGTTCTTCTAATAGCTCTGTTATCATTAAAGCACGTGCCGTAATGCAACGTAATAATGCAATGATTATTGGGTAAGAAACATACAAGGTTTTGGTGCTTTTAATGTATTTTAACGATTTTTTACGATCCATAGGTAAGAGAGAGAGGGAATGAATATTTAGAGAGGAACAACTTGCTCTCTCACTTATAGTCACAAATAGTCAATCGTCAATTAATAGATTTGATATCAAAGACGATTGGCTAAGACGTAATAGAGTTAGCTTAGGTAAATCCTGAAGTTGGTAAATATATAATTTTTAATGAAACAATTATCTATCATTTGAAGCATATTTTTTACTTTTATATTTATTTCCACCTGCTCCTTTAGTGTAATCATTAAATTAATTTATTTTTGTTCATATTGATTTTATATCCTACCAAAGATTTATTCCATAAGTTTTTTTTCATAATCATTATCGAACGTTTCTGCGCAGTCTACAACATTTCTAGCGATCTTATATCAGGAATTATATTGCCTTGGTTATAGATAAATGCTGTTGGTACATGTATTAACATTATGTCTGTATAAAGTGTAAATAAGACAAAACTTAACTTTTCACGTTTTCCTAACATTGTCTACCTATAAGGTTTGCTATTTATTTTTCAAGGCTTGCCAGTACGAAGTATTTAAAGGGGGTTTTGAACACAGAAATTATTGATTAACTTGAAAAACCATTTTATTTAAAACTAAGAAGACGTGACTTGTTGAATGGATATACCTAACGACACTGAGAGTTTTTATACACTCGAAAATAGCCCAAACCTATTCCATTCATTCAAGTAGTCTTAAAGCAGATAGCTTTTCTCTTCAACACAGCCGTGTTAGTCAGGTTCATATCGACATGTAACACCTCCCTGTTATAGAAACGGCCACAATATAATTATTGAATAATTGTTTCTGAATATCACTAGTTTGCTTTTGAAGATCTTCGAAATGGCACTTGGTGTTTCTCTATGGAATGACTTCCCAAGTTTTGGGGACTCCAGGTTGAGATAGTATACTGCTAAGAAACTAAACTACTACAAACCTTTTGGTGAAATCCACAGACTAGGGGTATTTTTCAGAGCTGGAAAGTTTCCTAACTGGAACAATTTATGGCAGGAGCCCTTGGGTACTTTCAGGTTCGTCCATCGATCGATGGACGAATCAACCTTTCGTGAATTTTGAGTACCTGCGGAACGATTGCCAATCTAACGTAAATCTGTTTTCTTCTCTTGACAATAAATTTGATTTGTTTTGAAAAAAAACTATCTAACAAAAGGATACTGATGGTAAAGCTATAAACCCCTAATCGATCATATCTATTTTTGAACACTTGATTAAGCAGTGGAGTCTATAGACAAAGTCGCATAGTTAGGAGTGCCACGAAAATTGGTTTCAACGGATAGAAATATACATTGATATTCAGAAATATAACTACCAGCCTTATAATATACTGATACATATCAAATTCTACTGAGTCATTACTATTTACAAATCAGGTAAAAATTCTATTCTAAAAAACTGTTATACTCCATATAGTAAGGTTCTCTAAATTGATAGAATAGCTCGGTAACACTATCTCTCTTCTGGTTGTCATATACTACATTCCCATTATTATGAGCTAGTATTGAAACGTAAATAATTTGGATCTTTAAGCTAGCCTTCAATAAAAGAGCCAATTTGGCTCTATAAGTTGCAAATATGGGGTTGCACTAATACATCAATGTCAAAACAAGTAGTAACAATACTGCCAAAACAAAGTTCTTTGATGAATTACCAGTGCTTATCGTTACGTAGCTAACGAATAACCGCACGATGACCTAGACATAAAATGGACTTGCGAAGTTATAAAACTTTGGTTTAAGTAGTTTAATTTTATTTTTAATTTGTCTAATACATACTGATATACTTATTCCGTACTCATCATGCTTGTGTATTGTTGCAAGTACAACAGAACAGTAGCAAAACATTTATTTGTGAATGTGTGTATTTGTGAATTGAAGTGTACAAAGCATAGCTAATGTAGATGTAATTAATAAAAAAATCTCTAACAAAATATGAACTTTTAAAAGAAACAATTGTTAAATGGTGTGGGTCTGTATGGTATGATGTAGACTGTAATCAAAGAACAGATGATGGTTTTATGGTATAACACATTTACATACAATTTCTCAAGATCCATAACTGGTATAATTAATCGAGTATATTTAAAATAGAAAATCATTTTATTTCAAATTTTTCTGCGAATTTCATATAGGTTACAACAAAAATTTAAATATAATTAAAAAGAAAAGTTTTATTATTGATACTGTATGCTTCTTATATTACAGTTTGTCAAGATAATTTTGAAGAGTATTAATGATACGATTTGGTTCATTATGATCAAAATCATTACTTTCTAAAATATTAGAAAGCTAGTTCAGAATAAGTTTCAGCATAATTGCAAACAATATTCATATAAATTGCTTAACATACGCGTAGTGTTTTGATATAGCTATCTCTGACATAATTATAATCATTTTCAATGCCATGATTTATAACTTGGAGCTATGTTCTCAATAAAATCATTGATTTTTAAGTACTGAGTAGTTTTTATTAATTATATATAAGATACTAATTAGATAATTTTGGGGTATAAACCTAGCGAAATAAAATTTCAGGTCCAAGCCCATTTCAATTTAGGCGTTTGTTGATGTAAATTAAATATGTCAATGTTATAAGCAAAAAGGAAGGGCCCGATCTAAAATTTAAAATTAATCAATAAATTAATTATAGTGATCAACTTGAATCAACTTGAAAGACATTATCTTATTTACAAATCATTGCATGCTTTAACCAAATATAGATTTACCAGCACACATTAAATTTTTTTCTTTTTGCCGGTCCTTTTTGTACATTTTCGCTTACGGAAAGAATCTGTACCGCTTTGAAGAGTCTGATACAATATGAGCAATAGTCTGATACCACTGAAATGCTCCATTTCCCATGGCAATTTTTCTCTGTCTCTTAATGTATAATTTAATATGCGTAATGTGTAATTTAATTCATCTAAGTTGTACATTTGTTTGTCCTATTTGTGCTTGTAAAGCAAAACAGATAAAAATGTAATAAATCAACAGGATAGACATAAGAAAAGGAAATAGCAAAGTTCTAAGATATGAATCGACGACAAAAATGGGTTAATGGGATTGAGACGTATCTAAATAGGTCGAGTGGTCGTAAAGTTGGCGAAGGATGTCTCGAAATATATTGAAAAAAAAACCTTCGAACTATACTGGGTCATGAACGGATATTACAATAAGATCACTATCATCACGTTTTAAATCTTCATAAAATTCTTGTATAAGAATACGCTATAACATGAGTGATATGATTACTTTCTTTATTATATATTTAATACTCATATATATAGTACATCACTTCATCTATCAAAGAAATTGGTGGTTTATTTATGTTTAAGAAATAACATACAATTTTAACAATATCAAATAAATTCTTGGCTATTATTTTTTAAATATTGTAAGAACAGGTTCGTTTGTTTATAATTTCTTTATTAATAAGGAAATCATAAATCATATCGAATATTTATAGTATTTAAAAGGCATAATTTAATTTATTTCTTAATTCAGGAGCATTCATGCTTATTGAAAGAGCTTCAATGATAACATGAGTGATATGATTACTTTCTTTATTATATATTTAATACTCATATATATAGTACATTATTTCAGCTATCAAAGAAATTGGTGGTTTATTTATGTTTAAGAAATAACATACAGTTTTAACAATATCAAATAAATTCTTGGCTATTATTTTTTAAATATTGTAAGAACAGATTTCGTTTGTTTATAATTTCTTTATTATAAGGAAATCATAAATCATATCGAATATTTATAGTATTTAAAAGCCATAATTTAATTTATTTCTTAATTCAGGCGCATTCATGTTTATTAAAAGAGCTTCAATGATAGTGTAAAAGAAATTAGTTGGGATTGGCGCGTCTTTCTATTTGTGGGAATTGCCTTGTATTCAACAACAGAGTCTATTGTCATGAATATTTCTATTCATATGATCCCTTTTAGAGTATCCATTTTGCCAAACGTGATACTTTTGACATATCTCAAGAACGTTTGTGGTCCATAACAATTCAGTTTTGTAATAATAACGCTCAGAGTTACTAATTTTACTTTTACGTATTCATCTTAATGAGTTTCATCAAATGGTGAGATTATTCCAGTTTTCTCTACTTTGTCTTTATCTTCTTATCTTTCCCAATCATTTTTAAATTGCTGTAAATTAATGGGAATAGTATTTTATGATTACAACTATAAAGTATGAATAATTTGAGGAGGCAAAAATTAATACTAAAGTCATTATCATGAAATTATGTTTAAATTATGGATTATTAATGATATAAAGCATCTCCACTGATGCCACTCTACTTATGAATTTTGTTTATAGCGTATCAGCAGATTTCCCTTTGTTTATTATTTATTCAGGATGATATAATTCATACTACTCAAGGATTCAGTGGAAAATAACAGAATTTCGCTGCTTTAGCTGTCCCTTTCTAGTAGCCGTCCAGACGTTATATAAGCTTTTTAAAACTACATGATTTGCGAATGATAAAAATAGTAAAACTCAATATGTATGCACCAATCAAATATAGATGGTTTTTTCTTATTATTATGATCACTTTTTACTTATGATTAGTGTGCAGTATGCAAGTTAGTGTTAGAAAAGAATAACATTTTACTGTACCAGTTTATATGTTAGGTTTCTTTATACTGATACATGCATTTTCATATTGTCTTGCTATATTAATTTTCTGTTAATTTATTTGGAATAATTTTGTTATTTTAAATACATATTGAAGAATAATGAAAACTGAATAATGAATGGCAAGAGATGGACAAAATAATATGAACACATAAGAAACACACACTATTTATTTATTTATAAGAGGCGTTGGGCCGCAGTTTGCTTTTAGAACTGCTGCACTTCTTCACGGAATAACTAACAATTTACTGTAGTAATTTATATGTTAGGTTTCTTTATACTGATACATGCATTTTCATATTGTCTTGCTTTATTAATTTTCTGTTAATTTACTAGGAATAATTTTGTTATTTTAAAAAACATATTGAAGAATAATGAAAACTGAATAATGAATGGCAAGAGATGGACAAAATAATATGAACACATAAGAAACACACACTATTTATTTATTTATAAGAGGCGTTGGGCCGCAGTTTGCTTTTAGAACTGCTGCACTTCTTCACGGAATAACTAACAATTTACTGTAGCAATTTATATGTTAGGTTTCTTTATACTGATACATGCATTTTCATATTGTCTTGCTTTATTAATTTTCTGTTAATTTATTTGGAATAATTTTGTTATTTTAAAAAACATATTGAAGAATAATGAAAACTGAATAATGAATGACAAGAGATGGACAAAATAATATGAACACCTAAGAAACATACAATATTTAGTTATAAGGCGTTGGGTTCCAGTTTGCTTTTAGAACGGCTGCAATGCTTCACGGAAGAGAGCAGTAAAGTAGCTGAATAGTTTACAAAGGAATGTTTTTATACCACAACATCCGCCAGTTGCTTCTATGATGTTGAAGGCGGAAATTTCCTCTGCTTTGAAACTTCCCATAACAATCCAATTATATTAAGGACTAGCGATTTTATTGGCTAGAGAAGATATTTCAACGATGATTCATTGAACCATACGTAATTCTTCTAATCATCAAATACTCAGGTTTTATGATCATTTCACCACTTCTTTCGTTAGTTGTTTAGCTGGTTTCGCAATCGAAGCCCTTCCACGAATGTTAGCTTCGTGGAACTGTCGCCATACTGTTTTTGATGGAACAATATTATTCACGTGAGCGTTGAGTTCTGCTGTCAATGTGGAACTCCTTATATCTGGATATGTGTAAATGTCACTCTCTGGTCATAAGTTTTGGATTTCGCCTACTATTTCTCTTCGCCGATGATGTTTCACCATGTTTTGTGCATTGTGTCATTACTGTGGATGCTGTCGCTCGTAAAACCCTAGACAAATAGCTGTTTTCGACGCAGACGCTCCCTCTAACTGGTCACCAACGATTTACCGTCTGTTTACGTTTGAGATTAGACACAAATAAAGCATATAAACTGAGTAATATAACGTGTCGTATTATTTTTACGGTAACATGGT
Source organism: Rhynchophorus ferrugineus (assembly GCF_030347505.1). Taxonomy (NCBI): domain Eukaryota; kingdom Metazoa; phylum Arthropoda; class Insecta; order Coleoptera; family Curculionidae; genus Rhynchophorus; species Rhynchophorus ferrugineus. The sequence goes on from NW_027472590.1 coordinate 17,123,103, forward strand.
GTCCAGCATGTAGAAAATGTACTATATTGTGTGGTGTTCATATTATTTTGACTATCCCCTGTATGCTGAAACCTATACTTAAAATGGGTGCCGCTCTTGGTTTGGTAAGTAATTGCTTGCAAAAAATAAAAACATAGTCGGAATAAACCTATACATATTAAAATTTGAATAAAAAATATGTTTTGGTATAAAAAAAACTTTAATCCATTATATGATACGATATATAATATACGATATATATAATAGTAATCAAAATTCTCTGTTGTATTTATGATGTTGTTTAACAAGGTGTGGATGTGTACTGCACACATTATTATTCTTTGAATATATCGGGAAATTATTCAAACGACCTTGTTGCTTATGGTATTTGTGTTATATGTACGTTGATATTTCGCTCGTTTATAAACATTTTTTTATTGACCATTAATAGAAATGATCGCGTCTCATAGAAGAAAATAGTCAAAACAATAACTGTTAGTAACCTAAAACGCAGATCGCGTGTTTTACGCGTGATCTAGGACTGTGGAGGTCGTACCGTCGATACGCGTCCAGGTTATTAATTAGTTCCTAAATAATGATGTTACTATAAACGCATATCGAATGGAAAGTTTGGGTTTTCTATCCTTTTACTTAGATGTTTACTATTCTTCGGTGAATTAAGCTCCAAAAACGAAATTGTAACGGGTATAGTGGATTGTTTTTATTCAAACCTCTAGCACTGATGACAAAATTGATTATTTATTTTTACATTTTAAGTTTTTTAAGATAATTTTAAGAATTATTTATAACTATATATACATAAAATACAACTAAACGTTAATATATTTATATCTTTATAAATATAATATAACCGATTTTATTAGATACGCCTAATACAATCTTAATTATAAGTTAATATATTGCTAGTTTTCATTTGTATTTGAATTAATTTAGAGGCAAGACTAATGTTAATTATTAATGACAAGACAAAAAGTTGACAGGAAACTGTGCATCCTTCAAACAATTTTTATCTTTTTTACAAGCTGTATTTTCCAGTCTTTAGCCCAAGTGTGGATCTTGTCCATCAGAAAAAAGCCATCAATAGTTTTTCTATTACTCTAGGTAGATATTTGTGTTTTTCTTTAATGACTGTGTCATTGGCAAATATACCAAATATTCCTTCTTTTGTTGCTGGAAAATAGGCCTCGTAGAGCAGAAATAGAAGACACTACCCTACGGAATTTCAGGTGAAATAGGTTTAAATGTTGATAATACTTCTTAGAAAAAATGTAGAAATATTCATCGTTATATAACATTAAAACATAAAGTAATAAATTAATAAGATATAATATTCATAATTGATGGTTCTTCATTAAACAAACTGTAAATCTTTTTTATTGTATTGGGCACGGGAAAAGTTCGTAGCTTGGTTTATTCGTAAACGAATTTTGTTGAAAACTTCGTAGAGTTATTAATTCGTTAACCCTACATCGAAATAATTAAGATTAAAATAATAAATACAGTTTCTAGAGTTACTCTGACTGTTTATAAAATCTATATAGATGGAAACATTGGAAAGTTAATTGCGTTTGAAAATGGTCCAAATGAAGATGCCCTTGATACATATCAGCTGAGCCAGTATTAGTATGGAGCATGTACACTTATCACAACACTGTTTTGAACCATTTACATATTACTGACTATAAAATCTAGCTATATGTATGAGTTTTTCACCGTTTACCGGTTTCTCTTCCAGTAACGTTACGCCGATCCTTTTTATATATTTGTGTTTTATCGTATTTTATATTACATCAATACAAAACGGTCACATCAAGTAAGCATAACTGTTTTATTTCTATTTACTTCCATTTACTGAGCTGATTCCTAAAATACTTATAACAAGATCAGAAAGGCGGCCAAATGGACAGAACAAGCAAGAGCAAATGAATTAACAGGAGAGAACACCAGTTCAGAACTGTTTCTCTAAGAAACAAAGGCGCACACAATAAGTTGTACAAAACAAGAGATAATAGAAGAAAAACCGCCGCATGACCCTCATGCTTACCATATGCAGAATTTTGGAGAAATTCAATTAAAGGTACTAATTCTCTAAGAATAAAAGTAGAATTAGTAAGCCAATGAGTCTGAAATCTGTATAGAAAGAGAACGGTATATAAACCTATCTTGGCACCCCTCAGGAAGCCAGTTCTACCCGTAGAAATTATTGTAATAGAGAACCTGAATATAGAGCTCTTTATATAAATGTAGTCATCCAAATTTAAATTAATCAATATCAGATTGATTTATTAAAAATGTTGTTTAAAGTGAAGAAAGTGTATCAACCAAATACATTTTGCTGCATATTGATGTTATATGTGGTTGAATTATTAAGGACAGAAAACAATGTGCAATGTTGCCTTTATTTTCACTCTTCTTTGTGTATATTAATGCACAGTTAGACGAATTTGTTTATTTAAATGAATAATATAGAAATATATACTATTAAAGATGTTAAGCCGATGAGTAATGCTGAAAAAATTGTGAATTGGATGACAATGACTTACTAAATCATTTGTTTGGTTTAGGATAGTACTAATTCCGTCATCGGACCCAAATAGTGATTATGTGAGAATTCTGTTCTTCATTCTTGACTTCCAGTCTTCATACATTTTCTTTTTAATTATTTTATTTATTTAATTTAATTATTTATTTTTATTTAATTTATTGATTTCTTCTTAATTATGATTAGATCTTGACTCCCTTGACTGTTTCTTAAATTATTTTCTTTGATTCTTATAATTTTGTCGATTCTTTAGTTAATTCTGGTTATGATAATTCCGCTATTTGTGTCAATTCTGTTCTCATAACAAATTCTGATGAAATTCAGTTTTAATACTCGTTATTGATGCATCGTGTTTGATACATCGCTGAAGCTCTTCCGTCAGGTTTTTGCCGGTGGTTAACAAGACCAGCTCAAGAAACCCTTTCTGTATCCCGATTCGTTCAGAACTTCTGGGAAGGAAATACTCTTCCAAATCGGAACTCCTCACGCTGATAAAACACGTGCATTACGGGCTCTTAAGGAATGCACGAAAATTCCACGATCTAACTATCACTATTCCAGTTCTAACTTCTGACACGCTTCGTCTAGACTCGGTACCTGAACGACCATTATCCGGAACACTCGACAGCGATTCGATGGGACATCCTTTTTGCAAGACACGTGTTTTTTCTATGCTCGACACCTTTCTGGTACTCACCTAGCTTCACCAGGCATTCGATACAGTGCGGTTTTATAATGTGTCAAGTCATAACTCTTTTCTCATGTCACAAACATTACAAAAACCAGTTAAATGATATAGTAAATAACTATACAAAAGAATATACAAAAGTAACTATTCTCTTAAATATAGAGAAATGTAACTACGCCTCAAGAGATAAATTTAATCCATTATATTACAATGATGTATAAAAAACTATTAAGATTATTATTAATAAAATACTATTAAGAAAGTTATATAAACAATAATGGAAGAACGTCATATTAAAAAGCTCCAATATTTCATTTGGTATATGGAAAAAATACAAGAATTAACTGAAAAATGCGTTAAATTATCAAAACATATTTGTAATACCATATAACTAGTGTGTGTACCATATAACTAACAAGTGTAACTCTTGAGGTGATCTTTACGTGATAGTTATTTAATAGAAATCAGAGAAAATATGTATTACTCACTGGGTAGATTGTTAAAACTATAACAGAATAAAAAATTATATATCTAGTTTAAGTCTATAATATATATAAAAAATTATAAATGGTTAGAGCTACCTTATTTTATTCTTGCAGTTAATAATCAACAAAACAGCAATTTTGCTAACCCTATGCTTATAGTGAAATCTTCTGACTAAGAATCAAATTATAATTCAAGAGCACATCTTCAGCGAATGGTTATTGTAACATTTTTATTGAAAATATCGATGCATATCGCTACCTTAATTAGTATTGTTTAAAGAAATGTCCTTATTGTATTCAAAATACAAAATAAAACAAAAATAGTCTCACGTGTTGGATATTTTATAAGGCGTGTTGTGTATGTTTGCTAAATTACGCATTCAGCTAACTGTGCATATTAAATTTTTTTCCACAAAAAAAACAGCAAAACACATTCGTAATATTAACGTAGAACAATTAACGAACAATAACGGCTTTGCTCTTAGTTAACATAATTGGTACAACTTTCACAGCTTCAAACAAAATACATTTCTTGGATGTACTGTTAACATTGTTCGTGGCTAAACGCAAATATATCATTATCAACCTTGACGTTTAACTATTACATTGACATTGATATAATATTTACATATAGAGTCCCCTTTTTGCCCAACTAAACGGAATTGGAGGTCTAGTTAATTAGTTATTATTAAATCTTTTAATATATACACAACACAGTCAATTTATTGCTTCTTTTACAGTTTATTTGACGTGAATCAATTAGAAATTGAATAGAGCATATTACGTTTCTAAGCTATAATTATATGTGATTTGATAATTACCGGGTCATATTATATTAATGATTACATAATGTTTTTTCGCCTTAGCTTACAAGCCTATGCATAAATTAACAGGTCAATTGAAAAGTTTCCGGCCTACTAGTTCCTAAAATTAGTTTTTTTTTTATTCAACATAATTCTCTTCAACGGCGATACATTGATTATAGCGATCCTCCAACTTTTCGATACCATTTTTTTTAGTACGATTTGTCCTTTGTTTCAGAATAAGCCTCAGTTTCGGTGATCATCTCTTCATTCGACGAAAATTTCTTCCCAGCAAGCATTCTTTTGAGATCTGAAAACAGGAAATTGTCGCTGGGGGATAGATCCGGAGAATACGCCGGATCAAGCAGCAATTTGAAGCGCAATTAATGGATTTTTGCCATCCTTTTCACTGACTTGTGATATGGTGCATTGTCTTGGTGAAGCAGCACTTTCTTTTTCTTCAAATGCGGCCGTTCTCGGCGATTTTGTCCTTCAAACGAACCAATAACGCTGTTGATGATCCTTCGTTTTTTAAGGTAGTCAATGAAAATTATTTCACGCGCATTCCAAAATAGAAACGCCATAACCTTGCCAGCCGACTGTTGAGTTTTCCCACGCTTTGGAGCGAGTTTATCATGTGCAGTCCACTCGGATGACTGTCGATTGCCATGTTTCATCCATTATCACATATCGACGCAAAAACTCGAGTTTATTACGCTTGATCATCTTCAAACGCTGCTCAATCAATCAACTCGTCGTTGTTTCTGGTTAAAAGTGAGCTCGTGCATCACCCACTTTGCACATAACTTTCTCACACCCAAATATTCGCGAATGATATGATGTACACGTTCAGTTGATATCTTTAGAGCGTCTGATATTTCATTCAATTTCAATTTACGGCAATTCAAAATTATTTTGTGGATTTTTTAAATGTTTTCGTCGGTTACAAGCTCTTTTGGGTGTCCACTGCGTTCACCGTCTTCGGTGTTCATTCATTTCGCCACGTCTAAACTAAGCATACCAATTCTTGATGGTTGATTTTCCTGGGCAGTGTTCAAGGAAATTTTTTTTCAACTGTATTTTTTCCCTTCAAAATGCAATATTTTATCAACACGCGAAATTCCCTTTTATCCATTTTTTTAACAATAACAAAAGTTACTTCACTCAAAATGCTATAATGATCCAACAGCTGTCAAATTTATACAGGCAACTTTGGAGTGTCAGGGTTAACTAAAATTCATATGGATTTTTAATTATAGTAGCCCCATCAATGTGTCTGGCCGGGGACTTTTCAATTAACCTGTGAGTTATAAGGTGCAGTGAATATTAGGGTAGATGGACACATCAGGAATTTTTCATTTAACAAAAACAGAGGGTTCCAGTTACGAGAATTTTAACGTTGTACCGTAAGAATGTCATATCATAATATATTTATTTGCTTTTTTGTTTGTTCAAATCAAAAGCTAACCGAAAAGGTCTAACGTATTACTTTATTTCTTTCATTTAAAATATTCACCAGACATTGCTTCTTCCGACCATTTAATCTAGTCTGGCTTCGCTTCCCTTCCTATAAAAAAGTAAAAATTCTCTCGATTTATAGATTACTTCAAAATACGACACATTTCTTCAATATCTGTTCAGTATGGTCCTTGAAATATGAATTGATTATTGGGAAGTTTGAAAGCTACAACAAACACGCAAAGCTTATTTATATATATTATATATATTATTTATATATATATATATATATATATATATATGTATATATATATATATATATATATATATATATATATATATTAATATAAAATATATTAAGATACATTTTAAGCCGCTCCGTAATATATCATATTATTTTGTTTGAAAATGCCGAAAACAACAACGAGGTGCTGCCGCACTAAATATTATTGTGTGTACTGTGAATAACATCGCTTACAAAATGAAGAATAATACTTTAGATTCGCCCAAGAAAACCCGTCAACATACAAAGTGGATGACGAGTCTTGACCATCTTGATACTGGCTCTATTCGAGACCAAATATACGAAATATATAAGAGCAGTATGTTCACAAACTATTTTATCGATATGAACATAATTTCATACAATTAATTAATAATTTAGAGAACATTTTCTGTGTGGAAAGTATACATAAAAAATTAGGCACATGCAGCTTTTAGAGGGATGTAAGACATCCTTTCATACACTCTTACTGGGCATAGGGTTTAAATGGTGTAAAGATAAACTTCGGAGAGATTTAATGGAAATTCCAGATATTGCCTTAAAAATAATTGAGTTTTTAAAGACATAAAATAAGATCAAGGAAGATATACTATTTGAATTTGTGTATTTTGATAAAACTTGAATATTTCAAAATGGTTCATTGTGACACTCTTGGCAAGACAGTAACAAGAAAAGTGTAAAAACAACAAAAATTGTAACAACAAAAAAGGTAAAAATTACAATAGCATTCGATTAGATTTTGTTGGTCATTATATTTGTTAATAACTAATTGCAGATATATTGTTGGGCGATCACGATATTTCATCAAAAACTGTTAGGATATGTGGAAGGAAGCATTGTCAATCATAACATCTTCGGTTTGGATGAACGCGATAAGACAAACAGAGGAAGTAATTGATAAATGATGGAATCGTGAACATTAGACAGATTAGAAATTAACAGTTTAGTGACTGAATTGGACAGTGATTCGGAAAGTGAAAGTGACTAGAGGAATCTTTCACGATGTGATAATATTGTGCAATGCTGCAAATTCCCGAGACAGAGTGATAAGAGTGGAAATAACTAAAGGTATGCACATAATGAATTGAATGTAACTATAGAAAATGGTATTGTAGGACGTGAATGACTTGTGTGGACATATATGGTTGTAATTATTTAAAATTAAACATGAGTATTAGGTTAGAATATATGAGGAGGGAATGAATACTAACTGTTTTGTAGATATGGTATTTACCATATATTTACTATCTAATGCATTTGCATTAGATAGAAGTCAGTGATACATTTTATGAAGAATAGTGTACACAGATAGTAGCAGAACAAATAAAATATACACTGATAGCAAGATGACTTGACAAGTAAACACACCATCGCAGGAAACAGAAACTAAACGTAAAAAGGTAAGATGTACTATAATTTTAAAATAAATTATATTTGATAACATTTCTGTTCAATTATTTTATTTAGATTAGAATTTTCTTGTGTCATAGCCAAACTGAACTAAAACTCAGAGTTGATGCGTCAACATTGCAATGTTTTTCGTCACAAATATCCATCACGCATTAGTAAAAAAAAATTTGAATAGACTATACAATTTGTCTTTACAATAGCTTAAAATTTGGTATATATCTATGAGAATCCATGGGTAATATCTTCGGCTCTAATAAATAATGTTTATGCATTAACAGTTTTTCTATTAGATGCTCATCAATGCATTATTCTAGGCAAGATCAAATAGTTTGATTCTTTTCAATATCTGGTGTTATTGAATAGTTACTATACGATATTTACATGAGAATGGTGTCTTTTCTCTTGACATCTTGCCATTCTTTTGATTTTCTGAGTGACATTCGACATCTGAACGTTTCGGTGTAAGTAATCAATCCTATACTGAGTGCGCTAAATTTATTATACTTATATTCATTTTCGTGAAAGATCCTCATAATTGGATGTCATAGGTCAATATAGATTTTAAGATTAGATTGTAAACTAATTTATTATGTACTGATACTTGTAATTATCTTTAAATTAACCAATACATTTTCCTATATTTGAACTCCACTTTATTTCTTTTATTTTTAACTTGCTCACAGGGAAATTGTGCATCAAGAGTCGGATCTCTTGAAGGCGTTGTCGCTATATGGAATGGTAGTGTTATTTATTGCTACTGGTGTTTGTGCGGCCTGAGTATAGGTTAATATGTACAGTTTTACTTTGTTTAATTTTTATATTCCAGGTTTGGGTCCAATTTTTTAAATTGTCCTTAGCCTGGGTCATTGAGTTACTTCGTCGCTATTTACTCCTGAAGCAATTCGCAGTGGTTTGACTATAAGCATTCTGAAAATATTTAAAAATGTATTTGTTTGTTACTAAATTGACACTTTTTAAAGAAAATGTAATCAAAGCTCGGGATGTGTGTTTCAATATTTTAAAAGTATTACTAATTTAACTTTAAAACAAATTAACATCGCAGTCCTCTAGGTGAGTAATGGTAATATAATTGGTAATATTACTTACTTCTCCCCTAAACTGAAACAATCGCTTGCAACTATTACACAATTATCTAAATGCAACTATTGATTGACATGGATATTATGCAAAAAAACTGTTCAATTTTACTAAAATTGCATTCCCCTATGAAAACGCCGACTAAAGCAGACTAAAATTGCGTTTTGTTTAAATAACAAATAATTGTTACTGTTGAACTGTTTGTTTAGCTTCTTATAAATATATGTATATAGACTATTCAAAGTTGTGTTGTACATACGTCATTAAGATGTTTAAAGTATTTCCTGCCGCAATTTGTAAATTTGTTTTAGAATCAAACCATATTTTCCTTCTCATTTTATTCTTGTTAAAAAGAGACACAATGCTGTCTGGTTAGTTCAAACACGTACACGAATGACTCTGTCAAAGTCGTCCGGTTGTCAGACGTATGCAAATTTCTTGAAAGCAATAGTGATAAGAGGTTATAACTCTAATCTATAAACTATTGTTGCTGCATAATTAACTGTAATTTTTAGATGTACTATAATGTTAAAATAAATTATATTTAATAACATTTGTGTTAAATTATTTTATTTAGATTAGAATTTTGTAGTATGTCAAAGCCAAACTGAATAAAAACTCAAAGTTATTCATAAATTTAGATGACGTATGTACAAAATAACTTTGAACAGAATATATGTATTAATCGGTTTTTTTTAATAAAACGTTTTTTATTTGAATCACGTTCATTAATATAAATATTTCTGCGGTGTAAAATACACTTGGTTTAAGTCAGATTACCTTAACGAGCGTCTCCTGTACATCAAGAAAGCTATGGCAAAGTAATCTTTTCGGATTAACATTAATTCTGATCAATCATAATTTGGCCGAAAAGCAGTATAGTTCTTTTGAACATATTAAAAATTGATAAATTTCCGCGATTATTATCAGTTGTGGATAGTAGTGATAGCGTTTGCGTAATAAAGCTTTAAAATTTTAAAAATAACGGCAGTATTCAATTTGTACTTTAAATATAATTTTAAGCTTGTCTTAAGAAAATACATACTAATAAAATTAATAAATATTATGCTCTCGGCCCACCATTAATGACTTAAGCGACCATTATAAATCTTTCAACATAAAAGAAACAATCATGTATCATTTAACACTTTTTAAACATACCACACAAGTCGAATAACTGTACACCCCGTCGTGTCTTATAAAAGCCTATCTTCTACTTATGTGTCTATACATTTAGCGACGTAAAACTCTGGGAATTAAGTCATTATCTAAAGTAGCTTAAAGTAGTAGCATATCATATTTTACAGTTAATTTTTATGATTTCTTTTCTCTCGATCCGCTTCATACAGCTTAAGATCGTAAACCAAGCCAATGAATAAAGTAATTTGACGAATGGTTCGTTTTTTTTCAGTGGCATTTTGCTTTTATAGCTTCAGAGTTTTTTTAGGACATTCGTTATGACAATACTCTGAAAAATTACTGTATTTATCTTTATTGCCCTAAATGGTTACTTTAGTAGGAAATTACACAGTTCAGTTGAGCCGCATTCGATGATTGACATACAATATATTACGATAAAAAATATATAAACATATGTTTATATGGATTAAAACTAAATTTTAGGACCTAGATGAATGTTAAATTGTCTCAAAATATAGTTGTTCCAGGCATCATAATTCACGTTGTCTGCAATTATAACATTAGTAACAATCTAAACATATATGTGAAGGTAAATGTGACGTAGTAACTCCATTGTTATGTCGTTTGATAAATCTCCATCTACCAAGCACCCCCTTCCTAACACATAAATAGTCCTATTTCCATGACAAGGGCAACTACGGGATAATATAAACAGTTAGTGATGATTACCATAGGATCATCCTCTACTTGGTTATGCAAAACGCTATCCTGAAAGCGATCAGGAGTAAGAAACAATATTTACCACGCAACACAAGTTACACCTTTTATGAGGTCAAACAATATGCGTGTTCAGATATACCATTTTTATTGATCTACAGTTCACATTTCAATTTTATATGGTCATTTAATTGTGAATATTATCAGAGCTCTTATTCTAGCATTTCTAATTTGAAAAAACAACTGATGAATATATCCAGATGGGTACTTATCTATAATGTACGGTAATTTTATTACATATTAAGAAAACTGAGTTTCATCAGCAAATTTGAAAAATAAACTTTTTTAAATTTATTTATCACATTATTATTTATTGTTGCTAACTAATCTATAATTTTAAGTAATTAATTCCTTTAACTGAACTTAATTTTTGAGATATTACTGGATAAACTGCTTGTCGGATATCTACAACGAATTTTTCTGCTTGAAAATTTAATTGTTCGGTTTACTAAATGGGTATATTTAATTGAATTCGATTGTTCAATTCTTCAGAAAATACTTCCTACTTTGTTGCCTTGTTTCTTCACGTTGGATTTTCTTCCCTATTTTATCTTAACTTAGGCCAAAGTTTTCTTGGACTTCCATATAGTTGGATGTTGGTTCTAGCTGTGAAGGAATCTAACAGGTCTGGGGTTTTCTCTGGATTAGTCATCCAATAAGTTCGTTTTCCAGTTGACATGTAACTACATCTTAGTTTAGCAGCAGCTTTATGACAATCATATCTTTTAGTTGTCATTCTATATCCCCATCTTGTAGTTTTTGCATTGAAATGATCACCAAGCATTGAAATGTAACACAATTGGAGATTATGAAACATACCGTTGAAAGAAGAAAATTCTTGTTCAATTTAACTGCAAGGTTATGAGAGGCATATATTAAGAGTCCAGGGAAATATTCAGCGTCTATAAAACACAAAAGAAAAGAGACGTGAAGAATACATTAAAATATATTTAGGACATGAAAATTCCTTATGTAGGTTATTTTATTAAGGTTCTATATTAGATGAGTCCAAGAAAATATAGGTATTGGTTGTTTGATAAAGGTTTTGGCAACAAGTAAATAGGTTGAATTCTAGTGGTATGAAGTATAAAATTGATGTTATAACTTTTGAAGCATTGGTAAAATAGGTAAAAAATAGTAGATTATTAGCTCTTCCATAACCCACAATCTCAGACACTTAGTTTTTTAGATTTTTGTTATATATAATTATTATATATATAATGGCTATAAACGTAAAAGTTTACTTAAAATTTGCCATTCAAATATATATTAGCGTTAATTTAATTTGCCGCCAATATAAGAAATTTTACGTCCTATAATTCATGGTTGTTGAAATGTACATAAAATTTACAAGAACTATGGAAATATAACGACTAGCAGAATTGTTGAGGAATAAACTCATCAAATTAGTTTAACAGTTGACCCGGTACTATCATGAGTATATATGGATCGCTTTGTGAGTTCTATGGGCCTTACAAGTCCTACCATGATGTAGATCTAACAAAATATTGAATTTATTTCGCTAGATTTAATTGTAAATTTATTTATCTTATATTTTGCAAACAAGTTGCATTATTTTTTATTCTTATGCATTCAAAATGATGAAAAATCAGTTGATGATTATGCTTACAGAGCAAGAGCTCTGACTAATATAAATTAGTTAAATTTTGAAGGGCACCATTGAAGAATGACTAACATTCATGTTGTCTACTGGTGGGAACTATTGGGAACGACTTCAAGTAAATAAGATAGTTGAAGCTGAAGTTGAAATGCACTCTCGAGTAATAATTAGAGACCTTGACATCAGGTCACAATTTGAATAAATTGTAACCAACAGTTTGAATCAAAATGTTTATTTTAAATATAAATATTTGAAGGGTGTTAATTTAAAATACATTTATAAAAATAACCCATTTACAACTAAACTAATCAAACACATTCTAATAATAGTACAAATGATTTTATAGATGTGATGTACTGTTAAGTACCGCTATTACTTCACTAGTTACCAGTAAATAATTAAAAAGTATTTTAAATTTTCACTAAAAGTTATTCGAAGAATTGTGAAAGTACTAAGAGCTAACTACTTTTAAATTATGCAAGAATAATTTGATGATTAATTAAAATATATTTTAACGAAAATATTATGGTATATACCATTCAGCGATATAAGAATATTGCTCATATAAAGTCTCAACATCATATTAGAAAAAAAAAGCCAAACATAAATAAAAATAAAACAACTATATGGGTTAGTCGGAAGATACTCCCAACTTGATATAAAATCAAAGAGTTTGGACCTATGGGGTGCACATATGGGGTTGCTCTAAATATTCAAATCAACTAGTCATCCAACGCTGTCAAAACAAGGTTCTTCGATTGATTACCAATGCCTATCGCTACGTAAGCAACGAAGAACTGCACGACGAATTGGAAATCAAATGGATTTGCGAAGTTATCCAAGATTTCGCCTTGAAACACAAAAGAAGATTACTAAATCATACCAACGTGGAAGCAATACAATAGCTGGACAGCCCGCAGGATGTCAGAAGATTGAAGCGAACCAAGCCATACGAACTTATATAAAGTGTATACCTTTAGTGTAAACTATAGCTTAAGTTATTATAATTTCATAATTGAGGAATGCATGTTGACGTATTTTGTCGTACGTGTTGCTTGTGAATTAATCCAAGTATAAATTAAATGTAGTAATAATTTAATTTATAATTAATATTATACTAAGCGTATCTAATAAAGATTTTTTCACAAAAAAATATAGTCTCAAGATATAATAATCAGTAAAACCGATACCATATTTTATTCAAGAAATTAAGTATTTGTACGTCGACATATCATTGAGTAATGCAGTCTCTGATACTCGTAGCATAAACCACATGCAATTTAGTATATTGCAAAACGATGTACAGTAATTAGATGAAAGTGAGACTTACTTGTTCCACTTTAGCGGTTTATGGGAACCTGAAAAGAAAACACATTTTTTAGATAATACAGAAAAAAACTTGTTATAAATAGACATAGATAATTGACATACATTTAAATATATATATTGTGGCAAATATTAGGTAATTAAATGTATTCTGATATGGTTTTTATTTTAAAAAGGCATTTATTGAGAAACATTGGTACAATATATAATAACTTAAACATTTTGCATCATTTTCTACCCATTTTTCGAATCTTTATGGAAACATGGCGATACTATGTCAAATGAACGGTGTTGCTTAGCCATAGCTATAATCATCCATTTTCGCACTTCTTCAGCATATCAACCACATATGCTTACCTCAATGCTTTATAATACATAATATCATGCTATGTCTCATGTTCTCATACAAAAAGAAGAATTTGCGTCTGTACTATTGCTGGTATTTTATGCTATTAATATGTTATATGTTAATTATAATTATTCTTTGCTTATTAATATGTTGAAAAGTCCTCAGCCTACCATAGTAAAACACATATTTTTGGCAAAATTGCTTTTTTTATTCAACGTAATTCCCTTCAGGGGTGATACAGTGATTATAGTTACTCTCCAACTTTTCTATACAATTTTTGTAGTACCATTTGTCCTTTGCTTCAAAATAGGCCACAGTTACAGGAATCACCTCTTTATTCAAAGATAGTTTCATCCCAGTGAGCATTTTTTTTGAGATCTGAGAACAGGAAATAGTCGCTGTGGGTCAGATCTGGAGAATAGAGAAAATAGGAGGTGGATGAGGAAGCAATTCGAAGCCCAATTCATGGTTTCTTGCCATCGTTTCTACTGACTTGTAACAAGGTGCATTGTCTTGGTAAATCAGCACTTTATTTTTCTTCAAATGCGGCTGTTTTTCGGCGATTTCGTCCTTCAAACGTCCAATAACGCTATGTAATAGTCGCTGTTGTTGGTCCTTCCTTTTTCGAGGTAATCAATGAAAGTTATTTCATGCGCATTCCAAAATAAAGACGCTATAACTTTGCCAACCGACTGCAGCGTTTTTCCACGTTTTGGAGCGGGTTCACCGTGTGCAGTTCCCTCGGATGACTGTCAATTGGACTTGGACTATTTTATTCAATTTAAATTTACGGTCATTCAAAATCATTTTGTCGATTTTTTAAATGTTTTCGTCAGTAACAACCTGTTTTGGGCGTCTACTGCGTTCACCGTTTTCAGTGCTCATTTCACCACGTCTAAACTTAGCATACTAATCCTTGATGGTTGATTTTCCTAGGGCAGTGTCTGGAAACTCGGCCTCAAACCAAGTTTTTGCTTCAACTATATTTTTTTCCTTCAAAAAATAATATTTTACCAACACGCGAAATTTCTTTTTATCCATTTTTTTTTCACAATAACAAAAGTTGCTTCACAGAAGATGCTATAATTCACAAACTAATGATCCGATAGCTGTCAAATTTATACACGCATCTTCTGAGGGTTCGGGCAAACTAAAAACGTATAGATTTAGTTCTAGTAGCGCCATCTATGTGTCAGGCTGAGGTCTTTTCAATAGATCTGTTACTATTGTAATAACAGTTTTATTTGGTTTTAGCAACTCATAATACACTACATTTTCTAATCGCGTCATATGCACAGCTAAACCTTATGATCCATGATATTTTGCGCTTAGGATTGTTATAGTAGATCCACCTTTCATCGTCAGCTTCAATATTCCTTTTCTATTTGGCTGGCATAAAATGAAACCTCCATGTTGAAAAGGTTCGAAATTACCTTTTGAGACGGTTCGTGCGATAACCATTCCTCTTTTTGAATTTTTCCTATCGCATAGAAACGTCTAGAAATTTAAGTTGATTCATCCAGCTACTAAGTTGCTTAAACGTTCTTTGAGAGTTGAGCAGGATTGCCTCCAATGAATCTTAGAACCATTGTTTTCAAATTTTTTGGTCCCTTAGCCTGCACTTTGTCGATGTTAATGCTAATTAAATCGTCGACAAATGATATATAACGGAGCAGTATCACCATTAGTTTACTAAAATGTTTGATGGGCTTCGGTAACAGATTTGAGAAAATTCGTCTTAAACTGTATGCAGAAATGTGTAATTGGGAACCACGTCTCCGAATTGATGTTTCTGGAGATTCCCCAATACTATCGCGCACCAGAGCCACATTTTCAGCATTACGAGACGTCTGTTGTTTTCCAGAACGAGGCCTGTCTGCTGTCGTACCGTATTGTCGAAAATTTGCATGTAAACGATAAATTGTAGTTTTGTGAGGTACTGGGTGATTACGATATTTTTGACGCAATTTCTGCTGAGTGACAATAATGGAACGATTATTTTCAAAAAATATTGTCACTATTTCTGCTCGTTTTTGTAACGTATATTTATCCATAATAAAATTTGGACATCTATACAAAACAATGGTTTAAGCGAAACTGAGCTAAACGTCACATAACCAAGATGGCGCGCAATTAAAATAGTAGCGGGATTTTCGCCCCACATGTTATAAATATTTCAGAAGTAGTAATACAGATGCCTTCCATCAATAACACTCTAGTAGCTCAGTTAATTTTTTTACTAAGTGTCGGTAGACCTTCGGTATCCCAGTACGCAGATACCAAAATAAAACATATAGGTTAAAGAAGTTCTCCTGAGAATCTGACGAAAAAGTAAGTCCCCTTGCTCCAACTAACAACATAGTAGCCAACAATTTAACAATCTGATTAATAAACTTCATATGAAAAGCAATTTACTGCAGATTAGAGAATTTTTTAAGGCAATGAAAAATAATATTTATTTAATAACGTAAAGTGAATAACACATTTATAAATCATTGTAATCAATAAGCAATAATCGATCTATTACTTATTTATTAGTTATGGTTTTTGGTGGAAAGCACTCTATGTAATGGTATATCTCTTGTCAGACATTTTGTCAATATTTGCCTTTTATTTCAAACTCAGACAGATTAATTGATTTCTTTTGTAGCTTTAGAGCCATTAGACCTAATGTTAATGTCTGTATAATTTACTTCGTTTAAACAATAATCAATAACCTAAACAGAAGGCATAATAATAGAGAATAGCGTTTTTCTGAGTATATATCATTTTATTGTAATATTAAATCTTGCTACCCTACAAATATTTACTAATCTGAAAGTATAATGTATTATACTATAATATTGCGAAAGTTTTCGCCGTATATTTTTTGTAGGTTTTCCAAACCCAGCCAGACAAATCCTTATATTTTCCCATTAGTCTTAACGACCCTTCGGATGAGTATCAGTTTTCCATTGTACGAGAAAAATCAATATATAAGCGGAAATTTGACCAGGACTAGATACTTACAAATCTGATTTATAAGAAACAAGAAATAAATAGAAAAGAACTGGTTTTAATAGTGTTTCAGCACCATATAAAGCGTATAATATGGTAAATTCGAAGGAGCAGCATTATTTTTAAACATAGTACATACACTTATATAGGGAGAAGATCTACATAGAACATCTAAAAATTTAAATTAAATAAAAAATACAGTTAACAGCAATTAACTCCAATGTGTTTTTGTCACCAACAGAATCTTGAGACTCATTGCATAGTGTTACAATTAAAACAAGACATTAATTATTTAATTCAAATACCAAAATGAAGTAATACATATCATAGTCAATGCAAACTTGAAAAAACCTTTTGCTTATTTCTTCATTTATTTTGCTTCGTTAATATTTTATCGAACAAAAGCAGAAAAATTCATTTTTCTTTTATTATTGCAATTTTTAAAGTTATTAAATTGTGCCATTGTAATCGTTATTATAAAGTTTAAAATGAATTTTGCTGGTAAATACGTACAGCTTATACACCAAGGGTTTTTAACTCTACGAAATATTAGGTGCTTGTTTGTGCTTTTATCATTTTTTTTTCACTTAAAAAATGCATTTATTTAGAAACATTGTTACAATATATATTAATCAAAATATTTTTCATCAATGTCTACAGATTTTTCCCATGTTTCTGACAACTTGGCAGTACAATTTATTAGTTTCATTCGGTTATAGCAGCTCGTAATACACTACACTTTGCTGATTCCACCATATAAACAGCAATACATTATGTTCATGAATATTCTGCTTCGATCTCGAGGTGGGTGGCTTTCCTGGAGTAACCCTTGCCTTTTTGCTGCTGAGATTGTTGTAACATATCCATTTTCCCAGTGCCAGTTACAATGCGCGCCAGAGATCCTTTTTTTATCTAACAAGCAATGAAACCACGATGTCAAAACGGTTACAAATCGAATATTCTGTGAATTTGTGTGATTCCATCTTTCTCACCTTGCAATTGTCCTTGAACTTTTTGAAAATCATTGCCGTTGACATTATTACTTTTAAGTCGTTGCATCACCGAAAGTTTCTAAAAGTCTTTGATAAGATTTCGGTGGCACCTTTTCTCAAATCAAACACATGTAATGAATGTAGAAAATTAAATTTTGAGCATTTGCATAAACTAAATAACGCAACAGTATTAACTATAAAACTGTCATTTTACGGAGAGAAATGTTGAAACGATCGTATTTTAGAGTTGTACACATTGATTCTTTGTATTTTCACCGATAGGTATCGCTTATCAAAATACAAGTAAACATCCAATAATTTCTTTCCCTATAAAATAATCAAAAAATATTTAATACTAAATTGTTTAGATCTACTTTTGTAATAAAGACATTTAATTAATTTCAAATTTCACTAAATCTATTAGAAGATACTTATATATACCGAAATTATGTGCATTAACAGAAGATTTAATCCTATATACATAAAATATAAATAAACTGGTGGAGGTGGGGTTAACATCTGACTTGGGAGTACTTTATGGATTGTCTCAAGTGTCTTGATATTCGAATGAATACAGTGATACCTTATAGTGAAGCTAAATTGCTTTATATGTGAAACTATTAACAATAACAACACTCCAAAACATATAAACAATGCCATAAAGAACAGTTTAAGCAATAAAAATATCCGTATTGAAATGACCAATGTACAGTCCAAATTTCAATATATCGATATTTTTCTATATATTTGCCCAAGAAAATATCGATAGTTGTAAAAGTGAGTATCGAACTTCCCGAACAAAATCATCTTCACCTGATTACAGGCCTATCAGCCTTCTCAGTGTCATTTTGAAGCTTGCCGGGAGGGCAATACTCTACTCTCTCAACTCTTTCACAAAGGAAAACAACATCATTCCTGATGAACAATTCGGCTTTCGCGCTCACCACTAGTCCGTCCATCAGGCTACCCGTCTGGCTGCACACATCCATCACGCTCTTGGCCAACGTAAAAAGCTTGGAACAGTCCTTCTGGACCTAACTAAAGCCTTCGACAAGGTATGGCACGACGGATTGATCGCAAGGGGCGTGCGGTTAGGCCTCCCAGAAGATCTAACCGCTCTCATCAAGTCCTATCTCTCGGAGAGATCTTTCCAGGTCAAGATCAGGGAATCGCTTTCCAGTCGTAAACAAATCGATGCTGGCGTACCTCAAGGTTCCTCGCTAGCCCCAGCCTTATTCAACCTCTTTATTTCAGATCTTCACAGCCGCCAGGTTCGAAGTTACAATTCATAAACGTTTACAGAAGCAGCTCGATCACGAGGTCAAGTGGTTCAAATTCTGGAGGTTGCAAATCAACCCCCTGAAAACCCAGGCCTTCATTTTCCATAGGAAGCGTTAAGCACTGCGCGTCTCGCAACTTAAGATCGACACCGGCAATAATTCCATGGCTGGATAACGTGACGTACCTAGGTCTCCACTTCGACCGGCAGTTCGGTTGGCATTCCCAAATCCAGAAAGCAATTCAGAAAGGTTCGAGGAGAGCAAAACTGCTATCTTCTCTCATCTGCCCTTCTAGCAGACTGCCCATCTCCATCAAATGCTTATTTTATAAGATAAGTTAATTCGGTCCATATTCCTCTACGGATTTAATGTCTACTTCAAGTTTGTTACACCCAACCAGGTCAAACGGCTTCAAGTTTTCCAAAATAAGCTCCTCGGGAGAATATTAAACGCTCCATGGTTTGTCAGAAATAATCAAATTCATAGGGAAACTGACACTCCAGAAATCAAGCACTACATATCTCAATCATTCCACAAACAACTCAGCTCAAGTTCCTCTGAAAACGCGCTTGTTCGTGAGCTGGTCGACAGATCCGTCGCTACAGTCATAACTTTTGCCTGTCAAGAGTATCCAGTTGTGTGTTAACTCAGGTTCGCAAATCAATAGGATCGCCGGGCCCTCGTGCCCAATAACGGCTGCCCGATCAGCGGATGCCATATCCTCAAATTTGATGCAGTAACAGTAGCGATCCACAGTGGTCAACTGTGAGGCGGTTTCGGTTTAGTGTATTGGTAAGTCCAGAGGCAGTCCCACATAACCCGGTCCAACTTGTCACTCCAAGGCAAGTCTCCGCGACCAGTTATGCGTCATGCATTCCACCGCGTGGTTTTAGGCCAGAACAAAAAAACCTTCTATGAAAAAGGTATAAAAATAATGTATTGAGTGTATTACTCTGGATAGAACAAATCTTGAAGAAAGAAGTTTAATTTTGCATAATGTTTTATTGACTAGGCTCGGAACTTATAGACTGATGTATTATTTGGAAGTTTGTTCATTTATGACTCATAATGTAAGGTAAATTTCTAATACGTTATGATCCTAACATATACATTTGTTATATAGTGCTATGCTATGAGGCTATATAATACCATGGATATTCGCCAGAGAATTCTAGCCTAAAAATTTGAAATAATCGATTTTTTTCCTTTTTCTTAATTTTCGTTTAGTTCATTTAACCCTTTGTAGGAATTGTTCGTCGTGGGTCGGTCGATCGGTCGAAATGTATGGCTGCCGCTACGATTATTTGTCAGAACACTCACTACTATTTTTGGAAGGAATTTGCACGGGAACTAAAAACACTGGTTGAATCAAAGTTGTTTATTCTAACTTACGATTGATACATGTGGTCGATGGGAGAATTGACAGGATATTAGGTTAAGGTGAAGGAAGTACGGTAGCGCTGTGGAAGTGGTACTGTTACAGGGGGACGGTGATAAGAAAAGAGAGCGAGACGTCGTCGTGATGGCCTTTTATACTCCAGAACTGCATGGTACCAATCCACCGGCGTTGCCAACCTTTGTAGTTGTTGATGGTGAATTGGTGGTGGCCTAAAGGGTCGTGGCGGTCGCCACATAACTCCCTTCCTAGTGGAACAGCCGTGGAACGTACCTATATGTGGTGCAAGTTCCGGAATGCACCCGCAATCACGCAAACAAACGCCCGGGGACTGTTGATAAGATGGGGATCCCAACCTGAGCGAGGAGTTTTACGGGATCAGCTGCCATCGGAGCTGTAGCAGGACGTCGTTCGTCTTGAGGCGTTTAACTTTGTTTGAGGGTACCTGTAAATGTGTTACGTGCCCCGTTTCGTGTTGCGAGGGTGCTCATGTGTTGTGGTATACATGATGGGCTTCTGTGGTTTTCGTCCATCAGGCTAGTCTCGTGGGATGTCGTCGACCACGTGATGTTGTTGAGTTCCGTTCCTCGTGCTATCCTTCCATGCACGTGTCAAGCACCTGTCGAGTGGCTTATGTTGAGTTGATTTACCTGTTAGGCACTTTGATCACGTCGGGGTCACCAATTGTAGCAATTGTTCGTCGTGGGTCGGTCGATCGGTCGAAATGTGTGGCTGCCGCTACGATTATTTGTCAGAACACTCACTACTATTTTTGGAAGGAATTTGCACGGGAACTAAAAACACTGGTTGAATCAAAGTTGTTTATTCTAACTTACGATTGATACATGTGGTCGATGGGAGAATTGACAGGATATTAGGTTAAGGTGAAGGAAGTACGGTAGCGCTGTGGAAGTGCTACTGTTACAGGGGGACGGTGATAAGAAAAGAGAGTGAGACGTCGTCGTGATGGCCTTTTATACTCCAGAACTGCATGGTACCAATCCACCGGCGTTACCAACCTTTGTAGTTGTTGATGGTGAATTGGTGGTGGCCTAAAGGGTCGTGGCGGTCGCCACACCTTTAAAATTGTGCCTTTAGGAAGACTTAAAAACTTAAGTTATTTTCGGTAATTCGATATGGCTGTTTCGAGGCATCTAAACCGGCTGGTAATTAACCCTAAAACTTTAGGGGATATTATAGTCTAGAAATTTCAAGAAATCATGAAGTGAAACTCTGAAAGCGTCGTTGATTTTGTTAGAATTAACATTTATTTTCGGGTGTAAGTAAATACGTAATTATACCGTACAGTAACAAGATGTCCATTAAAAACATTACTAGTCGATTATAAATAGAAAAGCTTAAATCCTCAGCATATAATATCGCAGTAATAAATCATCAAATTGCTAATAAATATATTTATCTAACTTATATCTATCCGTTCATAATAATTTCCTCGTTGTACGTACAAAGTAAGCGACACACTAAGAAAGTGTTATAGTGAAAACCATTCACCCAATTTAAATCTTTTGTGACGCGCATTTTAAATAATGCATGATCGAACGAACCATTTGGTCTAATCTAATACATCATACGAATTAGAACGGTATTGTTACAGTTTCCTTAAAAGATACGCCTTATAATCGATGATGGCACTAATATTTGTTGTGGGTATGAAGGGGTCATCAAGTTTCGAATTGAATTTTGTAATTATAAATGAATAAAATATTGTAACTTAAGTTGTTTAATAATATCATGGAATATACATTATATAGCGAGACTGATACATCCTTGGTTTTTCATAAAATAAGGTGTATGTATTGGTTACATAATTATTATTATTATGAATGGTTTAATTCATATAAATATATAATTGAACCCGTAGCATTGTCTGAAATTAATCTTCAAGTTAAATGAACTAAAAAGATGTTTATGAAATTTTGTTAATTCTGTATGTTCCGCGTTAAAGACTATTGTAAGCTGACCAAACGGGACAGAGAGAAAGTTCATCCCTTTGGTAATTTCTTTAGCTTTTTTTACTCTTTGTGATTCCACAATCTGCCCTATAGGCAATAAGTATTTCTTATGTCTATATTATATTTACATGGCATGCAGAAAATCACTTCATTGAGAGATATTCTGTATAAAATATTATCATAATTTTTCTTATTAGTCTTATTCTGAAGTCAAGTCTTATTACAAAGCTTATTCTAAAGTCTACATATGTCCAGTAATCAGATCAGGTGGTGTTAAACGTTTTAGTCTACGCACTTCACTATCACGTCGCATATTTAGCTGATTAGCGAGTACATTGGGATGCACCGACACTCTTTCGAAGTACTTCACACAAACACGTTGAATTACACTCGTTATAGGTTCTAAAGGAATATCGCGTTGTATCACTTTATTTGAAATATAGTACGGAGCATCAACAATGGCACGCAACACTTTAGTTTGGAACCGTTGAATGATGGATATCTTAGATTTGCTAGCGGTACGCCATAGTTGGATTCCATATGCCCAAATGGGCTTGAGTAGAGACTCATACTGCAATACCTTGTTATCTAATGATAACTTGGATTTGCGCCCGATGAGCAAATTTGATATAATTTCAGTCAAAGTTGTTTTCGTTTAGAGAGTATGTTCTTCTTCCAGGTTAGGCGTCGATCTAAGTGCATACCAAGATATTTAGCTTGCTCTGCTTGGGGGAGTTGACGATGATTGATATTCACTGGTGGACATGTTCTTCTACGCAGGGTAAACATTACATGGGTCGATTTTGTTTCAATGACTTTAATGCGCCATGTCTTCAACCATAATTGTATTTGATCTATGTGGGTTTGTAGGTTTATTATTGCTGTGACTGGATCTTCATGGGATGCCAAGATTGCTGTGTCGTTTGCGTATGTTGCCACAGTAGTTATTTTTGTGGTGGACAGATCGGCCATATACAGAAGATACAGTACTGGACCAAGTACACTACCTTGCGGAACTACTGAATATATGGGATTTAATTCGATATGTTCATCGCCTTGATTTACAATAAAATGTCTATCAGTGAGATAGGATTTTAGTAACTAATAGTCTGGATTAGGGAGAAGTTTCTTTAGTTTAAACTGCAAGCCCGTATGCCATACTTTGTCAAAAGCCTGATATATATTTAGAAAAGCAACCGAACAATATCTTTTGGCATTTAGGTCAGTGTTTATTTTGTGCATTTGTTCTATAGTCCCATGCTTATTGCGAAACCCAAACTGATGTTCTGAAATAATTTTTCCTTTTTCTATTATAGAGTTTAGCTTCTTGATGTATAGTTTCTTGAAAACTTTCGAGATTATCGGTAATAAACTTATAGGCCGGTAGGAGGTCACATTTTCTGGTATTTTTCCTGGTTTAAGAATCATTAGTATTTTAGCTACTTTCCAGATGCTACAGAAGTAATTCATGCATAGGATAGCATTAATTATAAATGTTAATAGTTTCATACCCTTTTCTGATAGTTCTTTTAAAATTTTACCAGTAATTAAGTCATAACAAGGAGCTTTTTTAATATGAATTTCTCTCAATAATGTTTGTTTAACTTTTTTGGCCGTTAATTTCTCGTGCGGCAAGTCCATTTGAAATGGCGAATCTAGAAAGCTAGTAATTTTATTTTCCTCATCTTTATGTAGCTGAGACTGGAAAGGTTTAAAAACATTTCTTAAGTATTTTGAGAAAACGTCGGCCTTCTCTTTATTGCTTCTAGCCCAATTATTTTGGCTTGTTTTAATAGATGGGTTATGCTGCTATGCTCTTAAGCTTTCTTGTTGCTTTCCACAACGAATAGTCTGTAGCCTCAGTTGGTGTCAAATTCTCTAGGTATTCTTGAATGCCTTGGTTTTGTTCATTTTGAATTAGTTCTTTCAGCTCTTTTATTGCCCTATTAAATTTTCTTTTATTCTCTTCAGTCCTTCTGAAGTCCTTCTGGCTGTTCTCTTTTTCCTGCTATCTTTTTCTGTATTGTACATGATAAATACATTACTTTCATATATAACTGTTAATTATGTGGATTAGGGTTCCAGGGGATACCATTACTTAAAAATATCTGCCTAGAACTTTACCTCATGGGTGGTGTAGAAAATAATTCAATATAAATATAATAGAACAACTGTAATTTTTGTTTAATTGTTTTATTTAGATTAGATTTTTTTTGTATGTCAAGCCAAACTGAGCTAAAACTTAAGAGTTGATGCGGAAACACTGTGACGTTTTGACGTCACAAATTTCCATGACGCTATATAGATAAACTTTGAATAGACTATATATTAAATTTTTGCAGAGTGATGGACTTGATGATGTCAGGAATCACAGGATGAATTTTTATTTAAACGATAGTTACAGTGATGACTATTAATGTTTTGTAAAAGTCAATTACGTGACATTCAAAATCAATGATAATGACAAGTGCTATATGATTTATTTTTGGATGTAAAATGGTAGCATATAATTAATAAATAATGTACTAAAAATAAATTCAATCTGTGTGAGAGTATGTTAGTAATGCATGATAATAAGTGGACACAATTTAAAAAAAAAACGTATTTCCCTTCCTCAACCACCTTTTCAATAACAGCTGTTAATCTATGCCCTTAATCCATTTTTGAGTATTGATTTCGAAATCCAAAATGGATATCTGATAATATTATAAGTGATTGTTTAACAGCAGTTTCTGAAATAATTTCGATATTGTAAATATCAGAAAAAATAATGCAATGACTTTAGTTATAATTACTTGCATTCGTCCAACAACAAAATTGTTTCCTTCGACTATTAACATGGGTAATAATGGGTATAACATTTGTTTTAAAAATGATTTTTGGCTTCCCAGATTTTCGAATTCATTCGAGAAATAGTTAACATTTTAAGTAAAAATTACCTTATATTAATTAACAATTAAAATACTATTAAATATATTACACACATTACATTTAAATTACATTTAAATATAGAAAACTTCCTGTATTTTCAATAAAAATTTTGTAAAAAACTACTAAATATGTATTTACCTGTTAATGTCAAAGTTCCCACATACACGATTTCTATTTATATAACGTCAGGTTTATTATTGTTAAGTGGCGATTAAAATAAAAACTCCGAAATTTTATCTGTTAATTTAATGTTTCATTAGCGGAGCCATAAAACATTGAAAAGTACATTTTTTTTATTATACACACTATCAGTTTATAATAAGCAAGCCACTTTTATTTTTAATGTACAGACTCTCTCCATTCCAATTACAAAACTTTTCATCATGTTTTTTATTTAAAAATTATTTAAAAAATAAATATTCACTAAACAATAACTGTTCTGTCTTTAGCTTTAGCAGGACTTAATTAATTAAATTTTGATTTATAATCTGATACAAAATTTGTTGTTTTGTAATAATTAATTTATTAAATAAGTTGTATAGGATGTAATGATACAGTTGTAAATGTATACAAAATTCCATTCGTAACCGTAATATTCCCATAGATGTTCAATTTTGTTGTAGCTAAATTTTTAATAGCTCCAATAATTGTTTCAAACCATGATATATTGTATGGTGTACAAATAAATTCTGAAGTACGTATAAAGCTCTTTTTAAAAAATTGGTATAATGCGTTTTCCTTCTAAAATAATAGTATTAATAATAAATAAAATATAAAATAATAATTATATAAAATAATAATAAGTATTGGCTGTGCTTAGATATGACTTTTCCCTACCTTTCTGATAAGATGCTAGAAAAAACACGTCTGGTGAATACGTCAGGTATTAGCGACTATTGAAGCACTCCCATGCCCCCTTGGCGATTTTTGTGTTGCAGGACGTTATTCTTAATGCAGAAGTTTGAGTTTAACTGCTTAGCTCAGCTGCATACATTATTTATTGTCGGTGATTTCCCCAGTGATGATTTCGGAGATATTTCATAATTTTCTGCCTTGTTGATATGTTTGGGTGGGTAATAAATCGCAGACATTGTTAATGGTCCATGGACTTCCTCTATGGTTATACAGGCTTGTAGGTAGTCTGTGCGGAATTTTTCTTTTTCGATTTTGTAGCTAATAGTTTCAGGCATTAGGCAAGTTTGCTCACGACGGTTGTGAGTAGGCCAAGCATCGTACTCATTTTATCCATTAGTTTGACCATCATGTTTTCTAATCTAGAAATGTCGCTGCTAGTTTCAGTAGGTTGTGATGTGGTTTCTCGATTTTGTGCTGACCCATTTTTAACCATTTGGACATAAGTTATGTCTGGTTGACTTGGTCTGCTGGGTAGACTGGTAGGTGTGGATTGTATTGTTGCTGATGATGCCTTTTTTTCCTTAAGGCAGGATAGAGTTTCTGTTGTAGTTGCTTGTGAACTGCGCAACCCTTGTAGTTCGCTGGATAATTTATAACTTCACAGTTAGCACATTTCACTTTTTCATCGCAAACTTTACGAGTACAATCTCCTATATGAATGAATATTTATTGTCGGTGATTTCCCCAGCGATGATTTCGGAGATATTTCATAATTTTCACCATATATATCGCTGACTCAAATACATGCAAGTACTTGATATATGTAGTATCATGAAAAATAATCTAAGGTTTATTAAGTACTATTAGGATATGGCCTAATTTTCGAATATCTTACTTATCTTTTCATCTTACGATACGGAATAAAATTCAAAGAAAAAATTAATTTTGTTTTCTTAAAAATATATAAAGACTGACAATTTGATGCAGAATTCCATCGGAGTTATTTACTTTAAAATGAATGGCAGCTAGTAACGCCTTTTGTGAAATGTTCCAAATAAGGGGTATTATTGTGTTCCAGACACTGTTGGTTATTTGTCAAAAATCTTACCGCATATTTTTTTCTAGCTTTCTTTGTGACTTTTGAGTACCTGCCATCGTTAAGGGTCACTGAGTTATCTTTTTTGTGACGTATTATTGTGTTATTCTGGGTATTGGTTCATTTGTTTTTATTTTAGATGAAAATATGTTAAAATATTATCTAGCTTATTTAATTTTTTTAAACACTAGTAATCGGCCTGTGGTCGAAATTTGGCCACAATATATAAGTTTAATCATGTTCCTTTTATAATAGACGAAAGAGAAAAACTCTAAAATGTTAAGAGTACTAAAATTTGTTTCGACTCAGAATTATATTTGATATATAACATTAATACAGTAACAAATATCTGTATATTAAAATAGATGCAATCTATCTCAAGAACAAAAACTCACTAAACTTTTATAAATGGTATTTAATTAACTCTAATTTCTATTAAGTTGTATACCAACAAAGTATTGAAAGGCTTAAATTAATACGTCACTGAAAATTATAACAAAACTATTACGAATAAGTCTATTTTCAGAACTGCAACAACTTCAGGGCATCAAATATTACTATATAACAGGTCAATTGAAAAGTCCCCGGTCTAATAAAAATTGTTTCCCAGCGAGCATTCGTTTAGGATCTGAGAACAGGAATTAGTCGCTGGGGGGTCAGATCTGGTGAATACGGTGGATCAGGAAGCAATTCGAAGCCCATTTCATGGATTTTCTCCATCATTTTCATTGACTTGCGACACGGTGTATTGTCTTGGTAAAGCAGTATTTCCTTTTTCTTCAAATGTGGCCGTTTTTCAGCGATTTTGTTCTTCAAACGGTCCAATTATGTTATGTAATAGTCGCTATTGATGGTCTTTCTTTTTTAAAGCAGTCAATGAAAATTATTCCATGCGCATCCTAAAGTACAGACGCTATAAACTTGCCAGGCGACTGTTGCGTTTTCCTACGCTTTGGAGCGGGTTCATCGTGTGCAATCCACTCGGATGACTGTTGATCGGACTTCGGACTGAAACGATGGAGCCATGTTTCATCCATTGTCAAATATCGACGCAAAAACTCAGGTTTATTACGCTTGATCACCTTCAAACACTACTCCGAATCATCAACTCGTCATTGTTTTAGGTCAAAAGTGAGCTCTCGCAGCACCCACTTTGCACAGAAGTTTCTCATACCCAAACATTCGTGAATGATATGATTTACACGTTCAGTTAATATCTTTGGTGTCTGCAATTTCATTCAATTTCAATTTACGGTCATTCAAAATCATTTTGTGAATTTTTTTTAATGTTTTCTTCGGTAACAACCTCTTTTGGGCGTCCACTACGTTCAACGTCTTCTGTGCTCATTTCACCACGTCTAAACTTATTCTACAATTTTGTGACGAGTTCAGCATTAAAGAAAAAGAACTTAGAACCAATCCAACGAACTAGTCCACTTAAAAATTATTGTAAAAATCAGATTCATGCAACACATTTAACATTTCGATTCATTTTTTTTTTAGCTGCTAAAACTAAACTTGCAAGATAACTTTATTAAATAATTTACAAACAAATACCAAATTGTGATTGAAGTAGCTAATATTTCGTTGGCAAACTATATTTGACCATTTTGGGAATGGTTTACTCAGTTTTGCGTGTTAATATCCGTTATATTTTACAGTCATTCCTCGGTAAATATGAACCCAAGTCAGGTGGCTGGAAATGACTTATTCACAATTTGTTATTATTATGTAAAATGTTTTGGAGGGCCAATTGTCGAAAATGTGAATACAATAAAGGAAATTGTAATTAAATATATAAACTATGACGATCATGTGAGTGTTATTTCTGCTGGCCTGCTAAATATTGGACAAAAATTCATTAGAGATCGTTTGGAAAAGGCTGGATATGGAAAGAAGCTAGATATGTAGGTACCACAGAAATTATATTAAAACATATCATGAACCGAATTTCAGTCTGTGAATCACAGCAAAACAGCACCATATCTATACTAAATGATGACTGGTGAATCGCATTTACGACCAGGAAGGTTTTGCCTTTGGTGGTACTGTTAAGAAATAATATACTAGGAATTGAATTTCATTAAGGTTGCGACATGATACACATTGATAGCGACTCATTACTACAATGGCTGAAGTGACTACGGTCGTAATCTGAAGTAAATAAATTCGTTTTAAGGAAGACTTCTGAAAATCTACTGCCGCAGCCTTTTAACAATAGGGACAAGCGCATCTGTGGCAGAGGAAAAAATTGTCTTCAAAATAAAAACAAGTTAGTGAACAAAATGTTACATATGTGATTATTTTATCTATTTTAAATAAAACTTTCAATTATCTATAAAAATAATATTTCTTAAAAAAAAGGTTAAAAGTACACACAGACAAAAAAATGCACTGTAGATCAGATCACTGGACAAATTGGTCAAAGTGTTGCGCCTTCCTACCTATCACTACATATTCCAATCTAATCAAATTGAATTGGCCAGTAATTACTAATATGTACATGTAATATGTACAGTTAACCGTATGGTTTTGTTCTTGCTACCTCGGATTACTAGTTGGTTTGATGTTTTAGTGCAACCCCAAAGGTCGAAATTGTCTTTATGATTGACCGATAGACCAAACTCTTTGATTTTTAGGTCAAGTTGAGAGCATCTTCAGACTAACAAGTACAGTTGTTTAACTTTTAGTCTAATCTGCTCTGCTTTTTGTCTAATATGATTTTTCCAATTTAATATACCATCGAGACTTATTACGAGGCATTTAGCTGATTCTGTTTGAGGAATTAGGTATCCGTCAAGTGATATAATTATGTTTTTGTCATTTCGCCGCAACACAAAATTAACATAGACAGATTTGGAGCTATAAAAATGCATTTTTCAGTATGAAGTTCATTTCTAGATCTTGTTGACTAAATGTGTCAGCAAATGTTCCCGGTACTGTTCCCTTTGCGGTGTATTTCTCATTAGCAGGGTATAGTAGATAGATGAGTGGCGCCAAAACCCAAGAAGAGAATGCCCCTTCATATGAGACTCTAAATTTTATTTCGAAAATATATGATTTCAAAAATTGAACGTAATTACGCGGTGGCAATTTTCCAATTTTGTAGTTTAATCCCAAATGCCATACTCTGTCATAAACTTGAATAGTGAGACGCTCAGGAATATTGAAGTGCAGTATTTCTTTTCTTTTAATACCTTTTCAACAACCACGGTTACACTATGCACTTGGTCGATTGTCGAGTGGTGATTTCGAAATACAAACTGGAAATTTAGTATTTCTGTAAAGGGTTTAATATGTTTATACAGCAATTTCTAAAATAATTTTGATATTGCAAATAGCAGCGAACTGGATCTGTAAGATCCAAGTTATTCTGCCGCTTTGTCATGAGATATACAATAATGTTAAAATAAATGATATCTAATAACATTATTTCTGTTACATTATTTTATTATTTTATTTACATTAATATTTCATCAAAATATATCAAAAGTCAAAAGACATAGAGATGATAGGAGGAAAAAGAACAGATGCATTTAAACCGTTTAATATATTATAAATTGATTTATAAATACGCAATTTATTAATGTTACACTTACTAGTAGACATCTACAAACACTAGTAGACGAAAAAGCGGGACGAGCGGATCTGAAGGAACATTTTTGAGGTTAAGCGCAAGGTGTCGTCGTCGGTCGTCGAAAAAAAGCACGTTTCACGTCGCATAAATGAATGGTATCAAGTCGCTTGGCATACAAATGTATTAGAAACAACCGACTACCACTTGGACCGTATCTAAAGCCTAACCCACAGCACAGTCATCATCGAGTTAACGAGATTGGATGGGACAAAAAATCGTCTATAATTTGAAATAAATTGACCGTGAAAAATTTTATTATATTTTACGAAGGTGGGTATCGGACGGTCACAATGAAACATAATATACCGCCAGACAAAATGTCCTCATTATTTCATGCGAGCGAGTGAAAAAATAATTTAAGACGCTTAGATGGATTACTTAATTGCTTAACTACTTACTACTAAATTAATCCATGTTCTTAACATTTAAATATGTAAGTATTATCCCTTTCCGCCAAATAAATTTAATTTACCAAAATAATAATCATTAGAAAGAATAGCTTTTTCAGGATAATAAAAAAATTATTCATAGTATGAAACAAAAGTTAATTATCCTTTAATGTCTTAAATTTGCAATTTGAATATTGATTCACAACACTTTTATGATGAAGTCATTTTCCAACATTTGCTCCCTTCTATCGTCTAGATGTTTTAGAATAGTAGTCGTCACACTATCTAATCAAAGCCCACATAGGTGGTTGGCACAACCATTCAACTGTTTTTTTTATGAGTATATTTTGTATGACCATAGCTACCTGGGAAAAACACCCACATAATAATTAATTATATATAATAATTACTATTATAATTGAGTTAGAGAAGGAATACTTGATTCCAACACATCATGTTTGGGTTTATTAACAAGCATTCAACAATTGTCCACAGAATAATAGATGTTCTTAAAAAGGTCTACGAAAGTAAAAAAGTATGCTCATATATATTCTTAGTTATATATATATATTCTTAGACTTGTTTATAAGCTACAGAAAATGTTACCAAAATAACACAACGAACTATTAAAAATCGTACATTACAACCAGAATATTTAGAGTCAAACAAGAAGAATACAATAATACTCTACAATAAAAGAATCTAACCACAACGAAGTGGTCTGGGGCCAATGCTTTATCTACTCTACACTTGTGATATACCACAAATGGAGAACATTACGATGGCTACATTTGCTGATGATTCTGCGATTATAGCTGTCTGAGAGAATAGTGAAGAAGCATCACGAAAATTACAACAGGCAAGTGACAATATAAATAATTGGATACAACACCTACAATCAGACCGTACAAATACCAATAACATTAAATAATACTATCATTCCATATAGCAATAACGCTAAATATCTCGGAATGAATCTTGATATAAAATTTCTCAGAAAGGACCATATAAAGAAGAAAAAAACTGGAATTGAAATATAGGAAAATGTACTGGCTAATTGGAAGAAAATCACAATTATCAGTACATAATAAGTTGCTTCATGTAAGCAAATACTGAAACCTATATGGATATACGGAGGTCAATTATGGGAATGTTCTGCATAGAAAAACTATAATATTATAGATAAACAAAATACATATTTTCGAACAAAATCCTGAGAGGTATAGGTAAATACTATAGGACTGATTACCTACATTGATACCTTCAGATACCCACAGTCAGTCAAGAAATCAAGAGAATTGCAAGGAGTCATGAGGAAATACTCCATTCTCATGAGAATATTGAACTATTGCAGCTTTTGGATACCACCAGAATAGGACACAGATTCAAGTGTAGTGACGTGCATATAATAAAAAAGTAATAAACATTATTTCACCAGAGACTGATATAGGGCCGATGGGTCCTCCTAGTTATATACCTAGATTTAAGTTATCATAAAAACAAATTGTAGGTTAGTAGGAAACGACTAGTAACAATGTGATAATTAAATAATAAAAAGAAAATTATAATTTAGTTAATTGAACGACACGTCTGGCCTAAGGTGGTTACTTCTCCACTTTGGTTGCGCCGGATCCATGGATTTGATTCCCATCCTACTGAAAGAATTTTATAATCACTTTCTCATAAAACATGTGAATAGTATCACAATTTCTATGAATTTATAATAGATGACAATGTATGGTAATACATTACTTTACACACAAGATGATAACGAGGAGTTAAGCCATGGTGAATTGGTGGGAACTCAATTGAAATGTTGTCATTAAGTTGTTTATTGTTAAAAGAATTAACTCGTATATTAAAGGGTTCTGTTTGACTGGGGAGAGGTAGAAACTTATAATTGAGAATTCTTCTTGGAAGGCCCCTAAAGATAGCGGAGCAATAGACTTTTAAACTGTACCAATTAGAATTATATGAAATTAACTAAATATAAGTTTCAACTAAATTACATAAAATAGTTTCTTAAACTGTATAGACAGACTTTCCCGTAAATAATTGAAAGACGGGTAATTTT
The DNA here is from genome assembly GCF_030347505.1 of Rhynchophorus ferrugineus. Lineage (NCBI taxonomy): Eukaryota > Metazoa > Arthropoda > Insecta > Coleoptera > Curculionidae > Rhynchophorus > Rhynchophorus ferrugineus. The sequence goes on from NW_027472590.1 coordinate 17,156,703, forward strand.
TAAATAGTTTGGGAAGAAAAATATATTAGAAATAACAATGAATTTATTCGAAGTTAAAATGCTGTCAATATCAGTTTTTTTGACAATTGTCGATACCACATTGCACATTCATCCAATTGCCTATATGATAATTCACATATTTGCGAGAAGATGAGGCCATAGGTAAAGGAGCAATAAAATTAAAGAAATTACTTAATATATTCGAAAAATCCCTAACACTTGATTCCATTGTGTATGTTTGTAAGATCGTACCAACAGTTTTTAATTATATTTCGTTTTTAAATTATTAAAAACTAACATAACATATTAAAAAGAAAGATAAAATAGGTCAGTGCTAATTTTATGTTATTACACCAATTACTGCTAATAAGTGCTTGATGGTATTTAATAATTATAATTTTACCACTAACACTGACCTAGTTTCTTTTTGTTATCAATAATTGTCTTTCAATGGCGTGATATACTTTCGAATAGTCTCATTGTTAATTAAAAATGAGCCACACCTCTCTTATACACCATCTATGATGACGTACATCGATTGATGAAATTTCACATCGTAAAAGTTCGTAGGCCATAAATATTTACGTATAAAAATAGTTACATTTAATCATATTTTATTTCTAATATAATGTTATCTTATTAATTTAAATCCCTTTATAAGTTACAAGATATATATTTTTGGAGACTTTTTTTAATTTCAAGCTTTGTTGCAAAAAATCTGTATATAGTATCTAATGTAATCGTGTAATCAATAGTCGTAGGGGTCATGGGAGATAAGGCCCCAATGGATAAATTTTGAAAAATAAGGCATAATATTTCACAAAATAGTTGTTAAAATTGTCTCTCATATTTACTACAGTATTTAAGACAAATATTTAATTTCATATATTAAAGAAAATAGTAAAAATACGCTATTTTATTCATTGAAATCCATTAACCATCTAAGATACTCTTGCCACTTAAGTCTAACCTTCTAAGTCTCATTTAAAAAGATCAAACATACAAATAAGGAATATACATAGATGTTCAACTAAAAAATAAATTTAATTGTTATTACATGTATGTATCATATTCTAATATAAATATAAATTATTCTACCAGATATTAATAATTGATTACAACACATTATTAAAATAAAGGTTCTAATATATTCTAGATAATTTTTACTTAAGTGATAGCAATAGGCATATCTTCAGCAACAAGTGAATTAATTTAATTCCTGCCAATTTTTCAGCTTCACCCAGAAATTCCGATCGAATGATCGTAACTCACGTCGCATTTAGAACCATCACTGCCTGGTCTCTGCTTGTACCGACTCTCATTACCGTTTTCGTTTTCATTCGTTCTTGGTTGGTCAAACCCATTTTCATTTATGTATATTGGCTTATACATATTCTAATCATCGACTGTTCTCTAACCTTCACATGTGTTCTAGTTCCTCCTTGCTTATTAAAAATACTTACACTATTGTAAGGCTTGAATTTGATTTTTTCTTGTTAAAACATCCGAGATTTCAATAAGTTTCTAGATATTAGAATAATGAATTGCTGGTTAAGTAATACTTTATAAAAATAGAAAAACTTTAGGAGAATATCAGATTAATAGGAACAATATTTTGACTGATGTTTTGAGCTTCAAAAATATTTATATATAAAATAATCTGTAATAAAAATAAATTACTGAGAAACTATCGTATTTTAACAGAATAACTATTTTAAATATGCTGAAACCAGTATATAAACGATATTTCACATACAGTTCTATTCTAATATACAAGGAATGTTGGTGATTACTTTCCTAGCTTATCACTAAAAAAAAACATTTTTACAAGGTATAGTTAAAATGTATGTATTTAAAGTCTTCTGATTCTATGCATTTTTCCACTTCTTGGACAACTTATGAATGCCACAAAATTTTTAAAATAAAAGTAAAGTAAAATAAAAGAACCATCACTGCCTGGTCTCTGCTTGTACCGACTCTCATTACCGTTTTCGTTTTCATTCGTTCTTGGTTGGTCAAACCGATTTTCATTTATGTATATTGGCTTATACATATTCTAATCATCGACTGTTCTCTAACCTTCACATATGTTCTAGTTCCTCCTTGCTTATTAAAAATACTTACACTATTGTAAGGCTTGAATTTGATTTTTTCTTGTTAAAACATCCGAGATTTCAATAAGTTTCTAGATATTAGAATAATGAATTGCTGGTTAAGTAATACTTTATAAAAATAGAAAAACTTTAGGAGAATATCAGATTAATAGGAACAATATTTTGACAGATGTTTTGAGCTTCAATAATATTTATATATAAAATAAGTTGTAATAAAAATAAATTACTAGGAAACTATCGTATTTTAACAGAAAAACTATTTTAAATATGCTGAAACCACTATATAAACGTTCAGACACAGTTCTACTCTAATATACAAGGAATGTTGGTAATTACTTTCCTGGCTTATCACTAAAAAAAAAGATTTTTACAAGGTATAGTTAAAATGTATTTATTGAAAGTCTTTTGATTCTATGCAGTTTTCCACTTTTTTGGAAACTTATGAATGCCACAAAATATTTAAAATAAAAGTTTTTTATTTGAACTAGACCATTGATCAAGCCATATTTTAACTATTTCGAAATTGGCGAAGTACTGCGTTGTAAGCACATACCTCGTCGATGCGAAGGGGTGGTTAGATGGAGTTAAGCCTGGAGAGTATGGCCGGTGTAATAAAACTTCGGATTCGAAATTTCGACCTTCCGAAACTTCTTCGATTGCTTGCGGAAAACGTTGTCATGCTGCACAGTTACATTATCATGACTTGATTGAGGATATTGAGGACGATTTTGCTAAAGCGAATTTGGAGTATAATGCTAAAAACAGTGGTAGGATTGAAAGCGTATGAAACTGAATTCATAGAAGGTCACTATAAATTGCAATCGACACAGTTGATTCAAGGAGTGAAGACAAACTGTTGATGTAGAGGTAAAGATGTTATGCCATTTTTTTTATTATGGTGCTTTGAATGAATTCAGTTTGAATTTTTTATTCAGTGAAAGAATTATGTTAGTTTTGTAGTAACCAAATCACGGAACCATTCTCAGACTGCTTCGATCTGCAACAATATATCCTTCACAACTTTTATAATATGTGGCCGAGAGATAATTTAGGCTGGTTTTTCATATACGCCAAAAGTGTATTATGGTTTTAGATATTCTGGATTTTGTTCCAATTCACATACTAAGTAATATTCGACATGCTGATTAGGCAGTGATTTGCCAAATTGAATTATCTCCTGTTGCTTCCGAGATATAGGTTATCGACTTAAGTTTCTTAGCTTAAACATTTTAGGCTCTATTTTTGTATTGTTTTTCCTAGGCCTGTTGTTTAAACACTAATGGATAAATTTGCTCTTGTAAACTTAATGCATAAGCTGAATTACGACATTAGGAATTCAGCTGAATTTAAGAACGCAGAAGATTCTACCTTATTTATATGCAGAAGACATAGTGATTTATTAAATTATGAATTACTAATAATAACTTTCAATTATAAATAACCATTATGTTGTATAATATGATATCTAAATATTTAAATAAGGAGTATATTATAAACATATTACCGTCATAAGGCATTACAAATGCTTCAGTACATACTTTATTAAAAATTAATACTAATTGATGGATGTGAATAAATCAATACATGGAAATGCCAATACTGAAATAAGTAAAATAACTACATAGACCTACCTAAACTGTTACAATTATGAATTAACAAACAATACAACTGAAGGAAACTGTATTATTTATTAGGCAGGTTAACGGAGCGTGTTTTACTACAGTTCAGCCATAATAAAACGTTTCCTTGATGACAATTTTTTTGTTATGTTAATATGTCCACGCCCTAACCTAATCATATATTATCTATTACTACCTGGTAGAGCTTTAATCACATTAAACAATGACAATGTAAAAAGTTTAATATACTTAAGCTGAAATAATATACAATTGTAGCCAAAAATAAATATGTACATATTTGTTAGTTCGGTAAAATTCGTGCAACCAGAAATAAATATAAAAAAACCTGAAAATGGCAAAAGAGTAGCAGCTAATTTGAAAGATTTTAACATTATACAAATCATTATTTTCCTATACATTCTTCCAAAATAATGAAAATAATATTAAGTCTTTATTTTTTATGACTTAATGATATTCTTAGGGCAGTGATTTAATAATCAACAATATATCTTTTGAATTTTTTTATAACATTTTTATTAGATACGCTTAGTACAATCTTAATTTACAATTAATTTATTATTACTTTTCCTATGTACTTGGATTAATTAACAAGCAAGACGAGTGCGAGAGAATACATCAGTATGTATTCCTCAATTGTAAAATTATAATTATTTATTAATTATTAACTTATAGCTATAGTTTACACTAAATATATACACTTTATATAAGTTCGTATGGTTTTGTTCGTTTCAATCTCCTGACATCCTGCGCGCTGTCCAGCAGTTGTATTGCTTCCGCGTTAGTATGATTTGGTAATCTTCTTTCGTGTTCCAAGGCGAAATTTTGGAAAACTTTGCAAATCCATTTGATTTCCGGGTCATCGTGCAGTTCTTCATTAGTTACATAGCGATAGGCATTGGTAATCAATCGAAGAAACTTGTTTTGACAGCGTTGTATGACTAGTTGATTTGAATTTTTAGTGCAACCCCATATTTGCACCTCATAGGTACAAAGTGGCTTTATAATTGTATTATAGATCAACCTGTTTGATTTTAGATCAAGTTGAGAGTACCTTCCGACTAACCAGTATAGTTGTTTTGTTTTGGTTCTAATGTGTTTTGCTTTTTGTCTAACGTGATGCTTCCAAACTTTTGAAATGTTTTTAAAATCTGTGACGATACATTTTACTTGTAGAGTGTTCCAGTTGCCTCAGATTTACCATGTTAATGCGGATACAAAAATAATGATGTTTTATATCATTTTTTAATTAATAGAGCCTTTATATAGGAGTCATTTTACATCTTAGGGTATTAGGATACTTGAAACAATCAAACCCGAACCATAGAATGTCATCGCCATTGGATTGAAAACTCTGTTAATTGAGTCTTTAAAAAGAAATATTAAGGGAACAAACAAATATGCGACTGGAAATATTAAGTTGGGCAAACATAATTAAGGTTTTTCCTAATACATGTGTGTTGAGTCGTATATCTCTAGTAATACTTATTCAATGAAGGCACATGATAGCGCGCTTGAAAGACAACAATTCAAGGAATATTCTAGATGTTAGATTAGTTTGTTTAGTCAAAGGTCGCGCCTTCCAAATTTAAATTCCAGACGGTTATTTTTATTACATTTTATTTCTTGCTTGAAAAATGGAGTTGCATTTAAGTGTACGTCGGTGTCAGAATTGTTTATACATTTTCGTGGTAGAATTCTCGAACAACTAGAAGTCGATGATATTCTATAATGCATATTATATTTCAAGCATGATAATTTTGAGCAAAAAAGTCGTGGTTCGTGCTCAAAATAGCGTCACAACGGTATAAATTCCAGATTGACCTCAAGCTCGAAGGTTATACTAACTGATAGGGCGATTAAAGAAGAAATAAGGTTAAACAATCAAATTGTTGATTTAAAGATCGACTAGAATTCATTAATAGGAAAGGTGCTGTCGACAAATTATTGGACTACTATCTATTTTCTTACAATGGTGTGAAGCTGCCTTGAAAATGAGTTTGTGAAATTCACTTGGTTTAGTTTTTCGTCTTAATAATCTTCCCAAAAATTTTACCCAAATATACGTAGAATTCTTGAAATACTAGAAGTCGATGCTATTCTATAATATATATTATATTTCAGTATGATAATGTTGAGCAAAAAGTCGTGGTTCATGCTCAAAATAGTGTCACAAATGACTATAAATTCCACATTGACGTCAAGCTCGAAGGTTGTACTAACTGATAGGGGGATTGAAGAGGAAATGAGCTACTTAAACAATTAAATTGTTAAGCGTAATTGTTAAGATTGAAAGAAATCGTAAGAAATTTGCTCTATAATATGAAATCCAAACCGTATTATAATCACAGCTACAATTAAAATATTTTGAAAGCCTATTCTCTATATTCCCGATACTTAAACATTCCTAAATTCTGTACTAAGGGATATAACATATCCTAACGTATCCTTAAGTTTTTTTAGCCGTGCCGCTTACATAATATTTTACCCTTTTCTGCCCAATGCCGTGCTTGAAAAATGATTATCGATTAAAGTGGATCAGTAGCAAAGAACATATAGTATTATGAATCATAACAGATCATCCTTAATGGTATTATTTATATACATAGAGCGACCGATGCTATTCTCACCGAATACCAGTTAACTATTGATTTCTAAATTATTTTTTTCCTCTAAAGGAAATATATTGTTTATGAAATTTCCCATGTAATCAGAAATACCTCTAAAGCAATTGACCACAGATTTCGCAAAAACACTCTAACCACTCCCAGATTATGACAGATGTATACCACCCTGCCTTATTATAGTGAAAGACAATAATCGCATAATCAGCTGTTGACTGAAAACAATGAAATTGACATCCTCAAACTCATTCCATCAAAACCGCTTTCAAAAGTAATAACTTTGATTTAATCTGAAACAACATTGTAAAGACTAAAATACTTAAACATAGTTTTTATGCCTATTTGGATCGATGTACTTAATTCCTATTTTTTCAACTTTTTTATTAATACATTGTTACTAGTCGCTAATCCACAATTTGTTTAACAATATTTTAAAAACCAGATATACAAGTATATCTAGGAGAATACATTTGGCCTTAGTTAGGCTATAGTAGTAATGTTCATATATTAATTAACATTGCTGATTTTCATGATAAATGCATTACAAGGTCAGAAGATTTGATAATTTAAAGTATGTGTTCTGTTTGGGTTTTATCCAAGAATTGCAACACTTCAAATCGAATATGTGGAGGTTCCCCTCGAGTCTCCTTGCGACTTTCCAGATTTTCTGAGTGACAGTCGGTATCTGAAGGTTACCGAGGTTAATCATTTCTGTATATCTGAGTATATCTATGATATCTCTTAGGACTTTGTATAGAAACATTTGATATCGGCTTTAGAAGTTGATTATAAAATAGCAACTTATTGGGTACGGATAATTGAGAATTTCTTCCAGTTAATTTCTAGTTCCCGATACATTTTGTATATATCAAATCCAGGGTTTTGCATTGAAGATCATCCTAAGGTTCTTAGCGTTGTTACTATATTGGACAACAGTGTTATTCATTGTTATTATTGTATGTGCAGTTTGCGGTAATCACCGATTTACATTGTTTAACTTTTATTCTTCAAAGGTAACTTTTCTTTTATTCCTGAATATTCATGAAGAATATTTGTCATGGATTCTTTTATTGTAGTTTGGAGTAAATAGATATGGCTCGGTGAATGGAGGTAAAACGAAAAGTTCGACGATGTGGTGGCTTATTTTCTTCAACGCCGAGACGTTGGCAATTCTGGTACCTCGGCGAAGACATGATGAGTCTACGGTGACTGCACTCGGTACCTAGCTTCTGGAGCTGCTCTGTGACTAATCCGTAGTCACATACGTTACATTAATTCAGTAATTCAAAAAACAAATAACGACGGTGTCCGACCGAAGCTGCCCAAAGCCTTTCAAATCAAAATGTCTGCCATTCCACTGAGCGAAGGAAGACATTATGATTTGAAAGGCTTTGGGCAGCTTCGGTCGGACACCGTCGTTATTTGTTTTTTGAATTACTGAATTAATGTAATTAACGCCGAAAGAAATGTTTAGCCGAGACGCTGATGAGTACTGTAAAAATCTCTAAGAGTTTACAAGATTATGAAGGAAATAAAATTTCGTCAAAAAAATTGGAAATAATGAAATTAAATTAAAGGTTCATTGTTCTAGCACTAAAATAAAATTTAATGAGGAACAAATGTTTGAATGAATGTAATGCTGAACGAATACAAGTAAAATCGAAGAAGAATAGTTTCAAAAATATTGAAAATATTGAAACAAAAAATATAACGGCCACGTAAAATACACCATGTTACACGGTACCCTCCATTCACGAGTCCAAACCTTATTTTGCGAAAGATCACGTCAGGGTCACCATTTTGGGCTAAATAGATATGACTCGGTGAATGGAGGTAAAACGAAATGAAACAGTTGTGTTTACATTATGTGACCGTTATTTATTGAAGTAATATAAAAATGTGGAAAATACAAAATAGATAAAACGGATGGCAGCGGTGTTACCTGTGTCGATAGTGGCACGTCTAAACCAAACGATAGTCGAGTACTGAATAAATGGAAATACCCTTCAATAACATCCCAGATAAACGTCTCGGGGTTGCCAGCTATTCGTCATCGGGTTCTAGTTGGCGCTGCTGGCACCCCGCCCGTGTTCAAAATGTGGCACTATATTTCTGGGTATTTTGTAGACCGTTATTCCACTATGTAAAATTCAACATGCCTCAAGCTCGCTACAGTAGAATGGGCTTTCCCTTGTTTGCTTAAACACCCTGGCTGAGGTGTAAAGTTTAAAAGCTCTGTGTTCTGCTTTGGTAACACTTTTTGAAGCTTGTGAATAAGTCCCACCTGCCAAACCCTGTCGAAAACTTCGTCTACATCTAGAACTTTTTTTTCGGTGACTTGTGCAATGCTATGCCACTGGTCAATTTTTGAATTCTTGTTCATAAAACTAAACTGATGGGTAGGTATCAGATTTTTATTCAATAATTTGATTTATTATTTTCAGTGGAGTTTTTTAAACACCTTAGTTATTACCGGTAGCAGTAAAATGGGTTTGTAATACGTTCGTAATGTAATCCTTTCATTGGACGCCAATTACGCTCCAGCGCGTTATATGTGCGGTGGTCTTTCTAGCAGTGTCCCCTTACAATTATATCAGCATTGTCTGAATATTATAGTTGAGTTATTTTCGAGCTTGGTTACGATTTTTCATTTTTGAGTCATTTGTATTATAGAATTGAATATGGTGGAAAAAAATATCAATATGTCAGGACCCTCTCATCCTAAAAGTGGAAAAATAGGTACGAAACGTTCCCTAACTTTACAATAAATATTCATGCAATCGTATTCCATTTTATGACTTTCGTTTGTGTGTCATAAAAAAGTTAGTAAAGGCTTCGTCCAGACCTACATCCAGAGCGGTTATTAGCGAACATGCTTTGAAAATACGAGAGGAGAAGAAAGCAGGACACGTAACGAAAAAGCAATGTAAAAATTGTTATTTACAAAAAAAGAAATGACACTATTTATATATGCATTGCATGTCCTGGATATCCTGGTTCCTGTTTAGACTGCGCAAAAATTAGTTATGATTGACCTCTTGTGATTTATCTGAATAGGGTTTTTATTTATTTTATGAATTTGACTGAAAATTTGTATTAGCTTATGGTCGTTCATTTATTTCTAGTGACTTATCTATTCACTTGAATAGTTTTCACTCAATTCACTTTTGTTTGTTTATAGTAACGTTTACTTAGTCATTATCTAAAAAATTCTAAAATATAGGTTGGACACACATTAAAAACGTTATTAGATCCCAGATCGGCAGCGAATGTGTTAAGACTATATTGGAATTTAAAATGAAAAACTAGTTGTAATCCTTAGATTTTGGTTGTGTTCTTGTCAAATACGGAATACAATAGAAGAAACCCCGATATTTTTTGTTGTGAAACTGTATTTTGAATATATTTTTTCGAAATTCAACTGCCCTTTTGAATTATGTAGTACCCAAGATTTGTGTTTATGGGCTTTACTGATACTATTTGAACCACAAATTAATTTTAAATGACAAATGAACATTTTGAAACCCAACAAAGTGATTTTAGAAAACTGTTGTTCGACAGGAAATCTTCCTATAATATAATAATATATATTATGCACAAAACTTACCAAAAACAGTCGCATAAGCGACTTTTTCCAATATATTCCACAATATTTAATCAAATTTAACTTTATTGTTTCACTAACACATCGCATCGAAGGAACTAAACAATATATTCTATGTATGCTGTTTTGAACACCTTTGTTACTATAAATGGCGTTATGAGCAAAAATACCTTGAATCAATATTTATCTTTACATAAAATCAAACATTGTGATTCATTTTAAAAACTATAAATACCTAATAAAGCTTGTTTAGTTTAATACTAATGATTTAGTGGAATGGTGTAAAACGTACTTTTAATAGCTTTAAATAACTTCAATATGAACGGAAATGTTTCTGGTATATATATATATATATATATATATATATATATATATATATATATATATATATATATATATATATATTAGGGATGTCGGTCGGTCGGATATTTTTTTAAATATACTAAATTTATATAAATTTAAATATAATTTTTAATATACCTAATCAAATTAAGTACCTATTTAAAAAGTTTGTTAAAACAATTATATGATTTATGTCTTATGAAAATATCGATATATCTTGCCTCGATGTTTCTTGTGTCATTGACTGGAGTATATATTAACAAGACGAAGCAACTTCGGGAGAATACAGATACTTGGAAGGACTTTTTTCTTACATTCCAAAAATGGTTTTGTAGTTTATAATTATTGTAGTATTTGGGGTGTTTTTCCTTACACAGTTGTGGAACTGTTTTAACAGTTATAAGTTAAACAACGGTAAATGTTATTCCAATATAATTCCAATTCCAATGATTTCATTTGAATTTAGCACATTCAAGGAGCTTTAAGCTCGCAAAAGCTTTGTGAGATATCCACGTTGATCACTCACCAGTTAGTAGACTTCACTAAATTTCAAAATTTAATTAATACCTTATGGTGGAATTATTTGAAGACAATGTATTAGGTCTTGCCTATAGAACGAAAACCGATCTCATACTCTCAATCAGCTTTCAAGCTGCTTGGCAGTTGAGGAATAAATTGTTTCCAGACGTTTGTAATGGGAAATATTCGAATGGACGAGAAATGAATACCACACCAATTGAGTGAAAATGCCAATTGGAACCATTTCAACATCACGGCTTTATTGCTTCCAGTCTTGCTGTGTATAAGGTGGGATCAGCAAAGTATAGTATGTTATGAGCTGTTAAAACTGAATGAAACCATGATTGCATATGATTACCGAAATCGATTGACCAAATTGAACGACGTATTGTTGCACAAAAAACCAGCAATAATGAATAACACGTAGCAAGTGTTGTGCGAGTTGTAAAGGATACACTATTGCAGCTCCAAGTTTTATCACTCACCGTATATAACCCGTTCAGATTTCCACTCCACTTTCCACCAGATGATTGATAATTGGATCGCTGCTTACATCGGTTTTTCGAGACGGTATCGCGATGTTACCGTGAAGACGACACAAAGTTGTTCCAAATGACGGAAAGTATATTAGTAATCATATAGTGTGCCAATTTTTGTCCACCTAATAAATATATTTTTTAATAGACTAGATGACTATTTTTGAAAAACAACTTTATAGCAATTCTCCTTATTTATTTTACCTGAAATAAAAGTATATGGATAAAACAAGATTAAAATTAACATATATAATAAAATGATATGGAAAATTATATTCAATATAAAGTGGTGAGCAGTCATAGAAGTGTACATGAAGTCAGTATATATTTCTACAAGATTAAAATACTATCCAAATAGAAGAACATGGCTTCTAACTAAACTCACTGAACACTAACTATATCATTTTCAAATTGCAAACAAAAATATTAATTAACTTCAAGATTAAAATGCTAACCAGATAGAAGAAAATGGCTTCTTTTTCTTATTCTTCTTCAACAAGTCTGATCCCATCAGGGTTACATTATAAAAGGCAATATCAAATATCAGTCAAGTAAACTAAATTAAACTAAGCACAGATCTAATTAAATAATTCATGGGAGAACTTGATATTTCAAAGCATGTCTAAGCACAGAATTTGTATACAATGCTATTCCGTTCAGTCTACCTCTACGGAGCAAGTGTGGTACAGGTACGTCTCTGAGAGACAGCTTGCACTACTTCAAGGGTTCCAGCCTAAGTCCGCCCGTTACTCAATGTCCCATGGTTTATGAGGAACGTAAACACTCACCTAGAATCATTCATCCCGTTCGTGAAAAGCTTCACGAACATGCTCAGGGTGAGATTCTGCATAGACGTCTTACAAGACGATAACAATCTGACCAAATCCCTACCCATCCACAGACCTCGGTAACTAAACCAACTACGACATTCCCAGTCGTATCCCAGGATCTCTGTCGCTCGCAAAATCTCCCTATCCCGAACCCGAATTTGATAACCATAATTTGATACAATACTGGATACTTAGTTTTTAGTTTCACAGAGCTGCTAAAAGCTTAAGAAAATCAAGCATCCATTTTCAAATGTATATAAATTAAATCTTTTTTTAGTGTTGCAGTCACTATCAACTATGCAAAAAATATTATGGTAGCCCTATTATATATATATATATATATATATATATATATATATATATATATATATATATATATTAATGTATATAAAAATATTTGCATCCATTTCTTCAAATTATCATCATAACTTTTTTTTAGTAGGTTTGCCATCGATACAGTTTTAATTTGTCCTATATATAGGGCACTTTATTTCAACAATACTATTTCCACAATTCCCAACTAACGATTATGCTATTATTGGGTACTCAATAGAGTTATTACCTGCATTTATTAATTTTCTTGCCAAGTGTTATAATGATATATATATATATATATATATATATATATTAGGGATGTCGGTCGGTCGGATATTTTTTTAAATATACTAAATTTATATAAATTTAAATATAATATTTAATATACCTAATCAAATTAAGTACCCATTTAAAAAGTTTGTTAAAACAATTATATGATTTATATCGTACGAAAATATCGATATATCTTGCCTCGATGTTTCTTGTGTCATTGACTGGAGTATATATTAACAAGACGAAGCAACTTCGGGAGAATACAGATACTTGGAAGGACTTTTTTCTTACATTCCAAAAATGGTTTTGTAGTTTATAATTATTGTAGTATTTGGGGTGTTTTTCCTTACACAGTTGTGGAACTGTTTTAACAGTTATAAGTTAAACAACGGTAAATGTTATTCCAATATAATTCCAATTCCAATGATTTCATTTGAATTTAGCAGTTATATTAGCAGTTTTGCCTCTCGTCGCTTGTTCATTGACGGTGTAAGCATACCTTCCTTTTTTGCTTAAAATCAATGTTTTTCAGTTCTAGTTCGTTAAAATTTCTGTAATTTCGATAATTTTTAATTTTTGAAATGGCTACTCTCTTAATCAATTCAAATCTGTGTTAATCCGTTAATTTCCGTTGTGAGCATAACAAAAAGTAAACCTTCTGTTGGTTTTTTTACATGTTTTGCGATAATCTTAAATCATCAGTCTAAGAAGTATAGAACTTGAACGTATCAAAGAAATAACAAAACATTTTCCCAAGAAAGATCCGGCATAATTTCAAAAATTGTTAGGTTTGAATTTTTACATTGATGAATACTATGTGTTTTACCGTAAACTCAGTGGCATTTATAGATGTATTAATATTACATCGTATTATAAAGTATTATCTACTTGATTTTTTCCCAGCCTTTTTTTACCTGGTAGGAATGGAAAAATTAACGGATTACATTCAGAAAAGGAAAGTAAACAAAAGAGATAAAATTGAAAAATTACTATGAGTTATATTAGCACAAAGAAGAACAAGTAATCAAATTGTAATAATAATTGAAGATATATATATATATATATATATATATATATATATATATATATAATAAATAAAACGATACGAAGATACGTTTGCATTCTAGCAAACTGTGATATCTAATCACTGAAAAAAGATTGTTATATACTTTTTAACCAGCTAAAATGACCAAAATTGACGTTTAATGCCATCTAGTCTATGAAATTATTGGATAAAACGACTTGTTTCCCACGATTTTTTGTAAAACTCTATGTTGCATTTGTAATAATTTTTAAACAAGCTATGTAATAACTAATATACATTATTTTAGCTTAGAATATAGAAGAAGCCTTTTCAAAGTCTTTTGATATTGCTTCATGATACATTCATAACAACAATTATTTTAAAATTAAAAGTAGGACTATTAAAATTTTAACAAAAATATGAACAAATTATTTCAAAATTGGTCAAAACCAGTCTGAAGCGCTGCGAAACACTGACGTTTCCACACGTCACTTAACGTTTCCTAACCAACATTTCCGCATTCCAACGTTTGAAGATTTGAGCGCGCATCGATACTACCCATGCTATCAACGGAAAGAAAAAAAAACACGAAAAACGAACTGGGATTTATCAATGCAAATAGTTAAAATTTGCTTAGAATCGATTTGTAGATGTGTACTGTGTAACAGTAAGTGAAATGATAATGTTAAAATAAGTACTAGCAGGCTTGGTTGACGCAGTGGTAAAGGCGACCGGACGGTCCACCTAATGTTGCGATAGTCGCGGGTTCGAATCCTGCTGGGGCATGGTTGCGATTATTTAATATTTATGATTGTCTTAGGCAAGAGTGCAAAATCCGACAATGAAAATGAAATAAGACACGCCAGTATCCAGGCTGGATAAGACCGGATGTCTTCTGGGATGATTTCTAAGTTGGTCACTCGCCAGTCGGTAGGCTTAATACCAAGGAGCGTGGTTTGGATGTAGCCTATGTAAACCGTAGGTCCAATCCAGATAAACCCCTAGTTGGTAAAAGAAAACTTTCAAATATAGAAAAAAAGGATAAAAAATACTATCATTATAACACTTGGCAAGAAAGTTAATAAATGCAGGTAATAACTCTATTGAGTTCCCAATAATTGCACAATCGTCAGTTGGGAATTGTGAGAATAGTATTGTTGAAATAAAGTGCCCTATATGTAGGACAAATTAAAACTGTATCGATGGCAAACCTACTAAAAAAAAGTTATGATGATAATTTAAAGAAATGGATGCAAATATATTTATAACAGGGCTACCATAATATTTTTTTGCATAGTTGATAGTGACTAAAAAAGGTTTAATTTATATACATTTGATAATGTATGCTTGATTTTCTTAAATTTTTAGCAGCTCTGTGAAACTAAAAACTAAGTATCCAGTATTCTATCAAATTTCGGTTATCAAATTCGGGTTCGTTTTTGCGAGCGACAGAGATCCTGGGATACGACTGGGAATGTCGTAGTTGGTTTAGTTACCGAGGTCTGTGGATGGGTAGGGATTTGGTCAGATTGTTATCGTCTTGTAAGACGTCTATGCAGAATCTCACCCTGAGCATGTTCGTGAAGCTTTTCACGAACGGGATGAATGATTCTAGGTGCGTGTTTACGTTCCTCATAAACCATGGGACATTGAGTAACGGGCGTACCTGTACCACACTTGCTCCGTAGAGATAGACTGAACGGAATAGCATTGTATACAAATTATGTGCTTAGACATGCTTTGAAATATCAAGTTCTCCCATGAATTATTTAATTGGATCTGTGCTTAGTTTAATTTAGTTTACTTGACTGATATTTGATATTGCCTTTTATAATGTAACCCTGATGGGATCAGACTGAGACTTGTTGAAGAAGAATAAGAAAAAGAAGCCATTTTCTTCTATCTGGTTAGCATTTTAATCTTGAAGTTAATTAATATTTTTGTTTGCAATTTGAAAATGATATAGTTAGTGTTCAGTGAGTTTAGTTAGAAGCCATGTTCTTCTATTTGGATAGCATTTTAATCTTGTAGAAATATATACTGACTTCATGTACACTTGTATGACTAAGCTCACCACTTTATATTGAATATAATTTTCCATATCATTTTATTATATATGTTAATTTTAATCTTGTTTTATCCCTATACTTTTATTTCGGGTTTTCGGGACATCTAGTCTATTAAAAAATATATTTATTAGGTGTGTGCATATATCCTGATTATTTTTTCACTCTAAAATGCATTTATAGACAAAAATTGGCACATTATATGATTACTAATATACTTTCCGTCATTTGGAACAACTTTGTGTCGTCTTCACGGTAACATCGCGATACCGTCTCGAAAAACCGATGTAAGCAGCGATCCAATTATCAATCATTTTCGAGCGACTGGAAATCTGAACGGGTTATATACGGTGAGTGATAAAACTTGGAGCTGCAATAGTGTATCCTTTACAACTCGCACAACACTTGCTACGTGTTATTCATTATTGCTGGTTTTTTGTGCAACAATACGTCGTTCAATTTGGTCAATCGATTTCGGTAATCATATGCAATCATGGTTTCATTCAGTTTTAACAGCTCATAACATACTATACTTTGCTGATCCCACCATATACACAGCAAGACTGGAAGCAATAAAGCCGTGATGTTGAAATGGTTCCAATTGGCATTTTAACTCAATTGGTGTGGTATTCATTTCTCGTCCATTCGAATATTTCCCATTACAAACGTCTGGAAACAATTTATTCCTCAACTGCCAAGCAGCTTGAAAGCTGATTGAGAGTGTGAGATCGGTTTTCGTTCTATAGGCAAGACCTAATACATTGTCTTCAAATTATTCTAGTCTTCTTGGCCATTCTTTGCCATCGGTATTCATCACCACTTTTAAATCATTAAAACAAAAACCGATAATTCTTTACTTTTCCTTACTTCTTTATTATACATGGACTTATATTTTTGATGTTTTCATAAATGATCCGACAGCTGTCAAATTTATACACGCATCTTTAGAGGGTTAGGGCTAACTAAAAATATATGGATTTAATTCTAGTAGCGCCATCTATGTGTCAGGCTGGGGACTTTTCAATTATCTGTTATATTTATTTACAGAAATATTACACTTTATATAAACCTCTTTGATTGTTTCTACATAATTTAGCTAATATAAACCTCCAGTTTTT
Source organism: Rhynchophorus ferrugineus (assembly GCF_030347505.1). NCBI lineage: Eukaryota > Metazoa > Arthropoda > Insecta > Coleoptera > Curculionidae > Rhynchophorus > Rhynchophorus ferrugineus. The sequence goes on from NW_027472590.1 coordinate 17,173,705, forward strand.
TTATGAATGCACTCTACTGTGTAACACAGGCCTTGAACTACGAATATCTCTAGCATAAATCACCACCATAAGGTATTAATTAAATTTTGAAATTTAGTGAAGTCTACTAACTGGTGAGTGATCAACGTGGATATCTCATAAAGCTTTTGCGAGCTTAAAGCTCCTTGAATGTGGTCTTTTTCATTAAAAAAATCTGATCAGTTTTAAGAAACTGAATCCGTAATATAATATTACCAAATTTATCATCGAACTTACAACAATTTACGTTCTACTTTTAGATACATGTTGACTGATTAAATTCGTTTAAAAGGTCGATGCTATTTATTCAATTAATTATACCGATACCATTAATTGTAGTTCATTTGTGTTCATTTATTAGTAATTAATTGATTAAATTGGATCCGTCGTAAAGTCATATCAGTTGCATGCCTTTGTCGGGCATCGAACAACTGTTAAAATACACAAGGGCTGTGTGAAGTATTTGTTCAGGTTTCAGTTTCTTTGAAACCATATTTTACAAACTAATTTACAGTGAATTTTCGGAATAATTTAGAATAAATTACTTGTTAATTTATTTCCTAAAAATATGCTCATTAATATTTCAAAGACAAATGAAACTTATATTTGTAATCAATAACAATTTTTAATTCAGCTGATTTCGACGTGCAGGACAAAGAACGTTCGAAACGATCGGACGTTCAACGTTCCCAACTCAAAAGACCCAAGCTAAACTCAAAAATAATTGGCAGAAGCGTTAAATGTAGCTCAAGAAGACGGGTGTAACCTCAATTAAATGACAAGCAAATGGAAAATCGAAAAATTGTCTATGAAAGGCTGCTTCAATAGTATGGTCGGAAGTCATTTCTGCTGAATTATTTTGAAAACCGGCAGATCGACTCAAAGGTTAAATCGTTTTGGTCGCTAGACAATGCTCTTTGTTTGGTTGGATCAGAGTGGCGTAGTGTATTACGAACTTTTGAAATCTGATGAAACTGTTAGTGATCGCTACAAACAACAAATGATCAATTTGAACCATGCATTGGTTGGAAAACTTCCAGAATGGGCCCGACAACAAGTGATTTTACAGCACGATAACGCTCATAAAGCCAAACCTGTCAAGGAAATTTTGAAAGCACTTGGATGGCACGTTTTATCACATCTGTCATACTCCTCAGACCTTGCCCCGTCTGACTATCGACTTTTCGCGTCAATGGGACAAACGCTTACAGAACAACACTTCGCCAATTTCGAAGAAAATGGCTCGATGAATGGTTTTGCTCAAAGGGCAAACAGTTTTTTTGGACTGACATCCGTAAATTGCTTGAAAGATGGGCAAGATGTATAGAATTAAATGGCCAATACTATGAATAAATACATGTTTCCATTTTCTTGAAAATGATGTTGTTTCTTTTTCGAAAAATCGGTAACGACATTCCGATACGCCTGGCACACTACAATTTTTTAGGTTAGACTGTAAGAGAAACATTTTTAGACAAATTATTATCTCATCCCTTAATTTGTCTATATAAGATTATAAGATATTTGGTATAATAGAAATCATTTCATTACAAACCGTAAAAAATGAGATCATAAATATATTGAGACAAAATAATTATTTCCGAAAATAAAATAATTTATTTGTTGGACAAGTCTGCAGTAACAGTTTCATTTGATTTTAGTAGCTCGTAATACACTATACTTTGCAGTTCCAACCATATGGACCGTAAGACTTTATGACCATGAATATTTCGCTTCGGTGTCAATGTAAATGAATCTCCTGGACTAAAGTATGTTTTTTTGCGCTTAAAATTGTCGAAATAGATTCATTTTTATCGCCAATCATAATACAGTACAGAAAGAAGAGTTTCTTTTCTCTTGGAAATAAATAAAATGGTAATGTTTAAACATCTCTGAAAGCTCTCTGAAAGATATTTGAGAGTTTAGCTAAGTACTCGTCCAATAAATCTCACAATTCATTGTCCTGGAACTTTCTGGGTGAAAAGGTGTTGAAAAAACGTTCAATTATAATCAGGATTGAACAGTATTTGAATTATTTGAAACTAAAACACATTATTAAAATACAAATACAATTTAGTATTTGTAATTTAATTACTTCTTAAAAATGTAATTTCTAATTAGTATTTCAAATCCTTATGGCTGCATAAAACATTTCAACGTAAATACATTTAGCGATATTATCAATGGATGCGTTGTTTAAAAAAATAAGTTCAATGGCTTTGTTAAACAAAATCACGACCGCTAAATATGTCCATCTGCACCTGGTACTGTAGTCAACTTCTGAGGTATTTTGACAATTGTCATTTAGGAACATTTTCAGTTAATTATAGTAAGAATGTTATTATTTGGAATTAGTTCTAGTCTACTCTAATGCCTGTAATAACTAGATTACATCGACTGCACAATTTGTGGCATTTTACTATTATTTCACCACGTAAGATTAGAAGTAGGATATGATCAAATTGTGACCTGAAATAAACGGAGCCACATTAGCATCATTGTAACACCCTACTTACAAAATGCATTGGTTGTCAAAAAGCACTACATCACAAGATAAGGGTCAGGTACTTCATACTTTAAAAGCAAATTACAATTACTATAAACGCAAAGTAGCAGTACTAGTTAAGAAGATAATGATTTTAAAGTTTTTACGAATAGGGACAGTCATCAACAGCAAACATCAAAAACGGACTTAGAGTTAGTCAGTTTCCTTAACGATAAAAGCAGGAAGCTTATTTTGAATATTGTCCAATTATTCATACAATATAACATAATTCGTACTATTTAGAACCTGCAGAGATATATATTCTGCAGCAGGTTCTGTTCATTCCCCAACAAGAAGCTGTTGACATTTATTTTTATTGTCTAGTGTTCATGAGAGAAAATTCTTCTTTTACTCATTAATAGGCTGAACTCGATTAGTTCTATTTTATTTACATATCCTAATATCTGACTATATTTTATATTTTTAAATAAAAATAGTTCAAATACTGTATATTTCAAATACACGACTTTATTGTATCTTGTATTTCGTACTTTAAATACTTGCGAGATAGTATTTTGTAATTTAAATTTTATTTAATGAAAAGCAGTTCAGCTCTGATTCTAATATGGTGAAACAGAGCCACCATAAGTTAATTAAAGTATTTATTATATTTCTTCAAGCCAAACAATGCAATTTTAGGCATTCCATTAGTAGCTCTTGTATAAACTAAATGAAAATGATATTACATGGAATACTATTATTATATATGGATAGTTCAGTGGTTTATATTGATACTTCGTATATTTACCAATAGATATCGCTGATCAAAATACATTACAAGGACCTAATAAAGCTCGCAAAAAATTATTAGTAATAATGTAGTAATAGTTTTATCATAAAAGGTGCCGATATTTCTAAAAAATATATTTAAATACATATAATATATAAAATGCATTATTGCTAATAACTTCTTGCTAATTAATTAATTCATAATTTTTAGCTAATATTTATTAAATGTTTTTAAATATAATTGGAATTTTGCATGGAAAAACCATACCAGAGCGCGTAAAATGATGGAACAGAGCCACCATAAGTTTATTCGATGGGCTTAGGTATTAGGACCTAAGGACCTAATAAAGCTCGCAAAAAATTATTAGTAATAATGTAGTAATAGTTTTACCCTGTAAAAGGTACAGATTTTTCTATATAAAATATTTAAATACATATAATATATAAAATATATTATTGCTAATACTTTTTTGCAAATTATAATTTATCATAATTTTTAGCTAATATTTATTAAATGCTTTTAAATATAATTAAATTAGGTTTTTCCATACCAGAGTATGTAAAGAATAATTTAACAATACATTATTTCATACTTCATATATTTTTTTAATATCTCAAGATTCCATCATTCAATCTTATATGCGTTAAAATTAAATAAATCAATAAGAAAGAAGCCCAAGTGTTAGGCAAATAGTTAAGATAAATCTATACATATTTTTGTAAAAATGACATAAGTATAGTTATAAACTTACTTAATCTTATAAAATCCAAGTGCAAATAATTACATTAAAATGGGAACAATCACACTAGTTAATCCTAAACCCACTTCACATCTGGTAATTTCCGTTCAGACGCATTAATTTCTGAGACACATGGACCGAGAGTGAGAGAACACGCGGTATGAAGTCCCGATTCGAGACCCCAGCGTACAGAGCTGTCGAAAGCCCAAAAGGCACTGAGGGAGTTCATGCCGAATTGTGGCAGGGACGTGCCTTACCGTCCGTATCCCAGATGGAGTTGCACATTGAAAATGGATGGATAACGGCAACCCTATATTAACAACGAGGGGTGGTAGGCAGACGTCATTTGTGACCTACCGTAGGGGTGGCTAGATGGGCAGATTTCGATGTAAGATCAATAATAACGAAATTAAATGTGTATGCTGTAGATGTTGGTGCAGTTGTGGTTTTCTTATCGGTTTTCAAGGCCTATTATTTTTTTTAATTAAATAAGAGTCCATGATTAGATCCTTGAATGCTATTGAAATCAGATAATAACGTTATTGACGTGCACGTTTATATCTGATTCATAATGTTAATTTGTATGATAGATTAAGGAAAAATAATATAAATTTAAAGCCAGTTTTATATCACTAAGAAATTTTGGCTGAGAAGATAAATACTAGTCGGATAGGGCAAGATTAAAACATCAAAATTTTCCAGTCAAACTATCTCAGTTTTTGCCAAATCAATAAAAATGTGTATGATCCAGAATTGTCGAAACGGAGGACAACGTCTTTCCTATTGATCAATTCTGGTAGATTATTTTCAACCGCCTTATTTGTTAACATTAACAAGTCGAATTACTGACTAACAAGTCGACTTTCTAACTGACTGAAAGCCTCCTCCGGGATTCTATCATAATTATCTTTTTTTTTGTTCTTGTTCAGTTTTATTGTAAGTAGTTCAAAATTATTTTATGGTCGATGTTTAGAGGCAGTGTGTTGCGATTTTATCAGCTTTTTCAATGATGGGCCACATCTTTAACATTTATATTTCTGAAACAACAAGCAAACCAACTGACGACTTGGAAAACTTACTTTTAATGAAGCACTCATCATCACTAATACCACATCGGTATATTTTCACAAGTAAAAAGAAAATGATCAAGGAAATGAACCTCTGAAATCCTAATTTTTAAAACATAATTACTTTAGACAAAGCTAAAGAATTATATATACAATTTTAAAGCCATCTAGTTATTAGGAAAAATAGAAATTAATTTATTTTTCTTTAACCCAGTATAATAGCACGTATATGCTGGCTATAACAAACCTTTTGATTTACCTTATAAACTTTTGTATTGAAGGAGAAATGAATAAGCAGTAAAGAAAATTTTTAATTATTTCTGACATTACGTCAAAAACAATGTTATGTTTTATTTCGCCGAAGTCTACTAAACTTGCTATCAGAAACTAGAAAACAACTCAAGTAATAATACAGATAATAATAAGTGGACCCAGACAAGGTGAATAAAAGCCAACAAGAATACCAAACTGTTTCTATAAAATAAACATAAATATGATGAATCTTGATTCAAGTCTTCTTTGGAAATTTGAAAAAAAAATCTAAATTATCTGTACAAAATACGTTGCTGCTGTAAAAGCGGATGCTAAAAGCCTTATACACTTTTATTGAAATCAGTTATGCGGATATTCTGCGAAAAGTAATATCAACATAACACAAGTTTTTTGGAATAACGTCCTTAGTATTGTGGATGTACCCAGATACTATAGGAACAATTACTTATACCGATACATTCAGATTCCAATTGCTATAGTGGAAATTAAGATACTCATAACAAGGCGTTATGAACATGATAACGTCGAAATGCTGCAATTCTTTAAATAACACTAAACTAGTGCGCAGACTCAAGGAACTGTTTGGTCTTGTAGAGTTATATAGTGAAGTGTACTAAATGGTAAAAATATTGAAAAGTGCTACTAATCTTCGTATTGCTTTATTTTATTAGAGAATAATTAAGGGCCAATGGTTTCCCTAGATATACCTAGAATTACCTGGTTCGGCAACGGTTATCAATAATATATTAATAAACTAAAAAGGAACATCTGAATTGTAAGCTTTTTTCAATTTTAAAAATACATTGCAATCATTTCATTATAAACTAAAAAATTATTTTTTATACGGAACTTTCCGGCTTCATTGGTAAAAAAGTTTTGTTGAAGGTCATTAAGTGTTATCGGAATCTTACGGTAAATATGCTCCAACAAAAATGAATGAGGACTGGTTCCTAGATTTCAGAAGTTGAATCTTCCTAAACGTATACTCAACGAAACATTAAAATATTGCCATGAACTCTAATTGCTAAGTTTAATTGGAGTAGTATCAGAAAAACATAGTTTAAAAATGTACTTGATTAATCAAGACTTGACAGATTTAAAATGCTGCCTTTGAAATAGAACAAAAGGTAACGGATAAATATAATTAAATTAGGTTTTTCCGTACCAGAGTGTGTAAAAAATAATTTAACAATACATTATTTCATACTTCATATATTTTTTTAAATATCTCAAGATTCCATCATTCAATCTTATATGCGTTAAAATTAAATAAATTTATAAAAAAGAAGCCCTGGTGTTAGGCAAATAGTTAAGATAAATCTATACATATTTTTGTAAAAATGATATAAATATAGTTATAAACTTACTTAATCTTATAAAATCCTTGAGATAGAACAAAGGGTAACGGATAATTTTTCAAAAAAAGTGTTTAACAGAAATAAATTGCAGTTAGCTGTTTTTTTCTGGTCCAAACAAACAATGTATTAATTTTTTTTTCAATTTTATTTCCTTCAATGAAACTTTTCAAACAATGTTAACAGTATTTCCTTCTGAACACAGCAATAATGAATTAAACGATCTTAAGACATGTGGAATACGGAAAGTCGGACCACTTTAAATGAGCTTTAAGTCCTTTTTTATAAATAAATAAAAATGCAATCATTGACTAATTGTAAATAGTATTTAATAAATCTATTTACGATGAATATATTCGTTAACATAATACTAGATTGTTCAGTTCAATAAATTACCGGGGCAACATCTATTCTTCAATAGTACTAATACATATCAGAGATCATCTTAATATTTCACATTTCATAAGAACATAATCAAAATTTCGTAATTAAAGACACATACGTGCTGTATTCACTAACATAACAAAAAGTGCTATCTACTGCTAAAGTAATGCTTTGATTCTCAATGATGGTACACGTAGAAGGGAGAAAATATTACAACTAAAACCAAAATCCGAATCTCTCGAATGTTTATCTTGTCGATCCTACTGTATGGTTTGGTTAAAGGAAAAATTACAGTTATAATCAGTGCATAGGGAAGCAAGAAATTGAAATACTTAGATGCTTTGGATATATTTGTCGAATAAAAGGTGAATGAATTTGTCACATATTTCTGTAATAAAATTGATATTTTGGATGAAAAACGTAGCGAGCTGCACCGAAATCAATCTGAAAAATAAGAGACTAATATTGTCCAAGGCCAGAATGATTGCGGTCGACCACCAACTGTGGTGATATTTATTAATAGTATTATAAATAATATTATTATTAATTAATAATAATGAGTTGTGCACATTTTGTCAAGCTCAAGTTCAAAAATAAGATAAGAGGGTGTACATTTTGCTTAAAAAATGCTTCCAAGCCTGTAATACAATAAATTCAGATTATTCTTCTTACCTTTTGACCTAGTTAAATACAAACATTCTTGACAAAAAGGTCGGTGTACATAGAGAAAAAGATATTTTCCATCAAGATCATCAAGATTCAAAAAGACGCTAAACTTCAATAGATTAAAATAAGAATTCTTTAGAAATCCGGCGTAACAATCATGCTTTACGCTCACACATTGATATATTTGTAACCATAAATAAAGGTTTTTTCATTTATTCTTTTGGTGTTTTCCGATTACTGTCTGTCAAGTCCTAGTTCTTCCTCTAATTCATTTCTGAATAATCTATGAGCGCGCAAATATGAGAAGACGCTAGAAACACACACAAACACGTATGACATTGAAAATGGAGGTGCCTAGTACGTAATAGAATCACGAGAATAAAGCTATATATCATGACCTAAATCAGTGATTCGTAGAACCTTTATCTACTGTACACTAAGTAAAGATTAAGAAAACATTATTAGATTTAAATTACTTTCAAAATCCTTTTTATTTAATATAATAAATTGTGTTACAAAAAAATATAAGTAATTTATATTGATCAAGTATATAAAACCATAATGGAATAATATATAAGTAAATATGCAATATTATAGAACAAAAAACATGTTGTACACATATTACATTGTCATGTCAACTCTCGACTAACTAATTTATCTCTGTTAAATCAAAACGGGGATCATAAATACCGCAAGAGAATCATTTGACAAATATTTACCGGTAATTACATTTTATCTATATAATACGCTTGACAATGATTGCATATCGTCCTACGGTTGGCAAATCAAATATAATTTACTTTTTTTAATATTGCACGTATACATATGCTTGATAATGTTCAATATTTCTGATGATATTAATCTTAATTCATTGAATCCTAAATCAATTGTAATATGGTTCGATTAAAATTAACATCACGTTTGAAAACAAACAATTTCTCAAAAATTGGCTATATAGTATTTTTACCTTATATAAGCTGTGAACTATTAATTGGAATACTGTTTTTGATAGCTATAATAACACTAACTCATGCATGTTTCGTTTGGTTTACCATTTAAACGAGAATGGTATGAATTTATTTCAAAAGTAAAGGGTAATACAGCATACGTAAAGTAACTTTTGAGAATAATGTAATTTAGTAGCAGATTCTAAGAAATTGATGGATTATAAAAGTGCTGGGACATAGTTGTTGAGCTCTACTAATTATGATATAGATCTACTCGAAGGTCTAGTATTTCCTTCACATCTTATGGCTACATCTTTGATTTTTCAGGTAGACACATTTACACCATTATATTTAATTATAACTAACATATATATATATATATATATATATATATATATATATATATATATATGCAAAATATAAAATTCTATTATTCAATTGTCAATCAACTCAATTATTTATTCAATACTGAAGATTATTATGACCAATAATTAATAAATGCCATTTAACATCACTAATAACAATGCACCAAAGAGTAAAATAACAAAAATAAATAACGAGACGGTGGAATTATTTGCTGAATACTTAGCAAATATTTTCTTTACCCTGCTGACAGATCTGATCGAAGACTTGACTTTACTTAATAATAGAAACAAAAGTAGAGTTACAAACCTGATAACTCCAAAGGAAATTGTTCACGAAAGTCAGAAAGATTTCCATGTCAAAAAGGATACAGGGTACGATCTAATAAGTGGTCAAATACTTAAGCAGCTGACAAGAAAGAGTAAGATAAAGCTTGCACATCCATTCTATGCTACAATGCGATTATAATCCTTTGCAGTGGAGGATTTCGAAAATTTTCTTAAATAAAACATTATTATTTATTAAAATTATTATTCTATGACACATTGGTATTATATAAATATATTATCAACATAATCCGAAAAAAACACCAACTGTGATTGCGCGAACAGTAGGCCTACCCGGAGGTTGAGGAGAAAAATCTATTAAATAATCACAGCTAATCTATGTATAAAAACTATGCAACGATATTTTTACAAAAAGTTACAGATTTTAGTACAAAAGTGTATATAGCAATTACTTGTTTTTGGTTCAATGGTTTCGCCAATAATCAAAATACATAAAAAATTAATAAATTTTTAGTGGATATAGTCTTAAGATCCATGTTGATATGCATTTATATACATAAATACTGACTGTTTTTCCCATTTTTCAATTCCTGTCTGGCTTTTTCATTTTTGAATTGAATTACCTGTGAATCAAACCCCAGAAAGTCGTATAAGAGGTATACGTTAAAGTTATATTAGTTATACGATACAACAGTTCAATTATTTTCTGGAAGGATATATAAAGTTTCTAGTCTAAATTTATTAACACGTATGAACATATATGATTAACAACCTTAACTAACTAAAACATTCGCCATGTCATTATTGTGGAGTAAAAACCACCTCAAATGTAGCTATAGAAAACCGAAAATTGGACCTGTTGAGTGAAAGTGATAAAATAATAACTTTATTTCAATATAAGTGGAAAAATATGTTTGTGAATTAAGCTCGGAAGCAGACAAATATTATTGACTGTTGAAAGCAACTCGTAGATTCAAACGAACAATTCGACTGTCAAAATTTAATCTTAGAAAGCTCCTGAAACGAAACTGTCAAATATAACTGGATTATTGAAATAACTCTCACGAAAAGTATTCTTTATGTTGACATACATATTTTATGTCTGCTTATGACTGGAGCATAATGCATACATGCTGTAATAGCGTTTATTCAAAAGTTACTTGAAGAACATGAACAGTTCCTTGCAATTTTTCTGGATATCTAATACTCTTATTCACAAGACGAGCAAATTGATTCCGCAGAATTATCCTCAATTCCTGGAGTCCTATCTTTTTCAATGATGTTTGTCGCATCAAGAGACACTTTAAACATTCGAACCTATTTTGACTGTATTTCCGTAGAATAATGTCTTGGGACCACTGCTACATCTACTATACATTGACGATATCTCTCTAGGGCTATAGAAAAACTACAAGTAGCCGTCAACAAAATCCGTAAATGGGCTAGAGAATGAAAAATACAGCTAAATAGCTCCAAATCTGTCAATACTTATTTTACGTTGCGGCGAACCGACGAAAACCTTGCCAACGAATGCCTGATTCCTCGAGCAAAATCAGCTAAATACCTCGGCATCCATCTCAATGGTACGTTAAATTGCACCTGATGTTAGACAAAAAGCAGTGCAGATTGGACTCAAAATTAACCAACTCTACTGGTTTGTTGGAAGCTTGAAATTTGTCATCCATTTTGATGATAGATTAAATTGTAAGTACCATGTTAGATACAAAGCTGAACAGATCTGACTCATATAAACTGCTTAGTCGAAGGATACTACCAACTTAACATTAGATCAAAGAGATTGATTTTTCAGTAAATTATAAAACTAATTTGTACTTATTAGCAGTGCAAGCCGACTAGTTGTAACGCTCCTAAACCAAAGTTTCTCGAATAATTATCAATATACACAACCAACGAATAATTGGACAGTGACTTCGAAATCAGATGGATCCATGAACTTGTTCAGGATCTTGACGTGAAAAATGATAGAAAGTTACAAAGCACAACACATCGAAGCAGTCGTAGACAAGAAGCAGAAAATCAAAAAATTAAAGCGAACCAATTCACAAGAGTGTGTATAAAATATATGAGTGTTATTATTGACTTTAGCTTAAATCTAATTTAATTTTTATTTGAGAAATGCATACTGATACCGCACTAGCCTTATATCTGAATTGATCCAGATATACATTAAAATAGTTAAAAATGAATATATAATTAAGATTATATAAGGATGTCTAACTGAAATCAGTAACAATATCATTACAACAACAAATAACGATATACATATTACGTTAAGTATAAAACTGAGCAAATTTTTCTCTTCGTAGACTTTTACTAATTATTTATAAACTGACAACTTAAGTTCACAACAACTATATAATAAATCAGGCAAATATTAATAATATATTTTTATTTTTTTCTCATAGAAGAAAATTCAGAACATACACGTTTATTTTATTAAAAATACCTGTTGCAATGTTAAAGTTACGGATTTCTATGAATCGCATCCATAAGACCTGCTTTGAACTAAGTTTAGTAGCAAATGTTTAAAAAAATCGTTCCCGTTTATTTTCACTCCACAGCCACATAAAACCAATCAAATGTCCGCCGGCTAAAGAAAACGGCCGAAGCTCCGCTTTATTTTAAGCCCATCGAGTTTAATTTGGAATTTCTGATATTACCTTAGGTCTTTCATTCTAATCTTTTAGATTTAATCTTTATTATTTTAATTAAAATTAATTCAAATCTTATTATTTAGAATTATAAATAAAATTAATTAATTAATAGTTTTTAATGTAGGCTTCAGTATACATAAGTAGACTGATACATATAGCAATTGGGATGATGGCTAATAGAATGTACCTAAAAGTGTTATATTTACAGGAAATAAAAGTCAAAATGCTGGCTGATAACATATGACGTCAGTATATAGTAAACAATGAGCGTTTGGCGAGCAGTCATTGAAATAATTAATTTTGGGTATTAATTATGCATCCTAAATCCGTTAAGCAGTATGTGGCCCTGTACATACACAGATAAAATATTCAAATGATGAAAACTTATTTTCAAAGTTCGCACTGACCTAAATTATGTTTGCATGCTAGGCTTGATAAAATATTAATATATCTATAGAATCTATACATTTTTAGATAATATGTCTATATTTCTTTCCGAATATCGAAAAAGTATAAAAAAATATATCTTTTTAACAAACTGATTTCTTTCAGAAAAATAATTATTTTTTGAGGGAAAATAAGTAAACAGCAGGTGACAAATGAATCACGCTATAATTAATTAAATAACACAAAGCTCATCAAAAAGAAATAACCTAAGAAATAATAATAAATAGGAATCGAAAGATTTGCTCTAATAACAACATGAGGACAAATTCTTTTCTCATATCAATAACTAAGTAACAGGTCAATTGAAAAGTCCCCGGCCTGACACATAGATGGCGCTAATAGAATTAAATCCATATGTTTTTTAGTTAGCTCAAACTCTCAAAAGATGCGTCTATAAATTTGATAGCTGTCGGATCATTAGTTTGTGAATTATAACATTTAGAGTGAACCAACTTTTGTTATTGTGAAAAAAATGGATATTTTTTTAATTAACAGCTCTTTAATTAAATGGAAGAAATAGAAAGTGCTGCTTCACCAAAACAACACACCGTGTCACAAGTCAGTGAAAACGATGGCAAAAATCCATGAATTGGACTTCGAATTGCTTCCTCATCCACCGTATTCTCCAGATCTGACCCCCGGCCACTATTTTCTGTTGTCAGATCTCAAAAGAAAGCTCGCTGGGAAGAAATTTTCGTCGAATGAAGAGGTGATCGCCGAAACTGAGGCCTATTTTGAAGCAAAGACAAATCGTACTACAAAAATGGTATCGAAAAGTTGAAGGGTTTCTATAATCAGTGTATCAACCTTGAAGGGAATTATGTTGAATAAAAAAAATTTTGCCAGAAAAATGTGTTTTACTATGGTAAGCCGGGGACTTTTCAATTGACCTGTTACACCTCTTGGATAGTACCAGAACACAGGACACAGACTCAAAAGAATTCAACCATTTGATCTTTTATAATATAGTGTAGTGAAGTGCATTTAATAGATAGAAACAATAGTTTTAATACATAAACATTATTACACCTACATTTAAGCCATTGTAAAAACAAATTGTATATTAGTCGGCAACGACTGGTTACAATGTAATAAATAAAAACAATTCTAGAAACAATTTAAAGCTAATAATAAAGCTTAATAATTAATAATATACCAGAGAATAAATTTAATAAACCATAAAATAGGAGATGCCATTAAATATTCCTTGGAGGAAAAACGAATTTGCTCTGTAGTTTTCTCAGATATAGCAGAAGTCTTCGAAGAAGCATGAACGAAAGCTTGATATATAATCTATCAATGCAATATGAAATATGAAAGATATTTTTTTCGACAAAAAAGCAATTCATAATTTGAAGTTTAACTCAACATAATCTCTTTAATTCTATATATTTTTACAAATTTATCTCATATTTATTTATTTATTTTTTTAATTTTATAATTTATTATTATTTATTCAAATATATTTATTTCAAAATTATTTCAAATAAGCGTTTGTTTCAGTTCGGCACAAATATCTTTCCACCCAGCCATTTCTTCAGGAAAGAGTCGTAGGAGGCTAAATTTTGATAATATGTTGGATGGGTAACAGTTCGTAGCCCAGTTTATGGATTGTTACCATGGTTTGCATTGTCATGATGGAACAAAACTTCGTTTTTCGTCAAATGTGATCAATTTGCTTCAAATCAATATCAAATCTGTCCAAAAGCTCTGATCTCACAATCAGTAATCGTTTTATCTTTAATAAGATAATTGATATGAATGATATCGTGTACATAAAAAATGTGGCCAATCAACAGACACAAACTTATTAAGCTTCTTTGGTTTCGGTGATGTTTTGTTATGTAAAAAATAATACTTAATCAGCGCAGAAAAATCTCCTTGCCAGTTTTGTTCAAATCCCACTTGGAGGAGGTTGTCTGCCCTCAATGGCTGTCTAAACACAAACTAAATGATGCAGCTTGTTCAAAATTTAGGAGTCGTTTTTTTTGACAGAAGGCAGTTGGAGATAAAAAGCATATATCAACGGCACATATAGTTATCACATTATTGACATTATTGATAATTGTTAATGTGTGAATAAATTCGCTTTGAAAGGCACGAGAAAGAACGAAATTATTTTTTCCCCAACCTATTTTTCTCACATTAAAATATATTCAAATCTATTACAAGACGAGAATATAATGAAACCCAAAGTTTCCATAACCTTCTGTATAATATTCTATTATTTTTGCGTCAGTATAAAGGTTCTGTGACGTTATAATGACTAATAATCTCCAGCTGCGTTTTGCTTTTAATCATACACATTTTATTTTCTTTTGGAAACATGTATACTCACGAATTAAAAATGGAACGTACATCAATCTGGATAATATGAATCATTGGTAAACTTTTGTCATCTACTTTAACTGAATTGGTTGACACTTTTCTTTATCTAAGAGATCCAGATTTTTTCGTATTGTCATAATTGGATATATAAAATAATATATATTAAAAATTAATTTCTGAGCAATATCTGATTAACCATAGAAATTATTCAGGGTGTATTTTTACGATCAGTTTGTTAAAAATCCTATGAATCATTAATAACTTTGGTTATTATAGTATAAAAAATGTGACAAACAGCAGATTTCAAAATAATTTGGGATATTTAGATTCACCAACTTCAAGTATGTAAATATTCTGAATTATTTTGCAATAATTATGGAAGCAGTCACAATATTAATTTTGATATTCGAAAAACCGTATCACCCGGCTTGGTTGACGTAGTGGTCGTTGTGATAGTCGTGGGTTCAAATCCTGTTGGGACATGGTCGTAAATTTATGTTTTTAGTTGTGATTGTTCTAGTGTAAAATCCGACAAGGAAAATGATCCCAGGCACGCCAGTAACCAGGCTCGGTAAAACCGGATTTCCTCAGATCTGGAAGTTGGTCGCTCGTCAGTCTGTAGGCTTAATGCCGATGGCCTTGGTTCAGAACCTACGTTAAGCAGTAGGCCCAGTCCAGATAAAACCTAGTTGGTAAAAAGGACACCCTAAAATATTTCAAAAAACTGTATATCTCTTTTTACTTTCAAAATTTCTCCAACTACGGATAAAATCACAGCACCTTTACTGTATTATTATTGGATATAAAAGCCAAAAGGTTCTCTCAAAATATTGCTGCTAGTAAATCTCCTTGGGTGCAAATTTCTAGTGTTGATCTCAATCCAGATTACTTACCATCGAGATTACTCCAAATTAAGTATTGTTTTTGAAGGAGAAGGTTCATCTAATATATTTGCTAATTTGGTATTTTTATGAAATATTATCCATGTTCCTTTTTTACAAAAAATTTAATCACTTTACCATATTCAATACTTTCGATCGTTACCGATGGCAGGTCAGAGTAAAATGGTTTGTATATAAAGAAAAAATTGAATAACCAAACTGAAATTTGGTTATGTTTCTACAAAAGCTGAATTATTGCTATTTCAGCAGTATAATCTCAATTTACAAATAAATTTATTAATTAATAAGTAGTCAAGTACTTAAGCAGCTGACAGGAAAGAGTAAAATAAAGCTTGCACATCTATTCCATGCTACACTGCGATTATAATCCTTTGCAGTGGAGGATTTCGAAAATCTCCTTAAATAGAATATTATTATTTATTAAAATTATTATTCTATGACTCATTGGTGTTATATAAATATATTATCAACATGATCCGAAAAAACACCAACTGTGATTGAGTGAAGTAAACCTACCCGGAGCTTGAGGAGAAAAATCCATTAAATAATCATAGCTAAGCTATGTATAAAAACTATGCAACGATATTTTTTACAAAATGTTACAGATTTTGGTTCAAAGGTTTCGACAATAATCAAAATACATAAAAAATTAATACATTTTTAGTGGATATAATCTTAAAATCCATGTTGAAATGCATTTATATCAATAAATACTGACTGTTTTTCCCATTTTTCAATTCCTTCTCTGTCTGGCTTTTTCGTTCTTGAATTGAATTACCTGTAAATCAACCCCAAAAAAGTCGTTAAAAAAAGGTATAAGTTAAAGTTATCTTAGTTATATGATACAACAGTTCAATTATTTTCTCGAAAGATATATAAAGTTTCTAGTCTAAATTTATTAACACGTATGAACACATATGATTAACAACTTTAACTAACTAAAACATTCGCCATGTCATTATTGTGGCGTAAAAACCACCTCAAATATAGCTATAGAAAACCGTAGTCGAAAAAATGTAGTATTTATCGAGGTTTTGAATAACCAAACTGAAATTTCGTTATGTTTCTACAAAAGCTGAATTATTGCTATAAATTTGTATCTATTATAAGCGCTACTTTTATTTGTGCTATTATATAATTTGACTAGCGATATCTAAACTAGGGCGTCCGGTTCGAACTTTTGCATCTTAGAATAGCGGCCTACAATATATCTAGAAAATATTAACCCAGATGTAGAATACGTGCGGGGTGCAAGCCGCGTCATCCAGTAAACAATAACGAAGATCTTGCAACCCAGAGACGTTGATCTGAAGAGTATTTTGGATCACGAGTCACTAACTATCGTTCGGTTCAGACGTGCCACCATCGACCACACAGGCCTCCCTTCAGGTAATCCTGCGCCGCTCCCACCCTTTATCTATTTTTCTTCCATTACATTTTATAATGTCAATAAATACCTATAACATCATGTAGCCATCACTGTTTTATTTTCTACCTACATTCATCCAGTCGTGATTCCCAAACATACATTATAAACATTTAGAGTATAATTACATCTTACATTGGATATGTTTAGTACAATCTTTTTACATCTACAATTACAACAGTATAATCTCAATTTACAAATTAATTTATTACTGCTGTTCTGTCGTACTTGGATCAATATATAAGCGGAGTACATACATCAATACGTAGGGTATTTCGGAAATTAAAATAAAATTAAACTATTTAAGCTAAAGCTAAGAACAACGCTTTACACTATAAAAGTTTGTGTGGTCGGGTGAGCTTCAATCTTTTGTTTCTTGCGTGCTTTTCCAATAACTTTATTGCTTACGCATTGCTGTTATTTAGTGTAACTTCGTTTATTACCCATGGCTAAGCATCGGTAGGTAATCAGCATTGGTTAATGACAGCATTGATTTATTAGTCGATTTGATATTTTAGTGCCAAAATTGGCTTTATAATTAAATGATAAACCAATATGTTTAATTTTAGGTCAAATTGAGAGTAGCTTTCAACTAACTAGTACAATGCTTAATTTTGAATCTGATTTGTTTTGCTTTTTGACTCACATGATGTAGATTTTATTGACTGCTACTTATAGAAAAATCGCCTTAAGCAGAAATAATTCAGTAGCCTTAGAAAAGCTACAATTTTACCATAATAACTGTATGATAACTGAGATGAAATATTCCAAATACTGTTTCTTTTATTGTTGGGATATCAGTCAGATAGATACAGGAGTAGTTCCCAGACACTATCCATCATATGAACGAGATATTTTTTCAAAAATTAAATCAAATCCGATATAGTTTTGAATACCAACCAATTCCCTAAGTTAATATTTGTTTCAGTTTCTTTCTATAATAATGTAACTTTAATGCAAAACAATAGTAATAAAATACGTTAAGTAAATTAAAAAAATAGAAGGTTTAATTCATGACTTTATCACAGAGCTAATGTTGGTATTGTAATAAACATGAATAAACAGGCTACGATTAAAACAATTTAAAAATAATGCGGTTTTTTTATCCTAATTAACCGTTTCGAACTCGCCAATCTTTTTCATCAGCGAATCTGACAAATCCGACTTTCTACTTCAAGGGATTTCCACACGGCGTCGTGAAAATATTCAGAGCTTTTTTTTTCTTTCTTGCATTTGTTTCTACTTTTCGTTTCGGTTTAAAAATAACAGTCGGTCACGAATTTGACACGCCCGAATTCAAGGTCTCCAAAACCGACTCGAATTAAGCCCGAAGAAAAAACGGTTATTTTTAGAAACATCCATATGTCGCAGTAAAAACAAATAAACAGAAGTCGACTGTTTAGTATCGTGCCGCCCTTATCAATTGACCTTTTCATTCGTTTTGCGCTCGGGCCCATGCCATTCCAAACAAATAGTTCAATTAATTTTAGGGCCTGTTTAAAATTCTTCTTTGTACTCTACCAGAGCATTTTTTATACTCACCACCCCGCCTAAAAGCTTTTCAAAAGCATAAGCGTGCCACCAGGGTACGTGTATTATCCGCACCAATGCATAATTGATGTTCCTTTAAACTGAGGTTACTGATTGATTGATGTAACTTATATATTGTTACGCTTTTTTACTTAAAAAGAGGATTACTTTGAAGGGGCGGCGAAATATATTTGGAAGAACTAGAAAATTACATTATCTTATATTCTAAATTATATTAAGGTTAAGAATAAATTAAAGTTGAAAATATATTATTTACTAGGTACTAGTTAACATAATAAAATTAACAATATGATAACAGTATAAAAACTTAATTATCATGAACTTTATGAATCTTTTATTAGAGTCAAAACTAGTTTTAATATTAAATCAAATAAATATAACAATTAAATCATATAAATATGGAGTCACGATTCTTCTAAACTTATGTTGGTGTAGATGGTCCATATTTAAATTTCTGGTTGTTTTTAGCAGCTGTTGTCGCCATCATTTACTGGCGATTTTTACCCTTGCACCCAGCCATGTTTTATGATACGCTACGAGTTTTCGCATTTTATACAAAACATATGCACAGCATGCTGTGATGCCATGCCAGATCTAAGTTTGCTTTAAGATCTAAAATTAACAAATTTACAATTCTGATTCAGTGATTCTAAACACGGCCGTGTGTTAAAATATACATATTTATGGGCATAGATCATGCATGACTACTGCTTTATAGCGAGTCATTTTCATATTATTTCAATTAATCAAGTAATATTAGATGTCACGGGTTATCAAAAACTATTCCATCCACTTAACAGTTGCTATGGGAGTTCAAGACAAATATAATATTGAAGTAACTTTTTAAAAAAGGTGTTTTCAACAAAATACACATGTTTGCTCATTGATAGTGTAGAGACCTTGAGGCATGTCGAATTTTACATCGTGGAATAACGGTCTACAAAATACCCAGAAATATAATTCCAGATGTTGAACACAGGCGGGGCGCCAGCAGCGCCAACTAGAACTCGATAACGAAAGCTGGCGGCAACCCCGAGACGTTTATCTGGGATGTTATTGAAAGGTATTTCGATTCATTCAGTGCTCAACTCTCGTTTGGTTTAGACGTGCCACCATCGACTGCCCAAGCCTCGTCTCCAGGTAACACCGCTGTCGACCGTTTTATTATTTGTATTTTTCACACTTTTTTTATACAGCTTCAATAAATAACGGTCAGATAATGTAAACACCACTGTTTCATTTCGTTTTACCTCCATTCACCGAGCCACATCATTTACCCTAAAATACACAATATCATAATGATTATTTTAAGCGTAAAACTAAACTTCGAACTTTAAACTAAAAAAAAATCGAATATAAGACTCGATTTTAAAGGACCGATATTAAAATTTAAAACGTGAAAAGAATTTTTGGACATTATATGTCATTCAACCTGGGCACTCTTGACGTATCATTACATATTATTTTCCATAGATTAAAAAAATCAAACATTGATACAGATGTATAAAGTTACAGACATTATTGAAAGCCTACGACGGAAAAAAGTATGCTGAAATAAAGTCTGTTATAAGGGAATCAACTATAAACTCCATTAAATGTTACCCAAGCAATACGTTGAACTTTTAAATCCCTATATCTCAACCAGGATGTTTAGATTTAAGCAATCAAAAGCTTATTTAACTCAACAATTAAATTTTTATTTATTTATTAATTAAACCGGTCCCCAAGACCAACCATTAATTTACTTCTAACAATAATTATTATAATTTGCACTCTGTAATCTGTCCAGCGATAATTTATAGTTCCTTTTTCACGCACTTCACTCAGGCATTATTACACAAGTTTTCAGGGCAGTAGCTGAACCTATTGATTTATTCCTTGACTGTAGGAATTTCCAGGTTACGATGCAAATCTTGACCTGATTGTAGATCAGTATCTTGTTGTGAATTGACATTTTAGATTTTCTTCCAAGGAGCTAGTATAGCTGTTTATACTTTATTACTCAACACTGTAAAGACTAATTGTAATTTGTAAGTAATAATATATTAATTAACATTCAACAGTCTGCCCACTGCTCAATAAACACAGATTTTGACGTAGAGAAGATCGCTTCCGTCTATGATGAAATGTATGAACCACAACTTGTTTTAATTAGTAAGTATTTTATTCTAATAACTACTCATTTGTGTACTATTCTGTGTATCTGTTAATCAGGTAGTAAAATTTTAGTAGAAACTTAAAAATAATCTACAAGATCAATTAGGATATAAAGGATTCCAAAGTGTAAGTAGAAAAATAATGGACAAGAAATAATCAGTAAAAGACACAACACCTTGCAACACAATATCTAACTACTATGTACACATATATATGTATCATTAATAATGATAACTTCAAATCCAAAAATCAGTTGCTCGGAAAGAAATAGACGAGAAGATAAGAATAAAACTGAAATCAAAGAAGAAATATATATATATATATATATTCTTCTTTGATTTTATTTTTAATTTTATTTCTTATATTTTTAACCGACTTCGAAAATGGAGGAGGTTCTATGTTCGGCTATATAATAGCATATATATATATATATATATATATATATATATATATATATATATATATATATATATAATGAGTTTCTAGTAGTAGAGAATTTCTAGTAGAGAGTATATATATGAGTTTCTGCTGTGTAATTGATCCTCCATAATTGAGAAATCCAAATACTATAGGACTGATTATTTACATCGATATTTACGAATAGTACACTATTGCAGCTTGAATGAAAAGCCCAAAAGAGCATATACATGAGACATGGCGTATTCTAATAAGAATTTGTTCAAATCGCTGTAGCATGGCTTAGCTGACAATGGGTTCCAAAATGCTGAAGTGCGAAAATGGATCTGTGATTGGATCAGTCCGAAATAAACATCATTATTTCCACACAGTATCGCTATGTTATCAAAAATATGGGAATTAGTTGTAAAATATGATGGAAAATATTTTAACTAATATATGTTGTACCGTTTTTTTCTTAATATAGGATAAAATTAATCAGTATACATGAAATCTGCTAATAAATTCTCTTAATGAATGATTTATATTTATTCACTTAAACAATTTCAGATTGCATTCAACGATATATCTTCCACATTATATAAATGGATAAATTAGCAATAAAAAACAAACGTCTGAGTGTCTGGTGATGATATTTCCCACAATCATTGGTTGAAGAAAATACCCTTAATAAGATATATTAAGCAAACAGCAAGCGTAAATATGTCTGGCTATATAAAATTACACGGATTGGAATTATCGACGTTTATCTCTTAAAATGGCAACTGAGAATCAATATGTTGTGTTTGTCTTGAAACAACGACGTAACCTAAGTACATATTTGCCATATTGCCTTATCGAGACAATTGTCATAGCTGAATTGTACTTTAATCATTGTAAAAGCTCTTGGGAAAATGCTGCTTAGTTATGTTATAGCCTGTGCTAATATATGTGGATTGCTAGAATATATTTAATTTAATTGGTATATTAAATCATCAACAAGTATAAATAATAAAATACTACGGGGATCAAAAATAATAAAAATCCTGGTGCTGTACATCATTTGGTATATATGAATTATCAGGCGCTTGCATGTATTTCGGTCAGCGATATTTATAGGTAAAAATGTGAAATATAGATGCAAACAACTGTTAAATAATCTAATATAACTGTTTGTTGTAACGGTTTTGACATCTCTATAGAAAATAACACCACGCATATATACAGCGAATGATGGAATGTTGAAAACTGTATTTTTGACTTTTATTGTTTAATTTGAAGAAATGTACTGCCAAAACCGATTAAATACTTTTAGAGACTTTAATATCGATCACAAAGAACAGCCTGGAGGACTATGAATATGTTTCTGGACGATTTATTGGACGAAAATCCAACTCACATTTTAAAAGAACATTCAGGCAGCTCAGTAATCGATGCATAATTTATTTCGGATTACGTGCAATAGGAAGGATGCAAAAAGCGGAAAATGATGACCGCACGATTTGTCCGAAAATGTTTGTTAACCATTTCAAAACAAAACGTTATAAAACATCAATATATAGCACAAGAAATCTTGAGTTTGCTCAGGAAAGGTATCCACATTGAAACCAAAGCGGGACATTCATGTCTATAAAGTTTTGCTCTGCATACAGATCAGCAATGGTGTAGTCAATCGTACAAAATGGGCCATGTATTGCTGCAAAAAATACCAGCAATAGAGAGTAATGTGAATGATACCGCACCCATCGTACTCACCAAACACAGCGTCTTTTGATTCATACTTATTCAGATCGATGCAGTGTGACTGGGCATTGCGAAATTGAATCAACGATGAATGACTAACATAATTCTTTTAACACGGTGTGATCATGTTGCCAGCGAAATTGTTTTAGAAAATTAAATTAAGTATTTTGATGAATATATATTGTAGTAATTTGTTTCAATAAATGTCTCTTTAAAGTGAAATATGATCAGAATACATGTAAATACCTAATATTTTCGCTGGACCAAACTATCAAGCAAAATCTGTTGAGTATTATACATTAATCCCATGTAACTATTCGTTTGCATTCATCAATTTGTTGGGGTTTTTAAAACTATATCTTTTCTAATTCCACATTTGTTACCGGCTTGACGGGGATCAGTGCGATGGGGCCCTTTTAACCTGCTATTTATTTCCACTAATATATAACTATTTCATTGACTATTTATGGATTTTATCCCTCAAAACTAAATAACTATTTCAACTACATTGGTTTGGTTTAGTCTATTTCAAAACTTAAATTCAACAACATGGTATAAATGTATCCTACCCAAGACGAATTACTTTCAATGGATTAAAAGTCTTGTTATGTTCAAAGAGTTTCAAAAGGTATTGATCATCTAATATACATGATAATCAGATGATTTATGGTGATGAAAAGTGTAAAATCTCATGTTTATTTTACATTAAAATAACTAATGACACGCTTAAATAATCAAAATACCGTTGATTTCGATGTATTGTAATAGCCATTATAAAACTGGAGACAAACAATTAATTATACTAATTATTAGATTTATTAATATAGTCGGCTGAAGAGATAATAATTCCTTAATATAGTTTTTTTACGTTATTCAAAAAATTTGGTTCAGAACGTGATTTCCAAATGCCTAGTTTGAAGCCACCTTTACACCATTAAGAGGATTAAGATCTGGACCAAACGGTGGATGCATCAAAACATCCTATAGGTAGAGGTAGCTACCTCTATCAATTTTCGTCCAGACACTAAAGATGTGTGTTTTCTAGCGTTATGGTGACGGAAAACAGTGTCATTCCCATGAATCAATTCTGCTCATTTCCTTTTAATCACTTGCTTCAGTCAGATTACATATTGACAGTTTTAGTTATCTAGTTTTAGATTTAAGCGCTTTGATCACAATCTTTTTCGCACATTATTAATGTGCGTGATCCATTTTTCATCACACGTAATCATTCTTTTCAAAAATGACTCGATTTCATGTCGCTTCACCAGCAGCATTCATATGGAGCCGAAGTATAAAGCCTCATAAGGTATCCACTATTATATAAATGATTCGGAACTACTTTGGTTCAATATGTAGTTCCATAGTGAGGTAAAATATGTCAGTATATCTCGATATTTAAAACAATTTTATCGACTTTTCTAACGGGTAACCAGCTAGGATGGGCAACTTATAAGCAACTCAGCAACCTTATGTTTGTGTCAAATGGGAACTATAGCTTGCCAATGATGAGAAAAAAAGAACAATTCTACACCCACATAATCGTATTTCAGTAATATATTTAAGAGTTACGATTTGACAAAGAATATTAAAAGCTGACCTTTTTTGATATTCTCCAAAAATCAAGACAATTAAAAAACTTATTCGGCCAAACATTTTATAGGTTCTACCATTAACAGTACCAAAGTTGCTGTGCACGAGTATTTAAAGTGTTTGTTACTTATAAACGCCTAAATATTCTCAATTTATTAAATAAAAACATTTAGGTAAAAAAGGACTACATGTATAAATGCCCTGGTTCTTAGGAATGTGTATAAAAAAGAATTACTAAACAAAATATAGCTCACGTGTTTTTTTCAGTAATAAAATTAGTTAAAAAACAACACATTTCAAGGAATAATGTCAATTTCTTATTGAATTCGTCGGATCCTGAACTTGATAATATGATCATTCAATGTGTTATGTAGATATAAAAATATTAGATAATATTTCAACTAAATAATATAATATTTTCCATAATTTTGTTGGCCACAGCTGGTTTTTCATCTTTATGGAAGAAAAGAATAATTGATCTATTGAGAATACTCACAAATGTATTCTATTTTTTGTATCATATGGAAATAAAATATCGATATTTTTTGGCATCCAATTTTAAGTATTTATTTCAAAAGTCATACATTAAACACCAATTAGTTATGCTATGCTATGACTATTAGGCATGCGATTGAAGAGATAACTATTAGAAAAATCATAACCTTATAAAATTTTACGTGATGCTCGAGTGTGATATTTTTAAATAAGTAATTATTTTTTAAAGTAATAAGTCCAATCTTACGATATGACGCTTTACATCAAGCATTTTTAATAAGACTTATTTATGTAGTGTAAACGAAATAGGCTTATTTGTTGATTAAATATTATAGGAAATATAGCTCTATTTTAAATTAAATAAAGTTTAAGCTCGAAAAAGAATAATTCAAAAACTAAACATAACAAATATCAATGGATCGTCGTTCTATATCTTAGCAAGCATGTACATATCTACATATATCGTATTAGTACTAAAAAAAGACATGTAAAATAATAATACAGGAAATGCTGCGGATACATTTAAGGCACATGTAACAGTTAAAAAAATATTATTTCCTAATTAAAGTGTAACGGATATTATGTTTTTCTTTTGCATCCACAGACAGAAGTTAATAATAGAAATATCGTATACTTTAAAAGAATATTTAAATTAATTAAAAAACTAAAATTAATGCACACATGTAATGTTATACAAGTGATATAACAGGTCAATTGAAAAGTCCCCGGCCTGCTATAGTAAAACACATTTTTTTGGCAAAATTAGTTTCTTCATTCAACATAATTCCCTTCAAGGGTGATACACTGATTACAGCGACCCTCCAACTTTTGCCTCAATTTTGTCGATTACATCTTCATTCGACGAAAATTTCTTCCCAGCGAGCATTCTTTTGAGATTTGAGAACAGGAAATAGTCGCTGGGGATCAGATCTGGAGTATACCCTGGATGAGGAAGCAATTCGAAGCCCAATTCATGGATTGGTGCATTGTCTTGGTGAAGCAGCACTTTCTTTTTCTTCACTTTCTTCTCCTTTTTCGGCGATTTCATCCTTCAAACAATGCATTGGCAAACTTATAACGCTATGTAATAGTCGCTGTTCATGGTCCTTCCTTTTTCAAAATTGTTTTTGTAATATATATTTTAGGTAAGATATATGAATAAAAGATAAGGAATATATGAATACATAAATGAAAATATCCAGAATTTAAAATGAAAGTAACTACATAATTTGCATAGATGGAACACGTAGGAATAAGAAGAAATTAGTTAATAATTTTTTGAATATTGAAAATTAACGGAAATTAGATATAATTTATCTTAATTTCGTTCGCTATTGTTTTAATATACATATACAATAATCAGTATACAAACATATATTACTTCATTTATTATTCCATACTTATGCTTATAACTTAAAAATAATGAAATATCATGTATACTTATATTTGATACTGTGAAGTTGTTACAGTTCTGAAAATAATCTTACTTATCACACATTGTTATAATGTTCAGTGGCGTACTAATTTACACTTATTAATACTTTGCTGATTGTTGAAAGTTAATGGATGTTTGATTATTTTAAATGTAATTTAAAAAATGTTATTCAGTGTCACTTCTTGAGATAGTTTGCATATATATTAATATCATCTAATATACAGACATGTATTAATTTAAATAATGTTATATATCAAATCCTTTGCTGATTTTATATTGAAAATACTGTGAAAACAAGTTTTAGTGACATATCATTTTTAATTAAGTCCTTTGGCTCTATTATAAGACATACAAGATAAATTCGATCACAAGGCGATCACTAGATCGTAAATATTAGTACGATTTGATCAAAAAATAAGCGTGTTTTCTATAGAATTTTACGTACATTTTCATATTGTGCATTTTTAATATTTAAAAATGTTTTATAATAATAAGTAGCTATATGATGCAAGTTAAGCTCTAATTTATCCACATACAATTATAATAGTCTTAATACAATACGTAAATGAGAGAGCAAACAAGTGTTTTATATCTACTGAAATATATCACCTACAAATATTAAATTATTTAGAAAGTCACTATAAAAAGTAAGTTATGTAATATTTAAAGAGATAAGATATCTATTACGATCTGCTATTAATATAATATTATGTTTCTGGCGCAATATGTCGGAATAATATTATGCAGTTTGGAAAAACATTAATATAATAAATTATTACAAAAAAATTAAATATTTATTGATAAAAAGGAAACATTCATCGATTTTTATTATATTCTTAAACAAGCAACAGTGTGCAATTGTGCAGTATTAGTTTGAAAAATTATTTTGTTTTTTTTCATTGTTCATATAAGTTTAACTATAAAATGATAAATATTTGTTTAAAAAGTGTAACATGTGTAAAATACTGTACGATTTTAAATAATACTCCACGTGAATCTTTTAACATGTGTTAATTAATATATACAACTAACATATTGTCGTTTATTGTGTCTGAAGCCGGTATATATTTAATATCATATAAAAAATACACACAGCATAGAGAGAGCTTCACTTCCACACATTTTAACTATAAAAACAAACCTGTACTCACTTGCTAAATATCGAATATTATCCAGGTTTCCGGCATTCGCCAAATTTAGATCCGAAATATTAAAAATAATTTCACTTCACTACCAAATAATAGAACGAACACGTGATTCATCAAGCCGGAATGTGTCAGGTGCATAAATCTTTACATTTCCGACATCTACCGGTTAACTATTATCGAATTTTGGACCGTACATTGTGCCCAGAGACTTCCAAAATATTTTCTGCTGATCCGCGTCTGAATTCGTCGGTTTGACGCTTCCGCCATCGGTCGAATTGTTCGATCGGACGTATTTTATGATGGGAAAAGAGCGCTTAAACTACAATACCGGGGTTAATTGAAATTTTATTCCGAAAAAAATATTTGCCGTTGTTTTCATATTAATATGCAATAGATTTTCAAAGATAGTTTGTTAGATTTTTGGTACCATATAACATTGGGCCTTGGAATATTTAATTCTGTTACATATTATTAGTCTGCAAACATTGTCTTGACTATCTTGACAATGTCTTGAATAGTTTCTGGGTTTTCATGGAGGTGTAGCCCGGCTTCGTATTTATCTTTTAATTTTTTTAACTGTAAATACTTCACTAACTCTATTCCCTTTCGATGCAAATATTCATTGTATACACTACGTTCACTAGGTTATGAACATCATGTTAGAAAAATGGCAGAGCAGATCGGACTCAAAATCAAAGAACAATCTAGAAGAAGACTTCCAACATAACCTAAGATCAACGATATTGACTTATCAGTTAATTATAAAACCTATTTGAAGTTATGGAATGCAAATATGGGGCTGCAAGTCTTTGATTAATTAACGAATAGCTATCCAAGATTTCGCCTTAAAACATAAAAGAGGATTACTAAATCACGGCAATAGAGTTTCTGGATAATATGCAGGAAATTAGAATCTGCATAGTGTAACTAACGCATTAGTCTTAACTTTAGTTTAAGTGTTCCAAATTAATTTTAATTATAGAAATACATACTGACATCGTCTTGTTTGTGTATTGATAAAACAGAATAAAAGTAATAAATTAATTTGTAAATTAAGATTGTACTAAGTATATCCAATGCAAGTAACAAAAACCACTGTGATACAAAACACCTTATTCTATTAATGTTAAAATGTGTAAATTAGGATCTTAATATTTATTTATATGTTCAGTTTTCTTCCAAAAACTAATATAGCTGTCTATATTTTTATTTTCATTCTGGCAAACTTCAGTCTCATACCTAAATATTTAGCACAATTTAGCAAAGTTTTTAGGAAGATATTAGATCTAATTTAGTTTTATCGCCATTGTTTAGTCCACTATATATAACATAACCAGAAAATAAATGTGTTTAAATCAAGTCAACCCGATTATTATTGACAATATTAAATATAAATAAAGCTATTTTTAGGATTGTACTAAAACCTGCAAATTATCCAACATTCTTATGAAGAAAGACAAGACCTTGTTAATTATTCAATTAAATATAATAATATTAATTTCTCTAGTTCAATCATTTAAATAATTGAAAGCAAATGTTGTTAATAGCTCACCATCAGTAGTCCATAATATTTGATCGTTATCCTTATACGACTTGATTTATTAAAAGGTGAAAACTAAATGATTATTCAGTACTACTCTATTTATTTATTAATGAAAAGGGTTCTACCACTGGTGGAAACAACCTAAAATTGGCGCAGGTCTTGTGCCCTTGCAACCTCGCGCGCACGCTGCGATCGATCTTAGCTGCAGGAAAATCCGATACCGGTGAAAGAGAAATGCGCGAGATGCAACGGGGGTAACCGGGAATAAATAGAAACAGGATAAAAGAGCTATTATGATTGTCGTAAAAGATTATAGTCCTGTTATTAAAGCGAAACAATCGGATTATTTAAAAGTAACGAGTTTTAGAAAGCAAATTATTTGTATTTTCGTTAAGTTTTAATAAAATAACGTTAGTTTTTTATAACAATTCAGATTGCTATATGAAAATTGAAACTTTTTTTTATATACGTACTAATAAAATATATATATATATATATATATATATATATATATATATATATATATATATATATATATTATATATATTATATATATATATATGTATATATATATATATATGTATTTGCATATACATATCTATAAAATATATATACATAGATATACATATACATATATATATATATATATTGGACATTTCTATCAGTATTATTAGTTTACAAGAATTCAATTTAAATATACCCCAAATTATAAATCCACCCTGCGCATTAGCCATTTAGTAACAATTCAATTTATGATAAAACTTATTCCCAATCCTGGCGCCTTCGACATTTCTGTGTAGATTATTTGATATTACATCTTATACGTATAAATTACTAAGTTTAAGTACAGAAAGTTACTTGTATATATAAAGTTAAATCTATTTAAATCAAGGTTATAAATCATAAATTCTAAAAATCATAAACTAGATAATTTTTTATAATCAGCATTAATAACTTTATAAATTGGTTTGTATGTAATTTGAATTTTTAAATTTTATTAATAATTTGTTTCGTTTATTTCATTTAGTATTAATATTTATTAAATATTATTTTGATATTAGAATTATATTAGGTTTTGAGAACATTGTATAAAATATTCATTAAATAAACAAAATAAATGTAGGGCTTATCTGAAAAATATAGATTTCACGTATTTAAACGCCTTAATTGTTTTTAGAAGCCCATGGTAAAGCTGGTAATAATAATGAGATCAACGGAAATTGCAGTATGAGAAAAAGGCGATGACACCTTGCAAGATCCCTATATAGAAATTCTTAGATATATTTGCTCCGATAGAATCTTATTTCTTATGAAGAGAAAAGACAGGACTGTTGATACGCCAAATCGTACATCCACCGGCGCATTCGCCATTTAGTATCAATACAATTTATGATAGAATTTATTTCCTATCCTGGCGCCTGCGACATTTCTGTGTAGATTATTTAATATTACATCTTATACGTATAAGTTACTAAGTTTAAGTACAAAAAGTTACTTGTATAAATAAAGTTAAATCCATTTAAATTAACTTTATAAATCATAAATTACAAAGATCATAAACTAGATAAATTTTTATAATCAACATTAATAACTTTATAAATGGGTTTGTATGTAATTTGGATTTTTAAATTTTATTAATAATTTATTTCGTTTATTTCATTTAGTATTAATATTTATTAAATATTATTTTGATATTAGAATTATATTAGGTTTTCAGAACATTGTATAATATATTCATTAAATAAACAAAATAAATGTTGGGCTTATCTGAAAAATATAGATTTCACGTATTTAAACGCCTTAATTGCTTTTAGAAGCCCATGGTAAAGCTGATAATAACAATGATATCAACGGAAATTGCAGTATGAGAAAAACGCGATGGCACCTTGCAAGATCCCTATATAGAAATTCTTAGATATATTTGCTCCGATAGAATCTTATTTCTTATGAAGAGAAAATACAAGAATGTTGATGCCTTGATTTCTGGATCGCATCAAAAGATTAGAAATATCTTCATAGAAAATGCTGCTCAGTAAATAGTAGGCAAAGTTGGAAAACACTTTGAGAGAAGTATATTGCACTAATAACAACCAGTAAAATACACATTACAAATATGACAACGACAATTGTAAATTCGATCTTCGATTAGAAGAAAATCCATCTATAAACATGAGATGTAGAAATAAAAAAAGAATTATAGAATATATCGATAGAAAGAAAGAATACGTAGGAGGCAATTGACACAGGAGTTGTACTACTGAGCACTAACAAAGATAAGAGATGGTGCAAGCCGCTAACCGAGAAGAGTTGAAACAGTTGGTATACAGTTGGAAATCATAAGAACATAGAGTTTTGGAATTTTGGCAGATGAGTATAGAGAAACAACGAAACAAATGAAATAAATTTGAAATTATTATATCATTAATTCAGTATTAGATGCAATACAATAAATTTGTGGAATTAACAAATTAAAATCTGACCAGGAGTATGTTGAGAATATAATAGAGAGATGGTAGAAAAAGTGATGATGCAAAAAGTGGGGGCACAGAAAAGATATAAATTGAGACAAAGATACAACACAAATACTGCAATTACAGATAATCAGAAATCAAAAAAATAGAATTTAAATATCATTAGGACAAGACGGAAATTTAAGCCCAATTTGGTTAATATATTTCTGGATGAACTAATAAATATATTTATAGTCTATTCGAAGTGTTTTGGTACATACGTCATCAAGATGTTTCATGTATTGCCTGCTGCAATTTGTAAAATCTTTTAGAATCAGACAATATTTTCCCTCTTATTTTATTCTAGTTAAAAAAAGGCACAGTGCTGTCTGATTAGATCGAACACGTACACGAATGAGCCTGTAAAAGTCGTCCGTGTTGTTGATGTATGCAAAATTCTTGAAAGCAATAGTGATAAGAGGTTTTAACTCTAACCTGTAAACTATTGCGGCTGTATAATTAACTGTAGTTTTTAGATGTACTATAATGTTAAAATAAATTATATTTGATAACATTTTTTGTTCAATTATTTTATTTAAATTAGAATTATGTTGTATGTCAAACTGAACTAAAACTCAGAGTTGATGCGGCAATATTGCAATGTCTTGACGTCAAAATTTAGATGACGTATGTACAAAATAACTTCGAATAGACTATATATAGTTACAAGGGATTAATATAATGTTAATATCTATAATGTAATATATAGGTGTTGAGCCACCATTGTTTCTAAAATAGTTACAAATTTTCGTGTAGAATGTAGAGTGTGGAATAGTAGAGTAGGATAGTAGAGAGTATTTGGATGTGTGAATAATTTCCAAGGGAAATTTGTTTCACTAATGTAGTGTGACTGTTGAGTTCTACTGTCACTTTTGTCGCGTTATTTTTATGCTGCCTACATACAATCATTTTTAATGTGCGTTGGCCTTTAACGTCGTGGTTAAGGTTGGTCCCTATCGCTTAACATTGGGTTTCGCCACTATTATTCCTCAGAAATAAGCCCTCAAAACCAAATTCACCACTAACTTGATACTTTCTGTAGCTGTACATAAAATAATATTATAATTGAATAATAATTAATCGATATTATGATTGTTACTACTTGTCTACTTGTCATATTCATGTTGTTACTATATTTTTTTAAGTGCATGGCAAAATTGAGCTTGCTGACATTATTTTTTGTTTTTGTTTATGATTTTGGGATATTATGTAATATTTATTAATTTTATATATTTACGATTAATTTTGATCCATTTACTAAGAAATTATTGTAGAAAACATGTAGAAGATCACATCAGTAAGTGATTTGATGTACAACGTTTAATCTAAATCTTATTCTAGAAACTATACAAATTTATTTTAAAGTATATCCTAACTTATTCTAAAGACTATTCTAACTTATTCTAGGGATTATTAAATTTCATTCTGTGTCTATTAATCAGTTCACTGTCATCGCGCACATTTAACTGTTTAGCGAGTGCATTAGGATGCATTAACAGTCTTCCAGAGTACGCACTAACACTTCGAATCACACTCGTTATGGGTTCTAAGGGCTGAATCAGTTTGTTGGACACGTAATATGGGGCATCGACCGATGACTTGCAACACTTTATTCTGGAATCTCTGGAGAATAGCTATGTTAGGTTTGCTAGTAGTACCCCACAGTTCAATACCATAGATCCAAATGGGCCTAAGTATTGACTTATATAGGAAAACCTTGTTATCTAATGATAATTTAGATTTACGTAGGGTCTTATGTGACCAGGAAGCGGTTTGTTATTTAAATAGTAAGGTATTATTGTCTATGCACTTTGAATTGAAATGAATAGCCTGTGTATATTCACAGATCCTTTACTAATTGGAAATGAAAACATGGCACCAAGCCCCATATCGGAATCATCAGGAGACATTTCCATATTAAAATCATCAAATAGAATTAGATATAAATATGAATATAATATGTTCTAAATTGAAGTAAAATGTGAAATTTTGAAATTGAAATGATAAGTTGAATATGTGTTTTTATATATATTATATCGTTAAATTTTAGTTAGGATAGGACCGGAGGGCCAATAGAAATAATGGTGCGATCTGATGTCATGTCCACGAGAGTATGACCATGACAACTATTGGTACCACCTCATACCTGACTTCGTAAACGGGATGTCACTGTTAATGAAAATGATAGCTGACAGTTGTCGATAAAACTACATTTTATCTCAATGGTTTCCAAATCGATTAAGATATATGCACGTATTAAAAAAGAGGCTGCCAATGATTATAAGGTAAATATCACAAATTATTTTGTCCATTAATTAATTTGTATCCTTAGCTTTATGACATAGCTCATCGCCAAAATGGAACAGATAATATATTTATACACAGTAATAACAGTCATAAGCTCAGTTCCTTAAAATATAAGTATGGTAGTTTAACGTAAGCATATATCGATGACAATCTTTTTATATAGTGTATTTTATAGATTCAGTAAGGTTTTTGATCAAAACGCTGACCAGGAACAATTATTCAGTGTTATAGCGAAACCGATAATAAACAGGTATATAACATGTTCAGTGTTAAGAGGTTGTTATATTATTTTGACATTATAGAAGTTTTTATAATTAATACTGACAGTGTGTTGCAGGGATTTAACAGTACAATTTTCGCATATGGACAGGTAACCTCTTTTCTGAAAACATACTACTTTCTGGGCATGAATTTATAAATGATATTCTAGACAGGCAGTGGTAAAACATATTCAATGACAGGCTCCAGCAGAAAATATAAATACAGAGGAATTATACCTAGAAGTTTAGAATATATATTTTCGATTATGGAGCAGGTAACACATTGGTATTTTGCCTTTTTACTTTCAATAAATAAACTACATAAAATTACTTGATGAATTAAAATAAAATATACATAGTGAATACATAATAAATAAAGCATCATATATAAAGCAGACAGTAATCTTCACCTTTTGCATGCTTCTGACGAAGGAGTCATAATTGGATGTACATCCTGATTCGGGATATACACCTAATAGTCAAATATTGTTTAGTCTTCGTTAGATTCTGCATAGAAATACCTCCTATATACTCGTATGTAGACTCGAAACAAGGATATATAATGTCACATTTGGTGGTGCTGAAATATATAAGGAATATAAGTATATTAATAACATATTCCAAAAAGTATTTCTCAATTTTTCTAGCATGTAAGATTAAACCAGTTTGTAGGTATAGAATTTCGTTTTCTAATACTTTTTGAACGATATGGAATATGTCTTAGCTAATGCGTTTCACGCTTAAATCTTTTTTAGAAGGAAAATGCTGGAATCTTATTTCAATATCTTTATTATTAATACATTTTATTAATAATTATTTTTTGATTTCCGCAATATATTTCTCGATATTTCAATTAATGTGTTTTTTTTAAATTTGTGTATTTGGAAAATAATTGAGATTATTTTATTGCAGATTAGCAGCACTCTATTAGCACTAAGCCACTAAGCCAAGTTTCATCATTTAAATTTTCACCTATTTCATCTTATTCGCGAAGAAAATCTACGGTTTCAGAAATCAGGAAGTTGCTATAAAATTTACCTCTTTTTAACCATTTGATATCCCTTTGTTGTAATAATTCGGGTTGGCACCATCGCGCTGCTGTTGGAGGAGACGCCGTTTGAAGAAACTTGGAATAGAATTAACAATTTTAAATGTCTATGTTCATTACATATTTTGTGTTTTGTAGTTTGGTAATATCTGTCGATTCATCTAAGGGAATTGATAAATAAGAATATCTCTTTGATATGATATTCATATTATATATAAATGTTGATTTACATTCCCACGTATCCATTCAATTCTTCACATCACTGTGTTTGGAAATAATCTTAAATTGCAGCAATAATTCCACAGTCATTCATAAAATCGTTAAATAGTGAATTTGAAATTTCAAAAATAATTTATATGGATTATATGAATATAATGGCTTAAGAGCTTAGTTTGAATGAAAAAGTAGTTACTGCTTGTGACTTCAACCTTGGCTTAAAAATGCTTTGTTTATTTGTTTTGTTTTCTCAGTTCAGAATTTTGTAGATAATCTGTCTGATATATAATCTGTTTACAAAAACTAAAAAAAAATCTCCAGCTGTGTGGGCGGAGATGATATCAGAATTCTTCAATTTATAAGCATTTCCATGTACATTTACATTATTGTACATAAGCTTTTATGATTTGTTTTCTGACAAGATCTATAACACTAATCTAAATGATATTATACAAGCTGTGGAAATCCTCGCCTGTTCTTAGACAATGTTGTCTCTTATTTTGAATTGTTGGCGTTAAATATATGGCAGGTAGCCCCCATCCTCTTGAAATCGCATCATTGAGTAATATTCACGAATTTCTTAGAATAGAGGACTTTATTACAGCCCTCCTTCTATAATGGACATATTAATATTATCTCAGACAATTCTACAAATTTACATAGGCAAATAAATAATAGGCAAAAATACCACTTGTATTACTTCATTAAATAAAATAATGAGATTGGATTTACAGTATCTATTTGTAGGAACAGTAAATAGAGTTTATCACAGTCACAACAGAAATCTTTTATATATTATATATACATTGACAAAATAACGAAAATTATTTTAAAAAAAATTTGTGTAGAATACTTTCGTTCTAATACCTGATCGTTCATATAATCAACATCAATTTTAAAAGTTTACCAAACATTAGACTCACTCCAAAATTACTTATATCAATCATCGCGAATATAACATGATTCGTGGAATTAATACAGTTCGTATCCTTCTCGAACATTTATTGGATCTTATTTTTT
Organism: Rhynchophorus ferrugineus; assembly: GCF_030347505.1. Taxonomy (NCBI): domain Eukaryota; kingdom Metazoa; phylum Arthropoda; class Insecta; order Coleoptera; family Curculionidae; genus Rhynchophorus; species Rhynchophorus ferrugineus. The sequence goes on from NW_027472590.1 coordinate 17,210,279, forward strand.
ATCGACTCGAAATTACTTACAGCTGATTAAATTGTAATGCAACATATTAGGTGGCTTCAAAAAAAAGTGAAAAGAAAATCTGAATAATATTTATTATGGACTTTTTGAATGTACACGAATTTGGTATTGAATGTATCGTATCTATAAAATTTTCTATCTGATTTTCTATTATTCTTCCATATTTACGATAACCAAACAACCTCACAAAACATCAACCTATTACATCAAAAGTAAGACAAATTAATATATTAACATATTATGATAATTCTTGGAGGATTAAAATGTTAAGTTACTTAGAAAAGTAATTGATCGCTGATATTGTGTCTTGAGTTAGGATAAGGCAAGCACAGAATATTACAAATTCTCGATTCCTGATTGTCTTCCAGGATTGTTTCTTATAGTTTTCCTTGGAATTCGTCCATGTAAATAACGATGTAATATTTACATGTAATTTTATTCGTAGGAGGAAGATAAACCATCTTTGTACATATCATATGTTGAAATTTATAAAGAGATCTGTTATGACTTATTGAAATCCAAAAACAAAGAAGTTGCCTTGAAACTAGAAGACTTGCCGTAAATATAAAAAAAAATAATTTAATTAGACAGGTATGTATATTTTATTTGTAGTAAAGTAGTTATTTTGGAAGACCGAAATGGCGAGGCTCATTTGCGAAACATCAACATACTTCCCGTTAACACTGAAGAGGAAGCTATGCGTCTCTTGTTTCTGGGCGAAACTAACAGAGTTATAGCCGAAACACCTTTAAATGAATATTCGTCAAGATCACACTGTATTTTCACGATCCATTTCAACTTCAGGGGGAAGGAAACCGATATTTATATCAAGTCTAAGCTTAATTTTGTGGATTTGGCTGGGTAATTAATAAGTTATGTTCTAGCTTTAGGCTTACGCGGTTATATCCAAGCTATTGACTATTTGATTGTAGTCCCATTTATTAACAAAAACAAGCCGACGTTTCGTAATAATTACAGATTGCATCTTGAGTGCGAGAGCTTTGATACTGAAACTCTCCTAGTCCGGTTATCCTATTTAAGTTAGTTAGTTAACAGCTCAATTGAAAAGTCCCCGGCTTGACACATAGATGGCGCTACTAGAACTAAATCCATATGTTTTGCGTGTATAAATTTAACAGCTCTCGGATCATTAGTTTGTGAATTATAGCATTTTAAGTGAAGAACCTTTTATTATCGTGATAAAAATGGATAAAAAGGAATTTCGCGTGTTGATAAAATATTGCTTTTTGAAGGGAAAAAATACAGTTGAAGCAAAAACTTGACTTGATGGCGAATTTCCGGACACTACCCCAGGAAAATCAACCATCAAGGATTGGTATGCTAAGTTTATACGTGTTAAAATGAGCATCGAAGACGGTGAACGCAGTGGACGCCCAAAAGAGGTTGTTACCGACGAAAAAAAATCCACAGAATGATTTTGAACGACAGTAAATTGAAATTGAATAAAATAGCAGACACTCTAAAGATATCAACTGAACGTGTACATCATATCATTCACGAATATTTGGGTATGAGACAGCTCTGTGCAAAGTGGGTGCCACGCGAGCTCACTTTTGACCAAAAACAACGACGAGTTGATGATTCGGAGCAGTGTTTGGAGATGATGAAGCGCAATAAACTCGAGTTTTAGCATCGATATGTAACAATGGAGGAAACATGCCTCCATCATTTCACTCCGAACTCCAATCGGCACTTATCCGAATGGACTGCACACGATGAACCGGCTCCAAAGCGTGGGAAAACGCAACAGTCGGCTGGCAACGTCAGGGTGTCCGTATTTTGGGATGCGCATAAAATAACTTTCAACAGCGACTATTAGATAGCGTTATTGAATCGTTTGAAGCACGAAGTCGCCGAAAAACGGCCGTATTTGAAGAATAAGAAAGTGCTGCTTCACCAAGATAATGCACTGTGTCACAATTCAGTGAAAACGATGGCAAAAATCCATGAATTGGGCTTTGAGTTGCTTCCCCATCCACCGTATTCTCCAGATCTGGCCCCCAGCGGCTATTTCCTGTGGTCAGATCTCAAAAGAATGCTCGCTGGGAAGAAGTTTTCGTCGAATGAAGAGGTGATCGACGAATCTGAGGCCTATTTTGAAGCAAAGGACAAATCGTCCTACACAAATGGCATCGAGAAGCTGGAGGGTCGCTATAATCAGTGTATCACCCATGAAGGGAATTATGTTGAATAAAAAAAACTAATTTTGACAAAAAATGTGTTTTACTATGATAGGCCGGGGATATTTCAAGTGACCTGTTTGTTATCGTATGGAAGATGGAAAATCAGATCGGGTTGTTCTTTTACCCCATTATTTTTGTTGAGATTATTTTGGTGTTATATATGGAAGTATTATCTACTTCTGATGTTTTCTCAATGATTTCTCTCAAAATAGCTCAGTGAAATGGCTAACATTTCGTGCTTATCGAATTTAACCTTTTGGCTAGTATCCATCCAAAGTGTTTAGCCAAATCTGACTGGAAATATCACACATTGGTCATGTTTTTTTATTGTTATACTGAACACTATCTCAGTTTGACCTAAGTATATTTTCGTACAACTAGGCACCTTGTTATATTTAGCAGATCCTTTTTAACTTTGAAGGTAGACAGAGCTTAAGAGATGGCTTCGTGTGGTTTAAATGTAACTTTGATATTGCTTTTATTACCCGTCCAATCCTGTTTGTTGTTTCTCTGTCTTCTCTGTTTATTTTTTTATAGTAGGTGAGCATTTATTGCTCATTTGAATGACTTCTATATTTATACCTATCGAGATTTATACCTACCTATCAATATTTAGAAAGGACATGTTGAGGTGATTCTCAAAGGAGTTTAATATGGATGTGTTGAAGGTCATATAAATTAGACAGTTTAGGACGGAAATTTTATACATGTGTGTTTTGTGCGAATTGTGAACCTGGTATTCGACTTGGCCATTATTTGTATGTCGCGTATTCGTGTTTGAGTTTGGCACTGATCGAATATATGTCGTTATATTAATTAAGGAAATTCATATCGACGCTACATGTTTATAAAACTTTTTTTGGAACAGGGAATATGTGAAAGGCAGTTTTAATAAGTTATCACTAGTGATAGTTATCGGTTATCTCTAAACTCTTATTAATGAGGAATTTTATCTATAGATCACTCTTAAAATGAACAATGAATCAAGGATCTTTCTTATGTTTAAGTGACAAATAGCTCAAAATTTTATATGTTATCTATCCGAGCCCGAAATAAAAATTCCGGGAGATCAGAAATGCTAATATCCCATGTTTAATATGAACATTAATTTATAACTAAATAGTGATTAGAAAATATTGAAATGATTCTAAAAGAGAAGTGATAAACTATTTTCTTTATACCATGATGTAAATTATCTTTGACATGGGTATACTAATATCAATTATAATTGTAAGATAACCAGATCCTTAATATTGATGTATCCTAGGAGGCTAGAGATGTCTCTAAGCCTCTCTTTTTGGGAAAAGAGAGTTTGCAAAGACTGGTAGAGATTCTGTTCAATCCTCTATTATCACTACTAACTCGCACATTGGGCGTGCCGGCCAAGGTCCATTCTCTCTATTCCGTGTAAATCAATGCCGGGCAATTATAGCTTGAAGTATAAATTTTCGCAATGGTTAATAAATTTTTATTATCTACAGATACCCAGACAAATACTGAAATTATTTAGTGAACTAGTGCAAATTTGTATAAACAAAATCATCATCATGATATATGTTACTAATTCTCATTCTATGAATATTAAGTGAAATTTATATATATATATATATATATATATATATATATATATATGTATATATATATATATATATATATGTATATATATATATATATATATATATAAATCATCATCATGATGTTACTAATTCTCATTCTATGAATATTAAGTGAAATTTATATATATATATATATATATATATATATATATATATATATATAATTGTCAAAAAAACTAATCCAGCTGCTAAATTTGGAAAGCTTAAAATTTCATTTTCCACATTCATTACCTTTGTTCTTTGATTTGAAGGAATCTGTTGCTGAAGAGTAACATATTTCAACCATCACATTTTGTTTCAACGAACGAAAAAAGAAAGTAGCAATTTTGATGTTAATGACAAAGTACGTTCAGGAATACCAGAAAAGTTCAAAGACAATTAATTTCAAGAATTAGTGGAGAAAAACCAATCTTAAACTCTCCAAGAGACTCTCCTCATAAGACTAGCTAGGCTGTTAAATGTTTTTATACGTTTATATTAGATGGGAAATAATCAAAACAAAAATAGCTGCTACAGGAATTGACTGAATATACCATTTCAAACCGATTCAAGATTATGGTTTTTTGCTTTCGGAGCCAATAACGAAGAAGCCACATGAAAATTACAATACCAGATACCGACAGAGACACCACTGACAGGAAATCAAGAGAATCGCAAGGATACATAAAGACATGGCGAAAGGCTCTATTCTCATGTTAATATCGAAGTATTACTACTCCTGGATAACACTAAAACGGGACACCGACTCAAAAGAATCAAACCATTTGATCTTGTGTAGTATAATTATAGTGAGGTGCATTTAATAACAAAACAGCAGTATTATTACATAAACGTTATTAGAGACTAATACAAAGCTTGCGAGACTGATGATGGAAAGTAGATCTATTACGACAATCTCAAATGAAAAAATTTATGTGTTCGTCCAGGTTGGCACCAAAGCGGAATATTCGTAGTCATATAATCTTGTTCCTGACAAACCTGCAGAACAAGTCGAATCTTACAGGCCTATTTCGCTACTACCTGCAATATCAAAGCTATTTGAGAAGCTGATATATAAACGTGTTAAACATTTAGTAACAATACCAGATTTCCAGTTTGGTTCTCGAAATCACCATTCAACTATCGATCAAGTGCACAGAGTAACTGCGGCTATTGAAAGAGCGTTTGAAGAACAGAAATACTGCCCTGCAATATTCCTGGATGTCTCACAAGCTTTTGATCGGGTTTGGCATTTGGGATTAATCTGTAAGATGAGCAAATTGTTACCGCGTAACTATTGTCAATTGCTGGAGTCATATTTATTCGGAAGAAAATTTAGAGTATCGCACGAAAAGGCGTTCTCGACATTTAAAAATATCTCGGCTGGAGTTCCACAAGGTAGCGTCTTAGGACCTCTCCTGTATCTGCTCTACACTGCTGACATTCCAACAACAAAAGAAACACTTCTTGGAACCTTTGCTGATGACACAGTTATTATGGCAAAAGATATATCTCTGCCTAGGGCAATAGAAAAAGTGCAAGTGGCAGTCAACAAAATCTACAAATGGACAAAAGATTGGAAAATTCAAGTTAATAGCTCCAAATCTGTGCACGTTAATTTTGCATTAAGGCGAAATAATAAAAACTTAATTATATCACTCAGTGGATGCCCGATTCCTCAAGCAGAATCAGCAAAATACCTTGGAATCCATCTTGACGGTAGATTAAATTGGAAGCATCACGTTAGACAACAAGCAAAACACATTAGAACCAAAATAAAACAACTATACTGGTTAGTCGGAAGATACTCCCAACTTGATCTAAAATCAAAGAGGTTGATCTACAATACAATTATAAAGCCAATTTGGACCTATGGGGTGCAAATATGGGGTTGCACTAAATATTCAAATCAGTTAGTCCTACAGCGCTGTCAAAACAAGATTCTTCGATTGATTACCAATGCCTATCGCTATGTAACCAATGAAGAACTGCACAATGACCTGGAAATCAAATGGATTTGCGAATTTGTGCAGGATTTCGCCTTGAAACACGAAAGAAGATTACTAAATCATTCTAACGTGGAAGCAATACAAATGCTGGACAGTGCACAGGATATCAGGAGACTGAAACGAACAAAACCATACGAACTTATGTGAACATTTAGTGTGTATTATTAGTGTAAACTATAGCTATAACTTAATAATTAATAAATAATTATAATTTTATAATTGAGGAATACATACTGATGTATTTTCTCGTACTCGTCTTGCTTGTTAATTAATCCAAGCACATAGGAAAAGTAGTAATAAATTAATTGTAATAATAATAATTAAGATTGTACTAAGCGTATCTAATAAAGATGTTATAAAAAAAATATAATCTTGTTGGGCATATGGTGTGATCAATGAGGTCTAGTGTATGAGCTGCTAAAACTGAACAATAACACCTCGTCATAACCACTTGTTCAGAAAAAGTCCGAAAATTGACCGATTGGATCGCTGCCAACATGGCAAAAAGCGATGAAAAATGGTGAAAGTTTAGTAGAGTAGTAGAGTTTAGTAATTAAACAGAAATTATTGAATAACCTATATTATGTACGTATAGTTAAAATGTTGTATTTTTGTAGTTCAGAACGCGTGTTCAAAACTAAAAACAATGGGACTACTTTAACCGAAGCTAAATTTATCAACCGATCCCTTCACTTTCTTCAACAAGTCATCCTAGCTTTGTCCGAGTCGAAAAGATCTCATATTCCTTACAGAAACAGCACTCTGACTTTTATGCTGAAAGATTCCCTGTGTGGAAACTGTATAACGGTGATGTTGGCTACCCTATCATTTGCCTCGCAACACGTTCAGGTTGTAGAGGTTTACTATACTTTTCCTCAATAAATAACCCGTATTTTTTCATAGGAGTCCATAAGCACATGCATGTTTGCACAGAGAGTAGCAGCAATTAAAACTGAACCAGTTGTTAACGAGATCAAACATCCGCAACAGGAAATAAATATGCTCAGAGACGAAATCCAACAACTAAAGCGACAGTTATCCCAACAAAATACAAGTTATATATCCACCGTGGTAAAATAGGTAAGCTAGCTATATATAACAACAATAATTTATAAGTTTTCCAGTACGTTAAAGATGTCAGTGAAGAAGACAAATTAAAATGTGATAAATGTATCGAAAAGTTTATAAATAACGATAACATGGATATTAAAATAGATACAAAGTTATGCGGCTACTATTTGTTAGTAATGAAGAATAAAATACAATCGCTGCAAATAGAATTACATAAACTACAAGAGATGAATGGTATACGATTATTTATTGGCTATTAATATTGTTAGACATTAATAGGTTGTTCAGTACATTTGTGGGATGGAAATGTAAAGAAAAAATATAAAATTCTTCAAATTTTCATCAAAACCAACAATTTTTCAAATTATGAAATTATTATTAAAATCTCCTGGGTTAAATGGTTTTCGAGGAAAAGTGGTTCAAAATCTAGTAGTTCAAAATATCTAACTGATCCAATGGTTACAATAATAAACTGAATTTGTTGATTTTTCAGTTTGGATGTATTCTGTATATAGCTTGTCTAAAAACTAACGTTAACACTTTTATGGTTAATTTCTATATAATAATGTTGCAACGCTATTTTAATTATTTATATTTGTGACAGTCGTGTAAATTTAAGTTTACGTTAATTGTACAAATTTTTCTGTTGTGTAGTTTAGGGATCTAATTTATTAGACCTTTAACTGACTTTCGTAATATTTATGGAATGGGAAAAGAACTATGATTTGAGACAAGATATAATGTCGCATTGTGTTGAATGTCTGGGGAAACTATGCGAACCAAGAACTACTACTCTATAGTTGTTTGCATATTTTATTTTGCATCATAAAATCACTTTAAAATGACTAACAAACGGTCGTTAGTCGATTTAATGAATATCAAAATAGGAATAAAGGTTCTATTAACAAGACCTAAATAAGAGATTGATGAACTCGACCCAGGTTTACGAGTATAATATCTAATACTCCGATGTGATTTAGTTAAAGAGCAATATAAAGAGTTTAATTTAATACAACCTGAAATAGAAGTGTTTCAGGACGATATTGACGTGGAGATAACTGATCGCTTAGAATTTCAAGAGCAGTATTGTGATTGCCTTTGCAATACCGAAAAACTTATAAGATAAGTAGCTGTTCCACGAACCGACAATTAAAGGGAATACTTCTCAAAAGAAGATTGAAAGACAGAAAATTGAAGTTTCAGTGTTAGCAGTGGCCAAATATGGTGAGGTATTGCATAAATTGGAGACTTCAAGCTCTATTAATGACCGCAACAATACATTAAGACAACGACCCGATGGGATATACTTTTTGTTGGATACGTCTGTTCTGTTTACTCGGTATCCTTCTTGATGAAGTTCTGGAAGAATTCCTAAAATTAAACTGAACAATTTCCTTAAACTTATGTAAATGTGATTACATCGCAACATACTGTCCGCTATGAACCATTAGGTTTTAATAATAATAATATCATTTATTATTTTCCTAAACTTAAAACTACACAATTTTTTAAAACTTATGTAAATAATAATTACGTTGCAACAATTAACTTAGCCTTTTAAGCTTTGCTTTGCTTTACGCGCACTAACTTTGAGACTTTTTGATAATCTTCAAGCCTTTTTTATATCAAGCAAAGAATTTCAAATTTTAAAATGTTTTTTTTTTGTTAAAAATAAATAGTAATAATAATCATTAATAAAGTATTACACGAAGACCTCGAATACAAGTTGATAAATAAAATGACCTAGCCAGATGAGTTAAATTCTCAAATATCCTACATATATAATCGTTACTTTAGAATAAAACACTGAATACTATTTAGATTCGAAACTCATTTATGAAAGTTTACCATAAGTTAGCGTTTTAGGATCAATATTGTGGTTACTTTCTACACACAGCTACTAAGAAACATGGTGATATGATGATGATAACTAAGAAATGGATATGAAGATATGAATGGTTATGAAGTCTACACTTGGATTTCACTACAAAAACAAGATTACCTACCGGTAACAAGGTACAAGAAGACACGAGCAGAACTCAGTAAGAGCCTTAACAAACTATAATGGTTGCTTGGACAGCAATCCAAATTGCCACTCTGCTTAAATTATTACCGTTATAAATGAAGCTTTTCGCAGTATTATTAACACCCCATAAAATATTAGAAACGAAAATATCTACAAAAATCTAGGGTTGGAAAGACAAAAACCTTTATAAAAATATTATATTGTTAGCAATATATGAAAACTATAGCGTGTTTTAAACTATTATATGAAGTGCACCAGTAGTGGTGCATCCACAAACTACTAATTAAGTTTGGATTTGTAATTTTACATCTGGCTTTAACAACAATATGAAGGAACAATTACTAGATAGTTGTAGCTTAGAACTAGTTGTATTATAAGAGCCATGTGTTTTTTTAAATAAAAAACTGTAAATCGTTTAAAAATAAATAATTAATTGTCAAACTGAAATAAAATTTCAGTAATGCTTTTAGAAAGAAAGAAAATAAAAATCTACTGTTAAAGAAATTGGAACATAACAATTCTTATATATATTATCAATATATTTATGAGTTGTCACCACTATACGTAAGTTATCTGTTGTCAAAAACAATCTTACGTATGCTAAGTACTCTTCCTGAAACGATTTGAAATGCTGATATTTATAAATATATATGATTTTAGGATTTAAATGATAAATATAAGATATTAGGTCATGCAAGCAAAGACGTTTGATTATTGTTAGGATTGTGGAGGAAAGTTATTCTAATAAAGAATGCATTAAATTTTCCACAATTTAGTTCTGCTTTTATATATTTTATCAAAAATTTCTGAAATCGCATTAATTATGTTCGGTTTCCGGATAATTAAATTATCAGCACAAATATTGTTCCAGCTTCTTCGACAGTGAAAATTTAGCAGGTTCTTTTATTATGCTTTTTGAAGTAATTTCAAATTTATTAATGCCAATTTCTGTAGCTTCATAAACAGCAAAAAGTGTTAGTCGAGAGTTGGGTATGATCGATTCCTCAAATGTTTAGTATTTAAACCTATGTTTGAAGTGGAAATGGACCATAAAAGTATATATTAGGAGCTTGCATGTATTTTTATCACCAATACTTATTGACAAAAATGCAAGATAGACAATTGATAAAAAAACTAACTTACCTGTTAAATTTATTCTAACATTTCTATAAAATAAGAGTTTTCCATTGGTATTATAGAGTTATTCTGTGTATGCAGATAATATTGTAAAGCTCAAAACTACATTTTCAACATTAGTTGCTTATGTTGTGTTATTTGAAGAAGTTTGCTGCCGACGTTCATCTAAAATTGGAACGGTTTGGATTTTAATCATTTAAAAATGATGATTTTGATGTCAATATTGAGGAATTTAGAGGACTAAAAAAGACAATTAACTATCGGAATAAGAGCAAGCTCAATATCGCAAAATATTTTCAGTAAGCTTAGCATATGATGAATTGACTGTTTCCATACGTTCGCTTGCTGTGGGAAACATTCTAAAAAAGGAAAAGTGGATCTACTACGACAATTCCAAGTACAGAAAGTCATGTGTCAGTGCAATGAAGCATTTGAAATGGATGCCGAAACGATATTAATGGCAACAAATCTTGTTATGCATATGATAGAAGCAGTAAGTGTTACGCGCTGCTAAAGCTAATGAAACCGTTACTGACGATGTATATCGACGTCATTTGAGCAAATTGAACGATGTATTGTAATTAAATATTTTTAAGTGATTGTAAACATAAATTTAGGGTTAATAGGCAATGATAAGTAATAATGAAATTGAGGTATTAATAAAATAAATACTGTTAATTATATAAATTGCTATATCGGAATTAATAAAATTTTCCTACACTATTCAGCATTAATGAAATATAACATGAAATTCCAGAAGATGTTCATGGAAAGACTGAAGAGAAAAATATAGTATTAAGCCTAGAATCTGTAGAAAACCAGGCTTATAGCTCAGATGATTTTATTCCGCAAGTGTTGAAAAAATCTGAAGATATCCAATACTACGAAAAACTTTTAGAAGGTACCCTTGTCAAAGCTAAAATGTATAATGAAACCATCGCGATTTGCCAAAGAAACATTAAATGTATAATGGAGAAGATTAATTTTTGTACTAAAAGAGGGGATAATTTAGGAAAAAATACTCAAGGTAATCATATACATATTAATTTGGGTGTATTTTTTAGGTATATACTTTATTTTAGTTAGGGACCTGGAATATCAACAAACTCTTTACAAACAAAGCATAAACCAGTTAAAAAAATTGAAAAATGAGACAATTATGTTGGAAGCTGGCTTGAATGAAGCTAAACAGAAATGTAGTGATGACATAGATGAAAATCAACGACATTTAATTGGCAATAGGTGTGAACAAACATGCACCTGTCAGTACAATAATCCCAGTGTCTGCGAGCAGCTTTATTCTCAGAAACATGTTCCCAAAAAGGAATATGAAACCTGTCGAATCTGTGGTGATGCCCTGTACAGTCAAAGAAATTATTGTTGCCTAAACTCTTGTTCTGATAGCTTCTCGACTCCATTAACTTATATACCTCAACTTACAACTAATATTTTATATAATAACAAGTGTGCATTAACCGACATTGAAGAAGTAACTTGTCATGGTGAATATCAAGTAGAGAGCGTAATTAATAAGCAATATAAAGACGAATCAGCGCCAGAACCCTTCATTTCCACCGAATCGAGTGCACTAAAGTTAAATTTGGATCTAGCTCCCATTCAATTGATTCCTGATAAACTTGAAAAAGAACCTGAATTTCAAGAAAAGGTTCCTTCGCCAAAACATCATGAATATAAAATTGAAGATAATATAAATGATACTGTCAATATTTCTGATGGCGAAGTGGATGCTGCGAAAAATAGTGATTGTGGAATATTTCTTCCTACAGATAATGATAATTTTAAGGAATTTATGAAAACGGTTCCGCTAACCGGAGATGAGGACGTTGATAAGGAAATTTGTGAATTTTATCGTTCCAAGTTTTTATAATTAAATTATTTTATATTATCATATTGTGTCTTTTGTTAACATATCTTTTCTTGGATTCTCTATGATATATATATTACCAATGCTTTTGAAATTAGCATATTTATTAGTAATCTTAGTGTGTAGAAAACCTATGATGAATGGAAAGCTTTTAAACATTTTAACGACTTATGAAAGTCAAACACAGTTTAACAGTAGCGCTGGTAAGTATAGTTATTGAGGCCTCCGTTGATATAATGGGTCTAAGTCATGGGTTTAAAAGTCCAGCATGGCACAATAATTCGGATGTACTTTATGTTTGTAATTGCGGTTTAGTTAAGTAATGCTCTTGTAAGATTCGTTTGTTTATTAGATGAAATCCGAAAGTTTGTTTTTTGATTTATTTGCATGTAACATTATTCTTAGTTTTGCTTCCGTTTGAAAAGAAGTGTTAATAAAGTAAATTATATCGTTTTTCTCATCTATGGATATTTCTAACAGTGTTAACAGGCTTAAAAAGTAAAAAAATAATTGACGCTTCTGGAATTTACAGTAACTTCTCACATGCTGTTAATGCTAATGATTATGCTATTAATGTTAATGCTGTTAATTAATGCTGCAACTGTACATTATTGAACGATCAGTGGGTATAACATCAGTCCGTTTTCCCGAATCCGTCAATTATCTCCCTCACATTTGGAGAAGATTAATTTGTGTTGTAGTTGTCGGTTGTGACAGTTATCACAATATTTATAAAATATTTTTTACCTTTAAAAACACATTTTTCTTTTATATAGAGCTGCATTTTTAGTATTCACAAACTCAATGGGTCATCAAAGCTTTTTATTATAACAATTATAGTCCACATGTTGGCTGTGTAATGCAAAACATGCTTGTAAAAGAATGTAACTATACACAATATTTCCTTCTTGTGTCAATTAAGAATAACTTAAGTATTTCTTTAATCAATATATATGTGTTCAATGCATATTTACGATGTCCCGTTTTATTTCAAACAGAATATATGCTCATGTATTATTTATGAGGTGTTGATGACAATAGATACATTCAGTTAAAAGTTTACGTCTCTTAAGTAAATAATATAATTAGCAAAGTAATTTATTACCCGCTGTACCGCAAGTGCATTTCTCTAGGCCTGGTGGTAATAAACTATAATAAATATTCTAGAAAATGACAATAATAGCAATCGCCTCATTTTCTCAAGTGAGTCATTCTTGTAATTTTATTTAATACATAGTTTATCCAATATATAAATAATAAAAGGTTTTAAATGATTCGGTTTACTCATATGCACCTGTCCAAAAAAAACATAGCAGAAATCATTTAATTAAATTACTAGTCATTTTATCATTCAACATATTCGCCATTTTGATGTAAAAAGAGTCAGTGACACCTTAAAACATTCCTGGAAGACGATTTTCATCATATGAAGAGTAAGGAACGTCGTAGGTCCTTTACAGGTTTTTCAAAGGAATTTCCAGATAATTTTCAAGGAGATATTAAACAATATAATAAACCTGAACATGAATTCCTTTGAAGAATTAACATTCAGCTGGCAGCATATGTAATGTTGAAATATGTTTTTAAAAATTCATATTCTGGGAAATGATTAAGTAGCGAAAACGGAAAGATTAACGCTTGGATTGAGTTTATAATTACTAAGGTGAGTTACTGACATTATATAACAAATAAACCAACTTAACTGAACACATCATCAGATAAGTTGATTCTTTAGGGGGCTTTTTTTGATTCTTTATATATAGAAAACAACACAAAAAATTAACTCTTCTAACTATTTTCAAATCGTTATAAGCTATACAAAGTAAGGGACTTGTTTTAATACTTTATACGTCATATTTTGTAAGCTTCCTCCTTGACATCACTCTGTTTTACGTGGCCATTTGCCATCATCACTCTTAATAAATTCAATGCATTTATAATGTATGACAATTTTATAATTTAAAAACTCTTTCGAGGTTTTTATAAATCACTTCAACAATTTTTATCTTCCACTTGTTACTAAGTTTAACGTCATCATTTCTGAATCGTTCTTTTTACTCACTAAACTTCATATGCCATCTTTTACTATGAGCTCTACAAATGTTCAACAGAGAGGGCAAGTAGATCATTCTACAAGAAACAATTACCAATGTAAAAAATGTAAGGGCCCAAGAAATATACGATATATAATAAAATATATTTACTCTAAAAGATATAATGAATTTTATATCAAATAATTAAAAAAACAAGGCTCAAGTATATAAACACCCAGTTGAAAAATATAGAAGCCCATTTTCTTGATGAATTTAATAGGTTACGTTATTTAGAAGAGATATATAGAAGAATTAATATATTAATATATATTGAATATAAATAATGTTATATATTAGATATTAATATACTTATCAATTATTCCATAAACTGGCTATTTTGACTACCTAGAATATGCAGGGTTCTATTAATATTTGTTTGATCTTCTAAATAAAGAGGTATATAGTGATACTGTAGTGAAGAGCCGGTCTAGTCACAAATCATAGATGGAGAAACATAATTGTTAGAATTTAAAAGTAAGTAACTCAAGATAAATCATATCAGCCAATGCTCTTGGCTTTATTGGTAATGTATAGGATAATATATATAATAAAAAGGAAAAATTTATTAAAAATAAACATTTAAAAATTAATCACGTAGTATACAATTCACGTAGGACGTTTCGTATACCTAAAAGAAACCTACAAGATTCCCAAGTTGAAATATGAAGATTATACTGGCAGGTATGTGGTGATTTTAATATCTTGTTTATGTTCCTCGGACATCACGCTGGATTTATCAAATTCCCTTGTTTTGTGCCTATGGGATAGCAAAAAGGAAGCAAGTCACTGTGTCAAAAAGAGTTGGATAAAATAATAAATATATCCAGGAAAAGACAATAACGTAGATTTAATATATTTAAATATTTTTGTAGCAGAAAAATTTCTTCAGGCTTTTACTAATATTTGGCTGATACCTATTTTTTTAGTAACTAGTGGTTTATCTGGACTGGACCTACAATGTCTTGTGAGCTCCGAACCACGGTTCTCGGCATTAAGCCTACCGATTGGCGAGTGACCAACTTAGAGATCATCCCAGAAGATATCCGGTCTTACTCTTACACTCTTATCTAGGAAAATCACAAATATTAAACAATCACACACATAAATTCACAACCAAGCCCAGCAGGATTCGAACCCGCGACTATCGCAACGGTAAGCGGACCGTCCTGTCGCCCTTACCACTGCGCTCACCAAACCGGTGACACCTAATTTGATGGTATGTGTTCCGTATATTCAATATATGTAACACAACTGTGATCTCTCACCATATTTTATGCAAGCCGGGGGAAAACCCCCTTTGAAAAGGTATTCATGGTTAATTTGCAAAGTTACACTTTCACCCTTACATTTTTTTAAAACACTATCCTTTACACACTGTTTTTTTAATGTCCCAAAGCACATTTTCTTTGATTAAATCCCAAAGAGCCAAAGAGCCATTGAACTGTGAAATTCAATAATTCACGTAGTTCAAGAATCTACAACAAACGCGTTCAGCTCTTCAGCCAGCTGAACTCTAACAATAAAGTGCAACAGTGTACTTTGAGATTTTTCAGAATCAATTTCTTCAAATATATTTTTATTCTAAGAATTATTGAAGAATTTAAACAGAAAAATTCTATATACGCTACATACCATAATGTAGCGAACACAGGTAATACCATGTTACTTGCAAACTGTCTGAATAAATTCTACAATCGCAGAAAAACTAATTACGCTAATTGATTACCAAAGAAGGTAGGAGGTGTTTTAATAACAACCATAAACCTTAATACATATTTACGAACCTTTAGTACTTTTATTATATAAAATAAAAATGATATATATGAACACTAACCGTGGGCCATACAGTTTCCTTTTATAACATCTTACGAAACATAAAAATAAAAAAACGAAATAAAGCACGATTAATAAATCACAGTTATTGCGATTGTGCTACCAGTTTTCTTGGGAAATTGCCAACTGTTCACGACGTTAAGTAGTAAAGCTAACAATTTCGATTTCATATCAAGTATGATTGAGAAACTTATAGCTCGAACCTACCTAAATAGATATTCGTTGTATTAATGCTGTAACGGTTCAGATTTATATGGGCAAGTGTGCCATATCCTGTCCAAATGAATGATGTTAAATTTAGCTCAAATTGAGATTAATGGGAAGAAAACGACAGCTTATTATTTACTGGATAACTGTTTACCGAGTTAAATAATCTATAAAAATAACAGATTTTATGATAACAATAACAGGTAAAAGGCTCATTCGACAATACGAATTTCGATAATGAAAATGTCTTCTATAGGATGAAAATCAATTTCTAGTAAACTTAAGTGTCGACTTTACGTACTACAAAAATAATTAGTAGAAATATTTCAGTTATGCGAATTTTAATTTTACTGGCCGACGATGCCTGGGATAGACTTAAAGGTTTTAAGACGTCGAATTTCAAGTTTTCCTGGAAGACGGATTTCAACAGTCATTTCCAAGCATTGGCACCAAATTGAAAAAATGAAAGACTTGTATTTCTTTTTAATTTTTATGGGAATCTCAAACATTAAAGGTCATAGATAACCCAGTATTTTAACAAGTTGGTAGAACATATCGTTAATATTTGAACAAGTAAATGTTAACATATGAACATATAAACAATCACCTTTCTAGATTAATATTCCAGCATTAAAAAATGATTATTTACGAAAAATTGTAAGGAAAGTATTTCTTTTTAATTTTTATGGGAATCTCAAACATTAAAGGTCATAGATAACCCAGTATTTTAACACTAAAATTACTTTACTAATATTCTCCCGTGTAGTTGGTAGAACATATCGTTAATAAATTTGTTCTTTTCTCTATATTGGAGAACCTTTTCGATAGCTCATCGCCTTTGGATCCTTTTTGTTTATTTTATTAACACCAGCGATTTACAGACTGACGCTAATTAACTGCACTATTTTGACTAACGTACTAATTAGCTATTTATGCTGAAGTGAATCAAGGCGTTGGTTTGTCTTCTCAAGTCGATCTCTTATAGGAGAATATTTTATCTTTATATTTTCAAGAGGGCGCAAGCAGAGCATATTACCTAGATTTATTGGCCCTTATTAAAATATTTTTAGGCCATCAGAAAAATAATTGCCACAAAAACTATTTATATATTCCAACTATTTATTACGGACTATTGGAAACTAGTCAGATAGAGGCTAGGGAATGCTACAGCCATTTACAGACAACAAGTTTAGTCAGAAGTTGAGTTGTCCTGTCGAGAGAAGTCAATCAGGAAAACTATGTACTAGACTAGGAAGAGAGCTTATACTGCTGTAGAACAACTATGTTGCTGTCCTAACTTTAGTTTTTGAACTTGGTGATAAACAGTTCAAAACATATAACGATATCTATACATTAACATTGTCATTAATAAGTGGATAATCTGATTCCTAAAATAGTCGATGAATATATGGACTAACCGAGAACAACCCCGTTGATATGCATTATAATTTAAATATATTTACAGTAATTAATAATAGATAAAAATAATATAGCGTTAAAACGGGTAAATACTGTAACGGCGGAATTATATTTTTATTAATTAAATTACCATCAATTCATTAAATAACTTGAACCACTGGAACCTGTATCTCTGGATTTGACGGCGCTAACCTATTGTTTGGTTTGGGTGAACAGAACGTTGGACGACAAAAGAGACTATCATCATTCCAGTAGATTACTTTTCAAACTTAAAATTTTGCCCCTTAAGACTTTTTATTTTGACACTAATGATAAAATCACTATACTGTCACTAAGTCAATGTTAATTGTGACATTTGTGTGCGTACATCATGTTCTGTTCTGACTGAACAGTCAACCGTATAATAAATAAAAGGAACAGGTCTAGTTTTTGCTTCAACTGTATTTTTTCCCTTCAAAAAGCAATATTTTATCAACACGCTAAATTCCTTTTTATCCATTTTTTTCACAATAACAAAAGTTGTTTCACTCAAAATGCTATAATTCACAAACTAATCATCCGACATCTGTCAAATTTATTCACGCATCTTTTGAGGGTTAGTTACCTAAAAAATATATGGATATAATTCTAAGAGCGCCATCTATGTGTCAGGCCGGGGATATTTCAATTGAGCTGTTATGGAGGTGTTGTTAAATCGAATGAAACTATGTTGTTAAAAAGTCCGAATAAAGGTTGAAAAGAATAGTAAGTAATAGAAGCAAAGCCATACTCTTGCATAACAATGTTCGGACACACATTGTATGAGTTGTAAAGGATACGATGTTGCAGATCGAATAGGAATGGGACTCTGACTATGTCTAGTGAGTAGCGCTTTTTCATTACAACATGTTCAGATCGATGCGGCATGCCTTGACTGACATACAGTTTCGACATTCTGGAGAAGTTCGAAAATGGTTCGATGATTGAACTGCTGTCAAACATTATTCTTTCAACACGGTATCGCCACTTTTCTAGAATTTTCTAGAACTATAACCGTCAATTTATAGTGAGAAATTAGCGAGTGACTACTTATTAACCAATCTATTTTAGGATACTGGTATCCTTTTCTGGGAAATAAACATAGAGTCGTCTTTCAGATCATTGATTTCGCTGCAGAAATATATGAGGAATTGGTTCGCTCGTCATTCGACAAATATCTACAAAGCATAGAATTTTTGCACCTGGGACGAATTTGAAATGATTTTAATTTAACTCAAATGTTTATGCAGAAGTCAAATTGTATCAATATACGAGTATCGAGGTTCTTAAGCTGAAAAATTGAGTTTTACTAATGATTTCTATTCAATAATGAATATAATAAGAATAAATATAATGTCATATATAATCTTAAGATGTTTTAAATATATTTAAAATATCAATATAGTAAAATTGTGTTGTAGCGTATCATAACAAATAACAGTTCATTTATTATCAAGCTTTTACTTTATGATTTATAACAAACATTCTATTTATTGGCTTTCTCTTATAAATTGATTCTTTCCTCAGAGCAGAAGAAATAAAATACATATAAGTATATATTTAATAACACCTTTTCTTGTTTTCCAATTAAATTATAGTAGAAAATAGTAGTAAGATTGTAAAAAGCCATATGCTATTAATTAACTGTTATATCATTTTAATACACTTTATAAACATTGTATGAAATTTGATACAAAATACATGACATGGATAGGTATAAAATCACCTTTGGTACTTTTCCTATTGTCAATTTTTTATTATATAATTAACAGAAAATTCAATTCTCGCGTACATTTTTGGGCAAAAATAAATAGCTGTGATATTGACGGTATAGTGTGGGTTATTGATAACTTTTTAGCACATAATATTTTTAATGCTGTATTAAAAAAAATAAATCTGAAATATTTCTTCATTATGTTCAATGAGTCATTTACAATGGCCTTTTCTAATAAGAAAGGGAGGATTACTATATGGATGATAGGTAAGATATTAGATTTTTATGATGGATTTTTGAATTTTATTAATATTATATGCTTCACAGCGAACACAATTGCATATTTTCTATGAAATTGATATCATTTACGATATCAAATGGAACAGTTTAAGCATCTCTACGAATAATGTAATAAACCAGTAAGCTGTTAAGCTGGATACATATACTCCATCAATAATTTTAAGAATTTTAAGATAATTTTAAATGATACATATGGTGGATATGGCAACATGCTGTTTATAAGGAATTAGAAAAGAATTCTAACGACATTCTAAATTTGGAAGGGTCACTGTGATACTTTAGAGCAAAGTTTAATCGTCAGGGATTAAAGCTATTATGTGATTTCATAGCGAATTTATTCATGTAAATTCTCAAATCTCTTGCTATATTTTAGTTAAAATTTTAATTTGTCCACTAAGTCACTTATGAATTCAGAAAAACTGAAGCAAGTGATTTTTAGAATCCCCTTTTCAAACCGGCTTTACGCTATTATGGTTTTATGGTTTTCTAATAGATAATATTCCAATTTTCAATATATTAATGTTGAAACAAATAGTTGGCGGACGGGGTAAAATTCGTAAAAAACAAAATATAATTTTTTGGTTATCAGTATATACGTCCAAATTGCATTATTGTCGCAGCATTAGAAAAAGTATAGCCATCTATTGGGAAGAACTGAATTTACTTCTTCCCAAGCTATATTACCGATAATTTACTAATTATTAGTATATTTGAATTATATAATAATCTATTAGCATGTTAAAAAGAAACAAGCAGAACTTGTATGAGGCTCAAAAAATGTGAAGGTTATTTAGACAACAATCCAAAATAACACTCCGTAAAAATATATTAACTGTTATGGGTTATAGAGTAATATTTATACATATAAGCCAATATTGAAGTCAGTGTGGATTTATGGTGTACAATTATGGGGCCTGATCTAATAAAGGAAATCTGACATTAATATCATCTAAACATATCAAAACAAAGTTTTCTGCAATATTCTTAATACCCCATTAGGAATGAGCAGATCCACAAAAATATAAGGGTGGATATTTTGAAGTTTGAAGTTTTCGAAAATATCAAGAAAGATTGCGTGACCACAAAAACGTCGATGTACTACAGCTACTCGACATCAGTAGACTTACCGGAGGTTGAAGAGTCAAAAACCCTTTGAGGTTAACTAATATAGTTATGTGTGAAAACTGTACCGTGTTTTAAAACTATATAGAGTGCACGAGTGGGAGAACAAATAATATTAGAACGTCTTAGAACTGCACTTAGGTTAGTTTATATACTAGGTAACATGGGACATTTGAATTGGGAGTTGAGATATTTAAATTCCAAAGGACAGAAGAACCCTTTTATTTTAGAGTTAGTGACGTAGTTTGAGGAATATCAGTGTTGAGTTATTCAAATATATTACATAGAGTAGGTTATAAAGGTGGGATAAAGGGTACATACCAGGCGGGAACATCAAATTTCTTTCTGTAATTACGTTTCTATATAATTAATTTTTTAAATTTAATTCAAAATTGCATGCTTTTTCGTTGTTAATTTATTTAGTTATTAACTATTTTCAACAGTATATTCATTCATTCAATTCATTTATTAAAACAACAATTAAATGTTCCAAAAATAATCGGTTAATTATTTTATTAGACATGAAAGCCGTAAGGTAATAAATATATTGAGCCATTTCTAATGAGAATATAACCAGTATTATTTTTATGTGCGTAAAAAGTAATAAATTTTTTATGTGTTAATATCAAAACTAATAGCTATTTATTTATTTATTTATTACCACGCTTTTACTTTATGATTTATAGCAACTTTTTTTTATTAACTTTCTCTTGTGAATCGAATTATTGCTTGAAGAATACGTAGTTCTGTATCTAATTTTAATATTCTTTTATATATTATTTTTTAATGTTTTGTTAATTTGTATATAGCACGCGAAAATTATTTATAAGAATTAGAACTGCAAATATATGTTTTTAAAAGGAGCCAATATTCGATGCCATCTTATTATATTTTATATTTAACTATATTAGAAACAGAAATTTATTTCGATCTGTTAATTAGTTTTTCTTTCATAAATAATTTAAAATATTAAATATATAAATATTTAGCTAAAATAATATAAATATTAACAATAAAGAAATAAATTAAGGTTACTATTATTGTTATTCTTTTACATATTTTATTAAATATTTTAAAAAGTCTCCATTTTACCAACGAGGGTTTATCTGAACTGAACCACAGTTTAAGGTGACCAACTTAGAAATTATTCTAGAAGACATCCGGTCGGACCCAGTGTGGTTACTGGCGTGACTGGGATCACTTTCCTCGTCGGATTTTATACTTTTACCTAGAACAATCACACATATTAAACAAGCACGTACATAAATTTACGACCAGGCCCCAGCAGGATTCGAACCCGCGACAGTAGCAACAGTAGGTGGGCCGTTCTGTTGCCTTTACCACTGCGCCAATCAAGGCGGCGGTTATCATTATTATTATTATATCTTTGAACTTTAATTATGCCAGTTTAGGGATGAAAAATAATTTTCTAGTAAGATAGCAATAATAATAATAAGAATCTGCTAATAAAATTTAAAAAATAGTATTAATATCAGCAAATGTAAATAGAAAAATAAAATGAGTACGAGTTTGTTTGTCGTACTGTTTTGCGGGATTCAGCCCTCATAAAGTATTGGTCTTCTTCATACCTACCTAAAAGATTTCGTGGTAAAAGCGGGCTTTTCAGAAAACTCTTACACTGATGTGGTTTATACAAAATGGAAACAATGAAATAAGAGTATTGGAGTTAAAGAAAATTATTATTATGATTAAAACATTATTGATATTAAAATTAAAATTATGAATGTATTTTTAATTTTAATTTCTCCCACTTATTGACCAGTTTGGTGGGACAATATTAACTAAAAAATTATCTCAATCGCCTTGTACTTTTAGTACGCATAAGCCGAATTAGTTCGAATGTAACAATTCTGAGAGATCAAAAAAAATTGCAAAATAACACAAAATATTTCCAATATGCGACATATGTTAACGAATACTTTATTAGACATTTAACTTATTTTGCTATATTAGCTAAATTTTGTATTTTTTAAAAGTTTATCATAGTTGTTTAATTCGGTCTTCGTACAAAATGATGTAAAACTTGACACATATAATGTTCATTTTTAATTACGTGTTGAGTTATCATTTTCAGTAAAAGTTGCTCTAATTCTTCTCTGAATAGATTCGTTCACTATCTGAGTATTTTCCAACGAAATGTTGTCCCATACTTGTATGAAAATATCCGACATATACTTTATTGATGACGGAGATGGAAATCTACTTCTCACCCTCTGATTCAATTATGTTAAGGTATGGTGATTGTGCTATCCAGGAAGGATGTTTGATGATATTCTGATGCTCCACATATCAAGACTGAACTTTTTTGGTTCTCTGTATCTCATTGGAAACAATAGCGAAGAAGCCTCATGAAAATTACAAAAAGCAAGGGATAATATAAATAATGGGACACAAGCTTGGAAAATAAGAATCAATGAATGTAAATCTCTACATGTGCAGTTCACCTATAAACAGATCATGCAAGTACCCATAACACTAAATAATACTATCATTCCATATAGCAACAACGCTAAATATCTCGAAATGAATCTCGATGCAAAACTTCGCTGGAAGGAACATATAAAGAAGAAAAGAAAAGAACTGGAATTGAAATATAGGAAAATGTACTGGCTGATTGGAAGAAAATCACAATTATAATAAAAGCTATATGGACATAAGTAGTTTAATTATGGGGATGTTCTGCAAAGAGTAACATCAATAAAAGACAAATTTTTCAGAACAAAGTCCTGAGAGGTATTGCGGGTGCACCCAAATACTATAGGACTGATCGAGACCTTCAGATACCCACAGTCAGTCAAGAAATCAAGAGAATTGCAAGGGGGCATGAGGAAGACTCCATTCTCACACGATTATTGAAATATTGCAACTATTGGATACCACCAGAACAGGACACAGACTCAAAAGAATAAAACCATCTGATCTCGTGTAATATTTTGTAATGAGGTGCATATATTAAAAAATCAGCAGTGACATGTATAAACATTATTTCACCAGAGACTGAGATAGGGCCGATGGGTCCTCCTAGTTATATACCTAGATTTAAGTTATCATAAAGACAAATTGTAGGTTAGACGGAAACGACTAGTAACAATATATTAATTAAATAATAATAAAAAAAATATCTCTGTCATCTATATAGGTTGATATCACAATCTTCATACGACAGTTGCGCAAAAATGGAAACATACGTCCTTACAAGTTAAATATGCGGTTATATGTCAACTTATGGTTAGTTTATATCGGCGTTTTTTAGAAACCAACAGCCTCTAAATGAAAATCAATAAAAACGTTAACATCAAATAAATAACGAATTGAAACATAATTAGCAAATCGCAATTAGCAATTACCGGCTATATCGTAAATCTTCTATTTCTTACACCGCGGCTATAGTACTCCTATGAAAAACATTCTTATAAAATATTGTATAAATTATCTTTTGCCAAGGATTACAAGAAGATATTGAATAAAAAATCGAGTGATTTATAGATTTGTTATCCACGAAATGTTTTTATTATAAATTATTGGTTATTATATAATTTTTATTTAGACCCGTTAATACGTAATCGGTAGCAGAATAGCGGGATATGCGTATTAAATTAAATAAAACAAGTCTCTTGTTGCGCAAATAATAAATTATGGTGCTAATTATATCATTTATTTAAGACAAGTAAATATTTTTAAGGAATGTGTATCCGTAGCTGTTCGCACCTCATAAATAATAATTATAGAACTGCGCAAATTCATGAAAGGTATTTAATTTTTTTTATTACAGACATATTTTTGTTTTTATTAAACATATGTCCATATAAAGGTTTATTTTATTTGTCCTTCTTTATGTGATAAAGGTAAAAATACGTTTAATTTATAAATATATTACCCAATTTCATTGATCAAAAATCAAAATTATGAAAGATATAGATTAATATATCAAAAATCACTTGATACTTGTAGTATTAAATGCATATCTTAAAGTTATCAATTTTTATATATTGCGATCTCCCATCAGTTTAGTTTTAGTTTCTATTTTCTGTCTTTAATAGCAAATGTACAGTTCTTAAGATTTTGTGTAATTTTTCCTCTATTTGTTTCATGCTGTGTATCATCGATCTAAGAAGTGATGTGTACAGAAGCCAAAAGAAATGACACATTGTATTAATTGGAAGCAAATAACTTGGAAGAGTTAAGGTACTTGCTTTTAGTTACTATCCTGATCTTTTCCTTTAACAGATCCAGAAAACCTCAACTATCTTGTTTAAGTAGCCTTAAGCCAAGATACTGATTTCCAAGACATTGGTGATTAAAATTTGACATCATAAGTTGGTTACGTGATACACATAGTACCAATGATCACCATTGTAATGATTAACGATTACAGTTCCAAAGTAGAATGGTGACATTTCCTCGAATGATCCTGTGGAATTGGATACATGTTGAGAATAGTGTTCCAGTAAAGCGATCGAAAAAGCATTTCGTAGAAATAAAACCATTGATGTAGTTGTTGAGAATGTAGTTGGAGGCAATGCCGATGTGGTTCAAGATTATTGATAATGTAACGTTTTATGACAGAGAAGTTTGTATCACTTATCCGATGGTGTAAAATATCTCTATCCAAAAATATGGTGAAATTTGAAAAGAAAAACAATATTTTCCAAAATTGTTCAGGCCATCCTTAAATACTCCCTTCGGAAAGCAACAGTTGGTTTTTTACTCTTAATACTCTTAATATACTTTGAAGTAAATTTGTTAAATGAACTAAACAACGTTCAATCTTGCAGCTTTTTAGAAATAATTATTTGAATAATATCTCAGTGATGTTCCTTAAAATTACAATCTGAATAATATTTGTTCAAGAAGTAATATTAAGGAACTAAATTCCTACAAAAAAAATGCATTAAAATATTGTGGGTTTATAAAACACTAATATTAATGGGTATAATAGCTGTGCTCTACTTTTGCATCTTCTACTTTGCACTTTTGCACTAACATTATACTACACCAGACCAAAAGCCTTGGCCTTCTTGTGTCTTCTTGTCCAGATAAATTGCAGAATGTAGGGAGGCCTTTATTCATAAAGTTTTTTAATGGTTTGGTTAATAATGGTGTCCATTTTTAAATCTGTTTGGTGAACATTATTTACCATCACCATTACCACCAAGTACCACCGATTGACATCACTCCTCAATACCTTGTTCTGAAACCGCTGAAATGTGTCCAGATTGCTATTCTTTTCACAATCCCATATCTGGATACCAGATATATAAAAAAGATTAAGTATTTGCTTGTACAGAAATTCTTTAGTGAATGTTGGTTGGATATATTTTTTTCCAAATAGCCAACAGATTACTCTCAATTCAATATACATTTCCTTCTTCTTCTCGTCTACATGAGCAGATTTGCGTCCATTTTTATTCCTAAATATTTTTTGTGTTAGCATATAACATTAGGATATTATTTATCCTAATAGAGATATGTTGTTTTCTCTTATATGTAGAATTGACGTGGGAAGATTTGGTTCCATTCAAACTGAGTCTCCATTGTTTGCTCCAATTGTTAATTTTGTTATAATTTTATTGCTACTTCCTCGTGGTCTCTCTCCACAGCCTCTACGACTATATCGCCAGCAGAAGTAGCAAATCACGAATATGTTCATTCATGGCATTGTTGAGTGAAATATGTAGCAAGTAAAGTGAATTTATTACTGCAATGTTTTTGTAGCCGATATTAATGTATTATTTATGCTAGTACTACGTTATATTTAAATGATTTAAAAAACTATAACGATAGTGAAAGTACAGCGACATTTGCTTTCTCGTCAAGTATCGATTTAAAAACTCATTCAAATTAGGTACATAAATGAAAAAATCAAATCAATATCAGTCTAAAATTGTGTAAATCAAACATTCAAGCCCGGCCAATCAAAAGAAATTGTTTATTAAAATTTGATATAGCGGTTTTTGTTCCGTCAATGTTATTTAACCATAAAACTAAAAAGTACTATAAATGTTGAAATGTGTGCGCTCAAACCCAAGTACTATCATCATAAATGCTAATGCCATTCGATTTCGAATTATTATTTTATTCGTTCCCCTTACCGTATATAGAATTTCTGCTGGCAAATTCATAAATAAAGTTGAAACCGAAAAGTGACATTTAAGACCTTTCCACTAATTTATGATATGTATTTAATATTTTTAAGAAACAAAATAAGAACATTATATGTGTGGTGGTAGTCATTTTAAACGGTATAATAATAAATAAATCATAGTTGTTTTAATACAGCTACCAGTTTTCTTAGAATATGTTGAGCTATTATAAGCTAAAAATTAAAGTCGAGGACTTCTATTAAATGTTATTGAAATATTAGGTCGATATCGATAAATTCGCGAATATCATTTTTATTACATCTTACATTATATATGCTTAGTAAAACGTTATTTACTAATATTGATCTGTTGTACAAAGCATGTCAATGTCCAAAGACGATCAGCATTGGATAATTACATCAGTATGTCTTTTCCAAATTAAAATTAAATTAGACTACTTAAACTAAAAATAACAGTAATACCGATACACTATGAAATTTAATGTGGTTTGGTTTGCTTCAACCAATTTCGTTATACAGTAGCTGTATTGTAAAAGATAATATTGTCCTTACCTTGCTTAGTCCAAGTTATGCGAACTTATATACTCTTACCCTGGCCGTAACCACATATACAGCAATGACTCCAAATCTCGCAGAGGAATTGACAATACATTTGTGGTGGTTAAGCGGTCATTCCGTTTCAAGCTCCCTGAACAGGGTTCAGTATTGATCGCTGAAATCTTCGCGATATTCACAGCTTTATCCTACATCACAACACAATCCTTAAAAGAATGGCTAATCCTTATCGACTCCTGAAATACTCTCGAGTGTTTTTTGGAACAGAAGTTTAACCGACCTCACCGACTCACTGTCAATCATCCGTACCCTCTAACTCAATTGGACCAGGACAAGTTTATTGAGGATCCCTTCTCACTTTCCTATGCCGGGAAATGGGCGCCGATAGTGCGGCTAAATCCTATAAATAGCCACCCGTATCACAGACATTAGCATCCATACTGACCTTATCCCATTTTTTGAGTTTTGGATTTCTTGTTCAAATATGTAAATGTAATATAAATTCTGTTTGGCTAATTTCACCAGACATTCAATACAATACGATTTTATATGGCCAGAATTCTTTTCCCATGTCATATATATTAGGAACATTAGTTAAAGGTCTAATAAATTAGACCCTTTAATTATACAACCGAAATAATACTACAATTACCGTAAAAATGCTTCGCCTCATATATAACGCTGTATGTATGCATGCACTAAACTCGGATTATTCTCTGTTTAATCAAATGGAGCTCAATCTCCGGAGATGACTGAGAAGTAACGTATCCTGATGAAAAGGGCCACCGTCGTTTCTCGCACTGTTACTTGATGATTTCGAGCCCGTCTGCTCACTGTGAGTTTTGTCACCATGCCCCTATTTCAGTCTACCACATACTGAACCACTGTTCATTGGTAACCTAAGTATGGGCAGGAAAATTTTTGAAATGCCTTAACAGGAGAAAATGCAGACAGACTCCTCGGATTTCTACGAGAAATCGATCCTCTACATAGAATGTTACTCTTAAATTAAGTGTTACTGACTATATAACCATTATCACTTTGCACATACCACATACTTTGGTATGGGTGCTAATGTGTGCTGTCTGGATAGACCCCTACTTCGTTATTGTTGTGCTTATAATCCTGAATTTGTATTGACTTTAAATTGTTTTAAATTATAAATATACAGGATTTGTTCTTT
Organism: Rhynchophorus ferrugineus; assembly: GCF_030347505.1. Lineage (NCBI taxonomy): Eukaryota > Metazoa > Arthropoda > Insecta > Coleoptera > Curculionidae > Rhynchophorus > Rhynchophorus ferrugineus. The sequence continues at coordinate 17,238,792 of NW_027472590.1, forward strand.
TAGTCCTCCTATTTGTGTTATTAATTTTATTTATTTATTAAGTTGTTATTTTATATATTCACTTTATGTCTGTTCCCGGCCCCATTATATTAACCGCATACTATTGTATAGTCGCAAAATGACGATATCCGTCATAGCGACAGAAAAGTAGCTGTATTGCTTCTACATTGTTGTGATTTAGTAACCATATCCAATATTATAATGCGAAATCTTGGATAACTTCATAGATCCATTTAATTTCGAGGTCATTGTGTAGTTCCTTTTTGGTTACTTAGCTATAAAAATGGATAATTAAACGAAAAACTTTATTTTGGGTTGGATTGGCGTAGGATTACTAGCTGGTTTAATAAACTCTCGAGATTGATGCCAATGTATTTCGCTGATTCTTAGGTTTTTGTTATTTCGCTAGAACACAAACCTGGCGTTGATTTCGAGCTATTAAGCCATCCTAACATCATGTATATTCGTTGATAATCTTGTTGATTGCCACTTGAATTTCTTTTATAGCCCCGACACAAATATGTTCTTTGTCATAATAATTGGGTCGATGGTAAATATTTCGAGGGTTGTGTCTTTTGTTACTGGGATATTGGTAGTGCATAGCAGATTGAAGAGTGATTCCAAGACACCACCCTGCGGAAGTTCAGCACAAATAGGTTTAAAACACTCAGAATTTTTTGGATAATATACTTCAGAAATTATCAAGATTAGCGATAATACTATATCCGGTTAAAAAATTGTGAAACGTTCAAGAAATATTGTAGGGCAGTCCATTTCCTTAAACGTCATTTCAATAACCTCTGTTGCTCGTATGTAGTTTAATATGTTTAATAGTATTTTCTCAAACAACAAAAGACTCCAAGGACTTAATGAAATTATGTGTTAAATACTGAAGTCCCCAATAATAAAACATGTAATATCAACTTGTTGCTTTTATGTCATTAATTATCAATTGTGCCTTATTAGTTAATATACGCTATTATTTTCAATGTTATCTATCATATAGTGTATTTCTTCTTTTATATTTCACCTTGTTGGAAGTGTGTAACAATTTGTTTAATAATTTGTGTTTTAATATAAATTTTGTTGGAGAATTAGGTCTCTAATATGAGAACTATATCTATATGATTGGTTATCAGAAATATTTCAATTTCAAGAACGCATTGGTTTAGCATTAGTTTCATATAATCATTTTTAACAACGGTTTACTCGTTTATATTTTCCTTCTGTGTAATTTGGATTTGGACTTTGCGATTTTTCAATTTTTATTTGCTAACTGAAGTTGTGTCGCATATCCCCCAGGAATTAAATAACAATAAGTTTCATGTTGACGATGGTTTCTACGTTTTGTTCTAACTTGTTTCTCGTTAAACTTTTTGGTGATTTATTTTTTTTAGACGGTGGCAGAATGATGAGGTTTCAGATTGCTAGAGGCAAATGGCTTTGCAAAGTTTTGAGTCTTGTCAACTTGCTATCTTGCAAGTATTGTACTATTATTTTATTTGCCCGATTTGGTACTTTGTTTATAATTGGTAGTTTGTATATATTGGTAGTGTATAATAATTCGCATATTACTATATCATCGCGTTCTTGTTTAGATAAATTCCCTACTAGTATCCCCAAGCAGTTCGTGCATTTGGGTATATTCTTATTACTGATTTATATTGTTTGAAAAATGTTTGGCAAAAATTCCATATAAAGTATATATTTAGGTTATATTATTAACACTTATTCGGTGAAGCCATAATGTAACATAACATAATATGCTTAGATATAATAGTGGTATGCTTTATTTTATGTACTCAAAGTTTATTGCGCTTTAAAATTAATGACGTTTTTAAATGCTTGAGTGAATGTGAAAATGCTCATTTCTCTTTTTCAATTGTCGATATAAAAAAGTTTCATTAAGTCGCTAACGTTTTTAAACCTATTGAGGTAGCCTGGATACCGAAAAAAGTATAATACTTGGGGATGAATAATGTTTGGTGGTAAGAGAAAGGTTCTTTAGTTTTTTTTAATTAATTTGTTTAATTTTAACCAGCTTGAATACTAGTGTACACTATTGTTTTTGACAAGATTCAATGTAATAAGTAAACCGAATAAATATTTTCAATGAAAATATGACAACATTCTTAAGAAATATGTAATATTAAAATTGTGTCGGATTTTTAGTTTTATTGTTGATTAACAGAAGAAACCCTAGGAACTTATTGAATCACCTAATTATTTTATTTTAATCTTAACTAATATAATAATATTATTTATTATTGCTATGCGTCAATTGACAAAAATTTTACCAAATTGGATAGTGTATCAACAAAAACATATAAAAGAGAATTTCTAATCTATAAAAAATGTTATTGGAATTAGTAATAGCTGTAGATTAGTAGCGGAGAATAGTAGGGGCAGTGATATTGATACATGTTGTTAAAACATTTGTTAAAAACATTTTCATTTTAGATTTATTCGTGCATATTTTTAGACCTATATATTTATAACTCACAAGTTATCTTGAAATAACTGATTAATTTTGTCATATTTTGTTAATAACAACGATATTCAATTACTGAATTTTAATAATTCTGTATACGATTTTTTGACTTCTTTATCCTGTAAAACTTGTCATTAACTTATTACAAGACAACATATTTAGTTTAGTCTACCAAAGTTTCACTGTCGAGATTCCATAACAACCTAAATATGATGACCAAACTTCCGTATCATATCAAAGCACAGATTTTATAAAAAAAATCATTCTATAAAAGAGCTGGCAGTATCCTTGCTCAGACAGGCAAAAGTACGGCTAATAAGTAGACCTTGCACGGGAGATCCCGATATTGTTTCAGTCTGGTGCAACAGGTTTCAGAAAATACTTGAAGGATCACTGATCTGTATCACCACTGAAGTCATTCGAGATAAGAATTATTGCAATGACTGCTTAAGGAAAAGTTGAGCTCTTAGTTTCCACTTACAAAGTCCAAATAGAATGTGTCCCTTTGCTTAAAACATTGACTTCAACTTCAGTGCTTCGATTTATCCTAGCCTATCGTTTATGTATCGTTTTTTCTAAATCCTTGGACGTTAACCATCGCTGGGTTCCGACAATATTTTCGTAACTCAGCTAAAATTCCCCCGCCCAAAGAGCTGGCAGAATAGGGCAAATAGCCGAATAAATTCTAAAACTACAACATATCCTGTATTCAGGATATATGCTTATACCGCCATGATTTATAAAAAGAAGCTAAATTTTAACCCATGAACTACAGAGCGATCATTTTGCTCGGTTTTTTTTGATTTTGTTCGGCATCCAAACTTGAGTGTAATCCTATACGCTTACAGCAACTTTACGAAAGGTTATTCTATTGCGGGTGCCAACTTCAAGCCGACGAAATATCAGCAGTATTCAAGGAATTCGTTGAAGAGGTTTTAATATACTTGAGTCCTACATAACTCAGTTAAACTTGTCGACTGAATAAGTAAAATGCAATCCCCTCCTCATTTTGAGCAAAACTAAAAAAACAACTGTTTAAGACAATGCAGATAAAACAAGCAAATCTTAATTGGTCAAATGGAAACTCTAAAGCATAAAAAATGAATTCAAATTTAATAATCGGCCGACTTGGTGGCGCAGTGGTAAAGGCGATGGGATGGTCCTCCTACAGTTGCGATAGCCGCGGGTTCGAATCCTGCTGGGGCATGGTCGTAAATTTATGTTTGTGATTGTTTAAAATTTGTGACTGTTCTAGGCAAAGGTATAAAATCCGACAAGGGAAATGATCCCAGTCACGCCAGTAACCAGGCTGAATAAGACCGGATGTCTTCAGGGATGATTTCTAATGCTGAGAACCGTGATTCGAAGCCAACGTTAAACTTTAGGCCCAGCCCAGATAAGCCCATAGTTGGTAAAAGGAAGCTTTAAAATATATTTTAAAAATATTAATCGGGTATTTCTAATATTTTCTATTCTCAATAGTTTTAGTTTGTCTCAGGTGTTTATAAATTATACTTTGGTACTTACGTACTAGAAGAAAAGAAAATCCCATAATTTAAAGCATATAATACATTCGTTGTAAAAAATAAAAAATAATGTTCAATTTTATGGTCTACGTTCAAACCATAAATACTGAAAATGTTTAAATTATTTATGAATTTACACATTACCTGGTGGAATAATTCGAGCTACTAAAAATGCACCATAATATAAGATTGAATATCAATGATATTTTTACGATTATTATTAGAATTTTGTATACATCGCTTTACAACTTGTTTAATCATTTTGTATTATAAAAGAACAGTTATGAAGAAACAAATTTTATATCAAATAATAAAGTAAATAAAAATTTGATATTAATAGTAATGTATGGTATAATAAATATGTTATAGGATGTAATTATTAACATCTTCATCAGTAAATTACGAGGTATAAAATCTCCTAGAGTTTTTAACCTGTGTTCGAGCATTTTTTTCATATAAATTAGACACGTGTTATATGAAGAGTACAATTATTATAATATATAACACCTTATTGGTATCCATCGTATCACTTGTATTCCTTTTAACTGTTTAATTTTATTTTTAGTAGATAGTTTAGAAAGATAGTAATTACAATCGTAAACCATTTATAGCTTTCTTGATATAGTGACAGAGGCATCTTTACTTTTTTATATAATTTCCAATATTCACGTTTCAAATCAGCTAATTGTAATATTTGTTTGGCGATTGATTAGAGTAACGTACGTTACGTAGCGAGGAAAATGGCAATAATTGTTCCAATATCGAAGAAAGAAGATAACAAAAATTTTAAAACCTATCAAAGAATAGTTCCTTACCAGTTGTTTCACAATTATTTCTTAAAATTAAACAGAGGATCAAAGAACACAGGCCGAGTTTAGAGTGAATAGTGACAATTACAGTGTAGATAAATAAATCACAAGCGCACTGATTAAGTTGTAAGAGGCGTTAATTTTGAAAATATTTTTCTCGTGGCCATTTGGACGTCCCCAATTTCCATATCGGAAAACCATTAACTTTATTTATTTACGCGCTAGAAAACAAAATCAACAATGCTGTGTGGCAAAAAGCACTATGTTTTTGAAATATTATTAAAATAATTTATTAGAATTCGAACTGAATATTCATAACTCATATGTTGACGTTTGTTGAATGTTTAATAAATATTATTAAAAGTCATTATAATATAATTATTATTGAAAATGAAATTAAGGAAGAAATAAGATATATTATGTCTTAAACGTTGAATAACAAATGACGTTATTTACATAAATTGAGAATAACATGTATGACAGCAATAACTATTTTATAGTTTTTGATGCAACAGTCTTCGAATAAGGACAAGGAGATGCTTCAGCGTTTTATACGCTATTTAAAACTAAAAAAAAGTTCTTGGACAAATACAAGGTTATCTTTAACCCAATGATCATTATATGGTAAATAGGTTTGAGATGCTAGTTTATACTTTTTATACTACAAGGTTTCACACATCCTGCCTAATGTTCCATGTGAAGCAGTTATAGCTACGTAAATTGAAATATTTCCAATGATGTTCTATAGTCACAAAACAGAATTTTCTAATGAACTACTGCATTTTCATTGATATGTTTAATTTCTTCATATATAATTTACAGACAAATCAGCACTGGGGTATTCATTAAGTTTACGGAAGTTATTATTTTTGGTATAATTTAACGAAATAATATAATAATTAACGATTTATAAATAAAGAAATCGGGGAAAAAAATTAAAGAACTGTTATAATTTACGTAATATATTAATGAAATATTGGTTTATTTATTTTCTGATAATATTAAACTATAACTGTCTTAAATTATTGCTGGAAACGTTATAGTTTAACCGATTAGATTTGGACTATTAACTTGAAACTTATTACGGTATTTAATAACCAAATAATCTCTAAACAAACTTTGTTTTGTAACAGTTAGTAGTCGATCGTTTGTGTTACGTAGTTATTTAAACCTGAATCATTTTCTGCTATATTCAGTCATACAAATATCTAACGCAACGTTATAAAGATATATCACTTATGCTTTATAAGGCATACATATTTATAGTTCTCGGTAAATACTACTAGCAAAAACATAACAATATTTTCATTATAAATTGATTATATTCTGCAGTATTGGTCCAGTAAGTTGATTAAGATCTTGGTATAAATAGGGCTTAAATTAGATTTTATAAAAGGACTATTAATTAATATTGAATTTTGTTGATACTTGTGATTTTTAATACACTGATCAAGTGGTAATTAGAAGGTACTATGTGTGGTGAGTATGTTGAATCTAGAAGAATTTTCTATTCGTTCTGCAAAAGGTTATCTTTCACAAATCTTGCAATGTATAGATGAGTGTTGTCATACAACCGGATGGATGAAATTTCGTTTTTATTCGCTAATGCTGGTCCTTTTTTCTACAGTATACCTTTAAATTTGTTATAGACATCTAGGATCAGATCTAGGAGTAACAGTTTCATTAGGCTTTAGCAGCTTTTTCGGTTTTAACACATTATAGCAAGTCAATTGAAAAGTCCCCGGCTCGGATCATTAGTTTTTGAATTATAACATTTTGAGTGAAGCAATTTTTGTTATTGTGAAAAAAATGGCTAAAAATTAATTTCGCGTGTTGATAAAATATTGCTTTTTGAAGGAAAAAAATACAGTTGAAGCAAAAACTTGGCTAGACTCCGAGTTTCCGGACACTGCCCCAGGAAAATCAACCATCAAGGATTGGTATGCTAAATTTAGACGTGGTGAAAAGCGAAGACGGTGAACAAAGTGGGCGCCAAGAGGTTGTTACCGAGGAAAATATTTAAAAAATCCACAAAATGATTTTGAATGACCATAAATTGATATTGATTGAAATATTAGACACTCTAAAGATATCAACTGAACGTGTACATCATTTCATACATAAATATTTGGGTATGACAAAGCTCTGTGTAAAGTGAGTTAATGATTCGGAGCAGTTTTTGAAGATGATCAAGCGTAATAAACATGATTTTTTTGTGTCGATATGTGACAATGGATGAAACACGGCCCCATCATTTCACTCCGAAAACCAATCGACAGTCATCCGAGTGGACTGCACACGATGAACCCGCTCCAAGCATGGGAAAACGCAACAGTGGGCTGGCAAGGTTATGGCATCTGTATTTTGGCATGCGCATGAAATAATTTTTGTTGACAACCTTGAAAAAGGAAGGATCATCAACAGCGACTATTATATAGCATTATTGGACCGTTTGCTGGTCGAAATCACCGAAAAACTGCCGCATTTGAAGAAAAAAAAAGTGCTGCTTCACCAAGACAATGCACTGTGTCTTTTTTTTTTTTTTTTTTTTTTTTGTTCTGGCCTAAAAACCAGGCGGTGGAATGCATGACGCATACCTGGTCGCGGAGACTTGCCCTGGAGTGACAAGTTGGACCGGGTTATGTGGGACTGCCTCTGGGCTTACCAATACACTAAACCGAAACCGCCTCACAGTTGACCCCTGTGGATCACTACTGCTACTGCATTAAATTTGGGGATATGGCACCCGCTGATCGGGCAGCCGTTATTGGGCACGAGGGCCCGGCGATTCTATTGATTCGCGAACCTGAGTTAACACACAACTGGGTACTGTTGTATGGGGGCAAAAGTTATGACTGTAGCGACGGATGAGGTCGTTTCAGTCTGGAAAAGGGGGAGAGCTTAGCGGTGACGCGGTGCTAAGCTCCCAGCATGTCGACCAGCTCGCGAACAAGCGCGTTTTCAGAAGAACTTGAGCTGAGTTGTTGTTTGTGGAATGATTGAGATATGAAGTGCTTGATTTCTGGAGTGTCAGTTTCCCTATGAATTTGATTATTTCTGACAAACCATGGAGCGTTTAATATTCTCCTGAGGAGCTTATTTTGGAAAACTTGAAGCCGTTTGACCTGGTTGGGTGTAACAAACTTGAAGTAGACATTAGATCCGTAGAGGAGTACGGACCGAATTAACATCTTGTAAAGTAAGCATTTGATGGAGATTGGAAGTCTGCTAGAAGGGCAGATCAGAGGAGATAGCAGGTTTGTTATCCCCGAACCTTTTTGGATTGCTTTCTGGATTTGAGAATGCCAACCGAACCGCCGGTCGAAGTGAAGACCTAGGTACGTGACGTTATCCAGCCATGGAATTATTGCGGTGTCGATCTTAAGTTGCGAGACGCGCAGTGCGTAACGCTTCTTGTGGAAAATGATGGCCTGGGTTTTCAGGGGGTTGATTTGCAACCTCCAGAATTTGAACCACTTGACCGCATGATCGAGCTGCTTCTGTAAACGTTCATGAATTGTAACTTCGAACCTGGCGGCCGTGAAGAAAGCAGTGTCGTCAGCGTAAAAGGCGACGTCAATATGCTCTTTTCTCGGCATATCTGAAATAAAGAGATTAAATAAGGCTGGGGCCAGCGGGGAACCTTGAGGTACGCCAGCATCGATTTGTTTACGACTGGAAAGTGACGCCCTGATCTTGACCTGGAAAGATCTGTCCGAGAGATAGGACTTGATGAGAGCGGTTAGGTCTTCTGGGAGGCCTAGCCGCACACACTTTGCGAACAATCCGTCGTGCCAGACCTTGTCGAAGGCTTTGGTTAGGTCCAGAAGAACTGCTCCAAGCTTTTTACGTTGGTCAAGAGCATGATGGATGTGTGCAGCCAGACGGGAAGCTTGATGGACGGATGAGTGGTGAGCGCGAAAGCCGAATTGTTCCTCTGGAATGATGTTGTTTTCCTTTGTGAAAGAGTTGAGAGCGTAGAGTATTGCCCTCTCGGCAAGCTTCGAAATGGCGCTGAGAAGGCTGATAGGCCTGTAATCAGATGGAGATGATTTTGCTCCTTTCTTGGGTATAACCGCTATATGTGCGTGTTTCCAAGACGCCGGGAAGTGTTGCAGTCTCATGATGGAGTTAATAATGTTTGCCAGTTCTGCGAGCTGCTTATGCGGGAGCTTTTTTAACTGGGTAATCGATATTCCATCGAAACCTGGAGATTTTTTGGTTTGAAGTTTGCCGATCATAGTCTGTAGAGACTGTGGAGACACAAAATGGTTGAGAAGAAAGGCGGGGGTTACTGGTCTTTTGACGGAGTTGGATTCGTTGATGACAGTGTCAATGTCTTTAGTTTTAGTGTTCTGTGCGGGTGGGAGGCATTTCATTTGAGCTTCGTAGGTCTCTGCAAGGGGCTCGACTTTTTCTTGGTCAGTGACTGCGAAATTTCCTGTAACCGCTGACTTCAGGGGAGGGATGACATTGTGCGTCTTCCCCACAAGGCATTTGGAGACACGCCAGAAAGAAGGGGGGCCATCCAGCCTTTGGTCCGCGAGAAATGAGTTCCATTTCATTGTTCGCCAAGTCGAGACGGCCGCCCTTACCCTCTTGCATGCTCTGTTCACCTCCCTTTTGTCTGCAGCATCAAGGGTGAATCGAGCTAATCTGCATAAACCGTTTTTGATGCGAATTTCACGTTTAAGAGAAGCGGGAAGGTTGTTTTTCCACGGCTGGGGTTGTGATGAAATTTTGACTGTGGAAGATTCGTGAGCAGACTGAATATCGCGAGTTAGCTTGAGTACGGCTTCCTCGAGGTGTTCTGATGTGTTAATTTTCGGAATTGGATCGGATTTCAGGAGAAGAGATTGGTAGTTTTTCCAGTCGGTTTTTTTCCTGAATCTTGTTAGTGGGACTTGAGTGGTGGCGCAGTTTCCGAGTTTGAGAAGGACCGGACGATGATCAGAGTCTAGTTCGTCAAGGACTCGAACTTCGGAATCGCGATTTACGTCTTGAAGAATAAAGAAATCAAGGATTCTTGCTGCGCCTTGAGAGACTGTACTAGGGTGATGGGTGGGTTCATCTGGCAAGGCAAGACCGTAGCCCAGATCTGCACTTAGAGCTACGATGGCGTTACCTGCGGGATTCGCTCTGGAACACCCCCAGGTGGGGTGGTGGGCGTTGAAGTCGCCACCTATTATTTTCGGAAATTTTCCTTCGACGAGTGATCGGTATTCGGCATAGTTGAATGCAGAAGATTTCCTGTACAGGGATGTAATCACGAAGGGACGTTCTTGGATATCGATTTTAATGGAGGTTGTTTCGAAGTTGTTTACTGATAACGATGGAAGGAGCTCGTGTTTGACTCCTTTTCTGACGAGAATGGCGGTTCCACCGCCTCGACCCGGAGTTCTATCGTTTCTGTAGACAAAAAAGTGTTCGAAAGAGAGACGATGCGAAGGTTTCAGGAAAGTTTCCTGGATGAGCACGATGTCGACGTCATAGAATGTCATGACGTCTTCCAATTCCGCTTGCTTTCCGCGTAAGCTATTTGCATTCCATGTCATCAGTATAAGAGATTTCGGAACAGCCATTTCGAAGAGTTAAAGGCTGCTGAAAGTTATAGAGACAGGTAAGTGTTGCCGCTTAGGCGGCGACATTTGGAAAAAGACGAGCAAGTTGGTGAGCCAGGGCGATCACTTGTAGGAAAGCCTGCGGGTCAGTAAACGCCTGCATTGTGGAGTTAAGGTCCGGTGTATTGGTTGGAGCAGGAGTTTGAGTTGGAGCAGGCTGGGTAGCGCTGGCTAATTTTTGGGCTAGCTTCCTGCCACCTTGGTTACTCCATGCAGAACCTTGTGGAGGCCTGGTTTCGGTCGGAATTTTTGGTTTTCTTGGAGCAGGACGGCAGCTGCAGCCGCTGAAGTTTGCGGTATGAATTTCACCGCAGTTGCTGCACTTTGGAGGTGCTTCTGGGATTTTGGTACAGGATCTAGTGTCGTGATGCCCGGCACATTTGACGCACCGTGGGGGGGCTCGGCAATATGAGCTGGAGTGCCCGAAAAGCTGGCAGTTGAAACACTGCACTGGCTGGCCGTTTCCCCTCTGGACCTCGACCTTCACTGTGATGACGCCGAGTTTGGTCATATATATGATCTGTCGCTCTTCGCGGGGGACAACTACCTGAACAATTGGTAGTTCTATCCCGGATTTTAATTTCCATCTTTGCACAAATTTGGGATGGAAGCCTTGATCAAAGAGAAGTTCACGTACTTCGTCAATGCAGAGTGATTCTGGGATGTTTCTTATTATTACCCGGAATGCTCTCTCCTCCGGATGACAGAAAGAATGGTAAGGGTAATTCCTTTCCTCGAGCAGGGTAGTGAGTTTACGGTAATTGTCGCTTGTGGCGACGAATAAGAAAATGCCCTCCTTTTTGTTTCGGGTTATAATGTCTATTGATTGTGCCTTAGTAATTCTAATGAGCTCCATGAACCTCTTCTTGTCACGGAGCACTATAGGCGGAATTTTTTCCTTTGGAGGACTTTGAGAAACAGTCGCCGAAACGGTTGGCACTGTTTTTGCTGTGGAGGTTAAGACTTGTTTAGTGGCCTGGCTACTTACCTGCGCAGGCTGGGTTGGTCTTGTGGTAACTTGTTTCGGTACTGGCTGTGGGGCCGTCTTGGTGGTCGGCTTGTTTTGCACTGGTCTGGTGGCATATTTTGCAATCGAAGGCTGTACGTTAGCCTTGGCTTTCGATTGGGTGGATTTAGTGGCTGGCTTGGCTACCGGATTGGGTTGTGATTTGGGAGCCTGTTTTCCCTTGTTGCCGGCCTTCGGCAGCTGGCTTTCCTGAGGTGGAGTGACGGGCCCTCTTTTCCTTTTTCCCACCAAGGTGAAACCGTCGTCTGAGTCTTCAGTTTGGTCTAAGTGTTGTGCCGGTTTAGCTGGTGTCTGGGGCTGGATTTCTATGGCAGCGGGAATCTTTACTTCCATGGCATCTTTTTGATGCTTCATGAATTGTGTTATCGTAGCTGTGAGAGTTCTTATTTCTTCCTTGAGCTCTTCGGAAGCTTTTTCGCTCTTTTCCAGCTTTTCCGTCTGTTTGTTCAGGGCGTCTGTTTGGGCTTTTGCGAACGTTTTAAGGTCAGCTATCTGCTTTCGCAGGTCTTCGTTCTGTTTTCTTAATTCTATTATGAGCACTTCTCGGCTGTCTTCTGAAGATGGTCCATTTGAATTTGGAACACTGGGATTATGTTCAGGAGGCGACGTCGGCTCTGACGTACATGACGCCATTGCCTTGTCTGTAAAAACGCCTTTTCGGCGCTTACAGACGCTTTATTTATTTTTTTTTTAACATAGGCACTGGTGAAACGTGATAACGGGTCGACCGTCTTAGGGAAAGTTTCGGGTAATTCTCGGAAGCGCAGGTAGGTTCGGCGGACCGGACACGACCGTTCTCTTCGAGAGCTAGCACGGAACTGAATGCACTGTGTCGCAAGTCAGTGAAACCGATGGAAAAAATCTCTGGATTGGGCTCTGAATTGCTTTCTCATCCATCGCATTCTCCAGATCTGGCTCCCAGCGACTATTTACTTTTCCCAGATCTCAAAAGAACGCTCGCTGGGAAGAAATTTTCGTCTAATGAAGAGGCGATGGCCGAAACTGAATCCTATTTTAAGCAAAGAACTAATCGTACAAAGATTGTATGGAAAAGTTGGAGGGCCGCTATAATCAGTGTATCACCGTTGAAGGGAATTATGTTAAATATAAAAAAACTAAGTTTGCCAATAAAATGTGTTTTATTCTGGTAGGCCGTGGACTTTTCAATTAACCTGTTATGTAGGTGAAAAGCATATTCCAGTGTCTATTTACACATTTCAGGTTGTACCGTTGTTTGTTATTCGTCGTTCGCATTGGCATATTTCATAATTAAAATCTTCTTAATGTAAGAAGATGAGCAAATTTTTCCTGTGAAACTATTGCAAAATACTGTAATCCTATCTAGTGAAATTGAATTTGTGTGACATGAAGGCATTCCCACATTTAAATTTATTTCAGGTGGAGCTTCGTAGGGAAATGTCTTGATACAAAACGTTAAACAGTATGATTATAGCAAAAATACATTTCTTCTGCAACACCAAATAATAGTCAAACAATCTATAAATGTGCTAATGACTGCGAAATACAGCTCAATAGCTCGAAATCTGCCCATGACAATTTTGTGTTACTCTGAAATGACAGAAACCTAATTACATTACTTCGGTGTAATTACTTGACAACGTGCAATAAATCAGAAAACTAGTTAAGTTTAATTTGGGAAATACAGATTGTTGTATTTATCGCAATTTTTTTTCTTTGAAGTGAGCTAAGCACAAAAGTAATGCAGTATCAGTTGATTTTTAGTTAAGATTATACTAAGCATATTAAATAGAATCATAATTCTATTTTTACCTTATATCTAGCTATATTTTATAAATAGACAGTATAGCTTTTTATTAGTATTTTATTTTCAGGTAACTGCTGTTTGTATAATGTGTTTCGGAAATTACATAAACGATATTTTCATATAAGAAGAATATTTCTAATTCACAGCATATACACTATTTGCACTTTCTTCCTTTTGGTAGCTATTTTATTATCTTCAGTCCCCAGAACATGTTTTAACAATTGTTGAGTGATTTGAAACTAAAAATACTATCTTATAATCTAAACATAATATTGAAAATTTGTTGAAAAAACACAATTTGTTGAGGTCTAAACCCAATTGTCGCTGCCAACAAACAGTAAAAGCAAATCCAATTAAAACCGTTGAGTCGTTGCATAAATATCAACTTAATTACGATAATTTCTAATACCATAACGGTACCGAACTTCACCAGCACGTGGAAACGTTCGATAAATAATGAACGAGGATACGCCCTCGCTGCGAAATCGGGATTATGATTTAAGAATGAGTAGGTGAGTATTATTGTTTCTTGAAGCAACGAACACTGTTAATTGCTCATATAGTACCCAAGGGGGCGTTACGGATGTTGGCATTATGATACCGAGTAGGATTCCAACTAATAGGCCTGCTAAAACTCGAGTTTCGAGATTCAGATTGGTTACAGGGGTTGATTCGAATAATTTATATACTCAAGATACAGAACATAAAGGTAACACTGTACTGTTCGTTTTAAAGTTTCATGACGAAACGATTCACAAAGTAATTTTAATTCGTTATTAACGATGTTTGCGGCACCCATTATGCACGCAACTTTCGGCTTTTAAGATTTCCCAAGAAGTTGTTCAAGTTAGATACATTTTAAGTAAAGTTGAGAACTATTGATTAAAAATAGTCGAAACAGTCAATAGTTACAAAACCGTCGAATTAATGGATAGTGAAAAAACTAGTGACTGAAAATACTACTTACTATTTCATTCAAAGTCAGGGTTCATCTGTTTAGGGGGTGTCGGCCACCGAGAAAAATATTGATATTTCGGCATATCGATATTTAAAAAATATCGTTCTAGCGATTTCAATATTTAAAAATTATATCGATTTTTTTACAATATATATATATATATATATATATATATATATATATATATATATATATATATATATATATATATATATATATATACATAAATACCAATTTAATAGGTTAATTAAAAATAATTAACTGTTCTTTATTATATTTAAGAAATATATTTAATTTTTTTGTTGAACCAATGTTGAAAAATAGTGGCTTACCAAAATATCGCAATTTTTAAAATATTGTCCACAGAATAAGAGAATGACGTCACCTTTATCTTTAGAGTGTTTCAGAATGTGTCATACCAAATCTAACAGAAACATTCGCTAATTGTCTCAATAAAGTTGACATAAAACTTACTTCTCATTCTCTGCTCTAAAACTCTCCACAACGATTTAATTATGTTGAAGTCTAAATAATTTGTTGGCCAAGGAGGATGTTCTTCGACTCTAGACTGAACTAACTTGCCTGTGTACATGCGTGCAATATAATCTTGGAATATGTCAGTGTTTGGCGGTAATATTCTAGTAATAGTAATAAATGTATCGTTGCTGATGTCGATATATGCATTTGCAGTAATCCTGCCAGTAATCTGAATGGAACAGTTTTCAGAAAATAATGTAAACGATGATTCATCGGACCATACCACATTCTTGCAATCATCAAATGTCCAAATTTTAATGTCAAATGAGCATCCAGTGAGTGTGAGTGAGTATGAGTTCCATAATCACTTTTGCTGTAATAGTTTTATGTTTTCAACAAATCGTTTAATACATTGAAATACAACCTACAAGACTTATTTCAAAGATCAAAACAATCCTGCGAATATGTGTGTGTTAACGGATTTTAGGCACGTCAAACTCTTAAACTTACCAATTCTGCTTACTGGAGGGACAGAAGTGATATTCCTTGTCTGATTTTATACCTTTGTCTACGTACAAACACAATTACCACCAAAACACAAGTAAGAGGACCGTTCTGTAGCCTTGACCAAAGATGACTATAAAGCCAGCATATAATAAATCACAATCACTAATTACAGTTTATCTATTCATTTAAAAGTAAGATATAAAATATCGAAGTGGTGTTAAACTCTTAGATATACTGATGATCTGCCGAGAATTTTCTGTGAATATTTCGAACAATTTCGTATATTTAGAATTCTACAAGATCTCTTGGTGTACTGCTTTTGCTATGCTTTTACACAACTAAGTATAAGTATATATTAACCTTTTTATATCATATTTTTAATACTCAGTGAATACGTAGTAAAACTGATAATATAGATTTTAACAAAGAATAACATGTTGAGAAGTAAATATACGAATATAACAAATAATGTTTAAAAATACCACCAAATGTCAGTCAATTCAATGTAGGAGGAAAATAAAATAATAGGGGAAACTTATGAAAAATATACTTACCTCCAAATTTATGTTTATAATGGTTCTGGTCATCCTGAAAATAAATATACTAGGTATTAATTAACAATAAATAGACATACTAGTATTTCTAACACTTTTCTTTTGATCTCTGTTTCCCTATTTATCTTTATCTCCTCATAAAATATGTTACTTCAGTTTTTGAAGAGTTTGTTACAGTTACAGTTACAGACATAGTATCATTGGATTACAACTTGGACATTAATTCAAAGAAAGCTCCTGGATCTGATTTGATTACAAGAGAGCTCTTAGAGCAGCTTCTGTGTAAAGTATTCCCACGTAACTTATACATATAATAATGAAAATATTTTTATTAAAATGTTTATATACACATCATTGGATTTACAAGAAAAATATCAGATATTCTCAGCCGAAGAAAATCGCTCAGAAACATTTCATACTTCATAAAATTGCCAGATATGATATGGAAAAATAGGAAATGAAAAAAATACCGATCATATAAATATAAACCGGAAATACAGAAATATAAACATAATCACAAAGAAAAGAAAAAAAAGGTAAGGAATTTGTGTCTCATATTGGAATAAACAATATCCAAATAACCTATTCCGGTATATAAAAATATTTGGGAATGGCACTGAAGAAAATTGAAAAAATATAGAACTGGATATCAAACATAGAAGAGTTATTTGGAAGAAATGTTAGACTTTTAACATGGAATTATTGCAATAAGTACTTCTGTATAAGCAAATATTTCAGCTTTTATGGACATATGGCATCCAGATATGGGCCCGTTTCAAGAATACCAATTTGGTCACAATTCAGCAGCTTCAGAATAAATTATAGTGAAGTATTGTTAATACACATTGGTACTTCAACAATAATAATCTCTGTAGAAGTTATTAGAACCTAGAATCAGTGGAAGAAGAAGAAGAAGCGGTTATTTAAGTTTGCGTATTACTACTTGTTTAATTGCTATTTGTTCAGGAGGTATTTGTAGTACTGGCTTCTAGGTATTATTAATAAAATATGCAAAATGTTCCACATTTTTGTCATACTTAATTCTATCATATTATATAAAAAATTGGATTTAATGGGTTAATCTAAACAACTGTTAAATGGTCTAGCTGTTAATGCGACATGTCTTTTCTTAAAATAACAGTCTTCCATTTTGTATTACTGAGTTATTCAATCTATATAGTTGTTGAACATGGAACGTTCAAAATTATATTTGCGATTCAATCATTAGTATTTGCTGTTTAGTTGGAAGAAATATGCTTTCGAAGCACCTCAAAGACCATTAGAGATTTATGGTGATGCTACTTCAGCATATTCTAATTCTTGTATTTAGATTTAACGAAGTGATTGAAACTGCTTATTCTGATGTTAATGACAAAGTTAAAAGCAAACAGCTTGGAGGATCGAAAAAGTGGAAGACAATGAATTCATTCTTGCAAGACAAATTGGTCGAGAATCCAATGGGACTGTTTTAATATCGCGGTTTTATTCCTTGTCGAACATAAATAAAGAGTTTTCTGTAGCGTATTTTAGCTGGCGACGAAAAATTGATTTACTAAGCTAATCATTACCAGAAAGTCTTTCTGTGCATATAATGTATCAGTATTCCGAGCTGTTAAAACCGAATCAGACCCTTATTACTGATGTTTGCAGTAAAAGACCAGCAGTAGCGTAATTAGCAGACATAGCGCTTTCATATTAACTCTTGTTTAAAATTGATAGCGACATGGTTTAAAATTGTTTAAGTACGAAAATTGGTCGATTATTGAATCGCTGTCGAACTATAGTTTATTCAAATTTTTTTTAGTAATGCGTCATGGATACATGTGAACTCGAAACATTGCAATTTTGCCACATCAACTCTGAGTTTTAGTTCAGTTTGGCTTTGACATACAGGAAAATTCTAATCTAAATAAAACCATTGAACAAAAATGTTATCAAATATAATTTATTTTAATTATTCATTATTGTATATCAGAAAACTACAGTTAATGATACAACAGTAATTTATAGGTAAGAGGAACCTCTAAACACTATTGCATTAAAGAATTTTTCAGACGTCTGACAAACGGACGGCGGCCAGTTGTCAGACGTACGCACAATTATTCAAAATATTAGTTATTATTAATACAGATTAAAAACAGACAAACGTTATTTCAGCTCAATGATTATTTTGATAAATTTTAAATCCCTCCCTAATATATGATATCATTTCGTTTGAAAATGCCGGAAACAATAGATAGTCAAGGCCACAAATTGATTGCGGCTTTAATAAAAAATTTCGAAAAGGAACGAGATAATGCAGGCCCCCTTTTGCCTATAATTTCCATTAGAGAGGTAATTATTGATGATATTAAATAATATAAAACCCTACTATTTTATTGAAAATGTTTTTAGCGGGTTGCTGCCGCTCTAAATATTAGTTTGGGTACTGTAAATAACACTGCTTACAAAATGAAGAATAATACGTTAGATTCACCCAAGAAAACCCGTCTACATACAAAATGGGTGACGAATCTTGACCATCTTGATATTGGCTCTATTCGAGACCAAATATATGAAATGTATATGAACAGTAAGTACACAAACTCTTTTCTCGATATAAACATAATTTAATAATTTTATTTTAGAGAAAATTATCTGTCTGGAAAGTATACAAAAGTATATAAAAGGATTAGGGACATGTAGTTTTTTGAGGAATGTAAGATACCCTTTCATACACTCTTACAGGGCAAAGAGTTTAAATGGAATGGCTTAAAAAAATTAAATTTTTAAAGGCATAAAATAAGACCAAGGAAGATAAACTATTAGAATTTGTGTATCTTGATGAAACTAAAATAATTCAAAATGGTTCATTGTGGCTCTCTTGGCAAGACAGTAACAAAAAAAGTGTAAAGATAACAAACACTGATGGAACAAGATAAAAGTTACAATAACATTTAATTAGGTTCTGGTAGTTATTACGTTTATTAAGAATTAATTGTAGATATATTGCTGGTCGAGAAGGATATTCCGTCAAAAACTGTTTGGATATGTGGAAGGAAGCTTTGTCAACTATAACATCTTCGGTTTGTATTAACTCGATAAGTCATACAGAGGAATTAATTGATAAGTGGTGGAATCGTAAACATGTTTTAGATAGATTAGACATTAACAGTTTAGTGAAAGGAAACTTTCAGGATATGTGATAATGCAGTGCAATGTTGGACATTCCTAAGACACAGTGACGAGAGGGGACACAACTAATGCTATGCACATAATTAATTGAATTTTCTACAGTTATGAAAATGATATTGCATGTTATATTTATGTGCACAGATATGATTGTAGTTGTTCAAAATTAAACATGAGCATTAGGTTAGAACGTATGAGGAGAGAATGAATGTTAACTGTTTTGTAGATATGGAAAATACATTAGACAGAATTCAGTGATTAATTTTATGAAGAATGGTATTCACAGATAGTAGCAGAAGAAATAAAATATACAATGGTACCAAGGTGACTTGACAAGTAAATACACCATAGAAGGAAACAAGAACTAAACGTAAAAAAGTAAATATGTTCTCGAATGAAAGTATAATACGTCTCTCAAATATACAATTGTTAATTACGTCGATTAGGCTTCCAGAGGGTTACCACTGCATAAAAAGCGCGCCTAAAAACTCTACCTCATGTGTGGTGTGAAAAAGAGTTTAATGTAAACAAAACAAATCTAACCTACAAACTATTATACCTGTGTTCTTAATTGTAGTTTTAAGTCCTTCGATAATGTATGTATTAGATGTACAATAATGTTAAAATAAATTATGTTTGATAACATTTTTGTTCAAAAATTTTTTTATATTAGAATTTTCTCGTATGTCAAAGCCAAACTGAGCTAAAACTCAGAGTTGATGCGGCAACATTGCAGTGTTTCAACGTCACAAATATCCATGAAGCATCACTAACAAAAATTTGAATAGACTATAGCATCGCCCTTTCGAAACGGCATCGCAATATTGTCAGAACTATGGAAAACTATACAATATAATGAAAATATTGGGACACCAACTTTAGTCGATATGTACATTTTCAAAATTACAAAATAATCACCATACACCCAAGCACTTATTCGTTATGATTCAATAAAACATTTAAGGAATAACTCTATTTACGTACCCTATACGACAGGAGAATTTATAAGATTTGGTAATTGCACAAAAAAAGAAAATACCAAAGTTTCATTTATAACATGTTATTATTTTAAATAAATAATAGTTTCAAATTAGTATATAGTATTTTCGCGTAAAAAATCGTCGTAAGACACCGCTTACGTATGGCGTTTTAAATACATAATTGGTAAAGTTCCGAAAGAAAAAAAAACTATTAGGAGGAAACTCGATGCCATAATAACGCCCTCTCGAACGCAATATCAGTAATTAACCCCGTTCAATCCTCCGAGAAATAATCATACTCCCTCTTAAATCATCATTATTTCTGAATTTAGAACGAAGGCGTATCGACGGCTCATAATTTATGCGGTATTTTCTCCTGCCAGAGCAGTTCGATTCCGTTATGGCGTTTTAAATTGTTATTGTTTGGTGGGGCTCGATTTTTTCCTGTCCGGTGTGGGGCCGGTTGTGTTCAAACACTTTGCCAACTGTCGCACCAGACGATGACTGGAACTTCTTTTATTCTTCATATTATTCAATTGTTATGCATTTAAAGTAGGATTCAATATAGATTGATTGGTTGGTTTGAGGTTAAAACCGAATAGGAATTATCACACAAGATAAAGTAATTTAAACGTATTTTTGTAATTTTATAGTAAAGAAATAAAGTATATTGGTAAGAGATAAACGACGAGAAATGGCTTTTTTATATTTAAGACTAGAGAGGACCTTTAAAACCTATATATTTAATATTAGAGAAGTAGACAATAATTTTTTTAGTTACTTAACACTTTTACGTTAAAAAAACAGACCAATAAGCCTGTCGATATCCAATGTTTTAAACAAACCATACATCAATTGGCTCAAAGTAATCACAGGAGAACAAAATATTATTTCAGAGCATCAATTTGGTTTCCGTAATAAATACGACACTATAAAGCAAGTTCACAGATTAAAATTCACAGAAGTAAATAAAAATTTAAACGAAAAAACAATATTGCTCGGCTGCATTCCTCGGTATATCTCAAAATTTTGATAAGGTGTGGCACAATGGACTTCAAATTAATCTGAAATATCTTCAGCCACATCAACTAATAAAGTCATATATCACACACAGACATATTATTGTGTAACAGGGTGATGAATACACTGAACTACATCCAATATATCCAGGTGTGTATAGCCCTGTATATTAGCCGACGTACTGACCTTAAACACCAATACTATGGCATCTTATGCTGACGATACAGCGAGGATCCAATATCAGCTACAAGGAACCTCCAACCTCGCCTCAAAAAAATTAATTTGCCGTTGAAAACATTGCGTATCAAGGTGAAGGAGACAAAATCTGAAATTTTAAGAAACATGTACTAATAAAGTTTTAACAACTCAAACAATAACATCTCTGAAAGAGTATTAATGCACCCAAATGCACTCGCCGAATAATTAAATGTGCATGATGTTAGTGAAGTGCATATATTAAAACGTTTACTACAAACCTGATTAATAGATATAAAAAATAATTACTACACCAATTAAATCGATTTTCTACATGTTATTGTATAATAAATACCTCATCAAATAATTCCTACCCATTGGGAAGGTTGTGGAATACTAAGATAATAATAATAAAAAATAGAACAAAGAGGAATATGCGGTCGAACTGCGGTCGCATTATGTATACGGAAGTGGTTTTGTCAATACAAAATGTTAAATCTAGAAATTCTTCCTTAATATAAAATTCACTCGTGCCAAATTTCACGCCTCCATGTGCATTTTTCAAATATTTAATCTCAAACATATATTTACAACCATGTCCCAGCAGGATTTGAACCATCTACTATCGCAAGGGTAGAAGGACCGCCCTATTGCCTTTCCCAATGTTCCAACCAAGCCTACGAAAGTAAAAAGGTATGCTCAGCTATATTCTTAGATGTAGCACAAGCCTTCGATAAGGTTTGGCATGAAGGCCTTGTTCATAAACTGCAGAAAATGTTAGTAAAATAACACACCGAACTACTAAAATCGTACACTACAAACAGAATGTTTAGAGTCAAACAAGAAGAAAACTATACATTAAATCAAATAAGTAGCTATACAATAATACAAATACTACAATAAAACAAACTAAAGCAGGTGTACCACAAGGAAGTGTACTAGGATCAATGCGTTATCTACTCTAAACTTGTGATATATCACAAATGGAGAATATTACGATGGCTATATTTGCTGATGATACTGCGATTATATCTGCCGGAGACAATAGTGAAGAAGCCCCATGAAATCTACAATAGGCAAGTGACAATATAAATAATTGGACACAAGCTTGAAAATAAAAATTAATGAAAGTAAATCTGTGCATGTGCAGTTCACCTATAAACAGACCGTATAAGCACCAATGACATTAAATAATACTATCATTCGCTGTTCACTGGAACGAACATATAAGAAAAGAAAAAACTGGAATTAAAATATAGAAAAATGTACTGGCTAATTGGAAGAAAATCACAACTATCAGTACATAATAAATTGTTATTATATAAACAAATACTGAAACCTATATGGACATATGGAGTTCAATTATGGGGATGTTCTGCTAAGAGTAACATAAATAAAATACAAATTTTTGAGAACAAAGTCCTGAGAGGCATTGTGGTGATTATCATAAAAACAGATTGTAGGTCAGCTGGAAAAGACTAGTAACAATGAAATAATTTTTTAAAAAATTAAACCGAGCCCAAACCTTTCTCAGAAATTCAATTACTGAAAATAGTTTAACAATAATTTTCCCCAAAAAGAAATTTTTGAAAGAAATTTGAAAATAATTCATTAAAGAATAAAGAATGAAGTTAATTAATGAAGAGTAATTAAGCTTTTTTTTGCAAAAATTGTAGAATACCGTAAATACACTACAACCTCTGTCAGAATTAGGAAGACATTTAAGCTTTACTTTATTGTTCATTATTTTGGAATGTAATGTTCGGGTTCGGGAAAAACTAAAAGTTGTGTTTGACCCAAATGTTTTTTTAATAATGAATAAATTGATTCATCCGACAAATTGGAAAGGACATATGATCATCAATCAAAAAACACTGACGAAAAGCTAACATAGAACCAGACAGTCTAATTAATTCGAATTAACCTCGAACCAATCTCACCGAGTATATTTTTGCGTAAACATTTTTTTTTGCGTTACACACGACTGATCGAAAGTCCAACGAGATCGTTTGATCGACGACTTCGCCATTCTTATTAATTCTAATTGAAAGCTACTGTTTCAACGTTGATCCTTTCCCAAGCAAAAGTGACGTCGATTTGGATGCACAACACGTTACGTTTAGGCATGTGCATGGTGGGGGAGCTCAGTCACTTCTTTGAATGAAAAAGCTCTACGATGGTGAGGCTTTTAGTATGTCGCAGCGGATCGCGGTGTCGACGGTTGACGCCAGTATCGCAGGATTCTTGTTCATCTTTACGTGTCTAGTGGATACTGTCGAGTGTGGAGAGTGAATTGGGCTTTAACAACTCACGATACATTATTTATAGGTTCGCGGACGAATTCGCTGTACTTTCTTAGTGATTCTGGGGTTATAGTGTTAGAAGTGTTTTGTTTATAATACCGTTATAGTAAGTATTTATTAATATTTACCAATATAAAAATTAAAAAGGTGATTTGAAACGTTTTAAATAAAATAACAATTAATATTATTATTGTTCATCTAGTTGATACTATAATTTAAGTTATAATTTTATAATTATCAACCGAAAAGCATTCTCGGGCAGCAGGAATTATGTATATTATTGAAAATGGTTGTTCTCATGAAGAGAATACATTCAGGAGTTATGCATCTCCAAAACTACACATTCGTGTGATTTGTAATTTAGTATAATTACTAACTGAGAATGAATCTTTGGCATCGGAAACGATTTTTTCAACCATCATCTTCATATACCAAAATTCAGATTATGTATATTTGTGTTCGCAAATCGCAGACAGTATTAGACGGATTGACCTGGAATCACTACAGAACGTAGCACCTCAATAGAAGAGTGTTTCAAAATAATTTTTGAATTTGTCAGACATTATTTGATTTTTATTCTTAGTGAATTTTTTTAATTCTTTAACTCATTGAGCATGTATATACGTATGCTATTTATTATTTTTATTATATTTACTTTTTATATTTACGTGTCCGGTGGATACTCTTCATCGTGGAAAGTGAATTCATCTTTAACATCTCACGATTTCGCAATACTTTAGTAGTGATTCTAATGATACAGTGTTAAAAGATTTTTATTTATAATATCATTAGAGTAAGTGTTTATTAATATTTAAGAATATAAATATTAAAAAACTGATTTAAAACGTTTTAAACAAAGTAACAATTAATATTATTACTGTTATAATTTTATAATTATCAAAAGAAAAACACTTTCATCCAGCAGGAATTATGTGTATGGTAAAAAATGGTAGTTCTCATGAAGAGAACATCTCCAAAACTATACATTCAATTAATTTGAAATTTAGCATAATTACCAACTGAGAAAGAATTTTTGACAAATAGTATCCAAATCGAATTTTTAATTTATCATCTTCATATACAAATATTCAGGTTATGTATATTTGTGTTTGCAAATCGCGGACTGTATTTAACGGACTAACTTGGAATTTATACGTAACCTAGCATTTCTATAGAAGAGAGTCTCAATATAATTTTGTTACTTTTCCTATAATTTTAATTCTACAGTTCGAATGGAAGCGAAATGGTAATTGCTATCACTGGAAATTTAGACAAGACAAATGAAAAAAAAGATTAATAACTAACTTCATATGCTCAAGATTTCTGAAAGTTAAGGGTTTTAAAAGGAATTGAAGGTTTAAAAAGAATTTAACTGGAATAAAAATCAAGTCATGTTTGACAATTGACTATATATTTATGGTATTTCTTACTTTGTTATTTTCACACTTCAGTGTTTAGTGTATACTGTCCAGTTTGGTTAGTGAATTGGTCTTTAATAACTCACGATTTCGCAGTCCTTTATTACTGAATCTAGGGTTATAGTGTTAAAAATGTTTTATTTATAATATCATTACAGCAAGTATTTATTAATATTTATTAATATAAAAATTAAAATAATAATTTCATACGTTTTAAACAAAATGACATTTATTATTATTATTAATCATTTGATGTTGGTTATAATTTACGTTATAGTTTTATAATTTAATAACAGAAAATCACTTTTCACATAGCAAAAATTATGCATATGGTAGAAAATGGATGAAGGGATTACGAAATCTTAAAAAATATACATTTCATTGATTTGAAATTAAATTGGTATAAATATAAAGTGTCAGACGAGTAACTATATATGTATGCTATTTTTTCCTTTATTTACTAATTTCTTCAGCCTTCTTTTTATCTTTACGTGTCTAGTGGATCCTCTCCAGTGTGGAGAGTGAATTGAGCTTTATGCTTCAATCTAAATTAGAATTTTTTAATTGGACAAAATAAAAGTGTTC
The DNA here is from genome assembly GCF_030347505.1 of Rhynchophorus ferrugineus. NCBI lineage: Eukaryota > Metazoa > Arthropoda > Insecta > Coleoptera > Curculionidae > Rhynchophorus > Rhynchophorus ferrugineus. Next base: position 17,264,220 of record NW_027472590.1, read on the forward strand.
TTTTTTTACACAGAGCTGCAATTATGTATTCCTACAAAACAGTTATACACTTTTGAAATAATCAACCGCTAAGAATGAATTTTCAGCAAATGGTATCCAAAACGAATTTTTATCCTACCATATAAACAAAAAAAATGCAGCTTATGTATATTATTTGTGTTCACAAAATTCGAACAATAATTGATCGATTGGATGTTTACACAACAAAGCGCTTTAGTAGAGTGGTATTCCTGTATAATTTTGCTATTTTTTGTATATTTTTTAGTCTGCAGTACCAACGGAAGAGTAACGTTTTAACCATTTTATGTTGAGATGAATTTGTCTTTGTTACGTTGTTATGGTAATCGTTATCATCTTAACCGTCGTTCTGGATTAAATTATATTTATTTTCCGTATATTTTCAATTCGTGAACACAAGATTACTAATGAGTACTTATATGCTCAATACTCTTGAAAGGCAAATGTTGTTGAAGGATTCAAGAGAAATCAGTTGGAATATAAATCCATTCATGTCTGACAAAATACTATATATTTTCCATCATCAATCACAATATGCCACCGGACTCTTCCTCTATATCTAACAGACAATACAAACACTATATTAAAACGGTTAGAAATATTATTTTTCATCCCTTTATATCATTTCAATTACATGTAAATAATTGGAAACAGCTGTTCCAGTTCCTTAAAGTTCTTTGGAAATGTGGTTGTTTGTCTGTTCCTTGTCACTGATATCAGAATTTCCACTTTTACACCAAACCAAAATTGATAATCTAGATATGACCGAACAGTATCATCATATGTTTCTAAAAGTGTTTCATGAGCTGCTGCAGTTCTACTATTAAAGTCTCTATACACTGAATAACTCAGCAACAATAAATGGAAAACTATTTTTATATGGAGAAATGTTAAAGCCATACAATTTCAAATATCAAATTCAAAATATTTCTCAAATAGAGAGAGAATTTGTGATAAAATATAGGCAAAATGATTCTAAGATAAACAGAGCAGGAATAAATTACATTTCAAATAACGCATATGTTAATAAAACACCTGTAATAAAATAATATGAAAAATATCACAAGTTAGATTGGCGCCTGGGACTTCGGAGACTTTGTCTGATCTTAAAAATAAGACAAATATTGATTATTCAAATGATAAAACTATTGCCCTGTTCTTGGCAGAATACATTAAAAATCATCGTGGTCTGGTAGATTGAATATACTGCGCTAAGTATATATACATTATTAAAACAAAGGATAATGTTTACGAGTGTTATATTAAGCTATATATACCATACATATGTATATATAGTAAAAATGAATTTAAAAAAAACAATAAGAACATGACATTAATTTACGAAACGATTTTAGAGGAAGTAAATAGAAAAAAAATTTATATTATATTCATTTATATATTTTAAAATTTGATATTAATTTCAAATTATAAATTAGAGGATATAAAACAATGAACCTTAACTATGCCATAAACTATTTATTAAATTACGACATATTTGAATATACAATACTACAAATGTATTATATATAAATAAAATTATAACAACTTTCTTGTAGATACAGCCCTTTATACTTCTCACATTTATTACTAATTAATTACAGTTAAAGTAAGGTTAATATATTTCATGGAAAAAGGGCTTACCGTTAAAAAAACACTACCATAATTAATGAAATCAAGGACTCAAGTGCCTTAAAAACTCAATGATGTTAATATTTTGTATTTTATTTTAGTATACCTTTAAACTATTTTCTATTATTTCTGCTTAGGTCTGCTTTTCTCTTCTTTGATATTTTGGCAGATTACTTTTCCTTATCAACAAATCATACAGCTGTAGCAAGTACAATCATTTGATAAATTGCTACCTTTTCAGGATTAATGGTCTGCAATATTTTCCTGCACTTCTGCGAAGACTATAAACTGGACGATTAATTGAAATTACTGATATATATAATTCCTTATTACCTTGTTAAAATTCAGTTTCAAATATTATTCTGGGATTTATATTGGCTACTTGTATTTTTGTATTGGCTTCAATATTGAGTCTTATAACATTCTTAACAAAAAAGAACTTATATAGACAGACTCAAATACATTGTTTGCCTGTAACCCTTCTTGACTTATCGTACCCTACTTAAAATTCATTCGTAAGATAATAATCATATCAATAGTTTTATGAAAAATAGTACCTTGATGATACATACTCTTTATACAGTGGTATATAAGCTTCTTGACTTCTTGTGCTCTAAGAAATTTTTTAAGCAATATTTTTTTCTTTATCATCCTGTTGCTTCCAACTTTCAAAGCTTTACAAATTTTTGAAATATAGATTAGATTGTTTAACATCTATATTATGGATTCAACAAAGATGTTGCCAAAATTCAGTATATCTTCAGTAAGGATACTAAAATTATTAAATTGGAGATACAGAGAAGGCAGATGATCCTTCTTGTTATCGGCTTTAGTTATACAGCAAGCGCATGGTGAAATCCTTCTTTGTCTTGCTACTAAGTATGTCATATTACAAGCTTGACATATTAATTTACTTTCACTGCAAAATTTAAATCATTAATTTATCCTATTTGTAACAACTGAAACTAAACCTATATTTGACTCTCCATATTTGTAATACTGTTAAGACGCTGAAATCTTAAACTAACCGGCCTTCATTTTAAGTAAAAAGGAACATCACAATATAACTTTAAAAATGCCATATCAAAAGCTTTAATATTTAAATAAATGCCCAAAGTTTAGTCACAGCAATACAGCACATCGCCATTTCTTTTGAGAAACGCTTGGCTTGCAGTATTGCCAAATCTAAGGGCAAGACTATATATTGTATTAAATACTAAAAGAATGTATCTACTCTATTATTATTTTTTCTTTCAAAACAAAATATAAAAGTTAATGTCAGAAAGTCTTGTTAAATATATTATTTTTCTAAAATAAAATACATTAATAAAGCAAATAGCCTAGCTGTAAATTTGGCAACAACGACTTTTAGCTTTTCGGCTTGCGGCGAGTAGATTGCGCCGACGAATATACCAATAGTTCCGAAAGTAGCCGAATCTCCGGACCACGATGATATTTAATGTATACTATTTTGGCAACTTGCTTTAAAATACGATACTATGAATATCCTTACTGATCAGCAATATGTCTACGATTCGAAAATTATTCTAAATATATGCAAGAAAATAATATCATTACTTTAAAATGATATCATTGTAAGCAAACAAATTAGGAAGGGATAACATACTCTATGTCAACATTACAGTGTAGAATCTGAACCTTAACAATATCCTTTTCTTCAGTTGTGTAAAATTTGTCTGACTCAGCAATATATTAAATAAGTCGATGGATTATGAATAATAATATAATATGTCTTCATATTTCAAATTCGCCTACCAACTTTCTAAGTCAAAAATAATAAGTTAATTACGTTACGACTAGCCAAATGGATATGTTCAGTCGTATATTCAAAATATTGAATCAATATATTGTCTTCAAATTAAATATTCCTTCATACGTCTATCTTCCACAATTATATTTTATCTGCATTTACCGCTAAATTATTATAATATTTTTAATAATATAAAGATTGATAAATATTGCAGACTCTCCTTAATGTAAACTAATTGAAGCCTTTACATTTATGAACGTGTTTCATTTTAAGGTTTATTAAAAGAAACAATTATGTTAATACTTGTGCATATATTTATAACAACTTATATAATACTGCAACAGCGCTGATAATTTTTGGGAATAACAATATTCTGCAACTTTGGTCTTCCTAGATTGGCGAATGTAGGAATTACGTGTTTGCTTTAAATGTTTTCGTTATCTAGTGTTTACGTTATCGAACGTCTGCTGTATTTATTTTCTGAATATGTATTTTTTTGGTACAAGTTTAATGTACGAGGCTAGACCGATGATCATATTGGACATGATATTCTTTCAAAACATTGTTATTAGCTTTTTTATTAGGTGTAATTTCTATAATGTGTCAACATCACATATTTCTCTGATGATATTTGATAATGAGCTATGGAAATACTGTTTGCGGGAATTTTAATTTTTATGATCGAGTCATTGAATGCCGTTGAACTACGTGCATGAAATTGTATTCATCGTCCTTATCTATGTAAATATAAATCTTTTAGCAGGTAGTATTCTAGGTTGGACGAAACATTCCTGAAATGACTATAGTGATTATATGTTGTTGTCACTGACCTTTATTTTCTCGTAGTGAAATTGAGCTTTGTTTGTGGATTGCCCCCTAACCTTTTTGATTTCGAGTTTTTGTTCATTAAGCTAAGCCAGACAACGCCTTTAGTATTGACCAATTCTGGTTTTATTTTAAAAGCCTGCTTCAGTATGAATGAACAATAATTTCCCAATCCTACCAAATAGTTACCTCTATTTATTTGAGACAAGCTTTGCAACCATTTGTGAAGCTTCTCCGGATTTTAATCAGGATATGTCTCGCTAATTGTACGTGATCCACTTTTTATCACTTGAAAATATTTCTATTAAAAATACCTCAACTTAGTTTGATTTCAGCAGTGATTAAGAAATTCAGTGATGTAATTTAGTATAGGTGAATAGTTTAAAACCATTTTATGATTGATATTTAGTTCCACAGCGATATTGGGATTATTTTTATATTTTAAAGAATTTCATCGATATTTTGAAACAAATTTTCCGGAACATAAACGAGCAAACCTGGAGAAAGTCTTTCTCTCACTTAAGCAAAAGCGAAGTACTCTGAAAGACTATTAGTGCATCCCAATGCACTCGCCAAACAGTTAAATTTGCGCGATGACAGTGAAATGCGTAGGCTCAAACGCAAACTGCCATACGAACTGATTAATAGACACATAGAGTTAGATTTAATAATCTCTAGAATAAGTTAGAATAGTTTTTAGAATATTTATTATTTAGAAGATTTAGATTATAAGTTACACAGTAGATCACTTACTGAAGTAGTAGATCACATGTCAGGATCACTTACTGAAGTAGTAGATCGAAGTAGTAGATCACATGTCAGGATAGTTATATTATATAACTGGAATCATATAATAATACTTATTGCCCACGGGTAGATTGTTGACGTTCTAGAAGATTAATAAAAAAAACTTAAGCAATCATCATCACTGATACCACATAACTTAGAAAATATGAAACTATGAAAATAGCAAATATATAACTTACCAAAATGACTTGTTCTCCAGGTATTATTGAGAACACTTTAATTTTTGTTTTAATTATGCTCATTGCCTATTTTATCACAATATACTCATTATTTTAACTGGCTCTTTTAAGCATAAATTCAACTGACACGAACTTACTATAATATACTATAATTACGGTATTGTAATAGCAACAAAATGACTTAAATGGCTAAATGCTAAAATGAGTTAAAAGTTTTTCATCGTAATTTGATCCTTATCGTTTCACAGTTTATTGAAAGTAAAAAATTGTGTCAAACTAGTTTTACATATAAACCTGCTATTCTGTCGCGTTATATTACATAAATAGTTTATTGATATTATGTTGACTGCTTTCGTTTCGAGCTTCAACTACATCTAATCTCTTTCTAGGCTTTTCTATTGATTATTTATCATTGCATTAATAGATTAAATTTAAGACTAAGATTATGTTAACTTTAATTGTAATGCTATAGATTTAATAAAAAAATGTTTTCTGATATATTTTTATGCATAATTTGATTTAAGGTCTACTTTAAAGAGAAATGTGATGTTTATGTCATTTTCAAAAATAACTGGTATATATATGCAAGTGTGAAGGCGTATATAAGAAAAATATATGCAATGATCAAGTTATAACAAATTCTGGTAATATAGTACAAAAACACAGAGTTACTTTTACTGGACTATAACATTTATATATATTTTTGATTTTGATGATTCATTGGTTAAATAAATTCCACGATCTATTATTATAAAATAATGATTCATAGTAACAAAAAAAGGTTTAGTCTGAACCTGTGAAATATCCTTGATTTTATATTTACCTTTTAATTTATATAAATGATATTATAATCAAGCATAATTAGTTTATAATAACAGTTAGGTGGGAAGATAAATAATCTAAAAGGTACATTTAGAACTTTTCTACTAAAACTGTTAATCAATTAGTTATTATAATCAATTATTAATTATTACGAAAATATATAAATGCATATTTCATTCATCATCTTCGCATTTCTGAACTTGGATAACAAGTCAATTGAAAAGACTCCGGTCAACATAATTCATACACTCTCTATAGCGACCCTCCTACTTTTCGATACCTTTTTTTGTAGTACGATTTGTCCTTTATTTCAAAATAAGTCTCAGTTTCGTCGATCACCTCTTCATTCGACGAAAATACTTCGAAAAAAAAAGATCTTCCCAGAGAGCATTCTTTTGAGATCTAAGAACAGGAAATAGTGGCTGGGGGGCAGATCTGGGGAATCCAATTCATGGATTTTTGCCAACATTTTCACTGACTTGTGACATTGTCATGATGAAGCAGCACTTTTTTTTCTTCACATGCGGTAGTTTTTCGGCGATTTCGGCTAATAACGCTATGTAATAAAAAAAGTTAATTCACTCAAAATGTTATAATTCAGAAACTTCTTTTGAGGGTTAGGTCTAACTAAAAACATATGAATTTAATTCTAGTAGCGCCATCAATGTGTCAGGCGGGGGACTTATATTTACTTTGAATTAATTTATCTCATTCATTTAATTTTTAAATAATCTACAATCCAAATTAAGAAATGTATTGGATATATTGTGTTATAATACATACTATCTTTTATTTATCATTTTGTTTCTTATCTGTATTTCTGTATGTCAAATTGGTCAATTTTTCTTTTATAGTTAGCATATAATTATTAATTTTATCATAGTTTACTATACAATTTATTTATTTTTTGTTTTTTTCAAATCCATTACACCTATTTCATAGGAGCCTTTGTCTTTATTGTCAAAAAACTGGGAAAATTGGTTTTCTTAAACGTCTTTTGAAGCGAATTTTTCACTAAAAAAACGTGGACAGGAACTAATCACTTTGTACTGGGTCCGGACTGTAAGGTATATATTCATATTCATGCATTTATTCTATATTCAGCTTTTTACGGATCTAGCCTTATCCAGAAGACCACAAACAGTTTTTTAGTAGAATATTTATCTCCTGAGCCATATAAATGGTACTTCTTTTCCGGTACAGCCATTTCCATACTTTTTTCCACATGTTCGATAAATGGAACAGAATCAATGGACTGCGCTTGGGTGTCTCCTACAGCAGCAAAACTATAAGCAAAACCCTATTTACATTTTAAGAGGCGTGGTTTGATATTTATATTTTATTATCAAGGAAAAATTGTAAAATATAATGTACCTTTGTTAGTGTTAACATTATAAGGCTATCTAAAATTAAACGAATGGACTTATTAGACTTAGACTTATAACATTAATTATAACAACATATTATATTATTATTATATTATTACTATATTATTAACATATTATTAGATCGTTACATACCCAGTTTCACAATATATGTAGGATTACGTCTAAGATGATGAATGTATGATGACAATTTTCTTAGTGTCATTGCTTTATTTATTTTTTTTAATATGTTGTACAACATATATACATATTTTCTATGTATTAGTTTTGTTCAACCAGCTGTTAACTCTTATTCTATGTAATTTTATTGTATTTATGTTATTATTGTATTATTCTCGGGATTTTAATTGATATTTAAAACAAAAAAATATTTCGCTGTAATTTATGATTTTCAAAGGAACAAACGTGCGATTTCAGAACCATAACATTATAGAATAACAGAATTTAGATGATATTTAGAAGTGTATTCTATATGGCTTCCTTTTCATTTAAAATGAAAATTATGTTCGGTAAAAGAACGGAAATTAATAAATTTTCTTTGTACCGATTTTAGGTGTAATCGTTAATTTTAATATTAGTGCCTGGCCATGTGATTGAAATTGTTTCAGACAATTTCAGAGTATTTCGAGCTAGTTTCGAAACAATGAATGTCGCCACTAAAACAGAAGCCTCCTACGTTTGTATTTCCTATTAAATTTTCTACTAGATGGGAACAATTTTAAAAAACTATAATTTTGCGTACATTTCTCGGTGATTGCCTTCACGAAGCTTATACATTTCTTTAGCGGCAACATTCATACGTTGTCTGAAAGATAAAAGAATAAATGGACAATATCTTCAAGATTCATTCAGAAGTTCATTGTTGTCGATTTTTTTATGTAAAATAAATTTACTTATAGTTGCATAAATTACACCATATTGTATTCATACGCTTAATATATTGATGATTTGAAGTATTGCTTTTTATGTAAAATTGATCAACAGCCACAACTAATATATTAATGCATAAGCAAAAAAACACTGAATATTTATAGAAAATAAATATTACCAAAACAAATTTTACACCTGTTTTGTTTAATGAGTTTCTCTTAATGCTGATGTCATTAGTAAGATTTTCATAGGCTTCTTTAAATTTATTTTTATTATGCGTTCATTTCTGTTAGTTTAGACTGTTGAATGACTGCCTCACGAAATATTGAGTAAATATTGTCAGATGCATGAAAAAAATTGTAGAATATGATTCGTTATAAACGTATTTTTCTCATCTAGGTATCGTTAAATAATCTGCATGTATCTTAGGAATTTTTATTATCGCGAATTTTATGATTTTTTGTGGCTCCATATTCGCCATTATATTTTTATCATGGACAGCTGGGTAATATGTGATGTTATGAGACGAAATTATTGATATAAACAGTTATTTAAAATCTTTTTTTTCTCAGTTGGCATGTTCTATGGATCTCAGAAAAAATATTTTATGTTTTAATTATAGCGAAATTATATCTACCACTTGAAGATATGGGTTCTTTTCATAGTTTTCTACTGTGATTTATCTTGCACTAGTTGATTCAAATTTTCTGCAACTGTTCTTTTGTCATCAGTCAAATGAATCTTCCCCTTTAGGTACTTGGATCACTTTTTATCCACCTATCCATTCGAGTCCGACCCAATTACATTTTAATGTACTTCAGCTATTGTCCTCGAGCAAGTAAATAGAAAGCATTCAACATATTTTACCAAATGTTGTCCAATCGAATATTATATATTAATGGAGGTAATTATTTGTCATGGCTGATTTCACTATCCAAAAATAAACATGTTTCCCTTAGTATTTCAAGATAATTTTTATAAAATGTGGTTAAGTAAAGCGAATTTTTAATTTTGAACAAAGTAATATATATTATGTACATATGCTAACAATATGAAAAGTGTTATTAGCCTTTCTTAAAGATATTTACATTATGGATTGTTGAACCTACCTAGTGGCACCTATCGGGTGTTTGAATCTAAATAATATAAATTGGTGATTAATACGTTTTAACTGGCTGATGCTGTGCCTTGACTTTTCTTGGGTAAGTAACATCAGGAATATCCCTATACCTAAGTTAGCAGTAGTCTAGCACAGAAATGTTCTCATTGAACTTTTCTCAATCATAAGCTGGGTGTGGACGAAATTAATTCTTTTTAAGTTGGTTATCGGATCTTGAAAACTTGTTGAGATCTTACATATTATTTTTATTTTGTACCTCCAAATCATACATTGCTGAAGGATTACTGAGGAAAAGTTGCAGATGTTTATATGACTGTAGGCTCTCAGCAAAAAATACTAGTAAGAGAGTTATGACATATATTGCAGCCTGTAATTTTTACGGCCCCTTTCTTTGTTGTTTATATGGCTTTGTAGGCAGTTTTCAAAAGTCCAATTTGATTTCTATAGTGGAAATGTTGATTCATTACACATCTGATGAATATATATTACTGGAATTGGAGATTTCTTCGGTATATTCATGTTTTACTTTTTGAAATACTCCAAACAAGATATTTTACATTAATCGATTATAATCTTCCAACAGTTAGATTATTTGTATTTTGATACTTAAGTGTGCCAGTATTAGGATACGAATTTCTCGAAAGCTGATACTGTAAAATACAGAAAATAGTGTGACTTGTATCTCTAAAGTTAGAACCGACTTGGTACATGTTACGGAGATTTTTGCATTCAGCAGATAAAAATAATTGTTTAACAATCTGGTTGATAACTCGATCTTGCAAATATCATGAATACTGTTTTCAATTAGCTCATTTCTAGTACGATGGACTATGAATTATTCGATTTAGGGACCATTAGTAGTAGTTCCCACAAGTCATTAGTTATTAGGATATGTCGGTGCAAATAACTGTACAAATCTTTTGAAATTAATTAATAGTCATATGCATTTAATATGCTTGTCTAGGACATGTTTACAACTCCTGGAAAATGCAGAACTCTAATTATATCACTTATATAGCCTGATTCCTCAAGCAGAACCATCAAAATACCTAGACATCTCTCTTATTTTAATTACAAAATTGTGAACATTATGTTAGCCAAAAATTTGAGCGAATGAAATTTAAAATTAAATAACTATATTTTTAATTTGGGAAATTCATATTAATACATTTATCTCCAACTCATCATACTTGTTCACTAATTAAAGCACAAATAAAATATACCAATAAATAAATTTATAATAATTGTTGTACAAAGCATATTTAATGAAAAATGTTATATCAAATATGTGTTCATATTTAAAAACAGTTTAGAAAACAATTTGTCGTATGGTCTCCCACAGCACAGCTATTAGTAATGTCGAAAGTTTTTATCTGATTATGTACAATAGTTATCCGATTTTATATCAGGAAAAATTACTTGACGGCATTACGATTTATCAATCCGTTTTGCTGAAATAACTACATGTTGCAGCCATGATGTCTATCTAAATATTGTAGATGATAGTTTGTTTTGAAATTTTCTATTACGTGAATTTTACATCAATATCTTACAAATTTTACTTTTGTTGTTCAAGAATTTAATTTATACGAATTTGGATTGAGATAAAAGATACGGCAACTTTCTGAAACAATCTCGAAAATATCTTAACCGTGAAATAAGTTAGATATTAAATATAAATTTTTGAAAAATAACTTTATCACACGAGACAGTTTTCTGGATATAAAAAGATGGATTATTTGAAAAAAAAAATTAATTAAGGTTTTTATTAACTTGATAATATTGTTTTAATTTATAAGCTGTATTATTTAGTTATTGATAAATGTCCCAAAAGTCTGACATTTTTCTACGCAAAATCTCGAAATTTCTCATTCGACAGTCCCAAGCGCAGAAAATCACGAATAATTTCGACGCCAAAGTGGAGTATTCATCGCTATATGGTCTTGATGTGCATATCATCAGCAAGATGTAGCTGTTGAAACCGAATGAAACTATTACTGCAAGAACCTATCGATGCCATTTGAGCAGATTGAACAATGTATTGTTGCAAACAAAACAAGCAATACCGAATAACAGACGTAAAGCTTCTTTTATGACAACGTTAGGCTATATGTTGCAAGAGTTGTGACGACTACACTGCTGCAACTTGAATTAATTGATTAATTAATAGATATGGATATATAGAAAAATAATTCGAAGAACCAATAGTGAAAATGTAGGTCTAAAAATGAATGAATTGAGAATTGAGATCGTAGTATTTTTTATTAAAAAATAATAATTAATAACAGGTGTGGCAAAAGTCACGTCATATTTTCCTTCCGCCCCATCTTGATTATGTGCAATCGTAATTACGCACTATTGGCACTCAGCGGAAATTGAGTCAAAATTATCCTAATGGTCCAGTGCCTCACAAAACCACAATTTATCCTTTATACGCGAATTTTCGACAGTACAGTACGATTGCAGTCAGGCCTCGTTCTGGAAGAAAACGGACGTCTCGTAACGCTGAAAATGTGGCTCTGGTGCGAGATAGTGTTGCAGAGTCTCCAGAAACATCAATTCGGAGACTTGGTTCCCAATTACACATTTCTGCACGCAATTTAAGGCAAATTTTGAAAACTGATTTGAAAATGTTCCCGTACAAAACTCAGTTAGTCCAAAAATTGCTATCGAGAGATCCTGATCGACGAGTTGAGTACAGTAATGTAATCCTAAGTCTGTCTGGTGAAATTAAAGAATTTTCGTATAAATTGAAAATGAGCGATGAAGCCCATTTCCTCCGCAATGGCCACGTCAATAAACAGGATGGTCGGTTTTGAGGAACACAGAATCCTCAGTTAATTCATAAAACATTATTGCATCCACCACTAAAAACAATGTATGGTGTGGTGTGTATTCATTCTGCGAACATCATTGTTCCGTGTTTTATTGAAAATGACCAAGGTGATCAGAACAGTACCAAGACATGATTCGAAATTTTCTAGAGAACATATGGTTTCAGCAAGATATACACCAAGGGCCACAGTACATGCAGCTCGTTCAATAATTCGATTACTGAATGACGTTTTGCTAGGAAGATTAAGTGGTGATTTAGCATGGCCAGCTAGAACTCCGGATTTAAAATCACCAGACTTTTTCTTAAAGGGTTTTTTAAATCAAAAGTTTATGTGAATAACCCTAAACGGTTTAACATCTTAAAGTCAATATTCGTCACGAAATTTAGCTTCAGGTATTGCAAAACGTCATAAAAAATGCCTTAAAATGTTAATCCTTATCAAGTTAAATCGCAGTCACCATTTAGTCGATATAATTTTTCAATTACAACGAAAAAAAGTCAAGACCAAATAAACTTTTTATGAAAACCAAAATTACTTATCTTTTCTTCGAGCAAAGTTAAAGTTAAACAGCTATTAAAAGACTACTATTGGAACAAAATGCGAATAGAAAATGAAAATTTTATCCTAAAATCGGTGATTTCTTCTCTATATACAAGAGGTGAATTTTCACAAGTATTTCTTTTAAATTCGTAATATAATACTTAGTAGTCTAATTTAAATGTTAAAATTTTAAGTTTTAAGTTTAAGTCGAATTTGAAATATGAAAACGAAAACAAAAATTGGGAAGAAAGGAAAATATAATCTTGCCTAAGAAATAGTAGTAATAATGTTTAATACTGTTTTATTTTTAAACGCACCTTGATTTTCTGAATGACAGTCGGTATCTGAAGGTCTCGGTATAAATAATCAGTCCTGTAGTATCTCGGTGCACCAACAATACTTCCCAGGACTTTGTTCTGGAAAACTGGTATTTTATTTATAATACTTTTCGCGGAACATACCCGTAATTGTATTCCATATATTCATATAGATTACAATACTTGTTTAATAGCAAATTATGTACTGATAACTGTGATTTTTTCCAATTTACCATTACATTTTCCTATATTTTAACTCCAGTCCTTTGCTTTTCTTTTTTTAGATGTTCTTTCTATCGAAGTTTAGCGTCAAGATTTATTCCAAGATACTTAGCGTTGTTTGTATAAGTTATAATATTATAATTTATTATTGTTGGTACTTGTGCGATTTGATACTTTCGTTAATTTTTATTTTCCAGGTTTGGATCCAATTATTTATATTGTCACTTACTGCAATTTTCAGGTGAATACTAGTAGTATTATCAACAAATGTAGTCATTGTGTTATTTTTCATTTGAGTTATATCACATATGTAGAGTAAGTAAAGAATTGAACCCAACACACTTCCTTAGGGTACACCTGCTTAGCTTCTTTTATTGTAGTGTAGGCTTCATCTTCTTTTACTCTAAAGATTTTGGCAATATTGTCAGATTTTAATAGTTCAGGTTCAGTTAATAGTTCATTTTAATGTAGGCTAAATGTAGAACAGTAGAGCAAATAATATAAAATAAAAATTAATTTTAATTTGAGAATATACGTAAAGAAGTTATTTCTTTGTTAAAAAGGCTGTTGTATCGGTGGGTTTTTATTGTAAATTTTGGGTGGAAATTACGATGGAAGAAACCATATATAATTGACAAGTTGTATAGTTGAAGTTATGGAGAATAGCTAAAAAAGAAACAACTACGTAATTTGAATTTATAATGTGTGCTTTTTTACTATGTAAGAAATTTGAAACAATATTATATAAGCCATATTACTTTAGATATATTTTACGATATGAAGTTCAAACTTCTTTATTTAAGTAAGTGGAAAGGTTCTATGAAAACGAGACAGTTACATAGAGCATGATTATGAGCATATGCTTATAAAATGGATAATTTGAAATTGTGTATTTTCTACTTATAATTATAATTGACTTTATTCTCGCCTAACGCATTTCGTCTATGAACGATTAGAATTATTACATTTGCTGAGACCTTCTACATTAATTTTAATATCAACAGTAATGTTAGGAGTTATAATTTTTGAAAAAATAAAATGGTTATTTCAAGATAAATAAATAATATACTAAAATACATCTTTTTCAACTTATTTTGGATGTGTATCAGTAGGAGGATAAATACGTATATATTAAACCATTAAAGAAATGATTATTCATCTGGTAATGTATGGTTTGCTGTTGAAAACAATGGAGGTGTAATTTACAGTTCAACAGGAAGGCGGAAGAGATGCCTGTGTTGTCCGTATCATGGCGATATTTCTATATACGATATAAGTCTTACGCCGAAGAAAGCATTGGCATTTAAAAATGGCGAATATTAAGTTGCAACGATGTACTTATGTAAATTACCAGCGACAATCGAGGAAGAAATCGTCGTAAACGTACTGATATAGCAATAAACAAGGAAACGTCTTAACAATATCTCAGCAATTTATGACGTTGTAAATTACAATAAATGACGAATAATCTATAATTTATATAATAGGTGCTATTAGTTTGGTGAAACAATAAAAAATGTTATATTCGCATGTACCATAACAAACTAATTTGGCAATCCTTATTAGATAATAACCATTATTATTTACATTAGATCTTAAAAATTTTATTATATAAAGCACTTATTCTCCTATTATTAATACTGAATATTTTAACTTTGTATTCAATAAACAAAATATTAGATTATTCAATAATTTTGTAAAAAATAGACAAAATATATTTTTAATATAAGAACAGAAACATATTAAATATGTTTAATATAATCATTAAATAATTCAATCATGGTCTGTTATGGTAGTGAACAAAAACAAGAGGTTAAGAAGTGGTGTGAAAGAACTACAGATATCTAGGATTGAAAGGAGATTTTGCTTGTTGATTACTATAAATACGAATGCTTCATTATCCATTATGTTAGAATAATGTAATAATGTTACTATTTTACATTAATATATTAATATATAAATAGCCTTGTTATACCAATAAAAGATAAATAACTATAAAAATAGAACAAAAATATTTATTTCTCTGCATTGTTTATATTATTTTCTATGTCAAATTTAAACAAATGATATAGCAAACTTGGTTGGTGCAGTTGTAAAGGCGACAGGACGATCCACCTGCCGTTTAACGAATGTGATTGTGTCCTTATACCAGAGTTTAAAATTCGACAAGGAAAATGACCCCAGTGACACCAGTAACTAGGCTGGATAAGGTCTTCTGTGATGATCTCCAAATTGATTACTCACCAGTTGGTAGGTTTAATGCCGAGCATCGTAGTTTGGAGTCAGTCCACTCCAGATAAAGCCTAGTTGGTAAAAAGGAAACTATATATGTAATTATACATAAAAGATTATAACAGAAGAAGTTACAAACCTACGCCAGAGTATTTTTTGAAATGAACTGCCCAAATTAAGAGTATTTGGATATAATGTCGTATACATTAACGTTTTTTTACATAACTTCCAGATACCATAACTAATCCCAAATCAACTACGTATCTATATCTATATATAATTTTAAAAAGTATACTCATTCTTGATTGCATTTTTTCTATCTAATTGTAAATTCATACTAAGCAGCTATTGATATGCGATTAATATTAAATAATATGCAAATCTTCTTAAATATATAGATAGTATAAAAAAAAATCAAATTCGACACGATTTCGTCTTAACTATTAATAATTAATTAAATTATTAATTAATATGTATATGATTGATATGTATATCATATTAGTTTCACTTATGACATACAACAATATCTAGTTGTATATATAATATATGTTGAAATATCTGGTATCGAACTAAATATTTCCACCAAATTATAATATTATTTTAAATAACAATAACCGTCCAAAGAATATAAATATTCTTGTTACGGTTTGTTCTACAATAGAAGAATGCTAGGTGTGAGTTAAAGAAGGTCAAGACTGAAAAAAGAAGAGGCTAAATGTTAAATATCTCTCTAATATACTAACAGCCTTGAATAAAAGAGACCACATGGCGCATATATATACTAAGGATAAAGAAAGGAAAATTTTAAACTTGTAACTGTTAATATTATATTATATTATTATTAAAAATAAGCTGTAGCTTAAATATAAAATGAGCTGTAGTGCTGTATTTATATTTCCACAAAAATATATCCACTGTTTTTGATATAGACGAGCAGTAGTAGTATCTTATTAGTAAATTGTAGTAAATTAGTAAATTGTAATTATATACCTTTTTCATGCTGTAGTCCTTTTATGTAGTATTATTCAATAAAGGCGTGTGAATTTCAACTTGTTTCTGATTGTCCAGTTACCAATGCGATTTGAGGATATTGTTATTGCTCACATAGTTGATCTGAGATGGCCACCAGCAGTTTTCTGATATCCTATGCCGATAAGTGAAAATTGTGTTTTAGCTTTAAATTTAACATAATTAAGGTCGTCAGTTAAATTCATATAATGCATTTTGGGCCTTTTAGATAAAATTAATTGGTTATTACCTCGTACAGCCTACGAAATACGTTTTAACATAGGCCTACCTTTATTGAAAAACTTGACATATTACTACATCGTTTACATCTTAATAATTATTTCAAATTATTTAATTATTTACTTTTCCTGACAGGATTTTCTGAGAAAAATGTTTCTTAAGTGGTTCAAAAGACTACAAGAGCAACTTAGGTTTAATGTTATAACAGCTTATAATATAAACGTATACATCGAATTTATTTTGAAATGATAAAAAGTCTTTACTAATTCCAATAATGTCGATCCATCTTCAAATATATTGATTGATGAAATAATAATAAACAAATGTCACTATCGAAAAATTACATATTACTATTAAATTACTAATATATTTGCTATTAATATATTTACTACTAATATATAATATATTTGTTGGCATTTGAAAACACAGCTGATTGGATAATATAAGTAAAATACAATCGATTAAAAGAAGATTTTGCTAAACACCTTAGTAAATCCTAAAAATATTTCTCTACCCCCACTATATCATTTATTACTTACACATAACAAGTCAATTGAAAAGTCCCCAGCCTACCATAGTAAAACACACTTTTTTTGGTAACATTAGTTTTCTTTATTCAACATAATTCCCTTCAAGGGTGATAGACTGATCATAGTGACCCTCCAACTTTTCGATACCATTTTTGTAGTACGATTTGTAGTATTTGATTTGCTTCAAAATAGGCTTCAGTTTCGGCGATCATCTATTCATTCGACGAAAATTTCTTCCCAGCGAGGATTTTTTTGAGATCTGCAAACAGAAAATAGTCGCTGGGAGCCTGGGAGCCAGATCTGTAGAATACGGTGGATGAAGGAGCAATGCGAAGCCCAATTCATGGATTTTTGCCATCGTTTTCACTGACTTGTGACACGGTGCATTGTCTTGGTGAAGCAGCACTTTCTTTTTCTTTAAATGCGGTCATTTTTCGGCGATTTCGTCCTTCAAACGGTCCAATAATGCTATGTGATAGTCGCTGTTGATGGCTCTTCCTTTTTCTAGGTAGTCAATGAAAATTATTCCATGCTCATCCCAAAATACAGACGCCATAACCTTGCCAGCCGACTGTTGTGTTTACCCACACTTTAGAGCGGGTTCATCGTGTGTAGTGTGTGTAGTCCACTCGTATGACTGTCGATTGGACTCCGGAGTAAAATGATGAAGACATGTTTCATCCATTGTCACATATCGACGCAAAAACTCGGGTTTATTACGCTTGATCAAACAATGCTCCGAATCCTCAACTCGTCGTTGTTTTTGGTCAAAAGTGAGCTCGCGCGGCACCCACTTTGCACAGTGCTTTCTCATACCCAAATATTCATGAATGATATAATGTACACGTTCAGTTGATATCTTTAGAGGATCTGCTATTTCATTCAATATTTCAATTTACGGTCATTCAAAATCATGTTGTGGAATTTTTTAATGTTTTCGTCGGTAACAACCTCTTTTGGGCGTCCACTACTTTCACCGTTTTCGGTGCTCATTTCTAAACTTAGCATACCAATCCTTGATGGTTGATTTTCCTGGGGCAGTGTCCGGAAACTCGGCATCAATCCAAGTTCTTCACCATAATTTTCATAATTACAAAAGTTGCTTCACTCATAATGCTATAATTCACAAACTAATGATCCGACAGCAAATTTATACACGCCACGTTTTGAGGGTTAGGGCTAACTAAAAAACATATGGATTTAATTCTAGTAACGCAATCTATGTGTCAGGTCGGGGATTTCAAGTCTTTTCAATTGACTTATTATACCATACCATATTTTTTAATAGAAGTGCCTTTGTTTACAATGTCAATCAAATTCAAATTAGATTACAAAAATCCAATATTAAAAATCTGTTTTTACAAAATATACGAGTAGTTAGGGAATACTTCACCAAATTAAGAGTAGCAGATACATGTTTGTTTGAACAATATGGCTTTATTAAGTTTTTGCTAGTGTGTGTTATGTCAAAAATATTTTCTAAATATTTCTAACAATACTCACGTTTGGCAAATTCAATAATGTGTGAACTCAAAGGTGTATCACTCAGTCAGATAAAGTAAAATTAATTTAGCAGAGATCCATTTTAAGAATTCATAGGAGAAGTTAATAAGTTGATACATACTAATTAATTAAGTTAATACATAATAACTAATAACAGATTTTAAAGTACTTGATGAAGTATTGTAGCTATTATTAAAATACACTTCAAAATTTCAATTTGTACATTATATTTACCCAAGTGTTACAGAATAATTTAATACAATACCTGATAAACTATTTTGTTCTACAGAGCTGCTAAAAGTTTAAGTTAAAATCAAACATCCATCATTAAATGTATATAATTAATAACTTTTTTGTGTTGTAGTTATCATCAACTATGTAAAATTAATATTGTGGTATCAAATACATTTGCAATCGATACAATTTTGATTGGTCTTAGCAAATATGGGGCACTTGATTTCATTAATACTATTCTCGCAGTTCCCAAATGGCAATAATGCTATTATTGGGTACCCTTTAAAATTATTTTATACGCTTATTAATTTTCTTACCAAGAGTATACTGATGGCATTTTTACTTAATGTTCATTATTCTGTCACATTTCATAGTTAGTAGATCTGGAATAACTCACTTAGTTCTACACAAATTATTTTTAAAATTACTATTTCGCAGTATCGACGTATAGTTTTTGGAAAAATGTCGATTATTTGCCTTGATACATCGCAGTTCAATTGTTTCGCTTATATCTTCCGTCCGTTGGTAGCACAAAACCTATGAAATATAAGATAGATGGTCCAAATAAAATCGAAATTCGATAAAAAGTTTAAAGGTTGATATACAGACATGATGGTTAGTGACTGACCTTGACTGTGACGTCAATATTTTGTAGCGCTTATGATTGGTGTTACTCCTGACTTAATTGATTTCTAATAGTTGTCTTAGTAATCGCAATTTTTCAAAACATTTTATGAAACAAAATTTTTTGTGATTGTTTATTACAGTCATCGTGCCTATTATTGAACAATATAGTATGGAGCATTTATCGCAATAGTAATTAAACAAACAATATTCACGTAATTATGCATATGACACGAAATATCACCAAACAATAGACCTAGAATAACCAGTTTTAATATACACGTATTCATTTCATGTTATGTGTATCTGAAAATATATTCAGCGCATTATGATAATATGCATTCGCCTAAATTGGTTCCGGCAAAGAAAGCAGTGACATTTAGAAATAGCGAATGTTAAGTTGCGTCAATGTATTTATGCGGTTTCGTGATTTGCGTTAAAAACGCTTCGAACGCGCTCACAACCGATGTAAACAACTGAAAAAATTGATGTTTATAACGCTTTCTAACTATATTGTACAATATATAATGTTATGTTTGAGCATTCATACTAGGCAAACTATCGAGATAAATTTCGTATTGGTTTATCTAAATAGTGCTATTTAATTTCATCGAAAGGTCTTTTGACGTGGTCAAACCGTTTGTCCTTGTTTCAGTTAACAGTATTCTGCAGTCGGACAGATTTAATTTGATATTAGTTTTTGAATAAGGAAAATCGTCAATAACTATCTTGAATTAAAATTGTTTTTTGGTTTTAATTATAATTAGAGGTAAATCAAGATGTAATATCCAATTCTCTACTATATCAAAATCTTATTTAAATTAGGTTTTGGTTTCGACTGATTATTAAGTTATTCTTGTTATAAGTAATAATAGTTTTCGTGGCTTAATTTTAAGATTTTAAGTTAAGAGATTGAGATCTAGAAGAAAATCTAACACCGACAGCATTAAAAAGCGGATATTATACTTGTAGTCACATGTGGAAAATAGAGATTATAGAGTATAGAAGGATCTATAGCTTTTTTCATGGATTTTTAGGGGAATATTATAACAGGTCAACTGAAAAGTCCCCGGTTTGACATATAGTTTTTTAGTTAGCACTAACCCTCAAAAGATGCGTGTATAAATTTGACAGCTGTCGGATCATTACTTTGTGAATTATAGCATTTTGAGTGAAGCAACTTTTGTTATTGTGAAAAAAAATGGATAAAAAGGAATTTTGCGTGTTGATAAAATAATGCTTTTTGAAGGGAAAAAATACAGTTGAACCAAAAACTTGACTTGATGCTGGGTTTCCGGATACTGCCCTAATAAAATCAACCATCAAGGATTGGTATGCTAAGTTTAGACGTGGTGAAATGAACACCGAAAACGGTGGACGAAGTGGACGCCCAAAAGAGGTTGTTACCGACGAAAAAGAAATCCACAAAATGATTTTGAATGACTGTAAATTGAAATTGAATGATATAGCACACACACACACATCACAAAGGTATCAACTGAACATGTACATCATATTATTCATGAATATTTGGATATGAGAAAGGTGCCGCGCGAGCTCACTTTTGACCAAAAACAACGACGAGTTGATGATTCAGAAAAGTGTCTGAAGATGATCAAGCATAACAAACCCGAGTTTTTGCGTCGATAAGTGGTAATGGAGAAAACATTGCTCAATCATTTCACTTCGAAGTTCAATCGACAGTTATCCGAGTGGGGTGAACACGATGAATCCGCTCCAAAGGAAAGTTTATGGCGTCTGTATTTTGGACGCGCATGGGATAACTTTAATTAACTACCTTGAAAAAGGAAGCAACATCAACAGCGAGTATTACATAGCGTTATTGGATTGTTGTAGGATGAAGTCGCCGAAAAACGGTCGCATTTGAAGAAAAAAAGTGCTACTTCAACAAGATAATGCGCCGTGTCACAAGTCAGTGAAAACGATGGCAAAAATCCATGAATTGATAAAAGACCTGTTATGGCTCGGTGAATGGAGGTAAAATGAAATCAAGCTGTGGTGGTTATATTATGTGACCGTTTGATGAGATATAAAATTTGATAAAATACAATTAGATGAAAAGGAGCAGCTCTGGTTTTGGTTCAGCTCTGGTGACATGTCTGAATTGAGCGATGGTCAGTGACCGAATTAATGAAAGTACCCTTCAATGGCATTCCGGATAAACGTCTCGAAGTAGCCAGATGTTCGTTATCGTTTAGTGGACGTCGCTGCTGTATTGGCTGTGTCTCTTTTATTGTGTATCTCACAACTTCGTCGTCTTGTTCGTTTAGGCCTGTTTTGATTGTGTTTGAGTCTATGGCGTGATGTAGTCACTTTATGACAAATATAAATGTTTTTTCGGGCTTTGGTTTAAAAGTATGGTATTGCATAATCCTATTGTTCACACATCTGAATCTTCATTGTTTCAAAGCCGATTCTTTTTATAGTATAATTATTTGATATTGTCTTGAGCAAGACGTGAATATGCTTAATAACACCTGCCTTATATTTTGTTACTGATGATGGTCTGGGAATTGTTTTTGGTTGGTTTTGCCATTTTGTTCTGGGTTTCTTCTGCTTAAAACTGTTGTATGTTTGGATAGGTTTGGACGACTTGTTCTTCCGGGCTCCTCAAGCGTATTTCTGTTTGTAACGAAGCCCTATTTTGGCGTTTGAGGGGTTTCTGTTATTATTAGTTGTTAGTTAATTCGGAGAGCTGCTGACTCCATTGATGAATCGACAGATAATTGTTATGACCTAGCGATTATGTATTGAAGTATTAAGTCCCTCACACAAGTATGTAATTGTTAATTAAAATTTAAATTTAAATCTACGCGCCTCATATTTCAGTCGTATGATTTACCTTTCCGAAATCAAAAACGAAAATTCCTATAAGTCAAGCCCTTGTTTGTAAAAAACATAAACTTTGGCGTGAGTTTCTATCGAAACACTTATTCAGTACATTTTAGGATAACTATACTTTTACTGAGATAAGATACACGTTCTCATCCTAGGATGGTTGAGGCTGATATTCACTTTTTATGTACGGGTCATATGACGGTAATTTTTGTGATACCAATAATAACTCAGGTCTGGAGCGTACGTCTTCACTCCCCCATGCTTTGAACAGAACTCAGTAAATATATAAATTAAAAGAAATTCATTTATTCGTAACTTTATATAGAATAAAAAAAGCTCCAATATTTTAGGTACCATTGGTATGAATAACTGAAAAGTACAGTTGGGTAGAATTATTTGTATATTTGGGTGAAGTTCAGTATTCCTTAATTTTTGCTGTTGTAAAGTGTAAATATTATTACGCAAGTAAAATAAGTGAATAGTTGATCATTTATAGTGAACGTTTAGTGTCAATGTTCCTTAACTCATATTTACTATAAGCAAATATGGCAAATATTAACAGCAAACATCAAATCTCACATATCTATAATAGATTTCAAGAAGTATTTATTCATATTTGGAAATGTTCCGTAATGAATAAATATTATGATTAAATAATCAAATATAATAATACAGTACAGTTTTATGGTGATGTACATATTTAGCTTAAAACAGCTCAATCGTTTGATTCAAAATAAAACTTATACATTGCTTCGTTGCATCAAGAGAATGGGTTATAGTTGGCCAAGAGAGCGGTCGGTTTTCGTTATCATATACCGGAAAATGTTTTGAATGTATTACCGTAATGTACATCCGTTCGGAATCAGTTCCGGCAAATAAAGAAGTGGCATTTGAAATGTGCAAATGCTACATTAAGTTTATATATCAAGGTGACTGTAACCAAGGAAGAACATCCTTTAAAGTGTACATCCTGAAAGTGTACAATTTTGCAAGATCGTTTAAATATTTTCAAGCTGTAGTAGCTAGAAATGATTTAATAATGTATTTTTTTCTTGGAGCTTAAACTTGTATTTAATGTAAAAATTGTAAAATAAATTGTATAAAAAGTAGAAATTTTGTGTAACTCCCAAACTACACTCATTTTCCTGATAAAATTATAATTATGTCACCGTAGAACTTCCTGGGTAAATGACTGAATTACAAGATTATTTTGAAGCCACACTTAAATCATTAAATAATTTTGCAATGAATATACGATGCTTGTATTAAAAGTTAATAATTTTTAAATTTTGATGTGTGCAGACACAATTGATACGTTATAAAATGCGAATAGAAAATGTGTGTGGTTTATTTCTGTTATGATGGAAGGCATGTAATCAATGCATGTAATTATTTGCTTCAAAGCACCTCGATTTGGATTAATATTAGTAACCCTTCATATATAGATTCTCGTAGCATTAAGATTCACAATGTTCTCCACGGATAGAACCAAATCAATCGGACATAAAAAAGTAAAATATGAAACATGACTTTCTGGAATTGCCATTTTCAAATCGTTACAACTTTTAACCAAGCAAACGAATAACGCTAGCTTTATATATAGAATGTGTTATGAGATGGTACCATTCAAACAGGAAACATTCAGGTAATGCAGTATAACTTGACAGAAAATAGAAATCCCTTTGTTTCATCAATTCTAGACTTATTTTTTTCTTACAGTACCCCTCTTAATACAACATATGCATCAAAAACTATAAGATGTGAATAAGTACCTACTGGGTCATAGTTGCAATATATGCTCATGCTCATTTTCTATAAGAAAATTCTCAAGGCAGAGAGAATCTTATAGTTTCTAGTAGCATTGGAAACTATCGACAGAAAACGACTATCGACTGTTTAGTAATTAACTACTTTTTACTATCAATTGTTTCAGTCGATTATTTTCGGTCCCACTGATTTTGTTACTATTTACTATCTATAGTTTTAGTTCCAGTTCATTTCGATGTCTCAGTCGTGTACTTTTAGTACAGTAGTTACCATTTTTGGTTTTACTAGTTTCATTCGACTGATATTTAATATTCCCGCTCTATCGAGTTTCTATATCCAGTCTATATGGTTTTATGATTTTGGTAGCTTGCTTGTAAATAACAATATATTGTTTATTTATGCTGCAGCATTTTGGTATATTTTTCAAGATCGTTAATGTAATAGGGTTAAAAGATTAAGATTGTCAAGGATAAATAATAAAGTACTTTTGACTGTTTTTATGGTAATAATATGTAATATTTCGACAATTCTCTCGATTTTTGTTAAAAGATAATACCCTTGAATAACAAGTAAAGTATTTACTTTATTTAAAAAAGATCTGGTAGTTATTGTGCGATAATTTTTAATTATGTCTTGGATTACTTTTTTTATGTTTAATTTTTATTTAGCATTTATGATTATTGTACATCTTTATGTTAGTTTTTAAGTTTTGTTTCAGTTCGGTTGTATTGTCTATATTTTTATAGAATATTATTGAAAAACAGCAATTAACATATTAAAGTACGATAAAACATTTGTGGAATATTATTCCATTCCATAGACAAAATCCATTACTTTTTACAGATCTAGAGAATATTCAAATATAAAAGTAATTCTACTTTGTTTAAAATGAAATTATTAATTGAATATTAATAGTCCTCAGTAATTATTTTATTATTTTCCTTTTTTAAAGTTAGTACTTGAAGGAATATGTACATCTCCGTCTCGCTTGTACTACCGTTGGAAAATATAAGCGCATATAAAATTAACTGCTCCAAATAGTTATCTCCGTCTTTCCTCTCTTACAATTTATACAGGAAACAGTTCGTACATCTTCGTCTGACAACACGAATAGAGAAAAAACAGTCGAACCGTGAATTTGACTGAAAATAGTCATTATTATTTTCAGTCGCTAGTTTTTTGACTGTTTCGAGTGTTTTCGTTCGATAGTTCTCGACGCTAGTTTCTAGTGACTAGTTAGATTAGCATCAAAATTTACAGTGAATTATATGACAATTCTAATTTATTATAAAATATCCATTATATTACGTACATGTTAAATGATACAAATTAAAACAAGAAGTATTGAGATTTCTTTACAGCGATATCATAAGTAATACATTAGAAGAATAATTAACAATGGTTAAAATATGTCTAATATCCTGGAGATTGTATACTCGGGGGTATCTGGGTTTGATTTGATATTTCAAATGTATAACTATATGTAAGCAAACTATTTAAGAGTGGATGTTGCAACGAGTGGGGCATCGAGATAGGGATTTAATTTGTGTTGTAATATAGTAAATGGCTTTGTAATGATTTTGTAATAATAATAAATTTTATGAAATGTTATTTTGTCTTAGTGTCATTCTGTACATCCATTCCTCTGTACAGCCTCTTATTTATATAAAACAAAATAGTTTTGAAGTAAAATGAATAGACTGTTTGAGTTCATTCAATTAACTGGAATCAAATTAATTTTCAAGAAAATCAGATAGGTTGTCGTTGAACTGGCAATTCCGCAAGTTAAATTCCGCAGTTACACGAAGCACTTATTGATATAGTTAATTGAAGTTAAAGCAAAAGTAACGCAGCTGAACTTGTAAGGTCACAAGAGGTGGATTGAAGGTACTCAAAGAAACCTAGCCATAAACAATTGCAATCATAAAATTTTCAGTCTTTTGAAAGCACCTCTAATTCGTGGACACCCGGTACAAACATAATAGTTCAGGATATTAGGCCACGAAAGGCGAAATGAAATTGCTGTACTAATAAATATACCTTTCATAGAAGCACCGACTAAAACATTGATCATTATCAAAAGACTACTAATTAATTTTCAACACACAATTTTATATACATATGATTAATATGTGTATAAAACTGAAAATAAAAAATAATGAAATATAATGACTGATTAATCAAATGAATTCTTACCTATTTGAGATGCAATTTAAAACATATTGTTATAAAATATAAATAATTACTAGCTTAATTATTTTATTAATTTGGGTAATTATATATAAAGATTAGCGGATCCAACAGACGTTGTCCTGTTCGATCATTGGCTTTTCGTTTGGATGGCAGTCTTTCGTGACTCACCAATTGGATGGCATTATGAATCTGTAATTGTGATGATCTCATAATATTTGTTTTTTGTTGAAATAAATTAAAAGGCAATTATGGACATTTATTAAAATTAAATTCCTATTAAATTAAAAACAAATTGGGAAATGGCGGTGTGAAATATTGTTATGGGCCCAGAAATAATTACTAAAAAATTTTTAAGTGAACATGAAGGAATGGTATTTTCATTTGGCACTCTAACTGAAGTTATAAAATTAAAAATGATGTTAGCGCAACAGAGGCTCCTGGTTTTCACTTTATTACTGGGAAAATAAAAAAGGAACTTCTAAAACAATTCAATATAATAAATGCTTCATTCAGACTACAAGGTATCTAAACTACAATTACGATTCCTAAATTGGGAACGGCATCTCATGAAACACCCTTATACTGGCCAACATCACTATTGCCGACAATATCCGAATTATTTGAAAAACTTATATTGAAAAAGATAAAACCCAATGATTGAGGAAATATATCTTACTCCGAATAATCAATTTATTTTCAGGGATCCATTTATTGGAATCAGTTTGACAGAATCATAATAGAAAAATCACCACAAGAAAGTAAGATTAGTTCTGCAATATTTTTAGATCTCGCTCACCAATATATGAAAATCCTTAGCGAGATATTGCTAATGCTATCAATCTGCAAAAGGACCTGAGGGCTATGCCCAAAGATATGAACAGAGGTTCCATTACAATATTAATTGACGTTCTTAAGCTCCTTGATAATGATGATTTAGTCAGATGATTAAAAAGAATAAAACCAGTTGATTTAGTTCAGTGAAGCTATTACTAAAACTTAGTGCCCAGTACCAAAACAGTAACATACAAATTAGCATGGAAAGTTATGGCTTATTAGTTTTAATTTACTAGATTGCTAAAACAAATAGTGATCTTGTGAATCTAAACCATCTCCGAAAAACACGAAATTTTGTTAAAGTTTTTTCAGTGGTTTAGAGTAACATAAATACTTTTTATTATTTCATAATAGAATTTGAATTAGAAATTGATTATAATATGACCACACAGTTTATCGATAATTTTTAATTAATATAAAACATTATAATTAATTAACGGCCATATCTGGTTACCTAATACCTGTGTAAGGTGTTTTTATTAAAAGAAAATCACTTTTTTATGAATACATTACTACTAATTACCAGTCAACTTAATCAGTTGTTAATATACTGTTAATACTACTTAATGATGCTAAGCTGTCCTACCACAAGAAGAAAAAAACGAAACACTTTCGATGGAATTCCATCTTCCGTAATTAATTAATGCAAACAAGTTTTGCTTTCTGTCGGTCCTTATCTGTATAACAAACAATTTTATTATTTCGCCACATATTATATATGATCTGAAATTTAATCCCAGTTGTTGAAAATATTTGGTGGGGATTTTGATGTGTTTTATGTTTGATTATTGAGGTTGTGTATTTTTCTTCCAAACGCTGTAAAGTATCAGGTTACAAAAACATTTTTCTGTTAATTATGAGGTATTTGAAAGTGTTTTTTGTAAATTTGAAATAACGTAGTCTGTTTATAAATATTATATTGTTAAAGTAAATATGTTTTTATTATTATAAGGAATCTACATATATTTTTTTTTTGGTGAAACTCAATATAAATTTCGTATATAATTATTTTCATTTTCCCATCGCTTGTCACTACTTCTTTTGCATCTTTCTTTGAATCTCTCTTCTGTCAGTTCAATATACAATCGATTCTTATGCATTTTTCATCAAATTCAGGACGCACAATTGATCAAAAACTGCTGGGATAGGGCAATGTTTGGTAAATAGGAATAAAGAGGCATTATTTGTTAAACAATTGTTCAATAGTACTCTTACCATACTGATTAAGTAGCACAGTCGTCATCATCTAATATCTAAGCTATAGTAGTTCGGTCCAAGGACATAATATTGCTATGAAAGCGTGTCATACAATGTAACATTAGTTACAATTTATTACAAATGTTTCAACATTTATTCCGCCCTCTAAAATTACAATCTCAGCCTATTGGGAGGGTCAAAGTTCAATTGATCATTGACTAACTCATTTAATGTCATTTTATTCCACTGATATCATGTTTCAAAGCTATGTATGTTATATTTTGCGAAAGTAACACCGTCATAGATTTATCCATTGTAAAAAATGTCAAGTCTCCTGTCCAAAAACGCGCATTTGTAGAAAACATTACTTACTTACATACTTTTCTTATTTAATTAAAATAACTAAGACGCTGACAATCATCGATTTCTGGTAGAAGCTAACGATGAAAAACATGTGAGTCGTGGTTCTGAAGATTCAGAAGTGGTGATTTCGATGTGCAAGAAAACGAACGTTCTGGTAAAAAGAAAATATGTAAGGTATTTTTTAGGATGGCATCCATACATTGCCTGAAATGTAGGTAATATGTATAGAATTAAACGCTCTATACTTTGAATAAATACATGTTTCGATCTTCTTGAAAATTATACAGTTTTTTTGGTCTCTAGGAGCGCCTCTATTTTTTTACTTTTCTTTTAAACAAGTGCAGGTGGTAACGAATGGGACATTTCCCTTTTTAAAGTAAACTTCAAGGGACGAAATGTCTGCTATGGATATAATACCTTGAGTAATTTTCGTTTTTACTAAAGTTTTTCGTGTGGAATTTTTAAGATATAAATGTTCTTTAAAAATGGAGATACCAGAACGTCATTTTTGCCATATTTTATTTCATAGTTCTAATAATGGAAAATTGCTATGCTAGCTCGTTGAAAATTGTACGGTGTCTATCATGGTAAGTTCTTAAGCTACCGTCAGTGTTAGAATAGGATTAATTTCAGAAAATACCGATGTGTCAGGGATCGGACAGAAACTCTTCTTTTCTTCCGTCGTGACAACGTTATACCAAGCACATTTTCATTGGCTCAGTAAAATTTTAAAGCGATTAACTGAGAAGTTTTGAAACATTGGTCGCATAGGCCGGAGCTTGTCCCATTCGAAGTTCCAAATCTATACGAGAGTATTTGCAAAATGAGCCGTCCGAAGAGTCGTCACCAGTCGTTGCTGCCACTTTCTTTTACTGTATTACTTCTAAACCCAAGTACTAGACTCTTCCACTTACCCTAATTGGATGCTGCAGA
Source organism: Rhynchophorus ferrugineus (assembly GCF_030347505.1). NCBI lineage: Eukaryota > Metazoa > Arthropoda > Insecta > Coleoptera > Curculionidae > Rhynchophorus > Rhynchophorus ferrugineus. The sequence continues at coordinate 17,294,079 of NW_027472590.1, forward strand.
AATTAACAATATCCCATGATCCATCAGCTGTCAATACTTTGGCGTTTTCGCCATTTATTCTTTAGTTATATCGTTATGTAATGCGAACTATGTGCGAACATAAAATTAGTCAAGAAATTAGTAGCAGGAAATTTCTGAATATTACATTGTTCAGAAGTTACTTATTAAAGATATTTTATTAAGGAAAAAACTTTACTATTAAAAGTAAAATGCAGATTCTGAAAGAAATATATTGGTTGAAATATTCTCACTTTAGAAGAAAAAGTTTTAAAACTTCTATAAGTAAGGAATCAACATACACCTTTCTACTTATTTTTCAGACTTGTTATTAAATTTGTTTCTTTGAAGGTCTTTTTTGAGATCTATGAACATTACTAATATACTTTTTGTCAAGATTGTGGGCAGCTAATTTGTAGTGAAAAGCTTATGTTTTATGCAGCGCGACTGATATGGCACTGGATGTTCGTAAAAATCTGACTGTTTATGTCTAGCTAAGAGATGTAATGAATGAGGTTTTTAAAATTAAGGGTTTTGTGAAGATACGCTTGGAAATTATAGTTTGGGTGACTCCGAATTGAGTACGAGTACTAGCCTTGAGTCCTCACCAAAGAATATTGGAGTTAGTTCAAGGTGTCATTAAAATTGAAACCAGCCTTTTTAAAATGTTGTTGATATATCGTCATTGATCATCGTTAATACATTGACTGTAGTATTTTAGGGATATTTTCCATTGTGGAATTTGTATAAAGTTCAGTGGTGAATAGAACACATATTAGTTGACATTGATAAATCCGCGTTTTTGAAAAGTTATGTAATGCTCGTTGACCTGTTCCATGTTCCAACATTCAGGAAATTTATCGAAATACATCATTTTCATCTAGAAAAAATACATACCACTTATAATTGCTCGACAGTAGAAGAAATCAACGAACTTCTAGCCAGTGTAGCCAGTGGTTTGTGAGCGTTTGTGGTAAATTCTTCAAGTTTAAAGTCAATTTTAATGTTATACGTGGTCGATTATTAGTTCTTCTTAACATGAAATATTTTAGTTGTTCATGTCTTTAAATAAATTAAAAGCTAAATATAACGGCAAAAATGTATTTCAATTACACTTATACATTCAGTAATACATCATTTTTTTCTGTCCAAACTTAATTACATTCAATATGTTGGTATGTTCGAATTGTAAATTATCAATGACACCATTACACCTCTCATTCTACTGACTACTGTCCCTCTTTTTTTTGTACATATTCTCTCTCCGGATACGCTATCGGGTGACTCGATCAGAATGTTCTGACATTTTAAATTATGAAAGCTAAGTGAAAATATTTTTCCTTAATAAAAACAGGGGCGACTAATGGAAAGTTAAATTAATTATTGCTACCGAAAATCGTATGGAAATTGTCAATAAAGGTTGTTATTAAAATTTACGGTGAAAACGAGATTGGCTGCGGGGTACTCATAATTATCCTGTCGAAATTTCGTAATAAAAGTGTCCATTAGCTGTACCATAAAAGAAATCATTTGAAAATATGGGTAGTAATTAAGACGTAACTAAAACTTGAGTAATTATGCTTTACATTACAGTACTATTGGTTAGCTTCAATAGACCAAAGAAATAGACATTGTTTTAGAAATAGACATAAATAGACTCTGTTTTAATACTTTTATTGTTTTGTTTGTACATCACAAGTTTGCACAAACTGGAGGTGTTTTTTCTTATGTGAAAATTATGTTATATTTAATAGTATTGTTTATTTTATAGCTAGTTGTAATATAAGTAACTGTAATAAATACTTTAATAAAAATTATCCTTACTATTTTACTATTTTGGACATAATATCATATATATGATTTTAATAGATGGAAATGCGGGTGAGCCAAGGCTTTTTCCTATCTGATATACCTCTAATATTTTTACCTTCCGTGATTATTTTGAGCCTTATATTTGGTTTATCGAGAGTTCAGGTATCACAGGTAACAGATTAATATGACGACAAGAGGAGATGTCTGCTGATTTTTCCCTGCTTAGAGAATCATTCAATCAATCATTATTATATCAGATCCTGCAGAATTATAGATTTAATATCATCCATTAGTGTTTATTTTACTTTCCTAACAATACATATTTTGTATAGTAGATCTTGTTAAAATAAATGTTAAGAGGTACAAAGAAAAAATAAATTAACAAATTATAGTATTGAATGAGACATGGTAGAGCTCAAAGATATACTGTCTAATTAAAATTAAATCTTGTTCTACGCAAAGCAAATATAAAGAAGGATATACTAGACAGGATCAACAGACTGATAATTGCCAATTGTTGTTTTACTGATATTCATCGCAAGTTTCTAGAAACGCAGTCAATATGTGTAATTTGTGACGAGCCGACATCTGTCTTAAATTTTCGATGTGATTGCCTTTCCTTGATAGATGTACGAGAAAGATATAGTGAGACTGACTAACCGAAAGAGATACAGTTAGCAGGATACTTCACTAAGATATTAAATCATACCGTAAAATATTATTCCAGCAAACAAATAGAATTAATAATCACATAAAAGAAGATCAGCATATTATAAGATTCAATTAACTAAAAAATGGATATGAAAAAGGTAATTTACATGTATACGTTCACTAATATTAGATCAGATTTTTTCTTCTCAATTATAATGGAATAGTTTTTAAGTATCTGAAGTTCTTAAGCTCGATACTTACTTGATTGATGATGTTACGGTTTATTATAATTTATCGAACCTAACCCAACTTTTTTCATGTTAATTTTTGAACCTCGCACAATGTACAAGAAATGATAATAGTTCAGCAAAAACTATTTTATGATTATTTCTAAAGAAATATACAACATTTACTTATCTGAGAGCGCTTGTAAAATTCGTCCTGTTATTAGATGAAATCCTGGAGAATTCTAGCTTTAACAACATTCATTATTGTTCGTTTTAGATTCCTAATAATAAATATTTTGTTTAGTAGATCTAGTTAAAATGGATGTTATGAGAAACAAAGAAAAAATAAATTAACAAATTATGGTATCGAATGAGACATGGTAGAAGTCAAAGAAATACTGTCTAATTAAAATCAAATCTTGTTCTACTCACATTAAATATAAAGAAGTATATACTAGGCACGATCAACAGACTGATAATTGCCAATTGTTGTACTGATATTCATCGAATGTTTCAAGAAACGCAGTCAATATGTATAATTTTTGACGAGCCAACATCTGTCTTAAATCTTCGGTGTGACTACCTTTTCTTGATAGATGTAAGAGAAAGATATAGTGGGACTGGCTAACCGAAAGAGATACAGTTAGCAGGATACTTCATTAAGATATTAAAATATACCGTAAAATATTATTCACGCAAATAAAGTAAAATTAATAATCACAGGAAAGGAGATCAGCTTATTATAGGATGCAATTAATTAAAAAATGTATACGAAAAAAGGTAATTTACATGTATGCGTTCACTAATATAAGATCAGATTTTTTCTTCTCAATTATAATGGAATAGTTTTTAAATATCTAAAGTTCTAAAGCTTGCTACTTACTTCGTTGATGATGTTACCGTTCATTATAATTTATCGAACCTAACCCTACTTTTTTAATGTTCATTTTTAAACCTCACACAAGGTACAAGAAATGATAATAATTCAGCAAAAACTATTTTATCATTATGTCTAAGAAATATAGATCATTTTCTTATACTACTATATTAATTGTTATTGTTTTTCTTTATGTTCATTATATTTTACAGTTTCATAGTCACCGTTTGATCATTATATTTTAAATTGACGGTCATTCTTTTTCTCTTCCTGTTTATTTATTGTCGATTGCTATTATAAGCTAATGGAATAAGTTAGCAATGAGTCATATCGGAACTCCGGAAGAATAATGCAAATAAACATCGTTCGATATAGTGATATGGTATGCATTTCTAACAGCAAAACTAACAATATAGGTTCTTGCGGAGTATCAGTGTAAAAAGTTGTTAAACAAATAATAAAACAAGGTTATGCCAGTTAATAACAGTTTTTCATTACGAATTATTGAGTTATTGAGTATAACTTACATCAACTAATAAATAATCAATAAATAACGAACATCAATTTGGGTTTCCTTATAAGTAGGGAACAATAGAATAAAGGCATAGACTGGCAAACAAATTAAATCTTGCCATTATTAAATGTTAAATGCCAAAATGTATTGTTCGACTATATTCCTGAACATATCTCAGACATTTGATAAAATGTGCCATACAGGGTTTCAAATTAAATGAGACAAACTTCTCCCTCAATATTACTTTCAGTTACTAAAATTTCATGTGGCAATATAAGCAGGCAATTATAACACCATCAAAGAACGTTTAACCGCACCTAACCAAATACAACTGTGTTTTCACATCGGGAATCAAAGCAAACGAGACAAAATCATTTGATTTTGAGGTTATGGTGCAGCTCTACGTTGGTTACGTAATGATTAACATTGGTAATTAATCGTAGAAATTTATTTTATGTGCGTTGGATTGCTAGCTGGTTTAATGTCTTAGTGCAACCATATATTTTCATCCCATAGCAACCAATACCTTTAATTTGAAGTCCAGTTAAGAGTACTTTTCGGCTAACCAGTACGGTTGCTTGACTTTGTGTCTAAGCTGCTCTGCTTTTTGTCTAACATGATGATTCCAGTTTAACCTACTATCGATATATATTCCGAGGTATTTAGCTGATTCTGCTTGAGGAATTGAGCATCCGTCAAGTGATATAATTAGGTTTGTGTCATTTTGCCGCCACATGAAATTAACATGGACAGATTTGGAGATATTAAGCTGTATTTTCCACTCTCTAGTCCATTAGTAGATCTTCTTGACCGCTACTTGTACTATTGCTACAGCCGTAGAATCTTTTGCCACGATAACTGTGTCGTCAGCAGGTGTTCTAACTACTGTTTCTTTTGTTGTTAGATAGAGCAAATATACGAGTGGTCTTAAGATACTACCCTGTGGAACTCCAGCCGAAATAGGATTATGTGTTGAGAATGCTTCATCATGCGAGACTCCCAAATTTCTTTCGGAAATATATGACTCCAGCACTCGACAGTAATTCCGTGGTAGCGATTTGCTCATTTTGTAGATCAATTCCATTAAGGCCATATTCGGCCAAAAGCTTGTGACATGTCCAGGAATAATGCATTTCTTTTCTTCGAATGCCATTTCAACAATCGTTGTTACTCTGTGAATTTGGTCGATTGTCGTGTGGTGATTCTGAAATCTTAACTGGAAATTTCGTATTTCTCTAAATGGTTTAATACGATTTAACACCAGTTACTGAAATAATTTTGAGGAGGCAGGTAACAGCGAAATAGGTCTATAAGATTCAACTTGTTCTGCATGTTTGTTAAGTTTTTCAGTGAAAATTTTTCGAGCAACCTTAAGACATTTCGGAACGTGGTTCAGTCTCAAACAGGCAATTATTATATACGTCAACATGATTATTTCTTTTCGTGACAGCTTCTTTAATAACCCAGGTGAAATATCATCAATTCCAGGAGCTTTTTTATGATTGAGGTTGTTGCCAATTTCTGTGGCAACTTCTGTTGGAGATATCAAATTTACAGCTTCATTGGGTTCATAAAACTGGTCTTATAAATCTCCGAAATGCTTTCCATAGGGAGTAATATTTGTCTGCCTCCGGGCTTAATTCACTTACATATTTTTCGATATTCTTTAATCTTTTGATTTGCCTGACTACTAATTCTATTAAATATTGTTTTGTCTATAGCATTTCTGGTTTTGTGCCATACTATTCTTGCTGTTCATTTTTCTTTCTTCAATTCCCTAAATTCAAAGTGGTAATTTATCTCATATTCTGATTTCTCTCTTATGACATAATTATATTGAAAATATCACTTCAACCATTTAAACAGCATTGTTTAATTGCTTGTAAGGTAAGTAAAATGCTGAAGAAGTGCCAAAAATGGATCGATGATTGAATTGTTGCTAAATAATCATTGTTCTTTCGACGCGGTATAGTTATTTTGCCTAACAGATGGAACACATTGTAGAAAATGTTTCGAGGCAAATACATTGCATCAATTTTTTCGCAATAAAGGTCTTTTTAAAGTGAAAATATGATCAAAATATATGCAAGCACCCATTATATCGATCGAAAGATTCCGTTATGTATGCGCATAGTAGTTTCAAATATTCTGTTAGCTATCTACTTTCTATTTTAGTTACAGTCTCCAGATCGAAGGAAAAAAGGATTCGAATAACAATTTAGGTCACTTATATACACACTTGCCTTTATAGTAAAAAACAACACTATATAGCCTGAAACTATCAAAAGACGTGCCTATAATAGCAGCACTCGCATAATTCGTTATGTCAAAATATGTAATTATGGTTTCCACAATTCTTAATCCTGCTACTTCGAAAATATTTCGATATTAACTGAGAATTGTTGGGTAATGTTTGGCTAGTCTGTTTCTTGCATCGATCTTGTTTGACGAAAAGTAGTCTTGTCATATGCACATACAATTCTCTCTGTGGTATATGTTGCAATATAAATAAAGTTTCTATATAACGCGTTTCCTGCAATTCTTTATTATTGTTACACTGACAAACTGACTGTTAAGTTTGATGAAACTATTCTGTTTTTGGCAATAATATGATGATGCCATATTTATTGCTGAAATGCAATTCTATCGAAAACACTTTCTATGTGGTTTTGTAGATATATTTGCGCAGATTTAACTTACTAATATTCATTAAAAACTTCTTAGGAACCAAACTTGTTGTTGATGCTTGGCTTAGTTTTAGAGTTCGTAAAATTTCATTCGGTTTTTTCTAATAGATGTTTTTAAGTCATAATACTAATCCCATTCTAATAAACGTATTTCATAGAATATTCATTAAACATAAATGTAGCGTCAGTATATTTAAACTGTTAAAATTATTACGCCTTGGAATTATTGATTCTAATAGGTAATTTCTAGATTGCCAAAACATACCAATGCCCGTCTTTGGTCCAAAAATATTTTTATTACAAACGAACGTGTCACAGAAAATTTGTTGTTGAAAACAGTAAGGAAACGAAACTCGAATTGCTCATCTGGAACGATATTGTTTGTCTTCGTAAAATCATTAAGAGCATAAAGAATTGCTTTTTCAGCAAGCTTGGAAATAGAACTTAGTAAGCTGATAGGTCTGTAGTCAGACGGTGATGACTTAGTTCCTTTTTTGGGGATAACTGCGATGAATGCATGTTTCCATGTGAATGGAAAGTATTGCAGCCTCAGAATGGCCTTGATGATATTACTTAGTTCGGCGAGCTGCTCATAGGGAAGATTTTTGAGTTGGGCTATCGATATGTTATCGAAATCCGGGGCCTTCTTGTTCTGAATCTTGCTGATTTAACTTACTAATATTCATTAAAAACTTCTTAGGAACCAAACTTGTTGTTGATGCTTGGCTTAGTTTTAGAGTTCGTAAAATTTCATTCGGTTTTTTCTAATAGATGTTTTTAAGTCATAATGCTAATCCCATTCTAATAAACGTATTTCATAGAATATTCATTAAACATAAATGTATCGTCAGTATATTTAAACTGTTAAAATTATTACGCCTTGGAAATGTTGATTCTAATAGGTAATTTCTAGATTGCCAAAACATGCCAATGCCCGTCTTTGGTCCAAAAATATTTTTATCACAGACGAAATTGTCACAGAAAATTTGTTGTTGAAAACAGTAAAGAAACGAAATGACTTGTCCCTAAACCAATTTTTGTGAATTTTGTGAGGAAGTTAAATATTATCAACCGTACAATATTACGTCTAAATTCATTAATTTATTCAGATTTATCTATTAATTGATTCATAAAATTATAAATATTGTTATACCCATACCCTTTAAAGTAAATATACAGCACTTATGTTTCTATTTAATACTAGAGTGTATTTATTTAAGTACTGCTGCTCTGAATATTTCACTAATTATATCGAGAAAATTGGAAGGTTTAGCTCACAAAGTATGACAGATAAATTAAAAAAATATTTTATTTTTTTAAATGGTAATTATGTTTTTTATGTTACCTTGTTCATTTTTTTTTCAAATTCAATAATATTACACATTAACATCAGTACTAAGAGTTGCCTTTACTAACAGCCTATAGACATTTTCTGTCTTGGGTAATATCTAAGAAAATTGTTGTGGCTCAAACAGATCGTTGGTATCTAAGCTATTTACGGATCCAATATATTTTATAGTTATTCTCCACAATAAACTATTATATGAGTTTCCAACTTCTTTAGGTCTCCATCTATATACAAGATAGACTAGGAAAAAATAAGTTCAAACTAGGTTGCCGAAATATTCATAATAAACATTTACAAAAAATATAAATTTTACTTAACAAGTTATACGTATTATACATTATGTTGAATTCCTTAATAAGAGTCTGTGAAGCCAGTAATCTGGAAGTCTTAAGACAAATGAGTACTAAAACGACAATAAAACAATTTAATAATTTGTATTTATAATGTAGTTTAGTATTTAATTTTATATATTTCTTGATTTAGTTGAATTGGTTATTAAATATTTAAAAATAGTATTATTATTAAACCAATTATCTGTACGACTTTGTCTCCATAAAAAGAAACTACTTTATATATTTTTTAAATTTTAAATTACAAAAGTTCTTCAACGACGACAACATAATCGTAGTTGTAAATAGAGCATTATTGGTTCAAATAAATTAATTTTCCCTCTACAATAAAACAAGTTGAATTTTATTAAAAACACCCTATATTTTTTCATCAAGCGAATATGTAATATAATTGTACAAACTTAATGCAATCGATCGTTTCTAGTAATGGTTCTTTCAACATACACCGCTGAATACTGGGTAAAAATAAAATCAATACTAATAAGTGTTATTCGTAAATATCCCTTGTAAAAAGATATACCACTACACTGATATTTAATATCAGTTATGATAATTATATGATATATAACGTTATTGTGTAGTTTCGCAGGCTCGGTGTTAGGTAATACACTAGAGTATAATCATATGGATTTGCAATTTCAAACTTGGTAAAAATATCGTAGAACGGGCATACTAAATTAAGTTAGAGAAAGTTTGAAAAGTGAAGACAGGTTAGACATTAATTTTATAACGCATTTGGAGGTTGGGTAAATAACGTATCAATATCAAATGATGGCAAATTTTAACAGTATATATGAGGTTAATTATCATTATATGTCTTTCTAAGAAGTATTCAGTACGTGAATTAGTTTTCGCATCTTTACTGGGTGATTTAGATCAATATTTAGTGAAAATACAAGTTTTATAGTAGACCAACAACTTTTAAATTCAGTGGTTTTCACATTTCTCTCTAGAGACGTTAATCACGTCATTTATTACTGTTGTTCAAGTTGAAGCAAAGCCCTTCAAACATTTTTTTAGACTAACGGTGATGCTTCTAGACATTTTGAAGATGTTTTTTTTTAATTTTGGCCTGAAACCGAGAAAGGGAATCCTGTTACGGATACTTGGTCGGGGAGACCCGCAGGAATAAGCGAATTGGATTGGTTATGTGGAGACTGCCTCTGGGCTACCCACTAAAGCCCACCCGATCAGCTGATACAATGACTCTAACTGATACTTGTTACTGTTAGTAAGGAGGATGTCCGTAACTGGTAACATCGTTAAGAGGCGCAAGGGCCAGGCAAGGATATGGCGTCGTTATCACACCACGTAGTTTGCGGTACATGAGTTAAACGCTCGCCAGTAAAGGTCGAGACCATTTGGGGTTAGAGCACGACGGGGTAGTGTCGGCTGTGACAGATAAGGTCACGAAGAGCCGAATGAGTTATTGGCCTAAAATATCGGCCAGCTCGGTAATACCTCTATTGTCCGAGAGACGAAGAGTGGAGAAATATCTCGAGTAGAGCTCGGATATAAAATCGTGAACTTGGGGACGTCTGTTTCTCTATGAATTTTATTGTTCCTGGCAAACCAGGGGGCATTGATTATTCTCCTGAGACTTGAAGACGTTCTGGCTAGGTGAGACGTATTTTATATAGACAATGGAGCCCTATAGAACGACTGATCGAACCAGCATCTTGCACAGGAGAGATTTTATTGAAAGAGGAAGCTTGATGGAACGGTTGATAAAGGAGAACAGCAAATTAACAAAACCTTGACCTTTCTGGAGGAATCTTTGTATCTGGCAATTCCACCTAAACTTGCGATCGAAGACAAGACGGGGATAGGTGGCTTCTCCTGACCGTGGCATTTCAGCGTTCTCGATTTTAAGACACGAAATGCTCAGTGCAAAAAGCTTCTTGTGGAAGAAGATTGTATGTATTTTTTGCGGGTTGACCTGCAACCTGCAGAAATGTAACCACTGGATCGTCTCATCGAGTTGTTTTTGGAGTCTGCTTTAGATGTGCAGTGCTAGTCTTGAAGAAGCAAAGTAAGCAGTGTCGTCTGCGTAAAAAGCTCAACTGTATCTGCTTCAACTTGTGGTCTCCTAGGGATATCTGAAATATTAAATAAAGCGGGTACCAGGGGGAAGCGTTGTGGAAGTCCTGCGTCCATGGTTTTCCGACTAGAGAAAATATCTTTAATCTTCACCTTCCTGACATAAATTATTTGATAAGAGCTGTTTAATGATTGGATATACCTAATCGCATGCATTTCGCCACTAAGCCTTCGTGCCAAACCTTGTCAAAGGCTTTGGTTACGTCCAAGAAGACCGCTCCAAGTCTTTCAGGTCGGTTAAAAGCACAGTTGATTTTTGCGACTAACCCATGGGCGTGATGAACGGCTGAGTGTTTGGCGCGGAACCCGAATTGCTCATCTGGAATGATATTGTTTGTCTTCGTAAAATCATTAAGAGCATAAAGAATTGCTTTTTCAGCAAGCTTGGAAATAGAACTTAGTAAGCTGATAGGTCTGTAGTCAGAAGGTGATGACTTAGCTCCTTTTTTGGGGGTAACTGCGATGAATGCATGTTTCCATGTGAATGGAAAGTATTGCAGCCTCAGAATGGCGTTGATGATATTACTTAGTTCGGCGAACTGCTTATAGGGAAGATTTTTGAGTTGGGCTATCGATATGTTATCGAAATCCGGGGCCTTCTTGTTCCGAATCTTGCTGATCATTTGAGTGAGTATTTTAGGAGTAACTAGATGGTTTAAAAGATAACTCGGAAGCACTTGAGAATGAACGGAGTTGGCCTTCCTAATAATTTCGTCGTTCTCGGTAGACTTTTTATTTGCAGCAGGGCGGAGGCGTTTCAGTTGGGCCTCATAGATTTTAGGGAGGAGCTCGGCCTTTTCGTGGTCGGTGACGGCGAAAGTTCCTGTCTCTTTAGGGGGCGTTTAGGCTGACTTTAGGGGGGCGTTTTGACGTTATGACGTTTTGCGCCTTCCCCACTATATTTTTAGAGAGTCGCCAGAAAGTTGGGGGATTTTGAAGACAGTGACAAAGAATTGTCTGGAGGACCAAAAGACGTTCGAAGACTTTTTGACTGAAAATTTCTCTTAAACTATCAAAGAACTTTCAGGCAACTTAATATTTCCTGTATCAGTAATTTCTATATATCTACTGACGTCAATTCAATAACGTGTTTTTACGAAAAGAGGGTAACAGCCGCAAAGTAATCTTATTACATGGCAACATCTGGTTACATGTTGCAAGAGTTCTGAAGTTATTGTACTGTTGTTGCAGCTCGAATGAGAAGTTCACCTTCATCCGTTGAATATTTGTCAGATATAGCGCTTTCAGATTAACGTACGTTCAAATCAGTTGGGTATGATTTGGCTGGTCTACCGTTTCGAAATACTGAAGAAGTGTGCAAGTGGATCAACGACTGAATCATTGCCAAGCCGAAATAATTATTTCCATACAATACCGCTATGTTGCGCCATAAAAATTAAAGTGTTTTTAAGTGAGAAAAAAAACCACTAAAATGTATGCGAAGATCTAATATAATAAATGTCGTAACTTATGCTTTGTCATATTTTTTTGTATTAATTACATTTTACATTAGATCTGCTTAGTGCAATCTTAATTTATACATTTATTTATTACTACTGTTCTATTGTTCTTGCTTTAATACACAAGCAAGGCGAGTACAGGATTAATAAATACATCAGTATGCATTTTCCAAACTAAAATATAACTAATCTACATAAGTTAAAGTTAAGAATAAACTTATATGCTAAACAAGTTCGTGTTATTGGTTCGCTTCAATCTTCCGATTTCCCGCGTGGTGTTCAGTAGCTGAATTGTTTCCACTTTGCTGTGATTTAGCTACATTATTTCATGTTTAAAGGCGAAATCTTGGATCGCTTCGAGTATTCATTTGATTTCGAGGCCATTGTGCAGCTACTCGTTGGTTACGTAGTGATAAGCATTGGTAATTAATCATAGAACTTTGTTTGAGTGTGTTGGAGGAGTGGTTGGTTGGTGCGTTTAATGTAACCCCATATTTGCACCCCGTAGGTCCAAACTGGCTTTATGATTGACTGATAAACCAATCTCTTTGACTTTAGGTCAAGTTAAGAGTATCTTTCGACTAACCAGCACAGTTGCTTGACTTTATGTTTAATCTGCTCTGCTTCTTGTCTAACGTGATGTTTCCAAATTAATCTACCATCGAGATATATTTCGAGGTATTTAGCTTATTCTGCTTGAATGAATCGGGTATCAAGCTAGTGATATAATTAGTTTTTTGTCATTTCGTCGCGAATTAATTTATTAAGCTGTATTTTGCAGTCCCTAGTCTATTTGTAGATCTTGTTGACCACTACTTTTTCAATAACCTTAGATAGAGGTGTATATTTCGCCATAATAACTGTATCGTCGGTAAATGTTCAAAGTACTATTTCTTTTGTTGTTCTTGTTTTGTTTCTTTTGTGGATTCATGCGAGACTAAATTTTCTTTTGAAAGTATATGATTCCAGCAGTGGACAGTAATTCCGCGGGAGAAATTAGCTCATTTTGTATATTAATCCCAAATACCATACACGGTCAGGAACGAGAGTGAGATGTCTAGGAATATTGCAGGGCAGTATTTCTTTTATTCGAATGCCTTTTCGACAACCGCTGTTACTCTGTGAACTTGGTCGGTTATCGAGTGATAATTTAGAAATCCATACTGGATATTTGATATTTCTATAAATGGTTTAATACGCTTTAACAGCCGTTTATTAAATAATTTTGATATTGCAGGGAGTAGCGAAATTAGCCTGTAAGATTCATCTTGTTCTGCCAGTTTGTTGTCAGGTTTATTAAGCATGATTATTCGAGTAAACTTAAGACATTCCGGAACATGCTTTGGTCTCAAACAGGCCTTGAATATATATGTCAACATTATTATTGCTTTTCGTGATAACTCATTTAATAACCCAGGTAAAATATTATCTATTTCAGGGGTCTTTATAGGATTGAAGTTGCTGTCAATTTCTGTGAAAACATCCATTGGAAAATAAGATTCAAAGTTACATCGGGTTGATAAACATGATTTATGTCTCTTGTAGATTTTATATCATTCGGTTGGAATATGTTAGCTAAATGTTCTGCGAATAATTCAGTATCTTCATAGTTGCGTCGAACCCATTCATTTAGACCATTTTTAAGTTGGCATCCTGATAATTGGTCTTTTAAATCTCCGAGTTGCTTTCTGAGGCATTCTTACGGACACATTATATTCCCACATGTTAAAAATGTACATCGAAATTCTTAAAAATGTAATGATAGGTCGACATATGTCATCTCGTAACTTCTCTGCAAATTCAAATATATACAATAAAATAGTTTTGAAATATTTATAATAGCACGGGTACCAAAAGAAGCTTAATGCTTCAACCGAAACGTCACACAAGTTGATTCTGAAAAATGTAATCGATCAAATTCGCCCTTATGGCTTCCTGCGAAAACTTCTGACTCAGGTTTAAAGAAAGTTTACAAATAATTACAAGGCCCGAATTGCTATTAACCCTTCATTACTATCATTAATAAAAACCGACGTAGCTGAATTAATAGAATTTTTCATTTCATTAATTAAGTTCATTTATATTTTAAATTTCCTCTATATTTATATTGAGAAAATCGCATTTGTAAGAAGTTTTACTCTTTTACTTCAATTTGAAGAAGAAAAAAGAAGAAAAAGATGTTTACGCAAACACGCTCTATCGATTTTAAGTGAGTACTGGTGAAGTGAAGATGAGAATTTGAAAGCATTATTTTGAAAGCATTATTTGATGACGATTCATGTAAAACGTAAGAGAATTTACAGACGTATTAAGAGTAGCCTAAAACATATCAAATTGCTTAAATACCAAGAACATTACGATAATATAAAGCGAAAAAATAATGTCTGCGAAACCAATATCAACGGCAAAGCCGAAAATCAAGGACTAAAACTGATGCGTTTGAGCTATTGCTCAAAAACGATCAGAATACGACCAAAGACATTTTTTATAACATCTTTATTAGATACGCTTAGTACAATCTTAATTAGAATTAATTTATTACTACTTTTCCTATGTACATGGATTAATTAACAAGCAAGACGAGTGCGAGAAAATACATCAGTATGTATTCCTCAATTATAAAATTATATTTTATATTAATTTTATATATTTTATATTAATTTTATATAAGTTATTTATTAATTATTAACTTATAGCTACAGTTTACACTAATATTACACACTAAATGTTCACACAAGTTCATATGGTTTTGTTCATTTCAATCTCCTGACATCCTGCGCGCTGTCCAGCAGTTGTATTGCTTCCACGTTAGTATGATTTAGTAATCTTCTTTCGTATTTCAAGGCGAATTCCTGCACAACTTCGCAAATCCATTTGATTTCCAGGTTATCGTGCAGTTCTTCATTGGTTACATAGCGATAGGCAGTGGTAATCAATCGAAGAACCTTGTTTTGACAGCGCTGTATGACTAACTGATTTGAATTTTTAGTGCAACCCCATATTTGCACCCCATAGGTCCAAATTGGTTTTATAATTATATTATAGATCATCTTTGATTTTAGATCAAGTTGAGAGTATCTTCCGATTAACCAGTATAGTTGTTTTATTTTGGTTCTAATGTGTTTTGATTTTTGTCTAACGTGATGCTTCCAATTTAATCTACCGTCAAGATGGATTCCAAGGTATTTTGCTGATTCTGCTTGAGGAATCGGGCATCCATTGAATGATATAATTAAGTTTTATTATTAAGTATTTTTTCACCTTAATTCAAAATTAACGTGGACAGATTTGGAGCTATTAAGTTGAATTTTCCAGTCTTTCGTCCATTTGTAGGTTTTGTTGACTGCCACTTACATTTTTTCTATTGCCCTAGGCAGAGATATATCTTTTGCCATAATAACTGCGTCATCAGCAAAGGTTCCAAGAAGTGTTTCTTTTGTTGTTGGAATGTCAGCAGTGTAGAGCAGATACAGGAGAGGTCCTAAATCGCTACCTTGTGGAACTCCAGCCGAGATGTTTTTAAATGTCGAGAACACCATTTCGTGCAATTGACAATAGTTACGCGGTAACAATTTGCTCGTCTTACAGATTAGTCCCAAATGCCAAACCCGGTCAAAAGCTTGTGAGACATCCAAGAAAATTGCAGGGCAGTATTTCTTTTCTTCAAACGCTCTTTCAATAGCCGCAGTTACTCTGTACACTTAATATATTTTTGAATGGTGATTTCGAAAACCAAACTGGAAATCTGGTATTGTTACCAAATGTTTAACACGTTTAAATATCAGTTTCTCAAATAGCTTTGATATTGCAGGTAGTAGCGAAATAGGCCTGTAAGATTCGACTTGTTCTGCAGGTTTGACCAAAGACATAACAATATTATTGCTCAGCATGACAACGCTCGACCACATGTTGCAAAACCGGTGAATACATAATTGGAAACAGTAAATTGGAAAGTACCACCCTATCCGTCGTATACTCCAGATGTTGCTTCTTCTGACTACTACTTGTTCGGACATATAAGCCGTGGTCTATCTGAGTATTTCTTATGAAATTAGCAAAAAATCGGCCGATTGATGATTTACCTCAAAACATACATCTTTCACTCGAGATTGAATCCATACATTTCCTGAAGGATGGGAAAAAGTAGCGGCTATCGGTGAATAACACTTTGAATCAAATAGACTGCGTTTATATCTTACATAGGGCTTCAAATTAGAAAAAATCCTTTGAAACTAATTTAGAAGCCTATTATGCACGAATAAATTCACTCTGAAAAACATTAAGCGATTTTACAAAGTAGAAATATTTAAATACGAAGTCCTACCAAATATAATCTGTATCAGTATCCATTTTTAAGTTTTGAATTATTTTTTTGAGTTTCGGAATATTAAACTTTTTAAGAATATTTATAATATACGTCATAGGCAAAACCATTAAATATTTTTAATAAAATAAGAGGTAATAAATAAAATAACTTACAACGCCAATTTGTTTGTATTATATTGCCAATAGATATATTTATATGGTATCGATAAGAGCAAATAATATGTTATTTCTTAACTAATGCTAATTTATTTAGTAACGACAAATAATTACTATGTTAGACATTGCCAATTTAAGAAATAGAATCACAGAATGTCAAGATCCCCGATACGTTAGACATATAATAGAAGACATTGCCATTAATCATTTGCTATATCTATTCTAATAATCTACAATACACGCGTCAAATTATCGAAGGTGGAAATTGATATATAGCTGCTGATTTCACTTGATAAGGACGTGATATAAAAAATCGTCTGATTTTTTTGAATATAAAACTGTTATTTTTCAGCATTTGATGAGTAAAGCAATGAGTAACATGACATTAGAAATATAATAGATTGGTTACTTTACAAATACTTTACGCCCCATTGAGGTATAAAATGTAATAAAAAATATGTAACGTGAATATAGGTGCAATAAACTGTTTAAAAACTGGCTTGGTAGTGCAGAGGTCAAGGCGGCGAGACATTTTTTTATCTAATTTGAGTTGATGATCGTCTTTGGGCTAGAATGAGTAACATATGAGATATTAAAAAAATAAGTTGTTATTTAATTGCATGCATTCTGATAATTCTCTTTATTTGTCTTTTAAAATATTTATGATGAAAACCTTTCTCACACATCTTCAGATTTTCAAAACAATCCAACAAGTGATAATTAGGATATGTTATGTTTGATGTGGTAAAACTTCCCATACCATTATTCGTTACTACTATTGCGTGTGGCTATATCTTCCTATATAAAAATATGTCTCGCTACTACTTGTTCTTTTTACGTCGTTCAACTTGTCAGGTAAGGACTAAGGTAAAAATTTGCAAATAATTAGGATGCGCTTGGTTATCACAGTGATTTCATCGCCAGTCACAATACGCCACAAAAAAAACTATTCTTCGGTCACTTTCCTTTGTCTTTCAGGCATTCTTCCCACTGAATGTGATCGTCTGCAAACAGTTGACTGTTCGTTCAACTGCAAACCTGTTTGAAGGTTAAGTTGAATTTCAGACCAATAAATCTTGCAATTTATTGACCCATTAACATATTGAACATTCTATGATTGAGTCTATAAACACTAACTAACTTAATAAATTCTAAACGGAAAATTCTTATTTTATTATGTAGAAGGATGTCATGTTATTTCGAAGACTATAAGATGCCTAAACATGGGGAAGGGACTAGAAGAAAATATGGATACAGCAATCAGAACTACAGGACTTGAGAGGCAAATGGACAAGATTATGGAAGAAAATGAAAAAATAAAATGAATTAAAGGACGACATAGATGTACATATACATTAACTGCTGCGCATTTTAATCCATTTTCAAACAAGAAGAATGTCTAGAAATTAGCAATAACATAATAAGAAGCGATACAAAAAAGTGTGATCATTAACAAAAATGAACTCAATTTGTTAACACCTACCTACATATATAGTCTAAATTTTTCATTGTGACATATATAGTTATGTGCATGATTAGTCATGTTTTTTTATACATTTTTAAAATTGTTGTGATATATTTTATACCGTATTTTATAATTCGCTGATAATTTTGTTATCCAAATGCTTGATTAAAATTAAAATAATATAAATTGTAAAAAGACGTCATTAATATCTTCCCGGAATTAGAAAAATATCTAAATATATTTAATTACATGATAGGAAGCGCATAAAAAAGCCCGATCATTAACAAAAATGAGCTCAATTTATTAACACCTACATATATATACTGTCTAAATTTTTCTTTCTAAATAATTTATTTGCCTGCTTAGTCATAGTTTTAAATACCCTTTTAAATTGGTTTTTGTGATATTTTTTATACTGTATTATAGAACAGACCAATACAATTGTTCGCAATGTATTTATAAGAATAATGATAAAATTATTAATAAAAATAATAATAAAAATAAAGATAATAATAATAATAATAATAATAATAATAATAATAATAATAATAATAATAATAATAATAATAATAATAATAATAATAATAATGATAAAGAAATATTTATGTCTATATAAAAGAGTTATGGGAATTACAGAGTATATAAATTAGTAATATCAGAGATTGATTCTTTTAATTCTAATAATTTATTTGATTTTCAGTTTCTAATAATTTTTCGTATTTTCTACGACAAAGAAATACCTGTTTAGTAATTTAATGGGGTAGTTATTTATGTTCATAGTTGCCCATTTCAATTTCTTTAATTGAGTTTCCAATAATGCTTGCAAATCGTTGTCCTCGAATTATTTTGACTATGCGGGGAATTATTGCTCATTAACGTCACTAACTTAACTTAACCACAATCATCACAATAATTAAAATACAATTGGGCAGTATACATGAGTAAACATTAGTATATGATGCAGCAGAATCCTCTTAACCTTCTACAGTAGTTTAATGAGCCCAGGTAGCGGATTTCTTTGAATTAAATAGAAAGAATAAAGTCACAGATACCTAGTTTAGTTTTAGACCATATAATGTTGCATATGGCATATAATCATTAAAACTATAAAGTTTGATATGTGCCAAATTTTTTACTATTTATTCAGGTTTCTTGTGTGGCTTTCCAAGTAGACTCCTACCGAAATAATACATTTGCTGCAATAGCTAGATCACATTTAAAATATTTCTTCAAAAAACTAATGTAAAAAGTGTGGTTTGTAACCTGTTGCTTCAGTAAAAAAAATGAAGTATGTGAACAGTTACATAAGATTATCACTTGTGATAGAAAATTGATCTGCTATAATTTTTCTAAGGGAAAAACACCCAATAGATAAAATAAAATAATTGTGCAGTATGACTGATGCCGAAAATAGCGCGGAATCTGTCAAATCAAAAACTCACTTCTTATGAAGTTTTTAAAACAAGGTCGGTTTGATTCTGAAAAAGAGGAATTCTTCTTCTAATGCAATACAATATTTTTAATTACACTTCAATAAAAATGTGTCATTCACATATTCAAGTCAGTTATTGTTAATGTATATTATTATGTGTAAAAGACGCACATTTCTCAACCTAGAGAAAGTACGGCGAGTAAATCGGCAATTTTAAAGCATTTGACCTTGCATTGTCTGTACTTAAAAACCCTCATATCGTTTTACTGAAAATTCAATTGCTGAAATATTAATTTAAGAAGACCTATCTTATTCAGAGAAATCTCAATATCTCAAGTTAGATTACTCAGCTCTGTTTGGCAGAATCGATGCGGCTGATATTCTTTTCCTTCGACATTAAACTTATAGTATGTTGATGGTTTGCTGAGTTCTATGTCTTTTGCGGTCTTCATTTTTATTTCCAACTAATAAATTAGGAATGTCGGGTTTCTTTTAAGTCAGCGAAAATGCAATCAGCTATTTGACTCTCTCCAACTCGTAGGCTCAGTACACGCCAAGTCCTTCGGAGAATTGTTAACTCCCCATAGTATAACAGATATATGGATATCCATAAGGGTTTAAACGGGATTCAAGAAGCACCAAGTGAGACTGCATAAACATAAAGCCTTAAAGTTCTAATACTCGACTTGCTTATCTTATAGTCTGGAAAAGCTCTGTATAAAATGCTAGTCTCTGCAGTCTACTCTTTCGGTACGTATCTGAGAGACAACTTGCATTATTCCAAGTGTTCCAGTCCAAAAAAGTCCGCGCGTTACTCAATGCCCCATGGTTTTTGAGGAACGCTAATAATCACCTCGAATCAGGCATCCCGTTCGTGAAAAGTTTCATGAACATGCTCAGTGAAAGGTTCTCCCTAGGCACCTTAGAACACGATAACATTTTGATAAAAATCCCTACTCGTCCACCAACACTGGTAGTTAACCAACTACGACAATCCCAGTAGTAACTCAGGGTCTCTGTCGCCCGCAAAATTCTCTATCCTGAATCCGAAGTAACATCAGCAAGAGATCATTTGCTTCTAGCTGGTCATTCTGGAATATGCAAAAAAAGCTCAGCGGTCTCTTATTTCTCGGGGTTCCTTCGAGTAGCTGTATTGTCAACAGCAGATTGTCAGTCACTCGAATAAATAAAAAATAATCTTGTTATTTTATGTCAACTTCACCACGTGCTCATCCTCAATTATATTATGTACTTTTGTGTATTTAGATTTTAAGAAAGTGATAGAAGTATTAACACTAGCGAAGATACGAATTATGAATGCGATTACATTCTTTCAACTGTTTACAAGAAATAATAATCTAACACTAGTTTACATATCTTCTTTCATCTTCTCCCTTGATAATCTGCACGTACGCACAGAAAACATACGTACGTATCTACGAAAATAAGCTTACGCGAAACTCATAATCTAAAAATGTCACGTCCACCTGACATTCTTCGCACGATGACCTGCCACATAATTTATTCGCGAAAATGTCGAGGTTAAAAAAATATTTCAAACAGGAGGAAATGTTTGATAGATGTTGGATCGAGTCGGTAACGTCGTCGACGAGTCGGAATGATAGACGGATTAAGTAGAACGCGAAAGACTGCCGTTGAAACAATAGGAATTAAGATTGGACATTGTAAAAAAGAGCATTGTTCGCGAGAGAAGTTACGCGACGTGATGGACGTCTCTATAAAAAGAAATTTGAAGAACGCTCGCATAAGAAAGGGGGGTTTTGTAATTTTTTCACTATGTAAATTCGGTTCGGGCATATATTATTAAGTAATAGCGAAATTTGTGTCAAGAATTTTGACTGGCGTCATTTATTACGATGTATTTTTTATTGTAGTTTATAATTTATCATATCACATTGCTTTAATTATCTAGCTCAATAGTTAATTATACAGCTACAATAGTTTATAGGTTAGAATTATAACCTCTTATTACTATTGCTTTCAAGAATTTCACATACGTCTGACAACTGGACGGCATTGACATTCTCATTCGTTTACGTGTTCGAACTAATCAGACAGCACTGTGTCTCTTTTCAACTAGAATAAAATGAGAAGGAAATTATTGTCTGATTCTAAAACGAATTTACAAATTAGAAGGCAATATATAAAACATCTTGATGGCGCATATACAAATAAACTTTGAATAGACTATATATTAGTTTGAAGACTTCAGAAATCAGCAATTGGGAATAGCTCTTATATTTTTTGACGATTTATTAGTTTCATATCATGTTAACAGGATACAGAGATGATGCAAAATTTGAAGTCGAAAAAAATGTGAAGAATCATATATTGGCCTAGCCTAGCTAACATAAAAGGTTGGGAAAATATAATTTTGCTTTTTCCTAATATATCACTTAAAAGTCGCATATCTATTGATTCAATAAAATCACAATACGTTTGGAAAGTAATAGCACAAAAAATATTTTTATATAAAGGTAGCATCAAAATTATTGGGGGGTTTTGTAATTTTTCCCTATGTAAATTCGGTTGGGGAATATATTATTAAGTAATAGCGAAATTTGTGTCAAGAATTTTGACTGGCGTCATTTATTACGATGTTTTTTTTTATTGTAGTTTATAATTTATCATATCACATTGCTTTAATTATCTAGCTCAATAGTTAATTATACAGCTACAATAGTTTATAGGTTAGAATTATAACCTCTTATTACTATTGCTTTCAAGAATTTCACATACGTCTGACAACTGGACGGCATTGACATTCTCAATCGTTTATGTGTTCGAACTAATCAGACAGCATTGTGTCTCTTTTCAACTAGAATAAAATGAGAAGGAAATTATTATCTGATTCTAATACGAATTTATAAATTAGAAGGCAATATATAAAACATTTTGATGGCGCATATACAAATAAACTTTGAATAGACTATATATTAGTTTTCTTTTTATTACGAAAGCTTTAATTTTTTACAAGAACTTTGAAGACTTCAGAAATCAGCAATTGGAAATAGCTCTTATATTTTTTGACGATTTATTAGTTTCATAGCATGTTAACAGGATACAGAGATGATGCAAAATTTGAAGTCGAAAAAAATGAGAAGAATCATATATTGGCCTAGCCTAGCTAACATAAAAGGCTGGGAAAATATAATTTTGCTTTTTCCTAATATATCACTTAAAAGTCGCATATCTATTGATTCAATAAAATCACAATACGTTTGGAAAGTAATAGCACAAAAAATATTTTTATATAAAGGTAGCATCAAAATTATTGGGGGGTTTTGTAATTTTTCCCTACGTAAATTCGGTTGGGGAATATATTATTAAGTAATAGCGACATTTGTGTCAAGAATTTTGACTGGCGTCATTTATTACGATGTTTTTTTTTATTGTAGTTTATAATTTATCATATCACATTGCTTTAATTATCTAGCTCAATAGTTAATTATACAGCTACAATAGTTTATAGGTTAGAATTATTACTTCTTATTACTATTGCTTTCAAGAATTTCACATACGTCTGACAACTGGACGGCATTGACATTCTCATTCGTTTACGTGTTCGAACTAATCAGACAGCATTGTGTCTCTTTTCAACTAGAATAAAATGAGAAAGAAATTACTGTCTGATTCTAAAACGAATTTACAAATTAGAAGGCAATATATAAAATATCTTGATGGCGCATACACAAATAAACTTTGAATAGACTATATAGTAGTTTTCTATTTATTACGAAAGCTTTAATTTTTTACAAGAACTTTGAAGACTTCAGAAATCAGCAATTGGGAATAGCTCTTATATTTTTTGACGATTTATTAGTTTCATAGCGTGTTAACAGGATACAGAGATGATGTAAAATTTGAAGTCGAAAAAAATGTGAAGAATCATATATTGGCCTAGGCTAGCTAACATAAAAGGCTGGGAAAATATAATTTTACTTTTTCCTAATATATCACTTAAAAGTCGCATATCTATTGATTCAATAAATTCACAATACGTTTGGAAAGTAATAGCATAAAAAATATTTTTATATAAAGGTAGCATGAAAATTATTGGGGGGTTTTGTAAATTTTCCCTATGTAAATTCGGTTTGGGCATATATTATTAAGTAATAGTGAAATTTGTGTCAAGAATTTTGACTGGCGTTATTTATTGTGATGTATTATTTTTATTGTAGTTTATAATTTATCATATCATATTGCTTTAATTCTCTACTATAGCTTATTATTTATTATAGCGAATTAAAAATGTGTCGGAAGTCCAGACTGCAAACAAAATGATTCTTTTATTAGAACGAATAATATAGTATCCCAAAATATATGAAAGGTTTGAATATATAGAAAGACTGTAATTTTTTTTTAAACTATAATATATTATTCATAACTAGGGATATCTTTGCAGTCACAGAAGCATACTCATTTTCCATGACCTTTTTACATAAATATATCTCACAGTTTTGAGGATGCAGTATTGAATCTCCTTATCCAACGACGGTTTTTGTGACCTTTGTACTAAACGTTAAACCCAATAAAATAAATTAAGTATTGTAATTATATAATCATGGAGATCAATTTTGATCATCATGAAACATATAAAAGATACCATAGATTAGATGGACCTTGGATTTCTTCCACACCAAAAATACTAAATCCTCAAAACTATATAGAGGACTCTTCAGAATAGCATATCTCGTCGGAATAGATTCCCTATAGAAAATAAAACCCGCCATTTGCAAATCTATCAAGAATTTCAATTTATGGCTTAACAGTCTCCCTAAGGCAAACTACAGAAATAAAAAGAGTAGAAGTAGTAAGAAACAAGACATATTTAACGAATGAAATCAATATAATAAATACTTACACAAGAGGGTTACAATTAAACGAATAAGAAAAGCAAGTAACAACGGTGAATAAGGTAATTAGAAGCACTAGAGGGATTTATATTGTTATTTTTTTCCAATAAAAATTTTTTTTTTAAATACATTGACTTACGGTAATTATGTATTAAGATATATAGTCTATTCAAAGTTTATTTGTATATGCGTCATCGAAATTTGTGACGTAAAAGCACCCCAATGTTGCCGCTTCAACGGTGACTTTTAGTTCACTTTGGCTTTGACATAGAACAAAATTCTAATCTAAAGAAAATAATTAAATAAAAGTGTTAAATATAGCTTATTTTAGCATTATAGCACATCTAAAGGCAATAGATAATTATACAGCTACAATAGTTTACAGGTTAGAGTTATAACCTCTTATCACTATTGCTTTCAAGAATTTTACATACGTCTGACAACTGAACGGCATTGACATTCTCATTCGTTTACGTGTTCGAACTAATCAGACAGCATTGCGTCTCTTTTTAACTAGAATAAATTGAGAAGGAAAATATTGTTTTATTTTAAAACAAATTTACAAATTGCAATAGGCAATACATTAATCATCTTGATGATGCACATACAAATAATCTTTGAATAGACTATATATTAGTTTTCTTTTTATTGCGAAAGCCTTAATTTTATACATGAACAATATCAGCAATATGGGAACAGAACAGAAATGTATTACTTTGGTAGCGTGTTAACAGGGAATAGAGAAGATGCTCAATTTTAAGTCGAAAATAATGTGAAGAATCAGATGTTGCCTAGCCCAGTTAATATATAAGGCAGGGGAAAATGTAATCTTGCTTTTTCCTAATATATCATTTAAAAGTAGCATATCTATTGATTCAATGAATTCATAATACGTTTGGAAAGTAATAGCGCAAAAATATTTTTATATAAAGGTACCATCATTGATTTAGTCAGTAAAAAATTATTTCGCATTGTTGTTTATGAAAAGAGAACTGCTTTTGTCCTTTTTCGGATTAATATAGAATTATATATCGACTATAAAACAGTTTTGGATCATTATATAACATTGGTTAGGAAAAGGATGGGTTTCACTTGAACTAACACCAAACAATGTTAGAAATAGATCATTATAATTGTAGAGAAATAGAGTCATTTTTGAATAATTACAAGCAGTGACAAGTGAATTATCCGAATATGCTAAAAACATATAATTGAAACGTCAGAAATGCCTGCATTGACGTCAGGAGGAGGGCGAATTGGTCGAAGCAACCCATTACTTTGGCTCTCACTATCAAGAGCTAATGCTATTTCTTTATCCCTGACATGTTATTCTGACAGAATTTGTGTCCGATAAGCACTTCTTTTAGGCGACCTATATATCGCTGATGTTATACTGGTGCTATTTAATCACAAGTAAAAATCAAAAGTGGCATTATCAGGGAAATACAGCGGGTTGAAAACGAGATTCCATGTTATTTTCAGTTATTTTTCAATAAAAAAACGGAACTCACATATTTTATATGTTATTTGCTTCAATTGGCCAGCTCCTGGCTGATCTTTAATAATATATTATTAAAGCATACATCTTCTCATAAAATATGTTTTGTTTGGACATATATGTTATTTAAATTATATTGCAAATAATTAAAACCACATCAATAAGATTTGATGACTCACCTATGACATGAATATAGTCAAAGATATTCTAAAGAGTTTGTTGAAGGTTTGGAATTCCGGCCCTTTGTGTAACCGACAGCTAAGTTTAAGGCTAGTAAAGATGACGAACTATAGAATAAAAAGTTGGTCGATTGACGGTCGGCAGCTGATTTTTCGAACAAAATTATTCTAATTATTCTGATTTTAAAAAAATAAGTACATCTACTCTATTATATGGTTGGTTTTTGTTTTGGATTTTAATCTCTGTACATCATATGGCTTTACTTATAGAGTTTACTGTGACGTAATATGATAATCCCAGACCTGCTGAATTTCTACATTACAAAAGACATCTCATTAAATCAAATTAGTGCAGAAAACTTGTGCGATCTAACATCTGATCACACTCCAGAATTGATAACACTAGGCGTGACAATCCTAATCTTACCAACAAATATACTGACTGGGACAAATTCAGATTAATACTGTAGGAACAAATCAGTTTAAAAGTAAGACTTAAAAGTAGAGATGATCTTGAGCAACAAACCAAAAATATAACTGAATAAATTCGGTCAGCTGCAAAATATACTACCCCAATAGCAAGAGAGAAATCGGAATATGAAGTACTTTACCCCCTCAAAATTAGAGAAATGATAAAAGAAAGGCGAAAAGCTAGAAGAGTACGGCGCAGAACCAGAAATGCTGTAGACAAAACTACTTTTAATAGAATTAGTAATCAGACGAATCAAAAGATCAAAGAATATAAGCAGAATTGCTTTCAAAAGTATGTAAGTGAATTAAGCCCACAAGCAGACAAATATTATTCGCTATGGAAAGCAACTCGAAGATTTAAAAGACCAATTATTCGAGTACCGCCAATTAAAAATGATCGAAATGAATGGGTTCGACGCGACGACGAAAAAGCTGAATTGTTCGCGTTGTTGTTGTAATTTCTCCACTGGAAGTTTTCACTGAAATTGCTAACCTCAATCCTAAAAAAGCACCTGGTATAAATAGCATTTCACCTGGATTATTGAAAGAACTGCCACGAAGAGCAATCATCATGTTGACATATATATTTAATGCCTGTTTAAAACTGAAGCATGTTCCGGAATGCTTTAAGATGGCACAAATAATTATGCTCAGAAAACCTGACAAACCTGCAGAACAAGTCGAATCTTACAGGCCTATTTCGCTACTACCTGCAATATCAAAGCTATTTGAGACACTAATATTTAAACGTTTTAAACATTTGGTAATAATACCAGACATCCGGTTTGGTTTTCGAAATCACCATTCACCAATCGATCAAGTGCACAGAGTAACTGCGGCTATTGAAAGAGCGTTTGAGGAAACGAAATGCGGCCCTGCAATATTCCTGGATGTCTCACAAGCTTTTGGTCGGGTTTGGCATTTGGGATTAATCTGTAAGATGAGCAAATTGTTACCGCGTAACTGTTGTCAATTGCTGGAGTCATATTTATTCGGAAGAAAATTTAGAGTATCGCAAGAAATGACGTTCTCGACATTTAAAACAATTTCGGCTGGAATTCCACAAGGTAGCGTCTTAGGACCTCTCCTATCTCCGCTCTACACTGCTCATATTCCAACAACAAAAGAAATACTACTTGGAACCTTTGCTGACGACACAATTATTATGGCAAAAGATATATCTATATTTATCTATAGCCTATAAATGATCATGGATATAGTGTATTGCTGTGCACATCGTGAGATCAGTAGACACAACATCCTACTGCACTACATCTATTAATAACTGCTAAAATAGACGAATGAAGATACTGCTACAAATATTTATTAAAGTAAATTAAACAAATTGAATGATAATGGTGCAACAAAATACAGAAAAAGCGAATAAAAGACGAAAAACTATACCCTTGAATAATTACGCTCAATCATACGTTGCAAGAGTTGTGAAGGATATATTACTGAAGCTCTAAAGATACTGCCACAACTGGTGTATTCACAGTACCTTCTAATTATCAGTTGCTTAAATCGATGCATCATAGCTTGACTGGTACGCAGTTTCGAAATGTAGAAAAAGTGCCAAAATGGATCTAATATTAAAACGCTGGCAAAACCACAATGTTATTTTGATTCGATATCGTTACATTACGAGAAAAATGGAAAAAATGGTAAAAAAATTACAGAAACTATTTTGATTAACATATAGTTTACCATGTTTTTAACAAATGAATTTTTAGCGGGAAAAACTGATCAGAATACATGCTATGTCGGTTTGGAATGGATGTCACGATGTGCACAGCAATACACTATGGCCATGATCATTTATAGGCTATAGATAAATATAGATATACCTTTTGCCATAATAATTGTATCGTCAGCAAAGGTTCCATGTAGTATTTCTTTTGTTGTTGGAATGTCAGCAGTGTAGAGCAGAGACAGGAGAGGTCCTAAGACGCTACCTTGTGGAACTCCAGCCGAAATTGTTTTAAATGCCGAGGACGCCATTTCGTGCGATACTCTAAATTTTCTTCCGAATAAATATGATTCCAGCAATTGACAACAGCTACGTGGTAACAATTTGCTCATCTTACAGATTAATCCCAAATGCCAAACCCGATAAGCCCCAAAAGCTTATGAGACTGCGTTTTATATTTAGTATTACGGGTGGTAATCATGGAACGTTCAAAATGACATTTTCGACCTTTATTACTTGTTTAATTTCAATGCCAAATTTGGTCCAAAACGGATTACAAAGGATTTAAAAGTAATCAATTTGATGTTAATGTCAAAAACGGCCTAAGAAGCATAAGCTTTCCAAGACAATGATAGGCAAGACTTATGAGAATAATTTTGAGACAACTTGCCAGTAGTTGAATGGCAGCAATCTACGGAACCGATACGAAACAAAATGATCATGGCCATAGTGTATTGCTGTAATACTAAATATAAAACACTGTTTTATGTAGAGAAATGTTAAAACCATAAGATTTAGTGAGGTTAGGTTAGATTGTTAGCAGTTAGTCATATATTTTACGTAATATAGATATTCGAGATTAAATATATCTTATGCAAGCATCTTATGTTTTATGATTCAATTATTCAAAAGTTATTGTCTTTTAATTTACAAAATAAATGATGACCACTATTTAATATCAGTCACAATTTGCATGAAATTAAGAATTCTAAATAAATTATTAAGGTAAAAAATCTATATATTGTATTTTAATTAAATTATTATCCATTATCAATGGATAGCCTTTGTTTTTCCCCATTTTTCAGGCAGTTTACGGATTATTAGTTACTTTTCTATCAATTTATTGTTTTATTTTTTATTTTATTATTTTATACTTGTTACCAATTTTTTACCCATTATTATTGTTTTATTATAACTTTGCAAACTTTTTTATAATTATAAATATTACTAATTGGATCCGACATTTAGTGACATCACTGCTTTAGAATATTTATAAAAACTGCAATAAAATAGTTATCTATATTTAAACGAATCAAAATCGGCATTAAAAAATTAATTGCGCTTCCTCAATAGTTGACAACGATCA
The DNA here is from genome assembly GCF_030347505.1 of Rhynchophorus ferrugineus. Lineage (NCBI taxonomy): Eukaryota > Metazoa > Arthropoda > Insecta > Coleoptera > Curculionidae > Rhynchophorus > Rhynchophorus ferrugineus. The sequence continues at coordinate 17,323,562 of NW_027472590.1, forward strand.
GAAGATCGAATCAACAATAAAACAATCCGCACATTCCCACGTTTTATAACATTCCCGACCGTCAAAATGTATATTAATAAAATTTCACAGGCCAGTGTGTGTCTAACTAAGCGAGTGAGTCACAAATGCGAATAAGATATTTCGTTTACCCATCATTTACATAGAATGTGCTCACAACTCCTTGTATGAGTGGATGTGTATTGTTAAAGGCTTTAGTTAAGCCATCACGTATCTGCGTCTACACCGAATGACAACGGATATCACGCTTCTTTTTTTCTCTCTTGCGTTCTGTGTTCCTTTTTGCTTCTTCCTTGTAGTTTTTCTGCGGCTAATTTCGTGGAGGTATTGAAGGTATATCGTATGAAGATGCGTGGGTTTGATGAATGCGTTGTCGACAGGAGTACCGAAATGCGTGGTATACCGATGTTTAATCTTTTAACTACTGGTTTGCAAGCATGTTTATTAGACTTGTTCAGCTGTTAATAAATGCTATCGTGATCGTGAAGGTTATTTAAACCAAAGACGTGGTAATTTTCCCACTTTGTATACATTCTCCATGTTTATTTAAACTTCAACATTCCGTGTATATATGTTCTGTCAAAAAGCCAACAAAACGACTAGATACAGGATGGTCAATATTATTATTATTTTTCAAACAGCAACACTGTTTTCCTACGTAGTATAACCCCGGGAACAAATAGGCCCGGTGATTGTAATCAAGAATCACACAAATATTGATTTATTATAATAATATATTTTAGGGAGACTGTTAAAAATATATTAATTTTAAAATTAAAAGTGGTCACCAAGATTTTATCTGAAATAATATCTTAAAATTTCAAAATTCGCCATGTTAGTCAAACACCTATTAAGTGCCGAAATATTGACGTCACTTACCGTGTCCTAAACGTCATTTTCGCGTTCTAACATTAGAACTTTTTAGAGCGCTTCTATTTTATTTTGATTATTAACTTTTGAGTATCGCACGAAATGGCGTTCTCGACATTTAAAAATATCTCGGCTGGAATTCCACAAGGTAGCGTCTTAGGACCTCTCCTGTATCTGCTCTACACTGCTGACACTCCAACAACAAAAGAAACACTTCTTGGAACCTTTGCTGACGACACAGTTATTACGGCAAAAGATATATCTCTGCCTAGGGCAATAGAAAAAGTGTAAGTGGCAGTCAACAAAATCTACAAATGGACAAAAGATTGGAAAATTCAACTTAATAGCTCCAAATCTGTCCACGTTAATTTTGCATTAAGGCGAAATACTAAAAACTTAATTATATCACTCAATGGATTCCCGATTCCTCAATCAGAATCAGCAAAATACCTTGGAATCCATCTTGATGGTAGATTAAATTGGAAGCATCACGTTAGACAAAAAGCAAAACACATTAGAACGAAAATAAAACAACTACACTGGTTAGTCGGAAGATACTCTCAACTTGAAACAAAAAACAAAGAGGATGATCTATAATACAATTATAAAGCCAATTTGGACCTATGGGGTGCAAATATGGGGTTGCACTAAAAATTCAAATCAGTTAGTCATACAGTCATACATACATGCAGGATGACCTGGAAATCAAATGGATTTGCGAAGTTGTGCAGGATTTCGCCTTGAAACACGAAAGAAGATTAATAAATAAAAACTAACGTGGAAGCAATACAACTGCTGGACAGCGCGCAGGATGTCAGGAGATTGAAACGAACAAAACCATACGAACTTGTGTGAATATTTAGTGTGTATTATTAGTGTAAACTATAGCTATAAGTTAATAATTAATAAGTAATTATAATTTTATAATTGAGGAATACATACTGATGTATTTTCTCGCACTTGTCTTGCTTGTTAATTAATCCAAACACATATGAAAAGTAGTAATAAATTAATTGTAATAATAATAATATTTAAGATTGCACTAAGCGTATCTAATAAAGATGTTATAAAAAAATTATTAACTTTTAATTACTGCTAAAAAATTGGTTTTGTGTAACCAACGGAAAGAAACTAATATGAAACTACAATAACTTTTCCGACAATGGATTGTCGATAATGACTCTACTGTGGGACTGTAACTGAAAAAATAATTTTACTAATAATACTAGAATTTCTATAGAAATGAAGTGACATTATTTGAAGCACACTAATCTTGAAGCATGGTAGAATGTTGAAGAACAAGAAGTAAAAATACTACCAGTATATCACTTGACAAGAAAATTAATAAATACAGTAATAACTCTAAAGAGTACACAATAAAAGCACAATTGCCGGGAACTACATTTGCCAATATTTGCTAAGACAGATCAAAACTGTGTCGAAAGCAAACCTACTAAATATGATTTTATGATGATAAATTGATTTTATGAAATAAAAAATTTTTAAAATAAATTATGTGTATAATAATCGTAATAATAACTAAATAAAAATAATCGAAAACCTTATTTAGCCTATCTACTACACGTATTTTATATTCCACTATATATACAAAATTTAGCTTAATACCTACCTAAACCTATTTATCTATTTACAATATTGTTTTAACTACTACCAATTGACTATTACTTGGAGGTCGGTGCCGAACCCAAACAGTTATATTAATTTAGATCGGTTTTGTTGGTAATTTAATTTTTTGTATATCTCACAAAATTTTATTATTATTTTTGTATTGTTTGGGCCGAACCCGCGACCTCCGCTTGGGAGCTAAACGCTTGAACCATTACACCATAAAAGCAAATATCTACAGTATTTCTACGAGGTCTTATATGCTAGAGTTAATGCTTAAAAAGCAAACTGAATGGTTTTTGCACTAAACGACTTCCGATTTTCCACCACATTAGCTCAGCAATAGCATTATACACAAATATATGATTACTTAGATGACAAATATGTGAAAATGTTGTACCTGTTTTTGAAATTTGAGCGTTTCTATCGATACCCCCCCCCCCTTCCTCAACAAATCCTGATTTGGTTCCAGTGGTACCTTGGAAGAATACTTAGCTCTGTATTGTAATTTTGTTCATTTTAACAATAGCCTTATAATCTTATAATCAGATTCACGTACAACACTTCATCAAGTACTTTACAAAATCTGTGTGTAAACATTATTTAATATATCAAGTTCTATTATGAATTCTTAAACTAGTTTTCTGGTTAGTTTCTTTGATTTTACTTGACTTCAGTGGCAACATTTGATTCATATATTGTCTGTACTTAAGTGTTGACCGAAATGTTAGAAATTTCTGTTTGCCGTATCACGCATGCCAGGCTGTAAAAACTTGATAAAATAACATAAGTGATGTTTAATCAGATACGTGCCACTTAATCCTAATCTGGTAAAGTATAGACCATCGAACTATTCGATATACAAGAAACCAGATTCTTGATATTAGCTTTTCGTAATCTAATCACCATGAGGTTGGATTGACACTTGTTGAAGTCTTAAATTTGATTTTTATTTGCATTTTGAGAATGTATGACCATTCAGTAGTGAACAACAGTGAATGTTCAGTGAGTCCCAACGATTCATACTATTTATAAGTCTGTGATATTTCACATACTCGTATTTCACCGATCGCTTGTTTTACACTTTGTTAAACTGTAAACCATGTTAAAGACCCGTCCCAAAACAATGCGTATAATATATTGAATATAGGACTAAATTAATTGAGGACAACCAAAACATCAGGATGGCCGAATGTTAGAAGCCTTTTTATTATTAGGATAGTGACAGTAGTTAGCAATCACTAAAATGATGTATTTATCTAATAATTTCGGATTAATGTATTTATAAAATGGAATAACTTAAATTTCGGATCCAAAGTTTGCTAAAGTGTAATCAAATATGATAAGTTGAGCACTAATCAGAGTGAATTATGTTAGAGTTCAGGGGGAATGAGGGGTACATATGTATCATTATTTGACAAAGGAATATTATAAATGTATTACTTCGTCGATAAAAAAAGTTATCCTGGCCTAAAATATTGATTGGTTCTCTATTCAGGAAAATATATCAGATTTTAAATCCATTTCGAACATTTTTGTTCATCAAATTTTTATTGACGTCACATAGTACCGCATAGTTCCATCGCGAATTTAAATCTTAATATAAAAAAACGCTTTTTATCGGAAACCCTTTTTCCTGAAGGAATAATGCAATGTATCATAGGAAAGGAGATAAGTCAGCAAATATTAGGGAAGCAGATGGATCCAGTAATTTTTGCCGATCAAGTTTAGTTTAGCTTGATCTGTCGTCCTATCTTGAGTTAAAAATAATATGTTTACTTTATATTATACAATAATTAATAAACTTTTATTGACACAAGTTTCCAAAATTCTATAATGATTATCTCGACTGAGTTTTTATGTTAGTAGATCTATAATTTGTATTTATACAAACAAAAATCAAATATATTACTGTCGAAGTAATTGTACAAACTTAATAAATAATTAAACTTTAAATATAAATGTTTAACAAAAATATTAGTTAAGACAAAATGTAGAGAGCAAATAAAATACAAGTAAAATATTTTTAATAAAATAGCCTGATGAGAAAATTAAACGAATATTGTCTTATTACAGAGTTATTCAGTATATTTTTCTTGACCATATCAAAATCTTCGTCGAATAATCAAAGTCACATTATCAATATTCATTACTATAGTTTGATTTTAAGAAGTAAAATACTTCATGCTCCTCCATCCGATATTGAACTTTGATTTTGAAGTCAATAACAAAGAACGATCTGGAAGACCAAAACAGAAGACAATGAATTACAATACTTATTTTTAATAACTTCTTTAACTTTTGTTGCAAAATAAGTCGAAAAATAGAAAGAATCGTTGTACAACACTAGGCCAGACTGCAAAGAATGGAAAGTTCAGCCGTACCCCTCTCCCGTCGTACTATAGCATCTTCTATTTACCACCCATGAAAACTTATTACGCTTATGCTAAGTCCTCACGAAAACTTGGGTTATGTATCAATTGAACATGTCCGTTTAGAGACAATCCAATAAGATAAATGTTTGCATTAGATAACAATTGTTATTTAGTTCAGATATGTATTTTAAAGTTAAGTGAGTTTTTGGTATATGATTTATCCTATATTTCCAGGTTTTCATTCATACAAATTCATAAGTATGATCAAATGATCAAAAATGTAAGTTTGATGTATTGGTTTTATTTTATGTAACCCGCCTCTAACTAATACAATCAACAGGAGTTTACAGTAAAAAGAAAAAAAAACAGAAAGATTCCCCTTTGACGCTACTGAATCGGCAATTTTCGTTTTTGAATTGTGAAATTTAATTCATCAAGGTGATTAAAAAATTACGTTACCTAAGATTGGCACATTAAAATTTGTCTTCCGTTTAATTCCTAAAGGCGTCTTATATTGGAACAAACGACTATTATCTAAGAAATGAACATAAAATTTTTAATTATTACATTAGGCCTTCCCGAAGAATTCGTGTAATTTCCAAAAAAAAAAAACAATAACTATACCAACCAACTGCTCTACCAGATGGTGATGAGAGAACAGGTTATACCATATTAAAAATTACTTAAACATTCGATGGCCACCGTGGAGAAACAATGTAATATTAGTAGTTATTATATAGATACTGAAAAGGATAAAAAATGTATTCTAATTCTATATACTTGTTTAAGATTATATATATTATAAGTTTATTTTTAGGCAGTCTATAATGCTCATGATATTATTTAGAATTCTTTTTTTTCTTATGTTTGTTATATGATATTTCAGATTAAACAATCATTTATTTAGATAAATTAATAACAGAACTAATTGCTAATTAACAGTATTACTAAGTTCTAGTAATGACGTAATATCATATTAGAGTACTTGTAGATATAAAATATCATAAAAATTAGTTGTATTTTCTATCTGTTTTTCTATTGTTCATTGAAATAAGTTGAACAGCATTCCTTATCTTCGAAATATCGGAATTTTTGCCAATTTTCAACTTCGACGTAAGTGATATGCTGCTTGTCTAAGCCATAAGTGATCAATCGAAACAAGAGGCAGTTGAATGAAATAATAAGATGGATTGAGCAAGGATTACTACCTAAGCATTTTCATCTAGATTTCCACGGATTTTTTCGGATGTGGGAGCGAAAATTTTTATATTGCGAAATCATTTGTGAATAATTTTGCTTCTGTAAGGATAGTTTGTATTTAGTGCTTGGTCCAAAATTTTGTTACAGTATAAGAAATGCAATGCTGCTATGAATTTCAAGTCATAACTATCTCCAAGATATATTCGAGTTTCTAACTTGTTTAACATGACATCTTTGTTTTTATTTAAAGACATAACATTAAAAAAATATATGAAAAAATGTTATGCTGATACAAAATTGCTATATTATTTTCGAAAATACTTCAAGATTTTCAGATATAGCTAGAAACTGTGATTTCTTGTTAGAAACTGCAGATCAATATACATGTCAGATATTGCCAAATTTAGACTATTCACTCTTTCCAATTTGTTGCAAGTCATTAACGTAATGTGTGGTTAGTTATAGTATATATAAAATGCGTCCATGTATTCTGATCAGTTTTGTCACTTATTATTTTTATTACTCGTTATATCTGGTATTTTTTCCAACAATAAGTCATTATCGGTCTTAGCATTTCATAATATACTTCACCTGGCTAATCCTACTGTATTGTAACTGTCAGAGTAGATTCATTTTTCATTGCCAGTTACAATACACCACAGAAAACTCTTCTTTTATTATAACAAACAATGAAATCGCCATGTTGAAAAATTCGAAATAACATTTTCAGACAATTCGTGTTGGAACCACTTTCCGTTCTTTAGGAACTTCTGGAAGTAGTTAATTCATCAAACACTAAGATGTCTAGAAGTTTTTTGAGATACTGAGCTGGGTTTTGTCTTTCATTGAATATCTCTAAGCTGTTTAGGCCTTCCAGGTCGTTCGTTGTCACTGATATCAACTGGGCTATTTTTAAGTTATTTAAACAAAAACCGATTATTGGAATATGATGGAGCAGCATCACCATAAGTTTCTATGAGTGTTTGATGGCTTTTCGTAACTCATTTTAACCACAAACAAGTGAACGACGTAAGTAGTTTTCCATTAATAGCTAATATTTTTAAATAACAAACAAACAACAAACAGGGCCGAAATTAAAAAGATGTTCAATATGCATTTTATGACACACGCAACATCACAATGTTTTACTTGAAAACGACAAGAATAACAGAGATACTTATAACTCTAGATTTTTGTACCTTTATACACAAGGAATTGTAGAAGTTATTTTCAAATGGCTAATACTTGAAAGTTGTTTGTTGATATTCCCCAAATATAATTAACTAGCGACCCGCCCCGGCTTCGCACGGGTGCAATGCTGATACTAAATTAAATACACTACAGAAAAAATAGGAACGTTGTATATAAAAACATAGCGGCCCGCTCCGACTTTGCACGGGCATAAAATATATATGCCTATGTCACTCAATGAAAACATGATTAAAATCGATCCAGTATTTTTGGTTCATTCATTACTGCCCTTGGCCTGCACGCATTAAATTTGGAGTAAAACAATTCCTCTTCCCCTATACTTACTATGAAGATTTCCTGCTATCTTTGGAATATCTATATTCATACAATTTTTATTACATTACACATTTTTAAACGCAAATTTTAAATTTGTAATATCTCCGAAAATATTTGTTTAATTTACATGCTGTAAGGAACCATATTGATCTATATTAATTGCACACTGTATTTAAGGTACTTAATTCGATAAGGATTAATGCCGTATTGCTTAAAATAGCTTCGTAAATAAGCCATTTTCTCACGTAAAAAGTAAACAATAAAAATGATTAATGTGGGTTATCCCTAAAAGATAAACATATACCATCCCGGACTTTTTTGTAGACCTTTTTATGGTGTACAATACTGTAGTACATTAATTTGATCTAACTCGTAGGGTTAGGCAGCGGTTTTGCTAATTGCTAAATAAGCCTAAAAAAATAGGTTAATTTACGACATCACGTTAGAAACCTCTAAAATTAGCAATGTTGCCTTAGTATATTATGCATGTATTATACATATAAGCCTTCATCTTGAATCACTCTATGTATTGAAAAAAACCGCATCAAAATCCGTTGCGTAGTTTTAAAGATTTAAGCGCACATAGGGATATAGGGACAGAAAAGGCGACTTTGTTTTATACTATGTAGTGATGATATATTAAGAAAAGTTTACAAATTCAGGTCAACTTTTAGACCCGAGCAGATTAGAATGATTATTAACGTTATTTGAGCCCTTCACTCAGATCTTCAATATGTGTATTAGGATTAGTTGTAGTTTTTGGGTTTGCACATGTAGGCAGCACTGGGCTTTTATGGCGGCTGTCTGCTGATGATATTTCTTTAAACCACTTTATTCGTATTTTTTAAATTTATTTGGAACAGGTTTTTGTGCTGTGATTGTGTTTCGGAAGGTATGAAAATGCACAAACAACGTTGCTAAATCGATTCAAAGTGTTTTTGCTACATTTGTGGATATTATATGCTCGTAATAGTGAAAAAATCATGACATGCACTCAAATATGCATAGTTATATGACTTTGATTTTGCTGTAACAAAGAGTGACACATCTACCGAAATTGTTTTGTAACGTGTAATGAACAAAGTTGTACAAGTCGTCACTTAGTGAAAATGTATACTTTTTAATTTCTGTTGCAATTTTACGTATAGAACGAATATACGAATTTTTCTCGTAGATGACTTTTCTGTAGATGATTTCTACTTTTACTCGATGAATGTCGTCAATATAAATACAAAAAATAGTAAACTATAAATATTCAGACGCATCATCAGTGTCAAAGCTAGTTCTATATACATATAATGATTTGTTGTCATTTTTCCAGGTACAAGTGCAATAAAGGTCTTTAAAACTTCGTCTTCATCATCGGCGAGCAATTAAAGCTTTGTGAACATGTCATTATGGCAGAAAATCATTTAATTTGGCAAATTGAACTAAGCGATCGGATTCATGATTTGAATTTATAAAAACCAGAAAGCAGACTTGCTCGTATCACGGTTACAGAAATGAAAACATCTTGACACTAAAACACCAAGTCACTATAAACAGGAATGGAATTGATGCAATTTTACCGTTCTTCAAAAAAGAAAATAACATGTATTTCCGTAATGGTAACAAAAGTTTATTTGATGTGATGAATTTACCATACGATCAAATCGAATGGCAGTTGTTCATAGATGGTCCTAAGTACAGTTTGAAGACTCTAGTCTACACTGGAAAAAACTATTCAATCCAATTGCTCACACAGTATAAACTAAGAAATGGTACGATAAAAAGCCTACAATTTCGGCGAAGATCACACGAAGGTACACAATCAGCACCAATGGAAAATATGTGGCGTTCTAAAGGTTGCTAAATAAATTAATTGTACTTAATTTCGAAATAATAATTGATTTACATATTCATTAAAAGTTATTGCTCTTTGTTGTTCTATGTTGAGATATAATCGGGATTTACGAAATTATGCTTTTTTCTGTTGTAGACACAAAAACTGTTTTGTGTCTACAGGACGATATTTCCCACAAGATTGGAGTTAGAATGTTCCTTAAAATATATTTTATGCATTCACATCTTGACTTTTTTTTACAAAATATGGGCAACATGAACGACAAATACGGAGAGCGACTACAAAATATAGCGAGAATTGAAAGGCGATACCAAGGACTTTTAATTATTTTATATCCTGATAACGTTTGAAACAAATCCTAAGCAGTATAAAGAACTCAACTTCTCAATTCAACCTCTGTTCATTTCTGCATTATACTTTTTAATTCAATAAATGACCGTTAATAGTCAAAAACAGTAAAGTAATGAATCTATTAACTATATCGAATACCTGCACCAATTTTAAGTAACGGATTGCTGATTTATATTGGGCCCCCCAATTTACCTTACAAACAGATTTAGTTTGCTCTGGTCTATCGTCGGGTATACTTAGGTAACCAATTTAAGGAACGCTTCAGACCCCGGGGTCCGCTAATTGACTTTGGTGATTTGACAATTATTCTAATCAAATTAGAACAACAACAAAATGACGTTACCCCCGCCGGGTGTCGAAGCCGCGACCTCTGCGTGTGAGCTGAACGCTCTAACCACTACACGTTACGTTAGTGCTTAAAAAGGAAATTGAACGGCTTTTACACTGAACGACTTCCGATCTGCCGTCACATCAGTTCAACATAACATTATACACAAATATGTACTTAATGTAGAGAAAAAAATATATGAAAACATTGTACGTGTTTTTGAAATTGGACGATTTTCCTCGATTTCCCGGATTCTGCCATCAGATCCTGATTTGGCTCCAATGGGACCACCTCGGAAGTGCACTCTTTTGATTTTTTTATTATTTAATTATTACATTGTTACTAGTCGTTTCCGACTAACCTACAATTTGTCTTTATGATAACCTAAATCTAGATATATAACAAGGAGGACCCATCGGCCCAGAGTCTGGTGAAATAATGTTTACACATGTCACTGCTATATTTTTTATTATATGCACCTCACTACACAACACTACAGAAGATTAGATGGTTTGATTATTTTGAGTCTGCGTCGTGTTCTGGCGGTATCCAAAAGTTGCAATACTTCAATATTATCATGACAATGGAGTCTTTCCTCATACCCCCTCGCAATTCTCTTGACTTCTTGACTAACCATGGGTATCTGAAGGTCTCGATGTAGGTAGTCAGTCATGTACTATTTGGGTGCGTCCATAATACTTCTCAGGACTTTTTTTTTCTTCTTTGTATGTCGCGTTGTTGTATGTTCCTTCCAGCGAAGTTTTGCATTCCTATATATTTAGCGTTGTTGCTATATGGAATAATAGCATTATTTAATGCTTTTATATGCATATGCACATATTTACGTTCGTTAATTTTTATTTTCCAAACTTGCGTCCAATTATTTATCTAGTCACTTGCTGTTGTAATTTTCGTGTGGCTTCTTCACTATTGTCTCCGACAGCTATTATCACAGTATCATCAGCAAATGTAGCCATCGTAATATTCTCCATTTGTGGTATATCTAATGTGTGGAGTAGATAAAGCATTGGCCCCAATACACTTCCTTGTGGTACTCCTGCTTTAGCTTCTTTTATTGTGGAGTAAGCTTCTTCTTGTTTAACTCTAGACATTCTGGCTGTAGTGTACGTTTTTAGTAGTTGGGTGTGTTGTTTTGGTAACATTTTCTGTGGTTTATGAACAGGGCTTTTATGCCAAACCTTATCGAAGGCTTGTGCTACATTCTGAGAATATAGCTGAGCATACTTTTATACTTTCGTAAGCTCTTTCAATATACCCATTAATAAACCCAAACTGGTGTGTTGGTATTAGGTTTTTTTCTCTCTGTGATACTCATTCGAATAAAAAAAATATTTTTAAAATTGGTCCACAATTGACAGAGAAATCGATGAACATACAATTGAAAAAAAATATACAGTCGTACATAGAACCTCTTCCTTTTTGTGAAGCCTGTTAAAAAGAACATTGAAAAAAAATGCTCGAAATATGTATAACTAACACATATCAATTAATTAATGATTCTTGATTGAGAACTGACATAGGGAAACCGTCCTACACCGTGAATGAATAAAGCTAATAAAACAATTTTCAATTTTGTTGCCGTTGTGTCCCTTGGATTAAATCATACACGCTTGTTAACCTCCAACCATCTGTAGCGTCCGGTATTTCATATAAAACGTCGCGTACATTTGAAACAAAACCACAAACAAGCATATAAGTAGTTCTGTTTTCGTAGCTCTTTAACATACTTGAACTGAAACAAAATTAATCGTTTCCATTTATGATTGTACTGTCTTATTACCACAAACAGACTCACCCTGCTATTAGCATGGAGATTCAGTTCAATGGATGGAACTACCTATTTCCTGCTGATAGTTCTGGGGTGGTAATAGTAGTGGGACAGACCGGATGACTTAGAGGCGGGTAACCATTCGATGGATAGTAATGGTTCTCTAGCATCGCAATCAAGTTCATCAATCGATACTATGCAGTGACGATTTTTTAAAGCTTATTCCGCATCGATTTAGTATAAGAACCAGTTCATTTAAATAGCTATTAACAGCTATTAACAATTTTATAATATCGCTGGCAGGATGATCGACAGATTAGTGGTTTTTTATTAGATAGCAGTTGCAAATGAAAATTTCAAAATAATTATATCCTGCAGTGAAGCTTTATGGCATTTTTTATATAACACCTATTGAAGATTAATAGCTAATATGTTTATAAACAAACGTCTTTAATAATTCTTGAACGCACGGTATGTACTTATTAAATGATCACTTATGAACGGAGTAGCATTTTTATAATTTGGATGATTTTGAACTAAATCGTTGGTGAGTGTTTTTATTGAGTAGTTTTCTAATGTGTTCTAATCTAATCACGATTGTTTATATTAATTAGGCCTAAAATTAACTTTAAAAGATTTACAATAGATTTTCTTATTGTGTATTAAATTGCATCAGGGTATATTTATAACCAACTTCATGTTGAAGCCTCACTGACTGAAGTGAAGCTACTTTCAGTATATGCCAGTTTATCGAAAATGTGATCCCAACATTTTTCAATGCTTTAAAAATATCTGAATTTATACCGAGTAAATCGCATTTGCGGGAAATTTTACTTCTTTTATTTTAAAATGAGGAAAAATGCAGCTGAAGGTCATCGAATGTTCTGTGAATCTTTTGCTACAAAGAAAGCTTTTGCTCGAAAAGCTACAAATTAAACAAAAACTGCAAAACTAATTAATAGGCATAATAAATATTGAATCTGTTGAAAACTTCAAGTGGCTTTATCGGACTTTCTGAACGTAACTTAACAGGTCAATTGAAAAGTCTCCGGCCTACCATAGTGAAACACATTTTTTTGGCAAAATTAGTTTTTTTTTATTCAACATAATTCCCTTCAAGGGTACACTGACTGTACCCTGATACACTGATTATAGCGACCCTCCAACTTTTCGATACTATTTTTGTAGTACGATTTGTCCTTTGCTTCAAAATAGGTCTCAGTTTCGGCGATCACCTCTTCATTCGACGAAAATTTCTTCCCAAGCGAGCATTCTTTTGAGATCGGTGAACAGGAAATAGTTGCTGGGGGCCAGATCTGGAGAATACGGTGGATGAGGAAGCAATTCGAAGCCCAATTCATGGATTTATGCCATCGTTTTCACTGACTTGTGACACTGTGCATTGTCTTCCTGAAGCAGCACTTTCTTTTTCCTCAAATGCGGCCGTATTTCGGCGATTTCGTCCTTCAAACGGTCTAATAACGATATGTAGTAGTCGCTGTAGATAGTTCTTCCATTTCTAAGGTATTTGATGAAAATTATTCCATGCACATCCCAAAATACAGACGCCATAACCTTTCCCACGCTTTGAAGCGGGTACATCGTGTGCAGTCCATTCGGATGACTGTCGATTGGACTTCGGAGTGAAATGATGGGAGTCATGTTTCATCCATTGCCACATATCGATGCAAAATCACGGGTTTGTTACGCTTAATCATCTCCAAATCCTCCGAATCATCAACTCGTCGTTCTTTTTGGTCAAAAGTGAGCTCGCGCGGCACCCACTTTGCACAGAGCTTTCTCATACCAAAATATTCATGGATCATATGATTTACACGTTCAGTTGATATATTTAGAATGTCTGTTATTTCATCCACTTTCAATTTGCGGCCATTCAAAATCATTTTATGGATTTTATAAATGGTTTCGTCTTTACCACCCTGTTTTGGGCGTAAATTGCGTTCACCGTCTTCGGAGGTCATTTCGCCAAGTCTAAACTTAGCATAACAATCCTTGATGCTTAATCTTCCCGGGGCAGTATCCGGAAGCACGGCATCAAGCCAAGTTCTTGTTTCAACTGTATTTTTTCCCTTCAAAAAGCAATATTGTATCAACACGCTAAATTCCTTTTTATCCATTTTTTTCACAATAACAAAAGTTGCTTCACTCAAAATACTATAATTCACAAACTAATGATCCGACAGCTTTCAAATTTATACGCGCATCTTTTGAGGATTAGGGCTAACTAAAAGCATATGAATTTAATTCTAGTCTCAGGCCGGGGACTTTTCAATTGACCTGTTAAATCCACTCGAAATTAATTATATGTCAGATGGCATTATATCTGGATGTATTGTTGATCATTGAGAATATTATTCGATTAGGATTGTTTACTATTAACGTCTATATTAACTTAGAATTTTGAAATTATTAGCCTTCTTCAGGCACCTTACAATAGTTCAATTAGTAGTATGCCAGTACGAAATAACTTATTTGAAGTCCAAGCCAGTACTCGTCAAGGAGATGTGAATTCTCCACCGATTTTTAACATACCACTGAACATAATAATGCGAGTAGTTTTTAAAAACAGACATAGCATTCAATATAACGCATTCCACAATCGATTTGATGTTCGCTCATAACATTTCTTGTATTCGCTGATACAGATTTTAGGCTTATAGCATTTTAAAAACGGATAAAATCAATGTTTGTTTTTTTAAAGGCATTTTCCATTTAGGTTTTCACTATGTACACATTATTCTAAAATTTTTATAATCACATCTCGTACACGAATATTTTAAAATCATTTTGTAAAATTATATAATATTTTGCTTCTCAACCTTTTACTATATTCAGTTGTAAATAACATGGAGAATCCAAAACAGTAAAAACTAATTAACTAGTCTGTGGTCTTTGACCCATTGTTTAGTCATTTGTTGAATATTTAACATGAGAATAATTTGTTAATAAAATATTCTTAATTTAATATGATTCAGGAGTTTCAAGTTTGCACAGTCTGAATAATGTATAAACTAGTACTGCTAAAATTTTATAAAATATATTTATTTTATTTAATTATTCTACATATGCCCGTTTGAGCTTACTGTTTTTTAAATTATTATATTTCTATTCGTTAGATACATATTAATTATTACAAGTTTAAGAAAATTTTAATATTATTACATTAATATAAAAATAAATGTAAATTCTCAAGATAAATTTTTATAATAAGATATGATATGTTATATTACTACTATTTTTAGTTATAGATTTAGTTAAAAGACATTTTCACTCTCACGAAGGGAAATGATTCTCTCTCTGATTAGAGTAACACAAGGATTAAACCCTGATTAACTTCTTCGCCGGTTTTTGATTTCCTACTGTTAATTCCGAAGTCCATACTAATTTTGGGATTGTTCGACATACAATTTGTGAATGTTCTACAGCAATTTCTTAGGAACGAAAATTTCTCTTTGAAATTAAATTTTGGTGAAAATTTCTTTGGAGCCAAATCAAACCCGTTTTTAATAAAATGATTGTGATAAAGCTTATGTTCTTTATTGTCAACACTTCCTTTAAGTGCTCTCTTAGATATCTATATTACAACATGTTTACACCATGTTCTGTAAGTAGATTGCTGTTTAGGATGGCAACAACAATTACAGTGACCCTGTTATTCTAATGTCTGGTGTATTGTGATTGTCTCACTAGTTTGTGAGCACTATACGGTCCATATACATTTTATATTTTTCTAATACAGATTCTGGTGCATATTGATAACAAGGAACTTTCGTTATCGTGCGGAGATCCAGTTTATCAGCGAGTAAGTAGAAGGAACATAATGACTTAAACCATAGTATCTTCTTACCAATGTGGAGGAAGTTATATAAATATATTTTTACGATAATTATTTTGGTATTAGTTGTTAGGGAAGCAGCTTGATTGTAAAAAAATGAATTATAGTTGAGTAACCAATGTATTTTAATCATGGACATACGAACCTTAATGATTATGTACCGATCTACAGGGTCAGATAAAATAATTACCACTAAAATATTTAATAAGCCACAGGATGTTTTGAATAACCATTAATCGAAGTTAGTAATATATCTGATTGCTATTAAAGTATCTTTTGGGTTGCAAATTTGAAAACTGCAAATTCGAAATGTTATGATGGAAATGCTTGTTTGTATTGTGTTAACTTCAGTAAATAATTTTAAGTCTTTTTTAAAACCTGTAAGTTTGATTTCAATGTGCCAAGATGCTAACATGGACTAAAATTACGAACTTATGCTTAGTATTCCATTAGTGATGATGACCCAAATTATTTTCCCTTTGCAAATATTCTAAAGACCATAAGGGGCGTCATCTATTGCAAGAAGCTGGTTAAATTAAATGTTTATGTTACTTATACAATTATATAGTTTTAACACTGTAATAACAATGAACAATTGAGACTAACCCTCCCCCAATTGCAGGAATTAAAGCGAACATAGCTATTGACTCATATTTTATTGAAAACAGATGAGCCAATGAACCAATTGAACAATTGACATGGGTAACAACTGAAAAAATATTGAACTCGTTGGCTGATTATTTGATAGTAATCAAGACATAATTATTAAGGAAACTGCTAAAGATGAGTATATAATTTATCAATATATAATATATAATTTAAATTTTAATCAAATAAGCCAGAATAGATGTAGAGTAGGGTGTGTAAGCATGTGCAGATAGTTAGAACATGTAAGAAGAGAGAAAGTACTAACTCTGTTCTAGATGGCATCGCAAATGCATTAGAGTACTGGTTCATTGTAAACATAATAAAATTACACTACACCATACAATTATTATGGGTATATAAATAATCTATAGTTTCCTTATTTATATTTACTAAGTAAGTATTATAATGTTAAAATAAATTATATATGCTGAATAATTTTGGTTGATTATTTCAATTATACTATATCAACTAAGGTTATTAGTAAAAATGTTATATCAACTAATTCTATTTTAATTAATAAATAATAAATTTAATAATAAATAATAGCTAATTGGTATATCTTCATTTATATTAATTGGTTTCAATTTTATCATTAATCATTAATAATAGTTGTTATCCTAAAACGTAGATTTTATGACACTATGACCACATTATATTGTATCATATTCTTTGATTAGGATTTAAAATTAAAAAAAATATATCAATATATCTTTATGTCGTACATTTAATATGTAGCAGTATCAAACGAATAAAATGAAAATAATATCTAAATGATTTTTTTGATATATTTAGTCTGACAGTAATTCATATATATTGAGAAAACCTAAGTGCAATATAAAATAATTACCACCATTATTTCATTATTTTACCAATCAGTGATATTTTAAAACATATAATGCTGGCTAATAAAGTATTTCTCGGCAAACACTTCAAAGCCATTATCTTTTTACGCAGATCAATAAATCATTTGCACCACAGCTGTGGCAAGTAAGTAGTACCTACAGGAACCGACGTCCGATTATTTGCGGCTAATTTCAGGGAGCGTTACGCAGTCATTATTATTATTTCGAGTTTGCACATTTTTACTTGTGTGAAAATGATACTGTCAGCTACCAGCCACTGAAAGTAATCCTATGAAATGGTTAATTTTCTTCACCCTTTGGCAGTTTATCTCAGTGAAGAAAAGAACCTTTAATTCTGGGTAAAACCATATGGTGGATATCTTCAAAAAAATGTTTTTTTTTCTTCAATTAAAAAAGAAAGATCCCAGTGTTGTGAGATTTTTAATACAACTCCTTGTTGGAATTCATCCATGTCGTAAGTCATCGACCGATAGTAGAAGAAGGCTGGTAAATTTGATTGAAGGATTAGTACATCAAGTACCTCCAAAGATTCACGACCTTTGCAACATATCTGTTACATCAAATAATGTTACAAATATTCCACAATGATAGTTTTATTAAGTTGTGTGGGCTCATAGTACATCGATCCGAGTTAATCCTACTAGACGTACAGTACAAATTCGGTATGACCGTTAATAATTATACACATTCGAAAGATTTTCAGGAGTTTGAGTTGTCATAGCGGATAAAAATCTTGTCTCACATTACGATTTGATGCAAAAAACTCTTTTGATTTCGGGACAGCAGCTCCAACTACCTTCAACTGGCAATTATTGAATACAAAAGAAATATCAGTAATTTTTTTGAGGATTTGAACAAACTCCCTTTGAGTCATTAATATTGATCTAATTGTGAAAGCAACTTAATATTGTCAAACTCTACTGACGCCCCTTGGCCTTGTTTTCTTCATTGGTGTAATAATTGCTGTTTTTTACTGATACATTATCGGTAAAATGAATCTTCTTTTCTCCTCAAACCAACAACAATAAAGCTGCATAAGATAACAATAAATAGTGGTTTGTTGCTACAAATGTTGATATGGTTGGACCACAAATAAAATATATTATTTAAACAACATTGAAAGAACACATCCTGAATTTCAGAGATAAATGATGAAGCATTAATTTAAATATTATCACTAAAATGCTTCGATGTGATTGACTCCATTTGTTATAATGATGTGAAAAATTACCGAAATAATATGATATATTTTTTGTGAATATATCTGTTCTTGTATCTTGAGCTATTAAAGTTTGATAGCTTTAAACTTATTGAATCTATGACAACTAACCCTGCACTATAACAGAAATATACTCGATATATTCTATGGAATGTCAAATATCTGGTATGTCTGGTCTTAGCAGCTTTCGAATAAATATTTAGAAAATTAAACTGTTCGATGACATGCTATTTTGAAAATAGATTTATTGAGAAAAATTATTATAATTAACATATATAATTCAAAATATTTTACACTATTTTCTACAACTTGTTTCCGTCTTTCTGATAATATGAATATGTGTTGGAAGAACAATGTTGGTTTGACAGCGATCCAATCATCGATCTGCAGATTGCTTGAGCATTTCGAAACCAAATTCCAGCCAAGTTATGCTGTAATGGAACTAAATAAGCCATAATTAGAAAACGCTACATTTGGTAAGTAGTCTAGATACGTCAGAATTTCCCATTCGAACTGAAATAGTGCATCTTTTAAAATTCTTGCAATATGTGATCGAGCAATTCTTGGAAGAGGATGACTTGGGTCTGTTCCTAGATATTGATGTTTTTTTGCAGCAATGCGTTTCAATTTGGTCAAATAACGTTAACACATAACTGCACTAATATATTAATTAGGTTTTTACAAGATTGTTATATATCATACTCTGCTAATAATATTATATACACACAATCAACAAGATTTTATGTCCATGCAAATACTCGTCGGTGTCGATCTTTATATCTCTGTTGGGCTAAATCATGACTTTCGAATTTGAAATTGTTGTAGAAGATTCACTTTTCATCGCCAGCGCAATAAGTTCTTCTTCTTGAAAGTTCTTTTTCTAAGAAAATACTTCTCCTTTTACCTACCAACCAACGAATTCGCAATGTTGGAAGAGTTGAAAATGGAATTATTAGACATTTGGTGTGGTGGTGGCTGCCCCTTTCCTGTGTTTTGGATCTCTCCCATCGTATATGAACATCCCGAAATAGTTGATTGATTAACTATATTGACGTGAATGTCACCGCTTTTAATTTGCTGGAACCAAAACCGACAATAGGATATGATGAAGGACCAGCATAACAAGTTTCCAAGAGTGGTTGGTTAGCAGCCAATTCAAACAAAAGTTTTTGAGATCAAACAATTGAAGTGATGAATGACAAAGATGTAATTTGGAGCAACCCATGATTAACATCTGTATATATAAGTGTAACTTAATTATAGTAAATCGAAATTTATTATTTTATATGGATGATAAAACCATGGAATTTATCTTTTAGGATAGTTTATTCGACTGTTGTTTAGATTGATACTTTTTATTTTGACCTATAGAGATCACTGATCAAAAATATATGCAAACACTTAATAAAATAATTTATTCTAATAAAAAGATATTTAAAACTAAATACCACTTGTTAAAAAACAAAGAAATATTCATAACGAAATAAAAATTCTTATAATGATGAGTTCTCAACAGCATATTTTATAAATCAGCCTTTGTTTGGCAAATTTCTAACCATTACTCATATAGTGGATTATTGTTCATTGTTATATAAAGTAAATTTATTTAATATTTATTCAATTAGCTATTTTGTGGGAATAATTCTCATATTTGTTTTCCTTGATATACTAAAGCAAAAACACTTTCTTTTTTTTAATATAACAAAACTTTAAATATTTTGGTTATTTTAGTGAACAAAATTAAATAACATACATAAAGTAGCATCCAACCTCATCTTCTTCACTGAAAAACTTCTCCATTATGGTGTATTTTAAATCTGGAAAAAATTTTCATACAATAAAATAATATGGTAATAAAGCTAATTTATATTAATGTGGTAATAAAAAGTTGTATAAATTGTTTGATATAAACTATGACACTGTCTGACATAATAATGGTGATGGTATGCAAACAATTAATAACGATTGGTATTCTGAGTTTATTCTTAGCTAAATCTTTACGCAGAAATAGCTCCGAACTACATTGTTATGGGTGTTTCGTATGACGTGGACAGGAACAGTTACTCAATACGACTTATGAATCTTTAGTTGTAGTTATCAATGAGATACAGCGTTAGACCAAGTATTTTCTTCGTTGTTCTTGTACTTGGTTGTCGTTATGTATATTACTTTCTATTATCTGGTATGGTAAAGACTAAATTATAGGAAATAGTATTTTAATATTTGTATCTTACAACTTTGGAAACATCCATGCTAGCTGTGCAATCATTCCAAAAATTTTAGTTTACTTTAATGTTATGATTATCTGAAAATATAATCATATCTAAATCCAGGTGTCCATAGATTACCTCGGTATGATAAAAAGATGAATAAAAAATTTCATACCGAGTACATCAAGATATTAATAATATAATTTACACAATTTGATAATTTTAGAATTTCTTATCAAGTTTAAGGAAATTAAACGGATATATCCGGAAATGAAAATGAAAATAATGACTTTCTGACATAATTTCCTTCAGCTTTTCGAATTAATGTCCTTTTAACAGCTCTATGGTTGGAAAGCAATTACAAAGGGTTATGACGTAGTGAACAACTTATTGCCCCTTTTATATAGATCTTTTGTATATGTTTCGTTTTTCTATAAGTTTCATAAGTATGTTCTCGTTCCATTTCAGATAGACCAAAAATATATTTTCAAAGAAAATTAAATGAAGCCTTATTTCAAAAATAATTATGAAAAATAGCCATATATAAAAATACAATAAAAATGAAATATTTAATCATTAAGCGTTTAATTCAATCTACTTACACTCTGCTACTGTGATATTATGAGCTATAATTTAAACCAGTATACCAATTTATAATTAAGAATGGTCTTAGTTAAAAGCCTTCCCTAATTATTCGGTCTAGAAATGAAAAAACGGTCTTAGCTTATCCTTCCATTATACCTACTCCAACCACAAGTGTCACAATGATCAATTTAATTTCATATATACGGCGAAGATCTTTTTATAAAATAAAATAGATTGTTATTCAATTAGAAAGGACACTGGCTTATTGATCTGTTTGGTAAATGATTAGTACTATAAGTTAATTTACTCTCTCTAACTATATATCTTGATCTAACTCTAACCTAAGAAATTAACATAAGTTGTAAGTTGTATAACAATAATTTTGAGATTTACAAAACATTGCAGAACCAGCTCTAAATCGGAATAGACCATCGTTGTCTATACTACTTTGTGCTTTAACCTTGTGTGCTTTCGTGTCCTTTAAAGATGAATTTCTGGCGCCGTTATACAAAATACGGTACAGATATCAGTGTTAAACAATGTGAAGAAGCGCTAGTGCATTTTATGATTTCGACTAAGACAAGCACCAAAAACAGCTCGCTTGATCTTAAAATTCACTCAATAAAAAACTGCGAACTATCTAGAGACTATGCATATGTTGCAAATAACTAGCAAATTAAGTGATAAACTATAAGATAAACTATTAACTATATTTTATTACGTATTGGCCTTAAACTGATTCTCTTTCACTTCACATTCAAATTTGTTATGCCAGTTATTTAACATCATTACAAAATATTAAAATAGAAGAGATAGAAACAATGATGATTCCATTATTTTGTGATTTAAGGCTAAAACGAATAACTTCATTTAGATTTTTAGCCAGAACTCTCAAAAGTTCTACAATGAGAGAATATTGGTTTTATCAGAAATGTAAAAAATGTCATAGATCAAAATGGCACATAGAGGCGATAGACAAAACAATATAAACACAATAACATATATTGTTACAAACAATAATATGATGTTGGACAAACCGCTTCCGAGTAAATACCACGATGTGCATCTACTCCTCGGTTTACATAACAACTTCTTGTTTATATTTCACTTGACTAGCATATTGCTACAAGACACTGTCATATTCACAGCTATACATGCGCAAAGCCAAAGAGTGATATTAAAGTGATTCATATCATTGGTCACCCAATGTATATCATTGATTAGTTGTTGAACAACTTTGAAAAATATGCATTAAACCTTTACAGCAAATCTTTTACAAAAGGTAATGCCTTTCTTATTATCAACTGTCACTGTTTATTCATGAGGGACACAAATAACAATGAAATATATTGGCCTGTGTTGATTTTCTAAAGAATTTCATCGATTTTTTCACAAATTCTCTGGCTAATGGCTGTAACCAATTATGATACTGGCCTTCACTCAATAATTGAACACAATACACATCACACACTAATCACTGAGTCTTCTAGTTACTTTCCAAGGGCATTATAATATGATTCTTTTTTAGTATTACTAACAGTTCAATTGAAAAGTTCCCGGCCTGACACATAGATGGCCTTAATGGAATCAAATCCATATGTTTTTTAGTTAACCCTAAACCCCAAAAGAAGCGTGTATCAATTTTGCAGCTGTCGGATCATTAGTTTGTGAATTATAGCATTATGAGTGAATAAAATTTTGTTATTGTGAAAAAAAATGGATAAAAATGAATTTCGCGTGTTGATAAAATATTGCCATTTGGAGGGAAAAATACAGTTGCAAGCAAAAACTTGACTTGATGTCGAGTTTTCGGACACTGCCCCATTAAAATCAACCATCACGGATTGGTATGCTAAGTTTGAACGTGGTGAAATGAACACCGAAGCTGGTGAACGCAGTGGACGCCCAAAACAGGTTGTTACCGACGAAAACATTTAAAAAATCCACAAAATGGTTTTGAAATACCGTAAATTGAAATTGAATGAAATACTGGATACTTTAAAAATATCAACTGAACGTGTACATCATATAATTCACGAATATTTGGGTATGAGAAAGCTCTGTGCAAAGTGGGTTCTGCGCGAGCTCACTTTTGACCCAAAAACAACGACGAGTTGATGATTTGGAGCAGTATTTAAAGATGATCAAGCATAATAAACCCGAGTTTTTGCATCGATATGTGACAATGGATGAAACATGGCTCCATCATTTTACTCAAAAATCTAATCGACAGTCATCCGAGTGGACTGCACACGATGAAACCGCTCCAAAGTGTGGGAAAACACAACAGTTGGCTGGCAAGGTTATGGCGCCTGTATTTTGGGATGCGCATGGAATAATTTCCAACAAAAACTATTGCATAGCGTTATTGGACCTTTTGAAGGATGTAAATGTCGAGAAAAGGTCGCATTTGAAGAAAAAAAGTGCCGCTTCACCAAGACAATACACCATGTCACAAGTCAGTAAAAACTATGAAAAAAATCCATAAAATGGTCTTCAAATTGCTTCTTCGTCCACCGTATTCTCCAGATCTGACTATTTCCTGTTCTCAGTTTTAAAAGAATACTCGCTGTGAAAAAAATTTTGTGGAATGAAGAGGTGATCGCCAAACCTGTGGCCTATTTTGAAGCAAAGGACAAATCGTACTACAAAAATGGTATCGAAAAGTTGTAGGGTCGCTATAATCAGTATATCACCCTTAGAGGGAATTATATTGAATAAAAAAACTAATTTTCCCAAAAAATTTGTTTTACTATGGTAGGCCGGGGAATTTCCATTTGACGGCTTTAAGGCCATATATTAGAAAGAATTGAAAATCTGCTAAATATTCTTTGCCCTAACTTATATTAGCGATTTTGTATCAACATAATAAACAATTTGCAAAATAAACCCAAAGGCGAGTTATTTCTATGTTCTATAAATCAGATGTCGTTTCCTCTTAATATAGTATGCGCGTCGTGTGCAGACTAACGATTTTATTGACGCATTTTTTAACATCGATAAACAATCTAGTCGTCTCCATGAGTCTGGCGCATATCCTCGCCATATGAATTATTCCGTAGGAAATGAAGCATTCTTATTTAAGATATACCGAGCGTGTGCGATGAAAATTATCGACATTATAATGAACCGTTCGCATGGTACCGAGCGGCATAAACAAAAGGTACAACGATGAAGACATTTCCTGGCTTTAACGTGAATTTAAAAACGTATATTGATGTCGATAGATATGATACATAATTTAAAAACGGTCGTTCCTGTTATAAGGAGATATTAAAAACGCGTACAAAGGAGTTCTTAAATACATTGAGGAATAAACTGATTTTTTGTGTGCAGTAATGATAGATTGTATCGCTTAATTATATTTTGCTTTGATGAAAACATTTTTCAGATGACTTGTATATTGTAATTTTTTACTACGTTTTTATTCTATATCATGCTCAATGAAATTTTTGTAGATAGAAATGTAAAAGCAAAATTACTCAACTGCACGGTTTCGAATAGTTCATTTGAAAACTTCCAGCATTAATATCTTATATTTAATAAGAATTGCCTGGAGAACATGTGAAGTACTAGTGTAAACGACTGTTAGACCACCTAATCCAACGTTAAATTCGATCAATAGAACGTTTCGAATGTACTACATTTACTATTTTTGTTCTTTTATTTTAATATGTCCGCTGTCGAAGCCCATAAAAAGCATTTATAAACTTACGGTAATATTGCTGCTTCATATAAAAAATTGTTGATTTAGGTTTCAACGATTTGAAAGCGGTGATTTTGAAGCCTCATGTTTGTCCGAAATGCTCGAGGACAATAAGTTGAAAGATTTATTGGACAAAAACCCAGCTCAAAGAACTTCTATATAGCTTAACAGTTGATGAATAAATTTCCATTTCCAGATGTTTACAGAGTTGTTTCGAAAAATATATAAGTGATTTAAGCCCGGAAGCTGACAACGATTACTCGCTATCGAAAGCAACTCGGAGATTTAAAAGACAAATTACTAGTGTACAGCCTAATAAAAATGGTTAAAACGAATGGGTTCGACGCAGCAACGATAGAGCTGAATTATTCGCAGAACATTTAGCTAACGTATTCTAACCGAGTTATATAGAATCAATATACAATAGATATAAATCCTAATCATCAGCTTGATCTAGCTGTAAATCTGATTTATCCAGTGGAAGTTGCCACGAAATTGACAACTTCAATCCTGAAAATGCTCCTGAAATTAATGATATTTTACGTGGGCTATTAAAAGAGCTGTCACGGAAAGCAGTAATCGTGTTGACATATATTTTCAATGCCTATTTGAGACTGAACCATGTTCCGGAGTGTCTTAAGGTTGCTCGATTAATTATGCTTAAAAAACCTGAAAAACCGGCAAAACAAGTTGGAGCTTACAGGCCTATTTCACTGCTACCTGCGATATTAATATTATTTATAACGATAACGATATTAATAACGTTTACATGGAATCAAAGAAGAAGAAGAGGAAGGGAGGAAGAAGAAGATAGAGAAAGACTATCAATGGCGTCTTGTGAATGGCTAATAAAAGTAGATCTCCAATGACAATATCAAGTGTAAATAGTAATGAGTCTAGAATATTCATGACCATAAAGTCATAAGGGCATATGCTCTTATATAACAATGCTTTCCAAGAATTTCAAAGTATACTGCTCTATATCTGAGTGGCTTGGCTGGAAAACGGTTTCTAAATGCTGAAGAAATGCTCCTTATACATGTATAAGCAAAATACTATGAAGTCGCTGATAATCACGAGATCTCTCAAAAATACACTGATCTTTGTA
Source organism: Rhynchophorus ferrugineus (assembly GCF_030347505.1). Taxonomy (NCBI): domain Eukaryota; kingdom Metazoa; phylum Arthropoda; class Insecta; order Coleoptera; family Curculionidae; genus Rhynchophorus; species Rhynchophorus ferrugineus. The sequence continues at coordinate 17,349,684 of NW_027472590.1, forward strand.
TATTAAAGTTGAGCTTGCAGATAGTGGAACTTGCATGGCACTACGATTACTAAAAGACACCACCAACAACAAGTTAGCGGAAAATTTGGCAAAAGATATTAAAAGACAAATGGAAGGAATATGTAAATGTTCAACTAATCATTCAACTAATCACTTGATATCATTTACAACCAATACCTTATCGTTCTTGAATATATGTTTAACACAGTAATACAGGTAACACAATATTTCAGTTGATATCTCTAGTACCAATAAGAAAGTAAGCATGTTATAAATAACTGTCAGTACTTGTGTTGACCGAAGTATCTTTTTTTAGATTTTTTAAAATTAAATAAATAACAAAAGATAGTTGCAATGAAACAAAAAAGGTTTTGATGTTCTTAATAAAACACTTTAATATTTCCTCTTTAAAATATTTCTGGACACTGGCAGCGGAAATATTTCAGGATTAGAAGAAAATAGGATGATATTGAGAGATATCATTATTGAGATAAAGAATAGTTATTCTGGATCAAGTGAATTTCGACAAAGAGTAATTATGAATAATAACTAATGAATCAGCTTCATCTGAGCCTTCAATGCACTTCTGTTAGTGAAAATAGTTACTGAATATGAAAAGTGTTACTCTAAACGGTACCTCATGGGTAATATGAAATATATGTAATAACAGCTAAATCTGTCAAAGGTCGGGTAATTCATACCAAAATAGCAAATATGTTAGGTAGCTAGGTTGTTTCAAAGAAAAATTATTATAGCTGGATTGAAGTGGTCAAATAAATACGAATTGTTTCAAGATGCAGATTATTCGTCAGATTTAGCTCTTTCTAATTTCTGGCAATTCTTGCACGTCAAAAATTCTATTATATATGTTTGCAAATCATTATATGTTAATGATAACATTCATAAGTTGGAAGATTGATACTGAAAGTTTTTACTAGCGTAATGTATTACCGCAAATATATTAAGTTTCCAAGTATGGGCAATTACACTACCAGGATATGTAGTACATTTTGTAGAAGACAAAACATAAAAACGAAAGAACATTGCAGATGATATTGGGATTTATTTAAAAGCCACAGTTGGCGAGGTCACATATAAACAAACTAGAATGATATGGGAAGCTTACAGCCATAATTAATTATTATATAATATTAAAGAGAAAACCAAATTTTTGATATATGTGTAATGTTTAACGGATTTTATTATATTTAAGTCCTTTACATGTAGAAGAAATCTGTTAATTGTTGTAGTTAATTTAAGTAGAGTCCAAACAAATATACATAGTCGAAAACGGTAAATAGCACTGATTAATAGTGTGTAACAAGTGTTGATAAATATTGATTCCTGTTGAATTTTTTTGGTCCCGGTAATAAGAAACAACATTTTATGGCAGGCGATTACTATTCGATAACTGGCATTTACTGTGATTTTGTTTTATGTGCTTGTTTTTGTATTCACGAAGCAATTGAAAAGGTGGTTTTCAATTTCTTGAATAACTTAAAAAGAATTTTAAAATTGCACGTTATGTCGTGCTAAAATTTACGGAGAATATTTATAAAAAAGCGACACGTGTCAGACTTGATCAGAAAGTCCATATTATTTTTGATGTGGGTCCAGATTTGCATAAACAAGGTTAACAAGGATATAAGGGATTATAAAGTTTTAAATTTCTAATGTCACAAAATATGTGTTCCTTTTTAATTTATTATTCAGGTTACTAATGGTGGTGTCTTGCTTATATTAACTCCACCTTATAAATGCCAGATTCCATCTTTTTCATTGGGTTATCTCTATAACAAGTAACTAATTTTTCAAGATTCTTCCTCTTCTTTAGTCATCCGTCCTTATATGATCCGCACTCTCATCTTTCACAATCTCAAACATTACAATTAGAAAATCTGTAACGTTTTCTCTCTTCCTCCTCTTTTACCTTGTTGGATTTAGTTTCGTTTCTTTATTTTCTTCTTTCTTTTTTTTTATATATCTTTTATTATGACTATCCTAGCCTGTTTTATCTATCTATTACTAAACGAAAGTAAATGTGCAGTTCACCTACAATCAGACCGTGCAAGCAGCAATAATATTAATTAATATTATCATTCCATATAGCAATGCTAAATATCTAGGAATTAATCTTGATGTAAAACTTCACTAGAAATAACATATAAAGAAGAAAAGAAAAGAACTGCAATTAAAATATTTAAAAATGTATTGGCTAAGAACATTGCATCATCTGTATTGGAAGAGAATCACAATTATTAGTACATTGCTAATAATTAAATTGCTATTATATAAGCCAATACTGAAACTATATGGACATACAAAGTTCAATTATGAGGATGTCCTGCAAAGAATAAACAAAAACAAAATAAAAAATTTTCATAAAAAAGTCCTGAAAAGAATTGTGGGTGTACGCAAATACTACAAGACTGACTACCTACATCGAGACCTCCAGATACCCACAGTCAATTAAGAAATCAAGAAAGTTATAAGGGCGCATGAAGATAGACCCCATTCTCATGAGAATTTTGAAGTATTGCAAATTGCAAATTTTGGATACCATCAGAGCAGGACACAGACTCAAAAAAATCACACCATCTGATCTTGTGTAGTGTTGTGTAGTGAGGTTCATTTAATAAAAAATACAGCAGTGACATGTATAAACATTATTTCAAAAGAAATAGAGATAGGGCCGATAAGTCCTCCGAGTCCTCCTAGTAGGAACAGGTCAATTGAAAAGTCCCCGGCCTACCATAATAAAACACATATTTTTGGCAAAATTACTTTTACCCTCCAAGGGTGATACATTGATTATAACGACTTTTCAGCTTTTATATACCATTTTTGTAGAACGATTTGTCCTTTGCTTCAAAATAGGCATCAGTTTCAGCAATCGCCTCTTCATTCGACGAAACGTTCTTCCCAGCGAGCATTCTTTTTTGATCTGAGAATAGGAAATAGTCCGATCTGGAGAATATGATGGATGGGAAAGAAATTCCAAGCCCAATCCTTGGATATTTATTACTTTGCTTATTGTCTTGGTGAAGTAGAAAAATTATCCCAAGCGCATTCCAAAATGCAAACGCCGTTACCTTATTCGTCGTGTACAATCCACTCGGATGACTCTCGATTAGACATCGGAGTGAAATGATTTAGCCATGTTTTATTCATTGTCACATATGGAGGCAAAATCTTGGGTTATTACTCTTGGTGATCTTCAAACACTGCTCCGAATCACCAACTCGTCGTTATTTTTTGTCAAAAGTGAACTCGCGCGGCACTCACTTTGCGCTTGCTGCTTTTGCCGGGCTTTCTCGTACCCAAATATTCGTGAATGATATAATGTACACGTTCAGCTGATATCTGAGTGTCTGCTATTTCATTCAATATCACTTTTCGTTCATTCAAAATCATTTTGTGCATTTTTTAATTGTTTTCGTTGGTAATAACCTATTTTGGGCGTCCACTGCGCCCACCGTCTTCGGTGCTCATTTCACCACGTCTAAACTTACCAATTTTGATGGTAGATATTCCTGGGGCAGTGTCCGGAAACTCGACATCACGCCAAGATTTTGTTTCGTATTGTATATTTGCAACTGTATTTTTCCCTTCAAAAATCAATATTTTATAAACCCGCGAAATTCATTTTTATCCATTTTTTCACAATAACAAAAGTTGGTCCACTTAAAATCCTATAATTCACAAACTAAGGACCTGACAACTGTCAATTATACACGCATCTTTTGAGGGTTGGGGCTAACTAAAAAATATATAGATGTATTTCTAGTAGCGCCATCTACGTGTCAGGCCGAGGACTTTTCAATTGACCTGTTAGGTTAGTCGGAAACGATTAGTAACAATGTAATAATTAAATAACTAAAAAATCTGTGTATTATTTCTATGCCTTTTGTCGTTTTTATTATTAGACCATCCAAAACAATAGAATTTTATATAGCGTTATTATATATAGTTATTCACATATACAGTTAAATAATAAATTCATAAGCTGATTTGTTAATATTTGCAAAGGATTGTATCTTAAAGACTTCCACATTTAAACAAGTACTTTTCCTTCTATGTTTTACGGGTTTCAATAGATCTGTCTGTACTATGACCACTTATAATTAATACATTTAATGTCATCTTAAAAGCGGTTAATTTTCATATTATTTAATTTCTTCGTTTTCCTAATAGTTCATGCCATACAAACGTATTTTATGCTGTTAGTTTCAAAAAAATAACTAGGTAAAATAGAAACAAAATTGCTATTATAAAATTGGAAGATATGCATTACTAAACCTCTTGCTTAACACAGTAAACAAAAACAGTTAAATAAAGCACTGACATCTGTTTTAAAATATTTAGCATTAAATTTTAGGGTGTAAATGGTGACCGAATGTTTACGTAAAATTTATATTTTCTGTCAGTTGTGCGACACAAGTGTTAGTAAATGTTAAGCAGTATACAAGACAGTAATGTGTTTTCAATGTTGAACAATATTTTAAGAGTTAATAAATGATCACAATTACTGAAAACCCCTTTAAATATCGAAGAAGTGAGCAAGAGTACTGCTCAAAGTCTAAAAACATGAATTCAACTTCCTTGACAAAAATTAGAAGTTTCAAGGGTTATGTTATTTAATGCTCTTAAAATATTTAAACCTAGCCTATGTGTGATTCAATAATAACATATAAATTAAGAAAAACATTTGAATTTTTGAGGATTGTAAATGTAGTGTTTTATAATTTAAGTTTCGATGAACACACATATATTTTGTAGACCATATCTCAAGTTATGGTTCGTAATTTTCGCATTAACAGAATAGCTTCAATAGACCTTGTCAGTTTTCACAAGAAGTAAAAGTAAATAATACTTATATTACCGAACCCAAATAATCTTTGTAAATAAATTAACTTTGATTATATTATTAAGAAAGAAAACGTTTATTTTATCTTGTATGACGGCAGAATCAAATGCGTATTTTCGCCATTATGTATGTGTTACAAGAAAAATCGCGATCTTATATAAAGTCGATATTATAACGTATGAATTTAATAGATGTTTTCAATAAATGTCAATAAATAATCAACATGTAAATAGACGTCGAATTTCCATTAAATCCACGGGCGTATTTTGCAATAACGATCCGACTTTTATGAGAATAATTAATAAGATTTTGTTACTTTTTAGCTCATAGTTTCATAGGCCCGGAGCCTTTCGTGTGTTTGAAACGAGGAAATTTATACCGCCGTTTAACTAGGTGCAATTTAATTTTAAATCAAACGCCATAACTGCATTTTTCTGCTGGAATTCAAATCTTATTAGAAGAAAGCCAGGCTAGAATGTTCAAGGTGTTCTCATACACGATTTCAGTTTAAACAGCAATTATTTAAATCGGAATATATTATTTAGTTTGTTTAATTAACATGGTTTAATCGTTTTTCTTATTTCATAATATAATTGATTAAAAATAATTACGAGTCAATAAATCATGGCAAAAAACAAACTGTGAATTAATTTTAATGATTTTGTTTCGAATTTAGATCTTTATTAAAACAATTTTTCATTACTAGACCATTATCTTCGCATCTACCTGGCATTCAGTTAAATGTCGGAAAAACAACAAGTCATTTCATATAACTCAAGTATCAATGCCTTTTTTCCGAATTTTTCTTCCAGGTTTTAGTTCGTATAATACATTATTCAATATATTTATTACAATTGTTTATTAAATAATAAAAAAATATAAATTATTTCCTGAAATTCTCTTGGCTCTAGTGTCAAAGATATTCCAGCGTTATGAAAATATGGTAATGTTTGTTCATTTTCAGATTACACTCTCTAACTACTAATTTCATCAAGTCTAAAGAAGGTTGAGTTTTCCGGCGCTTTGAAGCGGGTTCATCACGTGCAGTCCACTCTAATGAATGTCGATTGGACTTCGAAGTGGAATAATGGAGCCATGTTTCATCCATTGTCACATATGGATTCAAAAAGTGGGGTTTATTACGCTTGATCATGTTTAAACACTACTTTGAATCATAAAGCTCGTCGTTGTTTTTCGTCAAAAGTGAGCTCGCGCGGGATCCACTTTGCACAGAGCTTTCTCATACCCAAATATTCGTTAATGATATGATGTACACGTTCAGTTGATATATTTAGAGTGTCTGCTATTTCATTCAGTTTTAATTTACGGTTACTCAAAATCATTTTGTGGATTTTTTGAATGTTTTGGTCGGTAGCAACCTCTTTTTGGCGTCCACTGCATTCACACGTCTAAACTTACCATACCGCTCCTTGGTGTTTGATTTTCCTGATGCAGTAGCCGAAAACTCGTCATCAAGCCAAGTTTTTGCTTCAACTGTATTTTTCCCTTCAAAAAGCCAAAGCTTCAAGCTTCAAAATTCCTTTTTATCCATTTTTTTCACAATAACAAAAGTTGCTTTACTCAAAATGCTATAATTCACAAAATAATGATCCGACAGCTGTCAAATTTGTACACCCAACTTTTGAGGGTTAGGGCTAACTAAAAAACGTATAGATTTAATTCTGGTAGCGCCATCTATGTGTCACGCCGGGTCTTCACAATAACAAAAGTTGCTTTACTCAAAATTCTATAAGTCACAAACTAATGATCCGACAGCTGTCAAATTTATACACGCAACTTTTGAGGGTTAGGGCTAACAAAACAAAACATATGGATTTAATTCTAGTAGCGCCATCTATGTGTCGGGCCGGGTCTTTTCAATTGACCTGTTAACAATCTGTGTTGACTGTGTTACCAGTTGCTAAAACTGAGCTTTAATAAGCACGTTATCGAACTCAACTTGCGCGTTCAATTGCATATTAAAAGAAAAATTTCTGCTGTATCAAGAATGGCCTAACAAATTCATCGTACTACATCACAATGCCATATGACTAGAAAGGTTGAAATTAGTTCGAGGTGCTAAAATCGGACATCCTAAATTATTCGCCATATTCTTCAGTTAAAGCTCCTTGGGAGTCTCGAGTCAATGGTACGGTCTGGCTGAAGAAGATGTTAAAAACAGAATAAAGGCTTGCATCAAAAGAAGAGAAGAAGTCAATTTTGCGGAACTTGTAATTCGTCCAAAAATGTGCCAAAATTGTGGATAATGATAGAGAGTATTTTCCCAAATAAATATGTAATAGACTAAGCAATAAAGCTGTACACTCTAAAAAACAACGACGTTTACAATTTATTCCAATATTTCACTGTTCAATAATTGTGTGTTCAGTTTCTTTTTAAATTTTTTTGCCGCTATAATATTACACTATAATAAAAGGAACTAAAAAAGTGGACCAATAGCAAATATCATTAAGGTTATTGGGATAGATTTAAATGTAACACTCCAGTGGAATGGGTACATCAAAAAGATAATTAAAACAATCGAGCTAGCTTGGTTGGCGGAGTGGTCAAGACGAGTTGAGATGGTCGCAGGTTCGTACCCTACTAGTGCATGGATGTAATTTATCCTTGTGATTATAAATGTAAATGTCTTTATAGGCAACAGTATAGTGGCTGATAAAGAAAAACCATGCGAGTCAAGCCTGTAACCAGGCTGGCAAGAATGGTTGTTTTCTGGGATGGTCTCTAAATTGATTACAGGCCAATCGATAGGCTTAATGCCGAGGACCGTGGTTTGCAGCCCACGTTAAACAGTAGATTCAGTCTAGATAAACCTTCGTTAATAAAAAGGAAACTAAAAAATATATATAAAAAACAAGCGAATTAAAATTTAAAAAATGTATCAGTTAATTATACTATATTAAGAGAAGATGTAAGGATAAAGAATAAAAACAAAAAAAAAGTAGATATAGGAGTGGGAGGACAAGAAATGATAAATATCCAAGTTGAGTTTGTACAAATAGAACGAGTAAATACATTTAAGTGTCTGGGTGTAGACAACGAAAACAAAAGAAGCTAGAAGACGAAAATTAACACAAAATTGGAAAGGTTATGAGTTTTTGCTTAATTATAAATAGAAAATTAATAAATAAAAACGAAATAAAGCGAAACGATTAACAATTACAAGCATTTTGTAAGTCAACCCTAACTTTCAGAAAGTCAAAGACGTAACAAAGATGGGCGGGATCAGAAATAAAGAACTAAGAAAAATGAAGAAAACATAAAAAGGAGACAATTCAATTGGTGGGGACACTCGTAGCGCGAGGAGGACGCAAGGCAACACCAGAGAAAGAGAGGAAAACCCCGACCGGATCAAGAAGACTGATCAGAGACAGAAAAAAATGGAAGGAATGTATACATAGAGAGAGAAGCAATAGACAATAAACATCACACACCATTCTTATGGTAACTTGGCATTATTCCAAATACTGGATTATACTTCAACAGGATACATATTCAAAATAATCAAACAATATTATCCTGTGTAGTATAGTTGATATGTTTAATAGTTTTATTTAATACATGAACATTGTTATTCTTGAGGCCATGAATAATGGTAGAAGAACTGATCCCAGATTCATATAGATCAATCGTATCCATCAGACAGGAGACAAAGCAAAGAAACAACACCAATATACATGATGTGAGACAAAACTGCGAAAGGTAACATGATATAATTCAAGTATATAAATAGATACACAAAATCTAGCTTGAGATGAAGGCTTAATACTACGCAATGCTTAATTTATAATTTTTAATCCATCTTTCATATAATCAACAACACAATCTTCTTAAACGCTGTTGTCTAACCATGCACCATATTAAAAAATATATAACATTTTTGTTGTTACACTCAGCCAATGTCCATGGGAATATTTTGGTTTAAAATTATTTTCATTATGACATTGTTTTCTATGACAAAAATTTGTTTATGTTAATTTTTTTAAAATACCAAAAAAACTTATTCCTCACACCCATACGCTTTAATATCTTAATTGAAAATAGTCCATCTAGGGCTGAAATATCTAGTACGTTTAACACTAACCTTATACGATGTTTCTGTTGACTTTTTGGTAGGCCATTTAAATTCTACCTCTTTATTTTATTTTATTGACTAACCATTAATTGTACTGGTGTCAATTTGCAGCTAATTTGTACATATATGGATTTTCTAAATTGGAAGTAAATTATATGTTTAGTGTGTCAAGTGTTGTAATTTACGGGAGGGTTACCTTTTATATTTTAGAATTGTGTTAAACAGCCTCAAGTTTAACAATTTTGATCATGTATATATTCATAATATTTTGACATTCTGTTAAAAATAATTATTTAAATCAATGAATTTAATTTTAACAAAAACTTCTAACTATTACTGGAATATTCAGTAAGCCTTAACTAATTTTTCAGAATGATTTCACTACAATAAAATCAGATTTAGTTAATTTGATCTTCAGTTCCTTGACTTCTTGAGGTATGAGAAGAGTCAGAATTTGGAGGAAGTTAAATTTGGAGAATAATTAGGATGTTGAAATAATTTTATCGATGATGTATGATCAGGTGTGTTATATTGATATAGAATTTCGATTTCTTTTACTAACAGGGTCGTTATTAATCTATTTTATGTTTTTCCACTATGGGAAAAACCGGCTTCTCGGTTAATCTCCAGGCGTTCATATGACGCAAGACATATTTTAAATAATATTGAAACCGATTCTTTTATATGTATTTATATTGTAAGTTACGTAGAAGAAAATAAAGTCGCTATATTCTCTTGAAAATTTAAATATCAAAATATGAGGTTCTTTTCCACTTTCACTTATTGAGAAAAATGGCACAATTTATATTTATCGAAATATTTTCCTTTCTTTATTTCTACAACTTTTTCTCATATTTCTGGGAAAATGGCTATGCCATGTCGAAATAACGATATCGGTTAGGCACCTAATGATCGATTAATTTTCGCTCTTCTTCATTGCTGGTGCCAACCATATCAAGCTGCATCACTCCGAACAAGTGGTAATCAGAAGGCAGAACTTTTGATCTGCAACAGTGTATCCTTTACGACTCTTGTAACGTGTGGCCGCGCGTTGTCATACGCCAAGACGAAGGGTTAGCGTCAATTACTTGCTATTTCTGCTATTTTCTGCAACAATTCAGTAACAGTTTTATTCTATTTTAGGAGCTAGGACTCTACGGATGGCTGTCTTGGACTAACCCATAACTTTTTGCACTTATGATCATTTCAGTAGATCCACCTATTATCGCACCTCAAAATGTGCCTTTTCTCCTCCATTATTGTTTAGAAAGGCTTAGTTGAGGCAGTTAAAAATAGCGTATACAGAAACCATTAGACAACTACTAAAATTATATTAAATTATATTATTAAAATATTAAAATTATATTATTATAAAATTACAATTAAAATATAAAGCATAGTTAAAGGCAATATATGTTATGTTAGAACAAATATGTTGCTTGGAATGCTTTATGTCTTATATTTATTACATAGCAATAAAATATGTTATGTACGAAACTATTTACAATGATATAAATGTTTACATTCTGTATTAATACAGAAAGAAAAAAACGACCATTGACTGACATATTCATACAAGCGTTAAAATCAACACGCTACAAATTGTGCATTGGTAATAAATACATTTCTTGCTTAAAGACATTATTTAAATGAACATGTATATTTTAATATTTCTGACGACGAAAACGTGTTAACGACTGAATGTTCTACACCTTATATTTATATGAAGATGTTATAAAAGATATTATGTTCTTCTTACAGAGAGATGTAATAATTTCAGTAATTTGACTTTATTTAATGTCTTCACTTTAGTTACATTATTTTTGGTGTAATAACTAGTTTCAATTAAAATGTAAAGTATCAATGTAGACGACTGTTAAGGAACCTGTTAGTATTACTGAGTTTTGCGTTGTATACAGACGCTAATGATAGAATACTCGAAATTTCGTTTGCGACATTTATTCCTTTTGTTGTTTAATTTTAAGAAATGTGTTGCCAATATCAATAGATTACTTGTAGGAACTTATGGTGACTATGTCTTCTACTCTCTCTTGCTTTTCGTTTTACTGCTAACTATAAATCAAGGATTCAATGTGCGAACACTATTTTAAAACATTTAAAGTCTTTTTTGAGTCATTGTCGTAAGTCTAAATTTGAGTTTTATGTCCTAAATCTATGAACCAACTATTCGATAAAGGTTGAAATCAGATATAGCAGCGACTTGTGAGATTGTTAAGTATTAGCTGAACATATTCAGCATTCATTATTATTCAGCTTCAACATTAACATTTTAATGTTAAAGTGGCATCGTTGAAATATATAAACACCATTGACATCATGTGAATATTGCAAAAATTCTGTTTTGTTATGTATTTAGCAATATCGGATTATTGTTGCAATCATGTTATATTACGTATATACAATAATAAAATAAAATAAAATATCTTTTTGATTTTCATTCATTGTTATACAACTAATTTGGTTTATTTTATTAACCTATATATTAAAAGGCATGATAACCAGCAAACATCATGGCAAGAATATGCAACAAAATATCATGTTCTCATAATATTTTTCTTATATGGTATAATCGTAACTATAACTTATTTTCATATGAAGCGAAATTATATTATGTTTTAGGATAGAACATTTTAATGAGTTTTAACCAAAATACAATTATAAATACATTGAATAAAATGTTTAGTATATTATCTAATAACAAAATAAGTTATAACTAGTTTGAATACACGCAAACTAGAATAGATTTCATTACCATGAGGCTTTTATTTCCTCGTGTTCTAATATATTAAAACACATAGATATAACGGAATCATTTTGTTGATTAATAGTTGTTAATTAATTTTGTCGAAACTATTATATAGCAAGATATTATAACATATTAGATCCTTGTATATATTTTGAGTGTATTTTTATTGATTAAAATGCTAACTATAAATGAGATTACCCTAAATTAAATAGTTTTTGCGATTTTATACTAAAATAATAGTTTTAAATAAGAGTTTTTTTGAGACACCTTGTATAATAATCAATAGCTGATTTGTTTAAAAGTAGATTAGATCTGTGAAATAATATTTATGAACATAACAATACTAAGAACGAAATGGTCTTTTTCTTCTGTCTGAGAATACCAAGTAAATTAGATTAATATCTCAAATTCCAATCCTATTCATTTATTTCCTTGCCAATTAAGACGATTCTATTTAACAATCTCATCGGGTTTGTTTCGGTCTAATTTGTTTTTTACTACTGAATATTGACTTGTTTCTAATGTAAACTGTTCTGACCTTCTTATGCTTTCGCTTTGACTTTCCATTTTTATATTTCAGAAAAATATAGTAACCATTAATATAAACTACCAGTTTTACTCAATCATAACATGTTTAGTCATAATGTTTATAAAATTTAATTAGAGTAACATTGAATCTAGGTTTGGAAATGTTTATGGATCCCAAAAAAATGTTAATAATGCATGTCAAAGTAAAAGTAAAAAAAAAAGTAAAAATCCGAATATTAACACATTTTATTAAATACGAATATAAATATGTTTCTATGTTTTTAACCGACTTCAAAAAAGGAGGAGGTTATATTTTCCGATTTCTCCGTCAATTGTGAAGTGATTTTCGAAATTGTTTTTTTTATTCGAAAGAGTGCACTTCCAAGGTGGTCCCATAGGAATCAAGTCAGGATCTGATGGTGGAATCCGGAGAAATCGAGGGAATTCCTCAAATTTTAAAGGCACGTACAATGTTTTCACGGATTTGTTTTATCTAAAATAATCAGGTATTTGTGTATAATGTTATTGCAGCGCTGAGTTAGAGGATAGATACTTACAATTGTCAGACAATATTTTTTCCACTTCCGATACATGTATATGGAACCATAGAACTATATTTTTCTTCAAATTTAAACTAAGAAGCAATACGCCGTCTTGGTTGGTACAGTGGTCAACGCGGAGGACGGTCCTCCTACTGTCGCAATAGTCGCGGGTCCGAATACCGCTGTGACATGGTCGTAAATTTTTGTTTGTGATTGTGTACAATTATGATTGTCCAAAAATCAGAAGTGCAAGATCCAACAAGGAAAATGACGATCAGTAACCTGGCTGGGTAAGACCGGATGTCCGTTAGGCAATAGACCCAATCCAGAAAAAGCCTAGTTGGTATAACGAAGACATAACAAATCAAATAACAATAGTTCCTGTCAATTGCATTTTGTTGGCGGAAAGGTACTTCTTCGAAACTTCAACGAAATTACCCATAATAGTCTGTAAGGGGAAATGAAGACATTAACACGAATATATTTTCAAGATGTTTCGATGCGATTTTGTAATAGTTGCTTCTTAAGTTTAAAATATTAAACAAATTGAGTAACTAAAAGTATGGTGAATATTTTATAATTTTTTACAAAATAGGTATTTATTCAAAATTTGGGCACACATATTTTGTATCAACTATAATTATCAAAGTCGTAATATTGCCGATAGTATAATATATTATAAATAATTATGTCTATTAAGTTTCTATTAAATATTTCAAACTGAGTCTGTAACGAAGACATTGCATTAACATAAACAAAGAAACATAGAGCTAATCAATTCATATATTGCAAAAGTAATTTGAAAAATGCAAGAGATATGGAGTAATTGCTCACGATAACTTGTAAATAGAAGCAGGTGAAGCCGTAACAGGATGAAGATTTTAATAAATGTAGTTGTGGGTGAGAAGTGTGATACATAATAGAAAAAAAAAGAAATTACAATTTTCAAGGTACTTTTACACACGATTTTAATTTACGCAGTGTATTGAAAAAGTTCCAATAGACTTCGATTGTATTGCAAGGATATTAATTCACGTTTTTTTTGTTGTTATTTTATAGGTTCAAATTTCGAGACAGGTGGGGAACAACATTAAAGGTAAGATTTCGACATACATTTAAATAGTTCACGTTTTAAATAAACAATTAATCATTGGATGACCTTGTTCACTGTTAACTATCCCATTTTCGTGTATCAATATGTTTATGTTACTTTAATTTTATTTTTTCAATATTATTAATCATTTACCTGCTCGCATGTACCTTAATCAGCGATATCTATTGGTGAAAATGTGAGGTAAAAAGTTGATAGTAAATAGAAGTATATGGCTTTAACATTTCGCTACATAAAATAATAGTTTTTCATTTAATATTATTGAGATATTCAGTGCTTTTTGTTGATAAATTTGAAGAAATATCTCTCTCAACAATTTTAGAAAATTATGGTGATGCTGCCTCATATCCCAATCGTAAATTTTGGTTTAAACGATTTGACAGTGGTTTTGATGTTAGTGACAAAGAACATCCTGGAGAACACACCCAGCCAACTAATCACACATAGGCCATCTGATTCCTACTTACATAAAGTTCGATGCAGAATGGCTTTCTGTCATAGGATTTCGAAATGCTGAAGAATTTGGATCGCTACCAAACCAACATCTTTATTTCGACAGGGTGTCGCCAGGAGGAAGGAAAGAATTTGTAGAAAATGGTTTAATGGAAAATGTTTTGATTAATATATCTTACAATTTTACTTGTAACCACACACTTGTCTTCTTTCCAACATACATCTTTTGTCCCACATATCACAATTATGTGTGACTGAGGGAGAATATTTTTTCTAAACTTCCGATAAGCCCAAGGTCAACTTCTCTACACTTGCAATTTTTATGAAACTTAATTTGCCTTTTCTATGTATCAGTTTTTGGGATAAGGTCTTAGTTCGATATTTTCTCTCTCCTTTTTTTTTAATGAACATAAAATCTATAATCACGTAATTTAAATTTGTTTGTAGTATCTGTTTTTATATTTTTACACATATAAATAAAAAGCTACTATTATAATCATATTCCGAACAATTATAAATATACCAGTAACTTTTTGCCTGATTCTAATAACAGTATTAGTATTTTTTAGTTAATATATTTAATAAAAGCTAGCGAAACAAATGAAGACACATAAAAAATATATCCTGGTTACGCGAACAAATGCCAGCGCCTATCTATTCAAATTTCAATTACACTCATATTTCATATTATGTTTTTTCAAAGACGACTTTGGTTTGTTAGTATCCATTACAACATAAATTAATATAATAAATAAAATATGTTTAAGATAACTGGCTTATTAGTATCCATTACAACAATATAAATCAATATAAAAAATAATATATAAAAATAATATGAATTTTATTTATAAATCATAAAATAAATAAATGCTCATGATGGCAACAATAAATATAAAAAGGTTTGCAACTTCCTTCATGCTGCTTTCCCACCATTTTGGGTAATTATTGCAACATATTTTTTGAATTTGATTTTTTATAACCTAAAATAAAATAGAATTTATTATAATTTTACAGTAGAACTAAATAAATAATTCTAATATAGATATATAAATTGATTATCGAATTATATAATTATGATACACAATTAGGGAATAATATATTAAAACAGCAGAACATAAAATCTATACGTGAAAGCAAAAAATGGAAAGCAAATAGAGATTGGGTGTATTAATACTGATATCCAATTGAGATATTATTACCAAATAGTAATTTAATTAAATTTATTCTATATTACTATGTAAATAACATCCTAAGATATAAACACATTACTTAGATGAACTTTTCTTTAAAATCGATATCCTATTTTCTTAAAATGCCGAATATCCTGGAACTTTTATATGGAACGACTATTTTTATTTTAAAATTTGTTAAACGAACAATAAAAATTTGATAATTGGAGTATCAATGAAAGATAAATACTAAGATTTGAATTATATTAATTATTTGAAGGTGTGAGATGGCTTTGCCATAGCAACATGACCTCAGTAATTTAGGAATTATGAATGAAACCTTTTGATATCAAATTAGCAGAGCAACAATGAAAATTTTAGCATCATATGCAATAGGAACTTGTTCTATTCAAATTATAGATTAAAAGGGCACTGGGTATTGTAAAAATTCAAGATTGCAGGATGTCGTTTCCTAGTGAAGCGAATAGTCATAGCTTTTCAGGGATAATTACTCTACATGATAAAACATCGGCATTAAACGGCGAGGGTATGCTTTTGCAATCAAATATCTATAGACTAATTAAAACTTTCTAAATTGAATATAAGCATGCTTTAAAAAACACATGTAAAATTTTAGGTTTTGGTTTCGCTAGTACTATTAACATTTCCTGTTGTTTTAACGAATTAAGCTGGATATCAATTATATTATGTTTTCATGCAAAGATATCCGTACATTTTATTGAGAGTACTTTTGATAATTCTAACAGAATGATACGGTACAGGTTTCCACCTTCCACAGGATTTATAATTGATTATTGGTAACAGGTAACACGCTATTTTTAACCGACTTGCAAAAAAGGGAGAGGTTCTACATTCGACTCTATATATATTTTGTTTATGGACCGCCTTTCAAAATTCTTATTTTATTCAAATAGTGTAATTCCGAGGCGGTCTAAATGGAACCAAGTCAGGATATGATGGTGGAATCCGGGGTTTTCACATTTTTTTTTATCTAAAGTGCACCCACTTTGCACAGAGCCTTTTTAGAGTGTCTGCTATTTCATTCAATTTCAATTTACGGTCATTCAAAATCATTTTGTGAATTTCTTTAATGTTTTCGTCGATAGCAACTCCTTTTGGGCGTCCACTGCGTCTTCGGTGCTCATTTCACCACGTCTAAACTTCGCATACCAATCCTTGATAGTTGATTTTCCTGGGACAGTGTCCAGAAACTCGGCATCAAGTCAAGTTTTTGCTTCAACTGTATTTTCCCTTCAAAAATTAATATTTTATCAATACGCGAAATTCCTTTTTATCCATATTTTTTTCACAATAACAAAAGTTGCTTTACTCAAAATCCTATAATTCACAAACTAATGATCTGACAGCTGTTGAGGGTTAGGACTAAGAGCAATCTGTGTCAGGCCAGGGACTTTTCAATTGACCTGTTACTTAACCTACCCATTGTAATACTTAACAACACTGTGTCGAACTTATCAGACACCGTTGTACTCTTTTTAACTAGAATGAAATGAGAAGGAAAATATTGTCTGATTCCATAACACATTAAAACAGACAATACATATTGTTGACGTGAGTTTACTTTTTATTTTGACTAGGCTATATATACTTAACAACACAATAATACTAAATGAAAAATTGTAAATGAACGTAAACGAATTACAGTAACACTTAAGTTTCATTTTCGTCAATTGACATCATTGATCAAAATACATGCAGTTAACAACTTTGAACCACCCTAATTGAATATCCTATATTGATCGAATTAATTAATTTTGATTTCTTAACTTCTTGAATTGACTTAGCTAAATGTTGATAACATGTTAATATATTTTTACTAGTTGTACCTTTCTGAGACTGTGTATTCCAACAGTTGCCACGTGTCTCTCGAGGTGAATCCGAATAAATTTTGAAGAGCAGATGTCGGTAACAGGTGTACACTATCTAGTCTCATTATTTAAAGCACCTGTGATGAAAAAGAGCGGATTTTGAACAAAAAACGGTTAAAGTTCGCTCGACGGACCCTTTTCCGCTTCTGCTTCGACGACCAGTTTCGTAACGGCCGTCATGGGACAGGTAACCCCCCGAGCGGTCTTTCACGGGGTTCAGTTTTGTGGGTGAAGTTCCAAGTGTCATGTCGAATACAGATAGCGACGCCGTATGTGCCTTACTGGTAAGAACGAATTTTCCCACAATCAGCTGTTTTTGAAATTATCAAGGCGAATCCAGTAATGCGGGACATTAATTAATTTTTAATGTGGGAACGGACTTAACGTCTATTATGTTTCGGTTGTTATTATTTTACTGTTGTTATTCTATGAAGTTGGCTTTTTTAGATAAATGTAAAAATATTTACGGCAATGGTTAGTTAGGCACATATTTTTTGATTGATTATGCTTTAAAGTTATTCGTTAATTATAATGGCAATTGCTTCTAAAATACATTTTCCAATCATAATAATAAATGCGTAGACACATTATTTATTTTAACCTTGTTACAACAGATGCTGTTTCTGTTTATTAAATCACATCGTATACTATACATCGTGTATTAAATCACATCGTATACATTTAAAATCAACTTCATATTGAAGCCTCTCTGACAGGTTGAGTATTCGTCATTTCGTCGAGATGAGAACAAAACATTTTGTCAGTCCATTGAAAATGTCTGACTTTGTGTCGAGTAAATGTCTTAGCGTCGCATTTGTGGAATGTTTATACTTCAAAATTTAAAAAAAGCGACTGAAAATTGCTCATCGAATATTGTATGAAGTTTATGGTCACCAAACTCTATCGACTGAAATATGTGAATGTTTCGACGTTTTAAAAGTAGTAATTTTAACACCAAAGAGAAAGTCCGTGTTTGTACAGGCAAAAATAATGTGAAAACAAGGATTTGAAGGAGTTAATCGATGAAGATCCCTGTATTTTTTTTATTATTTAGTTATTACATTGTTACTAGCCGTTTCCAACTAACCTACAATTTGTCTTTATGATAACTTAAATCTAGGTACACAATGGGCCCTATAATGGTCTCTGTATACATGTCACTGCTATATATTTTATATAGCACTTTTTATATGCACCTCACTACTACATAAGATTAGATGGTTTGATTTTTTTGAATATGTGTTCTGTGCTGATGATATCCAAAAGCTGCAATACTTCAATATTCTCGTGAGAATGAAGCCCTTCGTCATGCCCCCTTGCAATTATCTTGATTTCTTGACTGACTGTGGGTATCTGAAGGTATCGATGTAGGTAATCAGTCCTATAGTATTTGGATGCACCCACAATACCTCTCAGGAATTCGTTCTGAAAAATTTGTATTTTGTTTATGATACTCTTTGCAGAACATACCTATAATTGAACTCCGAATGTTCAATTAGCCAGTATATTTTCCTACATTTCAATTCCAGTTCTTTTCGTTTCTTCTTTATATGTTCCTTCCGGCGTTGTTGTTATATGGGATAATAATTTTATTTAATGTTATTGGTACTTGAACGGTTTACTTTCTTTAATTTTTATTTTACAAGCTTGTGTCCAATTATTTATATTGTTACTTTCTTGTTGTAATTTTCGTGAGGCTTCTTCACTATTTTCTCCGACAGCTATAATCGCAGTATCATCAGCACATATAGCCATCGCAATATTTTCCATTTGTGGTACATCACAAGTGTAAAGTAGATAAAGCATTAGTCCTAGTACACTTCCTTGTGGTACACCTGCTTTAGCTTCTTTTATTGTAGAGTAAGCTTCTTCTTGTTTGACTCTAAATATTCTGGTTGTAATGTATGATTTTAATAGTTCGGTGTTTTGTTTTGGTAGCATTTTTTGTAGTTTATGAACAAGGCCTTCATGACAAACCTTATCGAAGGCTTGTGCTACATCTAAGAATATAACTGAGCATACTTTTTACTTTCGTAAGTTTTTTCAATAATATCTGTTATTCTGTGGATCTGGTCGATTGTTGAATGCTTGTTAATAAACTCTCTATGATCCATTTTATTCTTTTCAACAGGAATTTTTTAAAAACCTTAGATATTACTGGCAGCAGTGATATAGGTCTATAGGCTTTTATTTCGTTTGTTGACTTCTGAGGTTCTGGGATTATTATATCTTCCAAATGCCTTGGGTATGTTTTAATCAAACTGCCGTATTGATCAGGTTGGTGAGTTTTATAATTCTCTTTCTGGTAGTTTTTGCAGTAATCATCCTGTTATTAAGTCATAGCCTGGTGATTTCCTGCGTTTAATGTATTTTGTTTAATGTATAATGTTTTCGAGGGGGTAATTATTGTATCATCAATTTAAAGGTTGGACTGTGGGAACAAAAATCGGTGAGAAATTATAGAAATATGGCTCTATGAATTTCTTCACTGATTGTGCATATATTGTATTTCTGATTATGATTAATACGGGTATGGTAAAAGAGAGAATAAAAGCTAAAGAAGAGAAAGAAACTATTATTTAACGTTAAAGTAATTAATCAAATTATTAAATATTACAAGCAATTCTTTTGAAAGTTATGTTAGCAGACTAAGACCATTCACAATCGAAAGCAACTCACAGATTGAAACCACCAATTATTCGCATTCTATTAATTCCCATTCTAGTACCATCCATTCTATTAATGTACAACATTCAATTAATATATTTACAGTGCACTATATACAATCTACAATAGATAAAACCATACAACATGTGATGATCAACCCGTAATAAATATACAGGTTTTTATAGCTGGTTCCTCCAGAGAAAGTTGCAATGAAAACTGACAACAATCTCAACCCTTAATTGACTTCCAGAGTTGTTGCTATTTCTTCTTGATTATTGGCAGAACTGCCAGTCAATATTCAAATCTATTTAGGCTGTGGTAATGCAAGGTAATATCTTGAGAGCACTTCTATATCAGCTCTACACTATCAATATCCTAACAACAAATGAAATATTACCTGCAACATATGCATTTTTTCTCTTAGTTTTCTGTTAAAAATACAGCATAATGGCTTAAAACATGTGCATATGAATTTTGTCGTGTGGCGGAAAAATCTGACAGAGCAGACCTAAAATGAAATAACAATAATCATTAGTACACTGAACTTAACATAAGATTAAGGAGACTAACTCATTGGACAAGAAAAGTGTAGAAGTATTACAACAAAAATAAAAGTAACAAGAAATTACCACATAATTAAGATTGCACATTGTAATTTTTTAAATTGTCATCTGTTATTTTTTTGCAGTAAATATACTTCGAAATAGGTAAACAAACTGTTCAGGCAATGTCTAAAAACTATGCGAACAATTTTCAATCGGGTCAAATAGTTATTTATTGGTCAGTGATAGAACTGGTTTTGTTGGACAGACGTAGCATTTCTTTCGGTATTCCGCATTCATCATTATATATCTCTTGACAGACATTATTTATTGGAGTGATTTTTTTGTAGGCTTGTAATCAGGAAATCCTTTTAATTATTGATATATTACCTTCTTTTTCTGGTCACGACGAGATTTTACTTAAATACATAATAAATAGGTTCTTTTATTGATTCACTATTACTATTGATATTCATTGTTATAAATGATATTAGTTGTAATTAGTCAATATGATAAAAATGAAACATAAATAAGTGGTTATTCTTTAAATAGCTTTCATTTACATGATTATTATTTTGAACTATTACTTTTTATAGTATACAATATTTTCTAATTAACTAGGATAATTATTTCCAATTCATTACTGTATTTTAATCCAAAATATATTATGGCAAAAATAATGATAGGTTTATCAAGGTTTATAGTTAAAAGGGGCAACATACCGTGTATATTTAACATAAAGTGAATGAACAATAGTTAACCAAACACATACCCCTTGTGTTCCGAAAAAGCAACATTCGAAGGAAAACAATACATATATTTACTTCCATTGTTTTTATTGTTTTATTTCTGACCTTTCTTAAGTAACACTGTTGAAACGAACAATATAACTTCAAATATAATTTTATTTGTCAAAATATATAAATATGGGTGGGTCATAATGTCTAAATATTTCTGTGAACATATAATTTAAAATATTACATATAACATGTAATGCAAGTTTTGAAATTTCAGACTAACTTGGTATATATATTTATGTTAAGTAGTTAAAATTAAATTAAACTATTGGAAATTTTTTACAAAATGTCAAAATCTAAAGAAACCAAAGTAGAATATGATTCTTGTCTCTAATATTAATATTGTTGTTAATTTATGTGTGTGTGTGTTTTAATTTCTTGGTTACCCAATGGCGTTTAAAATAAATTATTAATAAACAGACAGAAGAACAATATAGATGGTTAATTTACACGGCCATTAAAACAATAATTATAAGGTTTGTAATTCACCCTTCTATCAATTATCCAATGGTTCATGTGCGGAAATTATTCTTGTGTACCAAACATAACATTGATTTTTATGATAGAATATTTAGGTCTATGGTATTACTTCCTTCTGATTGAATGTATATCATTGGTTAGGATATATTATAATGACTGCAAAATGCGCGATATTATGGTTCTGGTGACTCAATGAGAACTAGAAATTATATAAGGTTTGCAAAAGTCAAGTAATAGAATTCATGTGATATCAGTGATCATAATGTGATTTAAACTATTATGTTGAAACCGCGAAAATATTGTAGAGTTTTTCTGTAATTTTCATTAATTTTCTGTCTTTTTATATATTTATAGTGCCATATTGATGTATCAATAGTGCAATATAATCGGTATAAAATGTCTATGAGTTCTGGTTGTTGTCAATTATGCTATCGAAGTGCCAGTGATAGCTCATACTAATTTGTTACAAGATTGTTACTATTTTCGTTTCATTTTACTCAATAGTATCAAAATTTTTGTAACAACCTTTGGATACATGATTTATACAAACGTAACGAAGTAAATGTACATCATAAGCTTGTGCACTATTTTTACCTATTTTGACAAAGTAACTTTATTGGACAGAGCACAGTTTTTCCTACAAGCAACTTTACAATTTCTTGTAAAAAACTATGTACATTATCCATTACTATTCCTCACAGTGTTTCTTTCCACCTTCAAACATAAATAAATTTCCAAAAAAAGCACTGTATGCAGCATGTAATGACTAAAATTGAGACTTTGTGGCCAGCTGGCTTGCTGATATTGTCAATTTACTTATTAATTGCACATTCGATTGAATCATATACTAGTACTGTGAGGAATTAGTGTTCGTCTTCCACACTTTACTAATGGCACTAACTTATTAGTTATCAATGGAAATACGATTTAATTGATCACTGGAAAGTGTTTCCTTACTTAATATTTGGGGGATGGAGATTAATATCAGAATTAGAAAAAGCATGCGTTTTTACTTCGGTATAAATAGCAATTACATAAATAAAAGGGAAAATAAAGACGAAAAAAAAATAAAGAAAATAAAAAGCTAGTCGTAACTTTCTGTTGAGAAACGTGTATATAACAGTAAGGTACAAGAAAAAAAAATACCTCAGAATAGTCAGGGGCATAATACAGCTAGATGGGATGAGAAGTACAGAAATAAGAGAAGAGCCTACTATTGAATCAGTAGAAGAATATGTTACATAAAAAGACACTTATAGCGTGTGGATGACGCAAGATACGTAAACATAACATGGGAAGCAAAAAGACCGAACAAGAACAGAAAAATATGAACGAAATGTATACATGGTGAGAAAAAATAGACAATAGATATAACACAAATACACCACTAAGTGGTACAAAATGTATTTTCTATTATATATAATGTTATTTGTTCGACTTCGAAAAATAAATAAGGAACTCGCTAAAAATTAAAAATAGCCAAAGTTAGATTTTTAACACAAGAAAAATCGTTTTAAAATAAAATATGTACATAATAATCAATGTTACAACTACATAAAAATAAACAAAATCCTTTAAAATTTAACATATCTACTTAATTTTCTTTAATATCTTATTTTTCCCTTTGTGGTGTTAGATATTTACTCAATAAATTACGCAGTTATTTTATTAAATGTTGTAAGAATGGGTAGGTCAAGTAAAAGTGGAGCACGTATGAGGAAAAATATGAATAAAAAAATTATTGAAAATTAAGACAATTAGATGATTTAACAAATGTTCTAACTAAAATAGAACAACAATAAAAAGTCGTTGCCCCCACCGGGAATCGAACCCGCTACCACATAGAGGCAGTTGCCTGCAATATTTCTACGGGTTCTCATATGATATGGTTAGTGCTTGAAAAGTAAACTGAACGGCTTTTGCACTGAACTACTTTGGTAAGAAAACCCTTACTAAAAACTCCTCAAAAACGCCTTAAGGGTATAACGGTCTAGTCTCTGTTTTCATCATCAGCTTGCATAATTAACTTCAAAGTATACAATTAGTTGTCTGTACGCCTCCATAATATTAAAGGAATAAATAATACTCTAACCCCTAACCGTTGAGGAGTTGTCTCTTCCGTCACATCAGCTTAGCAATAATATTATACGCAAAAATCTGATTATTTTAGATAAAAAAATATGTGAAAACATTGTACGCGCCTAAAAATTTGAGGGCCTCGATTTCCCCGGATTCCACTATCAGATCCTGACTTGGTTCCAGTGGGACCACTTCGGAAATACACTCTGTGGAATAAATAAAGAATTTTTCAAATCGGTCCACAATTGGCGGAAAAATCGGGGAACCTCCTCCTTTTTTGAAATCAGTTAAAAATGGTTCTAGCTTATTACTATATATTTATATTTGATAGTTTACACGGATAGTCTCCGAGAAATTTTAATAGCTTCGGAAATACTTTAACCACAATGTTAATTAATCAGCCAATGAAATATCCAATAAGCGTCTAATGATGGCACTACAGTTCGTGTCTACTGAGTTATTTACAATTGACGTCCTCTATCGGCAAAAACTTCAAGAACTCTTTTCCATATCCAATTAGACTTATTTCATATAAATAAACCATATAATCTGTTACTGATGGAACGAATTTGTAACGCTAAACTATTATACCTTGCGTTGATACCATCTATTCTTTACTGTCAAATAATCATGATTTTTCGCATCAACTTATGTTTCCGATGGTACAATGCCGAAACGTAATTGCATTTCCTGTTATAATATGAACGGGGACGATCCTAGCGTAAATGTTCAGATAGCGGAAAGCCCGGGCCGAATCTGACGAGATTTTCAGTTGGCCAAGGAGTTTCGGTCATCCTTGGTCGGCCAGTCGGAAAAAAACGAACACTCTGGTAACGATTTCCTCTTTTTTTATCGTCGATGATTCACGTGCTATTGCGGAATCGAACAAGAACGGAAACGTGAAATGGTAAGTCACGACAGGTGCGTACGCCGGCCCTGATTATATGGGTTGCGCATTCTTTTCCATACAGATAATTTTTGTTACGATACTTTTAATATAACGACAAGACGATGGTGTATTGTTACCAGGTATATAATTTTGGATAACAGTAGGTAACATAATTTCATTATTTAGCTTTCGGAATAAACTTCTATCTTTTATTACTACACACTACAATTTTATTATTTATACGAAACTGCTATTGAAATATTTACTAGTTTTTAACCATTCTTGTTCTTCAGTCCTATATGAGTCTTGTTAAGAAAAGCGCCACGACATAAATGTTAGAATTCTAGTCTAATTATGTAACATTTTTATTGAAACAACTCATTTTTGTATATCTGCAAGGTTATAGGAAGTCAGTGGAGATACTCGACGTAGGGAAGACACTAAATATAAAGGGTGGGATATATGAACAGAGGAGGGATGTTAGCGTTGCTTTATGAAGTAAAGCAGACTGTTTTAAGAATCAAATTTAGTTATTATGTAATTATGAGTTATTAAATTTTTAATTTTGAAATAGCCTTCAGTAATATATTGATGATAGTGTTACACTTTGAATAATCCAAAATACCCAACTTAAAATAGCTGCAGTTATCAAAGGAGTAGAAAGAGCTTAAACTTTTCATTGACTAGCCAAGTTACAGTAGACAAAAAACGTCTAAGTATTAACTGTAAATGAGCCCAAATCGCTGGAGGTTGGTGTATTCTTGTAGTGTATATTTTACCTCTATTCCAACTTCTTAGGTGTGGACTACTACGACCACTACCACCCCACCTTCGATTTGAAAGGATTACATTTCTTTAGCGTATTTTGTTTGATAGTTTTTATTTCTGATAGACCACGGGAGAAGTTATTATTATTACTGATTTATGCAAGTTACTGATAAAGAAGATGGTGAATATTGAGAATTAATAGCGTTATATGGGTCTTTTAATTTAGAATTATCGATATAAATTATGGAATGCTTACGGTTTAAAAACAAAAACTATTAGGTTACTTTGAAACTATAATACTCATATTCTAAATATTGTTCTAAAGTTCATATATGACTATTAACTAGATCAGAATGGTGATAAATGTTTTAGACTATGGACTTCACAGATATCATTTATCACTTACATTTAGCTGATTGTCAAGTGAACTATTTAACACTAACACATTGAACTAGATTTCATATGGGTTCTAGAGAGATATCAGATTCGATCACTTTACTAACATAGAAGTTAGTACAGCACGCATAACATCGGGTATACTATACATGCAATACTTTATTTTAGAACCGTTAATTGATAGTAATATTAGGATTGCTGGAAATACCTGGTAGTTAGATATCATAGAACCAAATTGGCCTAACTATTAATTTGTATACCAAAATAATGTCATCTAAAGATAGCTTCGATATGTGTTCGACAAATCAATACATAGGTTTAGCTTAAGCTGAATTTGTTTTCGTCAAGCATATATGTGCTTCTTCTAAATTCTAAGGTGTTGGAGTTGAACATTGTTAATATTCACTAGTGGGCTTGTTCGAGATGGTCCTGGATAAGGTATAAGTTACACGAATAGAATTTAAATCATTGGTTATGCAAGTTTCAAGCCACAATTATATCGTGTAAAGATTTGCTTGGAGCCTCCTTGATTTGCTTTCGTTGCTATATAAAAGAGATACAATATTGGACCCAGTAGAGTGATTTGTAGACTTCCTGAATATATTTGTTTTATCGTAAGCTCTCTAATTATACGACTAAGAACTGTAATATTTCAGTTCCTAAAAGTGTTTATGAGGGATAAACTTTTAGTTTAACCTGCAGCCTCGCATTTCATGTTAGGCCTGTGTTTATTCTGTAGTTCTGTTTACCAGTCAATATATTTGATTTATAGTTGTGTTCTTATTATGAAACCCAAATTGATATTCTGCAATAATATAAAAAGCCG
Source organism: Rhynchophorus ferrugineus (assembly GCF_030347505.1). Classification (NCBI taxonomy): domain Eukaryota; kingdom Metazoa; phylum Arthropoda; class Insecta; order Coleoptera; family Curculionidae; genus Rhynchophorus; species Rhynchophorus ferrugineus. Next base: position 17,376,571 of record NW_027472590.1, read on the forward strand.
CTCAAAGTCCAGTGAGTTAATTACGATAAGTAAGTCCTGGTAGGCCGCAAACATTTGAGTATGCATTATTGTAGAAGTTATTGGATGAAGACCCAACCCAAAGACAAAAACAGTTAACAGAGAAGTTGATCACCAGCAATGGAGAATATCCAATAGATAGAAAGATGGGTACCACATGAATTGAATGACAGTCAATTAGAAATTTGAAAAATGGTCAGTGAAAAGCTGCTTCAAATGTAGGAAAGGAGTCATTTCTGCAAAGAATGGTAACGAATTTATTTCGAAAATTTCCGGGTCAACGGGAAAAAAGGTCAATAATTTGTTCATAGAAAAATCCATCTGTTGTAAGCAACACATCAAAAAATTATGAACAGCAATGGGCGATACTTTCATTAAAACAAAACTCATCGTTTGGTTATAAACAATAGTTGTTTTTAATGAAAAACAATCCTGAAAAGAATAATTACCATATCTACTATGCGAATTAATACACCGATGACTGCTACAACAATTTATTATTATGTTCTCGCTCCCATTAGTATATCACCGATTATTTCGGTACTCATTGGTCCGCTACTAGCAAAGCGATGGCGTTGTTTTTTTGTTTTATTTCCGCTTGACTATATTAAATCGATAATATAGTCGTTAGGTAACCAAACAATAATATTTTATTGACTGACCTCTTAGTCATTCTGTTTTTAACGCGAAGTAACTGTTATATTTGTACCATGGAGCTACATAACTAACTGGTCGATATCTAGAACAATTTCTCGCTTATTGGGATATATTATACGAACATTATTATTTTAAAGTATTGGTAAAGATAACATTTTATGCAGGAATACTTTGTTCAATAATTGTAATAATTATTTCAAGTCATCATATCTCCAGAAATGCTTTTTTCTAATTCATATCTTTTATCCCATAACAAATTATTAACTTCTTTATGTAAAACATATGTCAACATATTACAACTACTTATTATTTAAAACTGTCTAGTAATTTTTATCCAAGATTAATTAATAATTTTTATCTAAACTTAGATAACATTTGATGGATGATATATATATATATATATATATATATATATATATATTTATATATATATATATATATATATATATATATATATATATATTATATATATATATATATATATATATATATATATATATATATATATATATTTATATATATATTTATATATATATATATATATATATATTTATATATATATATATATATATATATATATATATATATATATATATATATATATATATATATATATATATATATATATTATCTGATTATACAAATTTATTTAGAACAACGGTGTTATACCTTTTTAGCTATATAAAACACATATTTTGATTAAAAACGAATATTATTGGTCCTAATGATGCAACTTTGATTCAGATTTTATTTTATAAGATGTTATGTAATTATAAGCGACGAATTATAGATATTTTCAAGTTTTATTATTAGATTTAAGGTACATACCGGCTTGATATTGTTTTAACAAACATATGGAGAATTATTTATTCATAATGTTACTACAATTACCTTTGTATTAATATTGTTTGTAATGATGAAGTACCGTCATCATGAATGAAAGTAACAATTGTTCTTAGATTGAGAAAAGGAGTTAGTAAAGATTGTACAAATATCAATTATTAAGTTTTCCATGGATTGTCGGAAAAGTGTTTATAGTGGTTTTTATAAAACTTTACTTAATAAGTAAAATTAAAAAAAAAGCTCGCTAAGGATCAAGCCGAAAAGAGCAGGAAGGTTTTAAATCCTGGTTGTGCAGTTAATTGTTGCGCACTGCACCTGTTTTTAGAGAAATCTAATATATGTGCAATGTTTGCATTTTCGTTTTTATTGATTATTTCCTTGCTTTTGACTGTTATACACTGGCCCTCATTTTGGGTCGCTTAGATGGTTCCTTTAGATGTGGGAAGATTGAAATGGAATTTGTCTAAGAAAAAAGCCGATATTCGCCGAGGAGATATTGCAACTATGCGACTATGCGAAAAGCTTTTAAAAAACATGGTATTCAGTATGGTAATACAATGCAGGTGCTTCCGCTTATATAAGATCCTGAATATTGTATAGAGGAAAATTACAAACTATATGTTAAATGTTACAATCAACACTAATTTATCTATTTTGAACTCTTTCTTTCCAACCCTTCCATATGGCTCCGAGACTTGGGCACTAATTCTGACATCCGAGAGTTTCTTTGGGATCTCGCATTGGACAGAAGACATTCGTTTAAAACCGACAATTAACATAGAGATGAGGAACGAATCCTTAGACTCTGATTACAATTATTTGGATATATCTGTTGATTGAACGAAATGAGATCCTCATTGACTTCTATCGACCGATCCCCAGTTTGGGTGAGATTTAGTGAAGAAGTCCTGAGACACCAAAAATAGCGTATTGGTTGAGAAAAAAATATTCTCCTATATCCAGTTATAACAGATGATAACGAATGCTTCGGGTGATTAAACGTCGGGTGTAAACGTGTGTGTCTTTACCGATTCATTCTTTATAAGCAATACGATGACCATTTTTGAGAGTCCTAGAGTATATATCTTCGTTAGTTTGGAAACATTTCGTCCAATATTAAAAGCCTTAATAGTTTAAAGAAGGACATTTTTAAATTAACTACTTGGTTGGTTAAATTTTATTTAAAAATATGAACATTTTATTGAAGTATGTTGATGTAGAAGTTGTCAGTTAATATCAAATAGAAACTAATTCAGTCCTAAAAATAATTTATTAACGCTGACTAAATAGGTAGAATTAAATATAAGTAAATGCTAGTAAAGGTAATATCTAAATCTAACACTGAGGTTTACTCGCCATTCGGTTGGATCAATGTTACCTTAATAGACTTTAGTTTAAAGTGTATTTTAGCTAGGCCGTAGGCCCACACCAGAAAAAATACTAATTGGCAAAAATAATACTCCAAAAGGTAACAAACAAGCTTTGGAGGAAAATATAAGCGATAATTTTATTTTAGTTAATCACACCATATCTCATATATGCTTAGTACAATCTTAATTTAAAAACTAAATTATTACTACTGTTCTTTTGTACTTGCATTAATACACAAGCAAGGCGTGTATGGGATTAATGCATCAGCAGATATTTCACAAATTAAAATAAAATCAAACATCTTAGTGTAACATTTTAGTGTAACCCCATATTTAATAGGTATTTAATAGCTCCAAATTGGCTTTATGATTTACTTTTACCAATTTAAGAGTATCTTCTGATTGACTAGTACAGTTGCTTGACTTCGAGTCTAATCTGCTCTGCTTTTTGTCTAACATGATGTTTAAAATCTAGCTTATTATGGAGATGTATGCCAAGGTGTTTAGCTGATTCTGCTTGAGGAATCGGGCATCTGTCAAGTGATATAATTAGGTTTTTGTCATTTGGTTGCAATGCAAAATTGGACAATTGGTAAAAATTAACATGGACAGATGCAGGTATTAAGCTGTGTTTTCCAGTCTCTAGTCCATTTCCAGATCTTGTTGACCATTAGGGCGTTTTCACATCCGCCAGCACGACACCGACACGATACCGACACGGCACTGACACGGCACCGTATTTTGTTTTTGTCATTGTCATTAGTATTGTCCCATATAGAAGACTATGATTCTACTAATTCAATTAGTGTTATATCATATATAAAACTAGACATTTTCTTCTTTTAGCATAAAAAATATCTCTGTACACAATGGACACGAGTGGAGCGATTGTTTCCCGCCGCCATGCAACGACACGATACCGACATATCGGCGAGTGTGAAAGGGTTCCATTTGTTTACGTGATATTACGCGTCCAGCGATATCGGTGTCGTGTCGGTGCCGGCAGATGTGAAAACGCCCTTACTTGTACTTTGTCTGCAGCCAGACAGAGATCTCTTTTGCCTTGATAATTGTTAATATTCCGAGAACTGTTTCTTTTTTTGTTGGGATATCAGCAGTATAGAATACATACAGGAGCGGTTCCAAGATATTACCCTGTGGAACCCAGGCCCAAATGGGTTTAAGTGTTGAGAATGCCCCTTCATGAGAGACTCTGCATTTTCCTTCAAAAGGATATGATTCCAGCAGTCTACAGTAACCTGCGGTAGCAATTTTCTCATTTTGTAACACGAGATTAAAATATATAAAATAGATAAAAATTTTACGAAATACCAATGGACATTAAAGATTTAAAAACAACATTTTTAATTTACATGATATTAACGATCCTGTTAAAAATATTCAGTTACTTTTTCATAGAGAGTACAGAAGTAAACGGGTGAGAAGGAATTAAAAATATGTAATTGAAAGTAATCAGTAAGTGGATGGGGTCGTTCCCTCGCCCGAGGAACGGCGTAATATATAGTTTATGATCGCCTCGGTTTTGTTTTTTCTTTCGAAAACTAGCTCGTTTTAATTCGAGTCGTTATAATTAAAAGTCGCTCGAGTATCGCGATAACTATCTATAGGACGTGTTTATGGAATTATGACAGTAAAGTGTTACCGGTTTACTGCCGTCCGTTTAATTTAATTTAGTTATCAGTACGATTCGGAAATATTGCCTAACTACCGTTAAAACTTACGGGTATTTTCTTCCATGTCATTTGCAACATGAAAATATATAGAAGTTTTGTTTTATATAGAACTAGCTGACCCGACAGACTTTATCCTGCTTGAACTATCAATATTCAATTTGAACTGGAATAAGTAATTATTAAAACATATTTAAAAACCATGGTTATTAGTTTTATATCTTTTGAACGAAGAAATTCGTAATGAAGCATTCATTTTAATCGAAAACATTTTTTAAATTTATTTATTACATCGTTGCTAGTCGTGGTCGACTAACTTACAATTTGTTTTTACATTAGTTTATATTTAGGATGACCCATCTGCCCTATCTTAGTATCTGGTGGAATAATCTGGTGGAATAATGTTTATGTATTAACATTTCTGTTTTTCTATTAAATGTACCTCACTACGTCACCTTACACAAGATCAAATGGTTTGATTCTTTTGAGTCTATATCCTTTTCTGGTGTTATGCAAGAGTTGTTTTATTTCGAAATTGACATGAGAATGGAGTCGGTTCTTATGTCTCCTCGTAATTATTTTGATTTCCTGGCCGACAGTAAATATCTATAAGGTTTCGATGTAAGTAATCAGCCCTGTAGTATCTCGGTGCACCTAGAATACGTCTCAGGACTTTGTTCTGGAAAACCTATATAGTATTTATATTAGGTTCGCGGAATAGCGCCATAATTGTATTCCTTACGCCCATATAAGTTTAAATACTTATATGATAGCAATTTGTTATGTATTGATAATTGTGATTTTCTTAGAATGAAACAATGCATTTTTCTAAGTTTTAACGCCAGTTATTTCTTTTTCCTTTTTACATGTTCCTTCCAGCGAAATTTTGCATGAATATTCATACCGAGATACTTGACGTTGAGCAATCGTGATATTTTACACTTGTGGTATATCACAAGTGTAGAATAAGTAAAGAATAAGCCCCAAGACACTTCTTAGTGATACACCTGCTTTAGCTTCTATTAATCTAGAGTATGCTTCCTCTTATTTTAAACATTCTGGTTGTAATGTAAGATTTCAGTAACTCACTGTATCGTTTCCGTAACATTTTCTGTAGTTTATGAAGAAAACCTGTGCCATATCCAAGAATATATAACATACCTTTATAACCTTTTACAATTATATCTGCACCTGATCAATCGTCGAATGCTTGTTAACAAACCTAAACAGTTGTGCAGGTATTAAGTTTTTTTTCTCTATAATATGTTTTATCCATTTCAACAGTTCCAAGTTAAGTTTTCCAAATACCTTATATATTACTAGTTACAGTGAGATAGGTCTATAGGCTGTTGTTTAAATTGGTGATTTTCTAGGTTTTGAGATAATGATAATTTCAACCATCATTTAAATATTTATCCATTTCTTTTTTGCAGCAATTATCAAAATACGCTGGTGACTTATATATCAACCTTGATAATTTTGCTTACTTCTTTCGGCGTGACCAGTTGAATCGTTCAATTTTCAGATTTCAACTTCGGCAAATTATACTTGACATCTATTTCACTTGGTTTGGATGTTTGTTATAGCTGGTCAGTAAATGTTTTAGCTTATTTTTGATTGCTGCGTCCCCAATTTCGATGTAGATCTCTTAGAGGTAGCAATCGACAACATGTGCTTGATGTTTACAAACAAAGAATTAATACAATTAGGAATAACGACACCCAATGCACAACAGATTTATTCGAGTAGAGACGCGGAATCCAGTACGATTCCGAGGTATTGAAAGAAGTCGTTCAAAGATATGGTGCCCTTCTATGTCAACAACAAATATATGCCAATGATACGCTACTAAAGAGAGTGAATGATGGAACTGGTGAATTTTTTTTTCTTAGATGCTCCCGATGTTACTGGAAAAACGTTTTTAATATTAATAATTTGATGACATTTGGCGATTTGATGACAAAATGTAATTGCGCTTACTTCATTAGGTATTGTTGTTGAAAGGCGGTCGAAGAGCCCGTTCAGCCCACTCATATTGCCAAGGAACATACAAACTAATGCAACTCCAACTGGCAACCTTTCGATTACTTTTGTGACAGCCAAAGTGTCGGAGGAAAACAAATTCATTAAATATTGATGATAAATAACACACAATAAGTGTTTGGAGGCATAAACAAACGTATACTTTATCGTTTTAATGCTGTAATTCTAATAATAATACGTTTAAAACAATTTAATGACTGTACTAACAAACCAGTGCTACCATAGAATTAATACAAGAAATTTCCGGAAACCAATGAATGTAATGGCTCTGGTGGCTGTACCAATCTCACTTGGTCATTAGCGTAACACAATCCAGATGCTTCATTTTTAAACCTAAATGCCTCCCAATGTGGCTATACAACATTTAGTTCAAAAAGAGGATACACTGCTGGAGCTCGAATGGGACTCAGCTTACTGACCAGATATAGCGCCTCTCATTACTACTTATTTAGACCTGCGAACCGTATGCTGCTGAAGACATGTATGGAAAATTGATTGAATATTAATTATCTGCCAAAACAGCACCGTTATTTCGACACGCTATCGCCATATTTCCGATGTAAGAAAGTTGCAGAAATATTGTGTTGTACCAATATATTCATATTTAAAATGAAAAATAGATCAGAATAATTTTTTTTTGTTGTGGCCTAAAAACCAGGCGGTGGAATGCATGACGAATACCTGGTCGCGGAGACTTGCCCTAGAGTGACAAGTTGGACCGGGTTATGTGGGACTGCCTCTGGGCTTACCAATACTCTAAACCGAAACTACTGCTACTGCATTAAATTTGGGGATAAGGTACCCGCTGATCGGGCAGCCGTTATTGGGCATGAGGGCCCGGCGATTCTATTGATTCGGGAACCTGAGTTAACACATGACTGGATACTGTTGTATGGGGGCAAAAGTTATGACTGTAGCGACGGATGAGGTCGTTCCAGCCTGGAAAAGGGAGGGAGCTTGGCGGTGACGCGGTGCTAAGCTTCGAGTATGTCGACCAGCTCGCGAACAAGCGCGTTTTCAGAAGAACTTGAGCTGAGTTATTGTTTGTGGAATGATTGAGATATGAAATGCTTGATTTCTGGAGTGTCAGTTTCCCTATGAATTTGATTATTCCTGACAAACCATGGAGCGTTTAATATTCTCCTGAGGAGCTTATTTTGGAAAACTTTAAGCCGTTTGTCCAGGTTGGGTGTAACAAACTTGAAGTAGATATTAAATCCGTAGAGGAGTACGGACCGAATTAGCATCTTGTGAAATAAGCATTTGATGGAGATGGGAAGTCTACTAGAAGGGCAGATCAGAAAAAATAGCAGGTTTGCTATCCCCGAACCTCCTTGGATTGATTTATGGATTTGGGAATGCCAACCGAGTCGCCGGTCAAGACCTGGTATGTCACGTTATCCAGCCATGGAATTATTGGGGTGTCGATCTTAAGTTGCGAGACGCGCAGTGCGTAACGCTTCTTATGGAAAATGATGGCCTGGGTTTTCTGGGGGTTGATTTGTAACCTCCAGAATTTCAACCACTTGACCGCATGATCGACCTGCTTCTGTAAACGTTCATGAATTGCGATCAGAATACATGCAAGCACTTAACTTTTCAAACGCCAAGTAAGCACTATATAATACAAATATATAATACCTAATATTATTTATTAAATTAATCATATAAAATAAGTTAGAGAATATTAATGTAAAATAATTTTTCAACTCCCTAAATGTTTATCTACATCTTATATAATTTAAATTGATGGCTTTATGTATATTATACTGAATTAGCCCAGTTAATTTCACCAAATTTTGTTAACGGAAATATAACACAATTTCATCTAACGATATTGCATTACAGTGCTTTTTAATTGTAGTTATTTTTCTTATATAATATGAATTATATTTTCGTATCTAAAATTATTTAACACTTTTCATGCACTCAACTTCTTGCAGAAATAGGATATAAAAAGCGGAAAAAATTATTACATGCTCTTAATGGGTTATCGATAATATCAATAGCTATTCATGAAATAAATATTCTTATTAGAACTACATCCTTATTAGAACACTATTCCCGGTGAAACTCATAATGTGTCATAACTTACAGACAAAATTGGCTTCTATGTCACCATCTGTTAAAATCCACTCGCAAAATGTGTAGATATGGTACGACCGTTATTTTTGAAAAGGAATATGCGAAATGACATAATGCAATTTCTCAACTCGGCATAGATATTTCCTTTAATAGTTATGTTGGCAGACCCTCGAGCAAGGTGAAAAAATAATTAATCTACCTTTAAAAGTAACCAATTAATGTATTGTCAGAACTCTCGTCCGAGTACAGCCAATAAGTGAAAGGATTTTATTTACACCTAAGTAAATCTGTTTCAAAAAGCTTGCACTTAAAACGTAGAAAAAATTACGTCATATGTTAAACTAGTGAAAGGTACAGATGGTTTATGGTACCATCAATAGGCTTTGACGTATATTATGGTCAACGAGCGCGTTAGTGGATTTTACGACATTTTTTTTCTGGTTCAGTATCTATTACATTCAATACCGAACAATTATTACATTATGGTACTTTTAATATATATACAGTAGGTGAAAAATTGTTTTCCTTTTTTCTATATTTATTATTGTATTGTTTTATGTGTAATTTAAACAGTGGGCATCAGTAACTCTTAAGATTTTTTTACAATAAATATTAAAATAATGATCAAAATAATATTGATTTATAACAATAATATACTATAGAACGAGTATTAGAAATACATTTATTTCAAAATTAAAAGTACATATTTTTTACCAGAAATAAAATACAACATTTCAAAATTAGCCATGGTCAAGTCACACGTTGACGTCACTAACTATAATATCTGCATTCAAACGTTTGACCTTTTTAGCGAGCTTTGATTTTATTTGGATTATTTGTCTTATATTTTACAGTTGAATAATTGAGCAACCTGATCTATCAACAAATAGAAAAGATAAATGAAAAACCGAAATATAATTTATTAAGACAAATAACTTAAATTTGCCAAAAATGGATTCGTCGATGACTTGTGATTTTATTCGAAAAAGTGCACTTCCGAGGTGATCCCATTGGAACCAAATCAAGGGAAATCGAGGGAAAACTTCAAATTTCAAAGGGTCGTACAATGTTTTTACATATTTTTTACCTAAAATAATCAGATACTGGTGTATAATGTTATTGCTGAACTGATGTGATGAAAAATCGGAAGTAGTTCAGTTTCAAAGTTTGTCAGTTTGCTTTTAAGCAATAACCATATCATATGAGACGTAGTAGAAGCGTTGTAAGTACAAGCGTAATTCGCGGGTTCTATTCCCAAAAGGGCAGCAACTGTTTTGTTCCAGTTTAATTGAAACATTTGTCAAACCACCGAGACTAGATAGCGGACCCCAGGGCCAGAAACGTTCCTAATTGTCAATCATTGTTTTTTATTCCTACTCTTATTCTATCCATTGTAATACATAATAAAATAACTACTAACCAACTAACTACGCAATTGATTGAGTAAATATTTAACACTAAAAAGGAAAAACTAAAATATATTTATCATTATAATTGAACAGATTTCAAAACATAAATAAGGGACTCACTAAAAACTAAAAAACAATGAAACTTAGATTTTTAACAAAAAAGAAACGTTTTAAAAATAAAATATGTACATAATAATCCTTGCAATAACTAAATAAAAATAAACAAAAAACTTATTTCACCTATCTACTATACGTATTTTAACAGGTCAATTGAAAAGTCCCTGGCCTACCATAGTAAAACACAGTTTTTTGGCAAATTTAGTTTTTTTTTATTCAACATAATTTCCTTCAAGGGTGATACACTAATTATAGCGACCCTCCAACTTTTCGATACTATTTTTTTGTCCTTTTTTTCAAAATAAGCCTCAGTTCATCACCTCTTCATTCGACGAAAATTTCTTCTCAGCGAGCATTTTTCGAAGCCCAATTCATTTTTGCTATAGTTTCTACTGACTTGTGACACGGCGCACTATCTTGTTTTCGGCGATTTCATCCTTCAAACGATCCAATAACTCTATGTAATAGTCGCTGTTGATGGTCATTCCTTTTTCAAGATACCCAATGAAAATTATTTCATGCGCATCCCAAAATACAGATGCCATAATCTTGCCAGCCGACTCTTGCGTTTTCCCACGCTATGGAGCGGGTTCATCGTGTGCAGTCCACTCAGATGATGGACTGTCGATTGGACTTCGCAGTGAAATGATGGGGCCATGTTTCATCCATTGTCACATATCGACGCAAAAACTCGGGTTTATTACTCTTGATCACCTTCAAACACTACTCGTCGAATCATCAACTCGTCGTTGTTTTTGGTCAATTGGCTTAATCATACCCAAATATTCACGAATAGTACATATTCAGTTAATATCTTTAGAGCGTTTGCTGTTTCATTCAATTTCAATATACGGTCATTCAGAATCAAATTGTGAATTTTTTTAATATTTTTGTCGGTAACAATCTCTTTTGGGCGTCCACTGCGTTCACCGTCTAAACTTAGCATAGCTATCTTTAATGATTGATTATCCTAGGGCAGTGTCTAGAATTTCGGCATCAAGCTAAGTTTTTGCTTCAACTCTGTTTATTCCCTTCAAAAAGCAATATTTTATCAACACACGAAATTCCTTTTTATCCATTTTTTTTCACAATAACAAAAGTTGCTTCACTCAAAATGGTATAATTCACAAACTAATTATCCGAGAGCTGTCAAATTTATACACGCATCTTATGAGGGTTAGGGCTATTTAAATACGCATATGGATTTAATTTTAATAGCGCCATCTATGTGTCAGGCCGGGGACTTTTCAAGTGACCTGTTATATTCTAGTATATACACACAATTTAGCTTAATACCGGCCTAAACCTATTTAACTATTTACAAAATTCTTTTAGCTACTACCAACTCATCAGTTTGAAGTTGGTGCCGAGACTAAACAATACAAAAATAATAATATAATTTTGTGACATATACAAGATTAAATTACAAACAAAACAAATCTAATTTGTTGCCCAGCACTGACTTCACAGTGATCAGTTGGTAGTAGTTAATATAATAATGTAAATAGATAAATCGTTTTAAGGTAAATTGTCTGTATATAGTAGAATATAAAATACGTGTGGTAGATTTTTGTTGGTCAATTTTTTTTATAAAAATATTTTATTTACTTCTACATATATTGGCTTATTTCTGTGAGTGGCAATATGGGGTCATCATTAAATTTATACGCATAAATATAAATACACGCACATGCGTACGCTTGAGACGGCTTTATTATTGAATTGAATGACACTAATTACTTTTGAATATTCAATTTCTCGAATTATACACGACGCTACAGTCAACTGTTTGTTAATGAAGATTTTATAACTTTTTAGGCGGAGTCTACCATACCGTGCGGAAATAAAATATGTCATCGTAAAAGATTTGAATTGTTAAAACCGTAATATATTGTCCGCGGCTTCTACAGGCCTCACGCCACAAAATCCGATTCACATATAGCGCGAAAATATCCTTATCTAAGCCCGGCTAGTTAATTAAAATTTATTGGCAATTTCGATTGCGTTGATCCCAAGTTATCAGCTGTTTTAGATTCAAGCTTAAATCAAACGCGACTTTATGCTGCTGTAAATAATTACAGCGCCCGAATAAAAATCGAAATTTATGATTTTTGATGTCCCATTCCTGTGGAACACTACTTGCGCGCTTATAAATTATATCGCCATAAATAATTTATGTATTAGTAGTTTTTTCTCTCTCTCTCTTGTAGCTATTTACATATTTTACATACGAAAGACGGATTCAGCAGCTGGAAAATTTGTAAATAAATAGGTAATAAGTCGTTTGTTAGGCAACGTGTTTCAGAATCTATTGAAATTTTTATGGCATGACATATCGACAAAGCCGATAAATTTTCGACAAATTTTGTGTTTTTTTTTGATATTTTTACTAGGTGGGTAATTAAAATTTACCCGTCGAGAAATTTATTCATGAACAGTCGCATTTCGATTTTGTGGCTCAGCATGGCGTCACACTGTCTTTACGTTCTCGCCCGAAGATATATGTATGAAAAATATGGTCCTTGATTAATGTTAATTTATCGGTAAACATAACTGTTAGTTTTATGGCGTTTTTCACTCCTTTAATTTTAAGTTACCGAAATTGACATATTTTCTAACCGAAATGGATAAATCAGGCTGCGATGTCGAACTTTCATATCCTTTTTAATTAACAGTTGAGATGAGCTATTTAACACTATGATTTTTACTAGTGTTGTTAAAGTGAAGATTGTTGTCAGAGTAAAAAAGAAACTGATCAAAAATAAATTAATAGCAAATAATATAAAATATTATAAAAACATCTATATAAATAGTGGAATTATACTTTTTATCGTGTTCACTATTGCCAGGGCAAGGTTTGTAAAAAATAATAAGCTTACGGAAAGTTTTTGACATTTAAATTCCCTAATATGGAGTGAGAAAGGCACAGAAGAGAGCAAAACATTGACAAATTGAAGTTGTTTTTGATTGGTTTAAATAAAAATTGTGATAAACACGCACAAATAAATTAATATATTCATCAATAGTAAAAAAGAAGGAAGAGATTTACATGGGGAATAGGGAATTAAAAATTTAAACAAGTTAATTCAAAAAATTATCAAATTCTAGCGAAAAATATCAGATCCAGAGAAACTGCTAGAAGGAATACCCTATCGAGCCCTACTTCAAAGTGTGTCGACAAAAATATTGATTTTACAAATATTTTAAAAAATATCGATCTATCGATTTCGATATATATAGAAAAATATCGATATATCAATATATCGGAAAAAATATCGACATTTATAATTAAGGAACAAAATATCTCAAATATATATATTCTACTGTTCTACATTCCATTAATCCCCTTCCTAATTTTTTTTACAATGTATGTTCTTATATTTTAGTTTCCTTTGTATTATCTCCAATTGTTGACTAGTTTTCGAGGTATCAGGTCGAGTTTCTGTGATTTTTGTGATTTCTCATTTATTCAATAGATATATTATGTACTGTGTTTTGATTGTATCGTCATAAGTCTAAATAAAGTTTGATTGTGAGTGACCAAGACGTTTAAACAATACAATATTGCAATGGCAAATGGCAAATGTAAGATAGTAACAGATGATTGTGAATCACTGATATTGTATAAATAAAAACAAAAAGGCTCTAGTAGCAGTTCTATCTATGAGGTATTGAAAAGGTTATCCAATATACGTAGGAAAACATTTTATATAACCATCAATCTTATAGCTATTTTTCTATTTTCTCATCTTATATATTTTATATCGTATGCTGTTGAACAGATGGCAATAGTCATGTGGTTTTCCGTATACTGTTAATAATACTTATATAGCAAATGAATTATTAAATTCACATTATTATTAATATACTTATGGTGTTCAATATCCTAGTGGAAAATTATTATCGCTAAATGCAGAACTAAAAATTCTCATTTGATTATTTCTCTATTGAACAATTTAATACGTAAAATTACTTTTACTACTTTTCACGCCCTTCTACCGTTTTATAATATGATAAAAAATAGGGCCTGTTTAATTTTAATAAAAAAGAATGTTTAGGCATAATTAATGTATGTTTAATTCCCCTCCCCATAATTATTGTAATAAATAAACATCCCCATATGTTTAATAGATTGAATAATAAGACGTTATAATTATTTATATACTCTATACTATTAATTCATAGTTATGCTTCCCAGATATCCGTAAATAATATTCACAAAGCATTTGGTAGTCGGCATTTATTGATTATTCAATTAAGAAGTATGATATATGGAGATTATTACGGTTTTTTCCCACTAGACTGGCATGTGCTAAAGTCTGTACTTTTAACACTACTTAAGATAAGTAGGAAATTAAATAAATTTTTCTTATTATTTAATTCATATATAGTTACTACTCGTTTCCGTCTAACCTACAATTTGTCTTTATGATAACTTAAATATAGGTACACAACTAGGAGGACCCATCAACCCTATCTCAGTCTCTGGTGAAATAATTTATATACATGTCACTGCCACTGCTGATTTTTTAATATATGCAACTCATTACACAACACTACACAAGACCAGATGGTTTGATCCTTTTGAGTCTGTGTCCTGTTTTGGTGGTATCCAATAGTTGCAATATTTCAATATTCGTGTGAGAATGGAGTATTTCCTCATACCCCCTTGCAATTCTCTTGATTTTTTGACTAACTGTGCGTATCTAAAGGTCTCGATGTAGGTAATATATAGTATTTGGGTGCACCCACAATACCTTCCAGGACTTTACTCTGAAAAATTTGTATTTTATTAATGTTACTATTTGCAGAACATCCCCATAATTGAACTCCGTATGTCCATATAGGTTTTAGTAATTGCTTATATTATAGCAATTTATTATGTACTGATAATAGTGATTTTCTTTCAATTAGAGAGTACATTTTCCTATATTTCAATTCCAGTTCTTTCATTTTCTTCTTTATATGTTCCTTCCAGCGAAGTTTTGCATCGAGATTCATTCCCAGATATTTAGCGTTGTTGCTATATGGAATGATTTAATGTTATGGGTGCTTGTATGGTATGTTTATAGGTAAACTGCACATGTACAGATTACTTTCATTAATTCTCATTTTCCAAGCTTGTGTCCAATTATTTATATTGTCACTTGCTTATTGTAATTTTAGTGAGGCTTCTGCACTATTGTCTCCGTCTATAATCGCAGTATCATTAGCAAATGTAGCCATCGTAATATTTGCCATTTGTGGTATATCACAAGTATAGAGTACATAAAGCATTGGTCCCAGTACACTTCCTTGTAGTACACCTGCTTTAGCTTTTTTTATTCTAGAGTACGCTTCTTCTTGTTTGACTCTAGACATTCTGGTTGTAATGTTTGATTTTAATAGTTCGATGTGTTGTTTTGGTAGCATTTTCTATGTCAATTTATTTTAAATGTTATATTGGCAAAAGAACCGTCCAATGGCAAGAACTTAACTTTCACAAAATTATAATACGCAAATAAATAAGAGTAGTTTATAGAATCCACTATGTACTACCAACTTAGTGTTAGTACTTTTTAATTTTAAAGGAATATGTAGTTGCCATCGAATTCTAGGAGCTAAACCGTAATTTTTTAAACCCACCGTCTACCAAAGATGACATAAGAAGATGAAAATACGATCATGTATAAATTTATTAGTTTATTAACTATAGTGACCCACCAACTTTTCGATACCATTTTTATAATACGATTTCTTCTTTGCTTTAAGATAGGCCTCAGTTTCGGCGATCACCTCTTCATTCGATTCGAAAATTTCTTCTCAGCGAGCATTCTTCTGAGATCTGAGAACAGGAAATAATCGCTGGGGGCCAGATCTGCAGAATACGGTGTATGAGGAAGCAATTCGAAGCCCAATTAATGGATTTTTGCCATCGTATTCACTGACTGCACGTGACACGGTGCATTGTCTTGGTGAAGCAGCACTTCTTTTTTTTTTTCGTTTTTCAGCGATTTTGTCCTTCAAACGGTATTACGCTTTGTATTTGCTGTTGATGGTCCTTCCTTTTTCAAGGTAGTTAGTAAAAATTATCCCATGCGCATCCCAAAATACAAACGTCATAACCTTGCCAGCCGACTGTTGCGATTTCCCACGCTTTGGAGCGGGTTCATCGTGTGCAGCCCACCCGGATTCCTGTCGATGGAACTTGGGGTGAAATGATGGAGCCATGTTTCATCCATTGTCACATTGCTCTGAATCCTCATCTCCGTTGTTTTTGGTCAAAACTGAGCTCTCGCGGCACCCATTTTTCACAGAGCTTTCTCATACCCAAATATTCGTGAATGATATGACGTACATGTTCAGTTGATATATTTAGAGAATCTGCTATTTCATTCAATTTCAATTTACGGTCATTCAAAATCACTTTTGGATTTTTTAAATGTTTTCGTCGGTAACAACCTCTTTCGGGCGTCCACTGCGTTCACCGTCTTCGGTGCTCATTTCGCCACGTCTAAACTTAGTATACCAATACCTTGATGGTTGGTCTTCCTGAAGCAGTGTCCGGAAACTCGGCATCAAGCCAAGTTTTTGTTTCAACTGTATGTTTTCCCTTCAAAAAGCAATATTTTGTCAACACGCGAAATTCCTTTTTATCCACTTTTTTTGACAATAACAAAAGTTGCTTTACTCAAAATGCTATAATCACAAACTAATGATCCGACAGCTGTCAAGTTTATACACGCATCTTTTGAGGACTAGGGCTAACTAATTAACATATGGATTTAGTTATACCACCGCCATCTATGTGTCAGGTCGGGGACTTTTCACTTGCCCTGTTACGTGTGCCAGTAAAATAGCAGTCGAATTCATACAATGTACCAGTTTCAACGAACCTTTGCAAAATCCTTATGCTTTAAAGTCTTTAGTCGTTTTAGTGTGTCTTGTTCCTACCTGTATACATCTTTCTTCATAAAACTACATTTAATCTGCAAATGCATTCTCCTTAATGAATTAATCATCATATCTGAAAAACAGTTAGTATTATTTCTCTCCTCATACATATTAAACATGTTTATGTATATTCTGAACAATAATACACGTGCTCATAAATCTTTCACACTCTTTAATACAATTTCCTACAATTAAGGTATATTAATTGTATACCGACATTTAGTTGTTTCCTCTATGAGAGAGGAGGGTGATGACACCTTGTCTTGGTAATTGTCAGAATTGAATCATAAATCAACACTCATTAAGTTTTATTCAATCACTGCCACTTTCAGAAACACTAATCAAGTTAATAACTAAGCTGTTTATGTACTTTAAGCCATTCCTTAATTGCAGCCTCTGTTGATGCACTTGTTGGGTATGGCAGATTTAGTGCATTGTACATAACAATAACTGATGGTTTCTCCAAGTTTTTCAAAAGCTGAATTTCAAACTACTGAAAAAACAAGTTATGGCTCATTCTTTCAAGGTAGTACCTTTGGATTTAGAGGAAAACACTAATTCTGCACCAGGTATAAAATTATTCCTGTTTCCAGCATGAAGAACTATATGTGTGCAATGAATTATTAATAAATTTTATGACTAATAAAACCTAATCGATAGGTAATCCAATGTTTACCTTATTCCATCAACTTTTGGTGTCTTTACACTATATTTATTATCATCTTGCCATCATCTTGCCATTCTGAACTATTTATTTCTCATTTAGATATATAAATTGTTACAATAATTTTTCTTTAATTTTTTTTATATGTTATTGAAAAGATATTCTTCTAAAAGCAGTCTTTGGATCTTCCATTAAACCCCTTCATGGGTTATCTTTACACGATTTAAAGCCTATATTACCCAACATTGTACGGAGGGATATTCTACATCCCTCAAATAGCTGTATGTGTTTTTGCTTTTTTGGATACTTTCGAGATTAACAATTTTCTCTGAAATAATTGTATTAAATTATGTTTCGATTGAAAAAACTACTTATCGTTTTTTTACATCTCGTATATTTGATCTCTGATACAGCTAACAAAAAGATTATCTTGATTCGTCACCTATTTGGCATAAACAGGGTTTCTTTTTGGTGAATTTAAGGTTATATAGTTTTTCTTTTTTGATACATTTTAATGACCGTACCCGTACTAATGTTCAGTGCAGCTGCAAGGCTCACAAAAATATTTTTAATAAAATCCCGGCGATTTGCAATTTATTAAAACAAAGCGTTAAAACAACGTTTGCCGGTTTATAACCCGTAATTATAATATTTTGAAGAACTTTGCAAAGCTTTGACAAACGGACAACTTTTGCAGGCTCTTTCGGTTACTTGTTCGAACTTCACTAATAGCATTCTATCACTTTTTAAATAGAATAAAATGAGAAGGATAATATTGTCTGACTGTAAAACGAATTTAGAACTGAGTTGACTATATATATGTTTTTATTTCATTTGGTAATTTTGCAGGTTTTGAGATCATGATAGTTATAACCACCTTCCGTTCTTAGACTTTGACATCAATATCACCACATTAAAATCGTTTGGCATCCAGAAATTATGATTTTGTTATCAAAATTATTATAATAAGATTGTTCGATATATTAGTAAATATTAATACAAATAAAATTGATCGTAAATTTGGTGTAACGTACATGTAAGTGCACAATTTCAACGGTTGGTTGCCCAAGAGATCATGAATAACAAACGCTCAAAAAGACTTCAATTATTCATGAGACAGAAGTTTAGTTCCTAACCCGACCAGCTGTTTTAACAAATTCACTTTTATGGTTCACCCATTTTCCCACAAGACAGGAAAAAAAAACAACTATTAGATCAGTGAAATCACATTGATGGTGCTAACAAGCTCGTCACTATTCCGTACACGTTCGAGTGTTACGTAACGGTTTTAATTCTCTATTAATCAACCTGCCATTGAACTGCTTCTCCACATATTTTCCTTTAATGCCGTTATAAAATGTTAAATCGGTGAAATATAATCATAATTAATTGAATAACTAACATTTGACTTAATGGTGTTTTGATAAGGCCACTGTGTAATTATTTATAATGCAATATAACGAATAATATTTTTATTGCCATTAACGCAGCATGGATATCATTATCTTCTACAGTTGCTTCATGTTGTTTATCAACAACGTATACTCGATCATCTTCAAAAATACGTAAAACATCCAAGGCGTATTCTAGATTTTGTAATAAATAAATATTTATTAGTATAATAATGTTCTTGCTTTTTTCGTTACGTTGATTTTTACTGTAATTTAAGAGGTAAAATGCACCAAATAGGTGTTACAATTCTTGTGAAAAGCTCATTAACTGTTGTGGAACATAATCTAAATTTCGTCTATTGTTTCATTTAATTTGTGTTTATTATTTGTTAATAATTAAATAGTGAATTTACAGGTATTTCAAAATTCTTTAAAATTCTGTGTCGTATACTATATTATATAACATTTAAATTATTATAATAAATTAATTAATACATCAGACAAAATCTGACTGGTACAAAATTCGAGGTGATGTATAAGGAAGTAAACTCGGAACCCTTCGAATTTAAAACAGGAGTGAGGGAACTTTAGTTTTTAAATGCGTCTTAAACAAAGTAATCCGAGAGGGGTGCAAAATTAAGTCAAGTCGTAATATTGATTAACCAACCAAATCAGGAAGAACAAAAATTACGATAAACTGTTTGGCTTTTGTAGATGACCTGGAAATTCTAACCCGGGATACACAAACAGTTTAAAAACAAATAGAGATTCTAAAAGAAAGAGCAGAACAGGTAGGTTTTCAAATTTCGTTTGAGAAAACAGTTTTTATGAGAGGCAATAAATTAACACCAAAATATTTAGAAACTAAATGCGGACTTCAAAGAGTTTATCATTTTAAATTTTTGCTCGAAACTCTTCAAGAAATTGGACCGGAAAGGATCGTTAATATGATTCGTTTTCAAAAAATGGATGCAGGTTTTACAGTTACAAACTATTTCTCCAAAAAAATTTACCTCCTATTCAACATGCGAAGCTGATGTTCTCATTTTGAACAGAAAGGGGGATATTGCAGAGATCCCAAGGATGAAAAGGAAAATGATTAGGAAACTTTTAGGCCATAAACACACTGAAGAAGGAACATACAGGCTAAGGGAAAATAAAGAAGTGCAAAAGTTTAGTACTATATATAGGGGTTTAAGGTGAAATTCGCAGTAAGTTTCATCAGCATATCAAAAGAATGAAGCCAGGCAGAATAAACATAGAGGTGGTAGAATTCTATGAGGCTCGCAGTATTGCCAAGGTTAGAACAATAAAATGGATCGCTGCAATTAAGGAGGATCTAAACGCAGTTGAAATAACACAACAACAAATACAGGATAGAACCGGAAAAATTTAGATGGAAATTTTACGACACTATGTTGGACCAGACAAAGAAACCCAGGAAACTTGGAACCAGGTGGTCAGATAAACCAAAAAGAGCACATTCCGAGAGAATGAAAGTAATATGGACCGAAAAAAGAGAAAAAGTTACTGAAATGTCCCTTTGTTGCATTTCGCGTGGCCCAGTAGGGCCCATAAATGCATAATAATTAATAATTAAATTAATTAATTAAATTTAAATTTGAGAAATTTAAATTAATTAAATTTAATATCATACAAATTTTATATTAATTGTTACTTAAACACAGTATGTGACACCTTATACTATGTTTCGAATTCAATATGTAGTTTTCTCAGTACTAAATTCTATCATCATGCTAATTAATCAACACAAAACATCCACAAGTGGTGTGACTGCTCTACTCCAAACTTGAATTAAACAAAACTTAATAAATAAGTCTATAAATCTATCTTAAATTCAATTTGTAAATTTACTTTAAAAACTGATAAACAGGTGATCTTTGAGAAAGGCTCATTTTACAAATGAAAACAAATATTCTATCAAAATAGCCAAATAGCTGCTCACATATTTCAACTATTGCTAGAATCTGTGACCCAAGTGTGAGTTGGGAGTATCTTTCGACTAACCAGTGCCATTCTTTCATTTTCCGTATGTAAATCAATAATTTATTTTATTTATATAAAGCCTTGTATCAATTTCCATGAATTAGTAATTCAAAATGTTATATAATTTTAATTGTATACTAAAAGAAAAGTAGATAAACCGTTTTCGAAGTGCGTATTATTGAACAGCTGCTATGGATATGACATAAAAGGGAAGTCACATTTAACCATGCGTAAACGACAGTTGTGAAAAAGACTTCCTCTTTTTAGTATGTTTTCTCATTATGTATTTAATGTGTAGTGCTAAGTGATGAAAATATTTCGGATTGTTGAGATGCTGTGGGCTCAGGAAATATTTTAACCGATAAACTTACTATTAAGTAATAATTGCTCATACTTCAAAGTACCACAGTAAATTGAAAAGTTATGCACAAATTAAAAAATTATTTAAAATCATATATTTATTTTTTATATATTACAAGTTTTTTGCTTCGTCAGCATTAATGAAGTTATACTGAACAGCATTGAAATGTAACAATCCCTGGAGTATTCTAGATATAAAGGTAGCGTCATTAGCCTGTTCAGTCAAAAGTTATTGTTTTTGAAAATTGAGATTATAGAGGTGATTAGAATAAATTAAAAAATTGAATTAAGCAGGTATATTTGATCTGGGGACATCGCTAAGCAACTAAGCATCGACCATAAAATAGTTTTGAATCATTTACGTTAGATTGGACATATTGAAGAGTCTCGTAACTTGGATTCTACGTAAATTAACAGTGAAAGATTTAATTAACCTAGTTTCTCGTCGACATTCGATATTAATATTCAAAAGATATCTTAATAAATGTTCGGAACAGCTTCACAGACAGTTTCAAAGCTTTTCTGAAGTTAATATAGCTCATTGTAAGTGTTTGATGGAGACGGCATGATCTGGTCTGATCTGGTCTGATGTGGTCAAAACACAATTTGATCGGGGTCTTGCAAAGCTAACATCAAAAATAATCGCTCAATAATTCTTCCAGCAATGTCGCCGATTAGTATTTGAAATACATATGAGTTAATATACTTTTTAAAGAACGAAAAAAAAAACGAAATATTTTATCTAACCTATTATTTTACGGTATTACGACTAATCAATAATAAACCTTCTCCATATTCCAATATAGTTGATACTTTTCGGTAATTTAGGAATTTCGAATCAAATTGTCGATACTTTTAGAAAGGCACAAATCAAAATGATCACATCGTTCTAATGTTCATCAGCTTATAGTACAGATCACATGTACCGCTGCTTGTTTTTCATCAATTATGGCTGTTTCTTTCTCGAAACTAAAAAAAATCGATATATCGTCAATCTATAAAGTGTGTCTCAGGAATAAATTCGTTTTGATTCCACAAGACCAGAAGATAGAACACATAAATTCTATACATGATGATCACCGCGAATAATTAGACGCCAAGGCAACATCGAATGGCTACCAAGAACTCCAGATCTAACACCTGAGGATTAGATTGTTTTAATGTACAATATTGGAAAGAGAGTTTTCGAACAATATCATTGAATTTATTGCTGCTTTGGTTTGATATTAAATTTATCACAATTAAACAAACAACTTTATTAAAGTCAATCAACAAAACCATCACCATAAAATTATTAACAATTAATTTCAGTAGATTGACATTGGAACTTGACATTAATAGGTCCAGACCGTAAATTTTTCAATAAAGGAAATTCTGATTTTTCTTGTCTAATTAAACCTTTAATTATTTCATTTATATAAATTAAACAAATACCACACAAATACTTTCATTATTTTGAAGCGAATGTCTGGTATATAATTGTAAATGAGAAGAGATAAATATACATAGGTGCATTGACACTTCAAGTTCATATCATGTCATTGGTGATCGGTTCCTTATATTACACAAGTGTTAGAAAGCAGCTGACTGCTGTTAAAATATTTTATTTAAATGCTATGCAAATTTTTAACGCAATAAAAAATAAGCCAACTCTATTTGCTGTACTTTTGCGTGGCAAACTCAAATATTATTTAAAAATTACACTTATTTTAACAGGAATATTATCACTTTTTATCATTATAGGTTTATATAGTATCAAAGGGTGAAGTAGAACTTATTTAATTAATATTCCTTAGTCATTCCAAAATCATCATAGAAAAAGTAAGAAAAAAGCATATCAAATTTTAATTTTAATTTTTAACGTTAAATTACTAAATTGCGGGCTTGGTGGCGCAGTGGTAAAGGCGATGGGACAGTCCTCCTACTGTTGCGATAGCCGCGGGTGCGTATTCTGCTGGGGCATCGTCGTAAATTTATGTTTGTGATTGTTTAAAATTTGTGAATGTTCTATGCGAGAGTGTAAAATCCGACAAGGAAAATGATCCCAGTCACGCCAGTAACCAAGCTGGGTAAGACCGGATGTCTTCTGGGATGATTTCTAAAGTTGGTCACTCGCCAGTCGGTAGGCTTAATACTGAGGACCGTGGTTCGGAGCCCACGTTAAACTGTAAGTCCAGTCCAGATAAACCCATATTTTGTAAAAGGAGAGTTTAAAATATATAAAAAATAAATAAATAAGTAAATGTTTTAAACTATCAAAATTATAAAAGGTCCAAAATAAAACAAAAGTATGAATGAACAACACATATGAAAAAGTTGAAATAAGTGTAATGGTCCTTAATATAATGCTCGTGAAACCATATTACAGAGCATTTGAAAAGCAATAGTCTATAGAATATTCTGGGTATAAATACAACTTGAAAAGGTAAATATTGTTTATTGAGTTAAAAGTTATTACGCTTTGAATATGAATATTCCAGATGGCTATTCTCGTCATATTTTCGTTCCGTACTTCAGAAAAAGGCAAAATATAGGGCAGGCATCACGACAAATATGTGATGTTGTGTGTCGGAACTGGTTTGCTAGTATTCATTACGAAACTCAGTGTTAAGGGCCTCATCTAGGGCATGCGATTTTTTTAGAATATCCATGTTAGATCGATAGATTTTATCCGGAATTCAATATTGATCATATCAACTTCTTAGAACATTATATGTAACATTGAATGTTTTAATTAGTGTTGGGAACTATCGACTTAAATTGACTATCGACTGTTCGGTGCGACTGATCTTGTTACTATCGACTGTTTCAGTCATACTTTTATTTACCATTTTTGGTCCTACTTGTTTCATTCGACTGATTTTTAACGTTCTGGATCTGTCTTGCATAAATTATATGCTTAGATGCTTACATAAATTTATATGTAATATATGCAGTTTTATAATTTTTTTGATAGCTTACTTGTAAATAACAATATATTGTATATTAATATTACAGCATTTCGTTAAAATATTTTTTAAGACTGTGTAATAGGGTAAATAGATTAAAATTGTGAATCATAAATAGTAAAATACTTTTTACTGTTTTTATGCCAATAATAAGTAATATTAGGATCACTCCCTCGATTTTTGTTAAACAATATTTCCGTTCAATTATAAATAAAACATTTATATCATTTCATTCAATTGTGTCGCAGATTAGATTTTTTTCTATGATTAGGTCTATGTTTAATTTTTATGTAGTTAGCATTTAGGTTTATGGTTATCGTACATTTTTAGTTTTTAGGTTTTGCTTAAGTTTTATTGTGTATATTTATTATAGTATATTATTTAAAAAAAGCAACTAACACATTAAAATATAATAAAACATTTGTGGGGTTTATTCCATACCACAGAAACCTTCAATTCCTTTTTATAGATCCACAAAACATTCAAATATAAAAGTAATTCTACTTCGTTTTTATAGTATTTAGTTTTTTTTTCTTTTCTTTTTTAGTGAAGGTTCGTGAAGGAATTTATACATCTCCGTCTCACTTATACTACCGTTGAAAAGTATAACCTCATATAAAATTAACTGCCCCAAGCAATTATCTCCGTCCTTTCCTCTCTCACAATTTATTGAGGAAAGGATTCGTATATCTTCGTCTGGCATCACGAATTGAAAAAAAAGCCGAACCGCGCATTTCACTGAAAATCGTAATTACTATTTTAGTAGTGTCTTGACTATCGGCTGTTTCGACTGTTTTGCGACGATCGACTGTTTCGAATGTTTTCAGTCGATAGTTCCCAACGCTAGTTTTAATGTTCCGAGTTTTCTTCCGAATCGTTTATTCCGAATCGCTGCTAAATCGAAATTGAACCATTTTTTAAACGATTAAATGCCACTGATAAAAAGCGGATTACCTACAACAATAATAAGCGAAAAAATTCAAACTGATGTCAGGAGAAACACTACAAACTATTACAAACTTCGCATTGACACCAAGGATGATTACTTAGTGGGTTTGGAAAGGAATGACTGATCATGGGCTGCTCGGACCTGACCAAACCATTAATTCAAATCTATAATTTTCAAAATTCATGGAATTGAGGCAGGAGGTTAAAAATTATAAGACATTGTCTATTGTCATCAGGCATTGACTATTTTTCGTAATTAAAGTAACAAAGATTAAGTCCTTCCTCGACTAAATTATTTTCGGAACATTGAAAAAAAGCTTTAATGATATAAAACTTGCTTTAAAAGAAGCTTTCATCAGTTCCGTAAGTATGGTTTTACCATAAAAGTGGCAAAAATTCATCCATAAAAATAAATTCGATTTAAAAACATGACAAAAAAAACGAAATTACCTTGTCCCCAACCCATTATTATGAATGGCACTCCGAAAAAGATAAAATGCATGCTTTATTACTTTATTTAAAATACAAATTATAAAATACTATCTGGAATGGCGTTTTTAAGTCGTGTATTTGAAATAGAAAATGTTGCGATTTTTTTTGGAAACCAACGTATTTTGTAACTATGGTGGTAGAATATCGTCGATACGGTTTCATTTGTTTCAATGTCAGTTAAAAAAAAACTTTTCACAACATCTTTCTAAGCTTTCTTTTATTTATGATGCAGTGACACAAAAATTCCTGAAGTCTAATCTAACCTGGTTTTTAGGCAGAAGACTAGCATAGTAACAATTGTTGAATCTAATCTAAATCTGTAGTAATTGGTTTCAGTACTTTTCAATAATTCCTACGGGTGTTCTGGTTCTATAGCCGATAGTATTAGTCTAACCCAACTTACCAAACTATAAGCCATAATATATATTCGTAAAGAAAACTCTACTTTGTTGGATTGATGATATATTAACTGATGTTCAAAACAGTCTTTAATGACGTCGGACGATTTAAGCCGTCTGATAATATTCCATAACAAAATAAATTTCGCAATTTCTGAATATTGTGCCCTTCTAATATGGGAATCTTTAATGAAATCATTTGACGGTAGTGGCCCAAAGACTTAATAGGTGACGGACATATCTTGGTTGCTTAGACAAATACAACTCTCTCCCTAGTTTCATCTTCTGTTATATTTCCTGTAATAATCGCTTTTCATAATGAAATTTAGAAAGAGATGATGATTCTAGTGCAGCTTCTATGATTTAATTTAAAATATACGTACAGTATTGCCAACTATTCAATTTTATATATTTAGCGATTGCCACTTTAGAGAACTCATCCATTAAAAAGATTGCTAAATATATTTATACTCAAATATATTTTAAAGCCATAAATATTTGAAATATCTACAAAATACCTAACCATTAAGTATTTGAAATACCAATTACAAATGATATTTTCAAGAGGTAATTAAATTACAAATACCTAATAAATATCTGTTACATATTTTAATTTCAAGTAATTCCGATACTCTCTAACTCTGATGGCACTTAATTATATATATTTCTTTCAGAGATTTCTATAATAAAATGCCACAAATACTATATCTTATTTTGTATATATAAAATTATATATATATAAATGTATATATAAATTATATTATAAAATTATATATTATATAAGTACCTCTGGTATTTTTCATAGTTCGCTTATGAGAAACAAAAATAAATTATACAATATGTTGCTTATTAATTAATTAACATTCCGGGAACTGTCAAATTTATTACACAGATATATGTATGTAATATGTATTCATCTCACAGTGAGCTTGTAATACTATTTGAAGAATCTAC
The DNA here is from genome assembly GCF_030347505.1 of Rhynchophorus ferrugineus. Lineage (NCBI taxonomy): Eukaryota > Metazoa > Arthropoda > Insecta > Coleoptera > Curculionidae > Rhynchophorus > Rhynchophorus ferrugineus. The sequence goes on from NW_027472590.1 coordinate 17,403,899, forward strand.
TACTGAATTGTTTATATGTAAATATTAATAATGTAATGTGACAGAAACACTGATGGGAGGGGATAGGATGTGGAAGGGGAGTTAACACTTAGAAATGCAAAGTTTTCAGTTGCGTGTGAGGTCTTCGGTGTGGTGCAATCGTCCACCGTGTGAAATGTGCTGTGGTGTTGGACTGTCCAAAGTGTGTATAGTTAAGTGGGATATTACCTTTACAAAAAGCCTTCGTGCGTTTTTATGATTAGGTAAATGAAATTTTGTTTTACGCTCTACGGGAATATTCATGAACCTTAAATTATAAATATCTAAAATAATAGTTGTAAATATTATTATAGGCTAAATTATTTTCAGTATTGAAGTATAAATATTATTTAGTTCGGGAGAAAAATTTTATTTAATATAATTTATAGAACTAGGTAAAGATGTTTCAATTTCAATGTATATTTTACAATACAGTTACAGTTGATATATATTTGAGTAATAGTAACTTGAGTTAATTGAAAAACATATAATTAATTTTGTATAGCACTAAAAATCAATATAACACAATCCACTTGTATTAATATAAGATAAATCCAAGGAAAATAAAGTTCGTGTATTTTTATGATTTATTATAAACAAAATTTGTTTAACACAAATACATAGAATAAAATAAACGATACAAAAAAAAACAAAGAAAGTTTGTTTGTTTTTTGATCAAAGAAAATGTTGATGAACCAACTAATATATAAAATAATAGAGGTGTGTAGTAACATATGTTTTAGTAGTATTATTATAATTTAAATCACATTCAATCTTGAATTGTAAATATTATTTAACTATATAGAAATTTTTATTTAGTATAGTATATAGAACTATATAAAAAAAGTTTAATTTTAATGTAAATTTTACAATTACAATTATTATTGGTATATACTTGAATAATATTAACTTGAGTTAATTTGGAAATCATCTAATTAATTTTATGTAATACTAAAACTAAATATAATGTAATCCACTTATATAAATATCTAATGAATCCCTTTGAGGGAAATAAGCATATATAAAGTAGATAAAGTTTATATAGAGAGTAATTTCTAAAAGTTAAATTTATACAAAATATGTTAATCAAAATTAAATAAGTAATATTAATTTTAATAATCGATCTCGGGAATGTTATATATAGAAAATTTCTATGCTTTTTTAAATAATGTGCCCGATTTGTTAATAAATTGTTTATTCTTCTTCAAACAGCAATGGAGTTGAAATTCTTGAACTTTTAAATTCAAATGAAGTAACACTTTTCGATAAATAGAAATCAATACAAGCATACGACTAGAGGATATCTTGGTGCTGTAACTTAATAGTTACAGGATTTTTTTAGAAACAATTTATTCGAAATACGCTTTTTATTTTTCATTGATATTGTTTAACAATGTTTTCCTGTTCCTGAATTTTTTTTTTAATTGTTGTGCGGAAACAGTTATCAGTACAAAATATTAAATATAAAATTAATAATTTTCATGTGCAAGACTAAGTCGACATATCTTCCATATATAATTGTGAATTTTATATAAATAATTTAAATATTAAGAATGGCGACAAAAACTGTGGTTTTATATGTAATTTTGACACAACTGACAAGAAATGTCAGTCATTTGAATACATTAAAAAAAAATGTTATTCGAGGAATTTAATTGGTTAGATTAGATTTTCATCATAGGTAACTATAAACAAAGTATTTTGTTGTGAAGATATATGATGTTCTTAATTGATGTTTATTAAACGTGACTTCTCCTGACGTCACATGTTATTGAGTAATAAAATTTAAATAAAAACTATATATAATTGCTGAAAAATTTATTAAATTAATATCAATATAAATATAAATATACAGATGTATCTATCTATATATATCTATGTATGTATATATATATATATATATATATATATATATATATATATATATATATATATATATATATAATTTAAGTTTAATAGAGTAATATAAAAAAAAATAAAAATAAAAAATTCACGAAACAACTCTATTGTATTTTCACTTTACTGTAGGGCCAACAAAAGTTCTAAAATTGAAAGTTATTAAAGGCCTTTATCTTACATATTCTTATATCGATAATAAATTTCATCTCTGTTTTCTATCAAATCTGAAAATAATTACATATTACAGAATAAACATGTTTAAAATAACAAACGACACAACAGAATAAAAAATGCATTATTTAAAGATATCTGTTAAAACAACTATGATGTTATTGACCTGGCAAAATCCAGTAAAAAAATGAAGAACATGACTTTGTAATGACTTTGTAATAAAACAATAATGATGGACTTACTATGTTGGACATGAGATAATTCTTTGTCTCTATGAAATTAGTTTCACCTTTTTGGTTGTAGATAGAATAGTAGTTAATCATGACAGAATGTACACAAAAATTACATGTACTCTATATTTTAATATGCTTAGATATATATTTATAACTCTATGCGTTCTAATATATCCAACTCTATTTCGAGCTATGCTGGCTAGGTAGCTCTAAAAAATATACTGATAGAGATACATAGCCATATTTGTATATATAAGTAAATAAACCCCTTAAAACTTGATTAATCACTTGATGTCATTTATATAAGCATGTTTTTAGAAAGCGATACAATTTCGCACTAGTCAAATAACAGATAGATTTCAATATAATATAATTTGTATATTCGATCTGAATACAATTTGAGTTTATTCTCTGGCCAATATTTTTCCCACCAATTTCTTTATCAACGAAATATATATTTATATATAAGCAAATACTCTATATAAGTCATTGTACATATACAGGGTAAAAACAATATCGAGTCACATTTAAACGGGTTTAGTCCAGATAATTTGAGATTTCCAACCGATGATTAACTTACTTTTTATATAAAAGACTTCTTGAAAGCAAAACGGTATCTAAATTGCTTTCTCTGCATTCTGATATACGACACTTAACGAGGATACATTATAACAAATTAATATTGATTAAAAAAATTACACACGAAACAAAACAAACAAATAAACCTTTCATAGAAGTGAAATGTACCAATCAAATACCTTTGCACGTTTTAGCTTAGCCATTCGAACAAAGAAGTAAAATAGTATGAACGTGAGAAGGCAATTACAGTGGCTTCTAGATGATTGCCAAACAGTTCCCCAAAATATCCCATGAAATTAGATCTCTATTTAGTTTAGGCTTATAGTCAAAACTTTATCACATATGCTGCAAAATGTAAGAAATTCTATTCAATTCAAAAATATTTGACGTCACCAGAAACACATGATCTTATTATTATTCCGCGGACCATTCAGCCTACCCTGTATGTATCAAATTCTAATGAAAAATCCTCCAGTAATGTTTATCTGATACTATTTTTGAAATTTAATTAATCTTTTTTGATTAATATTTATGTCACAACATTATAATACAATCTTACGTTGAATAACGTCGCCAATAGTTATAAGTATACAAATTTATTAGCTATTTATTATTTCAGAACAAACCATTAAACAACTAAATTCAAGGAATATTTGGTTCAAAATAGTTTAAAATATGCTAATACCCTCATAAATAAATTTCCTGATAAATATTAGTAAAATCTTTTGATTTGCTACCTGTATAATTAAGACATCTAACATTATATTAAGTTATCGACCATAAATTGTTGAAGCAGAGTGATTTAGTTATTAATTATTAAATTATTCGACCAAATGTTTATGTGTATTTTTTAATCCCTTCTGACATAAAATGTGTTTTGAAGTTCACTCTTTCGGTAACTCATTCTTTAACCGTCAATCATTTGTTAATATCCACTAAAAGTCGAATTTTATGGAAATGTTTATTATTTTCTATGGCCTATACTGAATAATTCGTGACATACTACAACTTGATGACCCCACTGTAATAACAGTAAGACTTGAATGGCCATGAATATTCCGCTTTGTTGAAGATGTGGATGGTTCTCCTGGCCTAACTCGTAACTTTTGCACTTGAGATTTCCTAACACGCAGATTTTCGGTTTTCTTCATCAACTAAGCTAGGCCCTCCGGAAGATGTTTCTAAATTTTTTGACAATCCAGATCGTCCTTTGCCATTGATCCATCACTTTAAATCAGTGAAATTACAAAGTACTTGATTTGCATGGACTTTTGCAGCAGATTTCTTCAATTCAAATAAAAAAGCAATGATTGTCGAAATTATGGAATAACTAAATGTTAAATTTTAATTTCAAGTAGAGAAACCATAAAATATGGCGGTTGTATTAATGTAGACCTCGCATGTTTACCAATATATAATCACTGATCAATGCATGTAAGCACCTTAATGTTAGTAATTGCCATGCCACTATAACAAGTTACATGATTGAAAGGCGCATTCAAACAGTTACACTTTTATATCAGAACTAATTGTTGAATAATATTGATTGAATCATATAAATGTATCATCATTAATAAAACATTTCTAACATTCTGATGAATTACCTGTTGTGAAAAAGTGATTTCACCATTTGACAAAAAGAGAATGTAACTTAAATTCTGAAAATGAATGCAACCCCCTTAAGGTCAACTAAACTAGGGTTAGTAACATAGCGGTAGATCTCAATACATTCAATGAATATGTCTTATTGATGGACTCCAAAATTACAACAGTGGAATCTTTCCAATGGAACCTCCGAAGATAGTTTAATTTTGATCATCGTATGGTAAGCCAACTGGGTATTTACTGTATTTGCATGATTACAATGGTAGTCTAATAAGAGATGCGCAGTATTCTGGTAGAAAAGGAGTGTTGGCCACACGAAAAGATCACCTGATTTTAATTTCCCTATCAATCAACTCAGTCAAGCCTTGAGAGACACTCCAGTAAAACTCAAAGTTTATATTTTATTTAGTAATAAATGAAGCAAAACTTTATTTCGCTTTTTGTTAGGGGCCTGAAGTACAATTAAAACACATTTACGTATCTTTACTAACGTGTCAATTGAAAAGTCCCCGGCCTGACACATAGATGGCGCTACTAGAATTAAATCTATATGTTTTTAGACAGCCATAACCCTCAAAAGATGTGTGTATAAATTTGACAGCTGTCGGATCATTGGTTTGATCAAGAGCTGACTTTTGTTATTGTGAAAAAAAATGGATGAAAGAGATTTTCGCCTGATGATAAAATATTGTTTTTGAAGGGAAAAAATATAGTTGAATCAAAAACTTGACTTGATGCCGAGTTTCCGGAGATTATCCCAGGAAAATCAACCGTCAAGCATTGGTATGCTAAGTTTAGAAGTGGTGAAATGAGAAGAAGACGGTAAACGCAGAGGAGGCCCAAAGGAGGTTGTTACCGTCGAAAACATTTTAAAAAATCACAAAATGATTTTGAATGACCGTAAATTGAAATTGAAGACGCAGAAATAGCAGATGCTCTAAAGATATTAACTGAACATGTACATCATATCATTCACGAATATTTGGGTTTGGGCAAAGTGGACGCCGCGCGAGCTCACTTTTGATCAAAAACAACGACGAGTTGATGATTCTAAGCAGTGCTTGAGGACGATCAAGCGGAATAAACCCTTGTGCCACAAGTCGGTGAAAACGATGGCAAAAATCCATGAATTGGATTCGAATTGCTTCCTCATCCACCGTAGATCTGACCCCCAGCGACTATTTCTTGTTCTCAGATACCAAAAGAATGCTCGCTGGGAAGAAATGTTCGTCGAGGTGATCGCCGAAACTGGGGCCTATTTTGAAGCAAAAGACAAATCTTACTACAAAAATGATATCGAAAAGTTGGAGGGTCGCTATAATCAGTGTATCGCCCTTGGAGGGAATTATATTGAAAAAAAAACAATTTCGGCAAAAAAAATTGTTTTGCTATGGTAGGCTGGAGACTTTTCAATTAACCTGTTATATATAGTAGGAAATAATAAGAATACTGATATTAAATTTTTATTTATAGGAATATCTCCAATACTTTGACTCTTTTGAAATTGCTTATGCAAACAAAAGAGACTTATACTGGACACAAAAGTCTATAATATAATTTACTCCAAAGTATAACAAAAATTCAAGATAAGAAGAGATAAAAAATGGATCAAAATTTAGAATAAGCAAAGGGAAAGACCCACCCAGGTATTTCCAGTCAATTGTGACTAAATCTAGGTTATTTAATTATTTAAGAACAAGATTGATAAAAAACAAGTTGTTCATATTTATTATATAGTTCGAAAACAAACAGTAAACCTGTAGATATTAATTATTACTAGTTTATTTAGTGAAAAACATATTTGACCTAATAGCAAATAATGAATAACAAAATACGCATTCTAGTAAACAAAAATATACAATATAATTCGGTAGAATACGCTCTGGGCAAACCTAATTTTAATTAACAATTTGCAATATAATTGATAAATTAATTATTTTACCGCCCCGAAGTTGCGAAATATTTTGAGTCGAACTAAGAAAAAAACATAATTATCTTTTTCATAACTTCAAGTCGAGTTTTATTATTCAAAGAAAACAATCACGATTACATTTGGTTCTACCAAAGAGATATAATACGTACATAATAAACGTCAAAATAATAATTTATCTGCGAAATGTGTGTCAAAAAGATCACGTAGGAGTGGAAGCCGACATAATAATTTGCAATAAAATATTTCTCAGCTCTTTATTTTCGGAAGAGAGATATAAATTTTCCTTTGTTATTTATTCCTACTGTTGGCTTATGCTTAATATGCGCCACGGAGTGGGAGTTATTGTTTTAAACCACACGTTTGTCTAGGTTCGTTTCAATTTCTTAAACAGAAAAAGGAAAGATTATAGCTATTAAGTTTCTTTACCATAAGCAATGGTTTCCTTCTAATAAGGGCTGCGGAAAAAATATTTTGATTATTCCTAATAATGTATCGATTTAAAGTTGCTAATTCATAATACACAAGATGCGTATATTCAGTGTTACTTATTCTATGAATCCATACTGTAGCACCTTTCACGAAAGCTGGTAATTTGTTCACTTTATCAAAAGTTATTGTGCCTTAAAAACTGACATTTCGGAGGGAGTCTGAAATCTTCGGATTTTGAAAACGATAAAATGTAGGCTCATTGCCACAAGCCTAGTCACCAAATAAAGCTCGATATTAGTAATGAAAAGTAAATAACATACGAGAATAATGTTGCAAAAAAGATCGTAATTAAGGCCCGAAGTATCTTCGCAAACTACCACAAAACCCAAAAACAAAGCCAAAGCGTTTATTATGATTGAAAAAGGATTATTCATCATCAAACCAGGTAAAACTATATTAATTTGCCTGATTCGTCGTTCGAAGTGACACATATATCATAAATTATTGGTAAGATTTATATGAATAAATTCGCTCTGAATATAAAAAAAACGAAATTACTTTCTCCCGAACCCATTATAAGGAAAGATTCTAAACATTTTACTTTAAAAACTCGATAGATTTTGAAATGCTGCATCAGTCGACAGTAATATTTTAGACTTGACATAATTTTATTTGCTTATACAGTCATTTAAAAAAACCATGTACTTGGTTGTAAACAATTATACTTACAGTAATTAGAAGAAGTTTAGTAGATTAATTTCAGATTTTCCAGAAGGCCATTGAGTTTAAGTACTGCCAAAAAAAAGTAAATAATTTTCAGATATGAGAAAAGTCAGAGGGAGCTATTCTTAACCAATAAGCTGCGTGTTATTTTGATATACCTTTTTTTCTTCCGGTCATTACGAATGTTTGCATGTTGTTCTAAAATATACAATAATAATCTGAATATATTGTCTAAGTTTAAGTAAGAAGATAATCAAAGAACCATTTTAAACTTTGTGTCAATTAAAATCAAGATTTTCTTAACTTGATTTGGGAACACAAGTTCATCAGCTCGATGATTTCGATGATCACGCCACTTCTCGTCCTCTAGCTCAGTCTCATAAAATTTCGACAATGATGTTATGGAGGATGAAATATTATAAATACATATTTAGTTCTACTATTAACGACGCTTGACCTTCTTAGGATAAATATACGTCAGACCTATCAAGGTAATGTTATATACCATATATGTATAATCTTCTTTCCTTGTGGGAGATGATTTCCATATCAGATGCACATATGTGAAGATCTTTAGATGTTATTTTCAATAATGTACACAACATTTGTCTAATTTATAATAATATTTATGATATTACTGGCTATACAATGCGAATTTGCCCTGGAAGAATTCATTTGTAAAATTTATTAACACTACTTATTCGATCGCGTATACAATTGATAAAGATTAATAGAAAGGCATCAATTCAGTAAACCAATAAGTTATAGTCCATTGAATAATTCCATTGAATTTATTTCCAATGATGTGATAAACAGAATATATAGTTCGATGACACATTAAAAACCACATATGCATAGAGTAAACGGTAAGAAAACATATTCTGAGCTTTAAATAAGCTCTGAGCTGTATGATTCTAAAATGTTTATCTGCTAAACACTCCTCTGTGTAGAGACTTTAACATATAATCCAAATGATAGATATGTTATTATTGTGTTTAATGAAGAAAAATGTTATTTATTAAATTAATACAGTTGTAGCAAATATGAATAAGTATCTATAGATATATTGTTCGCAGGGCTAAAATAGTATTTGTAAGATTGCCTCATAGAAAAACAAACATTTGATGCATACAGAAAGTTTTTTTGATAACATCTTAATTAGGTATACTTAGTACAATCTTAATTATAACATAATTTATTACTACAATTCATTTGTACTTGGATTAATTCACAAGCAAGACGAGTGCGAGAAAATACATCAATATATATTCCTCAATTAGAAAACTATTTTAAATTAAGCTATAGTTTATACTAAAGGTATACACTTTAAGTTCATATCGTTTGGTTCGCTTCAATCTTCTGACATCCTGTGCGCTACTCAGCAGCTGTATTGCTTTCACGTTAGTATGATTTAGTAATCTTTCGTGTTTCAAGGCGAAAGCTTGGATAACACTGCAAATCCATTTGATTTCCAGGTCATCCAGGTGCAACCCCATATTTGCAACCTATCCAAATTAGTTTTATGATTGTCTTTTAAATCAACCTCTTTGATTTTTTATCAAGTTGAGTATCTTCCGACTAACCAGTATAGTTATTTTATATGGTTCTAATGTGTTCTGCTTTTTGTCTAATATAATGTTTCCAATTTAATCTACCATCAAGATGGATTCCGAGGTATTTCGCTGATTTTGCTTGAGGAATCGGGCATCCATTGAGTGATATAATTAAGTTTTTATTATTTTGCCGCAATTCAAAATTAACGTGAATAGATTTGTAGCTATCAAGTTGAATTTTTCAAACTTTCGTCCATTTATAAATCTTGTTGACTGAGACTTGCACATTTTCTACTGCCCTAGGCAGAGATATGTCGCTTGCCATAATAATTGTGTCGTCAGTTCTAAGTAGTGTTTCTTTTGTTGTTGGGATGTCAGTGTAGAGCAGATACAGGAGAGTCCAGAACTCCAGCCGAATGAGTTTTAAATGTCGAGAACGCCATTTCGAGCGAGACTCTAAATTTTCTTCCGAAAAGATATGACTCCAGCATTTAACAATAGTTAGGCGGTAACAATTTACTCATCTTACAGATTAATCCCAAATGCCAAACCCGATCAAAAACTTGTGAGACATCCAGGAATATTGCAGGGCAGTATTTCTTTTCCTCAGACGCTTTTTCAATAGCCTCAGTTACTCTGTGCACTTGATCGATTTTTGAGTGGTGATTCTGAAAACCAAACTGGAAATCTGGTATTATTACAAAATATTTAATACCTTTAAATATTAGTTTCTCAAAGAGTTTTGATATTGCAGGTAGCTGCGAAATTAAGAGTAATATTCGGCTTGTTCTGCAGGTTTGTCAGTTTTTTTTGAGCATAATTATATGTGTCACCTTAAAGGATTCCGGAGCATGCTTCAGTCTTAAACAGGCGTTAAATATATATGTCAACATGATGATTGCTTTTCGTGGCATTTCTTTCAATAATCCAGGCAAAATGTCATCTATACCAGCTGCCTTTTTAGGATTGAGGTTATCAATTTCAGTGGCAAGAAATTAGATTTAGATATACATTGGGTTGATAAACAGGAGATATATCCATAGTAGATTCTATATCATTAGGTTCAAATATGTTAGCTAAGTATTGTGCGAACAATTCAGGTTTTTCATCTTTGCGTCGAACCCACTCATTTCGGTCATTTTTAATTGGCGGTACACGAATAATTGGTCTTTTAAATCTTCGAGTTGCTTTCCATAGCGAATAACCTTTGTCTGCTTCTGGGCTTAATTCACTCACATATTTCTGACAGCAATTCTGTTTATATTCTTTGATCTTTTGCTTCGTCTGATTACTAATTCTATTAAAAGTAGGTTTGTCTGCAGCATTTCTAATTCTGTGCCATACTCTTCTAGCTTTTCGCCTTTCTTTTATCATTTCTATAATTTCGAGGGGGTAAATTACTTCATATTCTGATTTCTCTTTTGCTATTGGAGTAGCACCTCTTTCAGATGACCGAATTTGTTCAATTATATTTTTGGTTTGTTGCTTAAAATCAACTATACATTAAAGTCTTAAACTGATTTGTTCTTGCAGTATTAATCTGAATTTGTCCCAGTTAGTATATTTGTTGGTAAGATTAGGCATTTTCGTTTTTCTTAGGATTGTCGCGCCCACAAAACTGGAGTGTGATAACAAGCTTTCTGTACAAATTTGATTTAAAGAGATATCGTTTTAAATGTAGTCATCCAGCAGGTCTGGGGCTTTTTTACTGTGTGTGGGCAAGTAAGTGGGTTCGCGCCCTGAATGATATTTACAATTTTTAAGGTTAATGGCTTTGAGTAATTCCTTTCCTTTTCCAGGTGTTACTATTCCTGAACCGCAAGCTGTATGCTTAATATTAAAGTCTCCACAAATAATAAACATTGGGCCTAATTTTAAAAATACATCTTTATATTGTTGTTGTGTCATTTTATGTCTTGGTGGACAATATATAGTGCCACTATTTATTTCAGACCCATTTTTTTTTTCGATACTAACTATCGTAGCTTGTATTTCTTCATTTTTAATTTCTTCTTGTTCTTGTTTTGTTTAATTGTTAAAGCTGCTCCGTCTCGAGCCCCTTCGCTGGTGTGTAGTGTCCAGTAAGCATCATAACCCCGTATTTTAATGTAGTTTTTATCAGAAAAATGCGTTTTCGATATGAGAGCTAAATCTATGTTATTTGAAATAAGGCGGGTTAATTCTGAAAAAAAAGACAAACACATTCTGTGAGATATTTACGAAATATTTTTTCCAATTGTAGTGCATATTTCACTGACTCTTGCATATAGGTGCAATTTACTCCGCGATTTCAGAAAACCCTATCAAATACCAAACTACCAAAATAAGCCTAGATCTATAATATATTCTATGGCATCGACATCACAATTTCTACACATGTCCAAAATGTCTCTCCAAACAGATACTTTTCAAGACGGACAATATAACAGGTCTATTGAAAAGTCCTCGGCCTGACACATAGGTGGCCCTACTGGAATTAAATAAATATATTTTTAGTTAGCCCTAGCCGTCAAAAGATGCCTGTATAAATTTGATAGCTGTCGGATCACTAGTTTGTGAATTATACCATTTTGAGTGAAGCAACTTTTGTTATGATGAAAAAAAGGGATAAAATGGAATTTTGCATGTTGATAATATATTGCATTTTGAAAGAAAAAAAATACAGTTGAAGCAAACATTTGGTTGATGCCGAGTTTCCAGGCACGTTTCCCACAAAAATCAACTGCCAAGGATTGGTATGCTAAGTTTAGACATGGTGAAATGAGCACCGAAGACGGTAAACGCAGTGTACACTCAAAAGAGGTTGTTACCGACGAAAACATTGAAGAAATCCACAAAATGATTTTAAATGACCGTAAATTGAAATTAAATGAAATAGCAGACACCCTAAAGTTATCAACTGAACGTGTACATCATATAATTCACGAATATTTGAGTACTAGGAAGCTCTGTGGAAAGTGGGTGCCGCGCGAGCTCACTTTTGACCAAAAACAATGACGAGTTGATGATTCGGAGTAGTTCTTGAAGATGATCAAGCACAATAAACGAGTTTTTGCATCGATATGTGACAATGAATAATTAATGGCTACATCATTTTACTCCCAAGTCCAATCGACAATCATCCAAGTGGACTGCACTCGATGAACCCGCTCCCAAGCATGGGAAAACGTAACAGTCATCTGGCCAGGTTATGGCGCCTGTATTTTGGGCTGCGCATGGAATAATTTTCATCGACTACCTTGAGAAAGGAAGGACCATCAACAGTGACTATTACATAGCGTTATTGGACCGATGGCAAAAATCCATGAATTGGGCTCCGAATTGCTTCCCCATCCACCGTATTCTCCAGGTCTGGCCCCTAGCGACTATTTTCTGTTCTCAGATCTCAAAAGAATACTCTCTGGGAAGAAATTTTCGTGGAATGAAGAGGTGATCTCCAAAACTGAGGCCTATTTTAAAGCAAAGTGGTAATCGTACTACAAAATTGGTATCGAAAAGTTGGAGGATCGCTATAATCAGTGCATCACCCTTGAAGGGAATTATGTTGAATAAAAAAACTAATTTTGCCAAAAAAATGTGTTTTACTGTGGTAGGATGTAATTATTAGTATCGAAATGCGCCTCGTCACTAAAGAAGGTTTTTAGATGTGCTTTTCAATGGAGTAACTTGAAATACCAATTTAATATTCAGTTTTGATTAATTTAACAGTTTAATCATAATGTGACTTCTATAGCCTTTCTCGTAAAATGTCTCAACTCCAGTATGGTAAATACATAATGTTAGAGAAGGACAGAAGGATATACAATTTCACATGTTTGAATTTACTGATTTCATCAAAGGTTATATTTCACCGATAAAGATATCAGCAAATATAAATAATTTATGTAAATAATTGACAGAAAAAACTTTATTACACCAGAAAACACTTCGTCCCGCATAATTAACAACCTACATAAATCTAATCACCGATGAAAATGTATGTCTTTAAATGTATTAGGAACAAAAGAAACAGAATAATAATTAATGAATCACAAAAGGAAACAACTATATTCAACTAATTTTGCTAATCCGAGTGATTTTGTGGGCGTCAATACACAATATTAGAATAAAATAGCTTTTGGATATTTATTGCCGTTACCTATTCAACTATAATTTGCATGATTCTGTAATTTTGTAAGGCTTATTTGCCATATCAAAACAATAAATTATGGCTATCTTTATATAATATATTTTGTTGAGCTTGATAGTTCAAAACTGTCTTATAAATATTGTTTAAATGTTAAAGCTAGACAGAGAGTTGTCACATATTTATATAAAAAAAATCAAAATTCAAAAAATATGTGATTGTGGCTTAAATCGCAAATCTCTAGTAGTACTAATAGACTGAAGATATACCATATAATATTTCAAAGAAAACATTATCATCATCAATTCACAGTAATTTCTCGGAGAAACTCCCTACTTCTCACCCATTACATAGCAGTAAATGCAACAGAATTTCTAATATCCTTCGCCAAATATTTCCATAGTTTGCAATCGGCAGTCAACAATGTTAGTGTCTTATTTTTCAGATCACTCTTTATGTTCTCCATCTCTTTTTCGAAGATCCTCGCTGCGTCTTCCAGCTGAAATGTCTGTGATGAACTCGTTCTTTAATTCCACAGATATATAGAAATTATTGTAATCTGCCTATCGTCTCATTTGTTCCTCAACTGTGCATAGATTGTTGCATTTAAACGAATAACTTATCTTTATTCAGTACTTGAACAGTTTGAATGTGTTGTTTCCTGAAGACATTTTTTTGGTCAACTAGTAATTTCGAATTATTTACTCGCCCGCTGTATTTGTTGGATTTAGTCTATTTGGACGTTTGAAGTTTGAGGAAAATTATTAAATAATTAACATTGGTTTTTAAACTTAAAATATTCAAGGAATTTAAATATATGCTCAATACATTGTGTTATGATAATTTGGCCTTATATACTTAAATTTGACATAATAAAATATTTTTAATATAAGTAAATATTTTATTTAAAAAAAACTAGAAATAGTTTTAATATATGATTTTAAAATATTTAGCTCAGCTTATTGTGAGTTAATAATTATGCATTTGAATATGACATATTTATATAAGAGTAGCCCTGTGTAAATAGTGAGATTGAATTTTAATCAACACTCAGTAATTTTATATTTCGTAATGGTACAAGGACAATTTTAATTAGAATACAATACAGTTGTTAAAACATTCCAACATGAGCATATACATAATTTAGGCTAAGCATATTGACATGACTCTACAAATAAAAAAAGGTGCGATATTTCTAATCCTCCGAACATAGATTCAAAATTCCAAGTCATTAATAACAAGATTTCATGACCTATCGATCACTAAAATTTGAGATGGCATAATTTAAGTTGTATGATATTTTGTATGTTCCATATAATAGGTAGTCAAATACCGATTAAAGAGTATTAAGTAATTAAAGAAAAGTTTGATTTAAATATAAACGTAGCATAATTGGCATGATTGTTTCCATTTATTTTTTGTAATTCTTGTAAGAAATAATGTTCTCTTCTAACAAGTCAGATAGGACATCCTGTTTGAATTTTTGTTGAAAAAAGTTATCTGAAAAAAGTCTTAGATTAAAGCTATGTAATTTTCATTTACATAATATATATATAACAATTTGCATAGCATTGTTATTGTTATCTTTACCACTTATTTCTATTTTTTCAATTCATAAGTATATAAAAATAAAATTGCGAAATTCTCACTGAAACTATTACTTCAAGTTCTTAACAAATTGAGAATATCTAATATAAATAAGTCTCAGATGCTTTATAAATAATTTAAGAGAAGAAATGAGAGATATTGCTGCCTGAAAATGGATACCTGATATTCTGGATGACCTTAAAAAGTCAGCAAAAAATTACACATCAGTGTCGAAGAGAAAATATTAATTATTAAAATAATTAGAAAAGATTTAGAAGCAGGATATTGGTTCTATTGTAAGGATAAGAAAATACGCAAAAGATACAAGTTTTCTCCTAGAACGCCTAGAACGTCAACAATCTACGCGTGGGCAGTAAGTATTATTATATGATTTCAGTTATATAATATAACTATATTGGCATGTAGAAGATTACTTCTGTAAGTGATCTACTGCACAACTTATAATCTTAAAGTTTTAGTCTAGATGCTATTCTAACTTATTTTAAACACTATCCTAACTTATTCTAAAAACTATTCTAGCTTATTCTAGATATTATTAAATCTCACTCTTTGTGTCTATTAATCAGTTCGTATGGTACTTTGCCTGTGAGCCTACGCACTTCACTGTACATTTAATTGTTTGGCGAATGCATTGGGGTGCACTAATAGTCTTTCAGAGTACTTAGCACTAACACTCCAAATCATACTATGGGGATATAGCGCTGAATCAGTTTGTTGGGGACGTAATATCGATAATAATCGTAATATATGAGGATGATTCGCAACACTTTATTCTGGAACGTCTGAAGGTTATCTACGTTAGATTTGCTAGTGGTGCCCCACAGTTTAATACCATTGGTCCGAATGGGTCTAAGTATTGCCTTATACCTTGTTATCTAATAATAATTTATATTTACGCCCTACCAGCCACATTTGGTTTAATTTAACCCCAAGCTGTTTGCCTTTTGTTACTGTATGATTTTCCATGTCAAACGTAGATTGAAATGCATTCCAAGATATTTAAAGTTGTATGCTTGCGTAAGTTCATGATTATTAAATTTTACTGAGGGACATCTTCTTCTACAAAAGGTGAATGCCACATTTGTAGATTTTATCTCAATGGCTTTGAGACGCCACGTCTTCAACCACAATTCGACTTTGTTAAGATGAAGTTGTAGGTTTCTTGTGGCTAATATTGTATCCTCGTGTGATGATAAAACCGGTGTATCGTCAGCGTATGATGCAACAGCAGTGTTTCTTGTGGTGAAGGATACAATTTGAAGCTGAAAAACATTAAATTGCGTATTTCGTTAGGAAATTGGCACATCAACAGTTCAGAAATTCATCGGATCCATTTTAAAAAAATCATTATAAACCCAGCATAATAGAAAAATTCCTGCATTCGATCAGATAACCTTCGGCACGTTCCTAAAAAGCGGTAAATTACTTCGCAGCCTAGGGTCTTCACACTCCCCAAACAAGAATCCGCACACAAGCGAGGAATTCAGCTTATCAATAAAGTCCAAAAATATGGTAAAGGTTCAGATACAAATAAATATTAGGCACTGTATTTTAACCTATGAAAAACGGATGTATTATAATTCTATTACCTTCTAGTTTTGTTTGATCAGGAGATCGATATTGATTGATAGCGAATTCGAAGACAAAGAATAGTTGTTATACAAGCATATAAACTACATATTCTTATAATTTTTGAAAATGAAAAAAATATCCCTCAATATCCTGGCCGCTATTATCTCCTCTCTAGTATAAGTTGGATGATGAAAAAATTCACTGATTTCAATGATGATGTTTTGACAAGAAGATGTTTTTTAAGTGATCATTTTGATGTAAAATGAAATTCTTTCTGTAAAGCAGATTCATTTTTACGAACTTTTGAATCCAATTAGTCCAAAAGTAAACATTCTATTTGCATTTTGAATTTGAATTTAGAATATTTATTCTATTACTATTTTGAATTCTTGAGAATCAGCACCTTTATTTTTTACTTTTATTTTCATGCAAAATGATTTCAAGATCGTGAACCCAAATTTCATCCATAGTGAGCAACTTATATGAAGCATATTTTAACTAACATTTGAACACAGAAATAAAAGCGCCACGCAAAAATAAATTGACAAGAACACATGAAATTTTGTTGGTTCTCTTAACAAAAATGGAATATGGAAAAATTCTCGAATTTTTAATTAAACTCATGTTGCAAACTTATTCAAAGTAAGAGAGAGCAATAAACAACAGTCTTTAAATAATTTCGTGACAAGGTTTAAAAATATATTTTTATATACGTTGTCCATGAAATAATTTGTATTATTTGCAGAGTTACCTGTATATAAGATGAACATCAATTAAAATCTATAGTCATTAATTTACACGCTCAGTAATAACGTAAATACAATTTTAATTAGACTGCTAATAGTTGTTAAGACATTCTTTGTGTAATTATTATAGTGTAAGATATATGCTACTTTTTACCGTTTTATATACCACCAGTACGGATACTAATTGTACGAAAAATATTTGGCATTTGCTGAGGCAAAACAACTTTTATAAACGTGGGATTCGATTTCTAAAAATGGATGGCGAATAATTATCGCCAAATACGGCCGGAAATTTATTTATATTAACTGGTTAAATAAGCAGTGTACAGATAATATGTTAAGTACTTGCGTTGCTATATAAGTAATACATCCTACATTCTTTGTTAGCTGTTTATTTTTTCTAATTAATTATTTTTATTATTATTCGACATTAGATAATGAAAAAGATTTTTAAAACTTATGCGTAAGGTCACAAATGTGACGATAAATCAACATTTTTAAATGTCCTTCCAGCGTACTCGTTACATTTGATTGTTCCAAATAAAGAAAAAATAATGAAAACAAGAGAGGAAAGATATTGGTTATTATCCAGAGATGTTATATATATATATATATATATATATATATATATATATATATATATATATATATATATATATATATATATACAAAATAATATGATAAAAGGGTGTTTTAAACAGATAACTTAAAATCATATTACGTATTGGTAGTATTATTATAAACTTTACACATATCAGAAAGTTTCGATAGCTGATTTGTCTTAAATAGCACATCATTTGTTGTTAAAAATAGTATTTAATTGATTATAAACATAAATAGATATATTTTAAAGGACTTTCTAAATATATGAAGGAAACTATACTTAATTATACGGAACATCATACATTCCAGCCAAATCAACATGTTACCCAACATATTTATTATTATATGTTCCGAAAAACGAACCGAAACGTTTCCGAATAACTTTAGTCTAGGCAATATAATATTTTCAATCATCATCGTTCATAAAATACTGAATTTGGAATCCTATTTTAAGTTTGTGTAAAGCAGGTATATAGTTCGTCGTTAACTATTAATAACTATTAATAAACAAAATAATATGATAAAAGGGTGCATTTAACAGATAACTGAAAATCATATTACGTATTGGTAATTAAGTATTAAATAGCACATCATTTGTTGTTAAAAAATAGTATTTAATTGATTATAAACATAAATAAATATATTTTAAAGACTTTCTAAATATATGAAGGAAACTATACTTAATTATACGGATCGCTGCAACGGACTTCATACATACATTCCAGCCATATCAACATGTTACCCGACTTATTTCTTATTGTATGTTCCGAAAAATTATAAACATATCAATGTACACAAAACTTACACCTGCTACTCTCGCATTTGACTAAAAACTACATCGTATGTTTCATCTTGATATTAACTATATAGTTATCCTTTCAACCCTTATAGTCTAATAATCACTCTGTCTTGGTAATTTCCAGCAAATTATCCAACAAATTGAATACATTTTTAATTGTTACTTTAACATGCTTCTTTGGTTCAATTCTTTAAAACTAATTATGATTCGATCACCATCTTTGTGTTTATTCCTACATTTTGGTGTAATTAGTGATTTCATATTTATTAATTTCTATTACAATAATAAAAGTTGATGTATGTTGTCTGGATAGAACCTCTACTTCATTATGGTTGTATTTGTAGTCCTATATTTGTGTTTGTGTTATTAATTTTTTATTTTATATAAATATTTTACGTCTGTCCCATCCCCGTTATATCATCACCGTACTATTGTATAGTTACGAAAAGACGACACACGTCAAAGCTAAGCAAGGAATATATATTTTGTAATCAAAAAATGCTTCACCAGCTTCTTGTAACTTATAACACGACTTATGGTCCTCATAACTTTAGTCTAAGCAACATAATATTTTGAATCATCATCGTTCATAAAATTCTGAATTTGGAATTCTACATTAAGTTTGTGTAAAGCAGGTATATAGTTCGTCGTTTGGAAGTTGACACATTGAAATTAAGGTTACTGTACGTGCTAATCTGTCCAATTATTCAAATAAATACAACTAGACATTTGCCACCTTTAATAGATACGCTTTGTATAATCTTAATTATAAATTAATTTATTACTACATTTCATTCGTATTTGGATTCATTCACAGGCAAGACGAGTGGGAGAAAATACATCAATATGTATTCTTAAATTATAAAATTATAATATCTTAAGCTATAGTTTACACTAAAAGTGTAAATAATAAGTTCGTATAGTTTGGTTCGCTTCAATATTCTGCCATCCTGCGTGCTATCCAGCAAGTTGTATTGCTTCCACGTTAGTATGATTTAGTAATCTTCTTTCGTATTTCAAGGCGAAATCTTGGATAACTTTGCAAATCCATTTGATTTCCATTTCATCGTGCAGTTCTTCGTGGGCTACGTAGCGTAGGCATTGATAATCAAACGAAGAACCTTGTTTTGATAGCGTTGGGTGACTACTTGATTTAAATTTTTAGTACAACTCCTTATTTGCACCCCATAAGTCCAAATTGGCTTTATAATTGTCTTATAAATCAATATCTATGATTTTAGATCAAGTTGAGAGTATCTCCCGACTAACCAGTATAGTTTTATTTTGGCTCTAATATGTTTTGATTTTTGTCTATGATGATCTTTATAATACTTGGATGTTGTTTAAGATTTTCTTCCATGACTCATATTATTGAAACACAGAAAAATATTTACTTTTTACCTTTTGACAAATATACATAATTTAGCTAATATGTAGACGTATATATAATACTACACTACCTTATATTTCTATTATAAATATTATAACATTAAATATAGTTGACTTTTGACTAAATGTACTTCTTCGGCTACGACCAAATTTTCCAAAATACCAAAAAACATTCCTTAGAGTTTAGACATTAAACAACATATCTATACTTCAACCTCTGACAAATCTGTCAATTTATGTTGGCGAAACCCACCTGAGCAAGCCCCAAATAATCCCAGCTACAAAGATATTCAGATATGAGGGGAGTACAATATTCATGGCGTTATTAGTCAATTTCATATCATTACAACTATTAATTTACGATATTTTAACATATTTATATAAATAATTACAGTATTTCAAGTGAAACAACTTATTTTTCTATCTTCAAAACAACTGATAAAGAAAACATTGTGTTGCTTAAAACTTATCTAATTACTGATAAAACCATTGAAACCAAATAGAAGTTTGATAAATATTATACAGTTTTAAAACCGGAGAAACTGGAAACGGGAATAACTATAATCGACTGATATACCGCATCAGAATAGGCAGTTCCAAGAATTATCTAAAATTATATATAAGATTTATAAAGTAGTTTTGGAAAGTGGTGTTAAATATTGACACTTCGACATGAAAACGACATATAAACTATTATAAAATAACTTCACATAATTATTACATTCTATGATTATGACATTTTTCTACATAAAATAGCAGTTTTCCATTTAGTATTATTAAAGTATTCAATATAAATTGATACTCAAAATTACATTATAAAAATATATTACGTTTATTCAGACAGTTTTAGAAATTTATGATGATAGCACATTTTAATTGTCCATTTTGATTTCAACGATGTAAGAGTAGTGATTTAAGTGACAAAGAATGGCCTGGAAGCCCAGCGAAAGTTTGAATGAATTGTTAGACTTATTGAACGAAAATCGAGCTCAAAATCTCAAGGCACTTTTCCAGCTTATATACAGTTTAGCATTTGAGAATCAACTGTTTCCAGATGTTTACGTTTCAAACAATTGCAATATTGCGGTGTCTTTGGTTGCCAGGCAGAAAAGAATTCTTTAATTTTCTGTGGCGCATGGTAACTGACGATGAAAAGTGGCTCCACTACAACATCACGAGCATGACAACGCTTGGCCATACCTACCAAATTTTTAAAAGATACATTGTTACAGCTCGAAAAGGGATGGTATATTTTAAAAATTTCTAAAGGAAATTATACTTTTAGAAAATCTTTAAAATAAGTACCTAAAAACCTAGTAAACAAAATATTACAAGATTCTACCTATGCCATAACACACATTTAGAAAAATAATTTAAAAATATGCTTCACTCGATATTGCCGTTTATGCTTGATTTAAATTAACGATAAATTGATCCCATTGGAAATAGAAACGTCCTATTGTTTTACGTAATTGCTGTTACTGAGTTATTGGAAAGCCTTATGGTTAACGGAGGTACTGAAAATACGATGTTTACCATTATTGTTCAATAGAAATCTCAGCTCTGGTATGTAAACTCTCGATTTTACGGTACTTCCTATATAAGTGCTATAAGTACACTGGTATAACGTAGCAATAAAAGATACTTGCATTCATATTATCTGTTTATTACACCTGTTTCCATGCTTTAATGGAAATTGAGATTATTATTATAAACGAGGAAAATAATTATTTAACTGATGTTTTGATTATTAACTATAATATCATAACAATTAGAGAATATCGAAAATTAAATGACTAGATGGAAAACTATTATCAGGTCAAGCTAGATCCACATTAATAGTTCCTCATTTCACCAATAGACATCACTAATCAAAATACAGACCACCACTTAATAGAAGTTTTATCTTCTATTCTAATTTTCTAGAACTTTTGTGCCCGAACACGGAAGGAACGAGTTTAAAATGATTTCTGTAATATTCTTAAGATATTATGAGTCGTTTAATTATTCGAAGGAGTATTAAAAATGGAAGGAATGATGTCGAGTTGCGAACAGTAATTACAGAACTCTAGAGGCCAATGATCGAAAAGACTGAGAAAAGAAAGTTGTTTTAATATCCATCAGTTTTCATTAGATTACCATTTATTTTAAGTATTTATTTACTAATGCTAATTCCTTACTAATCATTTTACAAAATTAAGTGAGTTATAATCATTATTTCTGGTGATCGGTGCTTAATAAATAGTAGTATCAACATTTAAATCCCGTGTTTTTAATAAAACAGTTTTGAAGCGTTTTTATTTGATATTTGGGCTCTATATAATAACTATTGAAATGAAATTAAATCGTTCCCTAAATATTCACTTCAGATTAATGGAAACTAAAGCATACGCTCACAAGCCCGCATTAGCAACAATTTTTAATGGAGTAAATTGTTTATTTTAATTTTAATTAAATTAAATTTGTGATATATTTAAGGAAGAACATTTTTTCTTGCAAAATTTAGTCATTTATATTTTGATAAAATATGACGAATATAGTTATGTACCTTTAAAATTACAGTTCATACAGTCGTCAATACTAAATATACTTATGTCAATGTCAAAACGCAAATAAGGTAAAACTTAAAGTCATAAATGGTAGTTAAACAGTGGATGTAGCTGAAACCAGACTGTTGGTTAATATTTACTATTTGAAGAATGAATTTGAAGGCCTCAAACCAAAACGTTACAACAATTACTAAACATCCTTTTAAAATTGTTATCACACTTTAGATCTCGATCCCGCTATTATTCCTTCTAATTTCATTGTGTTAAATGAAGTGACCATATTTGTTAACGTTAAACCTACATCTGACCTTTGGTACACTATTATCTTGATATATGTCACTTGTTATAATCAATATTAAGTCATGTGTAATATAGAATAGGTAGATCTTAAGAGTACCATTCATTTTTAAAGCTAATTCATGCACAACCGAATGTATTAAAGCCATTTTAACGTTTTGTTAAAATTAAAATTAAATTGTTATTAAACCTTCATTTTCTTATCTAAAATCGTAAACTAATACATTATGTTAAATTTACTGTTCTACATTAAAAAAATAAAATCAGAATCAGCAAATTGATCCTTGATTAACCTAATTAATTAAGCTAATTAACCGCTCTAATCTA
This sequence comes from Rhynchophorus ferrugineus, assembly GCF_030347505.1. NCBI lineage: Eukaryota > Metazoa > Arthropoda > Insecta > Coleoptera > Curculionidae > Rhynchophorus > Rhynchophorus ferrugineus. Next base: position 17,427,058 of record NW_027472590.1, read on the forward strand.
ACGACTAATGATCAACCAAAATAATTTATTCATGTCTTTTTTTATGTTGTTGTATTTATAATTGTTGTAAACCAATATCTACCTGAAATGTCTGTACATTTAAAAGGTAATATTTTAGATATAAAGGTAAAAAGGCAACGTTAGTGCGAGTTGAAAATGGAGCTTTCAGATAGTAATTCTGCTTTCCTATAAAGTTAAAGTTGTTGAAATCAAACGCCAGTGTTATTGTTCGTTTGCTAGTTTTCCTTACCGAAATTTTGATGTTAGGGGCCAACTGCACCTTGGCTACCGGACCGTCGAAAAAGTCAATTAAATTCTTAAAATAGCCAAATAGAGCGACATATTTGATGCCACCATGTCGCCTTGCAATTAAACATCGACCGCTTTTAAACCACTTACGAAACAGTGTATACCCAAAATTGAATGCTTGTCTTCTGAAACGACTTCAATTCCAAAATAAGCTCATCAAGAGAATCTTAAACGCTCCATGGTTTGTCAGAAATGATCAAATTCATAGGGAAAGTGACACTGCAGAAATCAAGCACTTCATATCTCAATAATTCCACAAGCAACAACTCAGCTCAAGTTCTTTTGAAAACGCGTTTATTTGCGAGTTGGTCGACGTACCGTGATCTGAGCACCGCTAACCTCCCCCTTTTTCAGGCTGAAACGACCTCATCCGTCGCTGCAGTCATAACTGTTGCCCCTGTACGACAGTATCCAGTCGTGTCTTAACTCAAGTTCGCTAATAAATAGTTCTTGGCACTATTTGTTATTTCACCGGGTCCTCGTGCCCAATAACGGTTGGGACAGTATCTGAGAACAATAGCGACCCACAGGGGTCAACTATGAAGCGGTTTCGGTTTAGTATATTGATAAGCCCAAAGGCAGTTGCACAAAATCCGATCCAACTTGTCACTCCAGGCCAAGTCTCCGCGATCAGGTATGCGTGATACATTCCACCGCCTGATTTTAGGACAGAATAAAAAAAGTTAATATTGTGCAAAGAAAATCGGGATAGAAGTCCACCAAAGCTTCAAAACTAAAGTGTTTGATTCTGTTCGAATCGACTTGTTCTATTGTCAAACGTTACATTTTTGTATCATTACTATTTTATATCCTACAGAACAGGATTAATGGTTTAAAAAAAGGTGCAGTGAAGAATAACAAAGATTAATTGATCAAAATGCCACATATATCATTTATTAGTGTATTATATAGATATCAAGAATTTATATTAAACTCGTTTTAAAAACACAAAATAAAATAAAAATACTTTCTTCAACACATTACAAGTATGTTATTATTGTATAACTAAACTTGTTATATTCAATTTTACATATCTATATTAATCAATTTAATTTTTTATGCTAGCATATTATTCTAATATTACTTTTTTGAGACTTAGTGGCGCTAACGCGTTGTGACGACACAAGATAGAATAAATAAAAAACACAATTAAAGATAGCTTAAACATCAAGATTAATCCTAACCTGATATTTTATTTAAGACCCTATTGATAAATTGTTTCGAAACTATTAAATATAACACTACTGAAGCTGGTAAGCACAATGTAAACTAAATATGAAATTTAAGAGTCATAATAATTGATTTTAAAGTTAGTATTAGTTCCGATATTTTTCTATATATATTAAGAGTCTTCATTTAGAATTATACAGACAATTATCATGGAGTTTTAAAAATTGCCTTTTTGATAATCATTACCTTTGTTGAGTATTTCCAAAAGTCTGCTTCTGAAGCTTATCATGAAATTTTATGATTTCTAATGATGCTTTAATATTTTAAAATAGTAATTTTGATGTCAAAGAATGCCCTATAGGACAAGGACCCTTCGAGCTCAAACTCGCCAATAATTTTCAAGCTGCTTAGCAACTAATGAGTAAACTGTTTCCAGATATATATATGCGATGGAAAATGTCAACTCAATAAACTGAAACATTTTCGCGAAAAAGAGTAACAAGAGCGAGTAACAGACGCAAAATATTCTTTGCATGGCAACGGTTGCCCACACGTTACAAGAGTTGTAAAGTGTATACTATTTCAACCTGAATGGAACGAATTTCTACCTTACCCATTTTACTCACGCAGACATACCAGCATCTTATTATCATTTTAGACGGATTCGAAATACTAAAGAAGTGTGAAAATGAATCGATTTCAAACAAATATAGTTCTTTTGATACGTTGTCGCCATCTTTCCAAAAGCACGTGAAAAGGATATAAAAAATATACATAGAATATATAATAATATTGTATAAAAAATTGAAAAAATTAATGTTATTTAAACAATTATTGCAATTAACTATAAAACCATTGAACACTTAAACTAATTTTGAACATATGATCAATTCAAAACAGCAGTGAACCCACGGGAACTGTCAAAATGTCGCAGTGTTGCCGCACCAACTCTGAGTTTTAGTACATTTTGACTTTGACATATAACAAAATTCTAATCCAAATAAAATAATGAAATAAAACTGTTATATATTTAAATTTATTTTAACATTATAGTATATCTGATACATATATTATCGAAGAAATTAAAACTACAATTAATTAAACAGCCACAATAATTTATAGGTTAGAGTTGTTTTATTATATTTACAAAAATTCTTTTTCACACTAGTATAGGTATAGCTCTAGGCACGTTTTTTTTATCTAGTGGTATCCTCCGAAGGCCTAATACACATAATTAACAATTGTATATCTGAGTAATATATTTTACTTTCATTACAGAGCATATTTACCTTTTGCGCACAGTTCTTGTTTCCTTCGATGCAATGGTTCCAAGTCATTTTGATGTCACCTTATTTCTGCCTAGTTTTTTCTGTTACTATTTCTATACACCTTTCTTGATAAAATTACATTTAATCACTCCATTCTCCTTAATGCATTTGCCTTATATGCAAAGAGTTAGTATTATTTCTTTCCTCATTTATTTATACATTTATATTCTGAACAATAACACACATTCTCATAAAACTCTCACTCTCTACAATACAATATCCTACAATTATATACTGACTTATAGTTGTTTCCCCTTTCGTCACCCTGTCTTGGTAGTTGTTAGTACTGAATCATAAACCAATATTCATAAATATTTATTCAATCACTGTTACTCAGAGAAACACTAATCATGTGAATAACTAAGCTGTTTATTTCCAATATATCAAAAGCCTGCTCACGTATGTATTCCACCATTTGTCAATTTTTTCTTGAATGTGTCTGATCAGGCTCATTCAAACCGAAGGTGTTATTTTCGACAAAGTCTCTTTCCATAAATCCAGACAGTTCTGGTTTGAAGATCCTTCTCGACGTGAATGTCTATTGTAATACTTCTTCGCAATACCCCATATCAACTCAATTGGATTAAATATGCAGTGATAGGAAGAAAGACATAATTATCTATGGCTATAACCTTCAGCAATCTGATCTATCATGTATATTTTCTCAAGCTTATTTCTAACAAAGTAAATTACATAAAATGCAATTAAATATTTCATTTATAATTACCGAGTAACAATTTGAAATAGTTCATTTTTAACATAGTTTCTTCAAATCTTAGTTTATGTACTTTAAGCCATTTCTTAATTTTTGTTGATCAACTTGTTGAGATATCTTCTCTGCAGGAACAAGCCACTGCAGAAACAAGTTATGATTCATTTATATATGGTTATCACCCTTGGACTTGGAGGAAAACACTAATTCTGCACCAAGAATTAAACTATTCCTGTTTCCAGCATGAAGAACCATATGTCTGCAAGGAATTATTAATTAATGTTATGACTAACAAAACCTTATCCATTGTTATTCCCATGTTTACCTTTATCCATCAACTTTTGTTGTTTTTACACTATATTTAATATCATCTTACCATGAGTGACCCAATGTACCTTTCTGAAATATCCATGTCTCATCTAAATATGCAAATTGCTATATATTATATATTTATATAATATATAATCATTATTATATATAATTAATATTTTCAAGAATTTTGCAGACGTTCGACAAACGAACACCTTTTGCGGCCTCATTCGGTTACATGTTCGAACTTCTCATACAGCACTCTATCTCTTTTTAAATAGAATAAAATGAGAAGGAAAATATTGTCTGGCTGTAAAAGGAATTCACAACTTACGAGAAGTACATATTAATGACGTGCGTCACTACAGTTTTGAATAGACTATATTTATATTATTAATGTTAAATATACACCTAAACTTGTTCCATTAGTATGTATTAAACTGTCACTTTTATAATTCAGAAAATGATACCAAAAAAATACAGTTAATTTACTATCTATCAATAGAAATTCGAAATTTTCGAAATTTGATTGTAAAACCACTTCATTTGAATTGTTTTCGTGGAAAACAATTCGAAGTCACTTTACGTTCGTGATCTATAAAACTGAACTGACATTTTCGCGCTTTTTTTGCCTTTGTTCATTTAAACTCGGTCTGTGAGTATAATAGAAAGTCGGCTTGAAACAGAGGCGGATTGAAAGAATCGTTAATTAAGGATTTATGTGGAGATCTACCGAGGAAACAATAGGCTGTACGTAGAAAACACATTTAATTAGGATAGGGCTAGGCGAACATTCTTGAATATTAAATCGTTCTCGTTCTAACTACTGCACATTTACTGTTGGAATTTTATAACAGTTGTGCTGTATGGAAAAGGAATAAGATAACGTTAAATTTTATTTTATTAACTGTGAATTACACTGAATGACCATCAGTAATATTTTCTTCGAATTAAACAGCAAATAGAATTTATCGCATTTTTGGCCTATAATGGGACATTTTTGAAGCTGATATAACAAATAAAAAACTGTTTACTTTATGGCTAACTATTGTCACACTTCCATTAACATTTTTTATTATTATAGACCTGGCCACTATATTCATAAGAATAGAATCATATAATATCAAAAGATTAAATTAAAATGTAAAAAAACTTTAATTTTTGCTTAAACATTTTCTTCATTACTTTTTTATTTTTTGTAAAATTATAGTTCCTTTAACACTTTTTTATTATTTAACTTAATACCTTGATTTATTAAGTTTGGCTGTATTATCCAAAAGACATAGTCGGACTTAAATGATACCGAATAAGAGGAAAAGATATATAAATATTTTTATTACTCTTTGTGGTTCCATAATTTTCCCAATAAACAATAAGTATTTTTTATGTTTACTTTATACATATGTATACATGCCATGTAGAAAATCACTTCATTAAGTGATCTCCTGTATGAAATACTGTCATAATTAAATATTCTTATTCTAAAGCTTATTCTAAAAGCTATATATGCCCAATAATAAGATCGCAAATATTGAACGTTTTAGTCTACGCACTTCACTATCACGTCGCATATTTAGCTGATTAGCGAGTACATTGGGATACACTGACATTCTTGCGAAGTACTTTACACAAACACCTTGAATTACACGTTATAGGTTCTAGAGGAATATCGCGTTGTATAACTTCATTTGAATATAGAGATATAGATAGTACGGAACAATGGCACGCAACTCTTTATTTTGAAACCTTTGAAAGATGAATATATTAAATTTGCTAGAAGTATGCCATAGTTAGATACAATATCTTGTTATCTAATGATAACTTGGATTTGCGCAATGATTGATATTCACTCGTGGACATGTTCTTCTACGCAGTGTAAAAGTTATATGGGTGGATTTTGTTTCATTGGCTTTAATGCGCCATGACAACCACAGTTCTATGTGCTCTAGGTGGGTTTGTGGGTTCATGGATGCTGTGTTTGGATCTTCATGAGATGCTAAGATTGCTGTATCGTCTCTCTATGATGCCACAGTAGTTATTTTTGTGGTGTGTAGATCGGCTGCATATAGAAGATATAATATAGGACCAGTACACTTCCGTAATATATTGGATGTAGTTAGGCATATTCATCGCCTTGTTTTACAATAAAATGTCTATGAGTGAGAAACGATTTTAGTAAGTGATAGTCCGGATGAGAGAGAAGTTTATTTGATTTAACCTGCAATCCCGTATGCTATACTGTCTTAAAAGCCTGAGATATGTCTAGGAAGCAGCCAAACAATATATTTTGGCATTTAAGTCCATATTTATTTTGTTTACAGTCTATGCACTTATTCTATAGTTCCATGATTATTGCGAGACCCAAACTGATGTTCTCGAATAATTTTTCTTTTTTCTATTATATAGTTTAGCTTCTTTATGTATAGTTTCTCAAAAAGTTTCGAGATTATCGGTAATAAACTTACAGGCCGTTTGGAGGTGACATCTTCTGGTATTTTTCCTGGTTTGAAAATTATTAATATTTTAGCTACTTTCCAGATGATAGGAAAATAATTACTTCGTAGCATAGTATTGCATATAATTGTTAATAATTTTATATAATTTTCTGATAGTTCCTGTAAAATTTTATCGGTAATTAAATCATAACCAGGAGCTTTTTTTAATATTAACTCCTCTCATTATTGTGTGATTAACTTTTCCCACTAAGTCCACTTGAAATGGCTTATTTAGAAAGCTAGTAATTTTATTTTCGTCATCTTTATGTAGTTGAGATTGGTAAGGATTAAAAACATTTTCAGTGCTTTGAAGAAATGTCGACCATCCCTTTATTGCTTCTAGCCCAATTATTTTCATTTATTTTAATAGGTGGGTTATGCTGCTGGTGTCTCTTAAGCTTTCTTGTTGCTTTCTACAAGGAATGGTATGTAGCCCTAGTAGCTGGTGTCAAAGTATTCTTGAATGCCTTGGTTTTGTTCATTTTGGATCACCCATTTCAGCTCTTCTATTGCCTTATTAAATTTTCTTTATTCTCCTAACTTTTGTTCTTAATTGTTGCCAATTGAATCGTAACTTTCTTTTTTCTGCTACCTTTTTCAGAATTATACTACAGAATTATATTGTGTTAAATGTTTTGTTGGAAACGTTTCACTGTTAGGACTCGCTGGATATGCTGCCGCCTGTATATTTTTTGTATTGTATATTGCTCTGCTGTTTCTATATCAATTTCAGTTTATAATGGTATAAAATAAATTGTAACATTTTAATACATAGAATGAGACATAAAATACATATTATGAAACGAAATATATTTAAAATACCAAAGTGTACACAATATGTAATACATAATCAGTAGACGTCTTAATGAAATGAAACATGTACACATATGTGTGAGAACATGAGGAGAAATGATCTACGGTGATTATCATCTTTTCTATCTTATCATCTATTTTTTTTTTGATGGGTCGTAATAATTTCATGTATATTTTAAGTTAGTATTAAAAAATATTAATATTAGAAAATAAAGCTAATTTACCGTTTTTCTTTTCAGGAATAGTGAATAAATTAGGACCAAAGTTGCAGTGCAAAATATAAGTCAATAAAGGTAAGATTTAAAAGAAACCATCATATAATATAAAAATAATGACAACAATTTTATGTTACCTAATGACAAATACAACTAAATTAAATACTTTCCTTAGCTTAATGCATATTCCTGAATAAAAATCAATACCATTAGCAAGGAAAATGTTAACAGAATAAATAAACAGTAATTACAAATTCGGTTACCCAAAAACAGTTAAAATAGTGTGCGAAAAAAAGTGTGAATACCTTTTTAAGGTTTATCAATATTTAATTAAATTGAATTAGCATGTAAAAAATGCAAATGTTATAATAAAGAATTAATTATTTATTTGTACTAAATCGAACTTAAAACGTTTCAAATTTATTCTAAATTAATAAATTAATTGATCTGGTAAAAGATATGTAATAATAATTTCGAATTATTTAAAAATAATTTATATTAGATACGGAAATAATCCTATTTTTATATTTTATTACACATAATTAGTTACTCATTCTTTCGTTTTTACTTGGCTTCTTTCTTAACGATGTTGTTCAAAGATATATTATATCCTGTTATACTCAACGAAAAACCACCATATAATTTCACATAAAACTGAAAATAAAAGATAATATCAGATAACGTAACGGGCCTATATTTATGGTACAACTAATTTCTGAAGAGAAACGGAAAATTAGGTGACGCTGATATAGTTTATAACGTTTTTTTTTTCGTAGAAAGTGTAGCATGTGGCTTCTTTATAAAACGGTTCGATTCATAATAACGGTTTGTAATTTGTCGACAGAAGTTTTAAAAGAGTAAACAATATGCCATGAAATTTATGTAACGCCAAATTATGGGAAAATAGTTTTATCACATAATATAAATTACCAGAAATATTAACTGTTTACTAAGGTACAAGGTTTAACAATATAATTGAAGAATGAAACCGAAAGTTTTGGGCTGATCTAACAAATATAGTAATATATAATTTTACGAAACAAAAGACACTAAAAAATCAGTACAATACAAGTACAAGACATGCTAATAATACAATAGGTCAATTGAAAAGTCCCCGGCCTACCACAGTAAAACAATTTTTTTGGCAACATTGTTTTTTTTTATTAAACATAATTCCCTTCAAGGGTGATAGACTGACTATAGCGACCCTCCAACTTTTCGATACCATTTTTGTAGAACGATTTGTCCTCTGCCCCAAAATAGGCCTCAGTTTCGTCGATCACCTCTTCATTGGACGAAAATTTCTTCCCAGCGGGCATTCTTTTGAGATCTGAGAACAGGAAATAGTCGCGGGGGGTCAGATCTGGAGAACACGGTGGATGAGAAAGCAATTCGAAATCCAATTCATGGATTTTTACAATCGTTTTCACTGACTTGTGACACGGTACATTGTCTTGGTGAAGCAGCACTTTCTTTTTCTCCAAATACGGCCATTTTTCGGCCATTTCGTCCCCATAAACGGTCCAATAACGCTATGTAATAGTCGCTGTTAATAGTCCTTCCTTTTTCAAGGTAGTCAATGAAAATTATTCGATGCGCATCCCAAAATACTGACGCCATAACCTTGTTAGCCGACTGTTGCGTTTTTCTATGCTTTCCAGTGGCTTCATCGTGTGCAGTCCACTCGGATGACTGTCGTTTAGACTTCGGAGTGAAAACATGGAGCCATGTTTCATCCATTGTCACATATCGACACAAAAACTCGGGTTTATTACGCTTGATCATCTTCAAACACTGCTCCGAATCATCCACTCATAGTTGTTTTTGGTCAAGAGTGAGCTCACGGGGCACCCACTTTGCACAGAGCTTTCTCATACCCAAATATTCGTGAATGATACGATATACATGTTCAGTTGATATCTTTGGTGTGTCTGCTATTTCACTCAACTTCAATTTACGGTCATGCAAAATCATTTTGTGGATTTTTTAAATGTTTTCGTCGGTAACAACCTCTTTTGTGCGTCCAATGCGTATGTTCGGTGCTCATTTCACCACGTCTAAACTTAGCATACCACTCCTTGATAGTTGATTTTGTTGTCACAGTATCCGGAAACTCGGCATCAAGCCAAGTTTTTGCTTCAACTGTATTTTTTCCCTTCAAAAAGCAATATTTCATCAACACGCGAAATTCCTTTTTATCAATTTTTTTTTCACAATAATAAAAGTTGCTTCACTGAAAATGCTATAATTCACAAACTAGTGATCCGACAGCTGTAAAATTTATACACGCATTTTTTTAGGGTTAGGGCTAACTAAAAAACATATGGATTTTATTCTAGTAGCGCCATCAATATGTCAGGCCGGGTTACTTTTTAATTGACCTATTAAAAGTAAATATAATACAAAAGTGTAACACATATACATATGCTAAAAGCGAGATATAAAATTTAGCACCAAAGTTAATAATATAAAAACAAGTAATAATATAAATGGTGCAATGTTCCAATCTTATTTTATTCATCATTAGTATAACTAAAAATTGGATTTTTATAATTTATTGCTCTACAAAAACTAAATAATAAATTGTTAAAACAGAAAACTTGATATGTATTTAAAGCGAAATTGTGGAAAAAAGTTTTATAACACAATATAAGTGACAATAATAATAATTTATTGTTTTTTCCAAAGAATTTTGAAGCGAGAGACCCAGCGGAGCTATATCGGATGAATGAAAAAAGAAAAAATCAAATATCTTTTTTATTATGTGTTAGCTACACTGCTATCTTCAAAGACCTGTGTCCTTAGGAATAAACATGATTGATTTTAGCTATTAGGTGAAAATATATAAATTTGTATAGTAAAATATTAATGTTATCAACTATAATCTCACTTATTCATATATATACTATTCTATATCAAAAAACACTTAAGTTAGTGGCTTCTATAATCAAACAGCTTTTTAGTTTATGCAGCATTGTCACTCTAATCTTTAGGAAATAGTGTAAAATCCGACAAGAAATAACCATCCCAGTCACACCAACAACCTGGCTGAATAAGAACGGGTGTTTCCTGATCTCTAAGTTGGTTACTGAGCAAAACGTATGAGGCTTTAAAATGCTATTTAAAAAATAACTTCCCTTCAAATGTTGTATATTACAAATTACTTTTCATTCTTTATATTTTTGCGGTACAAAATTTAAGCTAAAACAACCTAATATTTATTTATGTATATATTTTGTACGCAGTATCAGTGAAATAAACACAAGTATTCAGGAAAATATTAAATTTAAATCATCCCTCACACTACTTGCGGATGAATTTCCGAAAAAAATATTTGAAATTAATTCTATTAGCATTATAAATTATTTTTATACTCACACTTATACTTATAGCATCAGCAATACGTTTAATTATTACAGTGACTAGAACCATTCAGAAAAATATCGTCAACATAATAAAACAATCGCAAACAAATAACGTACACCACTATTGACGAAATTGATCGATAAGTCGATGCAAAAAAGGCCATCAATAACCAGTAATCGGCGAGAAGTAATTCTTTCGCATGACAATGCGACAGCACATGTTAAACTGCAACCCGAATAGTAAATTGTTCCACTCCCATCCGATTCTCCAGACCTGGCGCCATCGGATTATCATAATTTCCGATCGATGCCCCACCGAAGCTATTCTTGAGCGTGTCAATTAATTGATAAAATATTCAATTATTCGTTAGTTGTCCGTTTTTATGTATATAAGTTATGAAAAGTGAAGGGGTTTAAGACACAAAAACTATCAATTCAATTAAAAATACTATTTTATTTTAAGGAAAATCGTATCTGATTTTTAAACGGCTATACAAAACGACACTAAGGGTTTGTACCTATTACAAAACAAACCAAATGCTTATCTCTACCTATCCTTTCACTAAAATCTTATTAAGTTTTAACAAGCAGTCTCGTTTTTCCGAGTTGGCAATTCGTAGCCAGTGTCATAAAAGTCGGGCGATGCAACATGTATCTATATAAAGTCGAGATATAAGTGTAAAAACAACATCAGTAATTAAAATATGTTTCACACAGTTTTTAATACATATCTTTGGAGCAAGATTAAAATTGGTAAAACACCTAGATATACAGTGTAGAAGGGTTGATTTTATATTTCTGGATTTTATATTCAGGCCTGGACATTTCCATTAGAATGTTGGCTTTTTCAAAAGCTACGGTTCAGATGCCGTATCATTTAAACATTTAAATGTTCATAATGTTTTCAAAAATCCTCTTAAGGAAGGGTTCTTAAAGGGTTAGTTTTGATAATATGAAAAAGATTGATATTTTCAAATTTCTAGACTAAAATATCCACTTAATGTATAGAAGGATTGTTACTAAATATAAAGCAAGTAACTACATATTCCAGTAGCTACCTTTGGTCACAGAAAATACGAAGAATTTCCAAGATCTACCTGAAGATAAGATCGGTGCAACTACAAAGTTACTTCACTGGAAGTAAAACATCACAAAAACAAGATGAATATAGAAAACACACTTTTGACGTGTATAAATTGTTTTACTTCACTAATGATATTTAAACACAGTATTCTAAAAATACATAGATACATGTTTTGAAAGAATGTTATTAATTAATATTAAAATGTCAAATTATTCAAAACAAAATTTAAATTCCATAAATCATAGCAAAGAAACAGTTGTAAATTATATTAGCTAAATATTTCGGTACAATGGAAAGATTAATAGTTAATATAAATAATTTTTCTGTAATAGATTATTGGGTTTTTGACAAAAAACTAGCCACGTCATACTTAATTTATTTTAAAATTATTACGTCTGCCGTTCTTCCGTTGATATTCAACAATTTATTTCAATAGGACATTAGGTAATTAAAATTATTTTTCCGTTGATAGAAATACCGATCGGGCGTCATATTTCATTCAATTCCGTAAAATTAATGTCGTAAATTTCTATGCAAATGAAACTATTTAAAACACAATTCAAAGCAGCGATTTAAATCGGTATTACCTATTTACAATATTTTAACAATAAAATGATTCGTTTATATTTTCCTCCGCACGTATTTTAATATATTGCCCAGAGTAATGAAATAATATTAATTAACGCTGTTTGATTATTAGCTAACAGATTTATATTTGCATATAAATGGACACATTGTTGTGCCGTTAAAATTCGCAATTAATTTCACAGTTTAACTCGGTTTTACTACAAAAAAATTAAATGGTTTTACTATATTGCATAAATAACAAAAATCATAATACAAAATAGTATGAAACATAAAACTAAATCATATTATTCATCGCGTTAATTGAAAATTTAACAAATAATCAAAATAAAGATCATTAACAAGCTAATTAAATTAATACATACAAATTTAGTTCAAAATTCAGTTGTAATATTTGTTTCACTTTTAAAAAATCTAATAAATCTAATAAGTCACTAATAAACAGGAACAGTTCAAAAAATCTTATTTTATCAGGAATTATCTTATATCATATTGAGTATTTATGTGAATATATTGATGTCAAAATGATATACTGATGTATTTTTTGTCATGTGTCAGTTTGGCGTTGTGTCATATGCAGTTCTAGCCAATCGAAACTTATACAGGCATGGATGTCTAGATTTTTTACTGTCGTCTCATTACGATACCTCAGGTATCCTTATGGGTCCTCTATCAGAGAAAATCATAAGATCAGTATACTCACTCAGTGTACTTTGTTTTCAAAATCTCTCAAAATATTTTTCAATGTTGTTTTCTTTTAAACGTAAAGGTGTAAAGCTATCGGCTTGATATATTGCCCTGTGTAGAAGTTATCTCTTAATAAAGTAGTTTGCTGATATCTATTAATCCCTTTCCTCAAAGATTTTGTTGTTGTTTCGATTGCACTGATATGATCCATTTATTAATCAATTTATCGAAAATTTTGTCTCCCTTTTTGACGAAAATCAGAATACTTCCTCATTTGTTGGTGAGTTGTTAGTTTCCGCATAGAATATAAGACAAAGTAGAAAGCAATAAAGAAACGAAAGGTAAACCAAATTAAAGATAAGCTGTCTGCAGAGGTGGTATCGAAAAGTGTAATGAAAATAGGTGCAATTTTATTTAAAAATTTATTCTTTTTATCAGCGTATTGTATTTATTGTTTTTGCAATATATATTTTACGTGAGAAATATTAATAAAAGTTAAAAGCTATATGAATACATACATGCAATAATGAAAATAAGCAGCACTTAAAATGAAACTAACTATATAATTTGCATAGATGGAACACATTGTATAAATAGAAGAAATCGAAAATTATTAACAGTAAATTTGTAAATATTTTAAAGCACTGATAAATATTAAGGTGAACAATTATTCTGATTATTTACTTTATGGACCTAAGTTTTGAAAAATAAATAGTTAATTTATTGTTTGTAAATACAGTGCTTTAATATACATTTCTGAATTGCAAACAATAAATTATCTAACTGTGTTCATTGTTGCTTTAATATGTTATATGCAAAAGTCAACTCTAAATTTCTGTTTTAATAGCAAAATATGTATTATTTCATTTATTATTCCATATTTATGTTTATAACATAACAGTAAAGAACGATCATGTATTTTTATTGTTGGTGCTCTGAAGCTCTTAGTATCCTGAAAATAATATTTCTTATGATAGTTTATTATTAGTTTGTTGATTATTGAGACTTAATGAAAGTTGGATTTAATCAAATGCAATTTATAAAAGGTTAGTTAGTGTTAGATCTCAAGATGGTTGCTTTAACATGTTTTAATATACAGATTATTTTAACTAAAATAATAAATAGTCTAAATATTATGTTTTACTAACACAACATTTTTAAATTATTTCCATTACTCTGTTACTAAATTGGGGTTGGATGTCACACACTCTTTTGTACGAGGGTGGTTCAAATATGATCGAGGCAAATACTCTGACACGTTTATTAATTATAGAAAAAAATTACAAAAGCTTTAGGTATTTCTCCTCACTACTTACGCATTTTGTCCATGTTTGCGGAAGTTTTTTGATGCCGGTATCGAAGAATTCTTTGGGCAACTCAGACAGTCATGTGCGCACGAATTCCTCTACCTCGTCGTCGGTGTTGAATCTTTGACTTCCGAGGGCTTCTTTCAGTGGTCGAAACATGTGGTAGTCGAAGACTGATATAGTATGTAGCACTATTGGTACGTTGAGCGCAGGAAATCGACGTATAGCACGCCCCGCCGGTTACAGAACATCGTACGGAGAACCTTACCCGCGGACCCGGTTGTCTTCGCTTTCACTGGCGCCTCTTCCTCCTTCTTCATCTACTCTTTAGACGACATGTTGCTTTCGGGAGTGTAATAGTTTACCCTGTCGCTTCTGCAGTGAAGATTTGCTCTAAAAAACCGCCCCCCTCCGCCACGAATCGCATCAACAAGCGGCGACAAACTTTTAACCGGGTAGCTGCTCGATGTTCAACAGTTTAGGAACCCATCGCGCCTTTATTTTGCAATATTGAAGGTGTTCGTGGATGATAGACTCTACACTACCAATACTGATGCCGAGTTCAGCCGAAATATCTGGAACATTCATCCTACGGTCCTCCAAAATGAGTTGTTCTACGCGGCGAATGGTGTCTGGTGCGTTACTGGTTCGCGGTCGACGAGTATGCGGCTCATACTCGCAGCCATCCTTGAATGCTTTGGCCCTTTTATACTCGGCAGCTCTACTCAGGCACTCAGGACTACCGAACTGATTTGCTCTACGGCGGTCGGCACTTAATGTTCACTCACGGTCGTAGTGCGCGCGTGAGTCATGCACTCGCGACGAAAACTATATCACACTGTTCGCAAGGGACCCAGCTATCACATACTCAAGCCACGACTTTCAAAACATACATGCGCGCCATCTACAACGTTTGTCCCCATCATATTTGAACCACCCTCGTAATATTCCTTTGTTTTATTATCATGATTTTATGCACTATTATTTGTTTTGTTGTAATTCTAATTACCTTATCGTAATTATATCTTATTGAAATATGTTGTTACTGCAAAGGACATGCTTCATACCTTCATGAACGTGTATGGTGCGATAATATAACTAGTTCTTAAAATATGTTGCTTGTTGGTATAGATTAGAAGAAATTTCTTTTTCACAAAAAAATCGATATGCCGTGTACTTTAAAACATTTAGACTTAAGAAAATTAACAAGAACCTTTTAAACATTAATCTCTGGACGTTCATCAACTTAGAATCAATCAAACGTTATTCACACCCGAAGAATAAATTGTTGCGTGATCAGATATTTTATCTTTGCCCGATGGACCCCGAGGACAAACAACGAGCTGCGGCAACAAACAACAAACAAAAAGAGAAACAATCCGATTCCGTGGAAAAACTGCAATTGGCGTATTGCCATTCGAGAAAAAATGGGAAAACGTCCCATTAAATAATTAAACTGATTGGTGGGTAGCGTTAAAGTAGAGCCGCATCTTTACCAATTCAAAACAGGCAGGTTTTGTCGATTTTACTCGTCGGTTCATCACTGAATATATCGTACATTACGTTAATGATGATGGGCTTCTATAACACAAAGAATAATCGAGCGAAAAAAAGAACGAGGATAAAAACGACTTTATAACTGGTTAAAGATAATTTTCAATATCAACAAATTATATTGATCTTCAGCGAGTCATTTCGAAATAAACTCATTAATATAGTTGAGGATATTCGCTTTTTTCTCATCCGCTAGGCCAGCAAGGCGTTTAATCGGATTAGATATAATTGCATTCAGGTAAATACGAAAGCAATAGACTTTGGCTGATTAAGTGATATAATCACGGTATACAATGTAATTTACTGAGAAATCTGGTTTAAATCAAAACACAAAAAATGTTTATGTTTTTGGCTTATTAATAAATTATTGGAAAATATTGTATGTTTACAAAACTCTAATATAAATAAAATAATTAAACAAAAATGTTACCTAGTATAATTTATTTTAACATAGTACATCTAAAGCATATATTATCGAAGAACTTAAAACTACAATATGATTATACAGTTTTATTCAACCACTGTCATATTCAGAATCACTATTGTGAATGACAAGTGAATAACTAAGATGCTTATTTCCAACCTATCAAAAATTTTCTAACAATTTCACCATTTGTCAATTTCTGCGTCAATGTGTCTGATCGAGCTCATTCAAACCGAAAGTATTATTGTCGACAATGCTTCTTTCCATAAATCCAAACATTTTTGATTAGACTGTCCTTAATTACAACCTCTGTTGGAGCACTTGTTGGGATCTTCTCCACCAGTGTACTATGATGTGTTGCCATTCTCTCATCTCTATTCTTTAAAATCTGATTATCAAACCACTGCAAAAAAAAGTTATGGTTTATTTCTCCATGATAGTTACCCTTGGACTTGGAGGAATACACTAATTCTGCAACAGGAATTAAAACGTTCTTGTGTCCAGCATAAAGAACTATATGTCTGCTATGAATTATTAATAACTGTTATGACTGACAAAACCTAATCGATAGTTATTCCAACGTTTACCTTTATCCATCAACTTTTTTTGTCTTTACACTATGTTTATTATCATCTTGCCATGAGTGACCCAATGTGCCATTCTGAAATATCCATGTTTCATCTAATTATACAAATTGATGTAATAATTCCTCCTTGTTACATTTTGTTACATGTTTTTAAAAATTGTATTCTGTTAAAATCAAAGTCTGGAAACTGCATTAAACCTCTTCGTGGCTTATCTTTACACCACATAAATCCAATATTACCCAACATTGTATGAAGAGATGCATATCTTTCAAGTTTTTAATGGACACACTACAGACTAACAATATTCTCTGAAATAGTTTTATTAAAATATGTTTCGATTAAAGAAATTGCTACTACTATTAACTGTTTTTATACATTTCGCATATTTGATCTCTAATATATCTAACATCAAGCTGATCTTAGAAGATAGACATATTAAAAATTAAGGTTTCTAGAAAATAAATAACAATGTATCTTAACGGTTTTGCTCCGTATTCAAATATTGCTATTCAAATAACCATATTTATACCAAATTATAATAATTTAACAATGCTATGCTACAGCAGCAATGTCCTTGTGAGAGTAATTCACAAAGATAATCAAAATGTCACCCATCATAACCCAAAGATGTCAAGACCGAAAAGAAAATATTATAATTTAATATGATTTTTACTATTTGTAATCATTAAATGAAATCTTATATTACTAAAAACTACAGTCTGAATAAGTGTGTAGAAATTTCTTAATGGTCTGGATAATTGTGTGCATTTCCAAATCTCTATGGCTGGGGATCATTATTTCTGACGCACCAGGAAACATTAACAACAGTCTTCAATGTTTTGTTCCAAAACCACCGAATTATGTCCATATTGCTATTCCTGGAACAAACACCATATTTTGGCATTCATATGGGTTTATGGATTTGCTGATAAAACAGTACATTATCGGAAAGAATTCCTTTCATATTACCATGTTATGTTATTCTCTGATCAATGCAGTATCGTTAGAAAAAATTACTCAAGAAAATACCGGTCCCAATACATTACCATGCGCATTCCTGATTTTATCATTTATTTCATTTCCAAATAGGCGTCCTTATACTTAATTATTTGTGCCTTCTAACTCAAGTCAGACATATTTCCTATATTATATTCCTCCTGTATTTCTTCTCTTCCATAGGGTCCAATTTTTTTGGTTCTCGAAAAAACAAGAATTACCAAGAGCCGAATTTTGAGAATGTCATATTTTTTACATTTAATTCTATATTGAAACTGGATTCCTAGACCAGATGTTATTTATTTCTATTACTTCAGTTTTAAATTAATTTCCATATACTAGAGTTCATCGAACAAGTTTTGTACTCCTGATTTAGGGCCCTTTCACTCGATAAACTTGCAGAAAAAAAGTCCATAATTTTTTTTCTGGTAGTTAAATTAAACCGACTTCAAAAAATATATTAGAAACTCACTCAAAAGTACAAAATACAACCAACTGGTCAGTTTGAAGTCGATGCCGAGAAATAAATTAGATTTATTTTGTTCGTAATTCATTTTTGTGTACATTTTACAAAATTATATTATATATATTCAAAGTGATCAGTTAGTAGTACTTAAAATTATATTGTAAATAGAAAAATTGGTTTAGCTAGGTATTAATCTATATTGTGTGTATATAGTAGAATATAAAATACGTGTAGTAGATATGCTAAATAAGCCGTTTGTTTATTTTTATTGAGTTATTACAACGACTATTATTTACACATTTTATTTTAAACGGATTTTATGTGTTAAAAATCTAAGTTTGATTATTTTATACTTTTTAGTGAGTTCCCTATATATTTTTCCAAGCCGGTCTGATCTTTTTGTAAAAAAGTTTTATGCTTCTCATTTTAGTGCTAGATAACCAATAATTTACGCAGTTATTTTATTAAGTATTATAATGGATAGGCGAAGTAAAGGTACAGCCCTTAACAGGAGGAATAGGAATAAACACACAATAATTGGAAATAATGAACACTTCACGTCGCAGGATTAATGCTTAAAAAGCAAACTAACATTTTCCGTTATATCAGTTCAGCAATAACATTATAAACAAATATCTGATTATTTTAGATTAAAAGTATATGAAAACTTTGTAAAGGCCTTCGAAATTTGAGGTTTTCCTCGATTCCCCCTCTCCCCTTCCCCCATCTCATCCTGTCTTAGTTCCAATGGGACCACCTCGGAAGTGGACTGTTTGAATAAAAAAATATGATTTTGAATATCGGTCCATAATTAACCGAGAAATCAGCAGTACATATATTCAATAAAACAGACAGCCGAACATAGAACCTTTTCCTTTTTTGAAGCTGGTTAAATATAAGATAATTTAAGACCATCAAAAGCTGTAAACAAATGACGGAGCTGACGGAAAAATACTTTTAACACAGAGACGTATGATCATCCTCGTATTGAAATCATATTAATTTTGTTTCGTTAAAGATCATACTTCAACCAAATGAGGGCTCAAAAGAGAAAAAAAAACAAGTTTTATAATTAAATTATAAGCTTTAATTGATATTGAAACTAAATGTTACACAGTAGGGTAAAACAATAAAAACATCAAGTCATGCTGAACCTGACTGAGTTATCGTGATAAATCGTGTGAACATTTAATAGGATACTACAAGCTTTTTCCTCCTATATTAATAAGATGTTTAATCGGATTAAATATAGTTGCATTCAGATCATTATAAATGCTATAGGACTTAAGTGATTATAAGGAGGATGCGGTCGAAATATACAACATGATTTTGTTAAGATTATAATTAGAAACAAGTAATGAAAACAATCTAAAGTTAGAAATATATTTCGAAATCTCAAACAGGCTTTTTCATTTTACATATCTAATTTTATTTAATTGAAAATCTGTTTATGAAAAATAATATTCTCTCGCCGAAACCAACATAAAGTCTTCTCTGATTACCGTATAAACTAAATTAGTGTTCGCTTGTTGTTTTATATATATATATATATATATATATATATATATATATATAATCTTTCAAAAGCATATTCAGATATCTGCAGAACCCCAAAATTCTCCCTCCAAAACTAAAACAAAATTGAAACTGAATTTCAATTTTCAAATTTCTTGTTTGATCACCATTTTTTAAAAAGTTATTTGTTATTATAATCTAGCAAATTAATACAAATAAGATATTTATTTTTATCCTCATTTGCTACAGTTTTAAAATTACCTACATTTTAAATTACGAAGTAGTTTCTATTATAGACACTTTGGGTGTAAACCTATGTCACTTTTTTAATGTGCACTGTATTTTATTTATAACTTCACTGTATTGGACTAAATGTTCCTTAAACTTCTGACTAAGCCATAATTATCTAGGAGCTGGAGTACCTCAATATCGATGTTCTGATGTAGCTTCTGTTAATGTCTTTTGGACGTAGTTTTTGATAAAGTTATCGACACTACTTTCAGGTCCTTATACAGATTATCGTTACGAATATACCATGGAGCATCAACAATACCACGTAGTGTATTGTTATGAAATCTTTGTAGAATATTTTTTTGGTTCGGCTGGTATAATCCCAAAGTTGAACACCATAAGTCCACACTGGTCTCATGACCTGTTTTCTTGGTGAAATAAGTATACATTCAGCAGTGTGTTTCGGCTAGAGTTAATAGTATTATGAGATACTAAAACCAAATGAAGCTATTACTTCAGATATCTACTGACATCAATTAAACAAATTAAACGACGTACTGTTACAAAACAAAATTATTCTCTTTTATGACAACACTTGTCACAAATTGCAAGAGATCTGCAATTGTAAGTATTCTGCCACACCGAGCAAACCCACCTTTTGATTGCCACTTTTAGATCGATGCAGCATGACTTGGCTGGCACAGGATTTCAAAATGCAGAAGAAGTGCGAAAATGAGACGAGCAGGGGATCTATGCCAGATAATTCTTTTAACACGGTATCGTTATGTTGCCAGAAAGTCAACATTTTCAGAAAAAGACGGAAAATATTTTAATTTATATTTATTGTACCAATTATTATAAAAATCATTAGAATATATGCAAACACCTATTTGATAAAATAAACATTTTTACTATTATAAAGATAGTACAAAAGAAATAAAATCTATCAATTTAAACTGAGAGGTAAAATTATTATTATTCAGTCGGTTTGAACATTTAATTCTACCTCTTCGAAGACCTTCCATCTTCTACTTTTTTTTGATTTTCAGAATAAATGTGTTGTCCGTAAATGTTCGAAATCATTGCGTATAATTTATTCCACTTAAATCATTATTACGATGTACTACAATAGACCTAAATTTCTTATAATTAAAAATAATAAAAAAAAAACTAACTCAAACTTTTAATAGAAGGAATGTGTTATTGCTTGAAGACTATATTGTTGAAAGATTTCCAATCTTACGAAATTACGTTTTAAATTGCACGAATTTTCATTTATAACTTTTTGCCTTCTTTTATTGACTGTAAAATACTTATTTGTAGTCGTAAAATTTCTCAATATTATATCGACTATTTTTCATCAGATCTATATATTATTTAATGAGAGTTCTTCTCAATTATATATCTTTAATGTATCAACGACAACAAAAACAGCACTAGAGAACCAAAAATACAGATTCTCGCCACACAAATTTTATTGAATAAATCTGAATGACAAAATCATGTCATTCTCACCGTGTAAAATCGCTATGAGAATATTTCATTAGTTCCAACAAGAACTGAATCGAAAATAATTACTTTTCACATTAAAGGTGTGCCTTTTTCACATAATTGATGACGTATTTTTATCATTCAGCAGAAATACAACTTGTATTGTTTACAAATGATTTAAATGTTTTTTTGTTTGATGTAATAATAGTAAAAGCAAGTGTACGCAAAATTTATGGCGCTTACATTAACATGAGATTACCATCAATAAATCATGGAATGTACTTAACTTGAATAATGATAATTAAAATAAACATTCTTCAGATTTTGTACATTTTTTATTCGTTTATACTTATATTTGATGTACTTGTTTTTTAATGGTGCAAGATAGTAGGGCTTGTAGAAATGTATCTTTTACTGACAGAAAGGTCAAAAAGGACAGAAAGAAAAAACATCCTTGCATCTTTGTTAAAATAAAATAAAACATAAATTAGATGGATTATATCTTGTAAATATACCTGTGATAAAGCGTAATTGTTAAGACTATCGAAACAGTTTAAATATATCTTAAATAAAAATATATTGCTAGATGCAGAGCTTAAGAACACCGGTAACAATTCGGCTATTTTCTAGAGGAAAGTTGTTTTGAAGAAAAAAATTGGAAAATTTTCATGAGAAAAGTTAAATATAATTTTTCTTTTAATTATTTAAAGTATTATAGACACAACTTTAAAATTAATATAAACTGTTTAAATGCTTCCCTAGATTTGACACTGTCTCTTCCAAATTGTTTGAAGCTGTCAATTCGAGAGATTTTTGGGGTTGCAAGGATCTATTTCAAAAACGAACGGTTTAAGTGTATTGATCTATTATTTTTATTGAAATAAAACAAAAGATTACCTATCAAACCGCAATATAAAGAAAAAATAACATAAATAAAATTTTATGATTATGAACGGAACTTAACTGAAGTTATTATTAATTAATTGAATGCATCAGTAATTTTGATACCTTCTCTTTCTACGATAATTGGTTTTCTAGTGGATTATCCATTAGTGCCTGATATATTCTTGGTTGTCAATTGACAATCATGTTCCTCGTTAAATATCTTTGGTTGGTTAGTTCATTTTGTGTGTATTACTATTCAGGGCAATACTTATATCGCCTATAAGATATAGACGGGAAATATTTGAGGGACAAAAAATAAGATAATTACTCTGAAATAATTTTTTTTGTTAATAATTATTTTTTTGATGATATCTTTATTAAATATGCTTAGTACAATCTTACTTATAAATTAATTTAATACTACATTTCATTTGTACTTGGATTAATTCACAAGCAAGACGAGTGCGAGATAAATACATCAACATGTATTCCGCAATTATGAAATTATCATACCTTAAGCTATAGTTTACACTAAAGTTATGCACTTTATATAAGTTCGTATGGATTGCTGCGCTTCAAGTTTCTGATATCCTGCGCGTTGTCCAGTAATTGTTTTGCTTCTACGTTAGTATGATTTAGTAATCTTCTTTCGTATTTCAAGGCGAAATCTTGAATAAATTCGCAAATCCATTTGATTTCCAGGTCATTAGTTTATTCATTAATATAATAATTGTTGATAATATGATAATTACTGTTTTAATATTCTATTTTTAGATTAAAAGAAACTGTTAAAAACAATCGATTGCTATAATGGAACTATATATAAATATTGCTATAAGAGCAAATAATATTGGTTATTTAGAAAGTTATATAGTTATCTACGTTGTAAGTTGTCAAATCTAAAAATCTGTCAAATTGATGTTACACGATTACAATGCTAGGTGTAAAGGGTGAGGGTATATATTGAAATTTCAGTATAAAAATTCTTTGCGCATTTAGATGACAGTATGTAACACCATTTGTTATTTGAATTGGGCATCTGATATATTTACCAGATAATAACTCCAGATATCACCAGATATTATACGATGACAGCCATAAAGGGCACTTTGGCATTGTTTTTGATAGGGAAATCAATTTTTGTAATTAGTGCAGACATTATGTTATAATGTGTAATTATTCGTAATAACGTTTCAAAAACGGTAATTGCGACATTAGTTACCACTTGTCAGCTGGAAACCCCCAATACTTTGTACATGTAATGCAGAAATCACCGTAAATGCAATTAAATGCATTAAATTGTGAAATTTCAAGAACCAAAATTCAGTTATAATCAAAACCAGCCTAGATCAACGTTCGAATATGTTTTACTAACTCACCGTATATAAAAAAGGACTTTTTATAGTAAACTATAGGAAAATATGTTAATAATGTCAATATCTGTGTGTATAAAAACATATTGGTGTAGTTACCAAAATGTGATATATTTCACAGAACTTGTCGTGACCAATGATATGGGCCCTAGCATATAAGCAGTTCATAAAATTATATAAAATAATTACGTAACATTAGCAATAAGAAACCAAAATGATAAATATAACATAAACTTAATCTAATAATAAATTAATGTACTAAGTTTTATGTTTGATATATGTTAAACATAAATTGTATTTGTTTTTATCTTAACACTAACAATAAATATATCATAACATGCAAGGTACACACTCCACTCAATTTACGTATAAATCTTCTTAAATGCGTTAAAATACATACAAAATATTAAACATTGATTGATACTGTCACTACGATTAAAAAATACGAATACGACCGAAACTTATTAATTTTAAATTAATAACGAAGCGACGGGATCCAGCCATATTGAATATGAACGTAACATGCAACTATGATGACTGAATGCGCGATATCGTCGAGATGCAGCGTTGTCACAAATCAAGAGTGCAATGATTAATACGGTTATATGCACGTTAATTTCATACTTTGAATTATGAGTTATGCACAAGTGTTATTATTTGCAATTAAGTGTTTAATTTGCAATATCTTTCAAGGCAAATAAATTAATTTTTATACCCAGAATATTAGAATAAAAATAATATATGCAAAATTGAAAATATATATCATTAAAATTTCGGATACAGTTGTCAAAATGACAACGTCTTCTTTCAACTCGAGCCGGAATTTGTAAAAAAAAACAACACAAATACAATACATGAAAATGCATTCTTGTGGAGGCAATATGATTTTAACGATACGGAATTTAAATAAATTTAGTAGGTTCGTTCAGGGATGTCCGAGTTATTTATGAGATTTATCTATATCATTTTTATTAAATCGATTTTTAATTTTTAATGAATTAAAACTATCAACAAGATAAAATGTAATATTTACTAGTTAGTTCTAAATAATTTTTTAAATTATTTACAACCATTCTACCAAAGTTACATTAACAAATAAATTGTGATTCTTATAATGGCTAAGAACAGCGAGCAACACAATGCTAATGGTAGATCGACTCTATAAAAAATTGGTATAGATAAGTCAAATTTGAGTAGAATGAATTCAACAAATAATGTTCTGGAGGTGGGTTTTTACCAGCGGGATCGAATCCCGCCAAGGTATGGTTGCTAATGTATGTTTGCGATTATTTCTAATAGTGAATATCCAAGTAACCAAGCTGGGTAAGACCGAATGTTTTCTGGGATGGTTTCTAAGTTTGTCAATCGCCAGATGGCAACTTTAATGTCGGGCACCTGAGTTAGAGCCGACATTAAACAGTCTGGATCTAGTTCAAATAAACACTTAGTTGGTTAAAAGGAGATTTCCAAATTTAGCAAAAAAATATTTATATACTCGTGGTACAAATGTAGAGTTCTGAATTTTATTTCTATTAGTATGTACCTCGGGAACATGGACGTGGATTTCACACACACGTAATGAGTTCCTTGGAAGACGTTTTCCGTATAGAAATAATTTATAATACAATGAGCAATTTAGCGTTTTGTATAGAAAATTTGCTGTTGTTTCTGATTTTTTACTCATATTCCAAATTTGATTTTCTTATATTTTGCAATTGATGTAATTGTTAGAATTGAGATTTTCTTCCATTTAACCAATACATTTTCGTATCTTTCGATATGAGTTTTTCTTTTTTTCTTTTTAATGGCCTCCTATAAACAGAGTTTAACATCGAGATTGACTGCAAATTACTCAGAATTGTTGCTATATAAATAAATTGGTCGTAGCTACACTAACAAACCAAACATGTGACATAACAAACTTTTTGAAGTGACTTGACTTTGTGATATTCTGAAGGAGCAACATTTGCT
The DNA here is from genome assembly GCF_030347505.1 of Rhynchophorus ferrugineus. Lineage (NCBI taxonomy): Eukaryota > Metazoa > Arthropoda > Insecta > Coleoptera > Curculionidae > Rhynchophorus > Rhynchophorus ferrugineus. The sequence continues at coordinate 17,452,930 of NW_027472590.1, forward strand.
GGCATGGCAAGTGCTACATCGTGAATTCATTTGTAAAGCACATAAAAAATTTACCCATTAAATTTTCAAAAGTCTGTAATGTAAGACCTAGTCATCCTGTTTATCATCAGAAGCTTTTTCAGTGATATTTATGATTTTATAAACTTGTTTAATATCTCTCTTTCTGTTCTCAAATTAAACTTATAAAACTATTCTTAATATAAAATGGTCGTTAGTAGCTACACTAAAAAACCAAACATGTGACATGACAAAGTTTTTGAAGTGACTTGACTTTGTGATATTCTGAAGGAGCAACATTTGCTGGCATAGCAAGTGCTATAGACTTCCCTTTTAAACATGTCGGTATTTGTATTGATATAATTTTCAACTTCCTATCAAGCGTTTTTACGTACAATTATTTCATCACCTGCCGGATTATATAAAAGCTACTTTAATCAATAGCATTCGATAACCCATAATAGTTTCAATCTACTTAAAATTTCGTTTCCTCTAATATCTTCGATCAGCTGAAGCATTTGGTAGTTATTACTCCTAAAATATTAAAACCAATTGTTATAATATTTTAGTAAGATTTGATGATACTCTGTTCCTTATATGTAATTTAAACAAAACTTCAACTTTAACTTACAGAATATGAATTGTCTCGATAGAGAGTTATTTTTTCTTTTGTTTCAAATAGGCCAAGGAGGTTACAAAAATTGTCTAAGTTTATTGTTTTACTAGTTAGAAGGTGATCATCGAATATTTTTATGCCCTAAAATACTGACACAAATATTTTTATGGTAATCCTTGTCAGTGTCTCTAGAACCTAGAGTACCTGTATCTTTAAAACTTTCGTTCTGCTTTCATTAAACATCAGATATTAGTTCACAAAATTAATTATAGTTAATTACAATTTTCAATTCTACTATTGGTTTCTCAAACCTATTGAACAACCTATTACATATATAGAAACAAAATTATAGATAATACAAGTGCTACCAACAGTAGCTCTGTTGTGTTTTGGTAGTATATAATTACTAGCTACATAAAAAATATTTACTTATACTTTTAAGGTTTCGACGTTTCAAGAAAATGAGCATACAATTACATAAATTAAGCATGTTTCGTAACATGTAATGGGTAGAAGATAATATACCACTTAACTAACTAATACAAGTACAAGGGCTACTGTTTAAAATGGTATATTTGCTTTGACCTAGTTGACTTTATGTGTAACATTTTAAAAACAATAAATTACTAACAATTTGAAATAAATTGAAGGAAGGACTATATGAGGCTAGCTCCACTGTTATGTTTCTCTGAATAATATTTTGTGTAAATATATACACTTGAAATAAAATAAAATAAAATGCAATTCATCTAATTGTATATTAAAAAGGATAAGCCACATCCTTCAATATCGCTTTATAGTAAAATAACATTTAGAAAACTGTATGCATTTAGATTTTAGCTAAATTAGAAACACCCAATATCAAATTATTTCTGTGTTTTTTATTTTGGATTGAAGGATTTGTGTGGGTTAATAATATATTTTACATTTAGGAGGCAATATATTCTTTCACTGTTACCATGTCAATTCTACCTTTCAGCTAAACAAACTTCACCAAATATGTGCTGTTGAAATCTTTTCGAATCTTGTTTGTTATTTTTTATAATTTACATCTCCAGATATATGTTAGTAGATTAACTGATATTCCGGTATACTAGGTCGTTCAATAAATTCACGGATACTTCGTCTGTCATAGCCCAAATTCCTTGCATGTACTTGCATGTATTTTGACCAGCGGTATATATTTTGATGTCTTCACTACATAGTATAAAACAAAGTCGCCTTTTCTAATGTTTATTTGATAAAGAGTAACAATAATTATATATATTTCATTGAAATTAGCTCAAATAATTACGCTTCACTACATAGTATAAAACAAAGTCGCCTTTTCTGTCCCTATATCCATATGTGCGCTTAAATCTTTAAAACTACGCAATGGATTTTGATGCGGTGTTTTTCAATAGATAGAGTGATTCAAGAGGAAGGTTTATATGTATAACACATGCATAATATACTAAGGCAACATTGCTAATTTTAGAGGTTTCTAACGTGATGTCGTAAATTAACCTATTTTTTTAGGCTTATTTAGCAATTAGCAAAAACGCTGCCTAACCCTACGAGTTAGATCAAATTAATGTACTACAGTATTGTACACCATAAAAAGGTCTACAAAAAAGTCCGCGATGGTATATGTTTATCTTTTAGGGATAACCCACATTAACCATTTTTATTGTTTACTTTTTACGTGAGAAAATGGCTTATTTACGAAGCTATTTTAAGCAATACGGCATTAATCCTTATCGAATTAAGTACCTTAAATACAGTGTGCAATTAGTATAGATCAATATGGTTCCTTACAGCATGTAAATTAAACAAATATTTTCGGAGATATTACAAATTTAAAATTTGCGTTTAAAAATGCGTAATGTAATAAAAATTGTATGAATTTAGATATTCCAAAGATAGCAGGAAATCTTCATAGTAAGTATAGGGGAAGAGGAATTGTTTTACTCCAAATTTAATGCGTGCAGGCCAAGGGCAGTAATGAATGAACCAAAAATACTGGATCGATTTTAATCATGTTTTCATTGAGTGACATAGGCATATATATTTTATGCCCGTGCAAAGTCGGAGCGGGCCGCTATGTTTTTATATACAACGTTCATATTTTTTCTATAGTGTATTTAATTTAGTATCAGCATTGCACCCGTGCGAAGCCGGGGCGGGTCGCTAGTCCTACATAAAATACCATTTTGCCCTTTAACACTATTGAGTTATTCAGCGATTAAAGATTTTAGTCATTAATCAACGTTATTTCACTAACATTAGTTTTATAGTTTAACTTGCATAAATTTCAATTACCAGTTTTGTCAGATTATAAGCCCTAACGATTTAAAAATTGTGATTTTGATGTCAATGGCAAAGATCAGCCTGGAGGACCAATAATTTCGAAGGCAACACAATTGCAAGACTTATTGTATGGAAATACAGCTCAAACTCTCAAAGAACTTGCAGACAGCTTAGTGGCCTGGGCCATAATAGCGTATTTATGGCCATAAATTATTGGTATGCATATAGTGGGATCAGCTAGGTATAGTGTATTGAAAACTTCTGAAAACCAAAACTCAAATCAATCTGATCAATCAAAACAAGAGCTGAAGAACAGGGTCCATGTTCAGAAATTAACAAAAAATATACGTAGATAAACCTCTGTATTGAGTTTTCTCCTTCGTTTCTAGAAAATTACTAAACAATAAAACATTACACCTTAATATGACTTAGCAGCAGTATTTTCTCTCACTTATCAAAATAATACTAAATAAATAACGAATAATGAAGCTAGATCTGTTGTTACAATGCATCTAATCTAGAATTATAATCGAAAGAGGTTTGTCGTGTGTGTTACGCAAGTATAGAGATTGTTACGTCTCGTTTACTGATGTCTTATTGGTTGTTATGGATAAAGATCAGCAGAAGATGAACGATCGTTGAAGTTAATAATGCAAACGGAATACTAAGCATTTGTTGCGCTTCATGAATCATTTACAATTTCAAAAAAAAATTTATTTAGGAAAATTCTTCACATGGTGTTAGTGAAGGTTGTTCATTATTAACCGAACGATGGCAATCAATTAGTCATTGTTTGACAATGAGTTATTCATACAAGAACAGAAGAACTAATGGGAAGTGAAAACAAGTAGAAGTCTAAGATTAAAAGAATTAAAAAAGGAAAGCGAGACAACTAATGCATATATTTTAACTAGACGTTATAAAAATAAAATCAAGTATAGATAACACAATTTCAAGCAATTTCAGTGTGATTGCAGCTATTAATACTTAAGAACAATTAGCGAATTCGCTATGCATTTGGTTGTGTTCACACCACTTGTACGGCCTAAATATACGCTGTATGCCTCGTTTTTCTAGATCCCTTATATGCCTCAAACATGTACAAAATTGCCTACAATTATCATTACCCATAAATTCCTCACATTTTCTTATAAAATATGCATGAACACCATTTAATGGTGATACATACAAGCTTAACTACCTTATTAAACAGTAGAAAATGAAAATGAGTTTTTTCTCTTTCCCTATTATCACCCCTTTTTTATTAATAGCATTATGTTTCATTTAGGATTGTGGGCACACTTATAATTCAATTCATTACAATAAGAATAATAAAAATTAGCCAAATTATTGACATCAAAAATAAAATTAAATAATAATAAGTTAGTTAATTAAATCTAGCGTTTTTTTCCTGAATTTCATCAAGTATTCCCAATCAAAAATAGCAAAACATTAAATAAGTCTGAACATAACCATAAAATTAGCAAATAATGAAGGAAGGAACCAGATTTAAGTTTTCAAAATGCGAATGCATATATCCTGTTAACAATATACTAAATCCTCAAGAAGGAAGGATAAAAGAACCAGAGAGTAAAAAGGAAAAACCAAATCAAAAACCCTAATATTTGGAGTGAAGTAAAAGAATATAAATGTATAATTAGGAAGAAAGAAAATCATGGAAGCCCTGAAACAAAAGGCGAAAAAATATAATAAAGAACGAAATAAATATGAGAAAAATAATGGTAATTATGAGATGTGAAATAAATTAATAAACCAATTGTTTTAACACTAACTGCAAATGAAAAAGGAACAAAAACGCTAAATAAAAAAATAATTTTAAGAAAACATACACAAGACTAAGAATATCAATTTAAGAATATATAGGCAATTAGACTGGAGAGGTCAGAATGAAAATTAAAACCCATATCTAATAAAAAAGCAAGAATCCAAGGAAATCAAGCAATAATTGTGTAGCAGGAATTGAAAAAAGGGGAAACAAAAACACCAATAATAAATATCTTAACAGAAGAGAAGAAATTATTTATTTTTGATAAGAAATTAACCAAAATTAAAATAACTCAATAAACTAATAAAAAATAGATTTATTACAATTTCATGTGATATTATGATAATGTGGCATGTGTGTATTAATGCTGAATTTCATATTTTTTTGAATATAAGCACTTTCTAGTATTAAGCATATTATTTTTCATGTATTTTGGAAATGTTACATTGAAAGGTTAACATTTCAGTAAATTGTATTGTAAGACTATAAAAATGTAGATTAGTAAATAAGTTTTCTCAAAACAATTACATGTATTTTAATATTAAATGTTGCTATCTCGGTAGCTGCAATAATTAAAATGATAGGACAGCTTTTCTACTGGTACAATAGTCGCGAGTTTGAATCCCGCTTGTTATAGATGTAGTTACTTTATGTTTATGACTTTGCTTTTAAAGTCACTCTAGTAACTAGGCTGGGTAATACCAGGTGTCTTCGAGGATGATTTCCAAATTAGTCACTGGTCAGTCGGTAGGTTTAATATCCAGAACCGTGGTTCGGAGCTCACGTTAAGTTGTAGGTGTATTCCGGATAAATCCTAGTTAATAAAAAGCAGATTTTAAAATAAAATGTTCAAATATATATTAAAAGCCATTATAGGAATGGAGAATATTTTGAAATTTTTTAGAAATTTTGTGAAATGTTAAAAGAACGTCAAGTATGGAAGTTTTTTGATGCCGGTATCGAAGAATTCCTTGGGCAACTCGGACAGCCATGTGCGCACGAACTTCTCTACCACGTCGTCGGTGTTGAGTCTTTAACCTCCGAGGGCTTCTTCCAGTCGTCCAAATACGTGGTAGTCGCAGGGTGATAAATACGGACTGTAGGGAGGGGAGGGGTGTTTCGGTACCTTCCACCCTCATACCGATATTGTATCAAGCGTGAGACATGCGTTATACTGGAGAATAATTGCAATTCGTGCTGGAATGCTTCTCCGTTTCAAGCACTAAGCGGATTTCACGCGTGATTTCAGAAGGTTAGAGTAGTATGCAGCGTTAATGGTAGGTTGAGTGCGCCGGAAACCGACGTACAGCAGGCCCCGCCGGTTCCAGAACACCGTACACAGAACCTTACACGCGGACCTGGTTGCCTTCGCTTTGATTGGTTTGCGATATTGAAAGTGTTTGTGGATGATAGACTCTACACTACCAATACTGATGTCGAGTTCAGTCGAAATGTCTCGAACATCATCTTACGGTCCTACAAAATTAGTGGTTTTACGCAACGAATGTTACCTGGGTGTGATGCTGATTCGCAGTCGACGATCATGCGGCTTTTTCTCGGCGTTTTCGCAGCCACCCTTGAATATTTTCCATTTAAATACGGCAGCCCTACTCAGACATTCAGTACCGAACTAATTTCGCAAACGCAGAAAAATTTCCATCTTTTTAACGCCTTCCCATACTAAAAACGAATGACAATACGTTGTGCCACGGCGGTCGGCACTTGACATTAACTCATGGTCGTAGCACGCGCGTGAAGCATGCGCTTCCGACGAAAACTATGCCACAGTGTTCGCAAGGGACCCATCAATCACATACTCAAGCTGCGACCTCCAAAACATACATGCGCGCCATCTACTGCGTTTGTCTCCATCATATTTGAAGCACCCTCGTATCTTTACAAGTTTTAATTGCTGGTTTATATTATTAGATATAGTTTTTGTTGTAACCTAAAATTGGTTTGAAATAATGTTTGATTCACCTTAGTTCAGCCAGAAAGTTGAGAATGGTAGTTATGGATAAATATTCGGTCTTGCACGGAACCTAAAATATTTTCTATCTTGTATATATGAACATATGTATCAGAACAAATAGGGATAACGACAATCTAAATTGGTCTTTCCAAATAGTATAGCGTTCCATATAAGATAACAGGTTTTTACAAAACAAGTCTCACCCTCAACCAAGAACTCAAGGATGGAGCTTGACCTATACCGATATAAACTCGACGCAGAAAGTCGATGATGTACTTTCTCTGGGTTTCCTCGAGTAGATGTGTTGTCAATCACTGAAATAAATCATAAATAATTCCATTAAATCTGTTAATAGTCGCCACGCACTCAGTCCAGTTAATTCCATATGTATGATCTTCTTCAGACCTAATATTTTGTCTTAGAAGGGAATAGAAAATTCAAAAATTAATAATATGAATGTATTATTAATATGAATTTTCACGTATCTAAGCTATTTAATGTACAAAATTTAGTATAAAGAGAGAAATAAATTTCAAAAAATATGAAATGAACGAGATGTTTCGCATGATGACGGACATTTTCGGGTCAAAAGGACCACACACGTATGACAACACGCAACTGGGACGCGATAAAATATCTCTGCGTATTAACGGTTTTGAAACCGTTGCCAATTTTCTACAATTTCAATAAAATAAGCCGTCTGCCGATGCGCCCTCTGGCGTGGCGGCATCGGAACAGCATTACATTTATCAAAACACGCGGGATATCCGAAGCCGCGCTCGAAAGGAGACGGAGCCAACCGCCCGGCAACGCGAAAGACGAGGACGCATCAAGCCCGGAGAAAAGAAATGGAGTGCCGTTCGTGATAGCTGAAGGGGTTTCGGGTCGGATTGAAGGCGGAAAGCACGTGGCCGCACCACTGAAAAGCGGCATCGGAAAGGAGGAGGAAAAAAAAAGCGCGCAGATTAAAACGCTTCGACGAAGTTACGATAAATCTTCGGCGTGGTTGCTCGGTAATGATTTTCGCCTCAAACGATGGTCAGCAGTTGCGGTGATCCGGCGTTCGATGAGGCGAATTGGTAGGTGTCGGTTTTTCATATGCCGAATAAAAAACCGTTTAATAATTATGAAGATTTATTACTGATTATTGTACAACGGTTCTAGTATTATATTTTATGCTTTATACTTGCCGAAATTATGTTTAGCCGCATGTATCAACAATATTTCCTTATACTGTCTGTTGAGTTGTTGGAAAGAAAACAATATTGTAAATTGAATATAATTTATTTTCTCTCTTGTTTGTGTAAATTAATACCAAGGACGAGTTGCTTATTTATATAAAAAAATATTTTTACAACAAAAACTGAACCGATCCCAAAAAATAAATAAGCAACCCACTAAAAATTAAAAATAATCAAACTTAGACCTTTAACACAAAAAAAAAACGTTTTGAAATAAAATGTGTAGGTAATACTCGTTGTAATAACTAAATAAAAATCAGTTTGAAGTCGGTACCGTGCCCAAACAGTTATATTAAATTAGATTTGTTTTGTTTCCTTTTAATTTTGTGTTTATGACATGAAATTATATTATTATATTTGTATCCTTTGAGGGTTCAGCACCGACTGCAAACTGATTTTTATTTGGTTATTAGAACGATTATTACGTACATATTTTATCTTAAAGCTTTATTTTTGTGTAGCGTTAGATATTTACTCAATAAATTATGCAGCTATTTTATTAACTATTACAGTGGATAACCCAAGTAAAAGTAAAGCCCGTATGGAAAAAATAGGAATAAAGAAACAATGATTGAAAATAAGGAATATTTCAGGCATTGGGACCCGCTACCTAGTCTAGGTGATTTGACAAATGTTCCAACCAAACTAGAAAAAGAAGGTTGCTGCTCTGTTGAGAATCGAACCCGCGACCTCCGCGTGTGAGCTTAACTATTACACCATAGAAACAGTTGCCTGCCATGTTTCTATGACTTCTCATATGATATGTTTAGTGCTTAAAAAGCGAACATAACATTATAGACAAATATCTGATTATCTTGGATAAAAAATATGTGAAAACATTGTACGTGCCTTTGAAATTTGGTGTTTTCCCTCGATTTCACTCCGCTCTTCCATCTGATCTTAACTTGGTTCCGATATGGAATAACACTGGATTTAGTCATTTCTTGTAAGTATTTAGTAATTCTGTTAACTTTTCTTATCAATTCTTTCTTCTGGTCCACACTTTTATCAATACTGATTCTCGTTGTCAATGCACCGTGTTTTATAGGCGAAGCTCCTCCCTCGGGTTCTTAATAGTGGTGGGGAAGGGTGGTCCAAGAAATGCTTCTCTACCCCGATTCCTTCGAAGTATCGAGAGGGAAATATCGGAGAGTATCTAAGAATCTCTTAAGGATATCTCGAAAATTCCACGATTTTGGGCCTTCTTGATGTTTATGTTTATAAGCGCCTTAAAGAGTCCCCCACCAGGTCTAACTTCTGATATGTTTCGTCTAGCCTCGGTGTTTGAACCCCCATTATCCGAAATACGCAACAACCAGCCGATGGGATATCTTTTTGTTGGAGACGTACAAAAAACATGTTAAATGGTCTAATAAATTAAACCCCTGAACTATAAAAAATAAAACTACAATTTTCGTAAATTTAAATGACTTCCTTAAATATAAATAACTAAAATTGCGTCGCAACACTGTCAAATTTGTTATAACACAATTTAATTTCATATTGTCTTCAATAACCTAACTGTTATATCCTGCAAATTTCTTGATTTATTATTACAATTTTAGTGCTCACACCTCTTAGTTCTAACCTATCTCATAGGGAAACACCTTTTTTTCTGTCATATGCTATTACAAATCAAAAAAAGCTTGTCACATCTGTTTTTTGGATTTGAGTTTTTCTCCTGTTTGCTTCATACTATAATTTTTTCGCAACCCCTCTCTAATTACACAAGTAAAAAAATTCGGGTCGACTTTTGTATCCCCTGAGATGAGAACGATTCTTAATATTACTTGATGTCCTGGACTCATATCTTCAATTCTTGTGTCAAGATTAGTTCTTGTTTTCAACTCTACGCATAATGGCAGCATCACGTTCTTATAATAGCTATCAGTTGACGACGTTGTAGTACTTTGGTTTTGCTATATTAAACACTGACAAGTCATGGGTACCATAATTTCTTTATAACGCGTACAGAACAAAGTTGTAGAAGAGGTCACTTAGTGAAAATGTATAAATATTGTTCTCTATGCCGACATTCTGGAGAGAACAGAAAAATTATGTTGATAATAGCTACTTTTGCTTAATGAATGTTGTCGGTATAAATACAAGAAATAGCACAGCATCAATATCGTATCATCAGTACTGAAATCAGTTGCATGTACGGTCAGCTCAGGTATAAGTGCAAAAAATGACTTTTACAATTTCGTCTACATAATCACCGGCCAGCAATGAAAGTGATTTTGCCTGATATTCAAAAACTAATGGCAGACGCAAACAAGTATAATGTTACAAGATGTTTAATGCTTGATGAAGTAGAAGCGTGGGCATCGTTTTAAAGTGTTGTTCTTACAACAACATTCTCGGTAAATACAAATCACTGCATTATAAGTAGTAACCTACAGCATAGCACTAAATTATCACAAGATTGGAGCTCCAATGTTTCTCAAAATACATTTAATGCATTCACATCTTGATTTTTCCCCAAAAACTTGGACGAAATAAGCCACGCCTAATAAAAGCGGCAACCCAATATATATCGAAAACCGAAAGGCTATTACTGTTGAATTCTAATGCATGAAACAGGTCCCAAGCATGATAAAAGATCCAGTTCGACTTCTGTTCATTTTTGATTTATAATTTTTAATTCATTAACTAGTCGTTGGTCAACGTATGGTTAAAATAGTAAAATAATGAATTTATTGAATATTTCAATGGAAAACTAAGATCAATTTTAAAAACAGATTGTTGATTTGGATTCAGCCCTCCAGTTTACCTTATACATATTTTTTGATTGCTCAGGTCCAAAATCGTATATACTTGTGTTAGTACAGTATCTTTTATCTTGTAGGAATGTTCGTATGGTCGGTCGGTCGAAATTCTGTTGATGCGATTGTTTGTCCGAACACTCTCTACTATTTGTGGAAGGAATTTGCACGAGAACTAAAAACACTTATTGAAGAAACAATTGTTTATTACGATATTAAACGATACATGTGGTCGACGGGAGAATCAACAGGATATTAAATTAAGGTAAAGGAAGTACGGTAGCGCTGTGGAAGTGGTACTGTTACAAGGGGGTTATGAAAAGAAAAGAGAGCGAGACGTCGTCGTGGTGGCCTTTTATAGCCAGGAATCGTATGGTACTAATCTACCAGCGTTGCCAACAAAACCACAATCTTCTTGTGTATCAGATCAATAAGTGCTATTTGCCAGTCTTGTTGAATTTGTTTATCTTTCCGTACCCAATTGTCAACTGCAGTCTCCTTTTTTATCTTTTGTATGTATAATTTTATGGCCCTTCTCCTAGATCCAATAGTCAGTTGTTCAGTTCATTTTCCTCGATATAATTTCATTTCTCCCTAAAATTTTATGGTTACTATTTATACAAATTTTCTGCTTATAATTTGCTTTTGTAACTTCGCTACTATTTTTTATATGCTTATTTAATGTATTATTTATATTTGGTCTATGTCTTTTTAAAAGCGTTTCAAATACACAGTGAAGCAATTAGAATCAAAAGCTCAAATGATTTTTAAAATAATAAAAACTGTTCTAGCTACTATTATTTTGTATATTTAAAATATTAAAATGTAATGTAAATGTAAATGTAAATTTCTGAATTATTAATTACTTATTAATTAATTTAGTAATTATAATTTTAATTATAATAATAATAATTTGATCTAATTTTACGATGTGGTTTTATGCAAACTAAAACAAAACTTAATATAATAGAAATATATAAGATTAATGGATATTAAAATCTGCTTAAGAGGATTCTGATGATTTATATAATAGCTATTTCTTCCATAAATTTCATTTAAAAGCTTTATTTATTATTTTTTCTAATTTGACACACATACAAAAAAGTTTAATTCTAATTTTTATTTTAATTTTACGCAAACCTGAGCCATGGTCAATAAAATAACTCGATTTAAAAAAAAAAGTGATTCGCTTTCGATAGAAATGAAAATGTACAGTTCGGTAACACTGAATAATCATGAATGGTAATAACGGCTGATTTTATCGATCAAAAAATTTGAGAATCAAGGACTCAGTAACGACAAACAATTTAAAAATAATTTACATTTCATCCGCTTCATTTATATCTTAGACAAGAGCACTTCCTTTTACAATCAGATATATATATATATATATATATATATATATATATATATATATATATACTAAAAATGCTAATAAATCTTTTAACCTACTGGAGGTAGCTCATCGTAAATCTATTTTTACACATATTGTTAAATGGTGAACTTCCCAGCAATACTAGCATAATTATCTTATCCTGGAATTTTTCAAGAATTGCATGAACTACTTGTGAATACTACTACTACAGTGAATAAAGTTACTAGAACGAAAGCAAGTCAACCATTTGAGAATAGCAGATTTTGATAAAGTGCCGTACCGAAAACATAATTTTTCACAAGCTTTCTCAGAGTTTTTGGTATCATCTATTTTAAAAAGCAAACATATTTCCAATCACAGAACTGTTACCTTTAATTCACAATTTTTTCGAGAAATAATCCAAAATCTCAAATTCAAACATTGATAAACCATGCCATTAAGGGGACCATTTAAGAACATAATCACTTAAATACACGAAAATATTTCATAGTAACTTTAGTAATTAATATTTACTTTTAATTAATGAACAATATATAATACAAAAAAGCCAGATGCACTTATTAACATATGATGCAACTAGGAACAGTTTAGTATCACCGAAGAAGCAATAGAGCGATGCTTCCTACAACAACAAAAAAACCATTTACTGTCCAAGGACGCAATAAAAACGAACACGTTAAAAAACATAACAAGTTTACGAAAAAAAAGCTCATTTCAACAATTGGGTACGCTATAATAGGTGCACTTCAATGTGTCAAGACACACCGGCGACTGTATGTCTCGGGCAACTTGAACCTGACGTGAATTTTAAAATTAATGTACTTCAAAGGTACTTCTGGGAGAGCGCTTGAACTTCATACAAATTCGTGTTAAAAGAAGTTAATTGAAAGAATTAATAATGAGGTAAAATTGTTAAACAAACATTGAAAAAATAAGGACAATATAGAATGTAGTGAGTAACTGTTTATTTTAAATTCAGTATTCTTCATTTAAAGAATTTGTTTGCAATTCTGTTCTAAAATCATGTAAAAAAATATAAATTAATATTAATGTATATAATATAATTTTGCATGTTATTACATTATAATTAATATCTCTTAACTACTATTAATATATCTTGCTATGAATTCATCTCTATTCTACAGAACTTATGTTGATTGTCACAAAATACATAAGATGATTTTTTACAAAGAGTTTTTGGTTTTAAAATTTAGAGAGTGAGAAACAGAGAGAGAAAGACGAAGACCTATTAGTATATTTATTTCATCATCTCAATCTCACTAAATAAGGAAAATTGGTATATACATTGAGATGAAATTAATATATTTGTTGCTTGTCTTTTTCTGATATAATGCATTTTGCTATTTTTGTGAAGTGATCAGTAGTAATCAGTATCCATGTTGATATTCCATCATCCTCGCTATCATTTCTCGATATCTTTATATCATAATGAAATCATTTCCCTTGTTTTTTCTTCACACGCCTAAGTTGCAGGAAAAAAAGTTAAGATGGTTGTCAAGGAAGTTGCGTTTAAGGTTAATCAACCAACCAACCAACTGTTCTGGCCTTGGACAATGTTGGTTTCCCAGTTTTTGTATTGCTTATCTTGGTTCATGCCTTCTTCAGTGCTATTTACTGTATCTTCCATCCAAAAGGCTGATATCTCCATGGAGGCCACCAAAAAGTTTGTTAATTTTTTATTCGTATGTCATTGTAATCTGTTTCTCAAAAACTCTGTTTAAACAAACAAAAAAACAAACTTCATTTCTTAGTCATTTCTAATACGGTTTCGTAGAAAAACATATGGAGTTTGCCTTAGATATCTGATATCAAACATCTCAAGCTTAGAGATGTCGGACTGCAATAATGGTCATTTCTTAGAGCCATATATACAAGGACTGGCAAGAAAAGCGTTCGAAAGAGGCAGATTATATGATTGTAGAATTTCATCTAGTTTTGTACAACTTTATCACTTTAGTGATTATGGCAAATTTATGGCTAAAATATTTACATTCCCTCAAAAGTTGGTAATAACATCTTTTAAAGATATTCAAGCCTTATTTCAGACAACTAGAGAATATCAAGCGCAATGAAAATACCTCTTACTGTTAATCGCTAAACAATTTGTACAGTAATTATCTTTAGGTAAAGCTTTTATATACCTTCTGAATAAGCTCAACTTAGAGGCTAGATAACCCTACCCTCTAAGTTACCTACCTACTTTTTAAGTGATTATGTGGTCAACTTCTTAGGGTGTACTAAAGGTTTATGTTAAATATTGTTCTTCGCAACTTTTTATCGTTACTTATTGGTTATCATTCCACTTAAATATAAAATATATGAACTTCGTAAGACGCTTTACTGGACCCAGGAGCATGGAGACAACTTTTAAATCAATACAAAGCAACAAGTGTTTTATAAAGACAAAATGATCAAAAGGCAATAAGTATCTTCATATAGTAATAATATACATTTTACACTTGTTTTTGATGTCAAATAATGAAATGCCAAATATAATGGACATATTATCATTGATTTAGATACGCTTGAACAGATATGATATTTGAATTCAAATGCTTGCAGCTTCTACTTCGACTGTTCGTGTGCATCTTTGGTACAGAGAAAATCACAAGAAACATGTGGACTAAATTTGGAACATCACACTAGGGAAAATGTTTACTTATTTGTGCACATACCCGATGGAAAATGAAAAGTATCGCGTATATCTATTTAAATATATACAAATTGCTTAGATAATAACGATTCGAAATTATATATGTGTTTTATTTCCATGTAAAATACCTAAATCAAAACAAAAATATGAAGACGCATTAAAAAGAAGGCCACCGTAGGCCACCGAAATTATTCACATAATTTAATTTTTTTAATACTTAATCACCAGAAATTTACAAGTTTTTCTACATGATGTACAGTTCAGAATTTGAATTATTTCCAGCCACCTGTAATTTCGGGCCTTCATTAAAATTCAAATGTTCTTTTCGTATTCAAATAAAAAAAAGGTTAAACCGAGATTCGCCAGACGAGATGTTTCCTCTCCTCGACCCGGCTCGGGTCCAAAACAATCGTAAAATAATGGAGTACATCCATCAAAAAAACACGCAACTCTTTGGCTATTTGAATCCATAATCTACGAAACCCGTATCAATAAAAAGTTCAGTGAACTGAATTACTAGAAAATCTTTCCTATTGTATATGCGAGTAGCTTGTAAATTAATTCTAGTTTGGTCGCGTCTCAACAACAATCTGCTTCAATTATAATTATTTTAGAATGAGCGTGTAAATCAATAATAAATCTGTCGAAGTAAGTCCTTATCTCAAGATATATTAACAACGTATTGTTGGTTTTTTTTTGCTATTTGAATATCGTAGGAAGTCGGAACAACTTTTATGTTACTTCTTTAATTTGAAGACATCTGCAGATAAGACAGATTGTTAACAGTGTTGACATAAGTAAAGCAATTCCTTATGAGTGGTTTTAAAAGATGAATTGATTGATTTTTATCTTAGGTCAACATCTTAGGTTCGGTTTTTACAATGTAACAAGTCAATTGAAAAGTTCCCGGCCTACCGTATTAAAACACATTTATTTGGCAAAATTAGTTTTTTTTAATTCAACATAATGCCCTTCAAGGGTGATACATTGATTATAGCGACCCTCCAACTTTTCGATACCATTTTTGTAGTACGATTTGTCCTTTGCTTCAAAATAAACCTCAGTTTCGGCGATCACCTCTTCATTCGATGAAAATGTCTTCCCAGCGAGCGTTTTTTTAAGATCTGAAAACAGGAAACACTCGCTCGAGACCAAATCTAGAGAATACGGTGGATGAGGAAGCAATTTGGAGCCCAATTCATGGATTTTTGTGTATTGTCTTTATGAATCAGCACTTCCTTTTCCTTAAAATTCGGCTGTTTTTGGGCGATTTCGTCCTTCAAAATGTCCAATAACGCTATGTGTAATACATTGTAATGTAATAATCATCCATTGTCATATATCGACGCAAAAAATCGGCTTTATTACGCTTGATCATCTTCAAACACTGCTTCCTCCGTAGTTTTTTCCTTCAAAAAGCAATATTTTATCAATACGCGAAATTCCTTATTATCTATTTTTTCTCTAATAACAAAAGTTGTTTCACTCAAAATGCTATAATTCGGAAACTAATGATCCGAAATCTGTTAAATTTATACACGTATCTTTTGATGGTTAGGACTAACTAAAATAAATATGGATTTAATCCTAGTAGCGCCATCTATGTGTCAGGTCGGGCACTTTTCAATTGACCTGTTATTACATATAATTAGATCTTCAAAATTTTAATGAAATATTTACTCTATTAATACAGCCATTATATAAATAAAAAATATATAAAATATAAATACAGTAATATAAATATTAATATTAGAGAGTGCCAAAGAGAAATTTAACTAATTAATTGATAGGAACAAATATGTAATACAAGTGTAGAAACACATATACTAATATAGTAATATTGATAATACTATGCTAAATAATAAATCTAAATAACAAAATTAAATGAAAATTAGTAATTAAAAATATTATGTTAAATATGTTACGCAATAATAAGACGCGGAAATATATTTTTTAAATTTATTTATATTAACAAGCATTGAAGAAAAACTGTTGTTACAAAACAAAAAAATTCAAAATATCTAAAAGCTAGAAGGAAACCTTTAAACAGGTATACCTGCTGTTTTTACTAAATGTTGTTCATTCTGACGACTGTTTGTTTCCTATAGCGTGCCTCGTCATAATTTTGCATTATAAGAACAATTATTTCATCAATTTGTTCAAAAACCTCATAAAATACATCACTCTTTACTACTGTTAGAAAATATTATGGTATATTGAATTGCATTGTTTTTGGACTATTGTTAGTTAACTATTATACTTAAATAATATATGCCAAAAACACTAATGTACATTTATTGGCGAAAAATACTAAGCATATACAATATTATTAAAAAGCTAATTAAACTACTTAGTAACAACAACTAAAAATCCGATGGCATTTTAAGAGATCTTCTAGATCTTTGTTTTCAATTTTTTCTATTTTTATTTTCTTTGATAAGAAATGAACCAAATTTCTCGGACCTAATTAATTTTATTTTGAATTCTAACGAAATGGGAAATAGCTTTCGAATGAAAATTTTAAAATGATTAAAAGGAGTTTGTGTACCATTCCATGTAGATAAGACTTGGGTCTACTACAATGATGATAATTGAAAACTGGAGGTTAATAAGAGGTATAAACCATCAGTTCTTCAACAGCTAGACAAATGTGTTGTCCAAAATCGGTTAAGAAAATATTTTATATTAATTTATATATGCAATCATGTATATGCTAATGAGAGTCTTGGCACGAGTATGGCTAAGGAAGAGTCCTAATTCAG
The DNA here is from genome assembly GCF_030347505.1 of Rhynchophorus ferrugineus. Classification (NCBI taxonomy): domain Eukaryota; kingdom Metazoa; phylum Arthropoda; class Insecta; order Coleoptera; family Curculionidae; genus Rhynchophorus; species Rhynchophorus ferrugineus. Next base: position 17,470,407 of record NW_027472590.1, read on the forward strand.
TGGCAATTGAATGAGCTTCTGAGCTGGCTACTCGAATAAATCATAGTTGAATCCAGTAGTTTTATTATAAAAAACCACCTACGGATCCTCAATTCTCACATTTATATTACTATGCAATATTTTGAATGAATTAGGTGAATCAATTGTGAAAATGGATCCCATTTGTAAGATTTGAATACTCAAATAACTCATGAATATATATATATATATATATATATATATATATATATATGTATGTATATATATAAATATCATATGCTATTTGAATGCTCATGCAACACAACAGAACAATTGCAAAATCATTTGAATTAATTTAACAACCAGCTTATTAGCAGAAATTACTATAAGAGCACATTAAGCTGCAAAATATTGGTTTAATAAATCTAAATATTAGTAATAAATCCACCATACGAACCAGATTTGACCACCATATATTAGTCATTATAGAATTGGTATTTATTTTATACACTTTAGTATATAATCATAATTAATTGATTCGTAATATATTGATATGATATATGTTGATCCAAAAACAGATGACACGTACATACATTTTCAAACAAGTCGTAAAAACCTTCACTAATAAAAAAGTTATAAAACATCCTTTAGGATTTATGTATTATTTAATAATGGACACTTATAATAACAATGCGAATTTTATTAAACCATCTCTTGTCAAATTTATGAACACAAAATTTGAATTTATCTGAATATTATAAATAATATTTGAATATATACATAACCAAATATAACGTAACCATATTTCTCGGTATTTCGAACGTTCCCGTTTAGTAAAATGGTTTTTTTTCGGATACTAACAAGACGCTACAGAGGTTAAAAGTGAGATTTTGTGTAACATTAATGCCCGCGTTTTCCTCGATCTTTACTCATTCTAGATTATTGGGCGCTCCTGGTATTTGACATATTGCGCCATTTGGAGAAATATTATTGCTTCAAACCAGATGTCATTTACGATATACCCATAACATCGAGCTACGCGTATTTTAATGATCCATCAACATATTCTTCCCAAAAAAATTCATCAAAATATAAGTGACAGATGTTTGAAACTGAAATTCGGAAAAAATTGACTGATAAAGTATCATGAAAGATGATTAATTGAAATAAATTTGCTTGATATAAAGTATTCAATCAATGAATGGCCTTCAAGGATAGCTGATGTGATAGTCGGAGGTTCGAATCCGGCTCAGAGAATAGGTGTTTCTAATTTGAGCCTTTGATTGTCTGTAGGTAAGAGTTAACAGGTCAATTGAATAGTACCCGGCCTGACCCATAGATGGCGCTACTAGAATTAAATCCATATGTTTTGTATTAGCCCTAACTCTCGAAAAGTGCGTGTATAAATTTTACAGCTTTCGGATCATTATATTGTGAATTATAGCAATTTGAATGAAGCAACTTTTGTTATTGTGAAAAAAATGGATCAAAAGGAATTTTGCGTGTTGATAAAATATTGTTTAAGGGAAAACGATACAGTTGAAGCAAAAACTTGGCTTGATATCGAGTTTCCGGACACTGCCTCAGAAAAATCAACCATCAAGGATTGGTATGCTAAATTGAGACTTGGTGAAATGAGCATCGGAGACGGCGAACGCAGTACACGCCCAAAAGAGGTTGTTACCGACGAAAACATTTTAAAAATCCACAAAATGATTTTGAATGACCATAAATTGAAATTGAATAAAATAGCAAACATTCTAAAGATATTAACTGAACATGTACATCATATCATTCACGAATATTTAGCTATGAGAAAGCTCTGTGCAAAGGGGGTGCCGCGCGAGCTCACTTTTGACCAAATATAACAACAAGTTGATGATTCGGAGATGTTTGAAGATGATCAAGCGTAATAAACCCGAGTTTTTGCGTCGATATGGATATATGACAATGGATGACACATGGCTTCATCATTTCACTCCGAAGTTCAATCGACAGTCATCCGAGTGAACTGTACACGATAAACTCGCTCCAAAGCGTGAGAAAATGTAATAGTCGGCTGGCAAGGTTATAGGGTCTGTATTTTAGGACGCGCATGGAATAGTTTGATTGACTACCTTGAAAAAGGAACGCCCATCGACAGCGACTATTACATAGCGTTATTGGACTGTTTGAAGGACGAAATCGCCGAAAACACGGTCGCATTTGAAGAAAAAGAAAGTGCTTTGCCAAGATAATGCACCGTATGACAAGTTAGTGAAAACGGTGGCAAAAATCCATGAATAAGGCTTCGAATTGTTTCCTTGTCCACCGTGTTCTCCGAATCCGACCCCAGCAACTATTTCCTGCTCCTAGATCTCAAAAGTATATTCGTTGGGAAGACATTTTCGTTCAATGAAGAGGTGATCGCCGAAACGGGCCAATTTTGAAGCAAAGGACAAATCGTGCTACAGAAATGGCATCGAAAAGGTGGAGGGTCGCTATAATCAGTGTATCACCCTTGAAGGCAATTATGTTGAATAAAATCTAACTTTTTCAAAAAAAAATGGTGGCCCGAGGACTTTTCAATAGATTTATTACTGTTTGGATAAGAAACTACCTAGTAAAATTCTGTAAACCGATTAGGTAGGATCCAATGTTCCTCGATCAATCGTTGATCTTGGCTTAAATTAAAGAACCGTGGTTCAGTTTAGCCAATATGCTACAAAATATTGGATCTAGAAAGACTAGAAAGAGACTCTGAAAGAGACACTAAAGAAAATATATCACCTTAACGTTGATAATTAATGTGTATATTAGGTGCTTGCAGTATTTTGATAAAAGCAACTGTTAGACAACCCAACCTAACTATTAAATTAGAAGATTTTCATGTTTATCTGCTTAAAATAATAGTTCTTAAATGTTGTTTTGGCTCTTTTTGAATGTTCTGTGGCATATTGTGACTAGCAACGAAAAGTGGTTCTGCTCCGACTATCCCAAGTACAAAATGCCATATGTTATTCCAAGAAAGTTATACACATTGCCATTCAGGAGCAATATTCCTTGCCATAAAGTCTTCTGTGCATTGAGATGTAGAAAATGATAAAAAAGGTATTGATTTATATATTTTATATCGATTTTTCTCAATAAAAACATTTTTAAAATAGAAAGAATGATCAGCATACTTCTGAGGCCTTAATACTTCCTTAATATTTAAAAAATGAATGTGTAATAACATACATATCAGGATATTCAGCTTCAAAATTTCTGATCAAAAGATACCATGCCAACCATGGATTCCAATATTAGATCTATCAGAATGTTGCTTTAAGAAAATTTTGAAAGAATCTTTTATTTTAGTTTTTAAGTAGGAAGTTATCAATATATATTACAAAACAACAATAGTTTTATGAATTTATATAAATATTAGTTTATATACATAATACTAAGAAACAACATTGATTAAGTTACTTAAGAATAGTTTATTCATAAAACATCAAATATATACTCATTAAGTACCCTCAAAAGAAAAGCGTTAAACAATGCCATGAATAGTTTGCTCCTATACATATATTTAAATATAGAAATATGTATAGGCCGTTATAAATGTATTAATTTTGAAAAACAAATTATAGATTCATCGACAAACAATGTGATGTAAAATAAGAATTTTTTAATTACACTTAATATGTGTGGTGGACATAACCACTATTTACGTTTGTTGGTGTTACCAACTCTCAAGATTTTGTTTTCGAAGAAAAAATTCTTATCTTAGTTCTTTTACCAGATAGTTTTTTTATCAAACCAAAAAAAATTTCACGAAACTATTTATATAAATATTAAAATATGTACTAATAATGTGCACAAATTATATTGATTGAAATAATAACAGTCTATTTATAAGAAAACTACATCAGATATATACTCATTAAGTAAACTCAAAAAAACATCAAGCAGTTGTGTGAGAAATGCGCTTGAAGACATGCCAGTGTTGACCATTACAGTAAAGAAACTACGCTTTGTCATTTTTTACATAACTATACGTGTGCTAATGTTATTTTAATATTACCGGTAACAATTGTTACTGTACATTTCCATAATTTTCACACAGGATCTTGTGAGGCTTAGTGGCTTTAATTAGTCATATTGAAAAAAACTGGTCGAACAACTGGTTTATTGTTAATTTTATTGACAAGAAGTATTAAGGATAATCTTCTACTCGGCATAGGCTTAAAACTAACTAGCAAAAAGTATATAATGACAATAAAGAACCCAGTAGTTAATTTTTTATTTTAATAATGTTTATATCGATGATTCATATTTATAAAAGTGACATGTTTAATTAAGGGGTTATACCCTAGATACGGTGGAAATGAAACTTAATTTATTTCTTTATTTTTCTCAAAAACAACTACACCATTTAAATACAATTTTTATACTGTACAGTTTTACCGTCCTTAACATATGATCAACCAACAAATATTTAAACTTGAGTGGAATGCTGAGCTGCAGAATGAAGTGTTATATATTTGACATTCGGCTAATTCGCCATCTCTAGCGAATGTTTAACTTATAACAGTTATAAATAATATGCAGTATATAATATACATATAACAGAACTTATAAAGAATGTGTAGAAACCAAAGACTACATTTTCATCTTCTCATCCTATCTTTATTCAGTTTAAAACCAATACCTTTTATTTGGTGTTGTTCCCTAAAACAATTTTAAATAAACACAATTACCCATTGTGCAATACAGATTCTAGTATACAATAATGATTATTTTGACTAATGTAATGGATAATTTTTTCCGAAAAAAAAACACCAACAGAACCTCAAATATTACTGATATTAAGTCAATAAAAACGTAAAATAAAGAACAAATTCAAGGCGGTATAACTCCTTAATATTTGATCATATAAGCAACATTATAATTTGCGAACAAACAAGAAGAATAATCATAATAACATTTATTGACAGAAGAACTCGAGATATATTTCATGATACCAAATCTGTGTCTAAATATTGAAACAATTTAATTACCCAATACATACTGGGAATGGTCAAAATAATATGAACACCTGACATATATACAATTTCTATTTATTAACAAAGTGTTTAGCCTCCATTTTGCTTTCAAAATAGCTGCAATGTCTGTATAAATTCCGACGGTATGTTGTCCCAATGCTAGCACCAAAGCATCCGCCAATTTCTTCAGTGATGTTGAACATGGAAATCTATTGATCTACTCTAAAGCTCCTCATATTGGTTCGATTATGTTGTCTGATGATTGTATTGGATAGAAAGGAGGTTTGATGACTCTGATACTTTAACTTTTTAAAAGAATATTGAACCTTTTAGCCTGTGTCTTTGCTTATAATGATCCCCGCACATCCAGTATTAACAATTAAGAGAACACATTGGGCATGATAGCATAAAGGATATTAAAGACTTTCTCTAAGTTAAATCTCGACGTTAGTTTTAAGTAAGATGTCAATCATTGAAACAGTAAATAGCCCGACAAACTTCTCACAAGAATAAATTGCCTATTGTGACAATACAAATTCTGGACTTTATATTACAATAATTAGTCAGATTTTTCCTTCGAAACCTTTTAAAAGTAAAATTTATTTTAAAGAAGTTAGATACGTAAAAATTTCAAAGATGTGTAGCGACCTTGAGGCATGTCGAATTTTACATCGTGGAATAACGGTCTACAAAATACCCAGAAATATAATCCCAGATGTTGAACACGGGCGGGGTGCAGCAGCGCCAACTAGAACCCGACAACGAATAGCTGGCGGCAACCCCGAGACGTTTATCCGGGATGTTATTGAATGGTATTTCGGTCATTCAGTGCTCAACCCTCGTTTGGTTTAGACGTGCCACCATCGACTGCCCAAGCCTCGTCCCCACATAACACCGCTGCCATCCGTTTTATTATTTGTATTTTTTAAAAAAATTTATATAGCCAATAAATAACGGTCACATAATGTAAACACCACTGATTCATTTCGTTTTACCTCCATTCACCGAGCCTAAAGCCACATCATTTACCCTAAAGATGTTTTTCAAAATGATTAATTATTTTCATTATATAAACGCGTATTTTGTAACAAAAACTTTGATCAAATTATATATAAATATTTGTTATATGAATTGGCAACATCTCAAATTTTAAAAAAATGGTACCGATTATGTTTGTGACGATTTAATTAAAAAACTGTCCCTCAGCAAGAACGGTGAGAATATTTTCGTTTCCTACGGATATTTAAAAGGACACTAATTAATAACGAATTCAAATTTAAATTACTCTTTTACGACCGGATATTAAGAAAAGGTTTCATGTGAAGCTGTGTTTGTTATATGTTAATTTCGAGAATAGATTTTTTAAGATACCAATATATTATACTCGTATTATTTGAGTTAAAGTTATTCGTAAATAATTATGCTGTATTATAAAACTTACAAGGTTAAAAAAAAATACGTATCTTGTTTCAAAATTAAATGTTCTATTAAATGTTATTCCATTAATCCCTTCCATTCTAAAAAACTGATAATGGCACAAATGTGATAAGGTATAAACTAATCATCTTTTGTAATAATCCGTGCGTAATAATAATTCTGTGCGTCTATATATAACTGAACTCCTCCCAAGCGGTTGAATTCTGATGAACTTTGTTAGCACGCGGTTTCCAATAGATTTCAAAATGACAACTACGATATTATCATTAAACTATACAAGTATATATACTACAAGTTCGTTTCATAATATTTTGCTATACAAGAAAGTTGTCCAATTGGACTAAAGAATCCAAATGTGGAATTTAAAGTATATAAGTATACAATTTTATGATTGACATTTCCTTACTTTAATGCTGCGTCAATCTATAAGTGAATGGTCATTACATACAGATTACAACAATTAAATATACATAAACATTGCAATAAAGTGATGCATTTCCATAATTTTACATGGCGAGTCCTCAGTAGTTCTAAACCATGAGCACATGTTTTACATAACTTTTTATTTGATTATAATAATTATTGAGTGTAATGCTAAACTAAATTAAAATAGCATGTACTTCGATACACAATATTTTAATGTTAAGCTTTTCTGGTTCAAGATTGATTAGATTCTCAAATGCTATGCCAGCTACTTTTAAAATCAGCATTTGACCTTCATTAATTTGCATAGTAAAACAAACTCTAACTGGAAACAACAAAGGCTTGTAGTGCAGTGATAATCGGATGGAATCTGAAGGTATTCTTAGAATGAATACTGCCTGATTCTGCTACTGAATAATTTTGCCCAGATAGCTGAGAGGTTTTCACCTGAAGTCAGTTTTTATTACGTAATTTGTGCAAAAAGCCATAGGTTATTCCAATAAAGTTATCCACATTGCAATTCAGGAGCAATATTCCTTGCCGTAAAGTCTTCTGTGCATTGAGATGTAGAAAATGATACAAAATATATTGATTTATATATGTTCAACCTATTTTTCTCAATAAAAACCTTTTTAAAATAGAAAGAATGATGAGCATACTTCCAAGACCTTAACATTTCCGTAGTATTTAAAAAATGAATGTGTAATAAAATACATATGAGGATATTCAACTTCAAAATTTCATATTAGCCTTGCCAGATATCAGTTACCTACCACAACAAACACTTATTAATAAAATTTCATTGTATTACCGAATCTTCAGCAAATGCTGATCAAAAGATACCATGCCAACCATGTATTCCAATATTAGATCTATCAGAATGTTGCTTTAAGACAATTTTGAAAGAATCTCTTATTTTAGTTTTTTAGTTTTTTAAGTAGGAAGTTATCAATATCTTTTCCAAAACAACAATAGTTTTATGAATTTATATAAATATCAATTAGTTAGAATTAGAATATTTTTTTCATAAATCATCAAATATATACTCATTAAGTACTCTCAAAAGAAACGCTCTAAACAATTCCATGAAAAGTAATATTATTTCTATAAAAGACAGTAAAAGTAATGGTTTGCTCCTATACATATATTTTCATTTTCATTAACTTGCATAGTAAAACAAACTCTATCTGGAAACAACAAAGGATTGTAGTGCAGTGATAATCGGATGTAATCTGAGGGTATTCTTTGAATAAATACTTCCTGCTTCTGCTACTGAATACTTTTGCCCAGATAGCTGAAAAGTTTTCACCTGAAGTCAGTTTTTATTACGTAATTTGTGCTGGGTTGGTTTAAATGACACAATAGCATTATTGGTGTGCTGATCTTTAGATAAGTAGTATGAAGTAGTGTGCCCAGTGGATTGAGCGTATCCAAAAATTCTACGGGAATTCTAGTGAATACTAGCTTCTCCCTCTATTTATCTGTACATCTAACAAAATAAACATTAATCTTATCATTCACAATAATTTATTGGATTCAGTTTAGTTATTTCCTTTAACCATGAAAAATTATTCAAAATGGTAAGCTACATATGTTTATCAGCCTTTTATATATACAGTAATAGTGATAGAATAGAAAATTAACAGGTAAAAATAAATAGTCATAATTAAGAAATAATATAATAATTAAGTCATTATTAAGAAATATGAAAATTTTTGTTTTAATAAATATGTTAATGTTGATAAAATATTACCATATATAGAAAAGGCATTAATTAATCAGCAGTAATCAAAACAGCGCGCTTAAAGAAACACTCATAAATGCATTGGGAATAAAACTGCCAAAATTTTAATATGCATAAATGATATCAAACATATTAATTAAAGGACACTGAAAATGCTGTAAGATAATCAATGGTACTTAGATATTATGGAAAAAATATATTCATAAGATAAATGAATGAAAATATATACATATATTATAAGACCAACAATTTAATGTAATAAATAACATAAAGTACCAATGTACATGTAGAGGAAATAAAGTCCATTATAAAAGTTTTCTATGCCTTTTTCTGAATATAAATTACTCAACTGTTCCTGTTTCCTTTTATCGTATTTTGAACAATATAAACTGTAATCCTCGGTAGCTTCTATTTATTTTCCGAGCACATATGCCGTAGTTACCGGAAATCTACTCCTAATAATGGTCTAAAGACGACCACCTAGATACATAATAACGAATGGCTCTTGTCTGAAACACTTTCATTACCAATTTTATCTAAGCGGTGGTTCTGCTTCATCCATCGTTCGGGATCCTACCTGATAGAATTGACATGACAAACGCTATAGTCTGTTCTATTTGATATATATTAAGTTGAAAAGAAACTTCGGTTTTTCTTAAAAGATTTTTTTTAATTTTCATAATAAGTTCGTTTCATAATATTTTGCTTTATTAATAAAATGAAAATTTTACGATATCGCCACTGCCATTGGTCGCCACCGTCAGAATTGATTTGTTTAACCTCGCCCTAGCTGTCGTTGAAATTCTTAAAGAATTGATTGTAAAACGATTTTGAACCGTTGACATAACAGTTGCCAAAAAATATTACTTTAAAATCTAAATACATAAAACATATACATGGGTTAATAATGTATATAAGTGGGGTTAACAAAAACAGCTGGACCGATTTTAATGATGTTTTATTTGTTGTATTCGCCTCCTTTCTGAATATAAAATAACTAACGGAACCATTCACTGAAAAAATTATACAGAAAATTGAGGTCTTCCTCAACTGAGTTCACATTACACAGGATTTTTTCCAGCTTTCAGATAATTTCCATCACGAAAGGACGAAGTGTATTTTGAGAATTTCCAAGAATCGACCTATTTTGTTAGAGTTTATGTGGAATGTTCATCCAATGAATCCTACAATTTGGCATCTTCGAAGGTTTCCGATATATCAGAACTTTATTTACCTTACACATTTAAATCACCAAATTCGAATCTCAGAACAACGTTTCACGGTGTTATGGTTAGAGCGATGACCTTCAGCGTTTTTTTTTTTTGATGAAACGAAATAAGTAGTGCGTTCCACAAATGCTTCAGATGCAAAAATTAATCTTTTAAAAAATATACAAATCTACAACGCTGTTATTTTTGCTAACTTGTGCAATTTTGATGTTAATATTAGTGGAATAAAATGCCATATATATCAAATCATATCATTACATACATTATCTATAATCGGCTGGCGCAACGACCAAAGCGACAGGACGGTGCGATAGTCGCAGATTCGAATCCTGCTGGGGCATGGATATTCTTTATGCTTGTGATTGTAATGGTAAATATCTTTATAGGCAACAGTTAAAAATCTAACAAGGAATAACCATTCTTGTTATGCCGGTAACCAGGCAGGGTAAGACCGGAAGTCTTCTGAGATGGTCTGTAAGCCAGTCGGTAGGCGTAATGCCGAGGACCGTGGCTCGGAGTCCACGTTAAAACTAAACATTTTTTAGGCAGGTTGAAGTAGTAGATTCACCTAATATATTTCGTTATAGATTTCATTTTTTTACAATTAGCTATCAGAAAATAAATCACTACCCTATGTTAATTTTTTTCACTCTGAAAAAATATATATGATAGCGAATAAAATTCAATATACTTGGAAGCGATTTCAGTTTAAAATTCGAATGGTCGTCGGGTTTCACGTTGAACTGGTCGTAGTTCTCAAAAGTGTACGTGTTTCCGGCGGGTCCCATCGTCTGCGGAGTTAAGATTCTCATCGAAGAACGAGAAGACCGACGAACAAGCGGATATTGTTTATTACCGGCTAATTTTCATCGAGTTTTTATCGACATTTGGTAAATTGGCGTAGCGTGTTGTCGGTAGCCGCCACGGTTAACTGAAGGTGGTGCGTCGGTAATAGGTCAAACGCTAATTACACGGGTACCTAATCTACATTTAATCGTTGCAAGGTTAGTGCAACAGGCACTGATCTAATAAATATTGCGGTTCGAAAATGAATCGCGCTTCGTATTCATCCGTGGCACGCAAACGCAATTCTAGGAAAGACAAATGTGTTCCACCTTATACGTTGAAGATCTGGAGTTTGACTGATGTACTTCTTCAAGATTATTTAAATTTCATAAACGTTTTGATGCAAAAGTTTAGTAAAGTATGTATGAACTCATTTATTTAATTTAACATGACACATTTAATTAACACATTTTTTTAATTTAACATAATGAAAGACTGTCATATTTAAGAAAAAACAAAAAGCCCAAGGTATGAGATTTAATCAAATTTAATATGATCGTATCTTTCCATTGTTTTAATATAATATTTTGCTTTATTAATAAAATGAAAATATTACGGTATCGCCACTGTCACTGGTCGCCACTGTCAGAATTGATTTGTTTGTATTTGACCGAAAATTTCTATGTTAAAGATGAACCTCGCCTTAACTGGTAATGAAATTCTTAAAGAATCGTGAAACATTACTTTAATATCTAAATACATAAAACATATACATGGGTTAATAATGTATATAATGTCTTATTTGTTGTATTCTTCTTTGAATATAGAATAACTACTAAAACAATGGAAAAATTCACGGAAAAAAATTGTACAGAAAATTGAAGTCTTCCTAAACTGAATTTACGCACGTTTTTTTTTCAGCTTTCAGATGATTTCTATCTCGAAAGGACGACATATATTTTGAGATTATACACGAATCGACCTATTTTTGGTATCTTCATAACATGGAACGGCGCTCAGATAGGTCATGACTCGTATATCGCAACAAGTAGTAATCTGAAGGAGCAAGGTCTGGAGAATATGGCAGGTGGGATAAAATTTCCCATTTTAATGATTCCAATTATGTGAATAATAACATCACTATATATTTTTAGAGTTATTCAATAATAATAATTATTAACACATTAATCAATAAGAACCTCTGATAAACACGACGCCAAGCTTATTCTCTCAGCTAGCTATAGAGATATAGTATATAGAGATTACTAGCTCTCAAGCTAGTAATCTCTATATAAACATGGTGTTCTTCACTCTGCCTTTTAAAGATTTGTAATAAAATAGACCATGAGTTTTATTTTCAAATGGTTCCCAATTTTTACTTACTCGGTAACCAAAATTACAACACACTTTAATAATTAAGTGTGCATTTTAATTAGCATTTAATCTGAAATATTTTACAAAGATTTAATGAAAATTTTCATATTACTGTATTTACTAGTATTTAAATGAGCTCCCAGTACTTCCATTACTATGTAATATGTTTGATTTTGAATTTCATATGGCTAAATTTCTCCATCACGGAACGATATACATATAAAAATATATTAGAGTAAAATTTTAAACGCCATTTACAAAACAAGGTACATGCGCTTGCGTAGAGCTTGCCACGAGAGTGCTTCTTCACTCAGACTATAATTCAAATAAATGAAAATGCGCATGTACCAAACTGAAATTACCTTCAGTTTACAGTACCCTGTCTGGCCAGTGTCGTCTGCAATATTATTTTTCATTTCGGATGTTTGTGCCAGCAATGGATTGATGATTAGCCCTTTAATTAAAAAAACTCAATTCATAAGTATTATCCTTAAAAAGTATAACTTTTCACGAAAATTGACAATTGCGGATAATGTTTAAAGCTAATATAAATCACGCACTCAATTTATATAAAACGGTAAGAGAAGACATAGGAGCCGTACCAGGAACCCGAAAAATACAAACAAGACGTGAAGTTTGACTGACCGGCGGGCAATTTTCTTCAAAAATTCAGTCAAATTAAGTTAATTTGAGCCGTCGAAGAGTGGAGCAGCAATTTATCTTGGCGTGTATGGCGAACGGCCGCGTTCATTTTAAATTCGAAAAAGATACATTTTCGTATTATTTCTCGATATACGTTGTTCCAGAAATGACTCAGCCGACACAATGAAATAAACATAAGCAGATTGTTTATATAAATATACATCGTTTCGGAACGACGTTCCGAGAAGAGATAAATACGATTCATAACCTCATTATAAACGCAGGTAACACCGACATAACTGATATTCAATAATGACAAGAACTTCATTTAAATAGATGAGAGGATGCCGGGAGAATATTTAAAATCGATATTATAATTCTAACTTGTTAACAGGAACTATTTTCAGAAACGATTTGAATGTATGTCGATAAGTTATAGATGTAAATCGGTATTTTTGAATAACTGAAATTCACACACTTCCCAGTTGGTTTTCGCACTGGGACCTCTTGAATTAAGGATGTACACGTGTCCTATCGTGGAGCTCTTAACGGGTCTGACTACGATTCCTAGAAGACGAGGCGGGGTGCTTATGTGAATGAGTGGTGGTGATCAGTAACGCCTAGGTATAGGCATTTTGGTTTATATTCGAATATATTTAAATCGTCAGTATCGTTTTGTATCACCGTTCAATAACTGGTATCATCCTTCCTTGAATAAAATAATTTCTAATAATTAGACGGTAGGGTTCCGGGGAGATCATAAGGCTGTTATGTGCTGAATTAATTCAATTAACCGATATCAAATTAATTATTAAGAAAAGAGCTCGGGCTAATATTGGATTGATAATCGTTGCATAGTTACTCCAAGCATACCATTGGTGTGGTTAACATTGGTGTGGTTGCCATTGGACAAAGGTATCGCGGCTGAAGCTCTAAGGGCACAAAAGGTAGATTGAATGTACTCAAAAACCTTTAACTATAAACCATTACGATTAGGAAACATTCAAGCTTTAAAGAACAATCCTCGTTTATTCCCGAGACAAGCATCAGTTCCGGGTGTAATGCCACCAAAGGACGACTGAAATTTCTGTAAATTTACATATTCTACTCGAATTTCGACAGAAGCTTGCTGTTCAGGGGGAACGGCCACCAAAGGATGTTTGTAGCAGTCCAGTTTCTCAGCCGTAGACAATTGAAATCTGAAATTGAAATTGAAACATCCAGAGTATTTGAAAAACTCCAGTTAAAAAGATTAAAACCATTCATAGATAGAAACAATCTAATACCTGCACATTAGTTTGGTGTTATGAACAAACATTTAACAATACGCCAGGAATATAGAATCACAGACATTATTGAAATATTCTTCAAAGAAAGAAAATTGTTCACTCATGTTCTTCAACGTAGCGCAAGCCATTAAATGTTACCAAAGCAATACCCTTAAGGTCCTAGATCTCAGCCAGGATATTTAGAGTTAAATAAAAAGCTTCTTCTACGATGGATGAAGCAAAATTAGGTTTACCACAAAGCAGTCATTTGGATCCTGTCCTTTACCTACTCTATACATGTGACATACCATAAATAGAAAATGTTATTATGGCTATACTTGCTGATAATACTGAGATACTTGCTACTGAATACCATAACGGAAAATCAACCATAAAACAGCAGCATGTAAGTGCTAGTATAAATAAGTGGACACATACATAGAGAATAAAAGTCAACGAGAGTAAATCAGTGTACCAAACTAATAATATTCGTATACCAATAAATATGAATAAGAACTATTGTCGCATAAAGTAACAAAGTACGGTATCTTAGAATAAATCTGAATGCAATATTTTGTTAGAAGCGTCATATTAAAAGAACAAAAAACCTGACTTAAAATTCGAAGAAACGTATTGGCTTTTTCGAAATAAATTTGATTATCTGTACATAAGCTGATGCTCTAAGAGAAAACACTGAAACCTATTTGGACCAAGGCCTTCTAACTGTCATACAAGAACTTAAGAAATTTTCCAATGAAAAAAAAACGAGAAAAGACTCCATGTTGACCCCAAAGTGCTAGATAAGATTGAACTAGGGCGCATACTCAAGAGAACCAAATCGTATAGTTGGGTAGTAAAGTGAATGAAATGATAAAAACATTGAAGAGAACTATCAGCTTTTATTTTATTAAAGAATTGGATCTTCCTAGATTTTATGATAGGTTTGAATCTCTTAGGAAGTATTTTATGTAGTTTTACAATAACTGGTAACCACGACATAGGTCTATACGATGCTGGTTTGGGATTCATTATTATTCCTGCAACCTTTTACATCTTAGAAAAATACTTCAAACTGAAGAATGCGTTAATAAGGTTATTACAATTTATTATTCTTCATTAAAGTTTCTTTAAAACGTCGCCAGTAATTGATATTTGTTCTAATTTCTGTTAAATCTGCCTGTTCAGATTCTGCCAAGTTTTAAGGACTTTCTGCATGGTTTTGTTGGAAAATATTCTCTAAAAATTTTGCAAAAATATGTGCTTTTTGTACGCAGCTCCCATCCATGTTTTGAACTCAAACATTAGGTAAAACTGGTGTTTTAGTCGCTTGGTAATAGCCGCTGTGTTATCAACTGATGCTCTAGTATGTTGCGATTCCGGCATGAGTTTCTTTTCTGAGATAAAACTTCTAACTTCTTTATGATAGTTATTGTCTATTAAGGACGGAGAATCTTATTATGTTATCGACTCTATCGACACATTTTGTCAGCATTTAAGGCAGATCAGTTTTACAATATAATTTCATGTACTAAAATACTAATTGTTTTCGCATTTATCATATTTTCTATATTGAACATCATAGTTCCTTTCATAGATTCCTCATATAGACGTTAATACCAAATATTTAAACATTATTTAGTTATAAGAAAATAATTCTAACAATCAGTTAGTATTGAGAAAAATACTTATTTTGATGGATTGAGGCGATTTTATTTTAATAGAATGAAACATAAAACATAAATGGGACTTTGAAGATACATATTTTTTGAAATATTCGTCAATTCTGCAAACAAACGGAACCATTTCATTAACACATCTCTATCGGAATAAATAATACATGTTACGTTAAGCACTTGACCAGTCCAAATAAACCCACTAATTAAAAAAGTAATCTCCCAAATACAACAAGTTCTTCCAAATTCAATTCTTTAATTATTTTTAATAACATAACTTATCAATACATAATAATTAGGCTGTGTTTTCAAACATGTTTCTCTTATGCAACAGTAAATTACGTTTGATATGGGTAATATTTCAAACCCGTCAAAATCATTAACCCAATATGAGATTCCACAGCAGACGTAAATCGATAATATTTCGCCAATAATAGACTTATACAGCATACATTATTGATAAACGAATTAATCATCGCTTATTAATTACAATTGACAATTATTACGCAACTTGAAATGTTTATTATACCTCTCACTATAACTGAATCAGAAATCCACTTACTCCTAATTAATAGAGACAGCACATGTTTCGTGCTACTGTTTTTGTCGAACTAGATTATTCTTGGAACGACCATGAGTAGATTATATTAATATCATTGGTGTATATTTGACGATACATTAATTCATGGAGATGGAATTAACTAATGACGAATTAATTTTTAAAGTTTTTTTAGTGGTGACACATATTTGTATAAACAACATATATTTTCATAGCTTCAGATCTGAAGGCGTGCTAATGAATTTTTCAGTGTTAAAAGCGACAGGACGGCCTGCTCTTGCGATAGTAGCGGATACGAATCCTGCATATTTATGTTCATGTTCATCCTTATGGTGGTTACAACATAAGGATTCGTGGCGAATTAAAAAAAAATTAACATGCGCATGAGTAGAACTGAATTCGGCCAACAATTGTGCTGAACAGGTTTCAAAGTCGTAGTGCGCATGCACTTTGCTTAATTCCAGTTTTTGCAGCATCAATTTCAGCGCTTGGTGACGAACATAATGTTTTCCAAGGAGCCGCGAATCGGGTCAACAAATTTGAGCGAAAGGGAGAAAAATTGGCACAATTATGAACGACATAGGTTTTGGTTTCGAGAAAATAGTCCTGATTTTTCATTGAAATTTAGTTATTACTATAAAGATGTTTTTGAATGTTAAATATATGGTTAATATCTATTAATGATTAATATTGATAATTATATAAAAACGTTATAAAAACCATGAAAAATTTAAATATTTTTATTTTCTAACAATCAATTATTAAAAACAATTAACTTTTAAAACAATTATTAACAACATAAAAAATTAAGTTTCAACAGATATGAAAGTTGTGCAAATACTAGAAATAGTAATTGGAAAAAGGTTTTTATTTGATTTATAGAACATTATTTTAAAATCTATCAAACAGGTCGACATGTAACAATAACCACCCATTAAACTCACTATACTCAACAATTGGATTTTTTGCTACCTTTCTAAAAGACTACCATATTTTCGACCTAAAATATAAAGTAAAACCCATTAAATATCTTCTTACGGCTGTGGCTCTTCCATTCAAATCATCTTTTACTGGTCAGCTTTTATTTTTTCATACTACTGAGCAAACAGCATTGTACTAAAGAAATATTTCACCTTGAAAACAGTAATAAAATTTCTACCATGCATTAAATAAAAATTCGTATATATTTATGTAATTCTTGTCTCTATCTATTTATACATTTTATTTACACATGTTGCACCAAATAAAAATAGTATTCTTATTTTATACTTGTATTATGCCTAACTCATTACATTTTAATAATCATAATAATCATTACAAAATAATCCAAAATCATCAGAAGACATATTCAGATCCAAGAAGAAAGACGTCATTACATTTCCATATATACCGTCTTTCCTCTTGGATCTGAATATATCTTCTGATGATTTTGGATTATTTTGTAATCAATGCAGAAAGTAAAGGTTTGAAATCTCTTCAGGAATCTACGAATAGAATACTAAAGATATATAAACATTTATGACACATTTTTACCTTAATCTTCAAACCAGTTGGATTTCAATATTATTCGCATTTTCCTCCTTATCATGACCATGAACGGAGAGCTCTTCGCCAAATATTCCCCAAATTTTCGCGCATGGTGACGCGCACACGTGAGCCCGAACCATTCGCTTCATTCATACCTGTACACACCATTAGACAAGAAGGCAAAATCTGGCAAGGAATATTGTCCCGGTCACGGTGTTAACCAGGCTGGGCCGAGCGGATGTCTTCTCGGATGATCTCCAAGTTTATCACTCGCTAGCCGGTAGGCTTAATACCGAGAACCATGGTTCGAAGCCCATATTAAACAGTCGGTCTAGTCCAGATAAACCCAGTTGGTTAAAAGGAGTCTCTAAAATATATATTTAAAAAAAAGTCAAACTTAGCATCTTTTTCGTAAATCAAATGGCAGGGGGAGCAATAAACTATGGTTTATTTGACATATATTATAAATTATATTTATTTTATTATTAGCATTTAACGGTCTTAAATTGTTTAGTAAGTATAATGTGTATAATATGTAATAAAATAATAAAGTTTATTAATTTTCGTAACAGTTATTGCCAAACATCTATTAGCATCATGTTGGTATTTGGTGCTATGAAAACATACGCTGTCCGCACTATACAGAATTAAATAGACTTCGGTTTTAATAAAAGCCATAATAAACATATCGCGTTGCACAATAATTGTCAATTGTAATTAACACGCGATGATTAATACTTTGCCGATAAAATATATAAACCCATTATTGGAGAAATATTTTCAATGTATAACTGGTAAATTTCCTTTTCTGGGTCAACACTTTTGACGTATTACAAAATATTACCTTTAATAAGATTAGCAATACTATCGCAGGTGATGTAATAATCTTAATTACAATATTTATACTTGTTTTGTTGTTGTTTTCCAAAATGAACCCCATGTCATATCAGTCATAATATCTTCGGTAATTTGTGAAAAAATAATAAACGAGGATACAAAGCCTTTAGAAATATATTATTGTCTGGCAATTTAGTATACAATTAGTTTCGTTTTGTACTCCTATCTATCTAACGCCATGCGATTTGTACACCGCTGTTAATTCCATCATATCTGCAGGACTATATCCGTTTCCAAATATTTTGTTAGTGTCTGCAAGTACTCATATTTTAAGCTTTTATTTAATTGGACCAAAAAGAATATAAATGTGTATGGATATGATATCTACTTAAATTAATATTGACGCAGTGGATTATGCCATGGACAAAAGGCTGTTCTTCTTTGAATTCATTCAGTTAACTAATCGAACAAATTATGACCAAGTGAAGACAGATTGATTTTGCATCTTTTAACGAAGTTACGTTTCGAAGTTACTAAAAGCACCCTTTCGCTTTGTCTCTTAGTATTCGGGTGATAAAGACGCACTAACGGAAGAACTAAATTGAAATAAAATTACTTTGAAGTTACTGAAACTATCCATAGACTGTAGATATTCGAAATTTCTGAAATTAATATTTCAAATTAACAAAACACTCAAAGTTTCGTCAAGTGTTCATATTTCATATATTCATTTAATTTACAAAACCAAGAGATTGGAAATAAAATTGTTTAAGTAAATCCTTCCCTAATAACTTCTATACTTTCCTGGTTTAAACTTTCGAGATAATAAGAAGGTATAATTTTTCTTTTCAGTTTTTGACTCAAAATTGTAAGCACTGGCAGAATACCAAAAAAATTTTGAAATAGAAATACCTCAACTTTCAGTCCTTGCTTTTGTTCTATTGATAAAACGATTTGGGAAAGAAGCAGTACCTTTAAATCAATGCCCGATATCTATAGAAAATTAATGAATATGACTAAGTGACAATATTTGAGATTTTAACAAAATTATTATCTTCTTTCGTCTTTCAATTACTGAACTAAACAATTTTAATAGAAACGAAATATAGATTTATTGCGATAAACTAACTGATAAACTTCATTTCATCCAAAACTATATGGTAAAGGAACATTATAAAGGCTAGTGATCTTATAATTTGTACCAAGTAAATCGTATTTGCGGGTAGTGTTTTAATTTCGTCTGAAGAAAACGTCCACATTAGTCTCAGGACTTGTAGGTAAACCAAAATTTTATTTTATACTGACAGAGCTGAATATCTATATACCCAATATCCAGCACATTTTTTTTGAAATTCAGCGTTCAGAGTTCTTCAGATTTTTATTGACATGTGGTTTCCACCTGAACTTAGCATCAAGGGCCTTACCAAAATATTTGACTTGTTGGTGCTGCTTGTTGGTTTATTTATACTGGCTTGTGCTTGATCCTTTTTTTGCTGAAATCGATATGCACTGATTTCTATTAATTCATTTCTTGCGTCATATTTTAGTCCATTATTGTATTTCGATAACAACTGTTAGTATCTTTTTTTTGGTTAAGTTGGTATTCTTATCTCCAGTGTTTAGAATTGCAATGTCATATTGTAATTGTAATAACAATTTGTAGGCAAGTCCCGAGTATACGTAGTTAAAGGACTCGTCCCGATATACTTCCATGTGGCACACCATCGATCGGTTATATATGATTTAAATACTGGTCAGAGAGAAGCATTTTAATCGTACTCTTTAAACAGTTATGCCGAACTCAAAATCATCATCTAAAAATAAGCCGGAACAAACTTTCTTTATTTCTGTCTAGTGATTTTTTATTGGTGATTCTGTGAACTTGGAATTGATTCGAACCCGAATAAGATAAGCTTTGATCGATTTTACTCTTTTCAATAAAAGTTTTTCAAATAATTTGGACATTGTCGGCAATAGTGATATTGGCCGATATGATAATGACTTTTCTGATAGTGACTTTCCTGGTTTAAGAATACAGTTTTACATTATTAATTAATTCAGTTTAAAAATTACTTTAGCAACCTTCCAGAGTCGTGGTACATATTGTAGTCTGAATGAAGTATCTATTCAAGACCAGAAGCTGCTCTAATACTTTTTTTATTTCTTAACCTCAATCAAAGTGTCAAATGGAATATTTATCCTTTCCTGTCCAAGGAAATATATAATCAATAACAGTTCAATTCAAAAGTGCCCTGCCAGACACATAGATGGCGCTACTAAAATTAAATCCAAACATTTTTTAGTTAGTCCTAACCCTCAAAAGATACGTGCATAAATTTGACAGATGTCGGATCATTAGTTTGGGAATTATAGCATTCTGAGTGAGGCAACTTTTGTTTTTGTGAAAAAAATGGATAAAAGGGAATTTCGCGTGTTGATAAAATATTGCTTTTTGAAGGGAAAAAATACAGTTGAAGTAACACCGGACACTGCCCCAGGAAAATCAACCATCAAGGATTGGTATACTAAGTTTAGACGTGTGAAATGAGCACCGAAGACGGTGAACGCAGTGGACGCCCAAAAGAGGTTGTTACCGACGAAAATATTTAAAAAATACACTCCACCAAAAACTGACTGTAAATTGAAATTGAATAAAATAGCAGACACTCTAAAGATATCAACTAAACGTGTACATCATATCATTTACGAATATTTGGGTATAAGAAAGCTTTGTGCAAAGATGGTGCAGCGCGAGCTCACTTTTGACCAAAAAAAACGACGAGTTGTTGATTTGGAGCAGTGTTTGAAGATGACCAAGAGTAATAAACCTGAGTTTTTGCGTTGATATGTGACAATATATGAAACATGGCTCTATCATTTGACTCCGAAGTCCAATTCGCAATCATCCGAGTGGACTGCATACGATGAACCCGCTCTAAAACGTGGGAAAACGCAAGGCTGGCAAGGTTATGGCGTCTGTATTTTGTAATGCGCATAGAACAATTTTTATTGACTGCCTTGAAAAGGAAGGACCATCAACAGCGACTATTACATAGCGTTATTGGACCGTTTGAGGGACGATATCGCCGAAAAACGGCAGCGTTTGAAGAAAAAGAAAGTAGTGCTTCACCAAGATAATGCACCGCGTCAAAAATCGATAAATTGGGCTTCAAACTACTTCCTCATCCGCCGTATTCTCCACATATGGCCCCCAGCGACTATTTCGTGTTCTCAGACTTCAAAAGAATGCTCGCTGAGAAGAAGTTTTCGTCGAATGAAGAGGTGATCGGCAAAACTGAGGCCTATTCTGAAGCAGTTAACAAATCGTACTACAAATGGTATCGAAAAGTTGGAGGGTCGCTATAATCAGTGTATTACCCTTGAAGGGAATTATGTTGAATAAAAAAAGCTAATTTTGCCAAAAAATATGTTTTACTATAGTTAGCCGGGAACTTTTCAATTGACCGTACTCTATGTATTTCAATGACTATATGTAAATCATTACCAAGAAAGATCTAAAAAAATATTTCCATACCTCTTGTTTTATTTGGGCGGCAACTCGAGTCAAATTATGTTACACAATAAGAAAAAATCACAGCGTTCCTGCTTAATCACGTTACGCCGAGCCATGTTTCTTAAAATCGTTTTGATAAATTTGACCAAAAACAAACACACGAAACCGAAACATTTGCCAATCAAATCAAGCATTCAACCGATTTAACTTTTTATATAATGACACAGTTTGTTAATTAATTTTATTGATACCGATCTGCTAATGAAATAATTTAATACCCAATCGATATTTTATTTATTAGCAATAATACGTTCATTTAACGAGCTATTATTGCCGTTTCTATTTCGGTTTTGGTCTATTTTTACCATAAACTTGTCATGTGGAAAACGTCTGTCGCTTAGCTTGTTCTTTGGTATACCAAAAGTCTACGGCTACTTTTTTCATTCGCTATCTCTCTAAGGTGACAATTCTGAATATGATTTTACTTTCATTTAACATATTCTACTATATAAAATATATATGGATATAGATGGTGGAAATTAATATAGATTGTTATTTTTAATTTATTATGATAAAAGTATTAATATTCACAATTCATATCATCTAATAAAAACATATTATATATAATATATAATGTTATATAACATTCCATCTATATTTCTCTGTCTCTGCTTAGTCTTGCTTCAGCTGGTTTTTTCCTTCTTTTTGCTTTCTTCTGAAGCAAGACAGACTCAGACTCTTAGGTTCGCTTAGTTTACCGTCTGATTTTTCTCCTCTATGTCTTTACATCCCATATATATAGTATGCTTGCACTATAAGTGTCCCTACCAACTGAGTTATTTCACTATGTATTCTTCCACCAATGCAGTATTGACGTCTTTTTATATCTTTAGTTCTCATCCTGTCCATCTTTGGTACACCTCTGACTCTTCTAAGACAATGAGTTTCGCGAACGGATGTTAGAGTTTATCTGCATTGTATATCTTTATTTTCGTTTTTTTATGTTTTTTTTTTTGTTTATGAATGTACTATTTATAGCAAAATACAAACCTGTGTTTTTTTTCAATTATAGTATTCATCTGCTTCTCCTGTATTAAATGTATCTATTTCTGGCTCTCCCATCACCATGAGTTTCATTTTACTATTATTCAATATTATTATTATTTAATGTCATATTACATTTGTTTACCAATCTTTATATTGATTTCCATATTGTTATATGTATATTTGACATTTCTTTATTATTATTGCTGGTGTTCGATTTCATGTTGTCTGTAATGATGACATTGGTATTTATCCTGTATATTTCTTGTATTATTCTTACAATTTTATTACTTCCACCTCTTTGTTCTAATATAATCTATAGTGTTTTTGTTCTTAATTTGTGAGCTACCTTTTTCAAATCAATGAATGCTAGTTAAATCTGTTTATTTGAGGTGGACTTTTTCATTATTTATTTTATACTGAATGTATAATCTTGACATATTCCCTTCCGAAACCTTCTCTGCAATTTTTTCTGCGTATTGATTTTGGACAATTTTCTATAATTTACCCATATTCTATAATTATTACAGACCTATTATCTTCATTTATATGTATCGGAACAATCACCTAGTTTTGATGCATATTAATTATCATTATGAAATAAAACTGCCATTAGACTATATTTTCGTTTTCGAGTCGTTAGTAAATTAACCCTTTCTTTCGTAAGGAATTTTGACTTTGGGGACTTTTTTCTCCTTGATACAATAAATAAGAAAAAGTCTAATGTAACCAAATTGCACAAACAATAGTTAAATAGAAATAACTACATACCTATAAGTTGCCAATATCGAACCATCCTTATTTAACAGCTCTATAGTACCCGTCATATATAGAGGAGTATATATACAATTTAATAATACCAAAGCCAATAGTTTCAACAAAGTTTACACTTTACTGTAGCACCAAAAGATAGAGATTTTATTTTTTACACGTCTATTCTAATTACTGTTAAATCGATGCGAATATAAGTGTTATGTTAGATGACCCATCAGGAAGCACTTGGTTTTAAATAATATAAATAAATTCGGTAGACATTTTCAGGAGAATCAAAAAAAATTATTGTTGAATGCAAGTAAGTTCAAGTATATATATCAGATTATATAAATCTAATATAAATAAGTTGTTAAAATGCTTGATTAGCGAAATATTAAGATTACAAAATATAGAAAATCAAATTTTAAATTTAGTACTTCATGTATTAAGAGAATATTTCGAGAGCTTTAAATCAAGTAGAAAATATCATCATTGGCATTTAACCTACTGACTGGCCAGTGACCAAATTAGAGACCATCCCACAAGTCATCCGGTCATACTCAGCCTGACTAATGCTTGCGAGATTTAAACCCGCAATTATCAAAGCAATAGGAGGACTGTCCTGTTATTTAACTATTGCTACCAGCAAACAGGATGACAAAATATCCAATATCAATTTTGAATGTGGGTCATTACCAATTTTCCGTATTAGCCCAAAACGAAGAACCAATTTAATTAAATCAAAGCCAAATGATGGGTAATAATAAAAAGTAACAGCTTCATAAAACATATTAATCCTTTCAGAATATTAATTTTTTTCCGTTTCTGCCTTTACCATGCCATGTCAAGTTTATTTGCAGTTTTTGGCAAAATAAATATTGTTTTTAATACAAACTGAAATGAAACTGACTAAAACTGACACATTGGTGATAACGTTTGTATTACATGAAAATTCCTCTATTTATTTGTGTTTTATATTACTGTATATAATAAGAGGAACTGTAAATTTATCTTTTAGTTCATCTAAAAATATGAGTATAATATCAATTGGTAATTCAGTAACTGTAATTCCGATTATCTTACCATTTAAGTGTGAATATAACTCATAACATAACTTCAAAACATCTTGATATTATCTCAGTGTTAATGATTCAATTTTATACTCCGAGTTGAGTTTATAAAACCATATCTTTGCCGTATCGATTGCGGAGAAAATCGAATTTTATAAATTCAGCAATAAACTCAACGGCGAGAATTTAACGGAATTTCCTTGTTTGGTGCCGCTATTTTATCTTTTCAAAAAATTACAGCGAAGAAGTAGATATATCAATATTATTTGAAACAAAATGATTTAGTTTCAGTGTTGCATAAGGTACATTCAACAGTTTAAACATACCTATACATCAATAAAAATTAGCAGTACACCTGGAAATCACATGCTTCGTGGATGTTCTATAGAAAAAGTATGTGCAAATGATGTCTAAAACCGATTAAATATTTTGTTTGTAACAGTATGTTTTAGATTTGAGAAATCCATAGTCGCTCATAACTAAATTATTGGATTCCAAGTTGGTACCACGTTCATAGGCTAAAATAGCGGACCCTCGCAATACTTTCAGATTGCATCTTCAAAGATATAACTTTCTTCAAAGATATAACTCTGCTTTGCTAATCAGGTTATGATATTTTTGAATGATAAAACTGCGAAATATAACGGATAGGTTTGGTCTTGTTTTTATTGAGATTATTTTGATATTTATAAATATCAAAACCTTTTGGATGTTTTCCATCAAAATAGCCTTGCAGAATGGCTAAAAGCCCAATTTTATTAAACTGAATGTCCTACTCGGTTTCTATTTAGTGTTCTGGCAAAGCTGACTGACCGGCTATATATTGTATAGCCAGTCAGTCAGCTCATACATTGTGAATGCTTTTTCACTAGAGCAATTATCATCCTTAAAGCTTTTCCCATGTACATTTTCCCACATTAACAGTGTATACACCTGGTGTTTTTAATGAACTCTTTCTAATTTAGGAGCTAAGGAGAGCCTGAGGCACCTCCCTGTGAGATTATAATATTAATGTTATGTTGTGTTTCTTTAGTAGATTCGCAATGTGGTCTGTTATTCCTTATAAACCTCAGCAGTATGATTATAGTATCGCTATAATAATGAATATTTTCAAAAACACTTTTAAATGGTTACGGGAATCTAAATGATGGCCAAACTGTTGGTCATCGAAATTTGTTTTAACAAGAAATTCTAACAAAACAAACTCAAGATGGAAATTAATGAAATAATGAAAATGTATTAGATCAGATCAAAATTAAATTTAAATGAATTATTTAATCATCTTTTTCAGTCTTTTTTTCTATCTTTCTCTCTATCAAACATCGTAATCTCTACATGTTGGAAAAATTACATATTTTGGCGAAATAAAGTCGTTATAGCAACGTTGATTGTAATAATGAATTTTTGTAAATCCATAGATTTTATTGCCGCATTCTTCTCCAATTTACATGAAGCATTATTATGAACTCTATCCAAACGACTACAACTACTTTTAATATCTTGAAGCGCATTCAACATATATGTATGTGCCCCTTTCAGCAATACTTTTCCATAAACTAAACAGGAATAGAAACAGAAAATTACCTTGTTTGTTATTAAAAATTGTCCTATGTTATTTAGAAAATTTGTTTTAAAGATCATGAGCTTTAAGTTATCAATAGAGTCTTTTATGACATTTCTTGTATGTTTTCATTGCCAGTTGGTACAAAAATGATAAATATTTATTTAATTCAAGAAATGCCTAGACGATATGCGAACAATTATGAATAGACGGATATATACAATTATAATTAGTATAATTTATTAAAACAAATACATAAATATACATTAATAAAAAGCGTACAATTCATTGTACAGAAATTGTACATGTACATATATAAAGTTATACCTCTAATGGCTCCCTTAATTTCTCGATGGTAGTTTAACAACACAAAATTTCCCTTTAGTATCCTGACTTGCTACATTCTTTCTAGGAATACAAAACATATTCAACTGTTCTTACCTCGACGGAAAATAATACGTAGGTTCTCTTAAGGTTAATATATAAAATATATAAAATAGAATACAAAATAATAAATACACTATCTAAACTATCATTTTTTCAGCAGTCATTTTAACACCAATCTGGTGATTTATGAATTACTTGACTTGTTATTTCTTCATAAATTGAATGACACGCGAAAAACATTGTAAATTATGCAAATTTCTTCTACTCGAAGGACATATTAATCACTACCTCCATTTGATGGAGAATATGATCGTCCACTAGGGCAATTAATTGGACTAAAGATTCAATGTTTTCATATCACGTTTATCTAAATGATAACACACATTCACAACGACATCGTAAAGTGTGCATAAGAAAATCTACTGATGTTGTAGAACAGAGGAAGACCAGAAATAATTTGGGTGCTGTAAAGTAGACCTTCAAGATCTCTCTCGCAGTCAATACCGATATTATATACTCTCATAGGTAGCACCAAAAGCGATATATCAGAATTAATATTCTAATAAAAGTTTCAAAAGTGCTTGTAAAAACAACATCTTCTAATTTATACTGTCAATTGCAAATAACTTCAAACTAATTTTCAGTCCTGGTATTATAATTAGAAACTTAATAATAATTCCTGTTATAAACTATAATTAAGAATTGTTTATAAATTTAATAACAATAATACCAAACGGAAATGATAAAAATACAGTATAAGCAATACAGCCAACACCAATAGCCTATTATATAAAACATTTACAGGTAGTTAGTACACTAAATCGAAAGAAACGTCCATTTAATAGCGACTGTACTCATATTAATAAACACGATCTAGTTGGTCATAATTACCTGGCATAATTTAGCATATAAATCTCGACCAGCTAATAGGAAACCTCGAAAAATATGTAACGTGATTAATTAATGTTTCGAACAATTAATTAAGACATTTCAATGAGGTTGTTTGGGTTTCTCGTATGGGATTTGTTGGCAAACAGTAGAAGGCTTTGAAATTAATTAGATACGTAGAGATTTAATACGTGCTTGTTTGTGATAATTATACTAACAATATTAATAAATAAGTGAATGAATTATTTTATCGTAGGTAGGTAGTCTTATTTACTTTGAAACTCGTCAACATCATTGACATTTTAATATAAGTTTGTAAATAAAAAATAAAACATTTTTAAAAATTTTTTCTTCTTTTTACCAACTAACGTTTGTCAGCATTGGTCCTACTACTTAACGTTGGTTCTGAAGCACGATCCTCGGTATTAAGCCTACTGACTGACGAGTAACCAACTTAAAGGGCCACATGTCTAACTTCCATCCAGTTTTTATTTTATATACTTCTTTTTCCAGTTTTTTTTTCATATTATTCTCAGTTTCCTTCCACAATGATGCTTTGTGTATCGATTACATCGTCCCCCAATTATTTGTTCTCTTATTTTAGTCGTTTTTTAATTGGTTATATTTTATTAATAGTGGTATCTTGGTTCTGCTATCTACTGTATCTTTTTATGCATCTTTCGATCCTATTAACATCTTTGTTCTTCAAATATGTATCTATCTCTTTTACCTTATCTGGATATTATTGAAATGAAAGAAATATTATAATAGACATATCTAGCAACACCACACTAAGAGCAGTGTACTGTAGTGACTTGGAGAAAGTATCAATAACAAAATGTTTGAGGATCACGAAAGATGGAAGCACTACTGTTGTTAAAGAAATTGGAGTATAGTAAGTTTTGTTTATATTTTTACAATATATTTAGTTCCGTTAACGTTAACTTTAGCTTTTATCTAATTAAATTAATTCAATCAATAAATTATTATTTGAGTTCTTTTACATTTTCTTTTCTTTAGTATTTCTATTCTTTTTCTTTTATAGGTAGCGCCTCAACCAATTGGATTATTATTATATCAATTGGATTAATTATTATATCAATTGGATAGATAATATCTGGACATTTTTCATAGCGTTTCACATAATTCTGATATATTTACTTCGTTATTCAAATTTACTCCCATTTAAGGAATCCGTGGTGGACATTCTGAATATACCATTTGAGGATGTCTTTTTCATCATCTCATTTTGCAATTTTTTGTCAATAAGCCGTATATCTAAAATTCACAAAATTCTGTGTATAAATCTTATATTTCAGACAATGGGATTATGGATATTTTAAATAATACTAATAAATTTAAACAATTGATTAGCTGCAATTATAAATAGCGCCGCAATTATTATACAGAGATTGTACTACTGCACAGCCATGAAGATCTATAAACTGATTATAGAAAACCATCTAAAGTCAGGAGCTTAAAGCGAAGAAGTATATAAGATCATAAAATTAGTAAACATAAGAACAAAACTGACACTGAACAAAATCAAAATGAAGGCTATATATGAACTTGAAGAAATAAATATCCAAATTAAAAAAGCAAGAACAACTAAAGTAATTTAATTATCTGAGAATAGAAATTGAAGAAACGAAAGCCAGAAGAAGGAAATTATTGGCAAAACTGGAAAAACTTTAATTGTATTATTGAGCAAAGTGATATCGAAAAAACCGAAAATGGAGGCATACAAAACGATAAATAGGTCAAATAGAGTTTGCCTAGAGTAATATCGAAAAACGATATAATTCGAGCAGCGAGAGTGAAATATCTTAGTTAAATATCTAACTACTATCAATAGAATCATTATAGAAAGAAAATAACTTAGTGAGTAGCCACTTACAACCTTTCGAGGGAACAAGATAGGTTAAGAGAGTCTGAGGAACAAGAACGGAAGTTGGAAAGACAAGATATGAAAATGAAATAAAAACATGAAAACAAAACTAAATGAAACTACATTATTAAGTCTAAGCAAGATGGAATATGGAATGGATCAAATTCATATACAGATTATGAGACAATGCTCCAAATATAACACCATTTAACTATAACCCGCGATTTCGGTTACCAGATATATAAACAATTTTCTTAAGGCTTAAGATAAGACTAAATCTAAAAATCAGACAGATTTCATTTCTATAAATAACTATATTGACTGTTATAAATTGTAAAATTACAATTATCGATATATATATATATATATATATATATAGAACTGTAGCGAGTTTTTCCTAAATTACTGTACATAAAGTAGTAGATGCGGTATGAAATCCCGTTAACGCTAAGCTATTGGATACTAATTAAAATCGGATCACTGACAAATTGATATTTTACACTTCTCTCTATGTTCATAGACATCGAACTTTATTCGTTTCCACTACCAGTTTTGCACTATATATTTCCTCTAACGGCTATAAAACAAATGACGCTTATAAACTGGATGAAATTGCCCAATTTGCGTGTTTTCTCTATCGGGTTTCTATAAAGAGCATTCTTCTCAATTACGTCGCATTATTTAAGATCTAAAGCACACCGGAATTTAATAATAATATCACTTCAGTATAGCCATAAAAGTAACAAAAGAATTTGAATTAAAATAAACTGTTTAACTATACTGTAGCTTTGTGTAAAATATATATACTGTTTCATAGGACTTTTAAATAATTTAAAGAGCTCTAAAAATAAGTTGAACCTATTTCTTCAATCTTCAAACCCAACCCAAATCTTCCTGTTAACAAAATAATCTTATAGGAAAAAGCCAATGAGGAAAATTATAATGATCAAGCTATTTTATTATTAAGATTTTTAATTGAAGATTAACATTCATATTGATTTTAAAATTGTTAAATAGATCATTATAGATCTATATTTAGTATTTTGTTGTTTAGTGTTTTGTTGTTCTGCTTTCTTTTTAATATGATTTTTTATCATATCATATTTACCTAAGTTACTGGATAAACATCGCTTTTGTTACAAAAAGGCATCTAATATTACATGGAAGTTCATTATGATTATAAGAGATTTCATAAGTGAATAAATCACTGAATTAAGATGTAAAAACTGATTATAGATGATATTGCTCAAACACAAGACAAAAGATTATTGGACTTAATTGCAAAAGTTTAAATCAGGAACTCGACTTCATCCATCATGCTTACCGGACATTAAACATCCTAATTGTTGCTCCTACGAAGATCACATGGTGAGACTAATTTTTTATGGTCATTCCTAAAAAAAACAATAACTGTTGGATAGACTTCAGAATTTTACAAGCAAATATATGTAGAAGTATATAAATGTACACAGTTTGTGATTTATTTATTATCTGTATTTACATAGTTTATAGCAAAACCATTTAATGTTATCAGAACATTATTTAAAGTATTTTACATCAGGATTGACCAAGCATCAATAAGAATAAAACAATATACTAGTTAATATCTAAAATAGATGCTTAACCAAAGTCAACACTTAATATATCAAACACTTATTAATCTAATTAGCCATAAAGTATGCGCTATTTACTCTCGTAACGTTTGAAACGACTTCATTAAAATAGATTAATTAAATACTAGAAATATTAATGGGTGGATATCAAGATTTCGAATCGGTCTCTCGATTTATATGCTAAATAATAATTTCTAATTACGCCTAACCGTTCGCTTATTAATATGAGTTGAATAACGGTGAAATAAAAATATTTTTAACAAAAAATTGAACCGACTTCAAAAAGTAAATAAGGAACACACTAAAAAGTAAAAAATTATCAAACTTAGATTTTTAACACAAAAACCTATTTGTCTATTTACAATATTGTTTTAACTACTACCAATTAATCACTTTGCAAGTCGCCGAGCACCAAAATAGATTTGGTTTGTTCGTAATATAATTTTCTGTATATGTCATAAAATTATATTATTATTTTTGTATTATTTAGGCTTGGCACTGACGTCAAACTGATCAATTAGTAGTAGTTGCAATAATATTGTAAAGAGATAAATATATTTAGCTAGGTATTAAGCTAAATTATGTGTATATAGTAGAATATAAAATACGCGTAGTAGATAGGTTAGTTAAGTATTTTTGTTTATTTTTATTTAGTTATTCCAATGATTATTATGCATATATCTGAATTTAAAACTTTTTTTGTTAGAAATCTATTTTTGATTATTTTTCAATTTTCAGTTTTTTGTTAAAAATATTTTATTTTTCTTTTTTAAGTGTTTAAGTTTTAAGTGATATTTGCTCAATAAATTACGCAGCTATTTTATTAAATATTACAATGGATAGCCCAAGTACAGCACGTATTAAAAAAATTAGGAATAAATAAACAATTATTGAAAATAAGGAACGTTTCAGGCCCTGGGGTCCGCTACCTAGTCCAGGTGATTTAATCTCGTTCGCATCATGAGTTAATTTTTACAATTTTAGATTTAGAAAAGCGAATATGACACCATTGCTCAAAAATTTAAGCAAATATCGTTGATGTCGTCTGAATTTAGATAACATTCTGCAGAACCATTGAAACTTGAAGTTTCTTCTGATAACAAATCAAAATGTTAAATGAAAGATCGTCTTCATAGTTATTTTTACGGGCTTGTTGAGTCCTTCTTGCCCACAATTTTGTCTGTCCCCACAAAAGTTGTCTAATTGAATTTATTTAATAAAAATGTTATTTTACTTCATATGCATTAAAAATTGTTAAGAGTAACATTTATACACTTTTCATAAATTCGTAATATTTAGTTTCTCTTTCAATCTTCTGCTTTAATGTATATTATTCAACAGTTAGGCTGCTTCCATGTTGGTGTTATATTGTATCTTTAATATTTTATGTCGAAATAACATATTGCTAAGTTAATCTTACAAGGCTACTTACAATTTAACGATAAGTATGCTATTTAATCAAATACCTTTGTTTTGGGAGTCTTAAATTTATAGTAACATAACTTAGAGCAATCCCATATTTGCAAACAAGTTTTTTAAACTGACAAATTAACCTCTTAGATCTGTTCAATCTAATTAGCTCATTGTCATGTCAATTGGAAACGTGCAATTTAAGCTGCCATCGAAATGTGTATTGTGATATTTCGCTTTCTGTTTGAGAAATTGCTAGGTCCGTAGGTAAGAAATAATCTAGGGGAACTATCATCAATTTTAGGAAAGATTATGAAATTCGCTCTTACATCTACAGTATAACTGTAAAAGAGCTAGATTATTTGTATTTGTTGTTTGTACAAGGTTACGATTATTACCTCAGAAAAACTGATGCTAATAGTCGATTTTTTAACAGAAGAGTCTTCTAGCAATTTGGTTCGGTGCAAATTGCTGCATATTCATTAATATTTTACAGTGTCCTGTATAGTGTCCTCCTTTATAATGTTTATCGCCTTCAAGATTTGTGCGGCTGCAAATGTGGGAAGAAACTTGAAGTTCGGAACTTCAAAAATTCATATATCACATTCAGCATTCGCATAAATATTTCAGTATAACTTTTCATATTCCAAATTTTGTTAGAATAATTAATTTTGTCTATGGATAAGTATTTTCATTCTTATATAATATAATGATAATGACAATACTGACAATCCAACTTAAATGGATTGTACACTAAAAATGTATCGACATATCTAAATTATATTTTATTTTACGGTTGTTATTGTTATATAAATACTACAAATAAGGGGTGCCTTTAATAAATAAGGCCTATAAATTAATTTTAAAGGATTTACAATAGATGAACTTTATAATGAAGCATCATTTTTCAATATGCGTCATTTCGTCTAAGTGTAGAACAACAAACAAGAATAATATTTTTTTATTGGATTAAAAATCCGCATCCGAATTTATCCAACAAGCTCCATTGATTAGAACATGTCATACTGACTGCAAAGCTGTAAAATTGGTGATTTTGGCACTGAAGATAAAGATCGTTCTGGACAGCCAAAATAATTTGAAGACGAATATTTAAATGCATTACTCGATGAAACTATTAATGGGGATTACTATCGATTACAATTTAATGCCTTTGAACTGAGCATAGCTCGAAAAACAATCGGCAATAGAACAAAAATATAACAACGTTATTCTTCAGAATGACAACGCTCGACCACATTTTACAAAATTGGTCGAAACCTGTCTGAGCAACGCTTCATTTCTCATGAAGATACCAAAAACGGCTATCGAATAACAATATTTAAATAAAATACATTGCACCGATTTCTCTTAATAGAGCTTAAAATTATAAAAAATCTTTAACACTAATTTATATACCTAATATAATATTAAAAAAATAAACAGACGCATTATTTTGCTAGATCTAGTTAGATATCTTGAATTGGTTTGATAATTGATATCTAGAATTCACATAATCCTAATAGTTTCCGATCCATTTAAATAGTTAACTACCGTGGAACGACTACTTTGGACATGATGTGAAATATAGGCAAGTAACAGCTTATAGACAGATACTTTTAGCTGAATCGATTTTTTGATTAGATTAGTTTATTACATGCTGATATATGTTTTACAGCAATTACAGCTGTAACTATCTAATACACCATTATCTGTCTCCATAATTTACGTTAGCTTTTTTGCAAATATCTTTCAACTGCATAGCGGGCTGCATTCAGTATTAGATTGATTCTATTTTAAAATTACTTTTTCTTTATTCCTAAAAAAATCGTAAATTGCTTTGTATTAGCTTATTATATATTATGCAATAATTATAATACTATATAAGTCGTTCTGCTTTCGTTATAAACTCGTATATAACTTTTATGTCCGTTTAGATTGTAGTTTCGATATTGAAGTATGGAAACGAAACAAACATTTCTGTTTATTGTTCTTAAACAAGACCAAACAACATTCTAAATTTTCATATTTTTATAATATATCAAAGAAGTAAATTTTATCGAATCTGGTTCAAATTTTCGTATTAAATATGATCCACAGAAAATTACAAGTGACAGTGTAACTACATTAAATTAAAGAAAACAATGAATATATATATATATATATATATATATATATATATATATATATATATATATATATATATATATATATATATATTACGTCATCCACCCACTTACCAATTAACTATAATAAGCGTAGGATATTAACATCGCAAAAATCTACTAATGATACAAATTTCGAAAACTATTTAAACCGCTACATTCCGAAATATGCAACATATTTTTTTAGCATATTTTTTTGGGATAATTGATCGTCTTGTAAATGTGCCTCTACCAATGACGCATGAATTTAATTAAGTGGACTTAGAAGTTGATAGGTATAAAAATGAAACCGTATAGATTATTTTCTTAATATTGTGAAACAATTAAACGAATATAGGGATATATATATAAATTATAAGACAAAAAGTTAAGCTCTAAAGGTTACCCGGCAAAAATAGATATTTTCTGAGATACGACGGCTTTGTGTGGGAAGAGAGCATTATTATAATTGAATTCTGCTAATTCCGTGACCCACTTTCGATCCTAAGCCGAGAAGATCGATGAAGATAACACCAAATCGAAAATATGCACATATAAGGATGATTAATTATTTATAATGAAAATTATTTATCTGTTTGTTGATAATGTGCAGTTTATATTTTTGACATGTCTGGATGCTTAATACTGTTTGATGACTCAACATATTAGACTGTTTAAATCATTTATAATTTCTACAACAAATATGTCCCTTGAATCTAATGACGATACCCAATAAATCAATAAAGAAATATGCTCTCTTATCATATTTAATTCACTCTTTTTATTAATTCAAAGAAATAATTAAAATAAAACTTGTTTTAAATAGTCATATATTAAGTATTTTGTGCACGTATTTTGATCAATAATATATATTGGTGAATTTGGGAAGTTTAAGGTAAATAAATGTTAAACAGTCTAGCCTAAGCGTTAAATTCGATTTAGATTTACATTTAGCGCTACATACCGTAGGAGTTTTCCTTTTCATACTGTTAAATAATGCAGTGTATACAGACGAATTATGGAAAGCTCAAAATTGCTTATTCTTCTTTCATTACTTTTGTTAGCCAACTTTAAAAAAGGAGGTTCTATGTTTGATTTTCAAAATTCTTTTTAATTCGAAAGAGTGCACTTCCGAGGTGGCCCCATAGGGACTAAGTTGGGATCTCATGGGGTGAAGCCGGGGAAATCGAGAGAAACCCTCAAATTTAAAAGGAATGTACAAAATTCTCACATAATTTTTTTATCTAGAATAAACAGATATTTGGGTATAATTTTATTGCTGAATTGTTGTAACTGAAGACCGGAAATCGTTCAGTGCAATAGCCATTCGTTATGCTTTTAAAATACTAAACATGTCATATGATAGACAGGAGTAATAATGGTAGAGCTGATAAAATATAGCCTGTAAATAAACTGAATAATAGATGAAATTTAAATTTTACATGAATATGGAGGGCAGCTGTTAAGCAACTTGTGACAAAAATATGTTTGACAATTCGTTTAAGTAGATTTCGCCAATGATTAACCCCCATTATTTTTAGAAATAATTTATGTATTGTTTATATATATATATATATATATATATATATATATATATATATATTAAAGTCTCCTTTTACCAACTATAGGTTTATCTGGACTGGTCTTAAAGTTTAACATGGGCTCCGAACCACGGTCCTCAGCATTAAGCCTACCGATTGGCGAGTGACCAACTTTAGAAATTACCTCAGAAGACACCCGGTCGTACCCAGCCTGGTTACTGGCGTGACTGGGATCATTTTCCTTGTCGGATTTTATACTCTTGCCTAGAACAATCACAAATTTTAAACAGTCACAAACATAAATTTACGACCATGTCCCAGCAGGATCCTAACCCGCGGCTATCGCAACAGTAGGAGGACCGTCCTATCGCCTTTACCACTACTACTACAAGCGCTACTAAGCCGGCTTGTGTTGGTTATTAGAAATATAATATTTATGATGTTAATTCATCGTACCCTATACCTTTTCCATTCTTAGGTCTCCAATATTTGAATAAAGCTTCAATTATTCTATTTACTATAATATTATATATTTTGTATATCTATACGATATTACGAAAATCAAATATTATATTCCTTCTATATTCCCATATTCATGTAATAACGCTATTATTTTATTATTTGTTTTTATATTCATAAATCATCTTTGAATGGATAATTTCGTATTTATTGATTAATAATTAATGGTTGACTCATAATGGTATTCCTTTGTAATTAATTATAAAATATGTTCAATTCAATGTTTTAGACAATAACAATAAACTATTCTTGGATGAAGTATGAGATGTGCACACGGTAGAAGGGATAACACGCGACGTACCAGCTTATATCCTAACACTAACAATAATGAGATGCAATGTGATCAAGGGATAACGCGCGAGATCTACTGTCACTAAGGTTTGTAGGCCTCGCTAGGATTAAGCTGAATTTTTAAAATATATAAACAAATTAACAAATGAACAGTACTGTTACTAGTGCACTCACTTCTCCAGCTCCAGCTATGATGGACGTGCAATGCGTACAAGAGAGAAAGCTAAAAGCCACACACTAGATACGCTGCTATCAAGAGCCAGTACAAACCACTTTCGGTGGCGTTTATGTATGCTTCAAATTATCCATAGATCATAACTATACATCATAAACTTTGGCCACTATGGCATTAGCCTCTGGTTTATAAAATAGCTACAATTTATATTTGTTGCAACAGTTGCAACCATAAAACTATTACCTTTGATTCATAGTATTATGGGTTATAATAATTAAATAAATAAATAGCTGAGAATGTTTAGAATAAATTGATAAATGAATAGAGAAATGACTAAATAACTAAATAGATAAATGAATAGATAACTGAATAGATAAATGAATAGTGAAATGAATAGATAAATAAATAGTTAAATCAATAGATAAATGATTGGATAAACGAATAGGTAAATAAATAAGTAAATGAATACAATTAAAATAACAAGAAAACTGGAATGCTCTGTATAATCGACACTATTAAAAAACGTAGTTACTCTGACGGTCGCGGCTGCATAAATGAACTTTCATAGAGCTCGAATTTTTCATGTTTTCAATTTTCATTTTTCATCTCCTTGGGCATATTAAGTTATCACATTTGGTATCTCAATTTTCCCAGAAAGATAAAACACACCAATAAAATATCAAATTACCCTTAAAATATGATCGATATTTTACCGTTAACATAAACTTTCTAACGGTTCATTCTGGGGTTTCCAACTAATCGAACCACAAGTATTTCTTTTTTGTTCGTTTTTTAGAGATAAATTAAAAAAATTATTATATTAAAAAATAATTCGCTTTTACACTTTTTCTACATTTTCTCATTTTTCTGACAACATGGCAATACTGTATCGAAATGACATGTCGGTTTGCTATCGGTTGAATCATAGACCATTTTCCAAACTCCTTCAGTATTTTAAAACCGTGTGTCAGCCAAGCTATGATGCATAGATATACGCAAGTGGTAATCACAAGGCGCTATATCTAATGAGTATACTGGGTGTTTCAGAATTTCCCAACCAAACTGCGTTATTGTTCTATCGTAAGAGGATGACTTTGAGTTAATCAGTAATGCTGGACTGTTTTTGCAACTTTAGCTGCGGACGGTCTCTTGTTAAAATTAAAAAGCTCCCGGCCTACCATCGTAAATAAAATACATTTTTTGGCAAAATAAATTTTTTTATTCAACATAATTCCTTTCAAGGGTGATACACTGATTATAGCGACCCTCCAACTTTTCGATATCATTTTTGTAGTACGATTTGTCCTTTGCTTCAAAATAGGCCTCAGTTTCGGCGATCACCTATTCATTCGGCGAAAGTTCCTTCCCAGCGAGCATTCTTTTCAGATCTGAGAACAGGAAATAGTCCCTACGGGGCCAGATCGGGAGAATATGGTGGATGAGCAAGCAATTCGAAACCCAATTCATAGATTTTTGCCATCATTTTCACTGACTTGTGACACGGTGTATTGTCTTGGTGAAGCAGCACTTTCTTTTTCTTCAAATGCGTTTATCGACGATTTTGTCCTTCAAACGGTCCAATAACGCTATGTAATTATCACTGTTGATGGTCCTTCCTTTTTCAAGGTAGTCAATGAAAATTATTCCATGTGCATCCCAAAATACAGACGCCATAACCTTGCCAGCCGACTGTTGCGTTTTCCCACGCTTTGGAGCGGGTTCATCGTGTGCAGTCCACTCGGATGAGTGTCGATTGAACTTCGGAGTGAAATAATGGAGCCATGTTTCATCCATGGTCACATATCGAAGCAAAATCTCGAGTTTATTATGCTTCATCATCTTCAAACACTACGTATCACGATTTGATAAAGAAAATAAAATAAACACCTTTAACCAGTCAAATCAGTAAAAACATATTTTTACACTAATATTTGATAGAAAATCGTACATGAGTTAATGAAAACGTTGGAGCAAAATGATGTTTTAAAGGGATTAAATCAAGGATAACTAATCTAGAATGAACTAGAACTAGAAACATTAATTATCAATTAATCACAAAGAAGCGAGGCTATAAATGGAAGTGTTACAATACGCGATAATCTCGTGATAAGAACAAGAATCCTAATTTAATAATGGGCTTGTGCCGTAATAATTACCAAACACTTCGTAGAAATTACTTTCACCGTAATATGCAGTCGGGCTACTCGTTCGTTTGCTTGCAATTTTTTTAATCATCAATCAGTGTCGATGTTCCGTACAATTTTAAAATAAAATTTGCATTTGCGAGGTCTGAATATAATAAGATCGTCATTACGGACTGCAACATCAAAGTTAAAAACTGAAGAAGCGCGACTCAAATGAGTTTTTAATTAAATATTACGAAGAGGTGGCTTCCTCGACCGCACGGACGCTGCCTGTTTCGGTGTCATGAAAGAATTATTTGGTTCGTTCACATTGACGTACTAATTTTCATAAAAAATACATAATATATATATATATATATATATATATATATATATATATATATATATATATTTTTCATATATATTTTGTGTATTTATTGGTACCTTCATAAGAAACACATTTTTTGGCAAAATTAGTATCTTTTATTCAACATGATTCCCTTCAAGGGTGATACGCTGATTATAGCAACCCTCCAACTTTTCGATACCATTTTTACAGTACGATTTGTCCTTGACTTCAAAATAGGCCTCACTTTCGGCGATCACCTCTTCATTCAACGAAAATTTCTTCCCAGTTTCAATTCTTTTGAGATCTGAGAACAGGAAATAGTCGCGGAGGCAATTAGAAGCCCATTTCATTGATTTTTGACATCGTTTTCACTGACCTGTGACACGGTGCATTGTCCTGGTGAAGCAGCACTTTCTTTTTCTTCAAATGCTTTTCTGACTTTTCATTTTTGGCAATTTCGTCTTTCAAGCGGTCCAGTAACGCTATAGTCGCTGTTGATGGTCCTTCTTTATTCAAGGTAGTTGCGCCATATATGTGTCAGACCGGGGACTTTTCAATTGACCCGTTAGTTCGGAGGGTTTTGCAATATCTGGTAAACATGAGGGTTTTATATTATCGCCAGTTTTTCGGCCTTGTTATGTTCACGAATAACATTTTTGTATCTTTGCTTGTATTCCGGCGATCTTTCGGGCAGTGCTCATGTCATACGCGTGACTCGTCAATAGTACATAGCGGTCCCCATTGATGGTTTCATCGAGAAATGCCTCGGTATAGGAAGAAAAATCTTTCGGTATCAAACTCACTACTTTTAAAACATCTATACATACTATATATAGATATAATACAGTCTGGGATTATTCTGGTGAGAAATTTGGTGAAAAATTGTTAACGATGAATAATTTTATACAATGGAAAAATTAACAATCTGTTGGCGCGTCGGCTTTTATATACTTCTTTTCGTTCAGTGAAGGAATTCCCAGTTGTTTATAGAATGTTAATATTGAATGTTTTTAATATTGGCATTCTGATGAAATTCTTGTTGAGTTCGAAGGATCTGTAATATTACTTGAACATGAACCGAGGGAGAAGGAGCTCAAATTTCGAAGGCACGTACAAAGTTTTCACATATTTTCTATCTAAAATAATCAGATATTTGGGTATAATGTTATTGCTGAGTTGATGTGACGGAAAATCGGAAGTCGTTCTGTGTAAAAGCCATTCCGTTTGCTTTTTAAGCACTTACTCTAGCATATGAGACTTCGTGGAAATATTGTAGATAACTGCTTCTATGGTGAAATAGTTAAAGCGTTTAGTTTCCAAATAGAGGTTTAAAAATAGAGGAGGTTTAGTTGGAACATCTGTGAAATCACATAAGCTAGTCGGTGGACCCCGGATCCTGAAGCCGTCCTTATTTTCTAATACGCTCTGCACCTTTACTTGGCATTGATAAAAACTGTACTTGATATTGAATAAATATCTAAAACACTAAAAAGAAAAAA
The DNA here is from genome assembly GCF_030347505.1 of Rhynchophorus ferrugineus. Classification (NCBI taxonomy): domain Eukaryota; kingdom Metazoa; phylum Arthropoda; class Insecta; order Coleoptera; family Curculionidae; genus Rhynchophorus; species Rhynchophorus ferrugineus. The sequence goes on from NW_027472590.1 coordinate 17,511,639, forward strand.
ATAAAATATTTTTAACAGAAAAATTGAACCGACTTCAAAAAATAGATAAGGAACTCACTAAAAATTAAAATATAATCAAACTTAGATTTTTGATACAAAAAAAACGTTTAATAATATTGTAAATAGATAAATAAGTTTAGGTACCTACCTAAATACCTTATTACCTTTAAGCTAAATTGTATGTATATAGTAGAATATAAAATACGTGTAGAGGATAGATTAAATAAGGTTTTTAATGATTTTTCTTTAGTTATTACAACGATTATTATGTACATATTTTATTTTAGAATGTTTTTTCTTGTGTCAAAATCTCAGTTTTATTATTTTTTAATTTTTAGTGAGTTCCTTATATGCTAAGTCGGTTCAATTTTTTTGTTAAAAATATGTTGTTATTGTGGACTTAATATTCAGTTGTTATTTGTAAATAGGAAATAGTATATCATATCTAAATAAAAACAAATTCTAGTATAATGTGCTCCATATATCTAATTTTTATTAGAGTATATTTCTCTATATTTACATCAATAAATAATTAGAAATTAACAGCTGTCGTCCTTGCGCGCAATGATGTTTGTTTTTTTATTATTCGCAACCACGGTCGCAGCTCGTTCTCGTTTTGTTGTTTCTACTTCTTTTAGTTCGCAGAATGTAACGATCTTTAAGGAATCAGGAAATGGTGCGAAATCGCTTCGATTTAAATGAGGTTTAATTGCTAGTTTTTCTTTATTAGGTCACGCTTTATTCTTTGTCCTGTAGTTACTCAGCGGCTATTCCTTAGGATTTTAGAACATATATATATATATATATATATATATATATATATATATATATATATATATATATATGTATAATATATCCAAAGTAGCAGCGAACTCACGTCATCTCAGTTTATGACGTCAAAGCGGTGCAATTTTACTCATTTATTTTAGCTTTGTATAATAAATATATAACAATATTTATTTTAACATTATAGTCCATCTAATGTATATATTGTCGAAGGCCTCAAAAATTACAGTTAATTAAATAGCCACAATTGTTTATGGGTTAGAACTGTTTTAGTATATTTATTACCTATGGTATCCCCTGGAGGTTTCATCCACCTAATTAATTAATTAATCAATTAATAATTAAACAATTAAATAATGTATTTTATTTTCATTAGTCCTTTTTTTTTCGTTACTATGTTTTCTTGTCAAAGCATTCTGATATCACTTTGTTTCTCTTTATTTTCTCATATTACTAACTTTGTACATTTTTCTTGATAAAATTAAATTCAATCACTGTATTCTCCCGAAAGGATTTGCTATATCTGCGAAAGAGTTAGTATTATCTCTTCTCGTACATTTTAGCCAAATGCTAACATATATTCTGAACAATTACACACATATCTGTTCAGATAGATCCTTCAATACGATTATATATATATATATATATATATATATATATATATATATATATATATATATATAGTATATCCAAAGTAGCAGCGAACTCACGTCATCTCAGTTTATGACGTCAAAGCGGTGCAATTTTGCCTCATTTAACGTTGACATTTTACTCATTTATTTTAGCTTTATATAATAAATATATAACAATATTTATTTTAACATTATAGTACATCTAATGCATATATTGTCGAAGGCCTCAAAAATTACAGTTAATTAAATAGCCACAATAGTTTATGGGTTAGAACTATTTTAGTGTATTTATTACCTATGGTATCCCCTGAAGGTTTCATCCTTCCGTCCATTAGTTAATTAATCAATTAATAATTAAACAATTAAATAATGTATTGTATTTTCATTATAGAAACTGTTTACCTTTTTATGTTTAGTCCTTTTTTTCGTTATTGCGTTTTATTGTCAAAGCATTCTGATATCACTCTGTATCTCTTTATTTTCTCATATTACTAACATTGTACATTTTTCTTGATAAAATTAGATTCAATCACTGTATTCTCCCTAATGGATTTGCTATATCTGCGAAAGAGTTAGTATTCCCTCTTCTCGTACATTTTAACCAAATGCTAACATATATTCTGGACAATTACTCACATATCTGTTCAGATAGATCCTTCAATATGATTATTTAGAGTTGTTCTATATTAATTATATACTTATCTTTACTTGTTTTCACCACCCTGTCTTGTCAGCATTGAATCATAATCCCACATTCAGAAAGTTTTATTCACTCACTTTTATTTTATGAGCCAATATTCAAGTAAATAACTAAACCGTTAATTTCTAATCTAACATTAGTTCACATTTTCACCTATAGACAATTTCTTCTTCTGCCTGATTCTGACTTCAGATTACTTCTGATGGAGTTCATTCAAATCGAAAGATGTTATTTTAGACAATCCTTTCAACACATCCAAGAAGAAGAAATGAAAATCGTTTGGCAATATTGTAAGGCATTAAAATAAAGTGGTGAATCTACTAGATCATGCTGTGCCGAAGAAAAAGTGGATCACAAATAGATCCATCTAACTACTGGTAAATACAAAAATATTATATTTGTGTCTAAATGTCATTATTTTCTTTAAAGCATATTGTGCAGGACAATTTCATGTCCATTTTCAAGGTATTATTCCATAAAAGTTTATTGGCAACATTCAAATTTCTATCAGAAATAACTCAACAAAATCGTAAACAATTGCAGCTATAAGAACAAACCAAGTAGCTTCCTTAATACTATCAAATGCAGATCATGAATTCTTAAACATTTAACAGAGAGGCGAACTATTATGCAAATCATCAAAAGAACGATTTAGTCAAAATATTCAAAATAACATTCGATCGGATGCCATCTGAGAAGATTTTCCGGTTGGCATCACTGGCTGTTGTTATTTCTGGAGAAAAATTGTAAGATAGATGTAGTTCTGCAATCACTAAATTATGATTTTTCTAGAAAACTAGTAAAACGCAATACGGCCTGAATATTTATTAGTTTTTCAAATTTATATAAATAAAGTCACTTTGAATATCATTAAAAAAATCTTTCTCCAGTCTATTATAATAGTTTTCATACCCCATTAATACCAGTCAGATGCATTAAGTTAATTCTTCCAGTTAACTGATAACCAACTGTGAATATCTTGATAATAATTCGACATTAAAAATTATTGTCTTTGATATCATGAAGCAAACTAACCCAAGATTTCTCCATCTTTAATCGATATTAGGATCAAATCTATAACGTGATCTTATAGTAATAACAAATAGATATGAAGTGTTATGACGACAGTTTAATATATGTCGATAATAATGCCATGTTTTTATATTTTCCTAGAAGAGAGATTTGGAAAGATAAAGTAATATATTGATATTGATAATAGCGACATACTTAAAAGTTATTTGTAGTTAGTTATTATAGATATAATACATAATACTTATCTACGATACTTGTTCCTTTTATGTTTAATTGTCCAAGAAAGATTGAATATTATAAAAATAAAACAAGACATTATGAACTAATATTTTTACCATAAATGATTATCAGTAATTGAATATTTGAAACTTCTTTTATGACTCACCTATTTTTAATAATATATTTAAGTTAACTAATTTTTGCGCTGTGACGTCGTATGTATCACTGTTATCTTCAGCTGTCAACTCTTAGTTCTTTAAGCAAAACACCGAAACCAGGGAAAGTCTTAATAAATAATAGTGGGCAAACTTCTCGTCAATTTCAATAGTTAAGAAGTTTATCTAGTTATTATCTCCCCTAACTATTTCCTCTCTCCAAACCTGAAGAAATTCCTGAAATTTTGAGGGCCTTGATAAAAAATATTATAAGAAAGGAAAGGAATAAATATCAGTAGCCGAATTGACCGTCAGTAAATCATGTAAATATTAATTATCGCAAATGTTTTAGTACTATATGAAGTTTTACATCATGTTTTGAATTGAAATCTTATCTAAATATCAAGAACGATATGAAGGAAATATTACTAGATAGTTTTAGTAATGACTAGTTGTAATATATATTCGATGTGTTATAACTACTCACAAACAAAGTCGCGTTTATATAGTAAAGTTGATATTTTACACTTATTGAAGTACGCATATTCAGCCAGAAAATATATTGCAAGATTATCGTCCGACCAAAAGGAGATTTAACGACTTAGACAAATTTCTTCTGGATGCATATACACACACGCGCCTAAAAACATAACAGTTCGGGCCACACTACCTATATTTGCAACAATAAAATCGCCATAAAATCGTAATAAAAACGTTCGTACAACTGTTATTACTTTACAGCGTTGACATAACTTTATAACGAATACCGTAACATTCCGTTAGAAGACCGATTAAAATCATAAAATACTGTATATCGAAGGCCCTTTAAGGACAATCTTGTTTACTATGATCTAAATGTCCATTTTTTTATTAACATATCGTTATAAGTTACGAACAAAGTCGTAATAACATTTGGCATCTTAATTTGGACTTAGGTATGAAAACTACTAAAGGTAAATAGGTTTAGACCATCATCAAGATACAAAAACAATTCGGTTTTAAACGCGAGAAAAGTGCGCTTAAAACTCCTGCAGATATATTGTAAACTTACAACGAATATAATTGATGATTGTAGATAGTTTTGATAAAAAAAAGTATATAATGTTCAAGTTCGAAAATAATCGAGTAAAATTATGATATTGTTGCGGATTACACTTAATACTTGAGTAGAACATTAAAAGATAAACCAGCATAAAAACCGCAAGTATATTTAATACATAACAGGTCAATTGAAAAGTTCCCGGTCTGTTTCATATGTTTTTTAGTTAGCTCTAACCCTCAAAGGATGCGTGTATACATTTGACAGCTGTCGGGTCGTTTGTTTGTGAATTATAGAATTTTGAGTAAAGCAACTTTTGTTATTGTGAAAAAAATTGATAAAAAGGAATTTCGCGTGTTGATAAAATATTGCTTTTTGAAGGGAAAAATACAGTTGAAGCAAGAACTTGACTTGATTCCGAGTTTCCGGAGACTGCCCCAGGAAAATCAACCATCAAGGATTGGTATACTAAGTTTAGAGGTGGTGAAATGAGCACCGAAGACGGTGAATGCAGTGGACACTCAAAAGAGGTTGTTACCGACGAGCTTTGTGCAAAGTGGGTGCCGCGCGAGCTCACTTTTAACCAAAAACAACGACGAGTTGATGATTCGGAGCAGTGTTTGAAGATGATCAAGCGTAATAGCCCGAGTTTTGCGTCGATATGTAACAATAAATGAAGCATGGCGCCATCATTTCACTCCGAAGTCCAATGGAGAGAGATCCGAGTGGACTGCACACGATGAACCCGCTCAAAGCGTGGGAAAACCGTGTCACAAGTCATTGAAAATGATGGAAAAAATCCATGAATTGGTCTTCGAATTGCTTTCTCGTCCACCGTATTCTCAAAATCTGGCCACCAGCGACTGTTTTCTGTTCTTAGATCTCAAAAGACTGCTCGCTGGGAAGAAATTTTCGTCGAATGAAGAGGTGATCACCGAAACTGAGGCCTATTTTGAAGCAAAGGACAAATCATACTACAAAAATGGAATCGAAAAGTTGGAGGGTCGCTATAATCAGTGTATCACCCTCGATTATGTTAAATAAAAAAAATAATTTTGCCAAAAAATTGTGTTTTACTATGGTAGGCCAGGGATTTTTCAATAGACCTGTTAATGCTGCTATTATATGTTGCAAAATACGTAAAAGCTCATATAGAAATCATTTAATGTAACTTAACTGAATCGTTAAGCTTAATTTCAATAAAGGAGAATATGTCTTTGTATAGTATTATGTGTTGATAGCAATATCCTTGTATTTGAGATCAACAATTACATTTACCTTGATTCCCATTTTGTTGGGAATCGAAGGGAAATATTTTTATTTAGTGTGGTCAGTCATAAATATGAGCTTGTGATTCACTAGCACTTCATATATCCATGCATGACTCCATACAGATCAGCTATTTACTCGTCTCCCCATTCAGAATTTCCAGTTCTTCATTCAGTTGGAGGAAGCTATAAGTAAAGATAATTGGCCCTCCCAAGATAGCAGCACCAGCATCGTCACCGGTCTTTGAACCATGTGAACATAAGACACGCGACAAAGAATATCCTGATCTGAAGTCATTGATTTTAGTTCTCCAAGTCCCGCTTACTGTATGCTTATAGTGACGCATTTTGCATGGTGAAAGATGTGGAGATACAAAAGAGAAATTGTATGTCTGAAGAACAAGGTGTTATTATATTCAAAATGTTGTTCAACAATGAGAAATATCTTGATGTTTATTTATAGTTTTTAACGAAGGATCATTTGAACCCACTGCTGAAGGACATAACTTAGCTGTTGACATGGGACACTCAAAATTGCATTTTTATTATATTTGTTGTTCGACTTGCAAAATTCTACTGTCAAAACCAATATAACATTTTTATAAACATATGGTGATGTCACTCCATCATATACTTATTGTTAATTTTATTTTCAATGATTTACATGTGATGATGTTGATGCCATTGACGAAAAACCTCCTGGGGACCAAAGAAAATCAACGATTCAAACAATGAATTGCATCTTACGAAACCAAAACCAACAACACAAAACGGTTTAGTCTCTTCTAATTGAATTGACTATTGACGATTATATCTAATTGAATAGTCTATTCGAATTTACCGCAAATCGGTATATTAATAGATATAAAGTATTGTTGTGTATATGGTAGGATCAAGGTGTAGTGTAAGAGCAATAGAGAGCAACAGACGTAATTTTTTTTCTGGAACGAGAACGCTCAGCCATATGTAGCAAGAATAATGAATCTAGCATAGTCACCAAACATATCGTCTGCTAATACCACTCACAATGAAACACAGAAAGATGAAAAAAAGTTGTAGAGATTGGTTGAAATGGCAATATGTTGATTAATATATATTAATATAATATCTATTAATTAGTACAATATCTTTTTATTATTTTAGAGTGAAAATGATCACTGTCAATATAAACTCTCAGCTGTTAAGGGTGTTGATTCAAATTTATATCACATTCTTACGCAAATATTTTAATTATAATATCGACTTGCATCACTATAAAAGGAAATTCTTTAGATTACTGGCTCGTATATTTCGTTTTTGTTTTTATTTGTACTAGAGATAGTAACGTAAATCTCATTAGAAATACAACATAATATCCCACAAACAAATATTAAAGATATTAAGAGCTCGCAATAAATAAGTGCTAACGCAAACCGAACAGGATCTTAATTATAATATATCGAGAAACTTGATTTCGCGTAAAAAATAATTAAATCGTTACGAAAATAGTATGCCTTGAATTGATTTTTTTTTCGTATGTATTGCAGCTGTCTGCACGTTGGCTTGATGTTCTTAATGGTATACTAGGAATGAATGATTTAATTATGTTTAAACCTTGATAATCTAAAGAGCAATAACATGGATATTATTGTATATTTTTAATACGTTGATAAGACTACGGATAGAATCAGTGTCTGATAAAATTAAATATTTTTAATAGTATTGTTTTAATAATTTATAATCCCATTTGTCGTAAACAAATATCTCCAAGGATTTGTCTGATAACTTAATGTAAAGATTGATAAAAAATAAATTGACTTTATTATATCCAACCAAAATGTCGTATTTTCAAAAATACGATTAAGGATATATACTGATGATGAAGTAAAACATGGCATAAGTTTATAGTAATTATTTTGATTTCTGTACATTTTATTAAATATATTATCAGTAGATCTAACATATAGATAGCAACAAGCTGTACGAGGTTCACCTTCAATAATTTTGTTGTATTCTTAAACGATTTTGCATGATAATTAAAACTTGAAACTTTTAGGACAAACATTAATCACCTTTATAAGCCTATTGTAGACCTTTTGGTCACTAGACGGAGATGCTCATCCGTTATTTGTATTTGAACTTGTTTATATTTTTTAATTAAATTTATTTCTTGCTTAAGTTGGATTTATTTATCAGTTTGTCTACTTATATTTTACTTGTTATTTTATCTGTCTATCACTTATAAACTTCTATAGATTAATTTGCTTGTTTAAATAATTTTTAAAATATTCATGAATTAAAAAAATGAGGATAAAAAAATAATTAAACCATCTGAATTTGTGCATTGCAGCATATTTAACAGGAAAATCAGTGCAGAATTAACTCATAAACATTACTAGTATAGACACTAAGTTAGGACCGATGGGTTCTACTAGGTATATATAGTCTATTCAAACATTTCTTGTACATACGTCATCAAGATGTCTAATGTATTGCCTGTCGCAATTTGTAAATTCGTTTTAGATTTTGATAATATTTTCCTTCTCATTTTATTCTAGTTAAAAAGAGACATAATGTTGTCTGATTAGTTCCAGATGTCCAGTTGTCAGACGTATGCAAAATTCTTGAAAGCGATTGAAAAGATGTGTGCTCTGTAATTAACTGTAGTTTTTAAATGTACTATAATGTTAATATAAGTTATATTTGATTACATTTTTGTTCAATTATTTTATTTTGATTAGAATTTTGTTGTATATCAAAGAAGCCCAACTGAATTAAAACTCAGAGTTGATGCGATAACATTGTGACGTTTTAACGTAGCAAATTTAGATGACATATGTACAAAATAGCTTTGAATATACTATATACAATTTTAAGTTAATGTAAAAAAAATAGTATGTCAGTCAGAAACAGAAACAAAGTAAGGAGAATATTTTAGGGCCTTTTTGGGATTAAATATCCTCTTTAATTAGATACTACTAAATATTAGAAAGTTGAAGGAGAAATATATTTTCGAACGTTGTTTGTTTACATACATGTGATTTTAAGCCACATCTCTCTCTCGAACTTAATGCTCTTTACCTGTATAGCATTGAAACTGTTATTACTAGTTCAAAACTCATCAATTACGGAATCGGACTTACACTTACCGCCATATTTAATTTACAGAAATGTGGCTTAACGATACAAGTCGCTCATCCAGATTTCCGGACGATTCTGATCTCGATAGCAGCGGCAGTAGTGGTGAAGAAATACCAGTCTGGGTCAGGGGTGAACAGAGATGGGTCTCGGGTATCACAGACGAGACCACATGCTTCGACGTTATACAGGTTCTTTTAAAAGATGAGGAAAAAAGGGTAGGTATTTGTTTACTGTAGTTTTGACTAGTTTTATTAAGATGTTCTATTTTGATGCAGGGAAGGCACATGGGATTACCAGAAAACTACCAAATAACTGAACGGTGGAGGGGCGTTGAACAGTCATTAGAACCGTACTCGAAAATTTTGGATATATGGAACACATGGGGATCTGCACAAACTGAAGTAAGATTTTTAATTAACTACGTTACAAATAAATTGAGACAAATATTTGCATTAATAACATTTAAGCTAATTCTATATAAGTTATTGAATTAAGAAAATACGCTTAATTTTAACACATAATTTTTCAGAAAATCTAAATTGTTGTTGTTGTCGATATTTAAATATATTAACGGGGGATTTCGGTTTGGAGGCCTACATTTTAGAAATTTGTCTGAATTTACAAATTTGTCTTGATTTACAAATACAAAAATAAACCAGAAAGACAATAAAGTTGTGAAGAAGAGATTAAAAGAAGGTGCATCCTATTCGACATGCTTCCCAACTCTTGTAGTATTCTAAAACTAAATATTAAAATATTTCTTTTACTAGGACGATGCCGCTATCTCTCTTTATGATTGTTTTCAATTGTATTAAAAACACACAAACAAATATTTCATGTTCCCACATATAGAAGGATATACACAGATTTCAAGTAAATCTTTTAATTAGAACGTAGCAGCGTATAGCAGTTTTGATAGAAGGCGTTTAAAATTTGAAGCACATTTACGGGTAACGTAAAACAATGATACTTAATACTCATATTTGCTTGATTGGTAAACCCAGATACCTACACAATGCTTCTTCAACTCCAGAAGTAACATTTTCTGAACTTCGCTTCCCAACTCTTGTAGTATTCTAATTGTTGATTGTTTTCAATTGTTTTAAAAACACATTAAAAACATTTAATGTTCCCAGATATAGAGGCATGTACACAGATTTCAAGTAAATCGTTTTATTAGAACTTCATATAACATGTCGATTAAATTAAAAAGAACAATTTCGATACAAGGCGATTAAAATTTGATAAAAATTTTCCGGTAATGTAAAACAATAATACTTAATAGTAATATTTGAATAATTGGTAAACCCAGATACCTGCACAATGCTTCTTCTACCTCAGAAGTAACATTTTTTGAACTTCACTTCCCAATCCTATAGTATTCTAGTTTTTGATTGTTTTCAATTGTTTTAAAAACATTTTAAGAAACATTTCATGTACCCAGATATAGAAGGATATACACATATTTCAAGTAAATCCTTTAATCAGAACTTCATATAGCATGTCGACTAATTCGAAAATAACAGTTTGGATAGAGGGCGTTTAAAATTTGCGAAAAATTTTCGGGTAACGTAAAACAATGATACTTAATGCCCACATTTGATACTTAATACTCATATTTGATTAGCAAACATAGATACCTACACTATGTCTTCTGCTACTTCAGACGTAACATTTTCGGAACTTCTTTTAGATACCTGTTCTATATTCTCTAGAACACGCACTTCAGAGCGGTCAGTTCTGTATTCTAATCACTGTTTTACTTTAAAAATGCAGAGAGAACTTACTATATATGTTAATCGAACTATTTTTCCATCGTATCCTATATTTTGTTGCTGTTTGGCAGTCCTGAGCTTGAGTTGGGGCTGGATTTGTATATAATAAGTTGGTTGATTATTGAATAATTGTGATTGGTTGTCTTCGAACTTTTTCGATCTTACAGGTCGTTCTTTTCGTTCTCCAGGTCATTAACATCATAAAAGTTGGTAAGCTTTTAACTGAGCAGCATCACTACACATTTCTAAAAGTATTTGATGGGCTTGGCTAGCAGAGGTTTTCAAAATAAGCAACAACAAGCAAGATATTAACGAATGTCAAAAATAAAATTTTGAACTTTCCGTAATTAGTCCATGATATGTACTGAATAATTCAATAACACTAATTGGAAAATTGTTATTTTTTGTAAAGAAATACCATCGGAATTATTTAGGTTAAATTACATTGTTTAAGAATTGTTTACACTGATACTTCACTGATTTCCAGCAGATATCTCTATCTAAAATACAGGCTAAACGAAAGTTCATTTATTGTAGCTATATCGGCTGTAGAAAACAATACTAACTTGTCGACTTCGATAGTTGTAAGAATATACTACTTTTTAACAATAATGATATTTCTTTTAAACTCTACTTCAAGAACCCTTGGTTTTAATATGTATATTTTATTCAAACAAAATTAAAATTCTGCATGCATTATAACTGCATGTATACTATATAAAAATTTCGGAAAATATCGGTTACCAAATATATCTTTTTTTGCATCCTTAGTTTGTTGCACTTTGATTAACCACTACTACTATAGTCGTTGAAAGGACATTGCTCGAGATCAGAAAACAATGAATATTTACTACTTATTTATTTTGATATTAAAAATGGTTTATGGGAGAGGTCAAAATTATTCCGGGAAAGGGAAGAAAGTGGAAAAGTTTTGTAGCGACCTTGAGGCATGTCGAATTTTACGTCGTGGAATAGCGGTCAACAAAGTACCCAGAAATATAATCCAAGATGTTCAACACTGGCGGGGTGCCAGTAGCGACAACTAGAACACGATAACGAATAGCTGGCAACTCCGAGACGTTTATCTCAGTAACCGACCATCGTTTGGTTTAGACGTGCCACCATCGACTGCCCAAGCCTCGTCACCAGGTAACACCGCTGCCATCCGTTTTATCATTTGTATTTTCCACATTTTTATATTACTTTAATAAATAACGGTCATATAATATAAACACCACTGTTTCATTTCGCTTTACCTCCATTCACCGAGCCATATCAATTTGCACCAAAGTGGTGATCCCCACGTGATCTTTCGCAAAATTGGGTTTGGACTCGTGAATGGAGGGTATGTGCGATATGGTGTATTTTACGTGGCCGTTATATTTTTTGTTCCAGCATTTTCAATAATTTTATTTCGATTCGTTTTCGATTTTACTTTTGTTCAACATTACAATATTTGTTCCTCATTAAATTTTATTTTATTGCTGGAACAATGAACCTTAAATTTCATTTCATTATTTCCATTTAATTTTTTTTGTCCAAATTTTATTTCCTTCGCAATCTTTTGAACTCTTAGAGATTTTTACATCACTATTTAATCATCAGCGTCTCGGCTAAACATTTCTTTCGGCGCTATGTTTAAATCATAATGTCTTCCTTCGCTCGCCTTCTCCGTCATAATGACAGATATTTTGATTTGAAAGGCTTTGGGCAGCTTCGGTGGTATACCGTCATTATTTGTTATTTCTAAATTACACTAACGTGTGTGGCTACGGATTAGTCACAGAGTAGCTCCAGAAGCCAGGTTCCTATTGCAGTCACCGTAGACTCGTCATGTCTTCGTCGAGGTACCAAAATTGCCAACGACTCGTCGTCGAAGAAAATAAGCTACCACGTGGTCGAACAATCGATTCTCCCTCAGCATCGATTACGGGAGCCCTGTCCGAAAAATAGCTTGTTTTCAACGTCGTCGGTGGACCACATTCAAGCGCCAAAGCAACGATGACGCAACGGTATCTATAGGACCGAAAGATATCAACAGCCGTACCAGATCGTAACCGTACCAACCACAACTGTTTTGATTTAGCATATCCAAATATTTAAAACCCTTTTCATGCATCATATTTTTTTTGTTGTTTAAAATATTTTTATGTAAAATTCTGGCAGGGGAGTATTGTAGCGACTTTGAAGCATGTCGAATTTTACATAGTGGAATAACGGTCTACCAAATACCCAGAAATATAATCCCAGATGTTGAACACGGGCGGGGTTCCAGCAGCGACAACTAGAACACGATAACGAATAGCTGGCAACCCCAAGACTTTTATCTGGAATGTTGTTGAATGATATTTAGATCGTTCAGTAACCGACCATCGTTTGGTTTAGACTGCCATCCGTTTTATCTATTTTGTATTTTCCACATTTTTATATTACTTCAATAAATAACGGTCACATAATGTAAACACCACTGTTTCATTTGGTTTTACCTCCATTCACCGAGCCATATCAGGTTACCCTAAAGTTTATTCAAAATATTAACTATTTGATTCCATATATCTTGCCCATCTTTCAGGCAATTTATGGATGCCATCCGAAAAAAACTATTTGTGCTTTGAACAAAACCATTGATCGAGCCATTTTCTTACTTGTTCGAAATTGGTGAAGCGCTGCTCTGCAAGCGGAATAATACGGCGAGTGCGGTTATATGTCATATTCAAGTGCTTTCAACGCTTCCTTGAATGGTGTTGCTTTATGAGACGGCACGTTATTGTGCTGTAAAATCACTTTAACAGGTTTTCGGCCTTATTCTAAATACTTTTCGATCAATACGTGACTCAAATTGATCGTTTGTTGTCGGTAGCGATCACTATTAACTGTTTCACCGGGTTTCATCAGTTTGTAATACACCACGCCACTCTAGCCCTACCAAACACAGAGCATCGTGGCACCCATTTTCGAGTACGAGGTTCACCTCCAATAATTTAGTTGTATTATTAAACGATTTTGCATGATAATTAAAGCATCAAACTTTTATGACAAAATTTATCACCTTTATAAGCCTTTTGTAGGCCTTTTGGTCACTAGACGGAGATGCTCATCCGTTATTTGTATTTGAACTTGTTTATATTTTTTAATTACATTTATTTCTTGCTTAAGTTGGATTTATTTATCAGTTTGTCTACATATATTTTAGTTGTTATTTTATCTGTCTGTTATCACTTGTAAACTTCTATATGTTAATTTGCTTGTTTAAATAATTTTCAATAAAATATATTATATTACTTAATATTCATGAACCGAGTTTAAAAACCTATGAGACTGAGGCAACAACATTTTTAAGAACATGAGGATAAACTTCACTCTCCTGTTAATACTAAAATATTACATATTTTTAAAAACACTCAAGGACACAAACTCAAAAGAATTGAACCATCTGAATTTGCGCGTTGTAGCATACTTAACAGGAAAATCAGTGTAGAATTAACTCATGAACATTACTAGTATAGACACTAAGTTAGGACCGATGGGTTCTACTAGGTTATTTATCTATTTTGTGTTTTCCACATTTATATATTACTTCAATAAATAACGGTCACATAATGTAAACATAATAATAATGTTTGTAATACACCACGCCACTCTAGCCCCACCAAACATAGAGCATCGTGGCACCCATCTTCCCACCTTTGGATTTTCCCCATTGCTCATAGTCAGCCTCAATCCTTTGTCGGACCACATTTAACGCTTTTATCAATTGTTTATGAGTTTGGGTTGAGTCTTCATCCAATAACTCTTGTAGTTTTGCATCTTCAAACTTTTTGGGCTAGCAGAAAGTTCTTTGTCTTGCACATCGAAATCACCATTTTTGAATTTTCGAAGCCATGCCCCACGTATTTCTAAGATTAGATTTTCTAAGCTTAAGTTTCTACCGGCAAACGATGCCATTCAGCGGCATTTTTCTTTTGATTATACAAGAAATTAAATTTCAAAAAAGCATGCCGCAAATGCACGTTTTCATGTATGAAACTTGTTATTTTCAAAGAGTTATGAATCTATGACGGTATTACTTTCGCAAAATATAATTGTCAGTCATAAATATTATGTCAGTGGAATAATACGACATATGTGTCAAATCATAACATTGCATACTTAAGCCTAGCGACATCTGATAAGAAAACCGGTAATGACTTTTCGGTATACCTGGTATATAGTAAAAGTCCAGATCAACGATTTGAATGATGATACGTTATTGTCATCAGTTTGGAAATATAAAAAAAAATATAAAAAATTTTAGTACCAATATACCCCCTTAATATAATCTAATTTATATTACAAATTATGCTAAAACTAAATACAAATTCGATAATAAAATTAACAGCTGTTATTTTATGAAACAAACAAGTTAATTGATTCCCGTTACTAATGCTGAAAAAGTTGGTTTAACGCGCAATAATGGATTATAAAGACTTTTTTAGTTGGTGGCAATGAATAAACATTAGACACAAATCTGCAGATTAGCCACATGGAAATTGCAAATTGATTTTATTCACTTATTTTATGAGTTATTTGACCTGCTCAATGCACACGTTTTTATCTCGCCTAGTAAAACTGAATGTGTAATCTAATACTCGAAATGTTATTATTAATTCTTCACGATTTATGGCCGATTTAAGATAGCTGATTAATGATAAATTTTATTGAAATTTTGAATATTCAATATTCAAGAACATATCATCTCTTGAATCTTCATACTATTTATAACTAAACTCTCTATATAAAACTGGAGAAAACTAATTCCGTAACATAGTTGTAATTTTAATATTTGTTCATACCTTATAGTATTTTAGGATAAATGATGTGGCTCGGTGAATGGAGGTAAAACGACATGAAACAGTGGTGATTATATTATGTGACTGTTATTTATTGAAGTAATATAAAAATGTGAAAAATACAATTAGATAAAACCGATGGCAGCGGTGTTACCTGGAGACGAGGCTTAGGCAGTTGATGGTGGCACGCCTAAACCAAACGAGGTTTGAGCACTGAATGAATCGAAATACCCTTTAATAACATCCCAGATAAACGTCTCGAGGTTGCCGCCAGCTATTCGTTATCGTTTTCTAGTTGGCGCTGCTGGCACCCCGCCCGTGTTCAACATCTGGGATTATATTTCTGGGTATTTTGTAGACCGTTATTCCACGATGTAAAATTCGACATACCTCAAGGTCGCTACAATACTCCCCTGCCAGAATTTTACATACAATTAGCACAAGCAACAAAAATACAAAAAAAAATATATACCAAACAAAATGTGCTGCATGAAAAGGGCTTTGAAAAATATGATAAATCGAAACGGTTGTGGTTGGTACGGTTACGATTTGGTACGGCTGTTGATATCTTCCGGTCCTATAGATACCGTTGCTTCATCGTAGCCTTGGCACTTGAATGTGACCCATCGACGACGTTGAGAACAAGCTATTTTTCGGACAGGGCCCCCGTAATCGACGCTGTGAGAGGATCCATTGTTCGACGGCGTGGTAGCTTATTTTCTCCGACGACGAGACGTTAGCAATTCTGGTACCTCGGTGAAGACATGACGAATCTACGGTAACTGCAATCGGTACCTAACTTCTGGAGCTGCTCTGTGACTAATCCGGAGGCACATACTTTACGGTAATTCAGAAAAATCAAATAACGATGGTATCCAACCGAAGCTACCCAAAGCCGTTCAAATCAAAATGTCTGCCATTATGACGGAGACAGCGAGGGAAGGAAGACATTATGATTTAAACATAGCACCGAAAGAAATGTTTAGCCGAGACGCTGATGTTTAAGCAGTGATGTAAAAATATCTATGATTACAAAGGATTGTGAAAGAAAATTTTGACAAAAATTTTTTTAAAAAATGAATTGGAAATAATGAAATGAAATTGAAACTTCATTATTCCAGCACTAAAATAAAATTTAATGAGGAACAAATGTTTGAATGAATATAATATAGAAGGAATTTGAAAAGTAATAGAAATAAAATGAAAAGGAATATTGAAGGTAAAATCGAAAACGAATCGAATTAAAAATATTGAAAATTTTGAAACAAAAAATATAACGGCTACGTAAAATACACCATGTTGCACGTACTCTCCATTCACGAGTCCAAACCCAATTTTGCGAAAGATCACGTCGGTGTCACCAGTTTAGGGTAAATGATGTGACTCGGTGAATGGAGGTAAAACGAAATGAAACAGTGGTGTTTACATTATGTGACCGTTATTTACTGACTATATAAAAAAAAATATGAAAAATACAATTAGATAAAATGGATGGCAGCGGTGTCACCTGGAGACGAGGCTTGGTCAGTCGATGGTGGGACGTCTAAACCAAACGATGGTCGGTTACTGTATGATCGAAATACCGTTCAATATCATCCCAGATAAACGTCTCGGGGTTGCCGCCAGCTATGCGTTATGGGGTTCTAGTCGGCGCTGCTGGCACCCCGCCCGTGTTCAACATCTGGGATTATATTTCTGGGTATTTTGTAGACCGTTATTCTACGATGTAAAATTCGACATGCCTCAAGGTCGCTGCAGTATAGACTACAAGTAATAGACCAAAATTCTCTGTACATGATATATATTCATCCAGTATATGATTCCAGTATATTGCTCGATAAAGATATAGGATATTCCAAAACGTAATTTCGTCATATTTTGGCATTATATTTTACTTCCGAAAAGGAAAGGTGCAACGCAGGCTACTGGGAAGTTGTGTAGTGTTTATGTTGACGAGTACTTAAGTGAAGATTTATTTTTCGAGCCTGAAATTTCTAAGTTAAAGTTGGATCTCACGGCCATTCGGCTAATCGTTAAAAACATTCATGAAATTTTAAAAATATCCTTGATGAAAAATGTCAGTTTGCAAAACCAAGCATTCTCACATTTTAAACTTACTGCATCACAGTTTTATAAATAAACCTATTCTTACAAGGTAGCTCTCAACAAAACACTCCATGCATTCATATCTTCAATTATTTTCAATTAAGATAATGTTAAAATGGTTTATTTTAGTTGAAATATATATATTCGTTAATGTCAATTGACAAGTCCTAGTCATATGGTTAATTGACAAATCAATTTTCCTTTATAAAAGTATATAAAACTCAACCGAAACGATATAAATATAAGTCTTTTAATATAACGTTATGTTCCGAAACTAGAGTTCATTGCCTTAGAAGATAAACTACATCAGTCTCAATTATTCTATTATTTGCACTCTGCACATACTCTCATCGTATAGAGAAAATTTGTTATAATATGATATTCCATATTAACAGTAACAGTTCCATAAAAACTAGATTATTGATGACTAATATATGACTAATAATTAAATTATTATTTATAATTAATCTTATCTTAATCAAATTTGATTATCTTTTCGAGAGCATATATAGCAAAAAAATATAAAACTCAAAGCTATACATTTAAAATCTATTGATTTAAAATATAAACTCATACGATATAAAATAATATTTTGAATGTTAGATGTAGGACTAAACTTTAACAGAATTTGTTGAAAATACTAGCAAAATCAAATTTGCCTCTCCGCACGTCAGTCTGTTATTAATTATTAGGGTAAAATCAATTCAAATTTAAATTGAATTTAATAATAAAATTACAATATATCTATATGTCGAACAAATATGTTTCATTGAATATATTAATTTGTATCGCTGTGACTATACAGTAAATCTTGCCTATACCATTCATTATCATTTCTTAAAGCAACTCTTAAAATGTATATTACCTAACAAGTCAATTGAAATGTCCCCGGCCTACCATAGTAAAACAAATTTTTTTGACAAAATTAGTATTTTTTTTGTTCAACATAATTCCCTTAAAGGATGATACATTGATTATAGCCACCCTCCAACTTTTTGATAAAATTTTTGTAGTACGATTTGTCCTTTGCTTCAAAATAGGCCTCATTTTCGGCGATCACCTCTTCATTCGACGAAAATTTCTTCCCAGCGAACACTGTTTTGAGACCTGAGAACAGGATATTTCCACGTGGCCGGGGGCTAGATCTGGAGAATAAGGTAGATGCGAAAGCAATTCGAAGTCCAAGTCATGGATTTTTGCCATCGTTTTCACTGACTTGTGACATGGTGCATTGTCTTGGTGAAGCAGCACTTGCTTTTTCTCCAAATGCGGCCGTTTTTTCGGCGATTTCGACCTTCCAACGGTCCAATAACGCTATGTAATAGTTGTTGGTCCTTCCTTTTTCAAGGTGGCCAATGAAAATTATTCCATGCGCATCCGAAAATATAGACGCCATAACCTTGCCAGCTGATTGCTGCGTTTTCAAACACTGATCCGAATCATCAACTCGTCGTTGTTTTTGGTCAAAAGCCCGCGCGGCACCCGCTTTGCACAGAACTTTCCCATACCCAAATATTCGTGAATGATATGATGTACACGATCAATTGGTATCATTAGAGTGTCTGCTATTTTACTCAATTTCAATTTACGGTCATTCAAAATCATTTTGTGGATTTTTTTAATGTTTTCGTCGGTAACAACCTCTTTTGGGCGTCTACTGCGTTCACCATCTTCGGTGCTCATTTCACCACGTCTAAACATAGAATCCAACCAATCCTTGATGGTTGATTTTCCTGGGCAGTGTCCGGAAACTCGGCATCAAATCAAGTTCTTGGTTCAACTATATTTTTTTCCTTCAAAAAGCAATATTTTCTCAACAGGCGAAATTCCTTTTTATTCATTTTTTTTTCACAATAACAAAAGTTGTTTCACTCAAAATGCTATAATTCATAAACTAATGATCCGACTAACTAAAAAACATATGGATTTAATTCCAGTAGCACCATCTATGTGTCAGGCCGAGGTCTTTTCAATTGACCTGTTATATAGTCTAATTTCATCTACATAGAATCACATCTTCTAGTATAATTTTCTTTTGATCATGATATGAATGAATGTATAGCAGACGGCTGTCTCTGTTTTCGCATACCGGTCTAATTGTTATGTATCACAATTCGACGGAAATAATAATTCATTGAACTAACTATTTTATATTGTGACTATGAATTAATAAGCATCTTGACCGCTTATCATGTAACATTATGACTACGATTCAATAACTGCCTTCTGACTTCATTAGATATGTGACAGACTTTTAACCAACGATTTTAATCTCCCATGATCTCCCTTACGTTCTTTGACGTTCTAAGATAATTAACACCGGAAAAGCCGACAATCTAAATTAAAGTAGTTCATACAATTATTTGAATACAGCATTCTGCATGAAGTTAATCTTTTTAATTACAGATAAAATAATCATTTACAGTTTAGCATTTTTTTATTTGATATATTTTTAAAAATATGAGTGAAAATAGCAACGTGTAAAAATAACACGGGCAGATTTAATACATGTATGTGAGAATGGAGGGTGGGCAGGTGGTTTTGATAATAAAAATATTGGATTCTACTATCGTTTGTTCGAGGACCCAGCTCAGAAGCTCATTCAGTTGCCCTTGAATTAGGATTCTTCTTTATTCCTCAGGCAACACTCGTGCCAAGACAGTCCTGATTTGGCGACCGCTCCAAAATGTGGGTCCTCCTTACTCAATAACCATAACCATAACTTACCTCTTGTACCCATGTGAAACCTAATATTAAATTATGACTATAATTATAAATGATAATATGATAATAATTATCATGATAATAAAATTATCACATATTATGTTACTTAAAATGTTTCGCTTTCATTAGGTCAGCGGAACAAAAGGCAAACGTATACATTTTTCTGTTAACAGTTACTCCTATATTCACATTATAGGTCCATTATTTAATTACTTTTCGATTTTTTCGGGCACATACGTATGGAAACTGAATATGTTTATAATATTACAAGGATTTGATTTGAAAACACTATTCAAGTCATCATGAAGAAAACGTATTTTGAGACTTATTAGGCAGCCTAAAGTTTTGAAGTGATTTTAACATTATTGCGAGGATTTGTTTATAGTAAGGGTTTTTACGATTTCTTAAATATTTCTATACGATATCCTTAAAAGCAATACACGCTTCTTTTTTAAGGATTCGTCATAGTCGTGATAAATTACAGGTCAGTCGTGTGCCGTCTAATGTCTGGTCCAACGAAAACTCCTTCCTTAACGCTTTTAAGAGACTTGTATGCTTTAAAACTGCGTATCTGGGGAAATATCCATCTTTAGGAAGCGATTTTACGAATCGGTAAAAGAACTTTATATGGAGGTACTAATTTTTCTTGGAGGACGTTATTTTCCTGACATACTGGATTTTTTCCGTATTATTTACTATGGCAAAATACATAGAAATCATTTGAAAATATTCAAACACCATTTTTGTTGCGGATCTGTATAATTATTTATTATATATTATGTTATATATTTAATATTTTGGCCTGTTTCGAATTAATTGTTGTTAAAACAACCGTAAAGCTATATTAACACCAAATTTGTTTTCTAGGTAAAAATTTCCTTACGACGACTTAGATCAGACCGATCATCGAACAGGCGAACCAAGTGCAGATCGGACGCCAGCACCCACTCAGATCGAAGTGTATGGAAGACGATACACCCCAAAAGGTTTCAAGCACTACAAGAAAAAGAACCCTCCAGTACTGAAGAACTATTAAAATTAGTTTTAGCCCAGGGAGAAGTCATCAGGCGGCAACTAAAAAAACTCAGGTAATAATTTGTAGTTAATTAAGCAAAATGGACGCTCATTCTTTGAATTTTTCTAGGCACAGTGAACACCAAATAGGATATTTAGAAGATAAAGCTCACAGAGCTAGAGTTAGGAAGCACGGGAGTAATTATCTACTAGAAACATATTTAAAAGGTTTATCTGAAGCTGTCGATCCTGAAACCGATCACATAGGGTTAGATAAGAATAGTGATAGTGGTGTTATGACAGAGGGTGATAGTGAACAATCACACAATACAAATTTAAAGGAATGTAGAAATATAGAGGTAAGACCAAATTTAGTTACACAGATTAACATTAATTTTGAGAATATGGAATTTCAATAATTCCTTAGTAATTATAGTTATCATGTACGAGTCTTATAAATAGTATAAGAAGAGATAATACATGGCCTAAAAAAATTACTTAAGTATACAAGAGAACAGTTGACCCACATTTGTGCTAATAATAATAAGAAAACCTAATTTTTTTTTTCATGTTTATAAGAACCCTCTTTCTTAAATCCCACATGTAGTTTCCCATCATATATTCGTTGTATTGGCCTTAATAAGTTAACGATATATTGAGTTAATGATAAATGTCTCCTTGTTCTTCTGAATATTACCGATATGTTGTTTTCAAGTCTCTAATGACTATGTAGTATATGCACTTCTAAGATGTTGTCAACCAGCTTTCAGTAATTTTCAACTTCATTATTCCCTAAAAATCTAGATCCTAATCCTACAAGTTTACTCCAATTTTTTTGCTGAGCACTGAGGTAATTAATTATTTTCTTTTATTTTGTGAAGCAGCAACATTTCCTGCTTTCACTAAACCTTTACTTCTGATATTTTTTATTTGATGTGCAGAAACGTATGATGTGCGAAACAAACACATTTTCAGATTCAGCAATAGGTTCAGAATAGCAAAATTCAGTTCTCATTGACCAAAGTCATTAAATATAGCATTGCGAATCTGCTCTACTATCCCACAAACAGAGATAACACGATATTTTCTATATACCTCCTGTATTCTCATTAGAGATTCTACCATTTTAAAATATCCAATGAACTACCACTTATAATACTTTTTTTGGTTTCAAAGTACTGAATAAAATGTTGACACTTTCATAGTTTTCTATCAAATGTATAGAACGAGTGACTAGAAGAAGCGTAAATTTATTTGCGTGTTGCTATAAAATTTTGAAAGTCTTTCGATGAGCTATGAAGAAGTAAACTCCAGTCACTAGGAACATTCAAATTGCTTCATACAAATATCTTATGTCGTTATAAAAACATCATCTTTATTGCGATATTCCATCGCCTTTTAATCATGTTTCTCGTATGATAAAGCCAACGAATTGAAATATTTACTAAATTTCTACAATTATTTAGTTAGCTTCATCATTTCTGTATATTTTCATTACTTCATTCATGTATTCATATAATATTTGTCTTTCAGTCAATATTTCTTAACCAAAATACAAATTTAAAAACAATAAATATACCTGACTTATGTGATAAAACCATGATTTCTTAACTCATCATAAATGTTAAAATAAAATTGCTTTGTACTTTACTTATTTATTCCATTTTTCGACCATTAAAACAACAGCTCTCATATTTTCTTATTATTATATTTTTCGTGTCACTAGATTTGTTTATTTGAAGCTATTACTTCATGTAATATTCTGGAATCTCGCTTTCTACTTTATCTTGTCCCCTACATGGAAACTAACAATTCACAAATAAAATAATATTAAGATACTCTTCAGTATTCATTTTAACTCTTAATACGCAAATTAATATATCTATTACTTGCAATAGTGTTTTGCTACGAAATGTACATACTTATAAAACTTGAGGTGTATTAAAAATTAATATCAACAAAATTTACAGAAATATTGATAAATTTTATAATTACCTTTAAGCCTAGAAGAGCACAGTTGAAATAAGTACGCTTCATCAAGCTTTTCACATGCGTTTAAATAAAATTTTATATTTTGTGGTTTTAATAAAGATGCGACACATAGAACAAAATTTATTAATATCATTTATGCCTTCTAGGCGACATTTTAACCTTTTTGAGCTTTCTACAAAACAGTTAATTGCTGTTTTCACCTAAGTGACATCTCTAAAGGCTGTCTGGCAGTTACGACCTATTCATATTTAGTGCTATTTTTAAAAAATACAGAACTACTTAATGCTATTTTACATATGATAAATGAAAAAAAAAATCATGACTACTTCCAAAACAAACTTTTTAAAGAACATGGATATGTTTCCATTATTTTGGAGCATAATGATTAGAGAAATCATATAATTTACGACAAAGCCAAATTTTTTTTGTAGAATTGTCATTATTATAATTAATTTTTTTTTATTTTAGACCACAAGCGAAAGATTTTCACCTTCCTCAGAGGACTTCAATAGGAATCTCAAAGATGATGATACCAGTTCGACAATAAGCGAGTCCGCCATAAAAGAACAACTAGAATTACTAGAAAAAATAGTAAAAATAAATAAGAACCTACTAAAGGAAGAAGAACAAATTAACAAACTGGACAGCAATTTGAAGAAATACGACCGAAACAAATTGAAAGAGTTACAAAAGACGAAAGGCGGCGAGGAAGTGAACAAGGAGTTGGGAAAACTTCGCACGGAAATGGCGAAAAGTGCGTGCGAAATGCAACACAACGAAATCGTTCTCGAAGAAACCCTGGAACTGTTAGAGAAACGAAGAAAGCATTTGGAGAATCTCCACCAGGAACTGTCCAACGAAGACTATGAATACGAAATGTTACAGGCTCTACTGTATAGTAATATGCAGCAGAGGTCCAAGCAACAGGAGATGTCTCATAGTAATTTTTACCGTACCAAAGAGTTACTAGATACCTTAGTTTAATTTTTGGATTTATGTGTTTTTCTTTTAATTTAATACCAAATATGTTGTACCTAATAGTTTTTATTGTTCGGAATTTTTTAATATTAACTGATTTCAAATGTTTTGTTGAAATTGATTTGAAATATATATTTAAAAAACTAGAAGTGTTTTTATTGTACCATAATTAATTTGAATTAATATGTGTTACTAAATACATTATATAGGGTGTCCCAAAATTTACGCAAGGCTTGAATTAAATACTAAACTCAAACCATAAAATTTTTCCATGCCCAATTAGTATAAATATGGCTATATTTCTTTGGAGCAAGTTTGAGTCTTTCCTTTCAATGAATGGGTTGTAATTTTGTTGACTTAGAGCTTTGGCTACCTATAACATCATGAACATAAATCAAGTGATGTTTAAGTGATACTACTTGACCAGCTGCATTGTTGAAGAATTAGGTTCCAATTATATTTTTTACCCGAAATATGCATCAAACCACTCAAACTAAAAGTGCATGTTGTCAATGCATTCGAGATACTAAAATTATCTAGTTTGCAAGTTACAAAATTATTAATAATAAGCTTCATAAATTCTCAATTATCTCTTCTTATCAATGTTCTCTTTTTGGAGCTAGTCAATGCACATCTTCATTAACTTTGTTGTTTGATTTGATGAGGTCTGGTACCGGGGGGCTTCCTAAACATATCCAGTAACTTATGGGAATGGTGCCGTATCATATCCCAATAGTCTGATTTAACGATTTAAAAGTGGTGATGTCGATGTCAATGACAGAACGACCTGGATGATCTAAACATTCACAAGACTTATTGGACGAAGACCCAGCTCAAAACTTCAAAGAACTTTAAGACAACTTAGCACTTAATAAATTAAGTTTCCAGATATTTACATGCTATATACCAAAAACGAAAGAGAAAATGGCTACCATGCTAAATAACTGACTATACCATTTCGAACAGTTTCAATATGACATCTTCGTTGCTGGCCAGTAAAAATAACCAAAGTTTTCTGTGGCCTATTATAATTGGGAAAGAAAAATGAATCTACTACGAAAATCATCAAGCGTCCTATACGAAAAATTGGTTTTGAACATATAACAGTACACACACAGTACAGTTAAGAACCTCCAAGACATAGAATCGCTCAAGGATTAGAAATGGAGTCTAAGCAGCCTGCGAATGCACAATATTCACAGGAAAAGAGCAAATGATAACACTGAATTTATTGATAAAACGATGAAAAAACTTCAGAAGCCTTCTATTTTCGTTCAAATTTTAACTTAATTTTTGAAAAATTATTCAGTATATATTTTCTGTCCTAAGAGAGCAACTTCACAATCTAGCCAGCATCCATGGGTTAGAGCATCTAGAGTAAATAACTTCGAGATAATGAATAACTAATATTTCGCTTAAACAACACCCTTCATCACGTTATTGTATTTTGTTTGCTACATTATTATTGAAATCATCTTTGTTGAATATCCAGTACAGACTAACTTTATTTTCATTATATATTAAACAGGAACTATAGGTGTAGCTCTGATGCTGATATCTGTTGGCTGCTTATGTTACTAATCTTATATTTACCGATATTATTTTTAAGCTTTAGCACTCCCAGTAACACGAAAATGATAATTGTTTATTGATTGAAAAACTGTTTATGTCTCACCAACGTCTATTCCTAGTTTTTGAATAAGTTACTTCGCAACTAATCTAGCAAGAGATTATACTCTGTTGTCGCGGTCTCTTTTTCCTGTAAACTCCCACTTATACATCCCTATTGCCTGTTCTTCAGGAATATCAATTAGCTACCATGCTTAGTTTGTTGGTGGTTGTGGCATCCCTGATATTTTCTGAGTCGTTGTCCATAATTAAACTTTCTAGGAACATATAGGTGACGTGTATAAGTCTTCGTGTTAAGTTCTTTTGGGTTATCTTTTTGTATGCTTTCCAATATTCTGAATACTGCCATGCTTTGGATCTTTTCTTCAGCAATAGATGAATCGCTTATATCGCCTAAAACATCCTCCATAATTTCATTTAGAATATCTGAAGATAAATCTCCGTGAATTATATCGTGGATAATTGGAACCCCTCTCGTCTCCCCTCTCTCGTGTCTTTTTAGATCAGGCATTGTTTACAGCTCATTTATTAAGTTCAGAAGCAAGTGACTTATTTCATAGAGAAACAGCCGTATGAACTGTATCACCGCAGAGTAGATATTCTATCAGTATATAGTTTTTTATGGATGATACTACTTGATTTTCAAAAACCTTGCTGCAATATTCAGCACCATTTTCTAATCGTTATTGTATATTTATTCTGGATTCTGTTGATGCTTGACCATGTTTTTAAAGCTTATAATATATTCTAATACTTCACATATTTGAAATCATATTTGAAAGTTAAAAAATCCATTTATCCACCTAGCGACAGATTTTCTATAGAGCTACATAAATCGGTAAGTACTATATTCAAAATGTTTGTAACTCTCTCTTATTTTTGAATAATTTTTTATACTTTTTAACACAAATTTGGCAATTTTGTGTCCTACATTGACAGTAAGTACTGTTAAGGTGTCCAAAATACCGATGCCAATCTTCCACTGTTAAATGTTAGTGCTGACAATAAATATTTATCAGCATTCAATATGTTCGTACACTTCTTCTTTCAAATAACTTTTAACTATTGAATATCTGGAAACCGTTATTCAAAACTTTCACAGTGTTTCCATTGCTTATTATTTAATTAAATAGCAACAAATTTATAGCTAAATCCGGAACTAATAACATATTTGTACAACTGTAGTAAGAGGCCAATTGAAAAGTCTCCAGCCTACCATAGTAAAACATATTTTTTGGCTAGTTTTTTTTATTCAATATAATTCGTGTCAAGGGTGATGCACTGGTTATTGAGACCCTCCAACTGGTATCCATTTTTGTAGGTCGATTAGTAAACTGAGGCCTCTTTTGCTTCAAAATAAGCCACAGTTTCGGCACCTCTTACCACCTCTTATCACTCTCTTTATCACCTCTTCAATCAACGAACATTTCTTCCCAGCGAGCATTCTTTTCATGACAGGAAATAGTCGCTGGAGGCCAGATCTGGAGAATACGGTGGATGAGGGCAATTCGAAGCCTAATTAATGGATTTTTGTCGTCTTTTTCACTAACTTATTACACGGCTCATTGTCCTCGAATCATCAACTCATCGTTGGTTTTGGTTAAAAGTGAGCTCGCGCGGCGCCCACTTTGCACAGAGCTTTGTCATACTTAAATATTCGTGAATGATATGATGTGCACGTTCAGTTGATATCTTTATAATATCTGCTACTTCATTCAATTTCAATTTACGGTCATTAAAAATTACTTTGAAAATCCACAAAACGTCGGTAACAACCTCTTTTGGGCGTCCACTGCGTTCACCGTCTTCGGTGCTTAGTTCACCATGTCTAAACTTAGCATATCAATCCTTGATGGTTGATTTTCCTGGAGCAGTGTCCGGAAACTCGGTATTAAGCCAAGTTTTTGCTTCAACTATATTTTTCCCTTCAAAAAGCAATATTTTATCAACACGCGAAATGCCTTTCTATCCATTTTTTTCACAATAACAAAAGTTACTTCACTCAAAATACTATAATTGACAAACTAATCATATGACAGCTGTCAAATTTATGCACGCATCTTTTGAAGGTTTGGGCTAACTAAAAAACACATGGATTTATTTCTAGTAGCGCCATTTATGTGTCAGGCCGGGAACTTTTCAATTGTCCTGTTAATCTTGTTTTTAGAGGGTTGTCTTTAAACCCAGGGGGTAAAATATAAATTATATTTAATAACGCGATATAAAATAATCCGACATTTCAAATAACAACAGAGATCAAAATAAGTAATATAACAACTACTTACTGGAAAAATATATAAAGCATAATAAAGTGATAAAACGCAATGAAAGCGTATGTATTACAATGAAAATTTACAAGGGTGAAATTAAATGTACTTAAAGCATAACGGGGATCGGAGCATCATAATCCTGCTGATAAAGATATATATATATATATATATATAAATATATATATATATATAATATATATATATATATATATATATATATATATATATATATATATATATATATACAAGAACTGTTTCCATATATGGAAAGTATTGTCTACTATAACAGCCTTCGATTTGGAAGAACTTCATCAGATACACAGAAGGAGAAATTGACAACTAGTGAAATTGTGAACTAGTGTTATATTGAAAATGAACAGTCAATAATGACTTGTATAATGGCGCAGAATGTGACAGTGCGTGAATGAAACTTTCTGGATGTGGGATTATGATTCAATGCTGATATAAAATAGTTTTGTATCTAAGGAAAAACCTTTCAGAATGGTTTGACAAGAAACCTGAGAAACGCAGGGCAGGAAACAAGTACTAAATATAAAAAGGTAAGTTGTTCTCTAACCAAAACAAAATATATTTCTTGGATATAGAATTAATAATTGGGTAAATTAAGCCTCTCCGGGGGATACCACAGGTTATTTATAAAAGAGTTCAGTGTATGTATAATAAAATAACACTAACCTACAAATTATTGTCTCTATTTAATTAATTGTAGTAATGTAGTTCATGTTAAAGTAAATTAAATTTTATAACATTTTTGTTTAATTATTATATCTGCATTAGAATGCTATTATATATCTAAGCTAAAATAGACTAAAAAGGGTAAAATATGAAGGTTAAATACCGCAACATTGTGCTGTTTTGACTTAATAATTTGAGATGTCGTAAGTTCACTGCTACTTAGGATAAACTAAATAGATTTACATATATTTACAAAATTGATTATTAAAGATCAAAAGTTGAGCATTTACAATCTACTGTAAAATATACTACAAGAATTTAATTAATTTGTTATCGGTAAATGGCTAATTATCTGTTACATCTAGAGAATTTTTGAAATAACTTGTGTAATTTAATGATTAATCTACCATTCAAGCAAAACAATTTATGTGTTTATCTTATCTATTTATTAGCATATAAATTTGTTATAAATATACAGACACATCGCCATACGCGTTTTTGTCATTAATGTCAGTGCATACTGTAATAATAATTTGTTAATACGTGAATTTCTGGGAATCACCATGCCACCACAACCTGGTCCACGACGCCGGCCTCCTGCAGGTATACGACCTATATTACTGCTTCGCCGCTATCATCGCCGCCGCCATCAGCAACTTTCGCAAGGGCCGCCTTCGCCAACTACACCTAAACCAACATGTACTATATTGTGAAATTATATTGAAAGTGTTAAAAGATAATTTTATATCAGATTAATACTAATTCATTGTTTATTAAGTTCAAAATTCAAAAATTAAAAATTAATGCCAGAAAAATGTTTTATTTCAAATCCATTTTTGTTATAGAAATTACTTTTATTCCGGATAAGGGCAGAATTGTCATAAAGTAGTCTTTCAAAAGCATTCGTCTAGCGTATACTTACATATAGACAATGTATGAACCCAAATGTTGTCACTGAAGTCATATAAAAGAAGCAGACAACTCAGCATTAAGAATTCTTTTCATTCATAAAAATTAAAAAGATAAAACATTTCCAAACAGAGATTTTGTAAAGTACTTGGTGAAGTATTTTATTCGCATGGGCTTATATGTTTTTAGGCTATTATTAATATAATAAATTTAAACATAGATTTTTTCGTTTTACAAAACGGCTTAAAATTTAAAAACACCAAACCTTTTTCATCAAATATATATATAATATATCCAATGTAGCAGGAATATATATGATTTCAATTTATGACGTCAAAACGTCGCAATGTTGACACATTAACTCTGAGTTTTAGTTTATTTTGTCTTTTACATATAACAATTTTACATAATATATTTTAACTTTATAATTCCTCTAATGTATATATTATCGAATAATTTCAGCTAGAGTTAATTATACAGTCACAATAGATCATAAGTTAGAGTTGTTTTATTATATATACATTAAACCCTTTTCCACACCATTAATGAGGTAGACTTCTAGTCGCGTTTTTTTATGTAGTGGTATGCCCCTGGAGGCATAATCTACCTAATTAACAATTGGATATGCAAGTAATGTATTTTACTTTCATTAGAGAGCATATTTACCTTTTTACATTTAGTTCTTGTTTCGTTCGATAGCGTGTTTCCTTGTCAAGTTATTTTGATAGCACTGTATTTTTTGTTATTCTTTAACTATCTGTGTATACCATTCTTGATAAAATTAATCATTGACTTCTCTCTAACGCATTTACAATTAATAGTCATCCTCTCCTCATACTTTACAACCTAATGCTCATGTATAATTCTGAACAATTCTATTAATTATATACTCACCTTTAGTTGTTTCCAGTCTCATCACCCTGTCTTAATAATTGTCAGTATTGCATAATTATCATATATACCGAAAGTTTCATTTAGTTACTGTCACTTTCTAAGTAACTGTTAGTCAATCACTAAGTTGTTAATTTTCAGAATTTTTAAAACTTGTTCCCGATTTCACCATTTGTCAATTTCTTCCTGTGTATACTTGATTGAGTTCATCCAAACTCAAGTTGTTATTGTAGACAATGCTTCAAGGGCTTAAGAAACATTGACTCTTCTCCAGAAGTAAAATCATTCTTATTCCCTACATAAATGAAAATATATCTGCAATAAATCATTAAAAAATATGACTAACAAAACATAATCAAATGTTGCTCTAACTTTTTCCATCAACTTATGTTGCCTTTACACTGTTTTTGTTAGAGTCTTGCCAAGAGTGCAATGTACCATTTTGAAATATCCAAAACTCGTCAAGATACACAATCTGAAAAAACAAATCGTCCTTAACTTTATTATACGCTTTCAAAAATTGAATTATTTTCAAAGAGCTGCATAACTTTAATTTTTTTATGAATACTCTCCAAAGCAAAAATTTTTTCTGAAATAATTTTATTAAATTATGTTTATATCGAAATAATTGTTTGTGTGCTCACTGTTTTTATACATTTCATATATTTGATCTGGAATAGAGCTAACACCAAGATGTCTGATTCGTCACCCACTTTGTATGTGGACGGGTTTTATTTAGTGGATCTAACATAATATTCTTCATTTTTTTAGAGATTTTAATCACAGGGCCCACACTAACATTCAGCGTAGCACCAACACACTAAAAACATTTTCAATAAAACTGCAGCAACTTTTAATATTTAATATCATCAATGCTTACCTCTTTAACGGAATTTACTGGGAAGAGGGAACCCTCATTATTTCGTTCCTGTTCGAAATAAATCTTCTTAGAGACGCAATCAGTTTCTGACCCGAACTAAATCTGTAGCATTCACCATTTTCAATTAGAGTAATTTGATATATAATGTAGCTATTTTAAATTCATCGAAACAAGCAAAGCGCCAAAAGAACTTTTGCCGGCTTTTCTTTAACCTTTTTCCGCTTTCGAACAAAAATACACAACTTGTGTAGAGTTTTACCAATGTATAAATGTAGTAGAGAACCTACCATCAGTGCACTTTAAAATATCTAATTATAACGCAAAATTATTAAAATAATGCACAAAATGGGACATGCACCCATATAAACCGTACAGTGTGACCAAAACAATTACATCACGCACATATTTGGTGCTAAAACGCAGCCCGCATTTAAAATTACACTACTTAAACCATCAATTCTTTTAAAATAACATTATTGTTTCAGAAATAACTTATATTTCCGGTAAAGTAAGTAGCCAAAAATATCACAGAAGTTTCCGAAATTATGTCTCATTCCTATTCCGAAACAAATGGTAAATTGTTGCTCAAAAATAGTGTCTCAAAAATAAAGAATTTATTTTTAGCAAAAAGATTTCAAAAATAACGTGAAATTAACAGAGAAAAATAAAGAAAATTGCCAGTTCTTCTTTTTTGTGTGCCGTAATTATCCTTTTGTATTAAATCTTGCTAATTTCCTTTTGAAATACCAACTTCAATTTCATCGATTACATCTCACATTAGATATACTTGATACAATCTTAATTTATTATTACTGCTCAGTTGTACTTGCATCAATAAATAAGCAAGGCCAGTGTATGATAATAATAGCAGTATGTATTTCTCAAATGAAAACTAAATTAGATTACTAAAGTTAAGCTAAAGTTGAGAATAAATATACTTAGACAAGTTCTTGTGGTTTGGTTCGCTTGAATATTCTAATTTCCTACATATCGTCTAGAAGCTGTATTGCATATATATTGCTGTGATGTAATAAGCTTATTTTATGCTTAAGGTTTAATACCGTTGGATTGTAATATAAGTTGGTTTAATAGCCTAAACCTGAATAAACCAATCTTGTTGATTTAAGGTCAAATTCACGACTAACCAGTACAGTTCTGTGAGTTTGATCTGCTCTTTTGAATTAACGTGATGTTTACAAACTAACCGGTAATAAAGATGGATGCCGATATTGCGCTGATTCTGCTTGAGGAATCTGGCATTTACCAAGTTACTTAATTAAGTCTTCATCATTTCGCCGCAACGCAAAATTGACAGACAAACTAGGAGTTACTAAGCTTCATTTTCTTTGTTAGCTGCTACTCATACTTTACCTATAACCCTATTTAGAGATATATCTTTAGTCACAATGACTTCGAAAATATACGATTGCAGTAGTTGACAATAGGTTCGTGATAACAATTTTCTCATCACGTGGGTCAGCCCCATGTGTGTATGTTTCTCTTTACGTATTGGTCGTCAATTATAATTGGAATTAGGAGAGATAAGTTTATCTGTTATTATTTAAAGTTTACGCTATAAATATTAATTATTAATTTTAATTCCTGTTAATTTCAATGACAGGGTATCTCCCAAGTTTTCTTGTCCCTTGATACTATTGTAGGTCCACTCTCTCTAGTGTTAATAGTAGAAGCAATTACGTTTTTCGGCTTTAAAGATCGATGCAAAAATTCGACCTTAATAGGTTGGGATTGGTTTAAAGTGAGTCACTTCATTAAAATTTGTGACAAATTGACATTTTATGTCAATTGTCACGTGATTTTTTCTACTGTAAAAATTACTGTTGTACATTTTACAGTACAAAATGTAGTTGTAAAAATGAACCCTACAAATTGTACTTCTTTGTAAATATATAAATAGGTAACAATATTATGATCTAATAGAATAATAATAGTTAAAATCAAAAACATTATAAAATTGTAGACAAATGTTTAAAAATAATCCTATTTAATATGTGGGATACAAATTACTTAAAAATTATCGCGAAGGTAATATTTCCAAATTGTTATACTTGCGTAACGTAAATGAAATTCCACTATTTGTAGATATGGGAAGATATGTAGTGTATATTATTTAATATGAGGGAACTAAAATTCGTCATAATCTGAATCACAATATATATAAAGTTAATTTGTATAATTCTTATTAATTCAGTTTTTAGAAATCAATTATATTAGTTAAGCAATTTTTCAAATATTTGTATATATTATTCCTATTTGTTATAGTTTATGACTACGGGTACTTCAGCAATTAAAACCCAACTTTTTTTTGTTCTGACCTAAATCAAAGCCGTGGAATACATTACGCATACCTGATCACGAGGACTTGCCCTGGAGTGACAAGTTGAACCGGGTTATGTGCGACTGCCTCTGACCTTATCAATACACTAAGCCGCCTCACAGTTGATCCCTGTGGGTCGCTACTGCTACTGCTTTAAATTAGGAGATACGGCATCTTCACGACGGCTTGACGAAAAAACAGATAATGATAGTAACTATAGATTAGCAAACTGGATGCAGTCATATGGGGGCCAAAGTTATGACTGCAGCGACGGATGAAGTCGTTTCAGCCTGGAAAAGGGGAGGTTGTCCTCCCAGCATGTCGACCGGCGTGCTTTCAGAAGAACTTGGGCTCAGTTGATATTTATGGAAGGATTGAGATATGAAGTGCTTGATTTCTGGAGTGTCAGTTTCCCTGTGAATTTGATTTTTTCTCACAAACCATGGAGCGTTTGATATTCTCCTAAGGAACTTATTTTGAAAAATTTGAAGCCGTTTCACCTAGTTAGTTGTAACAAACTCGAAGCAGACCTTGGATCCGTAGAGGAGTACGACCGAATTAACATTATGTAAAATAAGCATTTAATGGAGATGAGAAGTCTGCTGGAACAGTAGATAAGAGAAGATAGCAGGTTTGCTATCCCTGAACCTTTTTGGATTGCCTTCTGGATATGGGAATGCCAGCCGAACCGTCGGTCGAAGTGGAGACATCGAATCCAGCTATCGAGTTGTTGCGGTGTCGATATTAAATTGCGAGAAGCATAGTGCGTAACACATCTTATGGAAAATAATGCCCTGGGTTATCAGAGGGTTGATTTTTGCAACCCCCAGAATTTGAACCTCAATGTGCTCTTTTCTCGGCAGATATGAAATTACGAGTTTAAATAAGACTGGGGCTTACGGGAAACCTTGAGGTACTCCAGCGTCATTTTGTTTTCGACTGGAAAGTGTTTTCCTGATTTTGACCTGGAAAGATCTGTCCGATAGATAGATCTTGATGACAATGAAACCCAACTTTTGTAAGCTCCACCTGCGATACTTTTAAAGAATCTCTACATGATCACACCAAGTAATACTTCTAGTAATTGCGGAACGATAATCACCCCATCAACCTGTCTTTTTATTGAAAATAAGTAATTTGATCCCGGTTAATTGTATGAATTCAAAAATGAACCTTATGCTCTCCCTGAGATTTTGCCAACTAAACTGTTTATTATATTTGGAAGGTTGATGGTAATAAAATATCGGACAAATTTAAGTCGTAGACAATTGGGTGTGGGAAGTGTTATGTTTCGTTGGGCTGCTTGATGGAAAGACATAAGTACAACTCATTTCTAAAAATATTCCTGCGTTCTCCTGATTCTCCTGATGATCATTGAAAATTATTGGTGTAAGCTAGCACGTGCTGTGCACTCAAAAAGTAAACAATTTAACAATGTTGAACAACTAAAAGATGTTATACAAGATTATATTAGAAACCTGCCTCAACCTGAAGAAAGTAACTCAGCTGAAGAGAATGATTAAAGTTGTGAAAAATTATTGAAATAAAATTCAAAATATTGATCCATTGTTTGTTTTTGTTTAGCTGTGCTACAGTCCTGCCGTGTTGCAAACATTTGAAATGCTTCCATGAATCGTAGAATCGGAAAAAAAATGTATTAAGAGTTAAAATGAAAATTATGTAGTGCGTTAAAGTTTTAT
This sequence comes from Rhynchophorus ferrugineus, assembly GCF_030347505.1. Taxonomy (NCBI): domain Eukaryota; kingdom Metazoa; phylum Arthropoda; class Insecta; order Coleoptera; family Curculionidae; genus Rhynchophorus; species Rhynchophorus ferrugineus. The sequence continues at coordinate 17,547,321 of NW_027472590.1, forward strand.
TGCAGACTGTAACAGGTCAATTGAAATGTCCCCGGCCTGACACATAGATGGCGCTACTAGACTTAAATCCATATGTTTTTTAGTTAGCTCAAAGCTTCAAAAATGCCCGTTAACTGTAAATTTGACAGCTGTCGGATCATTAGTTTGTGAATTATGGTGAGAAATGGATAAAAAGGATTTTCGTGTGTTGATAAAATATTGATTTTTGAAGGGCAAAAATATAGTTGCAGCAAAAACTTGGCTTGATGCCAAGTTTCTGGACACTGTGTCAGGAAAATCAATCATAAAGGATTGGTATGCTAAGTTTAGAAATGGTGAAATGAGCACCAAAGAAGGTGAACGCAGTGGACGCCCAAAAGAGGTTGTTACCGACGAAAACATAAAAAAATCTATAAAATTATTGTGAATAACCGTAAATTGAAATTGAAAGAAATAGCATGACACTCTAAAGATATCAACTGAACATGTACATCATAGCATTCACAAATATATGAGTATGAGAAAGCTATATGCAAAGTGGGTGCTGCGCGAACACTTTTGATCAAAAACAACGACGAGTTGATGATTCGGACCAGTGTTTGAAGATGATCAAGCATAATAAACCCGAGTTTTTGCATCGACGTGTGACAATGGATGAGTTATGGCCCCATCATTTCACTCAGAAGTCCAACTGACAATCATCCGAGTGGACTGCACACAATGGACGATGAAACCGCTCCAAAGCGTGAGAAACCGCAACAGTCGGCTGGCAAGTTTATGGCGTCTGTATGTTGGAATGCGCATGGAATAATTTTCATTGACTACCTCGGAAAGGGAAGGACCATCAACAGCGATAATTACATAGCGTTATTGGACCGTTTGAAGGACTACAAAATGGTATTGAAAATTTGGAGGGTTGCTATAATCAGTGTATTACCCTTGAAGGGAATTATCTTTATTGCCAAATTTGCCAAAAAAATGTGTTTTACTATGGTAGGCCAGGAACTTTTGAAAATAATTTTGTTACGAGAATTTTTATAAAAAGTGCAAAACTGCGATGAATTTGATTTAGTTTATGCAATTGGCTACTATTTAAATGATTACTTTTAATACTATTTCTAGTGTAACCTTATATTTTTTATTTTTGTTTCGTAATTTTTTTTTATTAATATGTTATATTCCGGAATATTATATTACAGTATTATGTTGCTTTATTGTGTGTATTTAATAATTCACTAGAATAAAATGTCTTTGAATGAACACAGCATATCATAAATATACTCTACACAACATATAATATCAACGTAATCCATAATATCACTTATCGCTATTGCCTAGTTATTCGGATTGTTATTGAAGGCAAATGTTATTTTCTATTATTGATATTAGCAATAGTAGAGAATAATACTCTTGTTCATCAATATCATGACCTATAAATACAGTTATTTATATGTTGTGATAGTTATCTATTATTTATTAGTAATAGTACAATTACGAAAACTGACAGCAGTAATTACTTCAGTGGCACTATATTTAATTATTAATATCTGGCATAAAATATATATGTTATGGTAATTAACTATGCTTTAGAACAACCCCTTTCATTGTTTAAGGTGCTAAATTAGCTTCTGTTGTTTGTTGTCGATTAATTACTAATTCTCTATTATACATATTTCTAAAACTTGTGCAATTTAATGAATCATCTCCTAGTTCTAATAAATCTAAATTCGTATACGTTAATTCAACCAAAACAATCTATGTGCTTATCTTATCTGTTTATTTGCGGGTACATTGAATATAAATATACCGTCAGATTGTGTAGGCATTACTGTTATTAATCTGAATGTATACTGTACTAGTATTTTATTAATATACTAAAAAACTATATAATTTTAATGTGATTATCTAAAAATCAGGATGAGACATCACGTTGGACCACGACATCATCACCATATGGGACCAAGACACCCGCCTCCTCCAGGAATACGACCTATATTTGTGCTGCGTCGTCATCATCATCGCCACCACAACCATCATTTCCACGGACCACCTATGGGGCCACCACCTCCGCCAATGTATAACACACCTGAACCAATATGTTGCTTTTGTACTATATTATGAAACCATATTGAACATGTTAAAAATAAAATTTGTTTTACTCCAAATATTGCTTTTATATAAAAAGATTCGGCGCCATTTTTATATTTGTCTATTATTTGTGAAAATATGTTTTTAACAATGGAAAATATAGAACACCATGCAGTGATTACATTCTTTCTAAAATAAGGTTTAAAGGTCACGAAAATTCGCATTCAAATGGTAAATTTGTCAAGTAAACCCAGACGACAGTAAAAGACCTCGTTGTCCAGTCCTATACAATTTTCTATTGGCTAGGACTGCACATGCGTACTTATTCTTATTTAGTCTAACAGTTTTCACAACTCGGGTTCTTTTCTACCACGCCTTCCGTACCACAGTCTAAGTTGTGGTTAGATGTCATTTTTAGGTTAATTTAATAGCCAAATTAGCAGCAGCTAATGCGAAAATAACTGTATAAGGTATGAATTATTAATAAAATATTATTATTTTATAACACTAATTTTGTAGATTCACAACAAAACAAATTATATAAATACAAAATTAACCTAAAAATTACCATATATATAATTTGTTCCATAACAATCTACAAGGTTATAGTGTTATAAAATAATATTTTACTAATAATTCATACCTTATACACTTATTTTCGCATTATCTGCAGCTAATTTAGTCTATAAAATAACTATATTACATCAGAAAAAAATGGACAGGTCTTTTACTGTCGTCCAGTAAACCCGCTTCTTCAAAACATCCTGCAAACCTGGAGGAATATCCTCATAAATTAATAAATATGAGTAAAATTTTATAGAAGCACTTGACAAAGACTTGTGGGATTTAAAATGTTGCCACTCAATGACATTAATAAAGAATCATAGAAATATTGATTCATAATATTAACATAACATAGAAATATTCTAAAATAAGACTGATCAGATATTAGTAGAAATAACAGCGGAGAATTTAAAACTTCGCCAAAGTCAAACACCAATCCATCAAATATGTATTTAATTTTATCTGAATTTCTTATCTTATAGTAAAAAAATCGGATTTGTGCAACTATCAGTACGAAAAACAAACGAATAAATGGAACAAGGATTTATTTGCCTTGATTAAAATTTCTAAGTAATTATTGTCTATGTTTAATAATTAAACACAATGTATGGTTAAATAATTACCTATCCTATCTTTAATGAAAAAAATTAGGTGAGTTAAAAATAATGATTTTTTTTTTAATTTTAAAAGGAATAGTTGATCAGTTAGGGCTTCGATAATAGAAGAGAGTAATCCAGACACTAGTGATAGAAAATTGAAGATAATGAAGCCCAAAATGAGCAAGTTCTTTGGGTAAGAAAACACTTGGATGGAACTGAATCTCAACGATAGGGGCATGGGTAGATACAAAAAATTCGGGGCGCTAATGGATTCTGCATATATTCATTAATAGTTCCTAGGCGTTACGAAGAGAATAGGATATAAAGCAGTGTTGGGAACTATCGACTGAAATCGACTATCCACTGTTTAGTAATTGACTACTTTTTACTGTCGACTGTTTCAGTCGCTATTTTTGGTTCGACTGATTTTGTTACTATTTACTATAGACGGTTTCAGTCATGTAATTTTAGTTACTATTTTTGGTTCTATTAGTTTCATTCGACGTTCTGGCTCGGTCGTCCTAGGCGCCACCTTCAAATATAAAATTAATTCTACTTCGTTTAAAATGGAATTACTAATTACATGTTAATAGTATCCAGTGATTATTTTTTTCCTTTTCTTTTTTAAAGTTACTACGTGAAGGAATATGTACATCTCCGTCTCGCTTATACTATCGTTGGAAAATATAAGCACATATAAAATTAACTGCTCCAACCAGTTATCTCCGTCCTTTCCTCTCTCACATCTTCGACATCACGAATGAAACAAAACAGTCGAACCGTGCATTTGTGCGCCAGTATTTATACTATCGTCTGGTTTAACAGTTTTGCGACTATTGACTGTTTCCACTGTTTATAGTCGATAGTTCCCAACGCAAATATAAAGCAGTGATCGCCATGAAAGTATAATCGCCAGTTCGGGAATTATGCGAAGAGTTTATATCAAATATTAAAATTACATCGATCGCAAATTTAGTGAAAAAAATTATGATGATAATTTTAATACGCAGATAATATATTTCATGCGGCTATCAAAAGGTTAATTTTATACAGCTGCTAGGAAATGCAATACAAAAACGTTTAAATTATATAGATGTAATAGTGTATGTTTAATTTTCTTAAACTATTAGCTATATAGTTAAAAAAGATGTATCCGGTATTGTAGCAAAATACCTTAGCTTTTACAAATTGTAATCTTGCAGTTTATTTTAATAATAGCCTTGCAAATCTATAAGAGTGTATACAATTATAAGATGTTACTTCAAGTACTCTTATAAAATCTGTATTTAAACATGATTTAATATATTAAAGTCTCGCAAGTCTCTAAATTTCTTCTCAACATCTCAATTTACTTTACTTTCCTCCACTGATTACTCTTGTAAAACACTATCCATATGTAAAATAAGTATTGCTCCAAATGTCTGAAACTATCTAATATACATAACACACCTGATAAGGCCCCATTATTCAACCAAACACCATTTAACCTTAGCGTTGTGAAGTATAATTTAAGGTACTATTTAATATACAAGAAATCAAATATTTGACAAACACTAACTTTTTATAATCTAACCATAATGGGACTTGATAACACTTTTTGATATCTTGTATTTAATGATTATTTTTTATAATTAAGTACAAGACGTAATTTAAATAATCTTTTGAGATTTTATGATACTATTAGAAGCTCATTTCCTTGTATATGGTTCGAATCAAATCTTGTAGGAATGTGTGCAGACTTCATACATACTTATAAAATAAATTCTATCATAGATATTAGATATGATGTTCCATAGTATTTCGTAATTGAAGAAAATTATTATATACGCTATGAACAAAACAAATGAGGCCAAAGGTAGTAAAAATAGTAAATACTTCGAAACTTTTCATTCTCTAACTGAGTATTTCCCATTTGCCGGCGTCGCGATCCAGTACCTGGCCATCAAAATAAATTACTGGGTTGCAACAATAGTTGAGTCATAGTGAGTTGGTACAGCGAGGCGCTAGTTCTAATATCGATTCCAACAAACGGAATGAACAGGTAAATGAATCCTCAATAAAGCGAAAGGGGTCATGGATCCGACAGTGTCCTGAAGATTACATTCAATTCTGCTTTATGGAGGCATTTAACAAACCATTAAGTGTAATTTGCAATGTAGAACCATCGAACGAATCAATGAAACCTTGAAAGTTTCAGCGGTATTTGGAACTAAAACATCCTGAATACAAAGCAAGCCCAAAGAGTTTTTCGCAAATAAGAAGAAATAGTTTGTAGCGACCTTGAGGCATGTCGAATTTTAAATAGTGGAATAACGGTCTACAAAATATCCAGAAATATAATCCCAGATGTTTAACACGGGCGGGGTGCCAGCAGCGCCAAGTAGAGCCCGATAACGAATAGCTGACGGCAACCCCGAGACGTTTATCTGGGATGTTATTGAAGGGTATTTTGATTCATTTAGTGCTCAAACCTCGTTTGGTTTAGACGTGCCACCATCGACTGCCTAAACCTCGTCTCCAGGTTACAATGCTGCCATCCGTTTTTATCTAATTGTATTTTTCAAATTTTTTATATAGCCAATAAATAACGGTCAGTGCTAAACACCACTGTTTCATTTCGTTTTACCTCCATCCACAGAGCCACATTGTTTACCCTAAAAGTTAAATAATAGAAAAAAGTATGGAGTGTATTTTTTCACAGGGAACTCAAACTCATAATCTTGTCCTGGCTTCCAACGAAATTTCCAATTAATTGCCAAATCTGGCTTCCAACGAAATTTCCAATTAATTGCCAAATCTGGCTACCCACATGTTATTTGTAAGCAGATAATAATTCCGTCGCTAGAAATTGCAGCATCGCGATTGTTCGAAAAAAGTCAGTTAGCGTTATCGAATAACACGGTAAAGCTTAGAATTGTGGATAAAGTAGATAACATTGAGAAAACAGTAAGCCATCTAAAGTCATGTCATTATTTTTTCCTTGCAAATCGATGAAAGCACAGACGTATCCGATAATATCAATATGATACATTTTGTACGATATGATTTTGAGAATACTGTTGAAGAGCTTTTGTTTTGTTGCTTTGCCAACAGCTACGATTGACGAAGGTATATTTAACTTGATTAAGGATAATATCAACAATAAAATATTTTTACAAAAAAAAAATTTGAACCGACTTCAAAAAATAAATAAGGAACTCACTCACTCAAAGTACAGCCCGTATGATGAAAAGTAGGACTAAAGAAGCAATGATAGAAAATAAGATATGTTTCCGGCACTGGGGCCCGCTACCTAGTCTATATGATTTGACAAATGTTCCAACCAAACTAGAAAAAAGAAAGTTGCTGCTCTGTGGGGATCGAACCCGCAACCTCCGCGTGTGACTATTACACCATATAAACAGTTGCCTACCATGTTTCTACGACTGCTCATATGATATGATTATTGCTTAAAAAGCAAACTGAATAGCTTTTACACTGAACTACTTCCGATTTCTCGTCACATCAGTTCAGCAATAACATTATACCCAAATATCTGATTATTTTAGATAAAAAATATGTGAAAACGTACGTGCCTTTGGAATTTGAGGTTTCCCTCAATATTGCCTCCTTCAACCCATCTGATCCTATCTTGGTTCCAATGGGACCATCTCGGGAGGGCACTCTTTCGAATTAGAAAAGAATACGGAGGAATCGGCGAACATACATTAAAAAATTATATATACAGCCTAACATAGAAGATAGAACGTCCTCCATTTTTGAAGTCGGTTAAAAATAACATTGAATGGAAGAAATGTGTGGGATTTAGTAGTGATGGCGCCCCAGCAATGACAGGCATTCGTACTGGAAATGGACAGAATAAGATAAACACTTGACATATACAAAATATTTATTTATTCATAATGCGTCGAGTCATCATTTGTTTTAAAGCAGATGTAATTCTTCAGGAAATAAATTAGTAGTGTCCGAATAATCCGCCAATTGCTTCAATGATGTGGGAGATGGAAATCATCTCTAATTGCCTGGCAAGGGTTGGTAATTGCGCTGTCCAGAAAAGATACTAGATCATATTCTGATCTACCTCAAATCAAAACTGAGCCTCTTTGTTTGTGTGTATGGGAACATTATCATCATGAAGTAGTGTGTGTCAGCAATACGCTAGAGAAGCAAGAACTTCATCAAGTCGATATATTAACCAACCATCTAATCATCAAATGTCCAGGTTTTAACATCGTTACACCACTTCTTTCGCAACGGCTCCAAATGTACTATTTTTGTCAAAACAGTATAATTCAAGTGAGTGTTGAGTTCTACTGTCACTTTTTCCCCGTTTGAAATATTGATCAGGGATAACCACTTTAATTTTATGCTTTAAACCATCATTCTAAGCTTTATCGAAAGTTTGAGCAATTTCTAAAAATATTTCAGAACAAGCTTTCTTTTCCTCTAATAATTTTTCAATGCCATTGGCGATACTAAGACACTAAACCGAAACCGCCTCACAGTTGCTACTGCATTAATGTGTCCGTATTAGCCACGAGAAACCGGCGAAAAGAACAGATAGTGAAAGTAACTATAGATTCGCGAACCTAATTAGCTGTCATATGGGGGCAAAGTTATGACTGCACGACGCATGAGGTCGTTTCAACCTGGAAATGGGGAGGTTAGCGGTGACGCGGTGCTAAGCTCCCAGCATATCGACCAACTCGCGAACAGCGTAGAATGAACTTGAGCTGAGTTGTTGTTTGTGGAGGGGTTGAGATATGAAGTATTTGATTTCTGGAGTGTCAATATCCTTGTGAATTTGATTATTTCTGAAAAATCATGGGGCGTTTAAAATACTCCTACTACTTTCAATTTTCTATTTCCTTCTAAATCTTGACCGAGGACGAACAAATGGGATTTTCATTCTTTCCTATCCACTAGCGCAGGGTAATGTTTTAATGTCATCCATTGCGTGGGGTTAAAACTTTCTCTCAAGGTGGTCTACCAATATTGTAGCCTTCTCCTGATTACCTCTGGTCCAACTGCCATCCTTATTTTTTATTGAAAGTTACTGATTACTGTTACGTTATAACTATTAGCAAATCCACGCAGAAACTTGCTGGTTTTACTTTTTAGTTGTTTAATTTCATGTTTCACCTGTAATGTAAGAGTATTACTTGAAAACTTACTAAACTTGAATTGTTTTATATATATAAAATACCATTCTATATTCTCTATATATCATGCTCTGATGTGATTTCTGTCCCTAAACTTATTGTGATCGGCAATAAATAAAAGCTCATTTGCATCAACTCAACAAAGTAAAGTATTTCCTGCTGACGTTTGGGGTGTATTGAAAAATGATATTCAGAAACGTAGCCAAAGTTGACACTTCCCAATGTCCTCCAATATATTTTATGTTAATTCTAAAAAACTGCACTGAAATTAGATTGATAGCGAAAGAATGATGTTCTGAACTTAAGCAACCTAAATACTGTTTTATTTATTTCGAAACTCAGTTGATTGATATGAGTTATTTGCTTTAACTGATAAAAATTAAACGTTCGAAGAGCACGTAATCATTAATTTACCGAAAAGATAACAAGTTATAAACATTTACAATAGATAACGTGACCTACGCTATATCAATGTGCGATACCTCTCGGAGCTTTTCATGATTGTAGATGTCAATTTATATATCAATAAAAATGTATTTAGGAAGATATTAGGGTATTTGGTAAGGAGTATTCAAGTCTATGAATTTAAACAAAAAATGATTTTTCCATGTTTTCAAAGCTGAATCCTTTAGGGATATACTCTTAAACGGATGTTTTTTAAATTTACATTATTTGTGAATTGTTTAAACTAGGGATGCCAAAAAAATATCGAATTATTTTAGATATTTTGTCAAATATACCATATATAAAAATGTAATATATAATAAATCATTAAAATTAAAATTTTGGTACTAAATTTTAAAAAGTTAATTATTCAGACATACAGATTTATTTTCCTATACCTAATATTAAAAATTTATTAAACATATACCTTTTTTTATCGATATTTTTTAAACCGATACTACCGATGCCGATACTAATAATTTGCCTGCTTATAAAAAAAATAGATATATTTAATAAGAAATTTTTTTTTTAATATCCAAAGTGATATATCAATATTTTTTTAAAATGTCTATCGATATTTTATAAAAAAAAGAAACTATCGATTTTTCTTGAAACTACGTTTTTCATAGAGTTGACAATAATATCTCAAGTTCTACTAAACCGATTTATTTGATATTTGGTGTGAGCTATCTCTATACATACGATCTCCATTCTTTCACTCTTTTCGTTCTTTATTTTTACTATGTATGATGGCAGCACTTTTCCAGATTAATTTTTCCGTTCTTTATTTTAGATTGCTAGGAAAATTGTGTATACGAGGGCGATCCAGTAACTACTTTGATTTTTAATTTTTTTCCCTTTTTTCTTTTATGTTTCTTTTAAATATTAATAGATATTTAGTAAAAAAGTGGAGAGTCAAAATATTGTTTGTTTTTTAAAAAATATTTCCCTTGAAAAAATACCTAAAATTAAACCTGAGGACTAGAATACGATTTTAAAGAAAAATTGTGTTACCTTAAAAGTTATCTTAAAAGTAAAACTGACTAATAATTTTTAAAACTTTATGCAGAGAAATTCGTATAATTCATTTTAATTAAATTATTATCCTTGTAGTTACCGCTATTCTTAATACAGTCCTATACAACTTCCGTGTTGAAAAAAAATTGATTTCTTCATGACAAGTGAAGCGTTATTCTACTAGATCATGAGTCATCAGTCAGAATAAGTTGTAGTCAATGTCTAGTGAATACAACCGGTTGTTGTAGTGTTGTAGTGCTTTTTATTTAATCATATTAATTTAAATTAGTTACAAAACGAATTAATCGACTCTTAAATTCCATAACAACCGCTGTAATTTAGTGCTTGGTTCAGCCGTAATTAATTTATACCAATTTACCCTGATTGTTAACAAGTGACAATCAGATAACGCTATGTCTGTTGAGTATGCCGAGTGCCTCAGGACTTTTCATCACATAGCATCGATAAATATATATATATATATATATATATATATATATATATATATATATATATATAAGATAAGCAGCATCGATAACCATTTCGGCTGTGTTTGAAAATCGACAATCGAGAAGTGTCGAAACTTGGTTTTATAACGTCATTTTTAAGCTTTTACGATAAGATAACTTTGCGTATGTTACTAATTATTGCTGATCATTTTTACAACAAGACGTCACTCAATTTGTTCAGTTGACGCCGCCAGATATCTGCAGTAAAAATTTATTCTGGTTTTAATAGCTCATAATACAATACAAGGTGTTTAGATCACATCAAATGCATAACTTTTTTGCAAACAAAAATAACAGCAAGCATAACAATATTTATAAAGACTTTATGGTTATGAATATTTCGCTTCGGTATGGATGTGGATAGCTCTATGTGGATAACTAACCCATGACCTTTTGCGCTTGGTAAAAGATACCACTAAAGCACTTAAACTTGGACATTTAAATGGTTCGAAATGGCATTTTAAGTCCGTTCCTGTGGTATACATCTTCCGTCGTTTTAGATGTTTGTCATTATTCATCAATTTCTCTCCTATATGATGGTTTTGAAGGATTTGTACTAAAATATCGTGTAATAAGTTTTGCAATTTATTGTCTTACTCTTTTGTTCTTCCAAGTCGTTCTTTGTCTATGACATTGACTGAAATTAAAAATTGGGATGTAGTGGAACCGCATTATACATTACAGGTATTTGATGAGATTTGGCTGCAGATTTCAAATGTAGGGAAATGTCAAAATCATGGAGTTTAACAGTTGTTTATATTAAGCTGTTATACAGAAGGTGTCGCTGATAAAAATACATTGAAGAACTTCACAATAATTGATGGTTAGATTGTCGACAGACCTGTGAGCTTAGGATATATCCTATTAAAATATTCGATGTTCTGGGCTACTTGGAGAAATTAATTCATCACCCTCTACAAGCTTCACAAAAAATTGGATGATCAATCAATAAAAATCAGGTATTTATATATTATTTTAGGTTTATTATGATTTATTATGTTGAATCTTCTTGTTGTAGATTTGTGTGTCATCATCTCGCCAAGTGTGAAATCACTGGGATCCAAATCAACACTTCTAAAATGTTTTACCAATAATTATACGTCACCACCATCAACACTACAAATCGATTGTCACGTAGCTCGCGAATAGTTTTTGTTAGGTAATCTGAAAGCAAACGATCGATTTTGAAACCACAAAGTTCTTTAAATTTTTAAACGCACTGTGATTATATATTATATGAATTATTTATGGAATATAATATATAACATGATAATTCAACGATCGATTTTAAAACCACAAAGTTCTTTAAATTTTTAAACGCACTGTTATTATATATTATATGAATTATTTATGGAATATAACATATAAGATGATAATTGAACTTAAAAGTTCGCTAGGATGTTTTACAGATGACACGAAAACTCGACTATTCACCTTAAAACAATCACAATCCGTTTAAGTCGAATTTTCATGTCGTGTATCTCTTCCGCGAAGTTTATTTATTCCTGAAAATAAGTCACGTTAATTTACAAGTGTTAAATTACTGGAATCGACAGTAGATTAGATAAAATCACTCCCATTTCCGATATGATACAACAGTTACCTATAAAAACACATCGATAACGAATCATCGGTAGTTTTAAAATATAAGTGAGCGTATTTAGTGACTAACAGACACATAATGCCGCCACCACCCCACGGAGGACCACCACCACATGGAGGACCGCCTGGAGGACCACATGGAGGGCCACCGCACGGGGGACCACCACCAGGAGGACCCCCACCAGAGCAGTGCTGTTTAATATGCACAATCCTATAAAGCACATTGTTATAAACTAGTAACTAGTAAATTTTTCGTTAAGTGAAGAAATTTTTTTATAAATTTTTTCACACGAATTAACTCAGAGTTTATATTAAAGGTAAAGTGTCAATCAAATTGAAAGTCAGTATCTCGAGTATTTTGTTTGTAATATCAATACAAAACGATAAACAAGATAAAATACTATTTTAGGAAATGACTTGTAATCATATTATAATAATCTAATTATTAGTATTATAGTAAATGACCGAGATTGTTATTAATCTTTTGTGTAAAAATATATGTCACGTCAATACTATGTTAGAAAATTCATTATGTTTTAGTAATCAATTATATTGTTGTTACTTAGTACTGATATTGTTATATTTATAACTGCCATAAATGTTAAACTTATAAAAACTTACAAAGATAGTATTTGAAGTTTTTTTATCTCCATTATTCAAATAGATTATGTCATAAATACTTTATTTTATAATCGCAATATTTGTATTCGATGTACAAAAAGCGTTTTCTGTCAATTATCAACAAACTGTTAAGGTTTTGAGTTATGTAAACATCAGTAAGGGGTAACCAAAATGAAATTACTTCTTTAACTCACCGATAAATCAAAGCATCAAAAGCATGTTTTATTAAGTTTCGAATTTAATTTCTTAGGGTATTAAGGAAAAACGATTTGCAATAAACATAAAAAAAAATTGTTGCTGAGTCAACCCGTCCTATATATATGACAATAGGGATATGCGGTCAGGTCTTATAATAGATAACAATTCTAAGAAAATCAACTCAATTTGAAAATTGTGTGAAGAAACTTCTAAAAAGCTTAATTTGTATGAAAAGGTATGATATATTGTATAAACAATCACTGTAACCTACTTTTTCGTATTTGACACAACAAATTTGAAGAGTTTTTTTATAGTCAAAGTTCAACAGTGTCCAAATTAGTCTAAAAATATACTACATTAATGCCATGCCATTTGACGCATATCTCATTATTTTATTGAAACAAAAATCGAAATAACCTCGGCCTTTCATTTTCATTTCTTCTTTTGTCATGGTAGGGTATACAGACTATATCTTAGTCTTATTGTCTGACTTGATGTTCTGTTATTGATGTTTAAGATTACAGATCGATCAACAATAGCACACAATTTGAAAAGTTATCGAAATAGACACGTGCGCTCAGATCCGTTCACAAAAAGTTGCTTGAAACTTTTTTATTACTCTTGAACCCAAGTGATTACCCCTACCATCTGAGATTTGAGCGTCCTTGTCAAATAGTTTATAGCGAAAAGTTGAATATCAATATCTGTTGACGCCACATACTGCCCAAAGCTTGCACTGAAACCTTACTGGTTTTAAAAATTGTTTGATCTCGTCGTAACCAAAGCATTTGATAATCATTTCATTAACAGCTAAAGTGAATTCCAACACCCGAAACATAATAATTTAATAAAACGTAATGCGTTAGATTTATCGATAAATGGGTGAATATCAAAAGCTTTGTATAGAAAGATCATTTATTTCTATTTATTATATATTTGGTAAAGGTCTTATATTCTGTGTGTTTTGTAGATATGGTGAATGCATTAGACATACTTCAGTGATTAATTTTATGAAGATTGATAACACAGGTAGTAGAAGAAAAAATTAAATATACAGTGATACCAAGATGACTTGACAAGTAAACACATCATTGAAGGAAACAAGAACTAAACGAAAAAAGTAAATATGCTCTCGAATGAAAGTGAAATAGATTTCTCAGATATACAATTGTTAATTAGGCGGATTAGGCCTCCAGAGGGATAGCACTATATAGAAAGCGCGCTTAGAAACTCTATCTCATGGATGATGTGGAAAAGAGTTAAATGTAAATAAAAGAAATCTAACCTAGAAACTGTTATAGCTGTGTCTTAATTGTAGTTTTAAGTCCTTCGATAATATATGTATTAGATTTACTATAATGTTAAAATAAATTATATTTCATAATATTTTTGCTCAATTATTTTTTTAGAATAGAATTTTTTTGTATGTTAAAGCCAAACTGAACAAAAACTCAGAGTTAATTCGGCAACATTGCAATATTTCGACGTCACAAGTATCCATGATGCATTACTAAAAAAACTTTGAATAGACCATAGAATGGTTTTAAATCAAAACCATTCTATAGTATCCATTCTTTAAAGTAAGTGGTTTTTTTTCTACGATATGATATAAATCATAAAATGTTACCTTTCTTCATGCAACAAAAGCAAAGAATTTAAAAAATGTATTAAAATGACGTAAAAACTTTTCACATAAAAAAAATATAGAAATAGTATGTAAATACAAATTTTATTAAAAATAATGTTGTATATATCAATCGCCTTGGATTCCTTTTTTAGGAAAATGCCCCCTGGAAGCGTAATGTTTGGCATGGCTACAGCTTACATCAAAGGAGATTTTTTAGGCCTAATATTTTTGCGTAACATGTAATAATAAATAAATAAATTTCCATAAAACCAATCCAAATCAAGCAACCAGGAATATCCGTCAAACTGGTGATAAAAATATATAAACAAATATTTTATTTATTTTTTTATATGTATAGTTTAAAGTCCCAATAAGGGATTATCTAGACTGGACCTACACTCCAAACTACAGTCCTCGGCATTAAGCCTACCTACTGCCGCGTGACCAACTTAGAAATCATCCGAGAAGACATCCGGACTTACCCGGCCTAGTTACTGGCGTGATTGGATTTTCCTTGTCGAATTTTGCACTCTTGCCTAAGGACAATCACATACATAAATTTACGACCATGCATCAGCAGGATTCGAACCCGCGACTATCGCAAAGTTGGAGGATTTTATTTAAAAATTTCGATAAAGAAGCCGTTCTTTTAATCAACTTGGGGTACTTATTTTAGGTGAAAAATATGAATAAAAGATAGGGACTATTTATTTTTTGAAAGTTTTGAAAAATCAATGGTTATTTTAACGATTTTAAATTCATTCCTAAATTGTGTATTAGCATTTCTAAATGATGGAAAATATATTACCTAATTGTGTTCGTTATTGTTTTAATATAAAAACATGCATTACTTCATTTATTAATATACATTTATAATTATAACATGAAAGTAAAAAATATTATATATATATATATATATATATATATATATATATATTATACTTATTCAATCTCTGCTGAAGCTCTGAAATTGTTAACGCTCCGAATATAATCTACTTGATACTTAATGATTATTGATTGCATGACAGTGTTTGATACTAATTGATTATTTAATCTTACTTAATAGTTTGCTATAATATTTAGCCGTGTAATAACTTAAGTTTATTAATACTTTGTGTATTACGGAAACTTAGTGGATATAGAATTTTTAATTAAATACCATTTAAAAAATTCAGTAAGTATTAATTCTTTAGATACATATATTTTAATATATTTTAATATAAGAATATTAATTATCTTAATTAATATTTTTTAGATATAAGAAGAAGAAAAGCAGCGGCTGTATTCACGGGAACATAAAATAAACAGCGAATTTGACGTTAAAAGCAAAGCACCTACTGGAATTCTGAAATGGTTTGATGATTTAAAATCGTTACAGATTTAGATTAACATTTGGTCGTTTTTTAATTTGGTCGCCAAGTATTGATTATAAACTGTCTTTATAGATACAAATAAAATCAAGAAATTTTATCGCCATTTGATTCCGTCGATGATTCATGTCGTAATCGAGAATAGAGATGCCTAAAAAATATCGATATTTTAACGATAATTATATAACAACCTAAAGGCAATGACGCTGTTATCAACAAATCCAACTCCATCAAAAGATCAGTAACCCCAGCCTTTCTTCTCAACCATTTCGTGTCTCCAAAGTCTCTACAGACTATGATCGGCAAACTTTAAACCAAGAAATCTCCAGGTTTCGACGGAATATCGATTACCCAGTTAAAAAAGCTTACGCATAAGCAGCTCGCTCGACTACAGGCTTATCAGCGTTCTCAGCGCCATTTCGAAGCTTGCCGAGAGGGCAATACTCTACGCTCTCAACTCTTTTACATAGGAAAACAACATCATTCCTGATGAAGAATTCGGCTTTCGCGCTCACAACTCATCCGTTCATCAGGTTACTCGTCTAGCCGCACACATCCATCATGCTCTTGACCAACGTAAAAAGCTTGGAGCAGTCGTCTGAACGTAACCAAAGCCTTCGACAGGGTCTGGCACGACGGTTTGATCGCCAAGTGCATGCGGATAGGCCTCCCAGAAGACCTAATCGCTCTTATCAAATCCTATCTCTAGGACAGGTCTTTCCAGGCCATGAACAGGGAATAATTTTCCAGTCGTAAATCGATGGTGGTGTACCTCAAGGTTCCGTTGACCCCAGCCCTATTTAACCTCTTTATTTCGGATCTGCCCAGAAAAGAGCACACTGACGTCGCGTTTTACGCTGACGACACTTCTTCCTTCACGGTCGCCAGGTTCGAAGTTACAATTCATGAACGCTTACAGAAACATCTCGATAACTCGGCAAAGTGGTTCAAATTCTGGAGGTTGCGAATCAACCCCCTGAAAACCCAGGCTCTCATTTTTCATAAAAAGCGTCCCTCGCGCCTCGCAACTTAAAATCGACACCGCAATAATTCAATGGCTGGATAATGTCACGTACCTAGGTTTCCACTTCGACCGACGGTTCGGTTGGCATTCCCAAATCCAGAAAGATTCGGCGATAGCGAACCTGCTATCTTCTCTGATCTGCCCTTCTAGCAGACTTCCCATCTCCATTAAATGTTTATTTTACAAGATGATAATTCGGTCCGTACCTCTCTACGGATCTAATGTCTACTTCAAGTTACACCCAACCAGGTGAAACGGCTTCAAGTTTTCCTAGATAAGCTCCTCAGGAGAATATTAAACTCTCCATGGTTTGTCAGAAATAATCAAATTCATAGAGAAATTGACACATCAGAAATCAAGCACTTCATATCTCAATCATACCACCAACAACACCTCAGCTCAAGTTCTTCTAAAGACGCGCTTGTTCGCGAGCTGGTCGACATGCTGGGAGCTTAGAACCGCGTCACCGCTAAGCTACAATAACGGCTGCCCGATCAGCGGGTGCCATATCCCCAAATTTAATGCAGTAGCAGTACCGATGCACAGGAGTCAATTGTGAGGCGGTTTCGGTTTAGTGTATTAGTAAGCCCAGAGGCAATCCCACATAACCCGGTCCAACTTGTCACTCCAAGGCAAGTATCCGCGACCAGGTTTGCGTCATGCATTTCACCGCCTGGTTTTAGGCCAGAACAAAAAAAAATAAAATTAAAACTCCTCAAAAACCCCTGATGGCTATAGCGGTCGCGTTACTGCTTTCATTATTAGCTTACCTAAATAACTTCAAAGTATACATTTAGTTGTCTGTACACCCCCATAATCTTTAAAGAAATATACTTTAACTCCTAACCGTTAAGAAGTCGTCTTCCGTCACATTACCTCGGCAATAACATTATACACAAATATATGATTATTTTATATTAAAAAGAAAATATGTGAAAACATAGTCTTTGAAATTTGCGGGTTTCCCTCGATTTCTCCGGATTCTACGATCAGATCCTGACTTGGTTCCAATGGGACCACCTCGGAAGTGCAATCTTTCGAATAAAAAATAATTTTGAATATCGGTCTACAATTGACGGAGTAATCGATGAATATACATGAAAAAATACACAGTCGAACATATACCCTCTTTCTTTTTTGAAATCGGTTAATAACTTCTGTTATAAACTTGAAAATAGACAGTTTAGTAAATATACAATTAAGACACTGAAACAATAATTCAAACGCAAAAGCGATATATAAGTTTAAGTCGGATTAAATTCGTCGATTCCTATTTACTTCGAATTTAGTTTACCCACGTTGAGAGACAAAACAAAATTTAACAATGTTTACTATTTAGTCAATATTGTATTTGTTATTAAGCTTTTGTAAACAACACTAATAATCTGGAGTCAATTAGTTTATATATCATAAAGAATTTCAAACTTTACGATAGAGACTTTAGTTTGTCCAGACAAACCCTAGTGAGTGAATGGAAAAATCCCTTTATTTTGCCACTATATTTTATTTAGCTTATAAATTAACAATTATTCTGAAATATTCTAATTTATTACATGTTAATGATGATATAATTGTTAACACACCGAATAAATGCCTTATTACAAATGTGTACCAAAAAATGTGCGTTTGTATGTTAATGGTGGATGCGCCAGTGATATACTAAAACAGTTTTTTTTAACATAGGGTGTTATTAACAGTAACAAATCGACGAATTTGACTAAAAATAAAGAAATTACAATGCAATAAAATTACTGGGTGTAAGGACCACCGAAGGAACGAAAAATTTGGTTAATTTATAAACAAAGCCTCTTCAAAATTTAATTTGTTGTTGAAGCTTTTAACATATTCATATTTTTGTTGTTGTACTTATTTTTGTCTCCGTTTTCCCATATGCAATTTAGTTAGACTCGACATAGAGCGAATGTTTTTTCTTGGCAAGTATTACATATATTTTTTTAAAAATTATACCTTTAACGAAATTAGATTTCGGAATTCGCCATGTAGAAGGTGCCGTCGCCTCTTCAATATGATCTTAAAAATAAACTAATTGCTATTAATGCCAATACATATAATATCAAAATTATTTTTAACAATAATGGTGAATGCGCAAATGTTTATAAAATATTTAAATAATGATAATAATAGTAATGGACGCAGCAAACTACATGCCTAGTGGTAATTTATAAAATTAATACGACATGTATTACACAGATGGAAGGAGCAACTTGTATTAACGCAATTATCTATTACCACGTTTGCCACAAAAATTATTTGGCATTTGGCAGAAGGCATTCGATTTTTTATTTTATGAGTGGCATTATTATATAGTTAACTAAGCTGTAGAATAGCCTAGAACATTGCTAGCCAGCCCACAAAATCACTAGGGCAGAAGCGCGTTAAAAAGAGTTTCCTGGAAATTTATAAAAAGTAAATAGTGGCCCAATGTCCCATTCTGAAATATCCGTGTGAAATGATAAGTCTCCTAGATTCTGTTATATGCTTTTAAAAATTGTATTATGTTGTTCACACATCAGCTCATCTTCACACCATTTAAATCCTATATTACCCAACAGTGTATGAAGGGATGTTAACCTGTAGTTTTTTTAGAAATATCTTACTTTTGATTCGGTTACATATTTGTACGTATGAGACAACATTATATCCCTTTTTAACTAGGAGAAAATAAGAAGGAAAATATCTGATTCTAAACCGAATTTACGAATTGGGACAGGCAATACATTAAATATCTTGATGAGGTAAGTTCATTGTTTTTTAAATAGACTATAGGTAATACAGATGTTAGTAAGCAGCTTCATCAACAGAGAGTAGATTTACCTCTTTAAATCCAAAAAACAGCAGCAGCAAAACAGGGGCTATATTTAACTACAATAACTCTTTTAAAATAAGAGTTGATCTTGACTGGACATAATTCTGAATAGGAACTTCAAACCTCTTGGGCATTACATTATTGTCAAATAAAAAAATCTAGGTCAGTTTACCTTTTTAAACAATAATGGTGAATGCGCCAGTGTAAAATATGAAATATAGTACAGTAATTCGTTACACGCGGTCTCACCAACTGTGGTTTCGCTTTTTATGTATAAGCTAGCTAAAGACCGATTAACTCTTGTTTTGTTATAACGCGTCAGGTGATTTTATGATGAAGTCAATGCTTTTTTACAAATCATTAAATCCACGGTCCTTGAAAAATAAAAAAGGACTGTCTGCCTTAGTTTTGGAAAGCAAATCCTTATGTTTGTATTACACTATTTACAGACTGGTTTACTAATTGTTTTGTGCCTAGTATTAAACAGTATTTGGCGCCAAAATCACTATCATTTAAGGTACCTCAACTTATTGGCAATGCGCCCGGACACCTTATATTTAATCGACTCCAATGTGAAAATACAATGTTTACCTCGCAACACAACTTCGTTTCTGCAACCATTTGATCAGGGTATAATAACAGCATTTAAACAATATTATCCAAGTTAATCGCATCTTACAATGCATGGATCCTTCGCTGACTCTTACCGGAAGTTGGAAACAGTTTAATATTGCTTATTACATAACCATTATTAAAGGTGCACTGAGTGATTATCATCTGGATATACATGCTGGGAAAACCCCTCCGGAAGTTGTTATCGATATCTCATCATTTTGGGACAAAGAAGCCGAAATAATTAACACTTTACAACTTATGCATCAAATACATGGAGGTTTTGAAGATCTTCAGTCACATTAACAGACGTTGAAATTGATGCCGCTAATGACAATGCACTCAGAAAAAGGACTCCATGAAGTTTTGGAAAGCAATACAAATAATGAATCAAATGATGAAGATGATAGTTCTCAATAATTGGTTGAAAAATGAGCTACGTCTGTAACTTTTTACAAAATTTGGATTTGGTTTAGGACCTAGATTCTTTACTGGAAGGAAGTATGAAAATGAAATTTAGTGTTGGTGTAGAGGGTTTACTACAACCGAATAAAGAAGCAGAGATAGACATTAAAAATATATTGAAACAGCCAACAATCCTTTTTTCTAATAAACTTCGTTTTGTTGCATTTGTATTTTCTAAGTACATATAACTTTGCAATTTGCATACTATAGGTGATTTTTGTTATTTTAAGCTTTTATCGGCAACAAATATATAAGTAAAATAAATTTTATATTTACGTCGGTATGTACATAGATTTTTCTTCATTAATGAATAGACCAATAAATTGAACTTTAAATATAACAAACTTACATGTTTAGGGTAGGTGATGTGACTGGGTGAATGAAGGTAAAACGAAATGAATCAGTGGTGTTTACATTATGTGACCGTTATTTATTGGCTATGTAAAAAAATGTGAAAAATACAATTAGATAAAACGGATGGCAGCGGTGTTACCTGGGGACGAGGCAGTCGATGGTGGCACGTCTAAACCAAACGAGGGTTGAGCACTGAATGAATCGATATACCCTTCAATAACATCCCAGATAAACGTCTCGGGGTTGCCGCCAGCTATTCGTTATCGGATTCTAGTTGGAGCTGCTGGCACCCCGCCCGTGTTCAACATCTGGGATTATATTTCTGGGTATTTTGTAGACCGTTATTCCACAATGTAAAATTCGACATGCCTCAAGGTCGCTACAATACTCGATATGTGACATTGGATGAAACATGGCTCCATCATTTCACTCCGAAGTCCATCGACAGTCATTCGAGTGGACTGCACAAGATTAACCTGCTCCAAAGCGTGGAAAAACGCAACAGTCGACCGGCAAGGTTATGGCGTCTGTATTTTGGGGTGCGCATGGAACAACTTTCATTCACTACCTTGAAAAGGAAGGGGCATCAACAGCAACTATTACATAGCGTTATTGGACCGTTTGAAGGGCGAAATCGCCGAAATACGGCCGCATTTGAAAAAAAGAAAGTGCTGCTTCACCAAGATAATGCACCGTATCAAAAGTCAGTGAAAACGATGGCGAAAATCCATGAATAGGGCTTCTAATTGCTTCCTCATCCACCGTATTCTCCAGATCTGGCACCCAGCAATTATTTACTGTTCTCAGATCTCAAAAGGATGTTCGCTCGAAGAAACTGAGGCCTATTTTGAAGCAAGGGGCAAATCGTACCACAAAAACGGTATCGAAAAGTTGGGGGGTCTCTATAATCAGTGTATCAACCTTGAAGGGAATTATGTTTAATAAAAAAAATAATTTTGCCAAAAAAATATATTTTACTATGGTAGGCCGGGGAATTTTCGATTGAACTATTATGCCCTCGAAAAATTCTACTGTGTCTAAAATAAACATCTAATAGTTCTTTGTATTTTTAATGTATTATTATAAATAAACTTTGATACCACCAGAATTATTATCAAGTTTAGCATTCAGGCACATTTAGATAAAAGAAACCGTAGAAAATAAAACATTTTATTTTGTAAATAACAGAAGAATACGATCAGGAATAAATATTTTGAATTGCTATCGAATGATAAAGATTTGTTATTTGCAAATATTTGATTAAGGGCTACGTTACTATCCGTTTCACACAAACATTAAGAATGAACCGTATTATCGACAAACTGTTAGTTTAAACAATACCATTTGACGTTATATCGATAAAAATATCGATTTTATCATTTCTCCTTATATTCTTTCAGCAAGTATATAGGTTAGGCACTATAAATTCGTGGTTACTTGATGAGCATTCATTTTAAACCGCGAAAGACATTCGTAAAGAGCGCATTTTCTATACAAGTATCTTTCAAGTGTTATACGATGGGCCAGAGACAAAGTGTTTTCGATAACTTCAAGGGCTGGGTCGGTTTGTATCCACTGTTCGAAGACGAAGAACATTTTTCGAGAAACATATACGGCATGTTTACAATTCCGCTTCCAAATGAAAAAGACTCGAAATGGACATTGCTACCATACTATGAGGACGAGGACAATGATGAGGAAAATGAGGATAAAGATAATTTTCAAGACTTCAATGATATGGAGCATTTCCATATTCCTTATTATTTTAGCTACGAAGTTGATGATGATAATGATGAAGAACTTCTGTCGGTTTAGTTATATATGCTGTATTTTTTTCTATTATTTATATCATTTCATTTTATATTTATCAATTTTCTAATTCTATTTATCTAGTAGTGTCTAATTATCATATATCAGAAGATTATGTTATGTAGCTTTTTATAGTTTTATTTATTGTATTATGATTAATATATAAATAGTTTTGGAAAATTTAAAGTGTAATTTATTTATTTATTTTTTTATATATATATTTGAAAGTCTCCTTTTACCAAATATGGGTTTATCTGGACTGGGCCTAAAGTTTAACGTGGGCTCCGAACCACGGTCCTCAGTAATAAGCTTACCGACTGGCGAGTGATCAACTTTAGAAATCTTCCCAGAAGATATCCGGTCTTACCCAGGCTGGTTACTGGCGTGACTGGGATCATTTTCCTTGTCGGATTTTACACTCTTGCCTAGAACATTCACAAATATTAAACAATTACAAACATAAATTTACGACCATGCCCAGCAGGATTCGAACCCGTGGCTATCGCAACAGTAGGAGGACCGTCTCATCGCCTTTACCACTGCGCCACCAAGCCGGCTGTAACTTATTTTGAAATATTTATTAGTTACTTAGGACTTACAAATATATTTAAATTATGAATACGTTCATGATTTATTGTTGTTTTGAACAGGTTGGATGCAAAACATCAGATATCGAAAGAGAAGTCTAGTAAATTACAAACAAAATATTCTATATTAAACAAAGTGAATACGTATCAACGAGGTGCTACAACCGACAATTGAACAAACTGAAGAAAATACTTTATCAGATTCTTTTTTGATCTGCCATTTGCTAGGCGAAAAGAGAGACAAATCATATTGCTGCATGATGAGCTGAATTGCTGAACATGAGGCTTGCATAATTAAAAATACATGCCTCAACTTAGGATATATTCACCCGACATAGAGTATATATAGAGGTTTTACTTAAATGGTCGAAATCGAGGAAATGTTTTGCGTGGTCCCTTCAGTGCTGGCTCTGAGACCACTTTTTTGATTGGTTCATTTGAATTGGCTTACAAAGGCATTTGATTGGCTCGTTTCTATAACGCGATTGTTTGTTTCAGTTTGTTTACAACGCCATTTTTGTCTGTCTGACATAGAATACAATCAGCATTTTTGTGTCTTAAATATAATCACTATTAATTGATTATAATGTATTTTCATCCTCAAAAGTGTTGTCTATCCAGTGTTTCTGCGGAAATAAAATACCAGAAGTAGTTTTCCTTGGAAGAAACAACCCAAGTTGACCCCCATTAAGGATGTGAGTATGACTTAGCATTGCTTTTATCTGGTAAGTATACAATTATTTATATAAAGCATTTGTGTTCATATATATTATTATTTAGAACAATACAACAGAAGATAAATGATGTACATTAAAATATTATACCCAGTTTAACACAAAATGTGTCCAAATAGCGCGATGGCAAAATGACATTGAAGGTAAAGGTGATTATGCTATATGAAAAGATTTTGTTACCCTTTAAAAAGTTGCTTGTAAAGTGTCATCAATTAAAAACCTAATTATTTTGAAGCGGTTTATTTACTTCAACAAGGATGTTAATAAAATACATTATAAATACACAATACAAAATAATATAATACAATTTTTGGACCAACAAGGTGAGCTTGATTTTATAGACAAGGGATTATCATAACTGTTTTATTATATTATTGCACAGTAATAATTTTTGATATATATCATATATTTTAGTTTTTTGTTGCTAATTATTACTTTTTGCTATGTTTTCCCCATTCTGACTTATATTCGTACGTATATATTATTGAACTGTTTTAATTATTCGTTCCATAACTTTCACTATAATATTTTAGTAATAATTATATATTGTCTCAATACATTTTTGTGTTGAACAAGTAATTAAAATATTAACAGACACAGGCTTTCAGCTGTACTGCTCTGCTTTCATTATGAGGGAACAAAAAGATAGAAATATCAATACATCTTATTTGAATTGATAGCACTAAAGAAATATGAAATAAAGAAAACAACAAGCATAGCTATAAACAATTTTGATTATATTTGCCACGAGATATGTTACGTTTTCACTTAGATTGCAGCCATTTTTATATCCACATTTAATTAATATTTATTTATATAATTATATTTCATTATTTTTTAATTATATACATTATATATATTCATTACATACTTGTATTTTAACGTTTTGATATTGAATATATTTGTATTTATGTGGATTTTTATATTAATAAATGGTTTTGAAAAATTACATTTTGGTTTTATTTGAAATTTAATTGGTTGACGTCAGAGGTTAGTCACATAATACGTATGAAATCGTCGACCAACGAAATGCTCTTCTAATAATATATTTTCACTACAGGTGTCTGTAATGGTAATTTAAACTAACCAATAAAATTTAGCGAAATGACGTTCTCAGCGCCTTCCTGCTGAGGCCAGGCAAAACAATTCTGATATTAATTGTATTAAGTTAACACTCTATATATTACTATATTTTTACCCGGGTGGTACTACAACACGTTTTAATATATGAACAGTTTGAAACTGTTTGATTAAACTATAATGTTTTTATCTCGTTGACAATCGCATCATATACAAATTTGTGAAAGGAAAATTTTAAAAATATGATTTTGATAAAATATTTTATTTAAATATTCGTTCTAATCTAATCTGACATGGTTAATAATTAATCTGATTATGGTTAAAATGGCATAAAAATATGAAGAAAATATCAAAATATAAAAAAAAACTGAGAAGAAATTTTCAATTAACCCAACAATATAATTTTAAATAGAAATGAACTGAATTGGTTCCGTAACACTAAATATGTTGTATATAAATGATACCACCTTCATTCAACCTTAATGAAATTCAATTTTTACAAGATTTAATATGATGATATATGTAAAGTTGTCTTTATTCATAAATGCAGGTATTCAGTAATATAAAACATGATTGACAATTTTTATTAAACTAAGTATTGTATAGAATTTCAATAATTCATAAAAAATTAAGATAGAGCATCATTCACTAATGAACTGACATAAATTCTGAAACCGTTAGATAATCTAACATAATAACAAGAGAAGAATAATAAAAAAGATAGATAATTATTTCTTGCAATGTTAACACATATACGCTAAGTTCTTGTTTTGTTTTTTTTTTGGTTTTATATTGCATGATTCTTATTTTCATGAACTTGAAGGCACTCTACAGAAAGGGCAATTTCAACTACTATAATTTTCAGTTTTCAAATGTCCACAATTTACTTCTTTTTTAAATATTATACTTGTAATTATATTTCTAGGTTCTATGTGGACTGAAGAACTGCTAATTTCAATTTGTTGTCGTTTTCGACGATCTTATAGTCATTTTGCGACTATAACATTGTGTTTTGTTCTTAAAATCCAGACCTTTCTATATAAACAAGGTGGACAAATATAAATATCTGTGTGCATAAATAAAATTTATATAATAATTTTATATAAGTAAAATATATGACAAACAAAGATATGTTTATAGATAATGAATGTCAATAACAAAATGTAAAGGTTTAAGATAAATATAAGTTTAAGTTTAATAAAAACAGTTGAAGAATACAAAGAAAATCACTAATTATTAGGAGTTAAAGGATTGTCTCGTTAATTGTTAATTAATGTCTCGTAGAAATCCAACCAACATATCACTATTGTCACCGGGCAGAGTGCTCCTATAATTTTTCTTAACCGAATCCTATTTGAACAGAAGAAAGGCGACGGCAGTCACTCAACGTCACAAAATTCGCAGCTTGCTGGAGAGATTGAGGACATCTGTACGAGAAATAACACTGATCAGTAGGGGAAACATGAAGGGGTCTGGAAGATGGAAGGAAAGTTGCTTTTGATTTAAAAGAGTTTGTTTAATGCATCCACAAAATAAATGAAGTAAGAAGGGAATAACGCATGCATTAGTCGTGAAAAACCTTAGACATTAGAAACGTGACATGAAAAATTAAAAAACTTACTCCATTCTAACCATTTCACAATTATACTGAAGCACTTAACTTACATTTTGTTTACTAGGTTATTGTTAATAATAACATTATTGTCAGTAAGCTTGTCATAACACTATAATTGGCTCCTTTTATCGACGATATAAAATTGTTCAGTTTTAAACACGTTTGTTTATAATTTTTTAAGTTTGTTTGTTAGCCATGTTGAAAAATTGATCCGAAAGAGGCGCTTTGGACAAAAGCTTTATAGAAAAAAATTAAACCGAAATACATAACTGAAATTGTTTTTATAGGAAGTATATAATTACCAAAAAGATTCCAAATATTCAGTAACTTCTTGATTATTTTGATAAAAAACAAACACTCGTACAGTACATCTTGATCTCTAAATATATCAAATTTAGGTTTCCAGCCAAATTTATACTTCTAGCCACATAGTCACAGAAATATTTACTAAAACTATGTTTAACATGTGCCTATTTAAGATATCCTTCTATATTCTCTATATTTCTCCAGTGGATCCATTCTCTTAGATCTAGCGTCTTTGCATTATATCTCAGGTAGAGGATCTGGTGATGGGATAGAGCTCAATATAGATACAAATGTTCTTGATAGAGAGTTGATTCCAATATTGATATATTCTGTGCAGTGTACATTTAGGAATTGGGTCTTGGTTAAACAATGCTCTTCCATTTATATTTATCCGGTCTGACGGACAAAATCTTCTTGTACTTATATAGTAGAGCATAAAACCTAAAGCCTTAATTTTATCACTACTTGCTTTTAAAAATTATTTCTGAACTTGGAAACAAATCTACTCTATTTCGACCCTCATATTCTGAAATATAACAAGTTTATTTGGATGTTACATTTAAAAAAAAATTTTACCTCGTCGACAGTCGCGGGTTCGAATCTGTCAGGACATGGATGTTCTTTATGTTTGTGCTTGTAATTGTAGATGCCTCTAAGCAACAGTGTAAAATCCGACAATATTTACTTCGGAATACCAGAGTGGAACAAGCATCTCAGTCACAAGTAAACTGAAGTTGGTCACTGAAATTCGGTAGGATTAATGCTGAAGACCGCGGTTCTCGGAGTCAATTTTAAACGGACCTACAGTAAAAAAACAGTCAATAAAAAAACGAGAGGTTACATATACATATATTTTTGAAAAGATAAAAAATAAAATAAAAAATATAAAAAAATTAAAATAAGTAAGGCGTATAATGAGATCATGGTTATGATTGCGCCTATTTAACTTCCCATTGTGTGTTTGTATTTTGTGAACCGTGTATAACCTAAGAGATGGCGCACATTCATAGGACTTACCTTTATACAATTTACAGAACTGACTTCGTTATCTAATTTTATATATCACCTAAATGTATAAAAAAATTTTAAAATTAGGTCATACGTATTATGTTTAAGATTTTCATTAAATATTTTTAAGTACAGGTAAATTGCAATTAATTGTTAGTCAG
Organism: Rhynchophorus ferrugineus; assembly: GCF_030347505.1. NCBI lineage: Eukaryota > Metazoa > Arthropoda > Insecta > Coleoptera > Curculionidae > Rhynchophorus > Rhynchophorus ferrugineus. The sequence continues at coordinate 17,575,683 of NW_027472590.1, forward strand.
TGTGGTCAGAGAGTTCAATAAGAGATGGTGCTAGTAGTTTTGTCAATTTATTTTTAGATTGCCTATGAAGTCATCGATTAAATAAAAGTAATTTAGTAAACAATCAAGAAAAGTAGATTTAGTAAAAGTAGCAAGTTTTCATCATGAAATTGACAACATTCATCCTATTAGTAAGATTTTAACGCTGTTTTATTGTTTTGACTGCGTATATCATATATTAATTTTAGAAAGCATTCATTTCAAAAAATAGTACTACATATATTAATTAAATATTTTCCAGCATTTTCTACAGCTTTCTCCAATCATTCTGACAACATGTCTCAGAAATAATGTTGTTATCTATCAACAAGGGAGATGAATATCAAAAATAAAATATTTATTTTCACAAAACCATCAAATTTAACCGTTAGATTGGGATGTTTAATAATAATTCATCCTCGAGCAGTTTTATAAAACCATGATAATATATGAATAATAGCGAGGGAACTAAATAGGTAATTCTGTAGAAAACGTCCAATATCCAGATGGTTCGGTGATCGTTTTTATATGATTTGATTTACTAGTTTTAATAGGCACTGTAAAGAAAATATTTTGATATGAAAGCATTTGATTTGTACTTAAATAGGTTTTATCGCGCCATGTTATTACATGGCTAACCCCTGACGTCAGATTTTATTGTTATTTTGTTCCAATAATATTCAAGTAAAAATATAATTTTATTTCTGATGATGATTTTAGATATATGTGCCTTGATATTAAAGGTATTGGAAACAAATGCCTCGTTTTATTAATACATTACTATTAACGCAATACATTAATATGTTTTTTTACATTTACTAAACGAGTGTTAATATCTCTACAATATTATATAAACTAAACTTTAAGTTTCATTATACTACCTGTATATAAATACGGTACCATCATGAAATACATAGATATAATTCTGATAACGTTACTCACCGGTAAACAGTTAATAATTGTTAATCAAGGCCTTAGTGATATCTACAATAACATAAATCTCTATAAATATTAAATACTACAAGAGTTCTATTATAAAATAATATTATGCAGTTCCTTGAGTACAAAAAAGTAAATATGATGCAAACTAAATAAAATGTTTACTAGCCAAGAGTTCAGAGACGCAATTAGAAATACTTATTTTTATGATGAAAAATGTTACTATTGTCAATGTTGATAGGAATTGATAATGTCATTATTACAGTAATTATTGAAAGAAAGGTCAAGAAAAGCAATCATCCTGTTGATATACTTATTTATGTCAATTTAAGATAGAGACATATTCTGGATGTTTTAAGTTGGCACAAATAAGTATGCATAAAAGACTTAACAGAAAACAATAACTTGCAAATCAGGTCGGCTTTTATAAGCCTATTCAGTTTCCAAATTGGTTTTGAAAACTGAATAGGCTTATAAATCTAGTTCTAAATCACAATTCAACAATCGATTAATTACAAAGCCTAACAGTGTATATTGAAAGCATTTGAAGAAAAGAAATATTTCCCTGCAATATTGCAATAGTGTTTTTCGACAGCACTTATATCCCAAACTGCTGATATTAAAACAATAAACAATAATTATGGAAAAATATTTGCTATCTATACACATTGAACTAACAGGGAAACAATATATGTGACAGTTAACCAGATCCAAATCCAAACAAATAGACTAGAGACTGGAAAATGCAGCTTAATAGCTCCAAATTCGTCTATGCCAATTTTGCGTTAAGGCGAAAAGATAAAAACTCATGTCCTTTAGAAGAATCAGTTGATCTCAAGAATATGTTAGACAAAAAGTTGGGAATATCAGTATCAACATGACAACAACTAAAAGTATAAAATTATGTTAGTAAGATCAAAGAGGCTGATTCATCACTTGTGCGTGGTGAGTAAGTGCTGGTTGAGTTAATTGAGTTAAATATTAACAAAACCAAAACCAATGCTGAGTCACACACCCTGCATACTTAAATCAGAAAATTTAGGATTATTCATTTTATTTTTCTATTTTTTGAATAGAGACTTCTTGAAAGAAAAACGATTGTTCATTCGGTTACACAGCACCTCTTAGAACAATAATATCTTTAAATGAATTAAGCATTATTAAAATTTGATCACTAAAACGTAGAGAGATATTAAACGTACTTGTTTATGTCCCGTACAAAAATTGTACCCAAAGTAATAAAATAACAAACGCACCATAGAAATTAAATGAACCAATCAAATACCTTCGCCACTTTTACAATTGCCATGCAAAGAAACTAATAAAATGGATCGAAGAGGCGATTACTCGTCTTGCTTGGGAATTGATGTAAGTATAAGAGAAAAGTAGACACAGTTCGACCGTCACTTTAGACAAATGAAGAAATTCCTGATTCTTATCTTTCGGATTCGGTGCACCCCAGTATCGACAGTTCTGCCCAGTTTGGCCCATGCCCTAAAAAATATATATGGTATATGTTGAAGAGTTTTCAATTGCTTACTTGACGAGACTAAACCTCTAACAAGCTTCTCCTTTAAGAGGTAAAAAAAAACAATAAATATTTTGTATTATTACCAATTATTAGAAGTCATTAAATACATTGATTATGAGTATAGCTGGTCTATGAATGAAGAGTATGAGATATTACCTGTTCAATATGTATGTGTTAATTTAGGAGAGACTTTGCAGCAAATTTTAATGAGTTGCAATAGACAGGACAAAATAATTCAACCACTATCATATTCATAAAATTTAGTAATATCATATACACTGAATTCAAACTTCAGTATATTTTTGTTAATGGGAAGTTTTCAATTACATTGACATCTTTAATTCACCAAAACAAACACTTAATTATTCCTATAAAATATTACTAAGGTGTGTTCTTATTTTAAGTCTTATACATAATTTGGATATTGATTCATTCACTAATTGATTAAAATATCTCCGAAACTTTTTTTATATATTTATTTTTTTTATATATTTCCAATTAGTAATGCAAAAGGATCTGTAAATAAAGATATGTTATGTATTTAAAATCAATTATACACATTTGCCATAATGATGGACTTATTGTTTCAATTATAAGTAGAAACTCTATCTGTGTTTAACAATGATTCTCCACATTTGGCTTTATGGTTAGCCCATCGTTGGGTCTCTAACGGGTATGTTGCTTTAAGAAATTTCGAAATTGGTTAAGTCACATTGATTGAAATATAACTTAAATCAATGTGGCATCTCTCTCTAATCGGTACATTGGAGTACTGCTCTTTCTCCACTGAAATATCAAATTGAATGTGCTAGTTGATCACTGGCTCAGTGATGACTCAGAAATGCGTATTTGTAGTACTTTAGTTTGCTGAAGTAAACTCTGACTACTAATAGATATCGAAATTGTCTTATAACGCGTGCAGAACAAAGCTGTACAAGAGGTCACTTGGTGAAAATGTATACTTTCCATTTTGTGTGCCCATGGAGAGAGCTATTCTTATCTTCGTGGGTTATTTTTACGCTATTTAAATCCTATATTACCTAACAGTATACGAAAGCATTTTAAATATCATATTAGACCTAAGCTATCTACGTATACTTTCCAGACTGTTTCTCCTGTTATAATTGCATTAAATTGTGTTAATATTGAAAAAACTATTAACCATTTTTATACATTTAATATATATGATCTTTGGTAGAACTACCATCAAACTGATCTTGATTCGTCACCCGCTTTGTATGAGACAGGTTTCTCTTCGATGAGTCCGATGAATGATGAAGATTATATATTTAATTTTTTGTAATATTTTAATGACCGTACAAACACAGCCTAAACACGCTAAAAATACTTTCAATAAAAAACGTTGCAGCTTAATATTTAACAAATTTTTAACAAAGTTTCTACCTTTCTAATGAATTTTACTGTTAAGAGGAGACCTCCATTATCTCGCTCCTGTCCAAACTAACTAATTAGAGGCCAAATCTGTTCTGTCTGGCTTCGGCATTTTCAATCAGAGTTAAAGATCAAGTGTTAAAACAACGTTTGTCGGTTTATAACCTGTAGTTGTTATAATTAATATTTTGAAGAAATTAACATCGAACAACTTTTCAGGTTGATTAATTTACTTGATGGAACTTATAAGGCAGCATTGTATGTGTTTTAACTAGAATAAAATGAGAATCAAAATATTGTCGGATTCTAAAATAAATTTACAAACTGCGGCAGACAATACATTAAACATCTTGATGATAAGCTCACTGCATATTTGGACAGACTCTAAAAGGTTCAATATACTCGGTTCAACCTCTGTTCATTTCTGATTGATACCTTTTAGTTCAATAAATGGCCATTAATGACCAAAAATAATAAAATAATAAATTGATTGACTGTTTAGAAAACTAGAATCAATTTAAAAAACAAGCTGTTGATTTCACTCTCCCAGTTTACCTTCTAAACAGCTTAGGTTTGGTTGCCCTCAGGTCCAAAACCGGGTATATTTATGTTATTATTGAATAACTTAAACAAAAATATGTCACATTTATTGCCGAATTTAATTACAATTTTAAAACGGAGGACATTATTTCGTACACTATATTTATTGATTACAAAAACACAGAAGCAAATCCAGTGAAACTAGGATATTTATTATTATAGTCGATATTTTAATAAACGTTTATTAAGGAAAAGTTTTCTAAAAATTATATATAGTTTTATTAGCCACAATAGAGAAATAATACACTATTTATGTTTGTTGTCGTCGAAATACTACTTGTGCAATGATTTTTTCAGTGCATGTCTGAGGTATTATTCACTTGAGATTAATTTTCGTACTAACTCAAGCGTGATTATAATGACAGATATTTTGTTATTGTGGAGCTGATACAGTGGCATCCTTGTGCAATATAATATTTCCGCATTTTATTTATATTATAATCTATAGCATTTAATCTATTACACCAGGATATTCCCTAAATTCCCGGAAATTAATAAATTAATTTGTAAAAATTACTTTATTTTTAACTATAATGTTTTTACAACTTAAATACGCATGTTCTACAATTTTTTTTGTTCTGGCCTAAAACCAGGCGGTGAAATGCATGACGCATACCTGGTCGCGGAGACTTGCCCTGGAGTGACAAGTTGGATCAGGTTTTGTAGGACTGCCACTGGGATTACCAATACACTAAACCGAAACCGCCTCACAGTTGATTCCTGTGGATCGCACGAACATCCGGCAATTTTATTGAATCGCGAACTTGAGTTAACACACGACTGGATACTACCGTGTGGGTGCAAAAGTTATGACTGCAGCGACGGATGAGGTCGTTTCAGCCTGTAAAAGAAGGTGGTGACGCGGTGCTAAGCTCCCAGCATGTCGACCAGCTCGCGAACAAGCGCGTTCTCAGAAGAACTTGAACTGAGTTGCTGTTTGTGGAATGATTGAGATATGAAGTACTTGATTTCTAGAGAGTCAGTTTCCCTATGAATTTGATTATTTCTGACAAACCATGGAGCGTTTAACATTCTCCTGAGGAGCTTATTTTGGAAAACTTGAAGCCGTTTCACCTGCTTGGGTGTAACAAACTTGAAGTAAACATTAGATCCATAGAGGAGTGTGGACCGAATTAACATTTTGAAAAATAAGCATTTGATGAAAATGGGAAGTCAGCTAGAAGGGCAGATCAAAGAAGATAGCAGGTTTGCTATCCTCGAACCTTCCTGGAAGAAATCCAGAAAGCTATTCTGGATTTGTGAATGCTAAACGAACCGTTGGTCGAAGCGGAGATCTAGGCACGTGACGTTATCTAGCCATGTAATGCGGTGCGATGTCGGTCGATCTTAAGTTGCGGTAAGCGCAATGCGTAATGCGTCTTATGGAAATTGATATCCTGGGGTTTCAGGGGGTTGATTTTCAATCTCCAGAGTTAACCACTTGACCATATGATCGAGCTGCTTCTGTAAACGTTCATGAATTGTAACTTTGAACCTGGCGCCCATGAAGAAAGCAGTGTCATCAGCATAAAATAGGACATCAATGTGCTCTTTTCTCGGCAGATCTGAAGTAATGGCATGATCTATAACCCATCATGTTAAAACATTCTATTATAGTTAGTTCGATGAAAATTATTTTGCACTAAAAGCAGGAAGATGGAGGGAATGAAGGAAGTCCGATGAATAAAATATACTAGTACTTTAATTCACTAATTGTCGAATCACTAATTAATGAGATGTGCGAGCTTATCTTAATACGAAATGATTTTTGTATAAACTGGGTTTTTATCAGGAGTTTTTACATACTATTGTGAGTGTATTGCTTTATCGATTTGGAGGTAGACCAAGAAGGTATTAATTGAAATGAAAAGACAAGAAGTCATTTTCTAAGCAGCTTCTCTATTTGTCACGCACTTCGTTTCATTTGTCAGTCTAAAGTGGTAAAATCAGATCCAGTAAAGAACTAGAAAGTCTTATGGTGTATATTGGGCACGCTAATTCAATGCATCTGTTCATGTCCTGCATGATGACATGATGCTATCATGCATCTCAAGATATGACGTTTCTGAGATTGTCATGTTTAAAATTTAAAAAACTTAACATTAAGAATGCATAATGGATCTATAATTTTATGCTGCACTAAAAACGCATTTGTAAATCATCAGGTAACATCTCCAAGTCCATTACATACTTTATACTTAACAATATTAAAGAAGTAAATTATTTACCAAAGTAACGATTGATTGCTAATTATATTTGTTACTTTGTCAGTGTCCTAAACGATCTAAACAGTTCGCTTTGTGTGATATCACTTTTAAAATTTTTACCAATTCATCATTCTTATTATTAATTAATAAATGTGTTATTCACGGTCTATGTTATAATGCATGGAAAAATCACATGTAATGAATAGAAAAATCATTATATACTTTCATAAAATAAATATTTCTACAAGAAAATATATTTATTACATATTTTTTAACCCGACCTATTATTTTGAACTAAAATAAAAGTAGGAAATTTTCTGGTCAAAAAAGCAATTCGTTCTACGCTTCTTCGGTTACTTTCACAGAAAAAAATCCTGAATATTTTTCAATAGGCTAGATTTCAGTAGATAAAGAACGGATGATAGTAGATCGCTATCCCATTGATTTCAAACTTGTTAGCTCTGGGCTTTTTAGGGTATGTACATAGTTAAAATAATTTATATAAAATTTAACCCATTTTACAACCGCAGTTAATTTTATTTGAATTTCTCTTTGTTTTATGGCCTGCCTTTCCATTTTTGTCTTGGTTTCGGCTTGATTAATTCTTTGATTTTTCGACACTACGCAAAACAACAAAAAATGAATCAAAATTCTGTAATTATCAATGTTCTAAAATATATAGAATTAAAAACTAGAAGGACCCCTTGGGAATGAATCATTTGAGAAATTACTTATCACATAACGCTTATCTTTTATAATATGATTTGAATCAAAATCTACACAATTGTTACCAATTTGTTCGTTATATGCAAATGTCTAATTTATAAACATCGCTAATATACTTTGAATTTACTAATTTAGAATTTGGTGTTTCTTAAAGTTATTACAGCCATCATATTCTTGAATTACTTAATGGTATTTCTTCAGCGTAAAAAATACAATATTGCCACCGGTAATGACAAACATTAAAGTTAACTTCCTTTATCACGTCCTAATGAATTTGAATCATATATTAAATTAAATTAAATTATTAATACTTAAGCAAGACTTTTTGTCAGACCTTGCCTGTTGTACCAACAGAACACTATCTTTTGGCATTTATGTTGTCATTTATTATTATTTATTTAGATAACCAATATTTCAATATGTCCACGATTTTCCAAAATACTTGCTAGCACTTTTTCATTACGGTAATCTGAAATACATTTCAATTTATTTTGTATTGTTTCCGTAATATAAGTCAAACAAATTCATTCTGCGACTGTGCTTCACAAATACTAAAATCGACACATTAAGAGAAGAATTAACCAAAGGACTTTCTCTAGATAATATAAGACCCGCTAATATGTCAACCACTTCAATTCATCCCATATAGTTTCCGAAATACAGGCCGCCGAAATTAATTATGTAACTCTGTTCAACACGAACGTATTTGTCAATAAAAGAACTAAAAATTCGACGCTATATTAATGTATCATCTTTAAACCATCAATCATCCGAAAAGAATAACCAACATTCCTCATGTATGACTATGAATCATCACGTTAGACAAAAAGCAAAACGCATTAGAACCAAAATAAAACAAGTATACTGGTTAGTCAGAAGATACTCTCAACTTGATCTAAAATCAAAGAGGTTGATCTATAATATAATTATAAAGCCAATTTGGACCTATGGGGTGCAAATATGGGGTTGCACTAAAAATTCAAATCAACTAGTCATACAACGCTGACAAAACAAAGTTCTTCGATTGATTACCAATGCCTATCGCTATGTAACTAATGAAGAACTGCACGATGACCTGGAAATCAAACGGATTTGCGAAGTTATCCAAGATTTCGCCTTGAAACACGAAAGAAGATTACTAAATCATACTAATGTGGAAACAATACAACAGCTGGACAGCGCGCAGGATGTCAGGAGATTAAAACGAACAAAACCATACGAACTTATATAAAGTGTATACATTTAGTGTAAACTATAGCTATAAGTTAATAATTAATAAATAATTATAATTTTATAATTGAGGAATACATACTGATGTATTTTCTCGCACTCGTCTTGCTTGTTAATTAATCCAAGTACATAGGAAAAGTAGTAATAAATTAATTGTAAATTAAGATTGTACTAAGAGTATCTAATAAAGATGTTATACGAAAAATGTATGACTATGTAGTTCAAGCGTAACTAAACTAGAATGTGATTTCAAAAAGATTAGAAGAATTTTATTGATTCTGTTTATCACCATGTATGTGAAGTCTACCACCATGATTTTAAATCAATTCAAGAGGGTAATTAGGGATGTAAAACCAGTTCTTCAACTGCAGAGTGAGTTCACATTGTGAAACCGAGCAAGAAAAATTTAGCGTCAGTTTTTTAGAGATATATAGGTATATATACAAGGAATTTTATTTGTAAATTACTTCCAAACTGGTAAACGATAAACTCAGATTATTACTGCTCAACCTCAAGAAATTGTTCTAACTGGAAAGATGGAAAATTTACGTTTCATTTCCATGATGTTTTGGAAAATCGAATATTTTAAGTATTTAACATGTCTGGCCTAATAGTCAGACACCATTCATTTATGTTTGTCCTATATATTTTCGGAATAATTTTCATTTTATCACATACACCTCTATTCCAACATATTCTCTCATAATATTTCAGGTCGTGTTTCGGTAAGAAGCCTTTTCAAACTGTATGAATGCTAGTTATATTTGTTTTTTGCTATCGTTCTTTCTCTATTATTTATCTTTTATATTTATTCCGTTTTGTTACACCGTTATTGCTGCTTTATTTATGACTGCGATTATTTATTCATTAATTTTCATACCAGTGCATGCTAAAATCATTCCTCAATAATTATTACAGTCTCTAGTGTCTTCTTTATTATATATCGGGCCATTGAGTTCGTCCTATATCCCATGCTTTTTATATATTAATAATAATATTATTTTTAAAACATTTCCGATAATATTTTATCTTCGCTCAGTGGTTTTCTGTTCTTATAAGTGCTTGCATATACTCTGATCATTTATTCCCTTTAAAATAGCATTTATTACTATTGTATTATGCTGGTTTGATAGCGATCTAATCGACAAACAATTTTTCCGGAATTTTCAAACTCTGCCCGCCAAGCATGGATCTGAACAAGTCGTAACCAGAAAGCGTTATGTCTTGTGAGTATTCTGTGCACCGCAGGACTTTCCAATCGAGTTACAACATTGTATCCTTCACACGTTTTAGCAAAACGTATGTCCATGAATATTCTGCTTCGGTGTCGACATAGGTGACTCTGGACTAATGATTTTTAAATGGCCTTTTGGGCTTAAAATTGTCACTGTTTATCCACTTTCATCGGTTACGGTACGATACTTTATCGAAATATTTTGTTTTTGCCTGACAAGCAATGAAATCGCTATATTGAAACAATTCGAAATAGCATCTTGAGTTAATTCGTATGGTAATCGTTAATTGCATGGTTAATTCGTATTCGAACTTTTTCTATCGCATCATGGAATTCTGGAACATTTAAATCATTGAAACCGAAACCGGCAATTGAGTTTTGATGGAACAGCATCACCATAAGTTTCTCATAGTTTTTGATGACCTTTAACAATAGTAATCAAGGTCGAAAATGCAACTTTCAACTTTCCATGTCTAGCGTTTGTACTCACTGAATAAGTCAATGATACTAAATGGAATAATGTTATGTTATATGGACACATATCTAAATTAAAGAATTTAGTAGTTGCTTGGTTTGGAACTTCGCATTTCCACAAAATAAATCTAATATAATTCTTTATATAAATGATTAAATTTACAAATAACTAAATAACGTAGCTTATATAAAATATTTATTAATTAACCGTTATAATGAATATTAATATATATTGAATATATTGCATTAAAATTATTTCAAATATTACTTAAAAGTAATAAACGAAAAACGGTCGTTCTAACTTCGCGCTTTGTCATATACCGGTTCGAAGTACGCCCCTGTGTAAGGTTGTTACTCCCTCTTTTTCCGGCTGTTCATGGATCGATGATTTAAATCGTGTACGCAGACCTAATTCTTACCAGACGATTCACTATAAATCAAAGACGGGTTAGTCGTTGGCCGATTAGATAAATAAAATCATCTGAAACCGAAAAATGCCTTCTCCATGTGATTCTTGCAAAAGTAAGTTTACATTTTAATACACTTCAGATTTAATTAGTTTGACTCTGCATGTATTGTCCTTACGATATTTGATTGATTGAACGAATTGTTGCTTGAATAGATCGTACAAGAAGTTACTTAATCTGTTAATTAATCGAGTATTAAAATCGATACAGTTTTTTCATGTTTTTGACGTGATTGACCTCAGAGTTGGCGTAAAAAAAAAGTATCATGAAATTGTTGTTTCCAATCAAGTTACTAGCGAGGCGGCTATTTGCTTTAGTTTGGTTTTATCTATTAACTGTGTTTCAATTAACTGCTAACCGTCTTTTATTATTCTAATTGTTTGTATTTTTAGTATATTATACTGGCTAAATGAATTTTAAACATTCAATGTAAATATAATGTAGTATCAAATTTCATAAATTTTAACAACATATCATTTATTTCTTATATTAAACGTTAGAATATTTTATATTTCTTTATTATTTTTTAATGTTTAATAATAAAATATACTGATTCAAAAATGTACTCCAATTATATATAAGTAATCAATTACACTTGTATCACACACACTCGCTAATTCGGATGCTATTTGGTTTTATATATTAAGTGTGTGTCCATTAATTTTTATTTTTTATTATTGTAGTTATATTATACATATTATTATAATATAGTAGCTATTAGAATTTTAAATATACACATTCAATGTATCACAATTACTAACATTTATATTTTCATGTCTGATAATAAAATAAATTATGTCAAAAATAAGCTGGCAATATATTTGAGTTATTAATTAAAATCTTATTTTTCCTTATATAATTATAATGTTGACCATTTTAAAATTACTGTATTTACAGCTAGCTGCAAGAGCGGAAAAGGTTGTGATCCAGAATGCAAATGTGGACCAGACTGTAAATGCGACCCAAGTTGTGGTAGGTATAAGTAACTATTAAGTTAATTTCTAATTATTTTTTTAAATAAATAAAAGTCTCCTTTTTACCAACGAGGGTTTATCTGGACTAATTTCTAATTATTAAAGTACTTTCAAGTATTACTCAATAATATTATAAAATAAACATATAATATAAATAAATTACTAGAATAATTTATTCTAAAAAAACAGAAATTATATTACATATATATCTCTAAAACTAACAATAATATTATCAATATCAAGTCAAATATTTAAAAGTTAATGTTTCCTAAAAGTACGCATTGGTTGATATGAAAATATACGTTAAAATGGCTTATTAGAAATAATAAATATTTATATCTTTCAATTTTATTATAAAAAATTAGTAAACATATATTACCAGAATAATGTGTTAGATTGAATCCTTAAAAGCAGAAGTTATATTACGGTGTATGACTATGTGATTGATGACTGTATCATTACTATTGGTATTCATTAAAAACCATTTTCTATAATATGTGTTAGACGATAACGTGCTGTCAGACATATTATATATATATATATATATATATATATATATATATATATATATATATATATATATATATATATAATTATTTTTAACAAAATTAGAATATTGCTGTATATAAAAATACATATTAAACTGCCGTATTAGAAATAATATATTCTCCTATACTATAACATTATAAAATAGTTAATAAGCATAAATTACCACAGTTATTTATTCTTGCTACCATCAAAAATTACCAATAACAATTTTTATAATCTGTATTATACTTACTGATGGTTTCATCATATTAATAAACCGTAAAACAATGCTAGTGTACAATACACACATAGACTATTGATTCATTCATAGTAAATATTGGATCAATGAACGTAAATAAGGAATTTCTTAAGATTTACATTACTAGGTCAAGTCAAATTACACTGTTAATTATAATATTTTATTTTAGGCCTAGATTGTGGCTGCAAGCCCGACAAGAAAACTGAAGAGAAGTGAATGTTTGAAGTATAATCATGCTACATTGTTAAACTATTGTGTTATATTTTTCGCTTTTTATAATAGTATTATTACTTGCAAGTATGTATATTATGCAGGAGATGATTTAAAAAATCTTAATGTTCAATAAACTTCTATAATGTTCTATTGAATTAAAATTGTTTTATTTCATGTACTACTATTATTATTCCTTATTTTTTTATATACTATATTAAAATAAAATACAAGAGAGATACATATATTTCTTCCATTCAAACATATATAAGCACATAAAAATTATTAAAATGTGACAAGTGGCAAGCAATTTTTGGATAAATTATTATACTTAAATTTTGTGTATGTAACGTTGAAGGTCATACCGGCTATTCAACCATAGCCGGAATTATTATATATCTTTTCATATTTTTTGTATTGAAATAATTTATGTGTTACGGCTTCTTACATTTTTCCCACACCTCTTTGGAAAGAAAATCGATTATAAGGATATTTAATACAACAAAATAAAAAACAAAAAAATGTTCACACAAATTTTGAGAAAACTTTATTCAGATTAATCTGTATAATATATTTAATTTATTAAAAGTGTTGTCCATCTTTGGCTATAATTTTTTTTTTGGTTCTCAGACAATTGAAAAATGTTCCAAATTCGACTTCGGCACTCGAAATTCGACCAAATTAATGCATATTAACTAATCTCGATATATTTTTTCGTTATTTAAGCTTCTAAATATACAAATTGGGTGCCACACTGCTAATTTCTTCAACTTATTTAATTGATTTTAACAATTGGTCAGTCTGATTACTTAATTTGCCGAGTCTTTTTTTCTTATAATCTCTATCAAATAAATATTTTATTACACATTTTCCGTAGCTGTAGGATAAGAATCTCAAAAATTATAGTACAATAAGTTTAATATTAGTTACGCTATGCATTTATGCGTTTATATCAATGAAAAACAATATAAAATAGAATGTACTATTTTATATTGTCATTATATCGAGTGTAAGTATAAGAGGTAAAGTGGACTTATACAACAATAATGAATGTGTAATAAAGCACAGTAACTTAAAGAAATGGGAGTTAATTTTGAGTTTTCTTTGGTTCTTCCGGTTAAAATTATGTTAATTTAAATATTCTCTTAAATCTCTCTTATATGTAGAAGGAATATTCAAATTTAAAAATTGAACTTATATATTAATCCTAATATCTGCCAATATACTATATATTACTAGTAGAAAATAGAAATAAAAATATAAACAGAAATTCATTAAATGACCTAACTAAAAATAAAAAAAGTATTAAGTAATTTTCAAAGCACACATAATAACAGAAAATATCAAATGTAACTACTTATCTGACACTATTTGGTAGGGTATGTATGCATAAATATTAGTGTAATTATTCCTAGTATTATAGGAATATGAAAGAAATGGGTACTAACAGTCCTGAAGACAATTAAACTTAGATTTTTAACACAAAATAAAACATTTTAAAATAAAAGAAGTACATAATAATCGTTGTAATAACTAAATAAAAATAAACAAAAGCCTTATTTAACCATCTACTACACGTATTTTATGAATATAAATATAGATAAATGTAGATATATGTGTGTATATGGTAGAATTACTATATACACAGAATTTAGCTTAATACCTACCTAAACCTATTCATCTATTTACAATATTATTTTAACTGCTACCATCTGACTACTTTGAAGTTGGTGCCGCATAAAAGAACTTAGAATATAAAATAACTTAGAATATAAAATAACTTATCTATAATATATCTATGAGGTCTTATACGCTATAGTTAATGCTTAAAAAGCAAACTGAAGGGCTTTTGCACTAACATAATTTCAATTTTACGTCACATCAGTTCAGTAATAACATTATATCGGATTATTTTAGATAAAAAATATTTGAAAACTTTATACGTGCCTTTGAAATTGAGCGTTTTCCTAGATTTTCTCTCCTTCTTCCAACAGATCCTGATTTGATTTAAACGGAACCATCTGGAATGTGCACTCTATCGAATAAAAAAAGAATATTGAAAATCGACCCAAAATTGACGGAGAAATCGGTGAAAATACATTTAACAAAATGTACAACCGAACATAGAACCTCCTCCTTTTTCGAAGTCGGTTAAAATGAATAATCCAGTCATACAAGTAACATTTGGTGCTGTGGAAAAACCAAATGTTACTTACTCGATACTAAAATGTACCATATTTGACATAACTTGATTTGTTTATTTCGTTTTTATAAATTCATTTTCAGTTTTTAATATTTCAACCAAACGGTTTTACTTAAATTGTTTTAAAGTATTTAGTGAAAAACTGAGGTATATCAGTAAATTCGAGCAACATTATAATAAGTTTATAAATAAGTTTTATTTTACTTCAAATGTTTCGGTACTCAATAGTACCAATTTTCTTAAAATATTAATAACTGACGTAGAGAAATGGTGCTTTCAGCTATATTTACTTCTCAATAAAATACAGAAATGTAAACAATAAAAACGTCAAACACAAACAAACTAAACTGACATTTTGTTCATTTTATGCTCCCAACTGTGCACTGTGCACAAATGTGTACCTGCTCCCAACTAGCAAATCACATGTAGTGTTGTTCACTTCCCTGTAGTCTTTTCATGACAGTTTATTTTCTAATATATTTTATAGAATATTTTTATTCAAAGTATTAATTATTTTTATCACTCTTCTCCTTGCATATTGTAAAGTTTATTCAAATGAAATAACTTGAATTTGGTGCTTAATAGTAGTTTTAAATAATGACGAGTAACAACTAACTCGTAAATTTCCTTACTTCCTTTACTTATATCTCTTATATCTTATTATACTTATATCTTCGCTTTCTTCCAGTGGATAGAATTTTGAATGTAATCGGTAGCTTCCTATATATCCACTAAAAACATACAAAGAATTAAATTATCATAGTTTTCACATATTGTTTGATACGCCTGATAATGTTCGCTGTTGCTCTTCAGCCATTTATGTTATGTAATACTCACCTGACTATCCGGCCATTTGATTTTTTCTAATAGACTGCCAGTGTCGCTTTATTTTGTTCAACAAGTCGCCTCTTCTTCCTGTAAAATAAAACAGTTTTTAAGTGAAATAACAGTTTTTTTTTGTTTAATGGGGGATTTAATAAGTAGGATTCCAGGGAGATCATATAGCTGTTATCTTTTAAATTCATCCAATATACCGGAATCAAATTAATTATCACGAAAAGAAGCCAGATTTACGATGGATTAACAATCTTTCCGCAGTTCCACAAAGCGTTTCTTGATGTAATTATATGGAGTTCAGGCAAAAGTATCGCAGCTGAAGCTGTAATGTCTCCAAAGGTGGATTGAAGTCAAACAGTCAAGCTTTGAAAAACACTCTTAGTCCCTGGATTCCCTGCAGATGTATCACAGTTCAAGGTGTAAGGCCATAAAAGTCGAACTGAAATTGCTCTGAATTAACATAGTTTAAAGGAATTTGGACAGAAGCTTGTAATTCAGTGTGAATGGCCAATCGAATTGCGGATTGCAGTAGCTCAGTTTATTAGACGTGGACTATAGTAAAATTGAGTCACGTAGAGGGGTACCATGCAAATTTGGGTAAACCGGTAAACTGCTTCAAAGGTAAACTGGCAAACGAATGTATAGTCAATGGCCTAAGAACAATTTTTAGAACGACTATGTCAATTTATGTCATTTTACTACAACTATCCAGACGGATTAGCGGATTAGCGAGCACGTACATCCCTGTAGTCGTCTCTCCAGGAGGGAGGTGTTATGAAATACGGCTCTCACTATTCGGTGAACAAATATGACCGGTTGGTTTGTTTTTTAATTTAAAGCGAAACAGCGTGGTCTACCGAATGACCTAATATCCCTGATAGATTCATACTTGGACGGTAGGTCCTTTCAGGTGAGGATCGGTGACGCAGTCTTTTCTCATAAACAGATCTCCGCAGGAGTACCGCAAGGTGCTCCACTAGCTACAGCCCTATTCAAACTTTATATGGCTAATTTCCCACTCCACAAACTTTCCCACACAGCATTTTATGCAAATGCTACCGTCTTTTCCACAACCGGTTATTGTCCCGACGCTATTCGTAACAGAATCCAAGTGCAACTGAACCAAGCGATAGCGTGGTACAAATTCTGGCGGATACAGATAAACCCGAGCAAAACTCAGACTATGCTATTCCATCGCAAAAAGGAGTTCCGCGCATATCGCTCCAAATTAATAAAATCTCTATCCTCTGGCTCCAGAAAGTTGCATACCTCGGTCTCCAATTCGACTGCAGATTCCAATGGTCAGCCTAAATAAAGGATGCTATTTGCAAAGGCAATTGTGTGTACAGCCTACTATTTCCACTCCACTGCAGATAATATAAACTCCCAATTCCCCATAAAGCGACTCTGTATAAAATACTAGTCTGTCCAGTCTGCCTCTACGGAGCAGAGATGTGGTACAGGTATGTCTCTGACAGAGAACTTAAACTACTCCATGTGTTCCAATGCAAAAAAGTCCGCGCATTGCTCAATGCCCCATGGTTTATGAGGAACGCCAAGACTCACCTCGAATCAGGCATCCCGGTTGTGAAGAATTTCACAAACATGCTCAGTGTAAGGTTCTCCATAGGTGCCTTAGAACACGACAACATCTTGACTAAATCCCTACCCATCCACAAACCTGATTACTCCGAATCAATATCTCGACATCCTCAATGGTGAAGTTCTTACTATCACTAGTTCATTGCTGCAAAATATTGCTATATTCATTCTATATTAAACGTACCTTTAATTTTTTAATTTTACCCTTATGGAAGATTTAGAGTGGAAAGTGAGGAGTAGATTTGAATCTCCATCATCAATGAAGCAAGCAACGAATGTTTTTGAATATACTATAGTTTTTAAAGGACTAAATAAAATAAAAATAGATTCTACAATATAATCTTTATTATTGAAACAAAATACATTTTCACTTTTATACGTTTATTTTAACAATATTAAATATCCTCTCAACAATCATAAAATATATCCTTTGGAAATCACTTTCATATACACTAGCAAGGAAGTATCATTCTTTAGATCTAATCGTTACTCATCTCAATACGAACCGAAAAAGCCTATTCTGGTTAAAATGTATTAATATACATACATAATTGCAAATATAAATTGTTCTTAATATTGGCATAATCAAAATCTAAACGAGAAGGTGGGAAGGGAAGCCGAAGTAGTGCGTCTTCGTTTAAGAACCTATCAGCTCTGATTTTAATTCACCATCACAAAGGATTCATTCGTAAGTAAGCCGTGGAAGAATCAATCTTCTATAATTAATAGAACTCTCATATATAGACATATTTCAGGTTAAAAATCAAACTTAATCGCATGTACAAAAATTGCACTAGATTGGAAATTAAAACGTAATACAATTCCATTTAATGGAAAAAATTAACTTATATACATATCGTATATTTAAAATATAATAACAAAAATTCGATCACATTTCAATTAGTTCGGCATGATCAAATCACCATCGTACGTTATTCAACTGTTAATGGTTAAAGTTTTACTGCTAGTTGATGATTTAATCACAACTGTTCATAAAATATTTAGTGGCTGGAGTTTTTGTTTTCTACATGTATGTGTGTACAGGGTGGAATTAAATCTTGGACACTTTCTCTTCATAAAATCTCTGCTATGTAAAAATAGTTTTAAATGAGTCATACATAGACTTATTACAATAAAAAAAAACTCTAGATAATGTTAAGGAAAAACTCATCGCAATACTGAAGTGACCATGGAAAAAATAACAACATAATTGAGGGTCAGCACCAACTCCAAGAACAGGTTGAATTTATGCTGCTACTAATTTCCCTAATGAAAAGATAAAAATAAAACTATAGTAACAAATAGCAGTGGTTGCTTTGGTGATGATTTGAGCCAATATATAAGCCCTCTTCAATTGGGGTTTAACATATTATTTAAATTCATCGAAAGAAATGTTTAATAATTATAGATATCAACAGCCAGTTCTTTGTTATACTGGAACTATTAATAACAGATTGGTTGGATTAGTTGGACTTTCGTATTCAATTGTTTATGTAATATCTTAGTAAATATGAAATATTTCTATTGTCCGAACTTTAATGTCACCCTGTGCACTATTAGTATGTTAGACATTATAAATTAAAAAGAATTAATTGGAAAATACTTTTCACGACATTGGTAACAAAACGGCCATCATTTTACCATCAGTGAAAACAAAAGAATTCGGTTTTCTTTTTTGTTTTTTTCTAAATACACAAGACTTAAGGCGTAAACTCAAAAAGAGCAAAGTGCTTTCACATACTCTCCTGTCTCTCGCTTCAAATTAAGTAGTTTGATCCCTTTAACGCATCATCAGAAAAGAAATATCACACGTTTATAAGTAGCATCATCATCATCATAGTCAAAGCACCCTGCGCATATATAATAACTACCGCGGTTATATATAATAAAATATATTGTAATATTCAGTAGTTGCAAATATTTCTATCCGAGAAACTTCACTATTTCACTTTCGTATATATAATATTTTAATATGAGGAAATTTATCAAATAATGTATTAGCAAATATCACACAAGTAAATTCAGAAAGATTTTCTACAGATTACTGTTTGTTTTTTTTTTCGTTTTGAAATGGCACATGGTTATGCGAAATGATGTTTAGCCTTTTTCCTACATATCTATGAAGCCAGATATGTTTTAACTAATATATTTGGATATATTTAATGTCCTTATTAATAAATACGTGTTAAGTTTAATATTACCAATTTTTCTCAATGAACTCGTACAGATTATATTACTACAGATTTTTGAGATCACCGGATAACGATACAAAGTTTTTTTTAAAAAGGTTAAATATTAACCGAAAATTTTATACATATACATATTAAAAATAAATAATGATTTGTTGAATTTTCTGAAATCATAAATAAGACTAATAAAGATGGTTAGTAAGTTTTGAAATTGCGGATAAATTAATGCGTTTACGAAACAAAGAGTATCAATTGCCAATTTGTACTTTTATCGTTATTTTAAGTAAAGTCACGTTAAATATTATAGTACAACTAAAAGAGAAAGATCTGCGAACGTTCAGTCGTCTACTGTTACGGGTTCTTCGTCCGTTTCGTCACAGGTTTCGACGGGTTCCGTCTCGGGAGCAGTCTTGGACAATCTTCGACGTTTCATCTCGCATTCGCGGATTTGAAAACCTGAAACAAAATCGCATTTTATAGGTTATATAATAAATGGATATATATACATGATGACTGTTTATTACTAAGAAGAAAATTCTAAATATTTTAACGCGTGTATAGATGGTTTATTTAAGTTGCGAGCGTACATATTTTTTATACTAAAATCATTTGGACTTAAAATAAACCAAACGTGTTGACTTACATGGGATGAAAATCAAAGTTATTCTGTGATAAGATATTATTGTAAAAATCATTATATTTAGGCCTATTTGATCCTACGGAATCCAGATATGGGATACTTCTAGCAAAGCTTGACAAAATAGTCATCTTTTAACGGCTACAAAACAATGTGGTGCGTAGTGTTGTTGTCTTTAGTTTATTTATTCTTGTACCGTTCACATTTTGATTATAAATAGTAGGCACTAATAGATAAATCATCGATTTCTAAATAGTTTCAAAAAAGCTATTATAACACTTTTAATCTGAAATATGAGGACATTCCATCCAGACGAGTATCTATACGATTTTAATTTTAATTTTGCAAATTGGATTCAATTCTAAATAAAATTCCTTACATCTTAGGCATAGTTGACCCTGCCAAAATAAAAGTATAAATAAATATGTCCTTTATCTGAGTACATCTTATCAAAATCATATCTCATTGATCATACAGTATGTGGAATAGCATTAAAATTGTACAAGAAACATTGAAGTTTGGCTCACTTGAAGATTTTCAAGGTTCGAGGTTCCCATTTTACCAAAAATATTACGACTTCTAAATTAGAGGTGAGAGTTGCTAAAATCAGATAAAAATATAATTCTATATTTGATGAAATTCGAGTTTCGATCAAAAACAGTGAAAATTTGAAAAGACTAGGATTATTGAGTAGTGGAAATTTGAAAAGACTTGAAATATTTATACATATAATATACAGCAAGCAAACCAAATGAATTCCGCAGGTACAAAATATAAAAGTGGCGCCATAAGTGATGAAGAATTTACCCAATAACGTGAAAAATATAGGATGTGATTTATATAAACCACTATCTTAATTTCTGGATACCTACCCTATTTTAAAGGAAGATGATTTTATGTTAATCATAATAAACGGAGGACAATATAAAAATGTTAAAAGAGTATAGCTATGAGTATCCGTATATATTCTACATACAGTGCATGCAATAAATGCATATCCCTTTTATTGAATGAATCGAGGGAGGGTGTTCCATGCTGTTTTTGCATATTGAATAGATTCGACGACGAAATAATTAGGGTATTTAGAAGATACATTATTGAGTAATTTTAAAGATAAGTGCATGCTTGTGTTTTATATATTGATAAATATATAAATCTAATAATATTAAATATAAATTATATTTGTTACCTTATATGTTATTTTATTTCCTCTTTTTTCCTTTTAAAATTATATATGTTTATAAAAGGTTAAATAACTTAGACCTAACATATAAACATAAATAAAATAATAAGCAGTAAACTTAGTTAAACTTGATAGATTTTAGGTTAATTTATGAATTCGATAATATATATTATACTCTTCAAGTATACGAATAAATTACAAGAACTATAAATTCAGTTTATTATTGTAATGTTTATATATTGATAAATAATTACATATTGTTTTATGTTCTCGTTTTTCTTTTCAAAATTATTAAAAACATTTATATATATATATATATATATATATATACAATTCAAATAGTTGTGCGTATGCCAGGATTCTCCAATATCTATATATATATATATATATATATATATATATATATATATATATATATATATATATATATATATATTTATATATATTATATAAGGACGAGTGACCATTGAGCATAAGATTGAAGCACTAAGAATAATTGAACAAAGAAAATCGCCAGTAATATGTAATAATATTCTGTATATTATATTAGTAATGACAGATCTAAAGGAATTAACTGTAATTTGAAAAGTAAATATTACTTAAACTCATTATGATAGCAGACAGGAGCAAAACATGAATGCTGAGAATACATCACTTGATGTACTTTCGTTAGTAATAAAAAGATAGTATGGCCAAGAAAGTACAGTACCTGGAAAGGAGTGTAAACATATCTAGACATTACTGAAACATTAAGGAAATATCCTTATATTTATCAATTCTAACTTCAAAGTAATGATAAGTGCAAAGAAAAAAGGAGGCTTGGATATCATTTAGAGAAACTGGGACTGAGTTTAAACTATGAACTTATCGTAACTAATATGATAACTATTTCAAAACTCTTGGTTCTCTGATGAACCTTAGGTCATCTGAATGAAAAGCAAATTACAGTTTCATCACAACATAAAAGAGATGGGGAACTTATACCAAGATGATTCATGATTGAATGTTAACATGATGTGTCATTACTGTAGGTCTATAAGAAATTTTATATAGGAAGGGCAACGGAAATATAAAAAATAAGCACCCAATGTCTGCCTTTTTGTATTTGATTTTTTAATTTCTATATATCAATATATTTTCTCTATTTTCGGAGATAGATAATTGGTGTCGTATTGTGAGAAGCTAGTGGGTGATAAAATAATATTAAATATTGCTTGGAAGTACTGTATTCTAGTGTTAAATACTAATTAAAAAATTTCAATGATTTTAGGATCGACAAGGAAATTCAACTCCAATTCACAACAAGCAGTACTCGATTCTAAAAAAAAAAACAATATGTTTAGAAGTAAAACAATACATGGAAACAAAGATAGCACTGGTTTAAATAATTATGTCGGAGGAAATCTCCCAAACTTTGCCAAATTAAACTTTTAGACGAATATTAGGGGAAATGAGCATTATTATTTAAAAAATCAACACAGAGATCTAACTGTCTTTGTATGATAACTTTACAGTTTATAAAACCGCAAGATTTATCAAGATAACAGTTATTATGACGATACTCAAAAAAATAAGATACTCACCTATTAATGGATGCAATGCGTTTTTCATATTAACAAATAACTTGGGAAATAATATCTCTTGCTGGGTAAGAAGCTGTTTGATTCTCTGACGTTCCTTGGACAAATTTATACTGGAAGCTGATACTGGCAGGTTTTCGTTGCTTGAAAATTGACGAAGGGTCTTCTCTCGTACATACACCAACGGTCTTATCACACGTAAATCATGTTGTCTGTAAGTTCATAATCATCATTAATCGTTATGTTTTATAATCGTCCTAATCGGCTTACTTTATATAATAATGGGCCCTCATGGATCTTAATTTTCCCAAATGAAAAACAGATAATAAAAAGTTCTCGCAGAGATCGTCCAAATGTTGTCCTATAGCTAAGACATTATATCCAGAGCTTTTGGCAGCTGCATATAAGCGTCGTCTCAGCGTGGAGGTACAAAAACTGTACAAGTTATCTTTGGCTTCCTCTCGTTTCTCTATAAGTACAAACGTATAATAAGAAATAGTAAATATGTTTGTAAGTTACCAATACATAAAAAAATTAATAGTACAAAATGTTTTTAGTAGTATGTAAATGTCTTCTTTATATTAGGTGCTTACATGTGTTCTGATATGTCTTCACTTTGAAAAGGCATTTATTGAGAAATTATTTTCTTCTGGCAACATTGTATGAATATCGCATCGTTATAGATGTTGGTTTGGCAGCAATCCAATCATCGATCCATTTTCACATTCTTCAACATTTCTAAACCGCGTGCCAGCCAAGGCATGTGCATCAGAAAACGCTATGTCTGTCGAATATGCTGGGTCCAGTAGAGTTTTTCCTTCACAGAACAGTATATCTTTCAAAAATTTTAAAGTACATGGCCGAACATTATCATGCAAGAAGAAGTTGGCGTCTATAGTTGTTATTAGTTTTTTGCAGCAATACGTCTTCCAGTGGGTTCAATTAACGTTAGTAGACACCTGCAGCCATATTTTCATTCAGTTCATGAGCTTGTGATACACTACACTTTGGCGATATCACCATAACAGGTCAATTGAAAAGTACCCGGTCTACCATAATAAAACACATGTTTTTGGCAAAATTACTTTTTTTATTCAACTTTTCGATACCATTTTTATAGTATGATTTATCCTTTGCTCCAAAATAGGCCTCAGCTTCGCCGATCACCTCTTCATTCGACGAAAATTTCTTCCCAGCGAGCATTCTTTTGAGATCTGAGAACAGGAAATACTCACTGGGGAGCAGATGTGGAGAATACGGTGGATGAGGAAGTAATTCGAAGCCCAATTCATGGCTTTTTGACACGGTGCATTGTCTGAAACGGTGAAGCAATCCAATAACGCTATATAATAATCGTTGTTGATGGTCCTTCATTTTTCAAGGTAATCAATGAAAATTATTCCATGCACATTCCAAAATACAGACGCCATAACCTTGCCAGCCGGATGACTGTCGATTGGACTTCGGAGTGAAATGATGGAGCCATGTTTCATCCATTGTCACATATCGACGCAAAAACTCGGGTTTATTACTCTTGATCATCTTCAAACACTGTCCGAATCATCAAATCGTCGTTGTTTTTGGTCAAAAGTGAGCTCGAGCGGCACCCACTTTGCAGAGAGCTTTCTCATACCCAAATATTCGTGAATAATAGATGTACACGTTCAATTGATATCTTTAGAGTATCTGCTATTTCATTCATTTTCAATTTACCGTCATTCAAGATCATTTTGTGGACTTTCTAAATGTTTTCGTCGGTAATAACCTCTTTTAGGCGTCCACTGCGTTCACCGTGTCATTTCACTACGTCTAAACTTAGCATACCAATCCTTAATGGTTGATTTTCCTGGGACAGTATCCGGATACTTGGCATCAAGCCAAGTATTGCCTTAACTGTATTTTTCCCTTTTAAAAGCAAAATTTTACAATCTTTTACAATAACAAAGGTTGCTTCACACAAAATGCTATAATTCACAAACTAATAATTCGACAGCTGTCCAATTTATACGCGCATCTTTTGAGGGTTAGGGCTAACTAAAAAACATATGGATTTAATTCTAGTAGCGCCATCTATGTGTCAGACCGGGGACTTCTCAATTGGCCTGTTATGCACAGCAAGGCCTTATACCCATGAATATTCTGCTTTAGTGCCGCTCTGGATGGCTCGCCTGGACTAACCCATGAGTTCTTGGACTTCGAATTATCGCGAATGATTCACTTTTCATTGTCAGTTACAACGCGCCATAGAAAGTTCCTCGTTCCTCGCAATATTGAAACGGTTCGAAATAGTATTTTCAACAGTCTGAAAGTCTTTAAGGACCCATCTGAAGATTTTATAAATCTTGCAATTCATAGGACACTAAATCTTGCAATTCATAGACTTCTCACTTTTAGGACATCTAGGCCGGCCTTTGCCAAAGACGTTAAAATCGCCATTTTTGTTTAAAAACATCGGAAGTGCTTCGGCAATAGATTTCAAATAAAACAACAAAAGCAATGAATGTCGCAAATTCAATCTTCCATGATTAGCATTTTTATAGTCTTTATACACAATGAAATCAGACGAATTCAGCGGAAGAACTCAGTAATACTATATCAAAAAACTGCAGTTATGTAAAGATGTAAAAAAAACTAATTTTAAATCAACAATTGTTCACACTGATAATCTGATATCACTGATCAAAATATATGCAAGCATCGAATATTTCAAAAATAAATAATAAGATTGATACTTAATTATAAAGGATCATTACTAATTAACTTTACTTAATACTTAGTAATGTTTTGGTGTATAAATTGATATGAAATTGACAAAATCTACAAGAAATATTTTTATTCAGGGAAAAATAAGTTTACTGCATTAAACATTCCATTGTATTCGTGTGAGTTGCCATGTGTAGTGTTTATAGTCTATTCAAAATAACTGTGAACTCACGTCGTCATTATGTCGAACGTATGACCTATCGCAACTCATAAATTTGTTTTAAAAATTTGTAACATTGTGACTATAGTTTCATTTGTAATAATTAATATTTTCTAACTGTACCTTGTATCATATCTAGTATTTCATGTTAAACATGTCGAGAATAATTCAATTTAGTATAAACTAATGGCGGCTTATTTTAGTAATTGTAAACTTATTTAATTAGTAATTAGTACCTGTATTATCTCCCGGATCACATTTTTTGTCGTCAATTATATAATGAACGCCCAGCGTCTTTAAATGGGGAATCAGGACACAGGGATCACAGCCTGAAGAATCTGGATCGACTGTAATCGCTCCAATACTGAAAAGTATCCCTTGCTTTTGTGCATGTGTCTGGAACTGAAGCAGTGTGTGAAGGAGACTGAGAGAATCCTTCCCTCCAGACAGGCACACCATTACTTTATCACCTGGATGAAATAGAATATTTTTTGTATAATTCTAAGAAAAATGTTTAATAAACTAACCGTCTTTAATCATCTTGTATTCATAAATGGCTTCGATGCTAGGATTCCAAAGATTTTTCTCGGGGCAGTTCCATTTTTTGGCAGCTAGATGTTCCAGAGTGGTTCTGTCATCGCTCATATCCCGGTGAATGGGTGGCTTATGCTTCTGAAGTGTAGAGAATTTGATTTCGGACTCAGATTTTCGATGACCCGACCTAGAATCCGAATTACTTCGGATCTTAAACTCTCCGTTCGGATTGGCCGGAAAGTGTTCAGGTTCTTGGAAGGACATGTTAATCCCGCTATCCTGAGAACTAACGCTGGCTGCCGTTGACGTTGACAATATCTTGTTTTTGGTCTTGTTGGAATCGGTTTGGTCTTCGTCGCATTTATTCGGTGTGGATGGATTGATAAGGTTAATGACAGTTTCGCTACTGCTTCCGGGAGTGTAGCTCTTCTCAGTGCTGCCTTGATGTTTCAGAGGAACCGTTTTGCTCTCACACATGAGGCTGGACTTTGTGTAAGTGAGGTGGTTGCTGTCGGGCGTGATAAAAACGTCAACTGCGCTGACTACGTCGCGGATTTCCGATTTGACTTCGTTGGCCATTTCAATCGAGATCTTTTCCAAATATTCGGCGACGGCATTGGAGGAAATGGAGTCGCTTCTGCCGTCTTCACTACCACTACCTATAATAAATATGTGAGAATTATACTTAAGATATACTGAACATATTTATGGAGATGCCAATTATTGGGCTAAACGACCTAATATTTTTAATGCACGTCATGATCTAAGTGCTACTTGCAATAAAAAACATATATAGAAGTATGTAGTTTTATAGTATATAGTAATATATAGTATATAGTAATTGAGATAACGTCACCATTAGGTTGTTTAGTAATTTTTTTTTCACAAACGCGTATTTGTCTGATCACTTTTAATAGTAAACAGAGCACAGATAAAGTAGTGTGAGCTACCAAGTTCCCATTGGTGTCACACGAAGGACAAAAATACATTAAAATGATCGACAGGGTCATAGGGTCGACAGCTATCATATGACGTACAAAAAAAGAGCATGATAAGATTATTTCAGTAAAGAATTTAATACTATTTCGTAGTAATAAAAATTATTAAGGATGCAACATAGACGAATGCGACCTCATAGGTCAATTGAAAAGTTGCCGGCCTGACACATAGATGGCGCTACTAGAATTTACACCATATGTTTTTTAGTTAGCCCTAAGCCTCAAAAGATGCGTGTATACATATGACAGCTGTCGGATAATTATTTTGTGAATTATAGCATTTTGAGTGAAGCAACTGTTGTTATTGTGAAAAAAATGGATAAAAAGGAATTTCGCGTGTTGATAAAATATTGCTTTTTGAAGGGAACAAATACAGTTGAAGTAAACACTTGGTTTGTGTGTCCACACTCAGACACTCGGCATGTGTCCGGACACTTCCCCAGGAAAATGAACCATCAAGGATTGGTATGCTAAGTTTAGACGTGACAAAATGAGCACCGAAGACGGTGAACGCAGTGGACGCCCAAAAGAGGTTGTTACCTACGAAAACATTTAAAAAATCCACAAAATGATTTTGAATAACCGTAAATTGAAACTGAATGAAATAGCAGACACTCTAAAGTTATGAACTGAACGTGTACATCATATCAGTCACGTATATTTGGGTATGAGAAAGCTCTGTGCAAAGTGGGTGCCGCGCGAGCTGACTTTTGACCAAAAACAACGACGAGTTGATGATACGGAGCAGTGTTTAAATATGATCAAGCATAACAAACCCGAGTTTTTGCGTCGATGTGTGACAATGGATGAAACATGGCTCCATCATTTCACTCCGAAGTCCAATCGACAATCATCCGAGTGGACTGCACACGATGAACCCGCTCTTTTTGGAGCGGGTCCAAAGCGTGGGAAAACGCAACAGTCGGCTGACAAGGTTATGGCGTCTGTATTTTGGGATGTGCATGGAACAATTTTCATTGGCTACCTTGGAAAAGGAAGGACCGTCAACAGCGACTATTACATAGCGTTATTGAACCGTTTGAAGGACGAAATCGCCGAAAAACTTTCGCATTTGAAGAAAAAGAAAGTGCTGCTTTACCAAGACAATGCACCGTGTCAGAAGTCAGTGAAAACGATGGCAAAAATCTATGAATTGGTCTTCGAATTGCTTGCTCATCCACTGTATTCTCCAATTGAACTCCACTGAAATTATGTTGAATAAAAAAACTACTTTTAGCGAAAAAATGTGTTTTACTATGGTAGGCCGGAGACTTTTCAATTAACCTGTTAAATGATACAATGCAGTTATTGGAGGGAATCGACTTCGAAAGAGGTGAACGTTATTCCATTTCCTTTCCCAGTAGCGGATCCAGAATTTTAATTTTGGGAAGGAGACCTTTACTCTGCTGGTCCGATAGTTTTGGGAGAGTTTTGAAACACTACTCAACCACCGGATCCGCCTCTGTCCTCAAATAATCAAGTTTAAATAGTATAATGAAAAATATAAAACTATACCAATAGAGATGTATGTCGTCTCTCTACTTGTTGTTTATTATTCAGTCATTAATGATACATAATCACGATAAATCGCAGGATTGTGTTTCATATTGAAATGATACAATTTTATTATCAAAATAAGTGTCCGCAGACTAAGGACTAGGCAAAGAATAAGGACCGTAGTTTTGGGAGCAAATAATCTTAAACAACGAGTTATACTTTTAAAGCATCATGTTAACAAGCATAATTGATCTATGTGACACTTACACACATGAGTTTCATATTACACAGGAGATGCATACCCACAAAAGGTTACACAACGGTTCTGGTCTAAGATAATGCTAATTTATTAATTGATGCTTTCATTTCTTAATTGATGCTTTCATAAAATAAGTGAAATTTGCGGTGCCTAAACCGCATTTGGAAAATTTGACGCTTGCAGGTATTGGACTGATTGATATTTCTTTAGCCTAGAGAGGAAAAAGCCTTGATTCTTGGCCGACTTGATTTATTATTTCAGCAGTAATAGCATCTAATATATTATTCTTTATCCTGATATAGATTATTCTTTTCATGTATTACTATTCTTTAACTTATAATCTTTTACTTTTATTTATCAAATACTTTAACTCCTGAACTTGCTCTAACTGAATCCTGTTGAGATTTCTAATAGGAGACCGATATGATAATCGAGACCAGAACAAAAACCAATAAAAGCGTGTGTCGCAATATACAATGGCCATTTGGTCTAAACCTTGTCTGCTCTTCTGAAATCTGTTGGCTCATCATTAGGAGCTTTAGTTTCTGGAATGTCAATTACAATGCTACGTAATAGGGGTATCGGCCGCCGAGAAAAATACCGATACCTTTAAGAAAAATAAAAATATCAGGCCAAAAATACCGATATTCTGTAATTTTTTAAAAGTAGGAATATCTGTAATAAACCTTTTCAATAAGTATCATTTTTAATGGTTTATTAGAAATAATTAAAAGGTTTTTTATAATGTTTAAAAAATATGTATATATTTTTTTTTAAATATCGAAAAATATCGGGCAAACAAATATCGGAGAAAAATATCGATATTTTTTCGACATCCCTACTATATGCTATAAGAATGGATATTCTGCATGAACATTTTCAGGGTACAGTTCACTCAGATAGGTGATTTCAACTGGTGGAAATAGAATGCGATTTGATCTTGATATGATATTTCTTGTAGAGTTTTATGAAGTTACAGGTATACGCTAATAATTAGAAACCAATTAATACCATTAAAATCTACGTAGTCCAATTCTATACGTAATGGTAAGCATATGCCTTTCAAAAAAACATTCAATAATTCCTCACATAGTTTCTTCCATTCCAGATCAATACCAGGCCGTCTTTATTGAAAACATTTTTATGTTTATTTTAATTTATTTTCACTCGAATTGACTTGATGTATAGGTTCAAAAAAAGTATATATTACATTGATTAAACAATTGAAATATCATACTATTAAAAATAGCATTAATATAACTTTAAATATTAAGGTAAGAATATTTGAATGATTCGATTATTTAACTATATTTTTTATTATTAATTGATCTACTGCTATGTAAAATATTATAATTACCGTTTCTTTCATAAAAGAATGAGTTGTCTCTTTCGCTGTCAGTGTTTTCGAGAACGTCCTCCACTTTCGAAATAACCTCCCGTATTTCAGATTTAATATTAGTGGCAAGTTCCTTTGTCATTTCAGTCACGTATGTTTGAAGATCTGGCGCGGGAGACGCCCTTCCCAGCTAAATAAACAAATAATCATAAGTATTCTTTAGATACTATTAATGATGCTGTTTACCTGGCTGCAATCGAATGCGCTGCTTGACAATATATTCAAACTATGAGTAGGTGACAAGTTCGCTTCGGAGTCCAGCGAGTGTAACTCGTTCTGACTACTATAACTTAATTGTCGTTGTCTGTAGTTGCCCATACCTAAACTAACTCGGGTTTGCGGACTTAATACTGGCGGAGATACGTTCGGATGACCTAGGCTAAGACATCTAAAATAAATCCACAGTTTACTGGAATTAACACGTGATTTATATATTTACCTATCTCTGGCAAAATTCGGCTGCTGGAAATGAAGACTGGAGTTAACTGTTCCTCCAACTACGAAATCGACAGAGGGTTGGGGGTAGTACAATCCATTGACGTCTTGTAGAAAATATGGCACGGGGGATGAACATGTTAGTATCTTGGGGTCGTCAATGGATGGTAAACTGTTGAAGAGATAATATTATCTTAACATAATTGGCATATCGGATGTTTGCTTGTATTCTGATCAATTTTTCATTTTGACATTTAGACATTTATTGAGAATAATTGATATAAATTTTTATCATTTTAGGTAATTTTTTCCTGACGACAGAACGATGTTTCCTTTTTTATTTTCCTTTTTTGCACTTATTAAGCATTTTTAAACCGTTTGCCAACCATGCCATACTGCTTGAATCTGAATAAATGCTAATCAGAAGGCGTTATGTCAGGCGAGTACTTTGGGTGCGGCAAAACTTCGGTAAGCACCTACAGTAACGGTTTAATATGGTTTTATCGTCTCGTAATACACTGCATCTTGATCATCCCCCCTTATGCATAGAAATACTTTATAGCCATGAGTATTCTGCTTCCGTGTCGAAATGGAAAATGTTTCCTTTTTGCCCGGAAAGTAATGAAACCGCGATATTGAAACGGTTTGAAATGGTATTTTCAGTCAATTCGTGTGGTAGCCATTTTCCGTCCTTCTGGATTTTTCTCATTACATGTAAACGTCTAAAGACAGTTGGTTCATCAACTGTTAGGCCGCTTGAAAGTTATTTGCGAATTTGAGTTAGTTTTTCGTCCAGTAAGGGTTGCAAAAAAGCATCATCATGAGTTCCTAACAGTCTTGGATGGATTTTGGTAACACATTTCGAGCGTTCCATAATTAGCTTCTGAACACTGATTTATTCGATATTACTAAATGGAGAACTGTTTTTGCAGTGAATAACATGTGTATGTAGAGAATTAATAGAACACATGGGCTCAAAAACTTTGGGCGTAACACAGAAAATCAGCTTTTTTGTCACCGTAATCTTCATCAAGAGCCACACAATCATTCCAGCGCCGCTGTAACATTTCAATAGCACTTTTTAGATTTATCTTCTGCCTCAAAATAGGTCTCAGTTTCAGACAATCTCTTCATTGGAGCAAAATTTCTTACTGGTGAGTAATATTTTAAGGTCTGCGAACAGCCCGTACTAGGGAGCCAAATCTGGCGAACAGGGTGGATGTGGGAGTAATTCGAAGTTCAATTAATGTATTTTTGCCATAATTTTGATTGACTTGTGACGAGGTGCATTGTCTTGAAACAGTTTACACGTTTTTTTTTAATCTGTGCTAACTCACGCAACTTCACTATTCGATCATTCAAAAGGATTTTGTGAATGTTATCTGGTGTTTTCACCTCATTTGGGCGTCCACTGCGTTCAGCATCATTGGTGTCTCTACGATCAGGTTTGAAGTCAGCAAATCAACGTTTTATTGTTGTTTCTGATAGAGAGGAGTCCTTATAACAATTTTGCTTAAGCTTAAACGCTTTTATTCCCATCAAGAAACAGTGTAAAATTAAAACACGAAAGTGTATTGGATCCATTGTTTTAAAAATAACAAAAGCAGTGTCACTCTTTAAACTTTAACAGCCTTCTTTTGAAGGTGTGTACTGGATATGGAAAATTTAGCCACGAAATGAATGGCACGAGCGTTCGTACTCGAGCATAAGCGCAACTGTCAACCGTGAAGAGGTTATTTTTGCGTTGCGTCGAAATATATATACGTCACAAAACTCTAGTGATCTAGGAACAATCAAAACAGTGGTTTGTCCGGGCGAATATGTTGTGTCAAGTCATCGGCTGGTCGCCAAACCTGAAAAAATGACCGGGCGGTAAGAAATTGGGCTTAAATAAAGAAGTAATTAGTGAAACAGATACGCCTTTTGAGAGTCCTGAGAAGACCTATTTTTTTGGAAGGATTAAAAAGTTGTAAAAACGCCGGAGAAATAAAATGCTTTTTGCTGAAAAAGCATCCTTCATTCAAAATGTCACTGATTTATCAAAACTGCTAACGTATCAAAAAAGTGATATATAAAAAATACGAATACCTGAGATATATCAAATATACCTTGTACTCTTGGTAACTTTTACATTATTCTGTAGATTTCATTCCAGTTCATCACTTACCTATAATGACGTGGCGATCCTCCACTATTCGACAGGTTATGAGGATGAGCAGTTGAAGCATGTTGATGTTCCTCGCTATGTTTTTCGCTTTTTTTAGAATTTAGATTAGAGCCTGGATCGAACGGAACTTTTTGTTTGACGTTTTGGGCATTACTGATGAGAAGAGCTTGAGCCTCATGTTGCAGCATGAACCATCTAAGAAGGATTGACATATTAAACTATTACTAGCCCCGTGACATTGTTACGTACCGTAATTTCTCTCCTCTTGAATCAAATACTATGCTTGGTTCGGGACATGGTAATCTGTTGGCTGCTTTTCGAGCTTTGTTGAATAAATTTCTAGCGGTTTGCAAACATTCCGAGTAGCTTTGTGGAAATAGGCCCGGACCCGATATTCTTCGTTCATGCATTGTCATTTTACCATCAACATAC
This sequence comes from Rhynchophorus ferrugineus, assembly GCF_030347505.1. Taxonomy (NCBI): domain Eukaryota; kingdom Metazoa; phylum Arthropoda; class Insecta; order Coleoptera; family Curculionidae; genus Rhynchophorus; species Rhynchophorus ferrugineus. The sequence continues at coordinate 17,609,344 of NW_027472590.1, forward strand.
CTTAAATATGTTATATAAGGGTTATTTAACTACGAAAAATGCGTTTGAAATACTTACCTTATGGCTGATAACCACTTTCGGTCTCTTTGTATGGTGTTGGTGTGGTGTCTCCATTCGCCTGTTTCAACGTCGATGACATATTGCGGTAGGAGTTTCCATCCTTCGGTAGCTACCATTTTCACCGCCTCCATAACGAAGGCCAGTTCGGCATCATTGATGAAGTATGGAAGACAGATTCGTGTAAAACCCGGTCTTAGAAGTTCTAGCGTTGAGTTATCTGCTCCTAAATTGAGGCTGGACAGTCGCCTGTAAATAATATATAAGGCTTAGCTTAATTTGGATATTGGTATAAATTACGGACGTATATAAATATTCAACAAATAATTTGTTTATGCATTACTCTTAACGTTGCTATGAAGGATGACATAAACGGAAAAAGTTGTGTGTTACGGGAAATTATAAATTGATCGAAAGAAGAAGAAGAAGTGGCGATTCGAAGAAGCAATGTCTGGTCTGATACACATGACATATTCACAAATTTTCTTCGTTAACGAGGTGTTGAGGACCATTTTCTTGCAGGACATCGGTAGCCATGCGTTAAATATAAGTGATCGTTGAGTATTTAAATAGCTTCCAATGAAATATGGTCTCATTCTTATACTACAACAATTAAATTCGATGATTCTGGAGAAGGAAATGTATTCCTCACTATTATTTATTTTAAAAATTTCAATAACGGTTCAGTTATTTTGAGGTCTTAGCAATTGTGTTGGTCAGTGAAAATGTTTGATGATATTATGATGTCTATACCATAGTCCATAGTGTGTCGGTAATGACTGTCCGGTTTTTGTAACAGATTTCACTGGCCATAAGTATGCAATGCCATGAATTAACGTTTTGGTATAAAATAACAGCATTATAGATTTATATTCTTTTAAATATCCAGTTTTATACCTGATTATTATTACATTTTTTGTTTCATGAAAACCATCGTTTGCTGGTCAAGACTTGCAATCATGCTCCATTGATAAGAAAATGTGAAATATGTTTCAAATCATTCAAATGTGGTGATTTCAACGTTCAAATTCAAAACTAAAACGTCCTAGTAGGCAAGAAAATGTTTGAGGATACAGAATTAGGGCAGTAATTGGACGAAGACCTAATACAAATTCAAAAAAAATTGCAAAGAAGTTGAATGTGAGCCGAGTCACAATTTGTGATCGATTCCAAGCGATAGCACGGATCCAAAAAATCGGAAGATGTGTGCTAGATGAATTGAATGAGAGACAATAAAAAAATCGCAAGTGAACTGCTGCATTGTATTAAAACGAATCATTTCCTGAAATTGCAAGTGAAAAAAATCATGGCTATTGTCTGGCGATGCCGGACCATCGGCGGCAAGGCCTAATCGCTTTCGTCACAAGACCATGCTCTGTTGAATTATTTGTCTGGTGGGACCAGGTTGGTATTATATTATTATTAATTGCTGAGATATGGAGAACCTGTTAATAGTGATCGCTAACGATCATAGATGATAAATTCTAACTATGCGTTAAACGAAAAACGTTCATAATACGTTCAAAGGCGTGATAAGGGTTTTACCAGCATGATAACGCAACGTCTCGTACAGCAAAATGAGTTAAAGAAATGTCGAAATAATTAGGATAGGAAGTATTATCGCATCTGCCGTGCTCTCCACTCGACTACCACCTTTTCGCATCGCTAGGGCATGGGCTTACACCAGCAGCACTCCACCGTTTTTGACGGAGTTAAAAGAATGGTTCGATGAATGGTTTTGCTCAAAGGAGAAACTATTCTTTTGGAATGGTTTTCATTGTAGCGACCTTGAGGCATGCCGAATTTTACATCGTGGAATAACGGTCTTCAAAATACCCAGAAATATAATCCCAGATGTTGAACACGAGCGAGGTACCAGTAGCGCCAACTAGTGCACGATAACGAATATCTGGCAACCCTGAGACGTTTATCTGTAAGACTATTGAAGGGTATATTCATTCATTCTGTCACTGATCATAGTTCAGCTCAGACGTGTCACCATCGAATGCCCAAGCATCGTTTACAGGTAAACTCAGTCCCGCTTTCTTTTATTACTTGTATTTTCCACATTTTTATATTATCTCAATAAATAACGATCATATCATGCAAAAACCACTGTTTCATTTCGTTTTACCTCCATTCACTAAGCCATATTATTTACCTTAAAGTGGTGATCCCGACATGATATTTCGCAAAATTGGCTATTCGACATATGTATCACTTTCACTATCTATTCATCAACATTTTGATTAGACATTCCTATCGGCGCTATGTTTAAATCATAATGTCTTCCTTCGCTTTCAGTCTCAGTCATATTGGCAGACATGTTGATTTGAAAGGCTTTGAGCAGCTTCGATAGGATGCTGTCGTTATTTGTTTTCTCTCGATTACCGTAACATATGTGGCTACGGATTAGTCACAGAGTAGCCCCAGAAGCTAGGTACCGATTGTAGTCACCGTAAACTCATCATGATTTCGCCGAGGTACCAGAATTGCCAATGCGTCGTCGTCGAAGAAAATAAACTACAACGTCGTCCAACCATCGAATCCCTCACAGCGTCGATTACGGGAGCCCTATTTTCAACGTCGTCGATAGACCACATTCAATTGCCAAAGCGACGGTGAAGCGACGGTATCTGTAGGACAGAAAGGTATTAACAGCCGTACCAGCGCACAACCGTACCAATATTCACGTCAGTATATTCCGTTGTAGCGACTTTGAGGCATGTCGAATTTTACATCGTGTAATAACGGTCTACAAAATACCCAGAAATATAATACCAGAGCGCCAACTAGTGCACGATAACGAATATCTGGCAACTCTGAGACGTTTATCTGGGAGATTATTGAAGGATACATTAATTCACTTAGTCACTAACCAGCGCTCGGTTCAGACGTGCCACCATCGACTGCTCAAGCGTCGTATCAAAAAAACAAACCAGAAATGAATTACCGACACACCTAGTAAAATAAAAATACCAATATGACAAATATTTGATAACAATATACTGGCCTCAGTAAGAACATTATTAAGGTCGAGATATTAATTCTCAGTACCAATCATTTCAATTTACCAAGTTTGGAAGTATTTCTGGCTGATATATTTCTCAAATAGCTTATTGTAACCGTAGCAGAATAGATCGTATGTTGCAAATTTATTCTGAACTCGAAAATAAAATAGAAACTATAAAAGTCTAAAAAATTAAAAATAAAAACAGTTACTTTTACAGGATAAAATTGTTTTTAAAACAATATTTGCCATTTTCAAAATAATACATTAAACATTATTCAATATTAATGTTAAAAAAAAGGTGATTAGAAAAATGATATTAAAGACAAACAGAAACTTTATAAGCTTTATATAGTCCATATAGAGTATTGATATACAAACACCAATGATGCTAAAGGCTCAGATTGCACAAGGTCGGAGGCTATTTAGACTTTTAAGTAGAAGACTCATTAAGTGTTGGTCTTAACCTTGGTGACCTTGTTCAAAAAATTCAAACAACTTTGTTCTCCTTCGACAAAGGGAAACTGATACACGTATAGCCCAATAAAACAGCCAATGCACGCCATCAAAATTTGTGACGTCAGTAACGTATCAACTTAAAATTTTGGTTTACGTTTCTCGCTTTATAACTTCTAATAATTATCACTAATATTTTAAAGACATTTGGCAACATGATTCCGTAGTTCTAACCCAAGTGAAATTTTATAAGCTGACTCTGTTACACGCTCCCAAGCATCAGACACAATTTTATCACTTTTTAACTACATTAAAATTAGAAGGACAAAATCGAACAAAACGAGTTTGAAACGAATTCTATATTTTTACAAACTACATCTGTCGGTATATTCGACGTCATCGATGACGTGCATTGGCTGTTTTCAGAATTAAATGACAACTCAAATGAAATATAACCATTAAACTTAAGTATCCATTTGTTTGCTTTTTGCTGCGTATACGTCAGAGCACGCACGAGTAAAAAGACACGGATGCATGGTATTATTTACAGTGAAGCTGAATGATAATGAAATAAGATGCATGACATTGTATGGCGTTCATAGCATTATTTCCATCCACTATATAGATGGTACGATATTCTAAAAAAGTAGAGATAAAGATTTGTATCACTTAATATACAGAAAAAAATAGTGGATTTTTAACTATAAAATAGTACTGGTTTTACCAAAAATAAAAATAACTTTACTTATTTATTCAGGACAAATAAAAATGTAATACGACTGGGTTGACTTGAGTAGATACGTTCGGTTTATTATTTTACTACAACCGTAAGATCGTAATATGATAAACACATAGTTGCACATTTCGAAAACTTGGTAAGTCATCACATTTTTTTTAGTTCTCGCTACCAGGTCAAATATCATTTCCTTTAGAATTAATAATCTTAATACGCATTTAGTTTTTATATTTTTAAAAATGCTTTTACTACAGTAATATATCATTATGACACCTGAATATAAGACCACTGTTGAATGGTATCAGACGATGTGTAATTTTTCTGATATCTTTTTTAATCTTTTTTTTAAGATGTTATTTGAAAGGTGGAGAGAAACAATATCTGTTACTTGACAATTCTCAAAGATTCAAGCTGTAGCAATCTTGAGGCATGTCGAATTGTACATTGAGGAATAACGGTCAACAAAGTACTCAGAGATATAATCCCAAATGTTGAACACTACATTTAGATATTTAGACCCTATCTTCTTTATTGCAGTAACATACTTGGGGTTAACGATAGTCAAAAAGGAACTAGCATACAACCGAATTACAACGTCGATCAATTTCCTTATTTCACAAAAAACCATAGCAAATGCCAGTAGAAGATTGCTAGTTATATTTTGTTTGAAAGCACGGTCTAACTGCATCATTGTCACAGGGATAAATATAACACTACACTAGTGTTGGTTATGCCCAGTCGATTATTCGACTTTAACTCCTTTGAGCCTCAAAGAGATCCTCTCTTTAACAGAACCAGTCCTGTTTTTATGCAAACCCATTTACAATTTTACTTAAGCCTCTCCAATTTTGACTTTCATACTTCGAAAGAGAATAAAATCTCTTCCTCTACTCCTCTGGACCCTTTCAATTATTGTCCCCAGTATTTGCAATTTCCTTCTTCTTTTATTATTAACTTCCTGTTGACAATTAGTTGTCGTTCTCTATCCTCTGGTTTCTATTAGATATAGTTTTGGAAAGTAAACTCTATAATTTTCCTAGATCTTCGTGAATATCTATCCCTGTTTCAGTTAAAATTCTCTTCATCTTCCATATTTCGATTCTTTTTGTTTTTGTTGTCATCCTTACTTTGATTGTCCACTTTTTCTTCCTTTTCCACATCTACTTCCATCTATTTGTTAATATCTATAACTTTTTTTCTTTTCATAATAATTATGAGGCATGTCTCGTAAATTTTTGTTCCTAGTTCATTCGTTTCATTTCAACCTGCTTGCTGGTTACTACTATCCGTAGTATGGCTAGTTTTACCATTATTCTTTACTACTCCTTGTCTTGTCCTTTACAATTATTCCTTTTTCTTTTCATTTTACCATATTTCTCTCCTATTCTTCTTTCTTTCACGGCTATTCACAGTAGGTTTCTTAGCCATTATTCTATTGTCAAGAACCGCTTTAAATCATAACATTAATATATTGTAATAGATAACAAATTAGAATTCAAAGAATACAATTACTATAAAAACTGTGTAGGACAAAAATATATAATTACTTTATATATAGAATATAGTGATTTAGTAAATTTAATTTAGTGGAAATTAAAAAAAATTATCTTAATGGGGTTCGTAAATATAATTTCAGCAGTTTGTATATAATTATCTAATCTTATCTTCCATAATTATAAAAACACTTTTTTGCTACCTATAGAGCCAAGAAGAAACGAAAACGAAAATTAATTATTAAGAATTATTTACATCAAACAGTGGCTTTTACTCAGTTGAATATTGAAATAAAAAACTAAGAATTTCCTACATCCAATAATTCAGATACAATACATAATTGAATTTTTCAAAAATATGTATTTTATTTCTGTTAAAAGCTTATAGATAACTTCTTAATATACGATGTTTTATTCAATTACTACTCTTCTTGCGGCTGTATATTGTAGCATCGGAAATAAACAGGTCTTGGTGACCATCGGTAATATTATCATGTCATTACCATCAGATCATCGTTTAGTCAGTGTAAAATGAATAATGGAGCTCTTATGATATTGATAATTGAAGGGAATTTCTAGGTACACCAGCTATGAAACGTAGTAGAATATTAGAAAATCAAGAACGAAATACTGTCACTTGACAAGAAAATTAATAGGTACCGGTTTATACCGTTTAATTAGTACCGAATGTTATACAGGAGAAAAAGTGCCATCTATCGGTGACGTAATCAACCAACAAAATATGTCTCTTTCGACAACTTATATTGCCAATCCTTCTGAATGGCTATAAAAATTGGACACTATTACAATTACGTAAGATCTATAAGCTATACTTCAAATATAATTCGTGCGATAATCGGAGCACAGTTGAAGAAAACATTTAGATACCTAGATTACAGTGGTTTGAACGTGTCTGCCACAGAAGATACAGCCAACAGCTCCGAAAAAGACATGAATAAAGAGAGGAGAGACATGGAAAAATAGCAGATGGACTTTGTCCGAGGTCAGAGCAGCCTTAAAATGTATCTTTTACTAAATGAATTAGCAACTACAAAAAAATTACATTATAATATATATTACACTCGATGGCAAGTACGTTTTTCTTTCTTAAAATATTTAGAAAAAATATAGATAGTTATATATATTGTAGCGACCTTGTGGCATGTCCAATTTTACATTGTGGAATAACGGTCTACAAAATACCCAGAAATATACTCCCAGATGTTGAACACGGTCGGGGTTTCAGCAGCGCCAACTAGAACCAGATAACGAATAGCTGGCGGCAACCCCGAGACGTTTATCTGGGATGTTATTGAAGGGTGTTGCGATTCATTCAGTGCTCAACACGCGTTTGGTATAGACGTGCCACCATCGACTGCCCAAGCCTCGTCATCAGGTAACTCCGCTGCCATCCGTTTTATCTAATTGTATTTTTCACATTTTTTTATACAGCCAATAAATAACGGTCACATAATGTAAACACCACTGTTTCATTTCTTTTTACCTCCATTCATCGAGCCACATCATTTACCTTAAAATATTACATAGAACTTTTAGTTGCAAATTAAAACGTCCATATTAAAACCTTAGTGTTTTCGAAGGAAAGTATCCTACTTTTGATTTGGAATTTCTCTACTGGTCACCAAGTGAATTTTTCATGAAAAAGTAGGGTTGGAGTAAAGAAGTATCGTTATTATTAAAAAATAAGTATCGACATTTTTAGTTCGCCGATATATCAATAATTTTTAAAATAATAAAAAATATCTAAATCTATATAATGATATTTTGCTCTGTGACATCTAAATCTGGTAATATATGTTATATGTCAATAAAATGCAAAAATTTTAATTTTTATTTACGAACCCGTCACGTGTCCATTTTTCTTTCTAGAGCTTTTTCGGATAAACTAAATATTTAAAAATGTATTGGAGTATTTTTTCAAAATTAGTTAAGGGCATGATAAATTGAGCCTGAATCTAATATATATTAGGCAGCGTTATCTTATTTTCAAACGTAACAAATCCCAACAATTGACAGCTTTAGATATTAAAACACAAAATGCTGACTAAAAAACATTATCAACTTACCTATCTTCCAAAATGATATTTTCGTACTGATCTGCCAAACTCTGATCGATACCTAGAAGCTCCTGGGCGTAGGAGCCTGAACAGGGACATCCAGCTCTCGCCTGTATACCGAAGACATCATTTAATACCGCACAGACGAAGTTATGATGCAGGAACGTTGCTCTAGGATGTCGTACCATAAAGGAGAATATCGACACCCTCTTGAGATTAGGCGATGGATTGCCAAGAAGGATTATTTCTGGAATGGTACGAATATGTTGGAGCATTTGCCTGTAACAAAAATAAATACTTTAGTTATAAACAAATATATCTTAAAATTATGGTAATTAGTGTTCGTTATACGTAAGTTTAGCAGCCAGGAATTATACTTATGATGTTTATGTCAGGATTGCCAATACCAATTTATGAAATTTCCCAGTAATCCAAGTTAAATTCCCTAAATTCCTGATTCCCCTCAAAATTATTGTAAGAAATAGAACAAGACTCAGCCATTTAAATGATATTCATTTTTTATTTTTTGATAACATGAAATAAAGTGTACAGGTTTGAATTATAACGTTACACCTTTTTTAATATTTTTCTTTAGCAGCCAGGAATTATACTTATGATATTTATGTCAGGATTGCCAATGCCAATTTATGAAATTTCCCAGTAATCCAAGTTAAATTCCCTAAATTCCTGATTCCCCTCAAAATTATTTTAAGAAATAGAACAAGACTCAGCCATTTAAATGGTATTTATTTTTTATTTTTTGATAACATGAAATAAAGTGTACAGCTTTGAATTATGACGTTACACCTTTTTTCATATTTTTCTTGGAAACATTTTGCTCGATGGGTTAAAGATGACATTGCCGCCCATGTTTAAATACGTTCCCTTGTTAAAGACATTACATTATCTATATTGAGTCTATAGAGGTTCTCTGTTTTCTTAATTGGCATTAAATTTTCGCTTCTCCCGCAGCATTTTTAAGTCGAAACACTTCACTACAGTAGCATTCACCATCAATGATATCTTCAAGCACATTTTTTTATAATGGTTGTCTGCGAATAATAGAGAATAATTTTATAATTTAATTACCCCTTGCTAGTCTTATATTTGTTGTGTATTTTTTAATATAATCTGCCATGTCTTCGAGGAGGCACAGCAAATATTGATCAGTGTATACTTAATGTTAAATAACATATATAACGTTAAATAGAATTACAGAATAACTCTTGAAGGGTAATGTAAATTTAAGAGGCCAGGTTGCAGAAACACCTGTAAATGAAAGTCGAAATCAACACAATCAACGTATTTGAGTTAACAGATTGACACAAGTGGTATCTCACGTTTGAAGATGACGCTGAAATAGACTATTCGTTACAATTTGCAATCTTTGGGAACATGTTTCTTTGGTTTAGTTAAGAGGTAGTCATTTTTTTCCAACTCTCACCTTGTTGCTTTTTTGTAAGAGTGTACGTTTAAGTATTTGTAAAAAAGGGGAGTTTGCATATTTAAAGGAGTTGCGTCCTTCTTAATTGTAGGATTCGGATATTTTCTATCGTTCTCAATGACCAACTGAATTATGTTTTTTTCAGTTTCAGTTTATTTCTGCTTCTTTCGTTAGTTTTTTAATAATTTTAAGCTTAATTAAAGTGGAACCATAAGTCGCCGCTTTTATAAAAATCTTGGGCGCATTCGGCGAAAGGCTCTGTTGCCACCGAGTTATTAATAACGAGGTTGCGAGTAAATATACCTCGTACATCTCTAACATTTACTAAATTTATGTAGTAACTAAATAAACATTTTTTGAGACGCCTTGTATATGCTTAACTTTATCGAAAATAAATCACTTCTAACAAATAACTAAAACGACTTTTCCATTGCAAGAAGCCAAATAATACTTCGACTTTGACGTCATTTGTGTTCCACTTCTAGAGATTCTGCATAAGGATTTTCATTTTCTCACAAATTATTTGGCTTGATACGTATAATTGCGGTTTCTATACAGAGTGTAGTCTAGCTGCAGAATAATATTATAATTTTTTTATATTATATCTTCTATTTATATATTTTTAAATATATATTATACTTTATAAATATAAGGCAAACATAAGTCATATTTCATGGTTTAATAACTTAGAAATTGATTCAATTATAAGCATAATAAAACTGTAGTTTCATAAAAAAAATTCAGTTTTCAGTAGGTCATTCCCTTGAGATTGTATTGTAGACGAATTGTATGTGAATTGCTTTTGGGGTCATATTGACCCTTAAAATATCGACACAAAAATTGTTCAACGTTATCTGATAGTAGCAGGAAAAAAATAAAAATATATATAAAAAAAGAAAAACCCGGTTACCAAATATAGTACATAAAAGATGTATCGTGTTGATTGTAATGACGTTTTCATTATGACGCCATCTTTTCAAAATTCACACGACACATTCGCAAGATATGCAAAATGACTTTTTGTCATTATGTTTACGTTTGCAGAATTCAGATTCAACAGTTCTTTAAGATATTATTTTATTATATACTTTCTTTACAAATTTGTAATACTATATTTAATACTTAAAATATTTTCTAAGAAGTTAAAGAGTTTTTATCGCAAAGGTTACACATACGAAAAAGTTATTTTGGTTAGGTTACCTATTAACTGAAGCCATAGAAGCCCGTTTCAAAACTAACGATTCATATTCAGCCAGAGATTTGAAAATGGGGATTCCAGAATGTCATTTTCCTCATGTTTTTGCTTTTTTATTTTCAAAAGACAAATATACTCACTGATGCCAAGACAGGTGATGCTAGGTAAGATGGAAAAGAAATTTTTTATTATGATCTGCTCTAACATGGCAAGACTGAGAGTTGAGCTACAACCGAGACGTTGTTCTAGAATATCATTGAAGGGTATTTTGTATCATTTAGTTGCTGACCATCATTCAGTTCAGACATGCTAGCATCGACTGATGAAGTGCCTCTCAGATACCACTACGCCAGTTTTTTTCTATTTCCTTATATTTTCTATATTTTATATAACGTCGTTAATAACGGTCACATCATGTAATCGTTACCAGTTTGTTTCGTCCTATTTCCATTCATTGATTTTCATATATTTCAATATTTCCAAACTGGTGACATCTTGACGAGATTTTTCGCAAAATGGGGTTTCAAGTCGCGAATGGAGGTTTCTTGCAGTATGGTGTGTTTTAAGTGAATGTTATCTATTTTTCTGAATCGCTCATTTTCACATTTGCTTTTCATTTTTCAATTTTTCCTTCAACAGTTACATTCTTATAAGATTATGTTCCTAATTTAATTCAGTTTTAGTGATGGAGCAAAGAACTTTCATAAAACTCATTTAATTTTTCCATTTCTTTGACATAATTTTACATTTTACACCATAATTTTAATTTTTCGACAAATCCTAGAACTTCTAGCATCTTGCTTCATCATCTAGCTTCTAGCATATCTTAGCATCTAATTGTCACTATCTGGTTATCAAAATTTCTTCACTTGCAACCTCAGTCTTATCGACAGACATTTTGATTTGAAGGGCTCTGGGCAGCTTCGGTCGGATTGTTTTTCTCGAATACCGTAACATATGTGGCAACGAATTGACCACAGAGTAACCCCAGAAGCTATATACCTATTGCAGTCATCGTAGACTCCTCATCTCTTTGCCGCGGCAGAAGAATTATCAATATTAAAGAAAATGAGTTACGACCGATATACACCGAACCTTGCAACATACGCAGTTCTGTTAGACAAGTAGTATATTTTCAATTCGTTTCAAGATATAAGACTTAAGTGGTTTCACATATCTGAACAGTTGACTTAAAATTAGTCGACGTTTCGCAGAGTGTTCGTTTGTTACAGAAAGCAATTTGAGTGCGGAAGTTTTGATACAGAGCTCAGTTTTAAATTTGAACTAACCATCATAACATAAACATCCTAAGGCGGACTGAAATTTCTATGAATTAATTTGGTCCACTAGAATTGTGGTAGAAACTTGCAGCTCGAGTTGTATGGCCACCAAAGAGAAATTACATTAGCTCAGTTGCTCAATCAAGGTCCGCTGAAAATTTAACTATATTGGCTGTATTTGATCTAAACGATTTTGGTCTATTTTATGGTAATGTTTATATGGTTCTTAGAGTTCTTATAATTGTTTGGACAACATTACGAACAACGTTACAATCGATGCATAAACAAAATTTTACTAGAAGTCTTAAAAGTAAGCTGTCTAAATAAGGCCTTTTGTCTTTAGTTAAGACTTAACAAAGGACCTTCCGTCAAGAGACTGACACGTGACAACTTAAGAATTCAAAATATGATTTTGGATTTGGATTAAACAAAATATGTTTCCAGAAGAAAATAGGGAGCTAAAACGAATTCGTATATACAGACATAAAACATTATATTAAAGTGGCACTTACAGTTCAAGCATGGAAAATAATATGATCACCAAGAAATGACAAATAATTATTTAAATTTTAAAATGTAAAAGGTAATCCTTGTATTACAAATAAAAAATGACCAACGCAATTTGAACAAGAGAAATTCCTTTAAATACTTTTGTTTCAAAACATATCTATTTATTTATAGTTGTCCTCAAAACAATACAATAATCCATCTCTATGTTCGCGTTAGTCACCATAATACATTATTGTTCTAGTTCTTAGAAAAATACGAATATGTTTTATGCAATGGTCGGCGTTATTTTTGGCTCGGTTTTATGCACCGACAACTCCCAACAATAATGAAAATAAACTATTTCTAGGTCGGTAACTAGAACGTTAGTTTCTATCGGAAAAAAGACAGGGAAAAATCAATTACATTTGGCTCGAGGACGGTCCAAATAACGCACGAACACTGCGTTTTCCCCGGTTGTTTTATTTCATCATATTACAAAACGTATATAGGTCATATTAACAATATACATACAGGGGAGAGACAAAATAATATGAAAATCATGTAATATAATAGATCTTGTTGCATCTTGGTATATACCTCATACGTATAAATAATGCGACGCGTATGTACTCCTCAGTTTACATGTCAAGTCTTGTTGGTTATATTTCAATGTATTATGGTGAGTACAGACATAAACGAAGCGAACTCCACATCTCCGGATTTGGCGCATGTGTATGTATATTGTCTTGCTTTTCTAATGGCGGTCCATTCTTTTCGAGTCGATCGGTACGGTCGATCAGATTAAAACAACGAAAAAATCTAGAATATTTAGATTTTGTGTTCCCTTAATAATTCTATAGTAATAATAATTATTATGTTAGTTATGTAGTTGTGTTATTCTTGGTGGTCTAACATACATTGGTTTTAAAATATGGAAGAACAACGGTAAGTGGAGAAGGTAAGGTTAAATTTTAATAGTTATAAAATCCAAACAGTATCAATTTTATTTATAGTGGGAATTTTAGCTATTAAATTTATAACACATCACTTTTAACGACCTAAGAAAGTGATTTTTGTTGTATTGGCAGTAGCCAAGTCATTAATGGGGATTGCCCATCAAGAATTAGAAGCAAAAACTGTAGTAACTGGTAATAATTAGACATTTATTTTAAACATAATATATTTTAATGATAATGATTTAAATTTTATTTTATAGCTAAGATGTAGTTAGAAATTGTTGAGAGTAAAAGTCGAAGAATGTGAAATTCAGAGAATCAGAGAAGAAGAAATTAGACAGCATTTTGCTAAGATGTAAGAACAGTATACAGTGATACTTTGGAATAATTAAATTTTCTAACAAAAGTAGCCCTGGATCAGATAAACAAAATATAAAACTATCAACGACACCCTAATGATCTAATGACATACATAATGGAAAATACAATTCATTATTATATAAGAGTGTAGGTAAATAAATTATTCTTAGGTAAAAATAATGATGTATTAACTGAGATGTCTTCAGCTTTACACTACGATCATACATTCATTTTTAGCTAGTAAATATAAAGTATGTTAATCGAGCGCTCGAGATAGTCAATTCATTACTGAATTGACTAGGGATTTGAGGATCAAGAATAGTAGCGATAATATTTGGAGATTTTTAGGAAAATTTTACCACTTTCATATATAGTTGTGGCATTTTCGTTTGGTTTTAACTATATTGGCTGTGTTTGATCTAAACGATTTTGGTCTATTTTATGGTAATATTTATATGGTTCTTAGAGTTCTTGTAATTGTTTAAATATGTAAATGTATTTAAATAGGTTGTTTTTATAAAAATATAAAGATATATAGAAATTATTTTTATTATTTCATTTTATTCAATAATTTTTTAAATAAAATGTGTTATTTCAAAAAAATTCAATGTTTATTTCCCTCCTTATTTTATTTATAAAAAATAATGATGATGTGTAATATGATGTTTTTACAAAAATAGCAGAGCTGGACATATATTAATTATATTTTTATTATTTCGTTTTATTCAATACCTTTTTAAATAAAATGTGTTATTTCCAAAATTTTACCATTTTTCTTTACCTCATGAACCTATTTATCTACTTAATATATTCGACATTAAATCTAATAATCACAATAACAAAAAATAAGTTAATAAAGCTGTATAAATGCATACGCCAAACACCTTTACTAGTAGCAGGATATCCTAAAACTTTAGGATATCTAACAAAGAAAGTGTTAGCGTTAGATTTTTGGGAGGCGAAAGAAATTTTGTTAGTGGATTACCATCATTGGTTGCAATCGTTGTTCAAAAAAGCTTCAAAAAAGTTCGGTTTATAGAAGAAATGTTTTTATTTATTAAATTATTTATATATTTATATTATAAAATATTATAATATATTATATATATATATATATATATATATATATACATACATATATATATATATATATATATATATATATATATATATATATATATATATACATATATATATATATATATATATTAGAGTTAGGAACTATCGACTGAAAATATTACTATTTTCAGTCAAATGCACGGTTCGACTGTTTTTTTCAATTCGTGATGTCAGACGGTGTCAAAAGATGTGTCCTGTCTGTATAGTTTTTGAAAAGGAAAAAAAACTAATTTCTATTATCATGCAATAAATAATATAATTTTAAAGGAAGTAGGATTACTTTTATAATGAATGTTCTGTGGATGTGTAAAAAGTAATGGAATAATAACACCACAAACGTTTTATCGTGTTTTAATATATTAATTGCTATTTTTAAATAACATGGCATAATAAATATAAATAGTACAATACAACTTAAACAAAACCTAAAAACTGAAGATTTTTGATAACCATAACTACTAAATAAAATGTAAACGTATACCTAATCATTGAAAAATCTAATCCACGGTGAACCTAAAAATGATCGTACAATAACGACCAGACCCTTTTTTAAGCATTTTAAGAATTAACTTTTATTTATTTTTGGATGGAAATATTTTTAAATTACTATGAATATTATCATGTTCAACTTTTCTCCCGTGAGGCGATCTTTAATTATTTGCCCAGATTTTGAAAACACTCGTTCCCATGGGACAGATGTTGCGGGAATAGAGGAATATTTTACGTGTAACTGATATAATTCAGGTAGTTTCATTTTATGGGTTTGCCAAAAATCCAATAGGTTTTCTAAACGCCCAATAAATGGAATTTCCAAATAGTGCTAAATTTGTAAAGTTGCTGCAGTACTTGGAGTAATTACTTCTTTCATTCTAGCCATTTTTTATCAAAGTATCTCTAGATGTCAATACATTTTTGGTCAGTAGTTTTGTCTTGAATTTGGAGTTGTGGAATTATATTTGTATTTTTTGAAGTTTTGAATGGAAGGTATCTCTTTTGTGATAACTTTTTGTATCGCGTCAGCATTATTTGCTATACCAAATCCTGCTTTTTTAAATCTAAGATCTAAAAATGTGGATTACTCGTATATCTTATTCATTTCTAAAATTGCCAGTCTTTTATTGAAAACATCTTATAGACAATTTTGTAATTTTTTTCCCATTCCCTTGTTAAAATCCTGGATTTGATGAAATGTTGCAGTCCTCTTATTAACGGTATAATCAAAAACATTGTTGGGATATCTTTCACTAGATAACTCGGTGGTCATTATTTCAATGAGCTCTAAAAGTTGAACACATTCTGTTATGATATTCCATTCGTTAACAAGTAAAAACTGTGGTGCTTTTCTTAATAGCCAACAAAATAAGTTGTTGGATATTAAAGTAGAGTTTTCTTATCAGAAAATTTATTTATTACAAATATTTAATACTTTATTCACCTCTTTACGCTTAATATTTTTAAAAGAAATTTAACAACTGCTACTGTAAAAAATTCTTGAAATCTTTTGGATCGATGGAATTTCTGAAACTTTTGGGACCTAATTTTAGTTTTCAAGATTTTAGGAAAAAAGTTTCGGCAAACAAGAGGCTTGGACAAAAATCGTGAAAGTTTATCAAAAAACTATTACCTATTATATCAGTCCAAAGTAATACCTATTATACCAGTCAAAAGTATCTTACTATTTATCATTTACAATTTAATTTTTTTGCCTTCGAAATCTAGCGTTCCAAAATGCTGCTATATTAATTTACAATATAGAGTTATTCACAAGAAAACTACAAAAAAAAACATAAAACCACATATATTACATATAAATCTGTATAAGCATAAATTCGGCGCATTACTTTCAAGGTCGCGGCTTGGACGACAAGGTCAGAACGTTAAAAATCAGTCGAATGAAACTAGTAGAACCGAAAATAGTAACTAAAAGTAAACGACTGAAACAGTCGATAGTAAATAGTAATAAAAATAGTCGGACCGAAAATAGCGACTGAAAACAGTTACTAGTAAAAACAGTCGAACCAAAAATAGCGACTGAAATAGTCGATAGAAAAAAGTAGTCAATTACTAAACAGTCGATAGTCGATTTAAGTCGATTGTTCCAAATATTAATATATATATATATATATATATATATATATATATATATATATATATATATATATATATATATATATATATATAATGCCAATACCATGTCATATATATAATAATAATTTAAAGGCATTAATTCTAATAACATTTAATGACTAGAATGATTGAAGCATATATATTTTTTGTTTTTGCCTTTTTTAAATACATAAACAAAAACTAATATCATAAAAGAAAACAGTATCACGATTATTCATCTGCAGACATGCGATGTTGGAATGATCCGACATATTTATGATAAATGATAACAAGTGATATTTATAGTCTTGGCATTGTTTTATAAAGAAAATCGTCATGTATATAGCGACGTATAATATATAGTAACATGCATAACTTAACTGAGATTATTTGATGACATAGACAAAATAAATAACTAAGTTTTCTAGCCAAAAACATTTAATATGACCAACTCAACATGTTGTTTAGTCGTCCAGAAAGGATTTTCCATTCTAGTGGAATTATTTAGAATATTCTACGCACTAATTTTCCTGTTTCTATTTATTATTAAGTTAAACTATATTTATTTTTAAACTATGAACTAGAAATGAAATAACGAAAAAACGAAACTTACTTATTGATTTTTTCCTGTCTCTGTTGGATGCTCGAAACTGAAATTGTTTCCTTTAGTTGCATAACCAAGCCAAATCGAATTGACTCGACTACCGCAGCGCAGTTTCCCTCTTCCTGCAGTTCAAAACCCTGAAAAATAAATTATTAATCATTGAAATAAATAAAAATACATTTTTATTTTAAAAGATTTTTTTAAATAATTTTATTCTGATAAAAATAAGACTGTTGGATTTGTTTTGTTACTTTGGGTGTAGATGTGTTAATATTAACGGTTTTGTATCAGATTATTTTTTTCTTTTCATTTATTCGAGTTTTGTGCCGAACATAATTTGGGGGAACTTTTATTTTGTTTCTTTTGCATTTAGTAGTTCATATTGATGTTTTTTTGAAGCAATTTTAACTTTTTTCTTAGGTGAGATAAGTAGCACCTTTCCTCGATACCTGGCTAGATTTAATTATTTCAGACAAAATAGAAAAGAACTTTGAAATATGTTGTTTTTTTGTAGGCATAGAACAGAGACTTTTTTTAAGGAATAAATTGGTTTTAAATGAATGTTTATTTTGGAAATTCTTTCTGTGTAACCTTTCAATTAATTTACAACTTAACATTTTTGAACAAAATAGATAAAATGTTTTTTTCTAATTAATTTTTATTGGACTGTTCAATTTTATTTTCGATTTTCAAGTTCATGAAACCAAGAAAATGATTGAATTTTAATTTTCTGATTGATGTCTATTGATCTTATATATTGACATTGGTAGTCTGTGTTATTCTGTTGCTAAAAAGCAGTGTATAAAGACGAAGATGTGGATAATATGACGATAATTCAAATGTACGCATACATTCAATTTCGTTGATCTCTGTTCATTTACACTGCTAAGATCATTGATGAAACATAAATAATATAAGTGGTCTATACCATCTGCTCTGGGTATCGATTACTGGTGAATTTCACTGATAATATGCTTTCATCACTGGTCTATGTGTGTTTACGAATCTGGTCCCAACAAGGCCAGTTTTCAAATTCCCTAACTCTTTTAAATTGTAGCTTTTTGGGGCTACTAAGTGCTTGTATAATTATGATGTTTTTTTCATTTGTTAACGATATTTATTTTGAACAATTGTCACAATATATTGACACTTCATCGATCTGAACAAACAATAACCAGAAGGCGTTACATTTGGTGAATACACTGGATGAAGTACTATCTTTCAAAATTGTTGCAACATTTGGCCAAGCGTTGTCAGACAAGAAGACTATTTTTCCCTTGAATATTTGCTGATGCTGATTTGAAGATTATTTCCGAAGTCTTGAAAACAATCAAAATATATTTTAGATATACTATGTTGTTCAATAATGAAGACATAAGGTTACAATAATTATTTTATTTTTGGGTATATTTTCTTTATTTCAACGATCTCCCAATTCATTAATCCCATTAATGTAGTAATTTTTAAGAATTTATTGAGTTAAGAGGAGCGATAGAAGTTAAAGCAAGCTAAATCTAATGAATAAGGTAGATGTTAAAACAATCTATATTTTATTTAACTAACTTTGGCGGTCTTTCTCAAAAAAATTTGTAGTTAATTAGTAGAAAAGATTTAGAATAGTCTGTGTTTATTTTTTAACAGTTTGCAGGCGGTCTACGGATAATTGTTTTTCTTGTGAAGAATATAAATAGACAGATTATAAAAAATAAATATATAACTAGATAGATATACATTTTTATGAAATCTTATTCAAGTAAATGAAACAATGCACATAACCATTTTACTCTTTGTATGTTCACACAGATTAATTGTCGATTTTCTTAGGGAAGATTTCATTTGAAAATGATCTCGAATACTTAGTTATACTGTGCAGACAATGTTCAGATGTTCAAATAATGTTCCAGGAACTTAATGAATAACCTAAATTAAAACTATTTATATCTAAATCCATCTTTTCAAAAAGTATGAAATTACTAGAACAAAAATCGAGTTCAATGACCGACAAGGAAATCTAGGTGTTATTTTCATTTCAATAATGTAGCCATTAATCCCTGTCATGAACTGATTAAATATAAATGGACATCGGTCTCCGGCACAATGTGTCCGTAATGATAAACAAATTACTGTTACAACTCTTTTCTTACCGGCCGAGACCGTTTTCGATTCGAATATGAAAAAAAAAATATACAACGTACGAAATAAAGGCTAATGGTGTTCGTATTGATTTTCACTTACTCTGTCGTGTTCGTTGGAGGCGAAAAATCCGTCTGGTTCACATGTATTCAGCCGTCGGAATATCGATTTTTTGGCTATCATCATACCTAGAAATAAAACCACAACAATTAGAATCGATAACTCCTTCTCTCTTTATTATTTTCACTGCGTATAACAAACATGCATAGTATTTACATGACATTGGAATTAAATATGAACTGGATTATTTACATATACGAATTTAGTATATACAAGAATCGGGTAAGGTTTAAAATAAACTATTTAATTTACTAGAACACTGTTTTAATTTTACGAAAAGACATGGCGCCACGATGGAGCAACACTGACGATAATACTGTTGGTCCAGTTTTATTCTAATATAAATGAAACCCTTTTAGTATAAATACATTACGTATCACTATATAACATATTCCTGAAGAAGCGATCAAAGGGGTGTGTTAACTATATATAATTTTGTTCTCCTATCGATGTTGGAAAGTCTCTTCGATAGCTCCTCCTAACTGCTTTTGTAGCCCTTTTATTTGTTAATTTATAATTCGGTGATGATAAAAATGTTCCAAAAATTATACTCTATGCCCTAAATATAGTGTTGTTTGTACCCTTGTCCACAAGTTTGATGATAATTTTCTCATGTGCATTGTTTTTATTCAAATTTCCGTGATATAACTTGTATGGAATCGTTTTTCTAACGTTTTAGTGTCACCAAATTTCAATAATCTATTGAAATTTGCTCTTATATTCCTATGTTAACCGTGAACCGCTTCCACTAGTTTAATTTGGTTCACAACAAACTCAGTCCATTTTTGATATCCTGATATCCTGAAGTGCTATTATTTTACCAATAATCCACGGACTGGGACTGTTTTAGTTCTAATAATTTATGGGCATGGGAGTATGAATACTTCAAATCCACCTCTAGTAACATTATAGCTTGAACTGCTAAAATTTTACCTAAACTCCGGTCCAATCCGGGATTTCGGCCAAATGAATGCATTAACAAAAATAGCCTTACGATCTCTCAAAATCCTACCGGGTGTAACAGTTGTGAAAGGCATACGTTTTAAAATAAATACTTTTAATTTACTTTAAAACTATTTTATTTTAATGGAGATAGTTGGCGACTTGTTGTGACCACTGTACGTCATTACCTTATTTTACACCTTTTCATTCGTCACATTTCACAACCAGAGCCATCAGTTCAAATGCAAACTAAAAAGAATTCTTCTCTCGGAAAATCTTGAATCCATCGAACATTCACTGCTGTTTACCGTTGAATGACCATATATCCTCAAAATGCAAAGAAAAAAATTAATTAAATTCAAGCCTTTAATAAGTGTCAATCAAATGCCATCATGGTTGGATTATGAAAAGCCAATATCAAATTACTTAATTCTTGTACATCGATAGTTCAATAGGCTATACTTCACCAGCTTAAGGGTGATTTATTTGATAGAAAAATGTGATATTATCAAGTTTTTACAGCCTGGTATGTGTGTTATAACATAAAGAAGATTCAATCATTTCGAACAATAGTTATGTACCGCCAATATATGAATCAAATGTTGTCACTGTTAGTAAAGTCAAGTAAGTAAAAGAAACTAAACAGATACATAGAGTAAGAATTCGTGGGAGAACTTGATATGTTAAAGAATATCTAAACACAGATTTTCCGAAGTACTTGCTGAATAATTGTAGTTGCATATGTATATAAGACTGTAATCCATCTATTTGAGGCACAAATACTATCAAACATGTAAAATTAATACTTTGGTAGCCCTGTCAAATACATTTATAGATGCCTCTTCAAATCTGCTTACAGGTACATCCTCAGGTTAATCACAAAATTTTTCAGTAGTTTTGCCATCGATACAATTTGATTTTGCTATTATTTTCAGAGTTCCGAAGTGGCGATTGTGCTATTATAGGGTATCCTTTACAGTTGTTACCTGTATTTATTAATTTTCGTGCTAAGTGTTATATCGATATCGATATTACTTAACGTTCTTCAGTATTTTATCACATTTCATAGTCTACGTCTAGAGTAGTCACTCACTTACATTCCATAAAAGTTAATGTGTGTAAAATTTTATAAAAATTCTATAGTAGTTCTAGTATTCTTCTTAAAATTATTTTTTCAGTTACAGCCACACAGTACACTCATTATCGACAAATCCATTGTAGGAAAACTTAGCTTATTTATCTTGATCCCAGTTCGATTTTTTCATTCCTCTTTTCTCTCCGTTGGTTGCACAAAACCAATTTTTTATGTGAGAATAAGATAAGTAATCAAATAAAATCGAAACGCGCTATAAAGTTCAAATTTTGGAATGCGGAAATGATCATTAGGAAACGGTGTGTGACTTCAATTTGTTTTATCTAACATGGTGAATATTGAAGTGTTGTGTTTTTGTTTTTGGTAAAATCTCAATAATCACACATTTAATTTTAAAATAAATGTATTTTTAATAATTAAATCCTAATTGTAATTGTAATTTGTCAATTGTAATGAATGTAATTTCTAATTACAGTCATCTGGCCCATTGCAAAAATGCTGAACTACATA
Source organism: Rhynchophorus ferrugineus (assembly GCF_030347505.1). Lineage (NCBI taxonomy): Eukaryota > Metazoa > Arthropoda > Insecta > Coleoptera > Curculionidae > Rhynchophorus > Rhynchophorus ferrugineus. The sequence continues at coordinate 17,631,525 of NW_027472590.1, forward strand.
TATTGACAATAAAGACAAATGGTGACTAACGTATTAGTGTAAAAACCTACCGATAATGGTTCAAAAGGTTTCAACTAGATGGTATCTACGTAGAAGATAACTAACGTCCCTGTTTATTTGATGAAAAGGTTTGATGAAGACTCGACCATTCATTAGACGTCATTCAACAAGCATTCCCTATGAAATAAAAGCTTTGGATTCTTGGATAAAAGATTCTTGGATCGCACCCAAAGAAAACAAATTTTACCCACGCGGCATCCGCATGTTGCCCAAAAGATGTACCAGGTTATGAATAGTTTTTCCAGTATTTCTCCCAATAAATATATAATAGTTTTTGTGAAATAAAACTTTTAAATATGAAAAATGAAGTTTTCCATATTTGTTCGCGAATGGTAGTTACAGTTAAAATTCGAATACTCTTCTTAATATATTTTCAAATTTTCAAAATTTTAAAATGTTTCAAACACACTCTATCATTCATACCAGGTTCATACCTATCCTCCATTTAGATAATGAGACTGCACACATTTTGATGATATATTCATTTTTAAATATTGTTGTATCCATTCTTGATGTGGTTTTTAAAATGACATTTCAATTCCATATTGAAAAAGCAACAGTTTTGATTATTACTAAATATTCAAACTATAGGACATCGAACTCAGCAAGAAAAAAATCTAAATATGTTTGTATATCGATCGTTTCTTTTCAACTTAAAAGCATTATCCTTTTTGATCTTTCAGCTTCGCATCATCTAACTAGGACTTTATTTATCCACCCAATCGAAATAACCATTAAATAATAAAAGAATTATAATATTTTTTACTATGAAACACTATAAAAAACATTACCTAGTTAATATATTAATAAACTAGATAACATAAATATTATCTAGTATATTATAACAGACAGGTTCTGTCGCCCTCAACCTTGTTTTCTTGTTTGTATTGACCAATATTGTTTAAGATAACATTTTTACTATAACAATATATCAAATTATTCAATAAGTTTTGTCACTCGATAAAAAAACACAATTTTCTATTTCGAAACATAACATAAATTCTTTTAAAAAAGTATTGGGTATTGATCAATATATTACAACGTGTTTACGACCTATCAAAATGTATTGTACCGACTCCAAAGTAGATCCATTCTGTAATAATACATTTACGCCAAGAAATAATCCTATTATCAAAATTTTTTTTAAAGGTATTTATTAGAATTGAAATCAGTTTTAGCTGAAAATACTCCTTTATGTCTTTTATTCGATGAAACCGGGTGCCTCGAGATGGTAATATGAGTTTTATACAGAAAAAGAGCCGGTAGAAGCCATATCGGCTGAATACGATGGGGTTTATTGAGTTTTTTCACAGAAATTCGCTCACAATGTTATTATTGTGAGATTTAGCGATCTCATGCTGCAATACCAAAAGTTTTCCTTACACAAATCTGACCTTTTTCTGACGATAATGGTCTTTATGTACTGCCTGTTGTTCTTCTTATAATTTGTAAATGTTACTTAGATTTTTTATTAACTTGAACGTGTTTTTTTCTGCTTCAGTTCAGTTGGAAGGCGCCACTCCGAATCTTATTGACTGATTTGCATGTCAAACTCACATATCCATGACTCATCGCCAATTCCAATGCGTTTTATCAATAAGGGATCGGCGACCTTATGGTATTTTAGAATTAGTCGAGCGATTCGTTCCCCCGTGCCATTTCGATTCATCGAAAATGGTACGAATTGTTTCGTAAGAGACAAAAATATCAGGGGTTATCTATCTCAAACTTACAAGACAATGTTCATTCATCTTCTCTTTTACTTTGGCGTTGTGAATTTCAGTTGAAACGTTAATTGCTGATTAAAGAGATGCTAATGTTTCACTCTATTATCTCAACCCGCTTTGATTGTATTTCATTACTCGTACATAAAAGTTATAGTATTGATTTTAATCACAAAGACTAATTTATGAACTGATAACAATTACGACAAAAAGAATTTTGACAATTCGTTTAAGCGAGCATTGAAAATATCAATTCACGGTATTTTTTTGATTCTATATATTTTGAAATACTTTTGTTATTATTACAAACTTGAAATAACAACAGCAAACAGTGAAGATGATAGAAAGTTTATACAATCAAGAAGTTGTCCGAGCCCCAGAAATTTTTAAAAAAAATCAGTACGATTTAATTAATTTTTAAAGGTAAATATTCTGTTGCTTGGTTTGAGAGTTATATATTTTTTAAATTATCATAATTTTTTAAATATGTTGTATCCTGAGGTTCAAGTTTTCAAAAGGTTTCAGCTGGTTAACGTGTGAAATTTTATGTTATTAAAAAAAAGGCAAATACTTATTACATAATTATATATAACACTCCTGATGCTTAATAAATTGGAATAAATGACTCATGGAATTACATTGTCTCAAACAAGAAAGCTTATGCTAATGCTGAAATAAAAATTAATTGTTGGTCTCCCTTTCCAACTTGAAGGACAAAAAACAAAACAAATATCTGAAATTATAATTGATAAACTTAATGATCTAGGAATTCACTTACTTGAATTTTACTTATATTAATTCTTAATCATATGTTTTTGTTATAACTATTGTTCGCCCGCTATCCTGTCAGTTTAGTATTTGTTTTGGTTTCTGTAAAACTCTGATAATTTTTTTATTATTATTTAATTATTACATTGTTACTAGTCGTTTCCGACTAACCTACAATTTGTCTTTATGATAACTTATGATACGAATATCTAGGTATATAACAAGGAGGAACCATCGGCCCTATGTCAGTCTCTAATGAAATAATGTTTATACATATCACTGCTGTATTTTTTATTATATGCACCTCACTACACAAGATCAAATGGTTTAATTCTTTTGAGTCTGTGTCCTGTTCTGATGGTATCCAAAAGCTGCAATACTTCAAAATTCGTATGAGAATGGAGTCTTTCCTCACGCCCCCTTGCAATTCTCTTGATTTCTTGACTAACTGTGGGTATCTGAAGGTCTCGATATAGAAAATTAATCCATCCTATAGTATTTGGGTGCGCCCACAATACCTCTTAGGACTTTGTTCTCAAAAATTTGTATTTTGTTTATATTACTCTGCAGAACATCCCCACAACTGAACTTCGTATGTCCATATAGGTTTCAGTATTTGCTTATATAATACGAATCTATTATGTAATGATAATTGTGATTTTCTTCCAGTTAGCCTGTACTTTTTCCTACATTTCAATTCCAGTTATTTTCTTGTCTTTCTTGTTTTACACCAAGATTTATTCCGAGATATTTAGCGTTGTTGCTATATGGAATGATAGTATTATTTAATGTTATTGGTGCTTGTACGGTCTGATTGTAGATGAACTGCACATGCACAGACTTCTTTCATTAATTTTTATTTTCAAATCTTGTGTCCAATTATTTATATTATCACTTGCCTGTTGTAATTTCCGTAAGGCTTCTTCACTATTGTCTCCGACAGCTTTAATCACAGTATCATCAGCAAACGTAGCCATCGTAATATTCCCCATTTGTGGTATATCCCAAGTGTAGAGTAGATATGTTAGAGCATTGGCCCCAGTACACCTCCTTGTGATACACCTGCTTTAGCTTCATTTATTGTAGACTAAGCTTCTCCTTGTTTGACTATAAAAATTCTGGTTGTAATGTACGATTTTAATAGTTCGGTGTATTGTTTTTGTAACATTTTCTGTAGTTTATGAACAAGGTCTTCATGCCAAACCTTATCGAAGGCTTGTGCTACATCTAAGAATATAGCTGAGCATACCTTTTTACTTTCGTAGGCTTTTTCAATAACATCTGTTATTCTCTGGACCTGGTCTATTATTGAATGCTTGATAATAAACTCAACCTGGTGTATGGCTATTAGGTATTTTCTCTCTATGATCGGTTTTATTCTCCTCGACAGGAATTTTTCAAAAACCTTAGATATTACTGGCAGCAGTGATATAGGTCTATAGGCTTTTATTTCGTTTGGTGATTTCCCATGTTTTGGAATCATTATAATAAACTCGTTAATGGTAAAATTTACTTTAAAAGATGCTTGTAAACAAGATAGAAGGCAAAATGTAGAAGACTTGAAGTTACGCTACGTCACTTTGTTATAATGTCAGTTCGTTACAGTGTACTTAGTTTGTGAACAATTATGTGATTATTATCCTGTTCGGTGAATATGCCTCCATAACCATAACTTAACAAATCATAGAACCTATTAGGTTATTTAGTTCAATTTTTATATTTTCATTTTCACAAAATAAAATATACTCTATTGAATTAATCAAAACATTTAACATTTTTTAGGCTTCTGTATAAATGCAATATACAAATGACAACATTCTATGGGCGTTCAGAAGGTCTTTAATTTCTAATAGAACTCTGTTAAAAAAACGCTTCATTCTGGTAAATTATCTAAAATATCTTCACCTAGAAATATTTTAAATTTATTCCATAACCTCAATGCAGGTGGCACATTTAATGAACAAAGTTTACTGAATAAAATTCGCATTTGTTTTCGTAAACGTTATTATTATGCTTCATTTAAGCATCACGCCATTCATTATCATTTGAAGCAATGCCATCAGGATGATACGGTTTAGATACAACCAAAATACATTGAAAGAAGTTTATTAAATGTTAGTAGAAACATGTGACAGTTACATTTTGAACTGTTATATTAATACTAACATTATCACTCACCAGATAATCATCAACCTAAAGAATAATATTATATTAGATTTATTTTGTTCGTATTTTAGTGTCAAAATATGTTAAAAAATTATATTATTATTTTTGTATTTTTTGGGCTCAACACCGACTTCAAAATGATCAGTTGGTAGTAGTTAAAATAATATTGTAAAGAGATAATCAGGTTTAGATATGTATTAATCTAAATTGTGTGTATATAGTAGAATATAAAATTCGTGTAGTAGATAGGTTAAATAAAGCCTTTAAAATGTTTTACTTTTGTGTTAAAAATCTAAGTTTAATTATTTTTTAATTTTTAGTGAGTTCTTTATTTATTTTTTGAAGTCGGTTCAATTTTTTGTTAAAATATTTTATTTTTCTATTTTTTACGATGGGTAGGCCAAGCAAAGGTGCAGCCCGTATCATTGAAAATAGGTATAAAGAAGTAATATTTGAAAATAAGGAGCGCTTCATTCCCCGGGGTCCGCTACCTAGGTGATTTGACAGAGGTTCTAACTAAACATCAAAAAATTGTCATCTCCGCCGGGAATCGAACCCGCGACCTGCGTTTAGGAGGTAAACGCTATAACCATTACACCATAGAAGCAATTGTCTACAACATATCTACGAAGTCTTATATGCTATAATTAGAGTTTCAAAAGCAAGCTGAATGGCTTTTGAACTAAACGACTTCCGATGTTCTGTCACAGTAGCTCAGCAATAACATTATACCCAAATATCTGATTATTTTAGATAAAAGATATGTGAAAACTTTGTATACGCATTTGTTGCATGCAAATTTGAACGTTTCCCTCGATTCACCAACCCCTTCCCCCAACAGATCCTGATTTGGTTCCAATAGGTCTACCTCGGAAGTGCACTCTTTCGAATATTGAAATCGGCGAACATACATTAAAAAATATATATATACAGCCGAACCTCCTAATTTTTCGAAGTCAATTAAAAATGGTGAATATGTCTTGGTAAACCATTTTGATGATGACTAATTTGCAAGAGTCATTTTATAAAATTCCAATATCTTTACCATTTACTAAAAATGAATATTTTTTTTATTTTAATATTTAAGCGCGTGCCGCTATGTATTTGGTAAATAATGAAGTTAGGTGTGGAAGCATCAAAATCATATTATTCTGTATGAGCATTAACTATGTATTTTAAAGTATATGTATGTATTATATACTACATACACCACTAGATATGAATGATAAAGTGGTATATGATGCTGTACTAAGACAGATAAAATGTTCAATAACTGCAAAAATTGTAGAACTTCGTGCAGAACAAAATGAAAAAATCTCCATATATGTAAATATTTTATGAATGTAGAAAAGTTTACCAAAAATGCCAATTTTTCAAAAAACCAATATATTTTCCAGACTAAGGACCTTTTGGTATTGGTGTAGTTAAGTGAAATTAGAGCGAAATGTAGTAGTCAAAGCTGTAAGGTCACAGAAGGAGGATTGAAGCTGATCAAAGATTTCTAACTATTCGAATTAGAAAATATTCGAGCTTTGAAAAATTACTCCAGCCTTATTTAACCTCTTTATTTCAGATCTGCCGAGAAAAGAGCACATTGACGTCGCGTTTTACGCTGACGATACTGCTTTCTTCACGGCCTACAGATTCGAGTTTACAATTGAAGAACGTTTACAGAAGCAGCTCGATCATACGGTCAAGTGGTTCAAATTCTGTAGGTTGCAAATCAACCCCCTGAAAACCCAGGCTCTCATTTTCCATAAAAAGCATCTGCCTTTCTAGCAGACTTCCCATCTCCATTAAATGTTTATTTTACAAGATGATAATCCGGTTCGTACCCCTCTACGGATCTAATGTCTACTTCAAGTTACACCCAACCAGGTGAAACGGCTTCAACTTTTCGAAAATAAGCTCCTCTTAGGAGAATCTTAAACGCTCCATGGTTTGTCAGAAATAATCAAATTCACAGGGAAACTGACACTCCAGAAATCAAGCACTTCATATCTCAATCATTCCACAATCAACAACTCAACTCAAGTTCTTTTGAAAACGCGCTTGTTCGCGAGCTGTCGACATGTTGGGAGCTTAGCACCGCGTCACCGCTAACTTCACCCTTTTCCAGGCTGAAACGACCTCATCCGTCGCTGCAGTCAGTGTTAACACAAGTTCGGGAACCAATAGAATCGCAGGTTTCGCTTTAGTGTATTGGTAAGCCCAAAGGCAGTCCCACATAACCCGGTTTAACTTGTCACTCACGTCACGCATTTCACCGCCTGGTTTTAGGCCAGAACAAAAAAGAAAACTATGAAAAATACCCCTAGAAACAGTGGTATACTCACAAATAATTCACGTATAATTAAAGCTATCCAGGCGGGACAACAACCACGTACATCCTTTAGGTCGATTCTTTAAGAAGGAGTTATATCGCGCAATTTTATAAATCCATCAATCCGATCGCATCAGAATATTTTTGTGATTGTTGACTGCTGTGATCATACCAATAGCCCTAATTTATTTATTTATATGTAATTTATTTTATAATAAAAAATGCTATTAAAAATACATATTCTCGGATTGGTTAATATAATAGTTTCCAATAAGCATTTATCTTTTTATGAGAAAAACGATTAATATAATGAATGTTGTATGTCACGTTTTTCTACGGGGAAAATATCAGGTGTTCGATATCAATAAAAACTATTGTATATAATATCAGTGTGGTAACATATGAGTACTATTACTTATGTTGTGAATAATTCTGTGGTATAATAAATACCGGGTGTTTAGTTTTATAAGTTATAAGTTTTTAAAGACACATGGATATAATTTAATAATTCTTAATAAAATATTAGCTTTGTTACAGATTTTTGGTTATTTATTGTTTTAATAAAAATACAATTAATGAGATTGTTTGATATATATTATAGTAATTACTAAACATATAACCTGTTACAGACACTTTAAAATTATTAATTAATTAAAAATTATATTTAAAATAGAAATATATCCACGTTTTTTTGTGATTTTAAAAGAATAAGATGCAGAGCTCCAAAACGTCAAATGACAGTTAAGTTTACCTTATTTATTTAACTTACAATTCTGAAGATTAAGCATATTACTACTGATAAACAACATATTCTTCATTGGAATCTATGCGAATCTTAACATGAAAAACTAGTTCTAAACCATGGGATATGTATCTAGTATTTTTAGTGCTAAGCAATGATCACTCGCAGTTTTAACAGTCTTCAAAGTTAAAAGATGCGATATTACTAGTTCTGGAGGGTCAAGAATAAAACAACAAACACAATAAGAAAACAGTCCAGCCTGGAATACTACAAAATACACCAAATGGGGAGTATTTAGAAACTTGGGAAAGGGCAATCTCTTACACTGTCATTTAAGCTTCTATTTTATTATACATTACTTATGTTTTTGTTTTGTTTAACATTAAGTAAAATAATATTAGGTAGAGCAAAAAATAATTTTTTTTCTAGATTTTTTTGGTTTCAGAAAAAATTATCGCATAAATAAAACATCGTATATTTATAGTAATATTTCTTCAATAAAGTCAAACTGTAGTGCATTTGGAAGGTAACAGTTTACAGGATATTCTAGACAGAGCATCATTCATTTACCTATTTTTGAATGTTAAAAGTTAATCCGCTTGAGACACCAGAAGGACATTTTCATCATATTTTACTTTTTAATTTTGAAAATGCAAAAATGATTCCAGGTTAAATATGAACTTCACTCTGGCTGGACAAACGTGGAAAAAGCATAAATTCTTAAATACATCCTGTCTCAATATCTTTCACATTTCATTTTACCATAAAACAGTCGTGAACTATTTAGATATGAGTATGAGTTAGAAATCATCCTAGACGACATTCTGTCTTACCCAACCTAGTTAATGGCGTGACTGTAATCATTTTCCTTGTCGGATTTTATACTCTTGTCTAGGAGAATCACAAACATAAATTTACGACCATACCCTATCAGGATTCAAACTCGCGGCTGTCGCAACAGTAGGAGGATCGTCCTTTACCAATGCGCCATCAAGCCGGCTTGAGCTGATTTTGAATTTGTAAATCGTTGCTAAGTGAAATAAAAATGAAATTTTATTTAAATATTTGTAGCTGTATTTAAAAAGTGTAATTACGATCAATAAAAAGGGAATCACATACGCCGATAATATACGGAAGAGGTTTTGGTGGAAGGTTTGCAACCCTAAAATCCGCATTGCTGCAAAGACAGGAGATGCTAAGTATTTGTTGGAACTGGAATAAAATAGTTCTTCATGAGCTGCTCAAACGTTAAGCCTGCCAGGTGACCAAAATTGATTTATAGCAAAGGTAATTCGTAAAGGGATTCTCTATCACAATTTTTAGTAGCGTAGCAAAAAATCAGAGAAATTATCAGGGAGTCTTGATACATTCACCGTATACCCTTCATTCACATGAATTTTACACTACAACTTGTTCCGATCTATGTGAAACACAAATCAATAACGGCACGTAATTTGTTGATAAATCTTGATCTTATCTGTGAAAACCTAGAATGAGTGGCTAAACTTTAGCGTATTTGATAATTCCTCCAAAATCAACAGATAAAAAAAACTATCACGTGGAAACGAGAAGTATACAGAAAACATTGCAGCTATAAAAGAATATGGAAAATTCAGAGATGCAGTCTGATCGGGTTCATTACAACCTGACCGAATCCAACAATTTAGAAATTTGGCCGTTTTGACATTTTGTGGATTTGGAGCTTCATCATGCTATGCGAGCTATGTTAACTCCTACTTAAATATCGTTTTCTATGTCTTCTTGGGGGTTGTTCCCTTCATCTTCCATCAAAAAGGCCAGTTCGTCGTTCGGCCACAGTCGTTTATGGAGTACTGCACACGTTTCATACGATAGACATGTTTAAACCATTGTAATTTATGTCTCTAAATTTGTTCGACAACTCTGGACTGATTATCGCCTCTTAAACGAATTACTATAGTTTTAATATTATCTTGGTAAAAAAAACATGTAAAATGTATCCTAAGCATCGCATTTGAAAGGCCTCAAGCTTATGTCAGATTCTAACAAAAGCATCTCCAGTGCTGGATTAATAAGACAAGCATTCGAATGAGGCGAATTTCAATTTTGATTGTAATATTTCCTTCCTTCTATACAAGTTATCTTGGAGAAACAAAAGCTTTTGCAGAGTTTATATTCGGTACAAGAACTTAAACTCCTGCACTTATTCTAACTAGGTCCCTTTGAGATTTACAATACTAAGCAATTCGTCAGTTGTTAATACTTTGGTCTTTTAGTCATGAATTCTCAAAGCATATGACTCTTTGGTGTGAACTATATCATGGAGAATGCTAGAAGCTTCAAAATTTGTATCAATGAAAATAGCGTTAACATCAGCAAAAATCAGGTAGGTCAAGCAGTCTGTAGCAATATAATATTGAATGCCATCTCTGCTTTTTTGTTTTTTTCGCATAATTGCATCTACTAGTATGTTTATAAAATATATTTAACAAAAAAATTGAGCCGACTTCAAAAAAATAAAGAACTCACTAAAATGTTAAAAATAATTTAATTTAGATTTTTAACACAAAGAAAAACGTTTTAGAATAAGATATGTAGGTAATAATTGTTGTAATAACTAAATAAAAATAAACAAAAAACTTACTTAACATTCTAAGCTAAATTGTGTGTATATAGGAGAATATAAAATACGTATAATAGATGGGTTAAACAAATTATTTGTTTATTTTTATTTAGTTTTTTCTTTGCGTTAAAAATCCAAATTTACTTATTTTTTACGATTTTAGTGAGTTCCTTATTTATTTTTTTAAGTCAGTTCATTTTTGTGTTAGATATTTATTCAATAAATTAGTCAGTTATTTTATTAAGTATTACAATCAATAACTCTAGTAAAAGTGCAACCCGTATGAGGAAAAATGGGAAGAAAGAAACAATTATTGCAAATAGGGAACGCTTCAGACCCCGAGGTCCGCTACCTAGTCTAGGTAATTTGACAAATGTTCGTCAAAACAAAACTAAACTAATAACGTTGCTGTCCCTGTTGGGATCGAACCTGCGACCTCCGCGTGTGAGCTTGACGTTCATACTGTTACACCACAGAAACAATTGGCTCTGGTATTTCTATGACTTTACACTGAACTACTTCCGATTTTTTTTCCGATGTGAAAATTTTGCTCGTGCCTTTGAAATTTAATGGTTTCCCTCCATTTGCCTCCTACCTCCCATCAGATCCTGGCTTGGTTCCAATGGGTCAACAGCGAAAGTGTACTCTTTCGAATAAAAAAGAAATCGGTCCATAATTGACGGAGAAATCGGCGAACATACATTAAAGAAAAAATACATCCGAATATAGAACCTCCTCTTTTTTGCTAATGGGCCCATAGTAAGATGGCCGAAGGTAATCATCTTCGAGGAGCATTTTCAGTTTCCAAAGCTATTCAAAAGGAGGGCCAGTATTTTGCATTCATTCAAACGAAAACGTTTACATTATATGTAAAATAAACAGTTAATTAAAAAATCATTCGTTTCACATAAACAAAAATCAATTACCTGGAGTTTGGACACCTCCTATGAATTTATGACCTGAGAAATAAATGGCATCTTTATTGGCCAAATTATCTTCAACTCCTTGAACTGACGGATTCATGTCGACCTGCACGGTGGGGGCGGTCATGTTGTAGTCCCAAAATGCCAGGGCACCATATTGATGCAGAAGAATGGTGCAGGCAACGTCATCTATAATGATCCCCGTGACATTGGATGCGACCGAGAAACATCCGATTAGTTGTCGCCCGTTGTTGTGAAGCATTAATTGACTTTCCAAGTCGTTCAAGTCCAAGAGACCTTCTTTGGTTTCAGCTATCCGAACAATCTGAAACAAGATATACATATCAATATATTAATATGGCACTGTTAAAGCATATATCGAGGAAGAAACGTTAGGCGTAATATTTTTGTGTAATATGCGCTACAAATAAATATATTCCAATAAAACGAAAAACGCTCAAATCAAGCAACCAGAAATAGCCGTCAGATCGGTGATATAATAGGTCAAATGGAAAGTCCCCGGCCTGACACATAGACGGCGCTACTAGAATTAAATCCATATGTGTGGTATGCTAAGTTTAGTTTTCCCCGTCTGGATTCGAACCCGCCACTTCCGATTGGGATTTTTTTTGGGAGCCGTGGTGAAATGAGCACCGAAGACGGTGAACACAGTGGACGCCCAAAAGAGGTTGTTACCGACAAAAACATTTAAAAAATCTACAAAATTTTGAATGACCGTAAATTGAAATTGAATGAAATTGCAGACACTCTAAAGATATCAACTGGACGTTTACACCATATCATTCACGAATATTTGGATATGAGAAAGCTCTGTGTAAAGTGGGTGCCGTGCGAGCTCACTTTTGAACAAAAACAACGACGAGTTAATGATTCGGAGCAGTATTTGAAGATGACCAAGCGTTATAAACCAGAGTATTTGCATCGATATGTGACAATAGATGAAACATGATTTCACTCCAAAGTCTAATCGCAAGATGAATCCGCTCCAAAGCGTGGGAAAACGCAATAGTTGGCTAGCAAGGTTATTGTGTCAGAAAAGCACCGTGTTATAAGCCAGTGAAAACGATGGCAAAAATCCATGAATTGGGCTTCGAATTGCTTCCTCATCCACCGTATTTTCCAGATCTGTCCCTCAGCGACTATTTCCTGTTCTCAGACTATGTTTTTAGTTAGCCCTAACCCACAAAAGATGAGTGTATAAATTTGACAGCTGTCGGATCATTAGTTTGTGAATTATAGCATTTTTAGTGAAGTAACTTTTGTTATTGTTAAAAAAATGAATAAAAAGAAATTTCGCGTTTTGATAAAATATTGGCGAGAGCTCACGTTTGAGTAAAAACAACGACGAGTTGATGGTTCGAAGCAGTGTTTGAAGATGATAAAGCGTAAAAACCCGAGTTTTTGCGTCGATATGTGACAATGGGTGAAACATGGATCCATCAATTCACTCCGAAGGCCAATCGACAGTCATCCGAGTGGACTACACACGATGAACCCGCTCCAAAGCGTGGGAAAACGCAACAGTCGGCTGGCAAGGTTATGGCGTCTGTATAGGTGTAAAGATAATACCAAGGGTATGGCCAGCATCAACGTATACTTTTTGAAAAGGTTGTTCTTGGGGACCTTTTGTCATAGTACCTTTTGTTAAATTTTTTCTGAACTAAGCGATTTGTTCGTAGAATGGATGATTTTTTACTTGACCAAATTTCCAATACAGACATTATTAAAAAAAATTCATGGTATAACAAAATAGGATAGAAAAACCGTAATTATAAATAACCGTATTACTAAATAGTAAATGATAAAAGTTTACACAAAGAAACGTCGATTAGACAGAAGTCTCCAATGATTACATTTAAAAGTATTTGTGTTTGTCTGATAGATATTATAGTGAATTAAAACAAGTAACAAGCTAATGATAAATCACGCACACTCATAACGAACAATCGTGAGTGACATCAATGTATGCTCGCCGCTAAAGAAAAATAAAAATAATATATGTATTACTACTCTTAAGGAAGCACGGTCGAATTTCTCCCATAGAGCGATCTCCAGTATCCTTAATAAGGGCACCGAAGTAGCCTTACGTATATATACTTATTATTATTTATATTTGTATATTTTATTGAAATAAGATTTAAATGTTTTAATATTGAATAAAACTAAATGAAAATGTATCTATTATTTACTAGGACTAGTTAATATTAATTTCTTGTTATATATTAATAAAAATATTTTAATATTTTTCTACTTTTTCTGACATCTTTCTGACAACATGGAGCTGACGGGCTTTGGCAACATATTCACCCAAGAAAAATATTACACTGTTTAAGCAAAGTATACAATGAATATTTTATGTAGAGAAATGACAAAACCATTACAGTGGAACTTCGGTTAGTTTGTTTATATCGATAGTCCACGTTATCATCAACAGATCTCTTTGATTGAAATATACGTAAGCACATAATACATTATTAATTCTTTAATCCCCCAAATTACGCATTTTCGATAATTTTTTATCTTTTATGTATTCTGAGACAATATCGAAAACAATTAATGGCATAATTTAACAGTTCTTTCAGCTTTAACCGGTTTTTAGCGATAAATAAAACCAGCTGTTTTTATAAATACGATGACGCAAAGTATCAATGTTTACTATAATGATTATGATAAACACATTTCCAACTTGGACAAAATGAATGGCCACAGACGTATTTAAATGCCTTGATCAAATGAAACCAGTCAGACGTAAAGTGATAAATTAACCAAATACGGTTTTTTATATTAGGAAACCGACACAATTAAATAGACTTAATGCAATTTGTTAGTGTTTACCAATAAAATAACAAATAAACATTTATAAACTAACGAGATATTTTGATTAAAAAATGTTAATGGAGTAAGTTACTTTTAATGGTAAATATTATTTTTATAACATCTTTTATTGGATACGTTTAATATAATTCTAATTTATAAATTTATTGCTACTTTTCAAGATAAACTATTGCAGGAAAGGCGCATCATATTACCCAAATTCAAATTAAAATAGACCAACTTAAGCTAAGGTCAATAATAATACTTATATACTTTATACAAGTTCATGTTCTTTAGTTCCCTTCACTCTCTTGATTTTCTCTTTGTTGTCCAATAGTTATATTACTTCCACATTACTGTAATTTACTGCGAAATCTTAGTGAATCCATTTTATTTAGAATAGTCGTTTATTCGTTGATTATATACTACTAGTAGGTTTGGTGTCTTAGTGCAACTCCATAAGTTCAACTAGGCTTTAAGCGCATTAAGCGGCTCCAGTGATATAACTAGGTTTCTGCCTTTTCGCCGTAACGCAAAATATTAAGGTGTATTTTCCAGTCTCTAGGTCATTTGTCGATATAATTCACTGCAACCTATAATTTTTCTATAGCTATGGGTAATAATATGTATTTGTCATAATGATTGTGTCGTCAACAAATGTTTAAGGTACTATTTCATTAGTTTTTGGGATACCGTCAGTACAGAGCAGGTAGTCAGTCAGTGTAGAGCCAAGATACTATCCTATGCAACTCCAGTCGAAATAGGATTTAATATTTAGAATATCCCACTAAAAAACGAGCACAAATAAATTTATTTTCGAAAAGATATGACAAGAGTTCCTCATCAAAATGATGTATAATAATAAGCCATATAACAATAACCTATAAGTCAACAGTAGAGTTATTGTCTAATTTTAACATAAGAATATAATTAAAGTTCTAGCTAATTGCTAACTGAAATCATTAATTAAAAACTTGATTTTAAAATGTTGCATTTGAGTTGATGAGATTTGGAGCTGATTGAGTCTGAAGTTAACTCTTTTGTTCAATAAATGCATATGTAACACCACTGGGAAATTTCTACATCTTGTTGTCTTTCCTTTCCAAAACTAAGTTAAACGCAGAATTTCAAAATAACAATTTTATCCTAGCTTTCTATCTTCATACTAAAATAATATCACTAAACAGTTTTCATAAGAGTTGAATAATACATTTGTGTTTATAATACATTTTCAATACATTCACTAGTGGTTCAGGTTTTATGGTAATTTATATATTAAAACGAAACTACTTCATCTTTGTGTTAATCACTAGCGATAAGCGTTTAACAATTCAACTATTCAGAAATATATACCACTACAAATATGTTTGCCATTTACGGATTATAAAGCAAATGTTCTGCTGTAGTTTGGTCATACCATATATTTTAATATATTGGAGGAGGATAGTAAGGGTTCGTAAATCAAGAACGACCTCTTTGTTCTGTTATATCTCTAGAATAGAGAAAAGTACAAACAAAACCTAATAGACTGACACTTATTTTTTCCTCATAGAGTGACCTGAGATACTTGTCTTTTTTCTATACACAAAATTATTTATTTTTTATTGCATCTTTATTTATTTACTAAATATTGTATAGATTTTGTCGCTTCTTTAAAAGTTTGATGCCATGCATTTGAATGTGTTAGCAAAGTGAGGTCTTATCGTATCCAGGGGTTCAAGCCTCTTTTTTTTTATACATTCTTTCTTGTATAGATAGTCTCCCCAAAAGTACCGAATTGAGAGCCTTGTTTCATCAAATAAAAAGTCTATCAAACTTATGTTTCTGTTAAGATAATGTTAATTTATCATAAATGTAGTAAATATTGTTGATTGGATTTACATATTTCCATCGTAAACAAGATATTTTACACCAAATTTAACAAAAATACTATGAAATTCAATGTTACAAAAATAATATCATCGATAGTAACCTTCAAACAGCTATACTGTTTGTATTTTGATAGCTAACCGATGTATCAATATTGAAAAAAAAAAATTCGACAAACTGAAAATCTATAACATAGAAAATAGAAAATGTTATTTTTATTTTTAGAGTCAACCACTAGTTATTCGGAAATATTTTCATTATATTTTTAATATTTATTTTGTTTGCTTTGACATCTAAAAACAAGATATATATTATAATCAACTAAGCTGATTTTTGAAACCAAATCAGATTATCTTAATCACAATAATGTTGAGTTAATTTCAAGAAATTTGATCATTATCAAAACTAGTGTTAAAGTCCACCAGCCGTGACTGTTAATGCAAAATATAGTTTCACTTTTTAACCTACTTTAATCAGTTGTCACAATATGCGAATTAACAACTATGCCTATCAATACGTATCTAATTATCTGTATCGAATAATTTAAATAATTAGGTCAGGCGAAACTTAGCAACTCCTTAAACGTACGCAAGATACGATCAGAACCTTGAACTTTAGATGATAGATGATAATTTTAATTTATGCGCATATCGTTAATGGAATACCATATATTGTTCTAGTAGTATGACCTTAAATATCGTTTTTGTTATTCAACATATGTCGTTTGCAGGCTTTTTTACTGTTATCACGAACAGCAACGGGTGAAAGATTTGGAGTGATTGTTGATAATATTTAACTACAATAAACAAGATCATTTTCGAAATAGAAATGAAGAAAATATGATCCTACGAGGGACTGTCGGAGTTAAATATCATTTTTGAGTTACTACATTCACCATTCAATGTTGAGAATTAATGAAGTTTATTAATAATATATGTTTAATCATTTATCGTATTTATTTCAGATTCGAACCGATGGTCGCATTGGAGATAGCGTCTCTGCACTGTTTTTCACTATAGTAAATACAGTTATGCGAAAAGTACTTAAAATGTGGAAATAAAATTAAAGTTTGCGTATTCTTCATGCTATAGTTCGCAATGCAAAGCCACGTGGATTGAAAATTGCTGAGGAGCAAAATATTAACAACTGACGGATTGTCTGCTATTGTAAATCTCAACAACATCCAGTTACAGAACGTGCAAGAGTTCAAGTACTTGGAGTCAGTAACTAAAAAAGAGTAACATTTTTGATTGAACTAATAAACCGAAACAACCAAGCTGCGAAGATTTCGCTTCTGTAAAATGGTGCGTGTAGAAAAGAGGAAATATTACAATCAAGACATAAAGGCCCAATGGTTCTGTAAGGTTGATGAAGTTTTTCAAATATGATGTTTAAGGAAAATTCTAGATGTTTCTATTCTTCTCTATTTCGTGATCATACTTGAAATGAAGTTATTCATTAGGATGCAACAATCAGGACATAGTTGTGGGGTACATTCGGAAATATAGATAATAATAGTTAGACTAGAATTGTTTCATGCCAGAATAGTGAAGTATATTTGTTCATTACAAGTTCGTTCAAGTCATTCATCCCAATTAACAGCGTGTTAGCTGAGAAGTAGACGCCCTCCCTGCCTGGCGGCAACGGATAGATGATAATGATAACTATCATTGCGTTTTAGAGATCCTTCAAAATTTCCTGGTAAATGCAAAACTATTTTAAACGCATTTATTGAAAATCTATTCTGTAAACTGTGGTTTTATTTTATATACACACATGCAAGTACATTTCATTAAGCCGTGTTAAATGACAAAACGTTTCATACATAGTCTATATTAACACTAATAATTTTATACAAATATTACAATTTGTTTATATTTGAAAGTCCCAAAAATACATGTGCAATACATTGAATGCACCTCAATTTCTTTCTTAACAAATTTACATTGAAATAAACATATTATAATTACAAAAAATAAAATACGTTTGTAAGTAACTAAAAAGTAGTTTTCATAAACCCGTAAATTTCATAAATAAAAATATATTAACCCCCTCATCACTTTGTTGTTTAAATCGCTCTAGAATGTATGCAAATTAGTTTGCGGCACCATAGCATATCATCACGAAACATTTGCAGTATAATTAGATATCCATGGTTGAGCAGGATAATAACTTAAAACAAACTTGAAAATTAGACAGTAGTTATTTAGAACGATTGTATTACTAATTCAGTAATTTCTGGACTTAATATTTGAAGAGATAATTTTCTAAATTAAAAAAAAAATGTTGCAAATTGGCTACTTAAGAGTATTCTGGTCTCAATTTATTTATGTCTACAATTTTGCACAAATTCGATAGTTAAATAAACTTTCAGTAAGTTTCCAAATTAGGTAACCGCAAATCACTAGAATACAAGCACGTAATCGCTAATTTCCTGCAAAATTATCACAAGATTGGAGGTCGAAGGTCTCTCAAAAATACATTTTCTGCATTCACATTTTCCTATTTCTTGAAAAATATGGGAGACACGAGCGACGAGCCATGAGCAAGAAGAAAGAATATCATTCATGTTCTTGTTTCTTAACATCTCACGATGATCCAGCAATAACAGTAACAGGTCATTTGAAAAATCCCCGGGCTACCCCGGTAAAACACATTTTTTTGGCAAAATTATTATTTTTACTCAACGTAATTCCCTTCAAGGGTGGTACACTGATTATAGCGACCCTCCAACTTTACGAAACCATTTTGTAGTACGATATGCCCTTTGCTTCAAAATAGGCCTCAGTTTCGGCGACCACCTCTTCATTCAACGAACATTTCTTCCCAGCGAGCATTCTTTTAAGATCTGAGAACAGGAAATAGTCGCTGGGGGCCAGATCTGGAGAATACGGCGAATGAGGAAGCAATTCGAACCCAATGAATGAATTTTTGTCATCGTTTTCACTGACTTGTCATACGGTGCATTGTCTTGGTGAAGTAGCACCTTCTCTTTCTTCAAATGTGGCCGTTTTTAGCCGATTTCATCCTTCAAACGGTCCAATAATGCGATGTAATAGTCGTTATTGATGGTCCTTCCTTTTTCAAGGTAGCTAATGAAAATTATTCCATGCGCAGCCCAAAATACAGACGCCATAACCTTGCCATCCCACTGTTGCGTTTTCTGCACTCTGATGACTTTCGATTGGACTTCGGAGTGAAATGGTGGAGCCATGTTTCATCCATTGTCACATATCCATGCAAAAACTCGGGTTATTATGTTTGGTCATCTTCCGAATCATCAACTCGTCGTTGTTTTTGGTCAAAAGTGAGCTCGCGCGGCACCCACTTTGCACAGAGCTTTCTCATACCCAAATATTAGTGAATGATATGATGTACACGTTCAGTTGATATCTTTAAAGTGTCTGCTTTTCATTCAATTTCAATTTACGGTCACTCAAAATCATTTTGTGGATTTTTTAAACTTAATATTAGGAATAACTAAAAAACATATGGATATAATTCTAGTAGCGCCATCTATGTGTTAGACCGGGGACTTTTCAATTAACTTGTTATCGAAAAATATCGGAAGATAAGTTAATAAAATACAACATATACGTCTCTAATAAAGTGATACAGCGCGTTATCCATTTAACATCCATAATGGGGGTGTCTTGTTAAGTACATCAAAGGAGTATCAGTACACCTCAATATAGTTGACTAAAACATTTACGGCAATCTGATCTAAGTAATGGACAGATATAGATCTTACAAGAGATTTTAAACATCACATATGTATAAGAAAACTCTTAAGAAATACATATTGCCCACTGGGCAACTTGTAGAAAGAAAAGAAACTTACAAAATTTGAAAAATTCCTTTTTGTAATTTAAATCGACAATGGACCGTCGAAATTAATCCTCTGGAATCTTCATTTTCAAAGCGCAATAATTTTTGACCGTGAAAATTAATGCTGCTTAATATTTACATCAAAAACGTTCAATGAAAAATTCCTTCCAAAAAGCGGTATAGTATTGCTTCATTCTATAAGTAATACTAGATACAGGCGCCTTTGCAGCCATATAGTAGGGGTATTTGTATTTTTATATGTATTGTATAAATTAATTCAAATTAAGAAACTTGTTTTTTTTATTGTTCTGCAGCAGAGGTGCTGTGCAGAATTCGATATATGAACAAAAATATGTGTCTTCAAGTTGCATGTTGCAAAAGGTCAATTTGGATCGTAAATGAATACAACGTGACTACAATTTTAATTGCCTATAACTTTGCTCAAGCTCAAGCAAAACTCAGCTAAACATTACATAACCAAGATGCCGACCAATCAAAATTGTAGCCGGACTTTTGCCCCACCTGTTACGAAAACAGTTTCCATATATCTGATATATAGAAGATATCTGAAGTCATATACATTAAAGCCTCTGAACCATTTTTAACTGAGTGACTGACAACCGCTGAGTAGTTTTCGAGAAAATATATTCCAAAAACGATTTAGACTTACATTCTCACCTTCAGAAAATTGAACTAAATGTAGGTGTTCAAGTTCGAAAGAAAGACAATTATTAGCCTAAAGAAATGTCATATTTAACATATGGAATTTTAAACAATCAATTCTTTATTTTATTTTAGCATTATGCGAAATATTCTATTGTTTAGTTCTAGTACAATACATATCATTTAAATCAGGTTAAAATGAATGATTTCATCTGGATTTTCCAATGTCTCGTTTGAATCGCCAGATTTTTTCGTCATCTGATTCAGATTATTGATCTTGAGACCACATTTATGTCTAAATATAACATTTTTTCGGGTCAAGTCTAATTCATTATGTCACAAACGCGGAGGAATAAAGGTCGTTTAAGTATTATATAAATAAACGGAAAATTATTAAAACACTATACGATTGTGTAAACTGTGCTGTTGTTTTTCGAATTTCAATCAAGATTTACCAACTGTTCTGTATCGAATTCTATCATTTAATGTTTTATTTTATTTTTAGAGCCGAATAAGATACAATTTCTACTCGTTATTTCGGATAACTCAGGGACCAAATGTAGAAAATTTTTCTTTCCTTTAAATAAATCAGTGAATAGCACAAACCCGTAATTTATATTAATGCTTTAAGAAAGAGAAAAGCAGAAAATAGAAAATAAGAAATAGCAGCACTAAATAGAGCTTAAGCCATTGGTTGAAATTCGACCCTAATTTATTAAGTTAATTAGATTTTCATTGAGAAATTGTAGCTATTATTGTATTTTTATTACGAGTATCGATACATTGAATGGAGGGAAAAGTAATTTCGTATTCAGTATTTTTCAGATTTTTCGCAGCGACTTTGTTTCACAGCTTTTGATTTTGATCTGGAGGATCTTTTGATGTTTCTTTTTATGTTGCCTACATTGTAGTGGTAAAAATTCAACATATACACATAAACGGAATACAAATTATCTGACTAGTTCTTAGGGTTCAAATACAGGGTGATATAAAAAACCAGTAAGTAGTCTTACTTCCCGAATATGAAGAATACTGTTGATAATCAAAATTAATCTTCCGGAATCTCCATTTTCAAAGAGCAATAATTTCTGACTGTGTAAATTAATGCTGCCTAGTATTTACATAAAAAATGTTCTACGAACAATTCCTTTCAAAAACGATATAGTATTACTTCATACAATAAGTAATACTAGATATAGGCGCCTTTGAAGCCATCTAGTAGGTATATTTGTATATTTATAAAATGAAAAAATAATTTAAATTAAGAAAGTTGTTTATTATTGTTCTGAAACAAAGGTGCTGTGCAGAATTCGACATATGAAGAAAAATATATGTCAAATTGCATATTGCAAAAGGGCAATTTGGATCCTAAATTAATATAAAAACAACAGTTTTCAGATATCTGATATATAGAAGATATATGTAGATATATACATTAAAGTCTCTGAACCATTTTTAACTGATTGACTGACAAACACTGAGTAGTTTTTGGGGGGAAAATATTTCAAAAACGATTTATCTTGCAACCAGTCAATATAGTTCTTAAATATACACTCCCACCTTCAGAAAATTGGAGTAGATATAGGTGTTCCACTTAAGACAACGAATAGTCTAAAGAAATGTCATATTTAATATAGGGAATTTTAGACAATCAATTCTTTATTTAGTTTAGCATGAAGGGGACCTTTTACAGTTTCTTTTCCCGTTGCCTACACTATAGTGGTACAAACTCAACATATACCCATAAACGGAATACAAATGATCTGATTAGTTCTTAGGGCTAAAATACAGGGTCGTATAAAAACAAATAAATAGTCTTCCTTCCCGAATAACAAGAATACTGTGGATACGAACTTACAAATACCTTGTTGTGCTGCTTTTGTTGAAATGTTTACTATAATAATATTATACTGTAATACAAATAATATTTATGAAAATTGTTTAATTTTTCGTTTTTGAAAATTATAATGTTTTTTCTTTCGTATAGCTTAGCGGTCTAATTTGTTACAGTATTCAACTATTATTGAAATAATTGTGACATGGAGAATGAATTATGACTTGAAAAAATATAAAATTTTGCATTGTATGGAATGTCTGGTGAAGTTAGGCTAAGATAAGAAACCGAGCAAACATAAAACACGTGTTCTAGCAAAAAGGATGTCTCATCGGCTCGTTATTGAGTGTTCTAGATAATAGGAGTACAGGTACCGAGGCTAGACGAAGCGTGGCAGAAGTTAGACCTGGTGGAAGACCTCTTATGGTGGCTATAACCATAAAATTGAAAATGGCCCGATATCGTGGAATTTTCAAGTATTTATTAAGAGCCCTTAACGCACGTGTTTCATCGACGTGAGAATTTCCCAGTTGGAACAGGTTTTCCTTCCCAAAATTCTGGATGAATCGTGATGCAAAAAAGGGTTTCTTGAACCAGTCTTCTCAAGCACCATCAAAACCCCGGAGGAGCTTCAGCGATAAAATACGATGCAAAGAAAACGAGAACCGCAATTGGCAAAATAATTAGAGAGTATTAAGAGAATTAACAAAATACAGAATCACCGAGAATTTGCCATCAGAGTTAGACAGAATTAAGAACAAAAGAATTGTCAGAACAGAGTAAAAAAATTTGCACAAGAATTAAAGAACTAAGAACAAAACCTCAGAATTAGCAAAAGAATTACAGAATTCGTCAAAAATCTGAATTAAGAAACAGTCAAGATTTGGTCAGAATTAAGGAGAAAAAAATTATCGAGAATTAATTAGGAATCAAAAACAGTAGGATTCTTGTATGTCGTGTCATCAGTTGGGTCCAATGACAGAATCAGTATTATTCAAAACCAGACAGACGATTTACTAAGTAATTTCCAGGTAATTAATAATTATTTTCACCATTAGGTATCAGTCTAATATCTTTAATTGTATATATTTTTATAATATTCATTTAAATAAATAAATAAATTCGCTTTGCATATTAATTTACGCAAAGAAGGGAGAAAATAAATTGCATTTTATGTGCAACATTATTTTCTCCTATTAACAACTCAACACCTTATATCTCTTTAAACTCAAATATGTATTTTCAAACAGCGTCACGTGCCATTTATAACTGGGAGATCAAGACATGTCAGAAAAATTGGACATGCGAAAAAGTAAATCAACAATATAGGAGAGCGTTCTAATGTATGCTGTTGTATATTGCACAAACCATTAGTGGAGCAAAGGCTGCAGAAGACGGGCGATGCAATTGTTTCATGTCACTCATTACGGATCTAATTCGATTTTGTACGGTACTATGTTACTGTGGATGAAACCTGTGCATTTAGCACCAAAAATAAAGCGAATTTGCATTTGTCGAAAAAGACACGACCAACGTGTTTTAGGATTGGAAAAGAATGCTTTCCTCGAAATAAAGAACAACTGCAGTCAAATATTACACCAAACTTCTTGGCTAGTCAGAGGGCAAAATTCTGGATTCAATAATCTGCCTTGAAGAAAAAAAAGCTCTAGAAATATAAACACCTTTAGAAATCAAGCAGAAATATATGGAAGAAGTAATAAAGAAATGTCAGTTCGAAAAGTTGGTATTGAGAGCACATGTAATATAGAGATATGAAAAATTAGCTTTTGCTGCTGATGTATTGACAACAGTTGATAAACCAGAACACCAATAGATAATCCTAAGTAAATGGTGTTAAGAAAATACGGAATGATATTCAACCATAGTAAAACGAAAGGTATGATGATGGAAGAAATATACAAATTGAAAAAGTAATGGTGGAACAAGTAATTCACTTAAATTTTGAACAGAAATTGAATGTAATAAAAACTAGGAGAAGGAACTTAGTGCTTTTGTGTGTATTTGAAAAATTATGAATTTAAACTTCAAAGTGATGTAGTAATGTCTTAATAAAAAAGGGTAATTGAAAATAAAGAACACACATATATATAATTTTAACATTTGGCCGTAAGAGAGGAGTTACTGTTAAAAAACATAAAACCAATCTACAGATATGAAATGCATTAGAAGATTAAAAACTAATAAGGAAGTAAAAAGAAAAATAAGGCAGAACAATTACAGGCAAATATACAACTACAACCTTCTAAACCAGCGGGATGGCAAAATTCGTAAGAAGAAACCTGCCTTGAAGAAAAAACCCTGTACAGAAGGACAAAAGTTGCTATATTTAGGGTACAATTTGCTTGATCATCTCCACTATTCTCCTGATTTGGTAAATTCAAACATTTTCATTTTTCCCAAAGATGAAGAAATATTTGGAAGCGCCTCGCGTCCAATTCTTCTCTGAAAATCATTGACTTATCAGGCTGAGCACTTTTCATTTTAACCTCGTATTTATAGGACATTTCGCTATCGCTTCATATTTCATGGGATTAAATGCAACCGTAGAAACGTTAAGTTGCATTCCACACTATTTTACTCTTGTAGAGATAGATCACGTTAATCAGTTTTAATGAATGAAACGCGCGGCCTTCTACTATTTTAGCATAAACAAAAATCCAACAATCAAATCGCCTTGATGTCTGGTCCATAAATGTGTCAATGACTCCGCGGAGAGATAGGCGAATTAAAATTTGCAAATTAAATTTGGCAACCAGTTTAGCGAAAGTCACAGAGCATTAAATTAACCGAACACAATACATAACATTTTTGCAAATGACTACTACCGAAAAAGGAAGGATTTGTTTTTTTTTTCTTTTGGTGATTGATTAATAGCCTCGTTCTACTTTTTTTTGCAACACGTCAAAAAGATGAAGCTAGGAGTGGGTAAATGTGGTGCGGTGAAAACCAGGTGGGATTAATAACTGCGTCCTAATAATAATGATAGTTGTTGAGTCTTGCTGCGATTGGTAATGACATAGTTTACAAATGATTTAGCCGCTTTCAGTTTAAAACATCATATGTTATATAAGTATTGTTTTTATAGCTCTAGTGGACCTTAAAGTTATGCTCTGTATATTTATATGAGATGAGAAAGATCTAAAAGTACATTCTCTAAAAAGATCATCTCCCGATCTAAAAATAATATGGCTGCCACACGAATTAACTGAAAATATAATTTAGAACCGTTTCAACATTTTGGTTTCGTTATCAATATCACAAAACTCTTTCTTTTGTATCTGAAGAAGATATAATAATTTTATGCCTAAATAACAATACTTCAATACATTGACACTGAAGCCGAATATGAAGCGGGCTATGAAGTGATATGGATATGATGGGATCAGTAAGGTGTAGTGCATTATGAGCTGCTAAAACCAAATTAGACTGTTGCTACAGATGTACACCGACATCAATTGAACAAATCGAATGATGTATTATTGCAAAAAAACTAGCAATAGTGAATCACAGACGCAAATTCATTCTTGTATGACAAAGCTCGTACACATGTTGTAAAAGTTGTAAAAGACAACACAGAGAGCGAGCTCTCAAGTAAAAATAGGACGAAGTAATTTGCAACATGAATATATTCGGAAAGATCTAAACCGTTAGGTATATATTCCTTCCAATTACGTCTTGTTCTTGTCGATGGCTCATAGCCTGGTCACCATACTACTTCTTGTGAAGATACCAAAAACTAGATCCATTCTTAGATGACATAAAAAACTAAAATCTTGAAGACACATAAATATATGCATCAGTTTCTCTGTATAAAGCATAAAGTTTATAAAAAAACATATTATTTACTTATTTATTTACATGCCTTATAAAAATAATTGTGCATATCGTTTCATCACGATGAAAGCAACTGGGTTATATTGTCATGATCATATGACTCAAAACAAGAGATCAAGGGATAAAGTGAAAACGACTTTCGCAAAAAAAGAGAGAATAACAGCTGTGAAAGCATACTTAATAAAATGTACATGTAAGGCAATATATATTTGAAATCATAAAATCACATTTTTCTTAACTAACAACAAAACTTGTTAATTAGGTATTAGTAAGAATTTCCTAAATATTTCTCACATAAATTGTGCAATGTTATTTTGTAATGTCGTGTTTCTTTTAATTAAAAACTGGGGAATTAGTTTATAATATAATTTTAAAGTGGTATTAATTGCAATTTGTAAATTCGTTTCTTGAGTCAGATAATATTTTCCTTCTCTTTTTATTCTAGTTAAAAAAAGAGAATGCTGTCTGATAAGTTCGAACGTGTAACCGAACTAGCCTGCTGAGACATGGATATTTCAGGACAATATGACCAATATACTCAATGGTAACTCATGGCAAGATGATAATAAAAAGAGTGTTATGACAAAAAAACATAAACAAAGGAAAAGGGTAAACGTTGGAATAACAATTGATTAAGTTTTACTAGTCAAAACATTTATTAATAATTCATTGCATATATATTGTCACTCATGCTACAAACAGGAATGGTTAATAACAACTTCGGTTTGGATGAACTTGATCAGATATATTAAAGAAGAGATTTACAAATAATGAAATTGTGAACAAATGTTAGATAGATTGGAAATTAACACCTTAGTTATTCATTTGAATGAAACTTTCTGAATATGATATAATTCAATGCTGCCAATTTCTAAGATAGACATGAGAGTGGTGAGTATATAATAAATATATAATAAATATGTGATAACTGTAGGAAATATTATTGTAGAGTGTAAAAGATTTATGTTCATAGATATGTGTGTAATTGTTCAGAATATACATGAGTATTTGGTTAAAGTGTGTTAGGAGAGAAAGAATAGTAACTCTTTTGTAGATATGGAAAATGCATTAAGGAGAATACAATGAATTAAATCTAGTTTTATCAAGAAAGACGTATACAGGTATTAACAGAACAAACTAAGGAGAAATACAGATATCTTTACAAGGAAATACTGTACCCAAGGGCACAAGAACTAAGCGTAAAAGGTAAATATACTCTCTAATGAAAATAAAATATATTACTTGGATATACAATTGTTAATTAGGTGGATTAGGCCTCTAGGGGATATAAATATATATAAAAAATGCGCCTAAAACTCTAACTCATAGGTGATATGGAAAAGAGTTTTATGTAAATATAATCAGGCACAATCCTAAACTACAAACTACTATAACTACGTACATAATTGTAGTTTTAAGTCCTTCGATAATATATGCATTAGAACTACTATAATGCTAAAATAAATTATATTGGATAACAGTGTTTTTGTTTAATTAATTTATTTACATTATAATTTTGTTGTATGTAAAACTCAAACTGAACTAAAACTCAGAGTTGAAAATTGCGAGATTTTGACTTTGGACAACTGTATTCCCAATATTAAAATCTTATCTTGAAAAAAGACGTTACAAAGTAAAATGTAATTCCGACACATCTCAAATGCACCAAATTAAGTAACTACCACAAGGCATCTACCATTCCTTGGACACATGAGAATCAAATATGAATTTAAAAAGTTAAACTTTATTAAAACTGATATTTATATATGGATACTTTCTATGAACTAGATTACAAATATTTCTTAAAATTATTTAATATTAAAATGTTTAATTCAGTTTAAAAAAATATACCGTTTATTTTGTACATTTTAGAATTTCTACTTAAATGGCTAGTAATAAATAATGACTAGTGAGTATATATTTTAATTTTGTTTCAAAAATATTTCACCACTTTTTTTCACACTATTTTTTAATTATTTTACTGGCCATTTTTTCTGCGTATAACTGTACAATTAAAAAGGTTTAAGTATTTCTATCTCTGTTCCTCCTTATAACTTGTTGAGCTGGCCTAAGATACGTTATTTCTACATATCCTATATTTCGATTTTTCGCATTTTATGTCTCACAGAGATAAGACATGAAAAAATCTAAACTTTTGTTATTATTTCCAAACTCAAAATTATTTCTTAACATACCCTCTCTACTCATTCATTTTCATATCTAAATTTAAAACTTTACATGATTTTGTATTGTATTCTACAATTTTTTTCTGTTCTTTTTATGCCCCCTGCATTATTGTTATTACCTTTTTACTCATTATCATTAATATTCTTCAAAATTTGCCCTTAATATTCTATAATTTGACTTTTTTCAAAGACATCTGTGTAACATTGCATTTCCTCTATTTGGTTTGGGTTGGGAATCTACAGGAAATGGGATCTGACAGGAGAAATATTATCAGCCAATGGAACAAGGATGAGCAAGTGATAAAATAATAACAGCAATTGAAGGAATATGTAAACCAAACATAAGTGCTCTAAGTATAGACAATAAGAAATCACCTTTGGAATTCAATGAGAACGAAGATATAAGAACGATTTATATAAAACAGAAATACCGGAATGAGCTTGTGTTCGTGAACTGATAATAATTGATGGTTTAGCTTATGTAACTTCAGCTTAAGAAAGCTAACCCAAGCATATGGAACACGGTACTAAGCGAATATGGAATGGAACCCTATCATAACAAAATGTAAGTTATGGTTATGACGGTGGAAATTAATTCTCATATAAGAAAAACCATGAATTTATACTTCACAGTGATTAGTAAATTTATTAATAAGAAAGAGAATATTGGGTAGAAGCAATGAACAATAGGCCAAATTTGTTCATAGAACATGAGATGAAACCCATCAAATTTAATACACATATACTATTTAGAGTTGCAAAAGGAATTATAGATAATTTATTAATATTTTTTATAAATCACAAAACATAAATCCTTCTTAATAGATATGTATACGTCGCATTTTAACAAAATTTGTTTTAAATTATTGCAAATAACAACAATTATTTTTCTAGAATCATTAGTATTTGCTTGGATCTGTCATTTTGTTAATCTATTTTAAACAGATTATACATTTGGCAATTGTTGGAGAGCAAATGATGGTACACTCTCAAAAATACTGTAATATATATTAAGTAACACGCAGAAATGCAATGTTATTTTCATTTAGTTGGAGATATTTTAGGACAGATCATGGACCTGACATCAAATAATTATGTTCAGCCTTTTTAATTTTGTAATGCAAACTATTTACCATAGGAATTACTTTACACATATTAATAAAGCATAATTTTTAATCTGATATTATCATATACTCCTAGAACTACAAATTATACTGGTCATAAATTACAAAATAACCTGTCATTTTGATCATTTTTTTGTATATTTGTGTGTTATTTACGGTTGCTGTAGCTAATAGAAACTAATGAGAACCAAATGATACAGACAAACGGAAACATTGATGAGTTAACAATTTCCGCTGCAATTTAGAATATTTTATCATAAATTGTTGGTAACTATTAATTTGGTAGGTTAAAAAAGGTTTTTAAAAAGTGCACGAAATGTTCAATATCATATCTATCAAAGATATTATTATGAACCAATCATTTCATAACAAAAACAGGTACATACTACAGTTTTCAATAAGTTAACGGAATGGAAATGAATTACTATTTTTAATGTATTGCTGTCATAATTGTAGTACTAACATACCTCGTAACTGCACTGTAACATAATGTATCGAAAGTTTAGCATCAGATATATATATAGCTGGGTTAAGTTCTAGTCAGAATTTAATTAAAAATATTGTTTATTGCACCTAGTAGGCCGCCTTGAGCTTCTATATTTCGGCTAATTCTTTATTTTTATGATGGTGGATTAGCAATCATGTTATTCTTTGCATGGCCATTTTAAACGAACTAATCTACTTGCAAAGGCGCAGTGGTTAAGGCTACCGTTGCAATAGTGGCGGGTTAGAATCCTGTTGGGGCAAGTGTCATTATAGGCAACAATGAAAAATTTGACAAGAAATAACCATATCAGTCACGCCAGTAACCCGGGTAAGGTCGGATGACTTCTGGGATGATTTCTAAGTTGGTCATTGACCAGGCGGTAGACCTAATACCGAGGACCGTGGTTCGGGGCCCATATTAAACAGTAGATCCAGTCCAGATAAACCCTCGTTGATAAAAAGGAGACTTTAAAATTCATAAATAAAAATCCACTTGCAAACCACCGTTTTTTTGGAGATGCAAATGATTCTGTAAAAAAATCAATTCTATCAATCATTTACTACATGAAACGTTACAAAAATGTATTGAACAATAAAAAAGCTACAACAATCTACCTAAATTTATTAAAAAAGCAAAAACCCTTTGCTATGATCGTCAATACCTTATTTGACTACCCAATAGTAATAATGAATCTCTTCGTAGTGTGAGATGTGAGATGATGGCCTTATTATCATAGCACAATTGATGGCATACATTTGACAATAGAAATAAATAAGATTTAAAAGACCGGTATCTTTTTTAATCAAGCCGTTCTCCTGACATTTCCGACTATTTTAATTTTTTTTTTTGATTTCTTTGGTAACAGGGCTATACTATGTCGAAAGAACCAGGTTGGTGTGGCAGCGATCCAGCAGATCGATTCCTTAGCACTTCGAACAATAGTCTTTTTTGCAACAATATGTCATTGAATTTATTCCATACATGTTGGCAGGCTTTCGCAGTAACAGCTTCATTCAATTTCAGTAGCTCATAATCACTACACTTTGCTGAAACCGACGATATGGACATTCTTTATGAGTTTACGGCTAGGATTTTCCACTTCCACCGTCCTGGTCCCAATTTCCACCGTCCAAGTTGAATTGGGATTTCGTTCAATAAGTCTTACAATTCATTGTTTTTGAATTATTTAAGTCCTCCAGGCCGGCCTTTGTCATTGATATCAAAATAACAAACTTCAAATCGTTGAAACCAAAACCAACAATAGGGATGTGACGGAACAACGCCTCCACGAGTTTCTGAACGTGTCTGATAGTCTTGGGGAGTGGATATACTCAACTACGATAAGAAAAGTAAACTTGAAATATATAATTTTCAGCGATCTACGATTAGCGTCTGTGTATACTGAATAATTCAATAATGCTAAATGAAAAACGGTTGTTTGAAGTAAAAAAATGTAAAAATGTCAAATGTAGATGTAGCACAACCCGTCGATAAGGTTTCTTCGATAAGGATAAAGAAATCTTCATCCAGATTTATAAAAATGATACGTTTATTGTGAAAGAAATCTGTTTTATTTCAAATAATGCTGATCGTTGAAATGTAATATGAAGTACTGTTTAGATAAGGTATATACTCATTCAGATTAAATATCTGAACAGTTTTAGCGGTTTAAGCCAATAAATTTAAGCTAATAGGTAAATAAAAAAGAATTTTCTGTGGCCTATTGTGACTTCATGATAAAAAATGATTTACAATCATTATCAAAAAATCAGGGGTTAGTACATGGTACCAAACAGAAATATTCATGACCATAAACTCTTGCTGGGTATATGATGGAATCGGTGTCTTACCAACTACTATAACCGAATGAATATGTTGCTGCAGATAACATATATACCACCATGAGTTGAAATTGAACGTCGTACTGTCAAATAATTTTTAAAACAGTTACATCATAAAATCATAAGAATTTTCTGCATATTATCGTAGCCACCATCACTTAAACTATCAGAATATAAATCAAGATACTTTGGTGTGATCTGCAGTACTGGATGTGAATACAAATGTATATTAAGTCAGAAGAATGTTTTATCTTTTTAGGCTATCCAGGAATTGAGACAATTTTTGGCACCTTTATATAATATGAAGTACTGTTTAGATAGGCTATATACTCATTCAGATTGAATACCTAATAAATCCATAAAAACATGTAACCACTACAAACATCTACATGTCGTCGTGTGGCAAAATCGATTTATGCCCTCAATTCAGAGCCTTGGTGCTTTTCTAGATTTTATATAGACTTATAAAATCGATCAATGTACTTCGATAAAAAATCCCGATATATAACGTTAGAAGAGAAAAATTAAAAAAGAAAAAAATATATAAGCAATTATCAAATTGCTAATAATTTTACTGGAACCTTCAGATAAGTTCTGCAAATATTATTAAACCGCAACAAAAAATGCTTTTAATAACGGACATTTTCCTACGTTCATAGTTGGTGCGGTAGCAGGAAGTTTTCTATGGTTTTTGGTTATCTAAAATTAGACTATCAAGGATAGTGGAATTTTCTATGATAAACTTGTGATAGTGCCAGCTATTTTAATATAATTAATGCAAAAGTTGGACATTATTCGTTGCTAAATAAAATATTGTTTTATTTAATCATTGGTTTGAAGCCAGACTATTTTCAGATTTAGGTCACAGTTGATCTGGATTAAAAGGCAACCTATTGTTTATTAAGGATCCTAATAACGAAATAAAAGCTTAGCGCTGACCCAGGGTCAATATAAAGCGGTTTGTATTATATATCATTGACAGGTATTCCCTACCCGCCCTCATTGGTTTATATGTGTAATTTGGTACATACTATATGCTTCAGTCCACCTATAAGAGACGTAAGAGGAAACTAGGTACGCAATAATCAACAAGAATAAACTTATATACTGAATACTTGGAAATGTAGTTTTATCATTCCACCAAAATCACTAAATGAATTAAATTCTTATCGACCACTTTCACTACTGTCAGTAATATCGGAAGTATTTAAAAAAACTCTTGTTAAAAAGATTTAAACCGATCCTAGATCAAAAAAATCTAACATCTGCATATCAGTTGGGTTTTATAAGCAAACAGTTAATTATAGAAGAAGACTACGAATTGAAAAAGTCTGTTCAGCTATATTGTTGGACACAGCGCAAGCTTTCAATAAAGTATGGCATAATTCAACTTTCTATATCTCGGCCAGAGTATTTAATTCTAAACAAGCAGAACGAACAGTTACTCATCAATGAAAGAATCAAAATTATAGATGTAATCAAAGGCAGTGTTTTGTTTCTTATTGGGTTGGCGATAAGAGCGAGGAAGCTACCAGAAAACTAAAATACAATACAGAAGAAATCAGTGCATATTGAACTCATTTACAACCAAACCGTTCATATACCTATAAATAGGAATAATTACTATTCTCCCATGAAGTAAGAATATCTTGGGATGAATCTAGACGCAAAACTTCATTGGAAGGAGCATATCAAAAAAAAAGAACACGAATTGAAATACAAAAAATATATACTGATTATTTGGAAAGGAAGAAAATCGAAAGTATCCCTCCCTATATGTTATTATAAGCAGTTGTTGTACAGAAAAAACTAAAAATTATATGGAGATATGAAATTGACCTATGAAGATGTTCTGCCGGAAGTAATATGAATAAAGTCTGAAGAACTATTGTGGATACACCCAGATACTATAGAAATAATTACATGATTGTCATGTTAACACTGAAGTACTGCAACCCTTGAATAACACTGAACTAGGACGCAGGCTCAAGAGAAATAAACCAAGTGATTTTAGTTATGTAGTGAAGTGTACTAGATGGTAAAACCTTGAGAAGTTCTACCAACTTCTATTTTATTTGAAACTAAGTAAAGGAAATCTCAGATAAGTACCTAATTTTAAGTTATTGTAGAGACAAATCAAAAGTCACACAATAGTGAACAACGATTACTCATAATATATTAATAAATTAAAAGTTAGGGAACTGATGATATTGATATTGATACAAAGAACAGCCGAGAGAATCTGGAAACGTTCGAAGAGAATGAATTACAAAACTTGTTGGGCGAAAACTCAGCCAAAAATTCCCAGGCAGCATGATAGTTAATGAGTCAACAATTTCAAAACGGTCACATGTAGTGGGAACGATCTAAGAAGAGCACAAATCAGTGGAATTGACTGACTGAAAATACTATTTCGAACAGCTTTAACGCGCAATGAATCACAGTTTCATTGCCTAATAGGCAAAGAAAAAAGGAGTTTTCTGTGGCGTATTGTGACTGACGATGAAAAATGGATTTACTATGATTATCAAAAATTCTGGGGTTAGTACTTGCTGGGCATACGATGGAATCAGTGTCTTACCAGCTACTATAACAGATGTTACTGCAAATATCTACCACCATGAGTTGGACAAATTGAATATCGTACAGACAAATAATTTTTAAAACAGTTACATCATAAGATCATAAAAAAATTCTGCTTGTTATCATAGCCACCATCACTTAAACCATCAGAATATAAATCAAGATACTTTGGTGTGGTCTGCAGTACTGGATGTGAATACAAATGCATACTAAATACTTACTTAAACGGTAGCATCACTCTGTACTAGAAGGTAGTCAGAGTAGAAATTTTGTAATGTCTTTAATTAATGATCAGTAAGTTATTTTCTCATAGAGCACTTTTCAACTGCCGTACTATATGGGAGTTGTTTCTTATAGTATGGAATTTCAGATGTAAATAATGGATTTATCAGTATCAATTATTTATGCTTTAAAATTGGGTATGATTTTTAGAGCCTTTTCTATTATGATTGCATTATGATTAATATATTTTGTACACAGCATACAAAACAAGAAACATGGAAGTCAAGTCTAGAGTACCTATATCCACCACATTGACGTAAGGAATATATAGATTTTTAAAGTAGATTTATTACATAATTGTTGTAGTGAAGAAGTCGGTAAGGAAGCAGCAATTAGTTCCTATAATAAGGCTGAACAATCCTTGGATTTTCTAATGTAAAGTCCCATGCAGATTTTGTAGCTTATTATCTTGTTTTAGTTTACTTTTTTCCTACTAACCTTGAAAAAATCGACATAAGATTGAAATAGACAAATCCTTGATAAACATTAATGTTTGATGGAGAATCGCCGCTAAAACTAAAATTAAATCCTTCGCTCGATTTAGATCTCGATATTTTCATATTGCTATAGCATGTATTATATGGTATTTCGAAGTATGTTGCTTTAAACAACACAAAAAAAATTCGTCAATAATTTTTAATAATGATATAATATCATCGGAATCCTTGAATACTGATTAATTAGATTAGTTTTCCCCAGAATATAATTAATTGTTCTTGATATAACATAGAATATATACAAATTAGCTTTATATGTCTTCAAAGGATATTATTTGTTATAATTGTTTCTTGGTGACACTGATTTCAGTTTATATGTTTCTTTCTAATTTTTACACAAAATGTATTATTTCTTAATATGTCTTGTGCTTCAATTGTTTTGTTCTTTGAAAAAAGTGAGGTTGAAGTGTTTTGAATCACACAACATTATAGTGAGAATTCTCCAAGTGTTTGAACTGGCTGAGCTTTGGAGTGTTTGTTTCGCTACATGGATACCTCTACAGATATCTGTAAACGTATGGACTATCAAAAGCGATACATAAAGGAAACTCTATAACAGGTTAATTAAAAAGTCTCCGGCCTACCATAGTAAAACATACTTTTTTGGCAAAATTATTTTTTTTATTCAACATGAATTCATTCAGGGGTGAGACACTCATTATACAGACCCTCCAACTTCTCGATACCATTCTTGTAGTACCATTTGTTCCTTGCTTCAAAATAGACCTCAGTTTCGGCGATCACCTCTTCACTCGACGAAAATTTTTCCCAAAAAGCATACTTTTGAAATCTGAGAATAGGAAATAGACGCGGGGGTCAGATCTGGAGAAAACGGTGGATGAGGAAGCAATTCGAAGCCCAATTCATGGATTTTTGCCATCGTTTTCACTGACTTATAAGACGGTGCATTGTCTTGAAGAAGCAGCACTTTCTTTTTCTTCAAATGCGGCCATTTTTCGGTGATTTCGTCCTTCAAACTATCCAATAAATAACGATATGTAATAGTCGCTGTTGATGGTCCTTCCTTTATCAGGGTAGTCAAAATACAGACGCCATAACCTTGCCAGCCAAATGCTGCGTTTTCCCATGCTTTGGATCGGGTTCATCGTATGCAGTCCACACGGATGACTGTTGATTGGACTCCAGGGTGAAATGATGGAGCCATGTTTCATCCATTGTCACATATCGATATAAAAACTCGGATTCATTACGCTTGATTATCTTCGAACACTGCTCCAAATCATTAACTCGTCGTTGTTTTTAGACAAAATTGAGCTTGAGCGGCATCCACTTTACACAGAGCTTTCTCATACCCAAATATTCGTGAATAATATAATATACACGTTCTGTTAATATCTTTGCGTATCCGCTATTTCATTCAGTTTCATTTTACTGTCATTCAAAATCATATTGTGGATTTATTAAACGCTTTCGTCGGTAACAACCTCCTTTGGGAGTCCACTCCGTTCACCGTCTTCGGTGCTCATTTCACCACGTCTAAACTTAGCCTACCAATCCTTGATAGTTGATTTTCCTAGGGCAGTATCCGCAAACTCGGTATCAAGCCAAGTTTTTGCTTCAACTGTTTTTTGTCTCTACAAAAAGCAATGTTTTATCAATTCGCTAAATTCCTTTTTACCCATTTTTTTCTCAATAACAAAATCAAATAAACAAAAATCAAAAACAAATAAAATTTGCTTCACTCAAAATGCTATAATTCACAAACTAATAATCCGACAGCTGTCAAATTTATACACGCATCTTTTGAGGATTAGGGCTAACTAAAAAAATTTAATTCTAGTAGCGCCATCTATGTGTCAGGTCGGGGACTTTTCAATTAATAAGAAACAAAGTCATTCGTTTAAGATCCGATAATCAGTACAGAGTTGAGGAATAAAACTGAAGATACAACTAGTTGATGATGATGATGATGCTCCAAGTGATACATTCTGTAGAGTACGGTTTGGGTGTTTCAATAATAGTGATTTAATAACTTATGAAAAACTTGAGGCGTTACTCGATGAAGACTCAGGACAAATACAAGATAAACTATGCAGAATCTAGTTAGATTTATATATATATATATGCATACGAAAAATTACAAGAAAAATAATTGGGCCTTATGGCAAACCCTTATGAAACAAAGAAGATTGCGAAAACCTACTTTAAATGCAAAAAGAAAGGACTTTTACATCAGATCGATGCTAAAGACTAAACCAATCAAGCATCATAAAACAGACGAGTTTTGTTGTCATCGAGCCCAATGGCACATGCCAAAACCAAAACAATCTTCTGGTATTCAAAATTCAAAACAGGATGTAATACAAAACTTTATTCAGTCATCATATGGGCAGTTTGTTATGAGTGTACATACCACGAAAGTTGTAAAAAAATATTTGAAACGCAAAAATGGGATATTTTATTGCACACGTTGCCCCTTCCGATTACTGGTTCCAAATTTGATTACAAAACTATCAGAGAGATGTTAATAAGTAATAATCAGCAATCAACTTGGGTACTTTGGTTAATCTGTTCATTGAAATTGATATATTTTTGGCTAGAAACAAACCAACGGAAGTAAACTTTATTTTGTTATATTTTACACCCTCCATTTTACCAACTGAGGATTATGGATAACTGGACTGAGCCTACAATTTAACTTGCCTTTTGGATAATCACAATTATAAACAATTACAACCATACAATAACAATCATGTCCCAGCAGGATTTGAACCCGCGACTAAGGAGGAGAACTGTCCTATCCTATCGCACTATAGACGGGTGCTGAAGTAAAATGTATTATCAACAATATAGACATAACTCATATTAGATAATTACATATTTATCTAATGATATTTCTCAATACTAAATAATATAAATCAATAACTTATTCCGTATATTTCCTAAATATTAAGCGCAATAAAATGACGCCTTTTGATTGCTTCCGTTAATCTGTTGACCCAGTTTTTAAAAATATAAAATCGAAGTCTAACGACAATTACATAACACTAAAAGAGAACTGTATCATTAAAAACAAAATCTGGCCATTCGATTGTCATTTTAGCATTTCTATAAGCGATAGAAAAACCTCCGTTATGCCTGGATAACCTGATTTTGCACGAAAACAAGAACAAATCTGTTTTGATACGAAACTAAATCGAATGCACATCAAAATACTCCGCTTTAGAAAAGATATATTCATGAAATTCGCGGTCCAACATTAGAATTTGTTTACAAACCGGTCGGCTAAAAATAGTTGGTTTGTTGCCAAAAATCGAAGCTGTGAATCGTCCGGCATTTTCGCTACTTTATTACACGAGTATATTAAGAATAGCTCGTGCCTATCGTATTTTTTTCTCTCATCTGGTTATTAGCATTACGATTTACTATCAAAACTAAGTGTTGTTGTACGGCTTATTCATTGGGTTTCATTGAAGCGCTAAAATAAATGGTGTTAGTTAATAGAAGGACATACGTTATTTATTTCCTTAATCTAATTAACTCGAATAATATTTCACTCATGTTAATTTTTTAAAATGTGTACACTAGAATATGTCTGGGTATAACTGCATTGAATAATAAATACAATACATGCCATTTCCTGTTAATATATGTATCCATTACATTGTAACAATCTAGGAGGATTTAGTATCTAGTCTAATAAAGTTTATATGTTAACTTAGCTATTGTCACTCTTAAAATAATCTCAGTTGCAATACTTCGATGTTAACACGAGAATTAAGTCTTTCCTCGTGTATCCTTTCAATTATTTATTGATTTACTGGATGACAGTTGGTATCTATGGTCTATCCAAAGTTTTTTGTCCATACATCATCAAGATGTTTAATGTATTGCCTGCCACAATTTGTAAATTCGTTTTATAAGCAGACAATATTCTCCTCTCAATTTTTTCTAGTTAAAAAGAGAAACAATGCTGTCTGATAAGTTCGAACGTGTAACAGAACTAGCCTGCCAAAGTCGTCCAGTTGTCGAAGGTATACAAAATTCTTCAAAACCACTGTAGCGACCTTGAGGCATGTCGAATTTTACATCGTGGAATAACGGTCTACAAAATACCCAGAAATATAATCCCAGATGTTCAACACGGGCGGGGTGCCAGCAGTGCCAACTAGAACCCGATAACGAATAGCTGGCAACCCCGAGACGTTTATCTGGGATGTTATTGAAGGGTATTTCGATTCATTCAGTGCTCAACCATCGTTTGGTTTAGAAGTGCCACCCTCAACTGCCCAAGACTCGTCTCCAGGTAACACCACTGCTATCCGTTTTATCTAATTGTATTTTTCACATTTTTTGTATAGCCAATAAATAAGGGTCACATAATGTAAACACCACTGTTTCATTTCGTTTTACCTCCATTCACCGAGCCACATCATTTACCCTAAACCACGGTAAGAGGAGGTTATAAAACAGCAAACGTTATTTTAATACTTTGCTTGTTTTGATAATTTTCAAATTGCTGCTCATTATTACTCTGATTGAAAATGCTAAAGCCAAACAGAACAGATTGTATCTCTAATCAGTTACTTTGTACAGGACCAAGAAAATGAAGGCGCCCTTTTATCATTAAAAATCGTTAGGCGGGTAAGCATTTTTACTGTTAACTATTATTTTGTGAGATTTTTAGTGAAAATATTTTTAGCATGTTGCAGCTGCACTGAATATTAATATGGACACAGTCACTGAGATATCTTAAAAAATAAAAAAAAACTTTAATTCATCGAAAAAAAACTGTCCTCATAAGATCAGCTTGATATTAGTTTTATCAGAGATTAAACATATGACATGTATAAAAACAGTAAACGTTGGAATACCAATTGTGAACTAATGTTAGATGTATTGAAATATAACGGCTTAGCTATTCACTTGAATGAAACTTTAAGAATATGATATGATTCAATGCTGCTGAGACAGGGCGATGAGAGTGGAAACAAGTAAAAGTGAGTATATAATTAATATATGATAACTGTAGGGAATTTTATTATAAAGTGTAAAAGATTTATATGCACAGATATGCTTGTAATTGATTAGAATATACAGAGCATTCGGTTAAAATGTATCAGGAGAGAAAGAGTAGTAACGCTTTGCAGATGTGGTAAATGCATTAAGGAGAATGCAGTGATTAAATCTAGTTTTATCAACAAATATGTATACAGGTATTAACAAAACAAATCAAAGAGAAATACGTTGATATCAAAATGTCTATACAAGGAAACACTGTACCGAAGAACTAAGCATAAAAGGTAGATATGCTCTCTAATGAAAGTAATATATACAACTTGGATATACAATTGTTAATTAAGTGGATTAAGCCTACAGGGGATACAACCACAAACGCTCGTAGAACTCTAACTCATAGGTGGTATGAAAAAGAGTTCAATGTAAATATCATTCAAACGCAACAAAAATATATGCATTAGATTTACTATAATGTTAAAATAAATTATATTTCATAACAGTATTTTTGTTCAATTATTTTATTTAGATTAGAATTTTGTTGTATGTCAGAGCCAAACTGAACTAAAACTCAGAGTTGACAACATTGCGATGTTTTGACGTCCCAAATATAGATGACGTATGTACAAAATAACCCTATATAAATATTCCTATGGAGCGCCCTTTGGCGATTAAGGCGGCCAAAACTTGGTTGTAACTTTATATATTTTATAAATATATGTAAGATCAAATTGTATGTGTCTTTATTTCAAGGCTTTGACGGAATAATGTGAATCAGTGAATCACAGTCATACATACGTATACATATACAGCCAGATATCAGGGACGATTTACTTCTTCTAAGGACTAACAGCGGCTAATTGGTTAAAATAACTTTATTTTTAACATAATCTCGAATAGCAGAAGAGAGGATAGTTGGAACTCTACATAAAAATTTGTACTTTATTCTTGACTGTAATATGTCCTATATATTTTTTTCCTTGAAAGGGGAACACACATCTTATCCTACATCTTAGCAGTTTATTATTGTGTCATATCTTATCATTATAGCGTATCATTTATTCTAAAATCATATGGTTTTATAATGCGAACTATATCGTGAAGAATGCTTGAAGCCTCAGCGTGCGCGCGTAAGTTACTATGATGAGATATTACTCAAAGACCAAATAAACAAAGTTAGTTAAATGAACAACAATCGATATTGAAACTAAAGTAAAGATAAATCATAGGATAACTTTAAAATGAATGACTCATTGCTGGAAATGTTGTTCTTATTTGTGGTATAAATTTATTCGGATCTCTGTTTTACTTCACTTACAATCAATCGTTTTACTTACAATCATCACTATTTCTTGAAAACAAACCCGAAATATAAATATATAACAAAATATATAAAATTAAAAATATCCTCATTTAATATCCAATAAAGATTTCAAAGTTTGACAAATGCCATGGCCTAAACTAGCATATCAAATGAAAAACTGGATATATTGCCAAGGATATGTTTGCCAAACTGGTTTGGATCATAACAAATCTGATACATTAAGTGGGTAAAAATAATCATTTATACACAAATGTTTATCAACAGACGATATAGAATGTGATTGGGGAAAAGCCTTCTTTTATTAGAAATGAATAATGAATTATTTCAATTTTATTGTTTTAAAATATTATCCATAGCTAGCTACCATAGACTCCTTGAAAATGTGGAAATAGGTTTTGAATTCAGTGAATACAGCAAAATCAGCTACCTGTCACTATTCAATGGAAAAGACCATTCCGATCTTGCCCTTGAAGCGCCAGTTAGAACGTGATGCAGATTTCATCGTCTTTCATACGGAATAGAATTTTATTGTTTTTGTTCCATACCTATGACCTTTAAACAGTATACATTAAAAATCATCGTGGTCTGGAGATTCGGCTACTTACGGAACTGTTCGTAAATTTGTCGGCGCAATCTACTCGCCGCAAGCCGAATTGATAAAAGTCGATGTTGCCAAATTTACAGCTAGGCTATTTGCTTTGGATGCATTTTATTTTAGAAAAAAAATTTAACAAGATGTAACCGAAATTAACATTTATATTTTGTTTTGAAACAAAAAATAATATTAGAGTAGATACGTTTTTTTTATTTAATACAATATATAGTTCTTGCCTTTAGATTTGCCAAGCATTCCTTAAAAGAAATGGCGATGTACGGTATTGCTCTGATTAACTGTTGGGCATGTATTTGTTTAACTATTATTAATGTTTGATATGGCTTTTTATAACGTTATATTTTGACGTTTCTTTTTTACTTGAAAAGAAGGCCTTTTATTTTAACATTTTAGCATTCTAATAGGAATACAAAAATGGAGAGTCGAAGGTAAGATTAGTTTCAGTTGCTACAAATAGGATAAATTAATTAACACAACACACTGCACAACTACACAACTAATCCCGATGACAAAAAGGATCATCTGCCTTCTCTGTGTCCTCAACTTAATCATTTTAGTATCCATACATACTGAATTTCGGCAGCATTTTTGTCGGATCAATAATAGAGATATTATACAATCTAATCTTTATTTTAAGAATTTGTAAGGGTTTGACAATTGGAAGCCATATAAAGAAATGGAAGATAAAGAAAAAAATATTGCTTAAAGAATTTGTCAGGGAACAAAAAGTCAAAAAGCTTAATGTACAAACTATATAAGGAGTAATTGTCAAGGTAATAATTTCCAAAAAAGTATCGACGTGATTATCTTACGAATGAATTTTAGGTAGACTACGATAAGGAAAGAAGAGTTATAGGCAAAACATTAATTTGAGTGTTTATATAAGTATATATATATATATATATATATATATATATATATATATATATATATATATATATATATATATATATATAGTATTATATTTGCTACAGATGTATGATTGGTCGATAACGAAGAGTAACCTGCCAAAATATTAAAGAAGAGAAAGGCAGATCTAATAAGAAATAAAAGAAAATACTTGAAACAAAAAATACTATATACTAAAAAAAAACACAAAATATGAACATCAGTATTGATTTCATTAAATATGGTGGTGGTTTTTTAGTGGGTAAGCCCTTTTTCCATTAAATATATTAACTTTGCCGCTATTTTGAAATGTTCTATTGCAACTTTTATTGTATTGTAATTAATTAGTAAATAAGTGAGTTGTTATAAAATTTTATTTATATATAATAGATTTCTATTATTCAAATATGTGGTAATTTAGTAAATGTTTATGGCATAGTTAAGGTTCGTTGTTTTATATCCTTTAAATTATAATTAAAAAT